>NC_080865.1:50155516-51437703 GCF_030435755.1 Ochotona princeps
GTTTGAAACTTAATGGAAATGAGAATCATAATTCATACTGACTTGAACATGATTCTCAGAATTCCTGTATTCATGTATGTGGAACACTGCTCCAGCATAAAGATTACGTGGAAATTTGGACTGCTAAATTGGTCTTCTTAGGGAAAATTGGTGAAGCCCACAAGGCACTGCCCTGAACTTAGTAGAACTTCCTCTTTGGCTGTCCTTGAATTGACAAGGTTACCTCAGGATATCAAGCTTTTCTCTAGCAATTTCATGAGGATCAGTGTGCTTATAAAACTGGTATTTGAGCTATCCATATAATCATGGTTGCTTAGTGTTTGATGCCCAAACATATTATTTGCATTCATTTCTTGGAAGAAATACAATTATTGAAACATGATTTTCTAAGCCATGAACTGATAACATTTTTACCAGAAAAACTAAGGAATATTTTCCCAAGGGCAACTGACAGTGCAATTAATGATATAGCAACTTAAATTTATTAATATATTATTGAAACATTTTAAAAAATAATCCAAAGATCTTTTATGTTACAAAGTCTTAGTAAACATTGAAATCTACAATTTCCCTTTACATTTCATTATTAACAATTTTTGAGTCACATTTGAATCTAAAGTTGTCTTAAACACAATGTCTTTAATTAAAAGCATTTCATTTTGTTTAAGTGTTGCCACAGGAGGCAGATGATGGAAAACATAAATGAAACTGACTTACAACTAATTTTAATGCTTAAAATATTTAAATTAAGTAGAGGTGCAGAAGGCATTCATGAACAATAATTGCTACTAAAGGAAGAACATCAACAATGAACAGACTTTTAAAAAAGAAGAGAAGACAGGTCACTTGAAATTAGAAAGTGAGAAAAAAAAGAAATATAGAATAAAATGTATAAAGTGTGCTCACCATCAAGCAAATGTATATACAAATTATGATAGACCCAAGAGAAGAAAGAAGAAAAGGAGGCAAGGAACCTAGTGGTTTTTTTATTTTTATTTTTAACGATTTATCTATTTTCATGTGAAAAGCAGATGTTACAGAGATAGAGGAATAAACAGAAAACGTCTTTGAACTGCTGGTTCACTCCCCCAAATGACTGCATTGGCCAGAGCTGAGCTGATCTGAAGCTGGGATCCAGGAACTTCTTTTGGATCTTCCACATGGGTGCAGGCTCCAGAGGGTCAGCAACCCCTGCTCTCTCAGGCCTTGAGCAGAGCACTGTATAGGAAATGAAGCAGAAAGGACATGAAACAGCATCCATAGGCAAGTATGGGAGTCAGCCTGATGTGCCACTATGTAGGTCCTAGAAAACCTATTTTAAGAATAATAATAAAAATGTCAAAAATTTTGAGAAGGACTATGGGCATCCTAGACATGAAGTTCCATGGATCCTAACATTTAAGAAAAAAAGCACAAAAAGTATGTCACAGTAAAATCGTCAAAAGTCAAAAGCAAAGAGTAAATCTTGAAAGCACCAAGGAAAAAGATTTGCTGTTGATGAGTGATCTGCCACAGGCTAACTGCAGACATCTCAGCAGAAACCTTTTAGGTCAGGAAGGAGTGAAATGAGATATGCAAAGCATGGGAAGAAAAAATAATTCTAATCAGGAACTTTGCATGTACCTTGTAACTGTGTTGTTTTTCAAAAATGGAGGAACGTATATTTCACAGAGAAGCAAAAGCAGAGGGAATTTGTCATGACTGGGTTTACCTTACAAGTTTAACACTATAGAAAACTGCCCAATCACAAGAAAAGGGACAAAAGATCTATAAAGCATCCCCCCCAAACACACACACACACACACACACACACACACACACACACACACACACCAATTAATAAAATAATAGGGCTAAGTGTTTACATATAAATAGCAATTTTGAATGTGAAAGTATTAAATTTTTCCATGATAGGATTTAGAGTGATTGGATGCATCTAAAAGACAACATACACTGTTTATAACAATCTACCTCTTCTAGGAAGGATGCACATAGACCAAAAGTCAAAGCATGGAAATAGATTTTTCCTGCAAAGAGAAATGAAAACTGTGCAGTAGTATACAGTAAGAGTTTAAGTTGAAATCTGCCTCAAGAGGGGCCAGTGTTATGGTGCAATAGATTAGGCTGCTGCCTGTGCTGTTGGCTTTCCATATGGGCTCCAGTTTGAGTCTCAGTTGTTCCGTTTCTTTCCCAGCTCCTTGCTAATTCACCTGAGAAAGAGTGAAAAGACGCCCCCCTCCCCCCGATTCCTTTGGCTCCTGTACCCACATGGTAGAATCAAGTAGATTTCTTGGATGCTGGCTCCTGGATTTTAGGTTCAATCATGCCCAGCTCCAGCCCTTTTTGCAATTTGGGAAGTAAAACAGTAAATACAAGAGCTTTCACTCTGTTAACTCCCTGTTTCTGAATTCTGCCTTTCAGATAGACAAACAAATCTTTAAAAAAATATATTGGAAAACTGTCACAAGACAAAAAGAACATCATTCCTTATGTAATAGTAAAGGGCCAAGTCAACAAGATGTATCAATTACAATTGTACACTCAACATCGGAGCACACACACGAACACACACACATATATACATATATAAATATGTGTGTATATATATATGTATAATTGAAAAGAATTGAAATCATTTATATTCTTCCTAACCATCGTGGTATGAAATTAGAAATCAAAGGCAAGGGAAATTATGGAAAGGAACAAATATGTGGAAATTAAGCACTCTGCTGAGAAACAATGAATTAAAGGATAAATTGAAATGGAAATTAAAGAGCGTAATTTTACAGAATAAATTTATAGATGTATACATATAAAAGGAAAATACTATCCTCTAGCATTATATCTCATATTTACATGAACTGAATGTTGTTAATATATTATTTAAATGACTCTGGTATATAAAGTAAATGCAAAAAATAAGTCAGGCTGTTTCTCTTTTTTAGTGATTTTAAATAGATTTATTGTCTCTAAGGGAAGACCTGCTGGCGGTATGCCATTTGGGGATCAATAACTTCCAGTTTTAGTCATTGCTCTGTCACCAGCTAACTGTTTGGATTTTCTTTCCTAGGCCTAAGTTTCACATGGGTGAAGTGGAAATATTAATCAGATAGATGTTATTCTTCTCCATCTTAAACATTTATAAGATAGAAAATGTAAATTATTAATTTCTCCAGGCACTTGCAAATCCATTTGTCAAAAAGTAAGTGCTACTTTATATACCTCCTTTATTCTGTAACCCAAGGGAACTGAGACAGTATTTATGATTTTTCCTTTCTCTCACCTTCCATATCTTGCTAATTATTGTGTTTTTCTAGTTTTAGTTTCTTAAAATCATTTTAATTTGTCTGGAAAATGACTGACCATGTTCATGCTTATTTTATAATTCCCTTGGGCTATTAATTTGCTTCTTAACTCATCCTTCTATATCTACCCTTAACTTCCCCCAGTCTTCCACCATCACCAACAGAATGTTGTCTCAATAACACAAATCTAACCACAGAAGCCCCAGTGTTAAATTAGGGAGCAGCCTTTCTCTGTTTCCTCCCCAAGTACAATATCAAGAAGCTGGATTAGAAGTTGAGTAGCTTGGATTCAAATCAGAAGTTTAATGGCAGAAAGCAAGGTTTAACTACTGTTCCACACATTTGTCCTCAAGGTATTAGTTCCTAAATTAGTCACTGTAATACAAGCTACTTGTAGGCAAAATCTCTACTGTTCACTAGTATATTATCATTTTTAAAGCTAGTTTTAAAGTCAGTATTTAGGTTCTCAATGTATGTTGGATAAATAAGCAATGTCAAGTGACATTACATCACCAATTGATTATCTTCTCTTATATATTCATGGTAGTTTCCAAATATTCTCTAATATCTTCATTATCTCAGAAGGTCCTCATTTTATCACATCACTCTTCCGTCATTATTCAATTATCTTACGCATTTTTGTCTACAAGCATTCCAAACATATTCTCAATTCTTATTAACCCTTTGTTATGTTTCCAACTAATCTCTATGGCCACCATTTTTACCAAAATGATCATTAGGAAGATCACCCACCATTTCTTTACTGGCAAATCTAATAGACATATTTCTATTTGTACTATTTGATCTCAAAGACTTTACCACTATTCCCTTTGTAAGATGTCTTACCCTAAATTTCCATGGCAATACATTCTATTTTTTTTTCGTTATCTCTTTTTCCTTCTACCAAACCTCTAAATGTTGTAGTTTCTTAGGAATCAATTTTAGCACTTCTTCACTTCAGTTTTTCAAATTTCTTCATTGATGATCTTTTTCATTTTCATGATTTTGAACACTGTTCATGCATTGATAAATTGGAATATTTACAGTCAGTGAATTCTGACAGAAAATAAATTCAAATATTTAAGTGTCTCTCAAACTTCTCTGTCTGATACTGATGTTTTGGTTCGAATCCCTTAAATACTAAAAAAAAAAAAAACCTAGAACTTGGAGTTTAAGATTTTTATAATCCCAGGTCTTATTACAAAGAATAGCATCACATTACACTATCATTAAGCATTTTAATAAATTGAAACTATTATGTCTGTGGCGTGTGCCATTCACCAAATCATTTTCAGATCATTTTCAGGTCATTTCAAATCATTTTATGTGTGTTTGAAAACACAAAGCACAGTTTCACAGATGTCTGAATTTGCACTTCACTTTTTTGCAAGTCAGCATGTAATATATTTTAAGGGATATTTGCTACATATGGTTTGTATTCATTTACAGTGAAAAATGAAAATGTGGTATTTGGTAGCTGCATAGCCGGATTATTCTCTTTTTGAAACAAAAGTAACATTTCATTTCTCTAAACAAACCAATTTAAAGCAATTTTAAAACAAATTTAAATAGTTTTGGGTCCAAACAATTAATTTCAAAATATGAAATAATTTTAGGGCATATGTAATTATTAAACACAGCAAGACATTTTTCATAGTGTAACTGTGAGTGCTGAGCTGTTTGGAGAATATTTTAATTATTACAAGAAGTCATATGTCACCATAGCATTTTTAATCTTTATTTCTTAATAATACATACCAATTGAAATTTTAATTATTAAAAAATCTTCTTGAGAAAAACTATTCAAATCTTGTGTCCCGTAACTCTGATCCTAAACAAAACAGAGATTTCATTTTAGAGCCTTCATTCTTTATATTTGAACTCACCATTTACTATCCCTACTCCAGAAAACAATAAAAACTTTCAGTTAAGTGTTTTTAAAACATACTCTCATACAACAGCTGAAGAAAAAAAACACACTTAAGTGTAAATTAAAGTCACAATATTTGTACCCTTGTCTATTCAATCTGCTGTATTTTAAGTGGGTTGAAAGGAACACATTCTTAATGCTGTTAGTTCAAGAAAAAGGGGAAAATATTTTCCATAGATATTTTCTTAGCATTTATCAGATTATAGGCACTATTCTTAAGGCGACTCTTAGTCCCCAATAGGTTGTTCTTACTGCCGTACATTTGATCCTTGAAAATAGTCTTACTAAATCAGTGCTATTCAGTGATGTCTCAGCTAATAAATGTGATTAAATTTAAGATCATTGCTATTACAACTAGTTTGTATTTCTAAACTCCTCACTGTTTATGTAAGCTCCATTCACCAATTTCGTACCAGTATTTGAAAACCTTTTCTTTACAGCATCTTTCAGCTCCTTCATTACCTGTGTTTTGGCATGCCTTACCCGGCTTAGGATGCAGCTGTACAGTAGGCAAGCAATAAATCCTAGTTCAATGAGCAAGAAACAAGAATGTTAATGGGAATTTTCAGCCACTTAACAAATAAAATTATGTTTTTGATTAAATAAAAATTTCAAATATTTTAGAATTAGCATGTTCAATTGTTCTTTCTAATTTGGTGGGTTGATTCCTAAGCCAATTGCTACTTTTCTGTTCAGCAGTTTCTACCACCAAATGTTATTGCCAGGTTGCCAGCAGTCCAATTATTTTTAACAGTTGAATGAGAATTCTGCTGCACAGGGAAGAGAGACTTCCAAGGCATAGATGGTTGTCAGAGCAACAGAGTATGTGGTCTGCTGCTCATGTTCCTCTACACAATCTCCACTGACAGCACTGGATTTAGTTAAAATACTTCTGCCTCCTTTGCTTATTACTTACATGGTTCCCTTGCTTAAAGAATATCTCTGAAGAGAATATCTCACTTCCATGTATAAGCATTCTTATTATTTTTTAAGAATATATCTCAGCACTCCAAAATCAAAATCCCAATACTAATGCTTTATTCTTATTTTGTTTCTATTATACAATCTTTTATAGTAAACACATTCAGATCATCATATAAGTTTAACAGGGTGTAAAACTCAAATCTTCCATTTCCTTGTTGTAAAATTATTTTTTTACAGTAAATTTAAATTAGAAACTAACACATTTGGGAGCGTTCAATATTTATTTACTGCTATACATGAATTCCTCTATAATGTAACATGGGTAGAAAATGAAAAGCTCTTTTAGCCAAATATTATTGACAATATATATTTATCATAAATAATCATGATTCAGAGATACAGAAGACACTTTAGACTTGAAACACCATCATTATGGACATCAATTCTAATTGCTCTGTGGATATAAGATGTATGAGTATTAGTTGATGTAAAGGCATATACATACTAATAGAGAATTCAACTTACAGTTTTATAGTGATCAGTTCATTGCTTGTTCTTAATGTATTTAACTCTCCTTCCAAAACTATTTGCAAACATTGATTTACTATCATTAGTGTTTCACTCTTTTTGAGAATGCCATACACATAGCATCAAACAGACTTTTCAGATTGCTTTTTTTCCCCTTCACTTAGAAACATATGTTTATTGTCTGTGGTTTTACATTGCTTGAGAGCTCGTGTTTTTTTTTTTTTTTTTTTTATTTGTGACTAGCTTTCCATTGTATGGCTTCATTAAATGTGCTACCAATTTCATGCACTTAACTGTATAGGAATAACGTGATTTCTTTCTGGTTTTGTCAATAATTAATAAATTCTGTTATTAGTAGGAACATGAAAATTGTTTGAGTGGAAGTCTTCTTTAAAAAAAGATTACCTTTTCATATACTTACTTGAAAGGCAGAAGCTGGCATTGTGGCATAGCAGTTAAAGCTACCACCTGTAATGCCCATATCATATATGGGTGTAGATTTGAGACTCAGCTGTTCCAATTAAATCTAGCTCCCTACATTTGGAAATTAATACCATTTAAATTCAGCTCCCTACAATAGGAAACTGATGCCTAGGTAATTAGCAGAGAATGGTCCAAGTGCTTGGTCCTCTGTTCCCAAATGGGAAATGTGGAGAAATCTCCAGGTGCTTGGCTTTGGCTTGACACAACCCTAGCTATTGTGGTCATTTGGGAAGTAAAACAGCAGATGGAGAATGTTTTCATCTGTGTATTTACTTCTCTCTCTATCACTCTGTCTTTCAAATAAATGAGTGTTTAAAATTAATTAAAGCCAGAGAGAGAAAGTGGCGGGAGGAGAGAAGGAATAGGGAGAGAAAGGAGAAAGTTTTAATTCATTGATTACTGCCCAAGTACCCACAACAGCCAAGGTTGGACCAGGAAATAAAGCAGGATCCTTGAACTCCATCGAGGTCTTCACTGGGTGATAAGGATTTAAGTACATGCACCATTTTCCAATGCCATCCCAGATACACCTGCAGAAACATAAATTGAAAGATAAGCGACTGGCACAAATAATCACAAGGCAGGGATTTGTCATGCAGGCAACACAAATGGTGGCCTAACTCATCGTGCCACAACAGTTGCCCCAGAAGGTAAGTTTTCAAGTCAATTAAGATACGTGAGAATGTAACTACCCAATAGTATTTTGAGACTGTCTCCCCATGTGTTTATATAAAATTCCTGTATTAATTTATATTCCACAGACTAGAAATGAATTTCTGTTGCTCTATCAGTAATTGTTTTTGTTACTTTTTGGATTCTGGTAAGTTTACACTAGAATGACATTATTGTTCTAACTCGCATTTGTATTTCACTTATCTATATAATAACTCAAACACTATTTAAATAAACAATGTTTTAGGTCAATTAACAATGAGAAGAACTTTTATTATTTTTTATTTGTGCCTTCTACAATAAGTTTCCTTTTAAAAACATATCTAAATCTATGATTTTAAGTATTCCATTTCTGGAGGAAATTATTTTCATGTTTTGTAAGGTAGTTGAAAACATTACTTTTTTTCTTAAAAAGTATTTCTTTGTTCTTTTTTTTAGAAAGACCATCTTATATTACATAAATTCAAGGATCTAGAATTAGAGCCAGCATTGCTGTACAGTGGGTTAGATTTTGGCCTGCCATACCTAAAGCACATATGGGAGTGCTGGTTTAAGTCCTGGCTGCTCTGTTTTGATCTAGCTTCTTGTTAATGATTCTTGGAAGGTAGCATATGATGACCTAAGTGCTTTGCCTGACACCCATGTGGGAGAGAACTGAATGGAGTTATGGTATCCTGACTTTGTTTGATCCAGCCCTACATCTGGGGAGTGAACCTGCTAGAAATTGGTTCTCTCTCTCTCTCTCTCTCTTTCTCTCTCTCTCTTTCTCTCTTTCTCTTTCTCTCTCTCTTTCTCTTTCTCTCTCTCTCTCTCTCTTTCTCTTCCCACCTACATTGTTCTTTTAAACAAATAAATATATCTTTACGAATTAAAATAAGATACAAATATAAAATCTGTTTATTTAAAAGGAAGAGAGAAAAACAAAGGAAAATGGTCTCCCACGCGGGTGCAGAGTCCCAAGGCTTTGGGCTGTTCTCGACTGCTTTCCCAGGCCACAAGCAGGGAGCTGGATGGGAAGTGGAGCTGCCAGGATTAGAATCGGCGCCCATATGGGATCCCAGCATGTTCAAGGTGAGGACTTTAGCCGCTAGGCCACCATGCTGGGCCCGCATTTGTATCTTTAATTTGAATAAACATCTGCTTAGGTTCACTGCACATTTTATGTTTAAGTTATGTTCACTTTTTCACATAACTAATTGTATCAATTCAATATTTTTAAAAACTCCTTACAAATTATGTGGCTGTAACTTTTTCCTAATGTCATAGATTGCCTTTTTATTTTGTTAACCATTTTCTTTGACATAAATGTAATTTTACCTATAATTTTTTCTTTGTGTGGCTTATGCCTTTTCTGTCATATGCCAAAACCATTGCCAAGACAAAGGTCATGGAACTTTTTTTAATAGTTTCTTTTTCAAAAAGTATTTACTTATTTGAATATAAGAGTGACAAGGAGAAGCTGAAGAAGACAGATTTTTCATCCACTGGTTCACTCCAAAAATGATCACAATATTAGGGATGGGCCAGGCCAGTGTTGGGAGCCACAGATTCATCTGGATCTCCTGCATGAATGGCAGTGATCCAAGTACTTGAGCCTTCTTCTACTACCTTCCTAGGTACATTAGCAGGAAGTTGGATTAGAAACAGAGAGAACGTAAGACTCAAATCATATATCATCCTAATATATGATGACATGTCATAAACAATGGATTAAGCCACTTTACGACAGCACTTGTCCTTTCTCAATATATTTTAAAGAATTTTGATGATTTCATATCTTATGTTTGAGTATCAACTCCCATTTTGCAATGACGTTTTATACAGTATGGGGATTCAATTTTGCTTTCACATATGTAGACATACTCTTCCCATAACTATTTACATAGAGATAACTTGCCCTATTATGTATTCTTGGCACTCATTTGGAAGAGTTTATGAATTTGTGCGATTGAGTTTATTTAAGATATTTCCATGCTGTTCTATTGTTCTGTGTACCAATTTTGTCATTATTATAATGTTTCATTTTGATATCTGTTTTGCAATTTGAAATCAAGAAATTATAGACTATTAATTCTAATTCATACAGAAATACAGGTTATCGTTCCATTTATTAATGTTTTTTAAAAATACTTTCATCAATATTTCACACTAAGTTTTTTATTATATTTATTTTGAAGCATTTTATGTGGTGATGCTATTTGTCTTTTATATTGTTGATTGATATTTTAAAGAACATGTAATTGGCATTAATATGATTTTGTACCCTGCAATTTCCCTGAATTTGTGCGTTAGCTGTTGTAGTATCTTGGTAGAGCCATTAGCTCTTTCTATATATAAGATCATGTTACGTGTAAAAAAGGACAATTTTATTGTTTCTTACTGATTTGGATAACTTCGATTTGTTTATTTTGTAATTACTCAGACCAGAACTCACAGTACAATACTGTACAAAAAAAAGTAAAAAGAGTGAAATTCTTGTTTTCTTAATCTGAGACAAGTTTTCAGCATTAACCGTATCTGTTTGATCATATGTGATTAACTATGATGAAATATATTTCTCCTGTAACTACTTTGTCATAGTTCTTAATCATAAAAAGATACTGAATTTTGTCAAATGCCTTCTTTCCACCTAGGGAAGTGATCATACTTGACATCATATCTCATGTGATAAAGAACCTTGCATTCCAAGGATACATTTTATGTAATTATGGTACATTATCCATTTACTCTCCAGTAGAATTTGTTTAGATAGTATTTTTTCCTTAGACTTATTTATTTTTATTTGAAAGGCAGATTTACAGAGAGAAGGAGAGACAGGAATCTTCCATCCATTGGTTCACTCCTCAAATAGCTACAGTGACCAGAGTTAAGCCAATCCAAAGCTTCCGCTGGGTTTCGCACACAGGTGCTGGGACTCAAGAACCTGAGCCATTCTCCATTGCTTTCCCGCTCCAAAAATGGGGAGAGATGGGAAGGAGAGCAAACGGAACATGAACTGGTGCATGACAGAAAGGTAATTTTGCTACGCTAATTTTCTGGCCTTAGGTTAGATAATATTTTGTTGAAGACTTTTTTCAGCTATGTTTAATCAGAAGCATTGGCCAGAATTTTCTGTTTCTGGAGAGTCCTTTCGTATATTTGGTATTTGGGTAAGGCTGTCCTAATAAAGTGAGTTTGGAAAAATATCACTCTGTGTTTCACTTTTTGAGTTTTTCCAGTTTGAATTAGAATTAAATCTTTTTTAAATCATTGGTAGAATTCACAAGGGAAGCTCTCTGCTCCAGAATTTTTCTTTGCTGGGGATGGTGTTTTATTATTGGCTCCATCTGCCTTCCTGTTACTTGTCTTCTCAGGTTTTAAATGTCTTCAGAATCCAGCCTTTGTAGCTGTTACAGAAAAAAAATGGATATAGATATATAAATGCTCACCAGTCTGAGTGGCAACCCAGTGGGAGGTGCCCACAGTTTCTGTACTAGGTCCACTGCCATTCCAGGATCTTGTATTCTCCAGGTGGTTCTGCAATTTGACCTGACAGAATTTGCTCCCTGCGCTAGCATCTGTTGCTGATGCTGCAGCAAAGCCCAACCAATCCACACCCACTCTGGCTTATGCATGCGCCAGTAGGAACAATTGACCCAGCCTGGCTTTCCCCTGATCCAGCTCGCAGAAGGCCAACAGGTGTTGCCGCCCTGCACAGCCTGATCTGCCCCCATTCCAGCTCTCATGCTCACCAGTAGGAATGGTGGTCATGCAAGGGAGCCTCTTACAACCCTCCTGCCAGGTGACCCCCGTGCAGCCCCCCTTCCAGGTCACCCCCCCCAACTGAGTCTGATGTATGCTGGTTTAACTCTGTGGCCCAGTCTGGCATGGCCCGCCTCACCCAGCATTTGCCAGTGGGTGCTGCATCCTGGCCTGGCCCAGCCCACCCCCAGTTCCAGCTCACGCTGCTGGGGGCTACAGCCTAGCCCAGCCCAGCCAGCACCCAGACTTGGCCCTCATGTGAACTTGATTGTGCTGCGGCCTGACCTGTACTGATCCACACTTCATTCTGGCACTCAGATTTGCCAGCAGGTAAAATGAACTGGCCCAGCTTGATTTACCCCTGACTTGAGACAAATGTATGCCAGTGGGTACCATTTCTTGGCCTAGTCTGGAGTGTGGTTCAGCAGAGTGACACCTGCTGGCATGTGTGTGGGCTGGATAGTGGGGTTGGTCGGGTCAAACTAGGCTGCAATACCCATTGACAAGTTTGAGAACTGAAGAGGATGTGGGACAGACTGGACCAGTCTGCTGAGCATATTGACAGGCACGGGAACCAGGATGGGGGCAGGCCTGGTGAGGGTTATTGCAGGTTGCTCTGACTGATTTGAGTGATGGACGAGTGTATGGTGGGCAGAATTGGGCTGGACTGCAACACCATTTGTGGGTATAGAAGACAGGGCTGGGGACAGAACTGACCCAGCAATTGCAACCACCAGCATTGCATAAGCTGATGTGGTGATGGACTGTGCCGGACCCTGTATTGGCGAGAATGCACAAGAATCTGGTCTGGGGTCACTTCAGATGAAGTTTATTTGCGGATCACTCTAATTGAGCTGCTGGAATCAGAACCCAATCATGGAGAGAATTGCGGGTTCCATGGTCAGATCATGGAGTGCATGTGTCAGAGCTGGGCCTCCTCAGTGGCTTAGGCAGTGAGCTGGACAGCATATTCAGGTGCACATGGAGGATATGACAGTACATCGAAACCTGCAAAGGACAACTGGTACCACAGCAGGGGACAGAGCAAAGAAAAAATAAATCAGCTGCTCCAGCCACATGCTGACAGTGAATACCTAGGCAAACGGAGACTCCAAGATGGACTATGTCAACCCGTGGATTCTAGAGAGTTTTCATCAGGCTTGAAGTGGTGAGATCAGCAGTAATTCAGAACTGTTGAGCTATCAAAACCTCTTGAGTATGACTCTTGTAACATGTCACACATCAGGAACCCTGCGATAACATAGGGTGGCTCTCCCCAATCCCAGGGTGTGGAGGCAGTTGGGAGGCTGGGTGTGGCTTTTCCTCTTATCTCCTCTGTTTCCCTAGATGCAGGAAGAAAAAAAGAGAGAGATTGTGGAAATAATGGTCTCAGCCACCTTCCTGTAGCCTTAGATCCTTTGCACCCTAATCACCAATGTAAAAATCACCAAAAAAGCTGTATTTTGTTAAATATAACTTAGAAAATAAAAAGTTATTTTAGAAAAGGATATAGATATATAAATATACAGAAATTATTACATTTCTTCTAGATTAGGCAATTTTTTAAAAAATTGTAGCTTCTACTTCTTTGATAATGATACTTTCAAATCTTGCTTGCTGGTTATTCCAACTAAAGTTTATTCTTTTTTTTCTTTTTTTCCAAAAAACGAAATCTTGGTTTTGTTCACCTTTTCTAAGTTTTTTTCTTTTCTCAATTTCATTTATTTGTGTTCTGATTTTTTTTCCCTTTGTTTTCTGACTCTGGGCGTTTCTGTTTCCTTGAGGTACCTGAGTTAATGTAGATCTTAATTACTGAGTATTTCCTTTAGAACTGCTTTTGCTAAAGTTTTCAGAAGTTTCCTTTCAGAAGTTTCCTTTCTGTGAGGATGTGTGAGGCACTGTGCACGGGGACCTTTGGTGCACTGGCCAAAGAGGCATATGGAGTATTAGAGGCACAGATCAGTGGAGGGTGTTTAGATGCTCAGTGAGGATCATGATATGGTCTCTTAATTAACTTCGCAGATCAGAATCCACAAATGGCACTTGTAAGTTTCCATTTTGTGGGTTGTACCTAGACAACAAACATTTGTCTATATGATCAGAATTTCAGGGGGGATGAAACAAAAGTAGACTTTCTAGGATGCATCTTATAAAACTGGGTGAGAGTGTCACTTTATATTTATTTTCCCTTGTTGGAGCAATCATGGACTAGGAGGTCTCTCTAGAGCTGTTTCACATTAAAGCATAGCAAGAGTAAAGTGAGGATGTGAATTCAAGGTTGAGGGAACTTTCTTGAGACCAAAATGTTATTCCATGAATGGGAGGTAATGTGTGTAAAACTAAACTGCTCTTCTCACCCTCTTCAATTTGTTCAATATTTTTTCCAGAAGAGGTACTACAGTCTGTAAGCTGGACTCTAGAAGTCAGCTGAAATCATACCTCATCTGTTAATTGCTTCAAAAATTGGTGTTTCAGTTGGAAGTTAGAGTTAGGAGTTCTTATTCTCTCATATATTTTTGTTTAAATCACTGAAATCGCATTTGTAAAATTCCATACTGTCAACATACCATTCTAAAAAGAGTGAAAATATCTAAGGAAAAGGTGAAATAAAGATATTCCCAGTTGAAGGAAATCTAAGAAATTTCACTGTCAGTAGTCTGCTGTACCAAAAATCCCAAAGAGTGTTCTTCAATTTAGAAAGTAATAATACTAGAGAAATATTTGATACATAAATATGTATTAGTAAAAGGAAAAATAGATGTCTTAGGTTGTCTTGTGATTTTCTAAATAATACCTAAACCTGGGTACGTACAATGCAAAAAAAAAAGTAGTTAGATCATGGTTTTTGACTCTAACTTTTCAAAACTAAGTATCCTTATCAGTGCAGGTTCTAGCGAGGATCCTTTTGATTGTATGACATAATGATAGAAAGGCAATTGTCACAAAAAAGAATGACATGCATTTACAGAGGGCTTGCTAACTCCTCAGTGATCTAATTATCTTCCACCAGGTAACACTCTTGATTGCTCTACAATATGGCTATACTACCTAATTCAGTATCCCCACACTGCACATGAAAATTCAACAGACAAATCATACCCAAATCATAGTAAAACTGCATTCACCGAACAGGTGAAAAGACTATGTAATATTTTAAGTACTAAAATTTTGCAGACTTATAAAATCAGTTCATTCACATGGGGTACCTTTGTTACATGTATGAATTTTATACTGTTCAGTTAGGACAAACTACCTCCTGGAGGCAAGATACAAGACATACCTATTTTTCCCCACATGATAATGCCTGTCACACTTTTTCTTTCCAGTGCAGGGCAGAACAGCAGACATTTCCTGATTTGCGTACCATCTTCATTCATTATAGAAACAACAATTCTTTCTATATTCAGTCTCCCTTTGATATTCGTTGCTTTCCAATTTATGGATCAAATGCATTATGGTACTTTATTACAACTTTTTAAAAAATTACAGCCTTTTTTAAAGTTGCGTTTATTAATTCAGGAGAACATTTAACTTTAGCTGTGCTAACCAGACTGGTTCCCTAGAAATTTTCAAAAATCAGGCTAGATTTCTATTATTCACAATATTGGTCTCTGATAAATACAATATATTATTTAATATGCTTTTTAATCATGCAGTTGTTCCTGTGGTGTGCACTGAAACGTTGCTGTATATAAATGCGTTTGGAAACCACAACATGTACTTTGCTTCATAGTGTAATAGCTAGCTTCTATTGTAATATGGTTTATATATATTATTCTATTTGAATGTTTGGTCAAAACAGTTAATATGGCATTCTTCAAGTTTCAGCTGTAGAGTATAAAAGCTCATTAAAATAACAAGATTTGAAAATAGTTCCAAAATCATGATTCTCCTAATATCACTTTTTATTTTATTTTAAAGATTTATTTCTATTTATTTGAAATGCAGTTTTATAGATGGGGGGAGAGTTTTACTAATTTTTTATTCCCTGAATAGCCACAATATCCAGGGCTGTGTAAGGATGAAACCAGGAGCTTGGGACTTCGTTCAGGTGTAACATGTTGAGGCAGAGCCCAAACAACAAGGTCGTCTTTCTCTGCCTTCCTAGGTGATTTAACAGGGAGCTGTATCTGAACTAGAGTACCCAGGACTTGGGATGCTGCTGCTGCAGCTAGTGGTTTAATGCTACACCACAGTGTTAGCCATTAAGCCTTTTTATACCTTTTATAAACAATTCCTTTGGTAAAGAATTTTTGCATCTATGACATTTAAACAAATAAAAATGTTCACTAAAGGAAGTTGAAGCATAATTTGATAAATACAGCTAAACAGCTATCTACATTTTTTAATGATTTATTTTTATTGGACAAGCAGATATACCAAGAGGAGGGGAGACAGAGAGGAAGATCTTCCATCCGATGATTCACTCCCCAAATGGCTGTAACCACCAGAGCTATGCTGATCCAAAACCAGGGGCCCAGAGCCCCTTCTGGGTCTCTCACACAGGTGCATAGTCCCAAAGCTTTGGACCATCCTTGACTGCTTTCCCAGGCCACAATCAAGGAGCTGGATGGGAAGCGGGACTGCCGGGATTAGAACCGGCACCCATATGGGATCCTGGCCCTTGTGAGATGAGGACTTTAGCTGCTAGGCTACCGTGTCAGACCCATAGTGTCTACATTTTAAAGGAGAATTTGTTGAATGAGCATCATGAAATGTAGTATAATAAAATGTTTCTTTAGCGAATACACACAATATTAGTAAACTGCAAGAAGATCAGTAACTTGCAGAAAGGGTTCAATTGTATTTTGCTTCAACTGAAACTGTCCATTTTCTAGAGCAGAGTAATTTCAAGAGAATTCAGTGGTTAGTAAAAAAATGCAATCAATAGGAATAATCAGGTCCTGCTCAATCTATGAAGCTTGAAAACAGTGTTATTAATAGTGATGCTGATGACCTTATGGGTATCACTTGGGAAACATATGCAATGCACTTTCTTTTAAGGCTTAAATCATGAAAACCTTTGCAGGAACTCCACAGTTACAAATTCAAACATTGTATATTGATTTTGTCATTAAGCATAGGCATTTAGGGCTATGTCAGCTTCAGATTGTAGTACCTGATGATGGAACAGGTTGACCTTCTATGGGAAATTAACCTTTTCTTTCCTCCAGGTGTAGCATCCAAACAAAGCAAGAATGCATAACAACTGATGCAACTCATGTTACTTTATCTGAACTATAGAATAACTTGCTTCCTAGAAGGAAGCCATGAATGCAACAAAGGCTAAACATATCCGTCTAAAATCAAGCCTGGTGTATGTAATTATTTTTAAATTCCAAAATAAGTATTTCATCATGAATCATTTCCTCATTTGAATGTTCCCATAGACAATTTCGTTAAGATTGCTGCAGAAACATGGTCCACTGTTACTGTCAGTTATTTTCACCTAGAAAAGAGCACTAGAACATAACACACTGATATTCCTAAATTTTCCAAGTGGAAAGGTGCACACACCTCAGGTCATTTCTGAAGTTTCAGGTCATCTAGAGAAAAGCTCTGACATCTTCATATATGATGCTTTCCATAAGTGTGATACTGCTGATTGGGTTGAAAATCAACGAAGTCCAAATTTAAATTGACATTTTAACTCAAGTGTCCTATAATAATATATAATTTTAAATTAGAGAATAATTTAATCCCCAATAAACATTACTTTCTGCTTTTGGCATTATCTTAACTACTATTTTTTTAACCATTCTCTATCTTCTCTCTCTCCCTCTCTTTCTCTGTTTCTCTTTTTCTGAATTGTTAACAAATGAGTTCAGTGTGTTACCTAACCAACATCCACTTTCCCTTGCTCTTGTGTTAGAGTCCTAACCTTGATTGGCTGTGTTGGCCTTGGTTATCCAAAGAAACTGAAACAATGTTATATAAATAAAAGTTCAATATAACAATAGGTCACAAGGCTATGAGGGCCAAATAGTTCCATAACCTGCCATCTGCAAAGTAGGAAACTAGGAAATCTAGTTGTATAGTTAAATTTTAATACGAAGATTTAAGAACTGTTGAGGATAAGATGTGACAGTCGAAATCTGAATTCAAAACACCAATATCTCTTGCAGATAAAGATGGATGTTTAAAGAGTCAGCATTGTGGCAAAACGGGTTAAGCCCTGGAGTGTAGTGCCAGTTTGCATCTCACCTGCTGCACTTTCATTTTTCAAAAGATTTATTGTGTTTTTATTGGAAAGTGAGATATACAGAAAGGAGGAGAAACAGAGAGAAAAACAGAAAAAGATCTTCTGTCCTTTGATTCACTCCCCAAGTGACCCCAGTTGCTGGAGCTGTGCTGATCCGAAGCCATGTACCTGAAGCCTCTTCCGGGTTTCCCACGCGGGTTAGAAACCCAAAGCTTTGGGCTGTCTTCAACTGCTTTCCCAGGCCACAAGCAGAGTCTGGACTGGAAGTAGGGCTGCTAAAATTAGAACTGGTACCCATATGGGATCCCAGCACAAGCAAGGCAAAGACTTTAGCCACTAGGCTACCATGCCAGACCCAGCTGCTGCACTATTGATCCAGCTTCCTGATAATATGTCTGGTGTAGGAGCAGAAATGGCTTAAGTTCTTTGGCCCCTGGACCCATTTAGGGGCTCCTGACTCCAAGCTTTGACTTGAATCAGCTCTATTCCATTTAAGGGGTTAGCCAGTACACTGAAGAGTAAGCTCTCTCTCGCTCTATGTCTCCTTGTTTCTCTATAACTCTCCCTCTGAAATACGCAGTACATAAAGGAAAAAAATAGATTTATTTTATTTGTTTTATTTGAAAGATTATTTTTACGGAGAGAGAAGATAGAGAGAAGGTTTTTCTTTTGCTGGTTCACTCCCCAAATGAGCCAGAATTGAGCCAA
This sequence comes from Ochotona princeps, assembly GCF_030435755.1. Taxonomy (NCBI): domain Eukaryota; kingdom Metazoa; phylum Chordata; class Mammalia; order Lagomorpha; family Ochotonidae; genus Ochotona; species Ochotona princeps. Next base: position 50,174,010 of record NC_080865.1, read on the forward strand.
TTCGAAGCTGGGAGTCAGGGGCTTCTTCCAGGTTTTCCATATTGTTACCCGTAACTTGGGTCATCCTCCATTGCCTTTCAAGGCTGCAAGCAGGCAGCTGGATTAAAACTGTAGCAGACAGGGCTCAAAGAAGCATCCATGTGGGATGTTGACACCCCAGGGTGGTAGTTCATGTGCGGCACCACTGTACCAGCTCCTATGAAGAAATCCTTGAGAGAGAGAGAAAGAGAGAGAGAGAGAGAGAGAGATTTGGATGTCTGAAGCCAAAGCTTAACTTCCTCCATATTTTTATTGTATTTAGGTCCTCAGTTTTTCAAATGATAAAGCAATTCAAATGCTCCTGCCTTTTGAAAATTTCCCCACAAAGACACCAAGAAATTATATTTTAGCATCTTCCTTAACATCCTGTATCTGGCTATTTTCTAATAAGGAATTGTGAAGAGAGGAATTGTAGCTATATTCATGTTATCATGATGTGAGCTAATTAACGTATTACCCACAATTGATAAACAACTATACAGACACTGTGTCCCTAATGCAATTACTAACTGTTGAATTATCGAACCTTAAATCTGTTCTTTCTTGAGGTGTTCCATGTGAACTAATAAATGTGAATAAATGTGGGGTTTTTGTGTGTTTATTTGTATGTACCTGGGAATCTAGATTTAACCATATCTTTAATAAATGGTGAGCTCTCTACTATGTGATTCTATTGCAATGTATATTCTTGTATTGGTTTCTTGTGGCTGCCATGGCTAATCACTATAAATTTTTGGGCTTAATCCAGAGATTTTTTTCTATCACAGGTGTGGAAAATAAGACTACAGGAAAAATTAGAATCATTCTTGGTCTAAAAAAATGATGAAAAAAAAAAGATTTCTTTGCACTATCATAGTTCCTGTTATTGATGCTATTCTACTGGCTTTTATGCTTTCATATGTTTTCATAATGCTGTTTCTTTCTTTGCTTCTGTATATATGTAGGCTCCCTTAAACATGTTTTGTAATGCTTGTATATTGGTGGTAGACCCATTTATTTGTTGTTATCTTCTGAAAATGCAGAGTAAGGGAGAGTGGCAGAGAAAAAGTGACAGGGAGAGACAGAGATTGATTTAGCACTCTGGTTCACTCTCCAGGTTCCTGCAACAATAAAGACTGAATTATCCTGAATCCAAGAACTGATCACTCTATCCAGGTCTGCCACTTTGGTAGCAGGCACCCAAGTACTGAGGCCATCATCTGCTGCCTGTCAGGTGCACTAACAGAATAAGAAGTGGATTTAGATTATCTTGGAATGTTTCCATATGTTCTGTACTGAGGTCCTTTCTCAGCTATTATTTTATGAAATGTCATTTTAATGCCTTTCCTCCTCTTTTTCAGGATCATCCAGACTCAAATATTTAATGGTGACAAAAAGATCTTGGAGGTTTTATTTATTTATTTATTTACTTTTTGTATGGCTCTATTTCACATGATATATCTTCTAGTTTACATGTTCTTTCCTCTATTGTTCCAAACTGTTCTTGAAATTTTCAGCTGTGTTTTTTTATTTGACTTACTGACTTTTTCATTCAAAGACTTCATTTGTCTCTTTTTCAAGTTCTCTGCTTTCTGAGTTTCTTATTGATAATATGCATGAGTTTTCCAGTTTTATTAAATTGTTACCTGTATATTGGTATATATTTTCTGTATACTTTTCAATTCTTTTTTTAGAACTATTTATTTATTTTATTGGAAAGGCAGAACTGTAGAGAGATATAGAGAGAAAAATCTTCAATGTGCTGGTTCACATCTGAAGCCAGGAGTCAGAAGCTTCTTTCAGGTCTCCCACATGGGTGCAGAGTCCGAAGGCTTTGGGCTATCCTCGACTGGTTTCCCATGCCACAAGCAGAGAGCTGGAGGGGAAGTGGAAGCAGGTAGCTCCATTATTGACAGTCAAGTCTGTGACAACTGAGGGTCTTTCTTGTAACTATTCTTCCTAGTATAACCTGTCCATATAGATCGACTCTACTGAGGTTTTCTTGATTATTATTTTCTCTAAAATGAGGATTGTATTGAATTGTGGTTCCTTCATCATGATTCACTTGGTTTTGCCTTACCTCTGTGCTCCTCATTCTAGGGAAAGTGATAAACAAGAGAACCTCAGTAGAGTCCATCTGTATGGATTTTGGGATTTAAACCTGCCAGCAGGGCTGAGGTCACTGAGGGTGAAACAACAGTGCTCTTCAGCCGTAAGAAGCACTGGAGACAAGCTGGTAAGGAATGTCCATTTATGCAATACAGATGCCAGGGTTATAAATGTTACTGAAGGAAAAGGCATCTTCCAGCAGTCTCCACACCCACCAAAGACAGTGCAATTTGCTATACGACACATCTATTTCTCTTCACCTTCCGGTCATGTCAGAGATCTCGTTCCACGTATATTCCCCTTGACCTTCAGTCATGTCGGAGGTCACTTCCCACATGAAGGCCTGGAAGCTGTTCCTCAGAGGAGAGCTCTAAGCCACACTCACCAGGTAGCAGCAGTGATTGCCCACATCTCCCCCTCTGCTCTTGGAACAAATTCTACCACAAAGATTTCCACCAAAAGGGTGGCCTTATGTCTTGTAATTCTAAGATGTATAGACATTGGATGGAAAAATTTAACATAAGAACATCACCTGTTATAGCATCACATTATATGCAGAATGACTGTCACAACATTGTTACACATTTTTAATATTAAGTCAAAGTTCTGTTGGAAAACCAGTACAGTGAATCTATAAAAGTAATTGACCAAATTCTGAGTCTGAAGGGCATAGGTGTCCAGCATGGTTACATTAATCATGATTCTTACAGTCTAGATAGTCTGAGTCAAGAATAGCACAGTTGTTGCAATGGGAGCCACCATGGTCACAAGGGAGACAATAGTGTTGATGATGAGAACAGGTGCACGCTGCGTCTGGTGCAGAATGGAAGACAGGATCTCATTGTGAGTTTACTTTCATTGTCCTTTCCATTCATCAATCAGTTGGACTGGAATCCAAGGCATTGGCATCATTCTTGTCACAAAGATTTTAAGACATATTGAGCATCATGTAATTAAATAACACAAATGATGAGATGAAAAATGAAAACATCACCACCATTGCTAAAGACTATACAATTTTCAAATGCACAAATGATCTCTCCAAACCATGTATGGGGCCAAGGAGGCCACATGCTGTAGAAATGAAAAGGTAACTTCACAGGGACCGGGGACACTAACTGACTATTTCCCTGTCTGGCGCCTCATATTCCTTCGGGGGAATAAACCCTAGCTCAGACCAGGGACACAGGACAATGTCCACTCTGTCTGCTTCATGCTGAAAAGGGGTGTTGAAAGGCCAGGAGCAGCAGCAAGGCATTCTCCAGAGGTTCAATCTACAGGGCCCTGATAGAAGTTAGAAGTCATTGGGTGTTTCAAATATTGATTGGAATTTTGAGGCTTCTATCTGTTGAAGTATAGACAATAAAATATTTTAGTTATAATTTTTTCCAAACCAGTATGTCTTTAAGGCTTAGGTTTAAACATTTGTCAGAGTAAATGTTATACCTAGTTATTTTAGGTTAAGATCCATAAAAAAATTAACACAATAAAGGCAATAAACTACGTGAAGCATCCCTGAGATGCAGTACAAGATTGTAATTTAGCTTCTTTAAGGAGCACATGAACAGTGAAAGGATTAGCATAAATAGTAAGTCCAATAACAGCCTGTCCATCACATAGGAGAGTTATATACAAGTTTAATTTTAAAGTTTCCATGGAACCACATCTTATTTAACACTAACAGATTAGAATTAAGAAATCTTTGGGGTTCTTAATTTCTGATATATCATCCTTGATTTGCTTTATTGCTTCCTTAAATTCTTTGAATTCTTGCATGAGCTTCTCATTATTGATCAAAATCTTTAAAATGAGTCTTGAATTCTGTATGCCCCATTTTCTCGATGTCTTCCTCAGTTCACTCTGAGATTGGCATAGGGTTTTGCTCCTTCGCAGGGGAGTTTTCAGTAATATTCATTGTGCCTTTGTCACTTCTTTTGCTCTTGGTCATTGTACTTCTGGTTACCAGAGTATTATCTTTGGGGCAGGATTCTAAGTTGTGTCACCCACAGGTCTACAGTTCGATTTTACTTATTGCAGTTGGTACACAACTCTTTGCTTGCAGCCACTTGTGCCACAACCTCCAGTGAGTTCCAGATCTGGGTTCTTATGTAAAATTTCCACCGTCATCTCCACAGCCCCAGCTCCTGGCTCACCACTCTCCACCTCCTGTGATTCCATGCTGAGGCTGCACCGTTTTCTCTGTAACCTTTCTTGCACTTTCGGTTGGAGCAGATCCCAGGATTAGAGAGGCACCAGGTGTCCCATATACTTAGGTTGTTGGTGGTGCTAATCCTGTTGGAACCTGTTGGAAATTAGCTCTGGATGCCACGCCACATGGACTTATTTTGACCCATACGATGCCACAGTCGGCATTATTTTCCTGCAGGACCACTGCAAATCACGGAACTCAGTGAGTTCTCATGAGCTCAGCACATGCGCAGTTCACTGTTGTCCTCTGCAGTCCTAAAGCTATTGCCACAGTGTACAAAATGGTGCCTGATGTACCACTACTAGAGTTCTTGATCTCCTGTCGATCAAGTCTGAGGGCTACCTAGACCTGTCTTGGGTGGAACCTGTAGAATGCCAAGTTGCTGACATTCACTGAGTCAGAAATGAGTTCACTCCCAGCTCAGCGTATGCTCAGTCCTTTCCCTTGCCTTTGCCTCCTAATGCAAAATGGCACCCAATTCAGCTCTAGGGGGCTGACTGGGCTGTGAAATCCACCCTGTTCTTGCACTGCCCATCTGGGATCTGCTGCTCTGTCTCTGCTCCTGGTCAAATCAAACAGACCAGCAGGACAGACAGTTCTTTGTCTGTGTTCACCTCCAAATCTCCCAGTGAAAGTCCCTTCCCATCTGGTTGCTGGTGGAGTTTAGATCACCAATAGCTGAATGCCACTGGAGTATCAGTCACTGCAACACCATACCGTTGTGTCTGCTGCTTTCCTGTGTCTGTCAGTCTCCAGGTACCCCTCTGCTGTTGTTCTGTCCTTTCCTACTTCCTGGAATATGTCCTCTCTGCTTCATCCTGATTAAAAGTTTTTGCATCCATTTAAATGTGCCCCTACCCTACTCCACCATCTTGAAAGTATAGTGGAGAGTCTCCAAAATAGAATGAAGCAAACAGAAGAAAGAATCTCAGCATTGGAAGATATTTCCTGTCATCAGCGGGAAGCAAACAAAAAGCTGGAAGCAGAGCTGGATCAGGCCAAAAAAATATTCAAGAATTGAAAGACACTAGTAAGAGACCAAATATAAGAGTTATGGGAGTCCCAGAAGGTGCAGAAAGAGAAGCTGAGTTTGCAAATGTATTTAATGAAATAATAAAGGAAAATTTCCCTAACCTGGAGAAAGAATTGGGAAACAAGATCCAGGAGAGGCACAGAACTCCCAACAGGCTTGATCAAAAGCGATCTTCAGCAAGACACATGATCATCAAGCTCGCTTCAGTTGAACATAAGGAAAAGATCCTTAAGTGTGCATGTGAAAAAAAACAATTGACATATAAAGGAATGCCAATTAAACTCACAGGAAATCTCTCACAGGAAACTCTACAGGCCAGAAGAGAATGGAGTGACATATTCCAGATTCTAAAAACAAGAAATTGTCGGCCTAGGATAACATATGCAGCAAAGCTTTCTTTTGTCTTTGAAAATGAAATAAAATTCTTCCACAGTAAAGAAAAATTGAAAGAATTTGCCTCTTCCAAACCTGCCCTACAAATGATACTTCAAGATGTTCTCTTGACAGAGAAGAGGAATAGCCCCAAATAAAACCAAAGGCAAATGGGAAGAACATCCCAGTAAAACGACAACAGAAGACTAAACCAATGAACAACCCATTCCCGAAAATGACAGGACCAAAGCTCAATGGCTCAAGCTCAATCAAACGTCATAGATTAGTAGACTGGATTAAAAAACAAAACAACATCTATTTATTGTGTAGAAGAGACACACTTCACCAACAAAAATCAGCGGAGACTATATCACATGGGTTTTGTTGTTTTCTGTTAGTTTCATCTCTTCAAAACACTTTCTTCTGATTTAATCTTTCAATGACTCATAGATCATACAGCAGCATCATTTTCTTCAAGAAGGTTCTTGATTTTCATTTCTTCAGCCTTATGTTAGTCATTTAGTAGCATGTTATTAAACTTCATGGTGTTGTTAATTTCTTTTTTCTCCCTGATGTTGATTTTGTTTTGTGGCTTTTCATTTAAGGGATGTATAGTACCTGTGTGTATCTAGTAACATGTCATTTAACTTCATGGCATTGTATATTTCTATTTTTTCTTTCTATTGTTGATTTTGTATTATGACTTTTCATTTCAGGTTATGTACAGCAGCTGAGAAATGGAGATTAAAATCCAGATGTGAGGATACAATATAGTATGCATTTCTACTTCCAGACAAAGATGGACTTACAATGAAATTGTTTACTATATCTTGACAATAGGATGCTGGATTCTCTGCCATTGTCCATGCCCTCAATGATGGTCATATGACAGTGTATGAAGAACTATACTTTAGTAATGATATAGAGGAACTAGGTGGGGGGGGAGGGAGTTAGGGAGGGGATAAGGGAAATGCCAGGAGCCTATGGAATTGTATCATAAAATGATAATAATAATTATAATAATAATAATAAATGTAAAAAACTGGAAAAAAAGAAAAGAAATCTTTGGGAAGAGTTTAGAAAAATTTTTTTTTATAAAATTTTTTACCCCTTGTCAATTAAGCTTACTTAAATTTTGAAATGCTAAGGTCATTTTTCATCTAGACAGGAAATAGTCAAATTTTCTGAAGCAATTTTAAATTAATTTTATAAACTCTAAGAGTCTCAAAAAGTGAATTATCCTTCACCATAAAGCAAAATGACAAAACACTTGTTTAAAAGAACTTATGCACATTATATAGTAACTGGCAAAAGAGCTAAATCTATTTTTTGATTTACATTAATTCAGCAGTTTATAGCACTGTAGTAAGATTTTACAGAACTGTATACTTTATGTCAAAGACAAGCAAATAAATTGTTCTAAGATAACAAGCTATACATTTACTATTAGGAAACAGTAGAGTCTTAGGTAGATGAGCACAAAAAATCCTCAATAAGTTAACAAATGAGAAAGACATGAATTCTGCCTCAGAACAGTAAAAGTGTCCTATCTCCATGAGTCTAGCAAAAATTTTAAAGAAAGGCTGGCAAATAGCCCTGTAGGGGCATTAGCCAATGGTACAGGATGAATAGTTATAGGGCAGCCAACTTTCCTGGAGGATCCAATCTATAGTTTCTATCTCTGTTCTTAATAAGAGAATTATCTGAATTAAACTGGGGCTCTTGAGAGATCGTTATGCTCATTGTAAGACGAAAAGACACCAAAGAAAGAGCTCAGGACAGAGAAAAGATGTTCTCTCCCATGTGAAGAAGAAAATTATAAGTTTCCCTTCACCATGAGAACCACCTGGGGCTCCTGGGTGCTAGTCTGGTGTGGCACTGGAGTCTGGAGAGTTCTGGGCTGCTTCAGTCCCTTGTGGGAGACTCAATGAAAAGTGGCTGATCCCAAAGTTCTTGGCTTTCAGGGGCAGTCAAATCTCCAGTGATCTCTTTGGCAGTTGGGACACGGTCTTGGGTATCCTTCTTGACAGCCCTTGGTGAAGAAGTCTGCTAGTTCTGCAGTGAAAGCTCTTTGGAGGCCTCCAAGTATCTCATTGGGACAAGGATTACAAACCTATTCTCCTCCTAATCTGCTAAGTGATCTCCTCCTGGTCTATAAAGAGAGCATGTAACTACTTTTAAGAGGTTGTAAGTGTGTCCAAAGGTCACACTGTAAATCTCTACAGCTTTTTTCTTATTATCCAGAACAGTTAAGAATATGTCACTATAAGGCATGTGTTTCTCACAGAGTTAGGATCTAACAGAGGATTTTTTAAAATCTTCCTCAAATATTCTAAAGTAGAAGGTTTCTCTGTGGTTTGAATTTATTAAGGATTTATTTAATTCAGCAGGTCAGGAACAGTTATTGAGTACTGTACACCAGTTCTTTGAAGTTACCCCATATCACCTGGTGTTGAATCGGGGTTGTCCTCCTCTTTTTCCATTATCTCCTTGATGGTGATGGATCACTCAGGATGAGGTTCTAAGGTTGTCTTGCTGGAAGGGCATCCTCCAATTGAGGGTGTCCAGACTTTGACACTGTGAGCAGGTACCCACATAAGTTACCTTCTGTAATAACACAAACAGACCCTTTCCCACAGTTAATAAGCAATGGAGCCTTCCCACCTTTTTGGCAGCTAGATTCTTCCACAGAATTGAAGGTATTTGTGTTGTGCCAGTAAAGGGCCTCCAGCTGATGCACAGCTTGTAGCTTACTGGAAGAAATCCAAAGAAAATTTAAGGTGAATAAGGCCACGTTATTAAGTTCACGGGGATAGTATACCACCCCTTCTGCTTTTGAAGCATTATTTTAAAATTTAGTGATTCTGTTTGACTATGCCCTGGCCTTAAAGATTATAAGGGAATTTTTACATCTGAGTCACCCAATCGCTTACTCTTAGGAACAGTATAAAGTGAAAACTGAAAAATAATAACTTTAGAAAACATTTACCCCAAAACCTCATTGTCTGTGATAACTTTGAAACTAGAGGACAGGTTAACAATTAAACTACCTTTTAATTTGTTTAATCAGTAAACTTAAATATAAATGCATCAATGGCTTAAATGTTTTAAGACAGACTATTAGTAATTTAAGTTGCATAAATCAAAGAAATTAGTTTCAATTAACAATCTTACTGTGGGACAAAATAAGTCTTTAGCAACAGTTTAGAATCGCTTAGATTCTTTTAAAGATTATAGCTAATTGATTAGAATTACTCCCTATTCCTAACAACATAATCTTACCATGTCTTTTCAGATGGTTTACAAAGGTAGATAGAAGAAAGTACAAAAATTTATGAGAAAACTTCAACTAGTCTGATTTCAACCATTTGTGGCTATAATCCTAAAACTCATTAATTAAAAAGAAGACACCTGTTTATTCCACGTGGTATCTGAAAGTACCCAAATAATTTTTACCTTTGCCCATTCCATATTTATTAAGTGTAGAATTTATTAGAGCTGCAAGGAAACAAGCAAACAAACAAAAAAATAGAACACTAGTGCAGCTGTGCCCTGCTACAATCCTGTCAGAAAGCTGTTGGATTGGCTGCAAAATCCAGGAACTGCCACAGCACCAAGCCAAATATTTCTTGCTGTTGATATGCAAATTCTGTGCACCGCCTTTGCAGCTGGGCAGTAAGTGTATCCAGATAGCTGAGGAGACACACAGATGAGTGATTTTACCCACTTTTTAAAAAAGTAGTATTTCTTAGAAGAACTCTAGAAGTTAATTCACAAAAGCTAAAACATTCTCTAACCAATAAACACAGACAACAACACATGACAACAATTTCAAACAACTTTTATAAAAGACAAAATTAAATGACATACATGTATGTCTACACATAGACACTCCCAAAACTCAAGAAGCCATCATCAACCAAGTTCTGCAGTAGTAGTGTTCACCAGAAACCAGTAAGTGAAAAGCCATCAAGTCAACAGTCTTGAACCGATATCATGAGAGAAAAAAAAAAAGAAGAAGACTTTTGTCATGAAAGCCAAACTATAGAATAGATACCACTGATACAAGAGATGTGCAACATCAGTATAAAAATAAAAGAGATATGAAAAGGTAAATCAATAAAGATCTTCCGAAGGAATACAATAATGCTTTATTAGTCAACTGTGAAGAACGAAATTAAAATTGTGTTAATCTGTTAAAGCATTTCAAAAATCTTTCTTCTTCATTTTTTGATAGATAGCCGAGAGTAGGAGACTTTAGGTTAATAGGTATTTAGTCTTTCCACACTTCATACTTGACTTTGTTTTTCTTGTTTTTTCTTGTTATTTTAAATATTTATTCTATTCCATCCTCTGATATTTTCATTAAATATATTTTGCATCTTTTGTTATAATCTTACATTTTATGGATATTCTGCTTCTTTAGTATTTTCCTCAGCTTTTTGATGTTTTTCTCTGTCATATCTTTACGTTTAGAAATTTTCAATAATGTACATGCATTTTCATTTTTTAAATCAGACACAGGGAGTAATTATACCATTAAAACACCTTTTAAATTTTCATCTCAGTGTTTTAGTCTCTAGATATATTTCTCACTAGAATTTCTATCTATCTGCATTTTGTGTGATTTTGAATGTTCTGTACTTTATTAGAGTCTTTAATATACTAATTATCAATGTATAGTGTTCATCATTCATGATCATATAATTCCAAAACCTCTGACATGTGGGTCTCTGTTTTTTTATATTTGCTTTGCTTCCTCAAGTTATGCTTCTACATTTAGTATGTTTTGTGATTTGGGGGAGGGTTAAAATGAATAGGGTATACTGGGTAACAGAAACTGCGATAAATAAGCTCATTCTATTGTAGCAAGATTTGGGAAATGGATGCCATCTATAACCCTTTCGTATTTCAGTTTCTTGACAAAAAAAATTCTCCCTGGACTGAGAGCTTTGTGAATGGCCTTTCTCCTTCTATGTGTTTTTCCTCGTCCAGTTAAATGGATATTTTCTTTTAAGTACATTCCTAAATAAGAATAAACAAACACAAAGTTCTAGCTTAGGAGCCAGGGATTGAAACTCTCTGGAAGGAGAGGTGTGAGTGACAGCAAATGAAGAATCAGGCACTGAAAGGAAGCACCAAAGTCAACATGTAGACCTGTGGACAACAAAGGTCAGAAACCAGCCCCAGGGCCCAGCATGATAGCTTAGTAGCTAAACCTTCGCCTTGAATATGCTGGGATCCCACATGGGCATGGGTTCTAATCCTGGCTGCTGCACTTCCCATCCAGCTCCCTGCTTGTGGCCTGGGAAAGCAGTTGAGGACGGCCCAGAGCCTTGGGATCTTGCATCCACATGGGAGACTCAGAACAAGCTCCTGGCTCCTGGCTTTGAATCAGTTCACCTCTGGCCACTGCAGTCACTTGCAGAGTGAACCAGAAGATGGAGCTTCTTTTTCTATATATCTCCTTCTCTCCCTAAATCTGACTTTCCAATAAAATAAATACAAATACAAATAAAAACAAACAAAAAACAGCTAGAAAGAGAGGAATCTACTAATCAAATTTGCAACTATCAAAGACAAAGAGACACAAGCACAATGAGCGAATTACTGCACCTCTAATGCAATGAGCAGAAGTTGATGTCAACTTCAGACTTAACTGAGGAAGATATTGTGAAACTGTTGGATAAATAATAAAAAAATTATGTTTCTTAAAAACAAGAAGCATGTACATTAAAGGAATTTAAGGAATGTTACACAGGAAATAAAAACCTTGAAACAAAATGAGAAATGAAGAACGCAATACAGCAAGTTAAAAATATAGTGCAATGATTCAATATCAGAGAGCAGAAGGAAGAATCTCTACATTGTAAGATACTTCCTTCACAGTTGTTGAAACAGCCAAAAAGCTGAAAGAACAATTGAGTCAAGTTAAGAAAAGCATGTAGGAATTAAGGAATACTGAAAAAAGACCAAATATTAGAATTATGTGAGTTCCAGAATGTGAAGAAATAGAGGCTTGGTTCGAAGATGTATTCAATAATATAACAGAGAACTTCCTTAACATGGAGAAAAAAATGGGAAACACAATATAGAAGGGGCACAGAACTCCCAAATAAAGTTGACCAAAAATGATGCTCAGCACAACACATCATACTCAAGCTCTCTTCAGTTGAACATAGAGGAAAGATACTTAAATATGAATGTCAGAAAAATCAATTAAATTATGGAAAAACCCCAATCAGACTCACAGGTGCCCTTTCATAGGAAGCTCTACAAGCCAGAGGAGAATGTAACAAAACAATCCAGATCATATATATATGTGTATATATATATATATATATATATATATATATATATATATATATATATGTATATATATATATGTATTTACATGTATTACAGGAGAATAAGCACATCACATAATTATCAAGAGATCCTTTCATCAAGAAAAAAATCTCCATAAAAATGTATATGCACCACATGCCAGGTTATCTATCTATGTGGAAGAAACATTAATGTATTTAGAAGGAGAAATAGACTCCAATACGATAATAGTGGGGGATCTTGACAGTCCACCAACCTTAATGGACAGATCAATGAGACAGAAACTCAGTAATGCAACAACATAACTCACCCAGTAAACAGAACAAAGGAAATTAAATAATAACAATAGAATATTTCCTCCTACAGATGCAGAATGCACATTATTTTAATCATCACTGAAAATAAATTAGGGAAATAGTTTGGTCTCTTCAACAAATAGTTTTGGGGCAATTGGTTAGCAGCCAGTAGAAATAAGTAGCAAGATTCCCACTGGTCACCTGATGCAAAAATCAGCTATAAATCTGCACACAGAAACCATCAATCTATTTGAGGAAAACATAGTAAGCACTCTTCAATATATAGATGTGGATAAAGAGTTCTTACAAAAGCCACCCAAAGCACAGACAGTCAAAGAAAAACTAAACAAATGAGACTATATCGAACTAAAAAGCTTCTATACAGCAAATGAAATGATCAACAAAGTGAAGAAGAAACCGGGTTAATGGGAGATAACCTTTATATACTGTACAACAGATAGGGGACTAATATCCAGGATTTATAAAGAGCTTCAGAAACTCAATGACAGCAAAACAAATAACCCTGTAAAGAATTGGGCAAAGGAAATGAGCATGCATTTTTCAAAAGAACAAATTAAAATGACTAGTAGTCACATGAAAAAATGTTCAAGCTCCCTAGCTATTCATGAAATACAAATAAAAGCTGCATTGAGAATCCATTAGTTTCAGTGAGATTTGTTTACATTCAAGAATTTAATAAAAATACCTATTGTGTGGATGTGGGTAGAAATGTGTCTTATTTCACTGTTGGCAAAAATGTAAGTTAGCACAATCACTATGGAAGTCAACATGCAGGTTGCTAAGAGAAACAAAATTGATATTCCTCATGAACCAGCTATCCCATTCCTTGGAATATACCCAAAGAAAGTGAAATCTGCATACTGGAAAGTGATCTGTAATTCTGCATTTGCAGCAACTCATAGAGAAGACATGGAAACAACCCAGATGCTTGTCAAAAAGGGAGTGGATGAAGAAACTGTTGTATATCTACTCCATTGAATACTACTCAGCAATTAAAAATAATTAAATTTTACCATTTGCAACAAAATACTTCAAATGGAGATCATTACACTCTGTGAAATAAGGCAATCTCAAAAGGACAAATATTATATGTTCTTTGATATAATGACACATTCATGCAAAATACAAGATTAATGCATATATATGTAATCACGTATACACATGTATTCATGTAGATGAACAGTACAATAGAGACTAACATAGTGGAAAATGAAGAGTGCAGTATGCATTTCTACACCCAGGTAAAGGAGGATTCCCCAATGAAACTCTTAAATATACTTGACAGCAGGATGCTGGACTGTCTACTATTGTCTATGATGCTATGGGGGAAAGAGTAGGGGAAATGAGGGGAAATGAGGAGGGTGGAAAGGGAAATACTTGAGCCTATGGAATTATAGCATAAAATATAAATACTTAAAATCCATTGATTAATTTTTCAAAAATTTAAAAATAGACTTTTATTTTAGGAGAGTATCTCATATGATAGTTTAATTTATTTTTATCATATTTTCATTGAGAATGCTTGCACTTACACTCATACATTACTGAACTATGGTTTTACCCTATTTTTTAAACTGTCAGCAATTTTGACTTTATATAATTTTTATATCACACATGAGAAACAGTTTCCTGTATTCCTAGAATTGGTGTCACTTTTTGTTTCAGTGAGTATTGTGAACAATTAGTGAAACTATAGGGATTAAAGATTTCTTTTCCCTGAAGGTTTTAATGACAGGTGAAATTGTTTTACATAAAATCATCTAATATTCTGATAATTTATACATTTCAAGTAATTTGCCCAGTCCACCAACATTATAGTGTTTAAGTATGTAGTTTTGGTCATCAGATTTTGCTGTTATTTGTATTATATTTGTGTGATGTTGGCAGACAGTTATCCTCACATTTCTGATATTGACACTTCATGCCTTTATTTTTTTTTCTTTCATCAGTAGTTTTAGAGACCTATCCACTGTATTGATCTGTTTTTATGACCATTGTCTGATTTCATTGAATTCCTATGTATTTTCTGTTTTTGTTTAATTGACTTCTGGTATTACATCACTATTTTATATCGCTGCTTAACTATATAGTGGAAATATAAAATGATCTGAGGCCTATATAGTGGAAACATAAAATTATTTGAGGGCTGTTCTCTGTTTTAATACATCTACTTAATAGTGAACTATTCATTCTGAACACTTTTTAGGTGGTTTCCAAAAATGTTAATGTAATATTTTCATTTTTGCTCAATTTGGAGCAATGAGTATATTTTCTGTTTTGACTATAATATTTTTGGCTCAAACTTTCCATTTAGTTAATTTTGCATCATTCATCTCTCTTGGGACATTACAATCCCAGTTATATATTCTTCTTACTCCTTAGAGAATAATTTTGAGTTGTTTTTAAGCTTTGGTTTAATAAATCCAATGTTTTTTTGCAACTTGTGATTAGTTTTTAATTGTATTTTTAATCTTTTAAACTTGAGATTTTATTAATTATTGTAATAAAGTATTGTTTAACATTAACCTTGTCATAGACAGTTGCTCAAATGTCTGGGTGTATAATAATAATAAACTCAGATGTGTTCTCTACAGTTATTGTAGTTATAATTTAGTATGCCTATTTAAAACATTTAAACATAGTACCGATAGATACACATAAATTGCCATTTTGTTTCATATATATCAGCATTACTAATAATGCTTCAACTAAGCATTTTTTAAAGCTAAAAGATGTATTCTTATACTTTCATTTACATAGAACATGATGCCACTGATAAATTGGAAGTGATATTTGCCAAACTTGACATTTAAAAATTATTTTCATCGCCAATTCATGCCAAATATGTACACATTCTGATGACATCTCAATTGTCAATTCAGAAGTTACATCATACAGTTCTTGAGATGAGTTTACTACTGGTAGTTGATTTCTGGTCATTCTAGTGTACTTCATGTGTGCACATGTGTGTGTGTGTATGTGTGTGTGTGTGTGCTGATCAACTGTACATGAAGTGGAAAACCCCTCTACACTAAGAGTAGCAAGCCAAATTCATCACCGTGTTTTAAAGGTTAAGTATGACATTTCATTTATTTAGAACATTAGAATTAAATCAACTGCATTTTATCCTGATGAGCATGTGAATCCTGAAAGTGTCAAAAAATCGCTTCCAATCCCTTCAAAATGACTTAGATAAACATTTTATAAATTGTGTGCAAAACTTCTACATTGAAAAATTACACATATTGTAGAAAGAATTACACATATTGTAGACATGGGCCAACTTTTAAAATTTATGTGAAAATTCACAGACCCAAGAATACCTAAATTAATCGCAGAAAAATGCATCATTAAATAAAACAATATAATGCTCATGGAGGGATAGACACAGTCCAGTGGAATACAGCACAGAATGAAAAAAGTTGAATGTAAGTGTGTAAGTTAAATTTTTGACTGAAATCCTAAACCAGTCCAACCAATAATCTATAGCTATTTGAACAAATGGTGTTATAGCAACTGGATAGAATCAGAAAAATATTGCAAACTAAATTGAAGATTTTACATGAAAATTAACTCAGAATGTCTGATGGATTTAATATAAAAGTAAAAACATTAGAAAAAAGAGAAAGAAAAAAACTTGATTCTAAAAATATGTATAGAAAAATTAATGTTCCCATCAAAAAGACAATTGATAGAAGAAAAAAATATGTGATTTTATCTCATTTAAATTATAAGCATGCTGCCTAAAAGACTATGAAAAAAATATGCAATATAAAAATGTTTTACTTTCTCTTGTTTAAATATTTACCTATTTATCTGAAAATTATAATATATAGAGGGAATACAGTGATTCACACTCCAAATGGTGGCAACAACTACTGTTTGCTGTGCCAGGCCAGAGCCAGGAACCAGTAGCCTCATTTTGTCCAATCTTCCACAGGTGCAATAACAATGGGCTAGTTTGGAAGCAGCTAGATCATCAACAGATGTCAGCATCACAGGAAATGGCTTAACTCACTGTGCCATAATACCAGCCTGGTAGAATCTTATTTTCAAGTCAAATGGAGAAGAATTTACAATATACATGACATTTTCAAAAAGAAGGAAATCTTGTCATTTTAACGAAAATGAGAGGAACAAAGGGGATCACTATAGATAAAATAAGCCAGACACAGAAAAAGACAGAAAAATATCACATGCTTTGCATCATATGTGGGAACTAAAAGAGAAATTTCAATTTGTGCAGAACATTGCTTACTAGAGGTTGAAGGAGTATAAAAGAATAAATTTGGATAAATCTGGAAGGCACATGTTGTTCATTAATTATGCACATTATGTAATACTAATGTGAGATGCTACTAATAGGGGAAAGCTGTGTGTGAGATAAATGGAAAATCTTGTCACTACTTCTAAAAACTGTCCTGAAATAAAAGTTAAAAAGAAAAAGCAAATGAACAAAAAGTAGCCAAAATTTCATCAAACAAGAGATACATAAATAGTAAATACATTAAATACATAAAATACATTAAATGTGATTTATCAGTGCTAGTCTTCTAGGGTTGTGATAATAGTTTTCCACAAATAAGTGCTTAAGCAACTGAAACTTCTGACGTGTAGAAATCTGAAAATCTTCACCAGGGCTGATTTCTTCTGAAGCCCATCCACTGGCTTCTTTAAGGGCCTTGAAAGCACTGGCCTCAGTTCATGCCTGTATCCTAATCTCTCAAGCAAAGACAATCACCATGTACCCTTATTTTATATTACTTGCATCTTTAATGGATCTATTTCCAAGTGCACTCACATTCTGAAGAACCAGGTGTTAGAATTTCAAAATAGGACTTTTGAAGGGACAAAATTCAGACCACAATGTTAGCCATCATGAAATAAAAGTAAGACTTCAGCAGTATTTCATTGCATGTCTATTCAAATGTTAAAATTTTTAAAATAGTGGCAAAACTGAATGCTATACAATCCTGTAGACAATCTGCACCACTTGTAGCATTACAATGGGAACATAAAATGCAGCCATTCTAAACCACAGTTTGGTGGTCTTTCTCTCTTCTAAACATGTAACTACTCTTGACTCTTCAGCAACAGAAATGTCAATATTGTTTACACACAGAGAGAAACTATAGAGCAGTGTCCTCAGCTTTATTTGTAACAAAACTGGAAAGAACCAACAAGCTCCTCAGTGAGTGCATGATTAAATAAACTGTGAAACACCATACCCTTAAGTATTACTCACCAACAAATATGAACAAACTGTTAAAGTAACACAACAACTTAAATAGCTCCAAAGGTTGTTACATTTAGTGGTGTAAACATATATAACAATGTATATAGACTGTAGGTTGCTATTGAGTTTACATTTGGGAATTATGAAATTGTTCACAACGGTTTAGTGGTTACCAAGTGCTAAGGGCAGGGAAGGGAAGTGAATAAGGTTATTAAACCACAACCTAACGAGTGTGTGTGTGTGTGTGTGTGTGAGTGTTGGAGGGGGTGGGGGTTGCATTGTAGTTTAGCTGGAAAAGCTACTGCCTGTGAGGCTAACGTCCCATGTGAGTTCCTTTTTGTATCCTAGCTGCTCCATTGACAACCTGGGAAAGCAATAGAGGATAACACAGATGTTTGGACCAGATAAATGTTTTGACTACTTGCTCTGGTCTGGCCAAATGCTGGCGATTGTGGCCATCTCAGGACTGAACCAGTGGACTTAAGTCTCCCTCTCTCTTTGTAACTCATTCTAATAAATAAATCTCAAAAAAAAAAAACCACACACATAACCCAAGAGATTATTGTATTGATAGTATTGTTCTATACTGTGAATATATTGCTAAAACTATCTTGATCATAATAACAAAAAGATCATTGGAAGCAAAAAACTTTCCATCAGGAAAAACCAAATGAAGGATTCATGTAACTTATAATTTGCCACTTTTTATTTACAATTATCTTCAAATAAAAATTAAATTTTAGTTAGAATTGAGATTCTATTGATTATGATTTACAGTCTGTGTCATAAAAAGATCCAGTGATCTTTTCACTTATTGAACACTATCTTTATGGTGTATTACGTCTGTGATTACAAAATAAATTGAAACTATGCTACAAATATCATGTGTTCTCTCTTATATAAGGCAACATTTCTGCAAAACAAAACAGATATATACAGTGAACGATATATACATATATTATCATAAATGAACAGTAAAATGGAGCCTAGTATACTAGGAGGTAAAGATACATTGCAGTACACATCTACACAGCTGAAAAAAAGGATTCCCAATGAAATTGTTGAATATAGCTTAACAATATGATACTGGATTTTCTATCATTGTCTATTCCTACAATGCCACGATACATATAAATAACAAAATATTAAACTTGTAACTTTTACTAAAGGACTATACTACAGTAATAATAAAGGAGGAAATGGTAGGAAGTGAAACTGGGGAGGCAGAAAAGAGAAGAGAAGGAGGAAATCCCTATTCCTACAAAATCATATCATGGAAAACAAGAATTTAAAAGAAAGCATGTTTTTCAAAAAATTAAAGGAAATGGAAGGAAGGAAGGTAGATTGAGGAAAAGAATGAGCATCGTGATCTTCTTTGAACTTTATGAAATATGTGAAAACATATATCTATAAATAACACATTCTGTTTTATCAATGATTTTTTTAATTTAAATTTTAAAATCCATCCTCATTTTCAGAAACAATTCAGCTTGTTTTTATAATACTTACATTCGAAGTTTCAAAAAAATGTTTTTGCCAGATTTCAAATTTTTTTTTTTAAGATTTATTCATTTTATTACAAAGTCAGATATACAGAGAGGAGGAGAGACAGAGAGGAAGATCTTCTGTCTGATGATTCACTCCCCCAGTGAGCCGCAACAGCCGGTTCTGTGCCAATCCGAAGCCGGGAATCAGGAACCTATTCCGGGTCTCCCACATGGGTGCAGGGTCCCAAGGCTTTGGGCCGTCCTCGACTGCTTTCCCAGGCCACAAGCAGGGAGCTGGATGGGAAGTGGAGCTGCCGGGATTAGAAACGGCGCCCATATGGGATCCTGGGGCTTTCAAGGCGGGGACTTTAGCTGCTACGCTATGCCAGGCGGCTGGGTCCCAGATTTTTTTTTTTTAATTTGTTCATTTTTATTGCAAAGTCAGATATACAAAGAAGAGGAGAGAGAGAGAGATCTTCCTTCCAATGATTCACTCATGAGGTGGCTGCAACAACTGAAGCAGAGCTGATCTGAAGCCAGGAGTCAGGAGCCAGGAGCTTCTTCGGGGTCTTCCATGTGGGTGAAGGGTGCCAAGGCTTTGGGCCACCCTCCATTGCTTTCCCAGGTCACAAGCAGGGAGCTGGATGGGAAGTGGAGCAGCCAGGACAAGAATCAGCACCAGGTGGGATCCAGGGAGCATGCAACACAAGGGCTTTTGCCACTCCAGGCCCAAAATATCCAGTTTGAAAAAGAAAATCATGTCCAATACAGGAATAATATGCTCACAGGTGTACAATTTAGGACATCATATAAGTATTTTCAAATAGTATTTCAGCATTTAGGTTCTAATAATAGCAAGATTACAGAAAAATAATATTTGTCATGGCATATGTAAAACATTTTAAATTCCTCTACAGATACCTATCTTTGAGAACTAGAGAGAGTTACTGAGAAGTTCTATTTTCTAATTTGGTAAACTTCACAACACACACAC
Organism: Ochotona princeps; assembly: GCF_030435755.1. Taxonomy (NCBI): domain Eukaryota; kingdom Metazoa; phylum Chordata; class Mammalia; order Lagomorpha; family Ochotonidae; genus Ochotona; species Ochotona princeps. The sequence goes on from NC_080865.1 coordinate 50,194,112, forward strand.
ATGCAAGATTGAGTAAATCTCTAGATAGATTAAAATAACTGAAAGCATATTTCATTTCTGATGAACTTTTTCAGTGTAAACACAACCCATGGGTGATATTTTTTGATCAAACCCCAAATATTTTATATACTTGAATTGTCCCACTAAATTGCAGTCACTGAAAAGTGCCTAAATCAGTGCTTCTGTGAACTGATTTTTCTACTTGGTAATCAAGGAGTGATAAGTATTTGTTTACTGGTCATAATCTGTCTCATTATAAATATTGTGTATATTTGATAATATTTCAACAAAACCTTATTTATAGGATTCCTATCATGTTAATCACTTCAGTGTGTGTTTAGTAATAAAATGAGGTGACATTGATGTGATGGTATTGATCATGATAAATAGTTTTGGGGCATGTACTATATGCTCTATTCTATGGTAAATAGCATAAAAATAATACTTTCAAAGGACGGTATCATTATTCCCATTTTTCTGATGAGGAAATAATTAATTGGAGAAGCTACATATTTATTTTTCACAATTATTATTATTATTTTTAAAGATTTTATTATTATTGGAAAGCCGGATATACAGAGAGGAGGAGAGACAGAGAGGAAGATCTTCCGTCCGATGATTCACTCCCCAAGTGAGCCGCAACGGGCCGGTGCGCGCCAATCCGAAGCCGGGAACCAGGAACCTCTTCCGGGTCTCCCACGCAGGTGCAGGGTCCCAATGCACTGGGCCATCCTCGACTGCTTTCCCAGGCCACAAGCAGGGAGCTGGATGGGAAGTGGAGCTGCCGGGATTAGAACCGGCGCCCTTATGGGATCCCGGTGCGTTCAAGGCAAGGACTTTAGCCGCTATGCCAGGCCGCCGGGCCCCTATTTTTCACAATTATAAAGCTAGAAAATGAAGTCAGATATCAAGTAGAGGATTGGTAGACTCTAAAGAAATACTGTCTGTTAAAGTGAACAATGATGACAGAAATGCTATCTATGTTGTCTAGCACTATATTCACTGGTCACATGTAGCTATTAAATTTGGCTAGAGAGCATGAGGAATTAAATCATGTTAAATTTAAACACTTGCAGGTAGTTAGAAGCTAACAATTGGATAATGCATAGTTTAGCAAGCAAAGCCTTAATTACTAAACTACATCTTCATTATCAGTAACTTTGTATACGTCAACTTTTTGGACAAAGTAGTCAACACATATTATTTATATGAACCTAATAATGATACTTTTAAGTAGGTGATATGATTATTTCATTTTATCAAAACCAAAATTTAAAAAAAACTAACTCATCCAAGCTATGCAGAAGCTACATAGAGAGACCAGAATGAAAATTACTGTCTGACTGAAAACCACTAACTTCCTACTATGCACATTAACATTACAAAGGAAAACAAAGGAAAGCAAAGGTATCCTGTCTAGTGTTTTAAACGATGACAGAACATTCTAAAATATCACTCTTAATTTTTTATGAACATGTCAACGACACACATTTTTTAAATAAAATGCTTTCATTGATTCATTCATTTATTTTCCTGAGAGGGGCTTAGAGGTCCCAATAGGTAAATGGAGAGGAAGAGAGAGGAAGAAAGTCCCCAGTCACCAGACTGCAGTGGTTGGAGCTGTGCCCAGCTATTCCAGGGACTGGGAACTCAACCCACATGTGAGTGACAGGATCCCAACTATTTGAGTCATTGCGTGCTGCCTTGTAGGTGGAATATTAGCAGGACACTGGAACTAGGAACTGAATCATGACTTGAACAGATACAATGTAATGATGTGTGTGTATACCAAGTTCCATTCTAACCATTGTATGAAGACCACAGTCCCTCCTTCAAAGGATATTATACAAAAAAAAATTTAGCAATGAAACTAAAAGAAAATACTCTGCATTCTGGACAAATTAAATTACAATGCCAATCAGCACATGACCATGTACTGAATTATTTAATGCAGTGTAACTTCTCAAGCAAAAGTTTGAGCAACAAAGTCAAGAACAAGTGAAGGTGTGTTTCCTGTGTGATATTGAACATGATCTATGTAAAATTTCACTTGATCTTAGCCAAAAGGCCGAGAAGCGATCTATGTAAAATTTATAGGGAGAGGGAGAAAGGGAGCATTTCAGATATGAGGCAAAGCATGAGAAAACTTATGGAAGTAAATAATTTCTTCCTGAGTTGACATAAGCAGGTTAAAAATAAACTGCTGTGGCTGAGGTAAAATATTCATGTTCAGAAAAGGTACACAATATGCTTGGAAAGAGTAAATCTGATATTATTCTGTAGGACCTTACAAGTCATACTGAGAAGCAAAGATTTTTATCTCCCAGGACTTGAATTTAAAGGTGGAAGTGTTTGCTTGGGAGTTTTCAGGTAGGAAAAAGAAAAAGGTCCATTAAATGTGATATATTGAGTTTGTAGGATATTAGAGAGTTTGACCAATCATCATTTCAATAATAGCAAATCCTGCATAACAGCCAATCATGTCAGTCTATACAATTAGGTTTCCAAAGTTATCAAAGTTTCCCAATTAAACAGTTTACAAAGCCGTGATATCAAGTTTAGTAGGAATAGTTTTCTCTAATGTTTGCATAACCCTCTGTCCTGAGAATTTGTCATAGCCAAATATCTGCTTTTCATAATTACAAACTGAATATCTGCAATTGGTTAACACATATCAAAAGTTAGTCCTAAAGAAATGTATTCAAAGTATGCAGATCCATAATTTGAAACGGGATCAAAAGTACAAACATTACAGGACTGTGTTTTCTATTTACAGACAAGGAAGGTAGAGAAGTATGATACCTGATATTTGTGAAGTTATTAGGCAAAATGGCCAAATTGTTACAATATTTTCAAATGATGTGCAAAATCTACCATGTAAGTGGTAACTGTGATTTACAACAGTGATAACTCTGGGCCAGGTGCAGTGGCCTAGCGGCTAAAAGTCTTTGCTTTGAACGCGCTGGGATACCATATGGGTGCCAGTTCTAATCCCAGCAGCTCCACTTCCCATCCAGCTCCCTGCTTGTGGCCTGGGAGAGCAGTAGAGGATGGTCCAAAGCCTTGGGACCCTGCACCAGCGAGGGAGACCCGGAAGAGGACCCAGGCTCCTGGCTTCGGATCGTCTCAGCACCGGCTGTTGCGGACGCTTAGGGAGTGAATCATCAGACAGAAGATCTTCCTCTCTGTCTCTCCTCCTCTCTGTATATCTGACTTTGCAATAAAAGCAAGTAAGTCTTAAAAAAAAAAAAGCAGTGATAACTCTGAGCATAGCTTAGAAAGTAAGAAAGCAAAGATATCCTGTCTAGTGTTTTAAACAATGACAGAACATTCTAAAATACTCATTCTTAATTTTTTATGTACATGTCAGCGACACACATTTTCTTAACTCATGAAAGTCTGACATTTAGTGCCTACTCTGCTTAGAATTATAAAGGATGTAGAAGAAACATGTATTTTCTTTGTAGGCAAAGTAGAGCGTTACCTACTATTTCCAGAGAGTAATAACTTCGGTATGTTTTGTTCTGATTGGCAAAATACTTTCCAATAGCAAGACCATGGTTTTCCTTTCCTCATTTTTCTCCTTCTCCTCCATTTCTCCTTCTGTTAGTACTATGAAAGCAATCAACTGTATTTTCCCTAGTCCTATCTTCTGTGTCAATAAAAATCAACTGTGCATAATTTCTAACAACTTGATATGGGTGCTCATGCTCAGGTCCTGAACATTCTCTACTATTTAATCTAAGCCTCTTGTGAAATTCCTTTCAATTTTTGCCTTTGTGTCTTTTAGAAATCTGTCTTTATGCTCCCTTAAACTTCATTAAGTTATTGGAGTTGGTCCCTCGATTTGATATATTATAATCTGTGTATACTCTTTCTGCATGCTGATTACATTCTGCGCTTCTGCTTTCCTCTACACTGGCCTTTAAAATGCAGCACTGCCCACCCCCTCAATTATAATTATTTCTGGAGGGCATGCATAACCCGTGGGCATATAATCATTTAACTTTGAGCACTTTCTATTTCCCCTTTGTCCTTTACTTCCATTGCATCAACCCACTCAAATTTATCATGCATTTCCTGCAGAAATCTGTGACTGGCTTTGCTGAGTATCATAGAGTTCAGTTTTCCATTCCTTAATTAAAACTTAGGTAAGAGGAATGAGTGTTTAACTGTTCTAAACCTCCAATATAGCTAGTTTAATAAATGTGATCTGATTTAAATTAAATCAAGAAATAATGTCAACCTTAACATTTTTTTACTTCTCCTGTGAAGAATTTCAGAGTTTAGAATATTCTCTTTTCTGTTATTTATACATTCTTAATTTTAAAATGACACATAACTGTACCCATTTATATGCTACAGTGTGACAATTCAGCACATGTATATGATATATAAAGATCAAATCATGAAAAGTATCATTTTTAGCTATTTTTAAATTTAGCATTTTATGTTTAGAAACTTTAAGCTCTTCTTCACTAGTTCTTCATAAAAGATGTAACATTTTAAAGTATACTCTAGTGTTCCATGGAACACTGGAGCTTATTCCTCTGCCCAATTGTATTTTTTGCACCAATTATTCAAATTCCCTTTGTTTCCCTTTCAAGGTACTCGTCCTAACCCTCAATAATCATTATTCTACTCTCTTACTTTTTGAGACCGACTGTATTAGCTTCCAGCAGTTAGAACATTTGATGTCATGTATTGTCTTTCTGGTTTATTTTATTTAAAATATCCATCCATTTCTATCCATTTTGCTACAATGACAAAATTTCAGTTTTGTTGAAAGACTTTCTATTGTGTGTAATATGCCAAAATTTTTAGCCATTCATTTGGAAATGCTCACCTTTGTTGTTTCTGCAGTGACTTGATATTGTGAATACTGCTGCAGTATACTTGAAGTATCTCTTTGGTATGCTGATTTGATTCCCTATAATTTTTTCATAGTTCCTAAAACTGTATGACTTGCAGGCACACAATGATGCAAAATATAAACTAAGAAAATTCTAGGTTCCAATGAATACTTATTTGTTGCATGTTTCTATTCTGAATAAATTCAGATCTTGGAAATTATTATCTTGCTGATTTGGAGATCATTCACAGACTGTCCTTCAAATGTTTAGACTCAGAAATCTCAACATATAATTTAAACTGCCTTCTTGTCACGTCATTCCAATTCTTCTAATAACCTTGAGAATCTTAACATATGTCAAGTGACTTGTTTCACAGTTCCACACCTGCCTTTAATTGGTTTGGAAGATTTGACAAGCCCTTTTTTTCCTTCTTTTTTTTTTTAAACACTTAAAAAGATCAAACTGTACATATTAAGCCATATTCAATAACTAAAGTATTTCCTGATGGAATAAAGATGAATTCTACTGAAACAATTGGGTAATCATGATGAAAACATAACAGGAAATAAAGTAAACATGATCAAATTTATTGTCATGTATCCATCTCATTAAACAGAGTAACTAGAGAACTCCCAGTGAAATGGTTAAATGTACCTTACGATATTATTCCAGGTTTTCTATCTTTGTCTATAACTACAATGCCATGATGCATTTAAATAGCAGAATGTTAAAATTGTAGTTGTTGTTAAAGCATTATACTAATGTAATAATATGGCAAAACCGGGAGGGAAAGCAGGGAGGGAGAAATGGAAGGGAGGAAGGGGTCCCTATACTTACAAAACTATCATAGAAAATAATTTTTTTGATTTTTTTATTAGTTACATTGCATTACGTGACACAGTTCTATAGGCACTAGGATTCCCCCGTCCCTCTCCACACCCTCCCCCCATGGTGGATTCCTCCACCTTTTGCATAACCACAGTTCAAGTTCAGTTGAGATTCTTTCATTGCAAGCATTTACCAAGCATAAAGTTCAGCATCTTATTGTCCAGATAAGTTCAATGGTTTCTTGGGGAGACCATCTCTGGTCTGAAGGTAGAGCCGGCAGAGTATCATCCCAATCAATTAAAAGCCCCAACATAACATCAGCCACAATTTATAACGTTATGGAATTAATTGACATAGTATTGAGTAACCAATATGTTAAAAGAAAAAAAATGCAAGTTCTTAACTACATCCTGTGACTTTTTCATTGACATTTCAATTTTAGTTTATATGCAACCGGATTCTATACACCTTAAAAAGGTTATAGATTATTATTCAGTTGTCTCATGTCTATTTTCATTATAGTATTTAGCATTTTATAGCGTTGAAGCATGATTTTGCTGACCTGGCTATTTTTCGGGAAGTCTAGACTGGCTTATAACTCTAACAAGACATATGTCAACAATTTAGGTGCAGAACAGTTTCAGGAGGGGTGTGCAGAGAAATCTTCAATGCCCTAGTGAGGAGTAACGAATTTTTGTGCCCCACCTAGTAAAGTGTAAGTGAATCCATGCTGACCATTTCCTCTCTTATTCTAAGCTTTCCTTGTTGTTCTCTATCTATTCTATATTTTTTGTTTGTTGGTTTGTCTGTTTGCTTGTTTTGAGGGGTTTTTGGAGAGATCCTGATGGTCATTGCCAGAGAGAGTGAGAGCCCAAAGTTGGAACCAAGCAAGGACCAAAGAAAGCTCCCTTCCCTATTCCTGAAGGAAGTTTACTGTTCTTCTGTTTCTGCATACCACTCAGGGCTCCTGGCTGTTGTTCCGATGACCTTGAATCCTGTGAGGAAGGATTTGGACTTCTTCCATCCCATGTGGTAGATCCAGATGGGGATGGGTGACCTCAGAATTCTTGGCCTCCGAAGGCACTCCAATTCCTCGTGGTCTCCTTGGCAGTTGGGATGTAGTCTTTGGTGCCCGCACTGATAGTCCTTGGTGAAGATCTGGGAGTCTTCAGGGTTGGGATCCAAGCCTCCTCCTGTCCACCTGCTCCACTCTGGGGTTCCCCCCCCTGCTCTATGCATATGACCTCCTGTTCAGAGGTTATCAGGATCGCTCTTGATTCCCCCCATATGCCTTTGTAGTTTTACTATTCTCTAATGCTGATTCGAGTCTGTCGTCCATGAGTTACCAGTTATGATCCTGATAGGCCTTACTTCACGTCTTCCTCACACATTCTAGGAAGATGGAAGAGAGGGAGGGGTCCCTATACTTACAAAACTGTATCATAGAAAATAATTTTTAAAAATTTAAAAGAACCCTTGGAGAATATAAATTCACAATATAAGACTTCAAAATGTCATTATAAGTTTAGGAGGTAATTTTATTTGAGTACCAAAAAGCTTGAAATTCATGCATACAAGTTGTTATCAAATGTTTGTATAAGTACACACCACAAGGAAACTATACACAGACTTATTTTGATTAACTTGACTTTTTATTTCAACTCTCATTGAATATTTTTAAGTACTTGTGTCTACATGAGAGTTTACTAATGTATTCTATTTCTGAGTCTCACCGGAGGACAATACATTAAGAAGAGCTTCTATCAACAAGAAACTTGTAATTTACTTGGAGAGTAAATATATGTTTGTATATGAAAATTTCTATCAGACCTTAACAGTCACAGACAATAAGAACATTTGTGAAATAAGGGAGTGAAGTTTCAGTAATGAGAAGGAGTTGGAAGAGATTGTCATATAACTGGACCTACCTAAATAAGATGTATTTAGTTAGTGATTACAGGTTCAATGCAAGTTCTGTAAAATAATGACATTTTTTAAAAAACAAGAACATAATACAATTAAAATTGTAAGAAATCTCAAAAGCTTTTTAACAGCCAAATATATCTTGAGCAAATAAAGTAGGAAAAACCACAGTGTCTGAATTTAAAATACATAATGGACATAGAGACATTTGGATTAGTGATTAAGATGACAATTAAGAATCTTATATCCTGATTTACATATGAGGTTATGCTTTTGCTTGGGAAACAATGCTGATGGCTCACATAAGTGAGTTCCTGACACCCATGAGAAAAGTCTAGAATGAGTTTCTGGTTCCTAGTTTTGGTAGACTCAGTCCAAATCATAGCAATCATTTGCAAAACTCTATCTATATTTATGTATGTATATATATACATAGATGCATGTATGTATGAAAGAGTTCATATATATATGAACATATATACATATATATACATATATACATATAAACATATATATACACATATACACATATATATATCCCAAGAGAAGTGAAATATAGATCAAAGTGACATCTGTATTCATATATTTATTGCATCACTATTCAATTATTCATAATTTACAGATTTATTTATTTGAAAGGCAGAATCAAAGATAGAAAAGGAGAGGATGAGGGAATGAGAGAGAAAAAAGAGAGAAAGAGAGATACTCTTCCATTCACTGGTTCATTCCCTCAAATATCCACAATAACTAAGGCTGAGTCAAACTACTCAGGAACCTGGAACTCCACTTGGATCTCCCACATGAGTGGCAGATGGCCAAGCGCATCAGGGAGCTGAATTAGATGTGGAGCAGCTGGAACTCAAGGCAGCACCCATATGGGATGCCAGCATTGCAGATAGTTGCATAGTGTGCTGTACTACAAAGCTAGCCACCACAAGAGCTTATAAGCAGAAACAATCTCAATGTTCATGAAATTATAAATCTTAAAGAAAAAAATGTGTCATGTATACAGTGGAACATTATTTAGCCATTACAAAGGTCTGATGTGTAGCCAACACTGTTGTAGTCAACTAAGCTTCTGCCTGTGGGACTAGCATCTCATTCAGATGTTGGTTCAAGTTCCAGCTGCTACAGTCCCAATCCAGCTCCCTGCTTATCTTACAGCCTGGGAAAGGAAGAGTCAAGGCCTCAGGCCCCTACACACATGTTGAAGACTCAGGAGAAGTTCTTGGCCCTGGTTTCAGGTCAGCTCAGCTCTGTACATTGTAGCAATTTGGGGAGTGAATCAGTGAATCTCCTCTCTGTAATTCTTCCTTCCAAATAATAATAACAATAAAATGCCCCGTGTTCTATTTGTAGAAAAGTGAATATAAGCAATGATGATGTGCTGTATTTTTTTGTAAAATTCCTAAAAGGAAGACATTTTCAGCATTTTCATGATGAATGAATGTTAAATGCTTCAGAAGACAGGTGTGTTTAATTTCATTGAACATTGTATACATATGCATGCATCAAAACATCACATGAAATTATGTTTATTCCATAATTAGAAATGAAAATAGAAAGAAGGAGGAGGTTGGGGGAAAGCAGGAAGGAAAATAGTTATCTTCTTAGAGTTATACTTATGTAATACATAATATTTGTTTTCCTTTTAATAATTTTTGAAAGAAAACTAAAAAATTGAGTCACTAGGTATTCCAAAACTATGTATAGTATTTGTGTCTGTTAAACATTTTGAAAAGTATTTTAAAAATACAAATCAGTAAAACAACAAAAGGTGGTGGAGATTAAAAAATCCCTTGTCCAGGAAGATGCATGATGAGACTAAACACGAGATGATTCATATCATGTTTAAGGGCTTGATGTGAAATACTTAATTTATTTGTGTAAATTCAAGAAAGAATGAGAAGACTGTCCTGTTTTCATCAAGGAATTTAGAGAATTGAAGAAAGCTGTTTGCTTTGTTCCCTGTGCATTTGTAACCTACATTCTCCCAGTCTCAAAAAAAAAAAAAAAAAAAAAAAACCTCAATTTTTATATCATAATTCATGATGAACCTTTTTAATTAATCATCTCACAATAATAACACTTAGTGCTGGTTAAACTATTATCAAACTTTTTTTCTGGTTTTCCCTTAAATCTGCCAAAAGGAGAAAGGCATTTATTCCAGTTTGACACTTTTTATGTTACTCTGTGTCATAATTGGTTTGTTAAAGTTGTGAGGGAGCAAACTGAGCAATGCTATTTATTAGTACACAGTTTAAAATGCTCTATCAATCCAAGGACATTTAACTTCACTTTATCTTGCATATTTGAAGGATCACTTTTAAATTTCATGGATGGTGTCAGGTCTTTCTAGAAACTCTCATTGTGATTATATCCACAAAGTCTAATGATGAGACTTTTCATATGAAATAAACATACTTTCCGGTGTAAAAACAGCAAATGGTTTCTAGGAGCTTGCATGCGTTTTGCGAGCAGTCAACTGGCAAATATCCTTTGTTAATCATCTGGTAGTAGAATTTAGAGATATGTGACACAACAAAACAGAAATGTCACATTTTACCAGTAAGGCCATTCAAAAATGTTTTGTATATCTCCTTTTCTCATCTTATTTCAAATTGGCATTTATTGTTTATTTTAGTCTCATGAGAAAGTGATCAGCCAAGACAGCTAGGTCTGCTTTGCATTATAAAATCAGTTAAGTCAAGGGATGGGTTCAAATGCTTTTAAAAAAAAAATTGACTGGAACATCCCTCTTTAGGAAACCAATTCAAACCTGGTATTACTTTCAGATTTTTCTTTCCTGCCCAGCGGAAGCAAAATATGCTTTAAATATTATTTTTAATAAATTACAGTTGAATATCCAAGGCAATGATGAATCAGTGATCTATAAATACTCCAGCTTAAAAGCATGACCCCTTTTGAAGGATAATTTTGAGGATGCTATCACTTTAAAAAAAGACACCAAAATTTTGAAAAGCAAATGAGTTTCATGTTGACATTATCTATTTAAAGTCCAGGCACACCCCCACAGGAATTCACCTTCTAGTGAGTTTGTACATTTAAAGGAAATGGCAGATTTAAAATGTCCTTGCTCCTCTCTCATGTGGGCAATAGAGAGCCACAGCTGCTGGAGGGTCTGGTCTCAGCCACAGAAGTCTTTTTCTCTGCTTCCTGCCCACACATTCATTGTCTGAGTGGCAATGAGCCAGAAATAGGGCTTAATCATTGTCAAAACCAGGTGTTCTGTTCATGAATGTACCCTATGCACGGTTTTGAGTATCCCCTACTTAAGACTTGGTAAAAATATATAGAAGCTTTTATTCATCAGAACATGGCAAAGGTTAGAAATAGTGTCTAAAATAGAGGTGGGTACCATAGAAGGAATTTGTATAGCCACAGGAGGGGAGATTAAATGTTCATTAATCAGACAAAGAGGCACCCTTTTCCTGAAAAGCCTCAATTTCACTTGCAGGAAAGGAGTATTTAAAGGGCTGTGGCCTGGCCCATCTTTCTTACATTTCAGACCCACAATAGCAGCTTTCCAAGCCTTGCCTTACTGGAACCAGCAACCACAGAAAGGATTGGGTGTGTTAGAGTTGCCGTATATAGCCTGTGTCATTTATGTGTGTTTTGTTTGTGTCAGTTTCTTTCAAACAGGGCATGGCCAGTTGCCTTTTGCCAAAATAACTAGTCATAATGTTTTCTTTGTCTATCACTTGATGGGGTGACACAAAAACACTTTTTCCTTATTTTTATATTTTTTTCTTCGGCTAGGTTCAGTATCAACAAATGCAGAAATGAAATGGACATGTCTGTGTATCAGAGGGGAAGAAGCCAAGTAACCTGAGTGCTTGATTTTTTTTCTAATAATACAATTCTTGATGCCACCTCTGATTACCCTGGCTCCCTGGCTAGTAGGAATGAAAAGCTAAGGTGCCAAGAGTTAAGCTTGTGTTCATACTTAGGCTTAATAGCTCGTTCACCTGGGACTGACCTGAAAGGTGCCTTCTGGGCATACAGCCAGTAAGATACTAGGAAAGGCTTAATGAAAGGTATAAAGAGAACTTCAGTAGGCTATGCAGTGACCAGCTGTAGAAACTACAGCTCCAGTGGCAGCCTCTTTTTTTCCTCCTATGTATGTTGGAGGTGAGCAATGAATAGAACTGTTTTAACCTCTCTAAATCAGAAGCCACCAAACTGGTGGTTATTATACTGTCACACTCATAGTTTATTGATTGCATTTCAACTTCTCTTTTTTGACTTACTCTTTTCTATCATCTTTCCGAGGTTTCTGACTCCAGAAGAAGACCCTTGCTTTTGAGTAAGTGGAGTAAAAAAATGTAGAAACGCAGCTTTCCTTTTGAGCTTTGGTATTGTTATGCAAACACCACACTTAAAAGGATGAATTTTGGCCTTCCATGATTTCCACACAGGGCCAGTCTTATGTAAGCAGCTACTTGCAAGAGCTAAGTGCAAAGGAATCAGAAAATATTTCCAACTTCAACACATAAGCTTACGGTGTATCAGACAGAGATGGTCACAGTAGGAATTATTTCTTTTATATATCTCCTGACATAACAACAACTTTTATTTTGGTAAGTAGGAACATCACAAAAATTATGTCAAATAATTATACATTGTCACAATTTTAGTAGTAAATAGAGTTAAAATAAAAAGTACTAAAAGTAAGCATTTAAAATAAGTCTCTAAGTTGAATGTAACCGCATAATAAAGGAAAAATCCTGAGACCTATGTTGTGATACATCATGTAAAGACACCCCTGTAGCACGGGAATTATATGGGTGCAGGTTTGTGTCCTTAATGCTCCTGTTTTTTGAATATTTGTTTTTATTGGAAAGTCAGATTTACAGAGAGAAGGAGAGGCAGAGAGAAAGCTCTTCCATCCACTGGTTCACTCCCCAAGTGGCAACAAAGGCAGGAGCTGAGCTGTTCTGAAGCCTGGAGCTTCTTGCAGGTCTCCCATGTAGGTACAGGGTCTCAAGGCTTTGGGCCATCCTCTATTGCTTTCTCAGGGCACACACAGGAAGCTGGAAGGAAAGTGGAGCAACCAGGGTATGAATTGGTGCCCATATGGGACCCCGGCACATGCAATGCGAGGATTTTAGCCACTAGGCTACCACGTTGGGCCAGAATTCTCCGCTTCTACTTCACTTCCCTGGTATTGGCCTGTGAAAATGTTGTTAAGTGGCCCTGTGTACTTGGGTCTCTGAGCCCACATGAGAAACCTGGAAGAATCTCCTGGCTGTTACTTATTCCAGACCTGGCATAAATTATGTCCATCTGGCGAGTAAATAAACAAATGGAAGATTTTATTCTCTCTCTCTCTCTGTAATTCTTTCAAATAAAAAGATTAATGCATAAAAGATTAAGAAAATGTCTCACTCAACATTCTTTTCTCATTTATCATTGAATTTTACTGTCTCATTAAAATCATATTAATAGACTAACACTGGCCTTTGCAAAAGTACATCTTCTATTCTTTCTCTAGTCCATCTATGATATATGTATGCATTTCTTTATACATGCATACATATACCTAAAGATATATTGTATATTAATATTTATTTGTGCTTACATATTTCATAAAGTTAGAGAAAAATATCTCCATAGTTTATATATGAAGAAAATATGTATACTATATAACTATATGTAAGCATATGTACAATATGTTATATAATATATGTGATCTCAGAATATATGACATAGTTGGTCTTGTGTCCAATTAGTTAATCATTTATTTATATAATCATATGGCCTAATTTTGAAGTAATATGATTTAAATATGACTAAAGGATGAAGATTACTTTTAAGATTAATTTTATTTATTTGAAAGGCAGAGAGAGGGAGAAATTTTCCATTTGCTGTCTTATTCCCAGCTTGACACAATGACCAGGGCTAGAGAAGAAACGGAGAGTTGAAAGCGCTGGTAACCACAAACACTGTTATGCATATCATTCTGTTACTTTCTCTACACGCAACATACAGAAACTTCAAAAAGGTACTGTCAGTATTTGCATGTGTTTAATCATTTCACAAATCATTGGACAAATCAATTCACAAATCAGTGGATGAAAGATCTCACAAAAGATTTCGAAAATCATTGTATGCATTGTGGAGTGCATTCATTTCTGACAGAAACACAATTATTTTCACTCATAAGTGAACATCACAGTAGTTCAGTCATGGTTGAGTAGCATTGATATGAATATCACTTTTTTTTAAGGAATGATTTATTATTTTTATTTGAAACACAGACTTAAAGACAAAAGGAGAAATAAAGGGAGAAACATCTTCCATCTACTGGTTCACTCCCCAAAAGGCCACAATAGCTGGGGCTGAGCCAATCCAATGCCAGGAGCCAGGAGTTTCCTCTGTAAGTCCTGCATGGGTACAGGGGCCCAAGGACTTGAGCCATCCTTTCCTAGCAGGAATCAGAATTAGAAGTGGAGCAGCTGGGACCAGAATCAACACCCATATAAGGTCTTGGCTCCTGGCGTGGGATCAGCTCAGATTCGGCCATTGTGGCCACTTGGGGAGGGGAGTGAACCAACGAAAAGAAGATATTTTCCTCTGTGTATCTCCTACATAAGTGAGATCTGCCTTTCCAGTAAAAATAAGTAAATCTTGAAAAAGTAAACAAGGCATGTGAAAAACATCTTTGAGCAATAATAACTTTTTAATAAGTTCGTAAATGTTTTCTGAAATAAGCTAGTTTACATGCATGGAAACATATACGGTTTAAATTATATATTTATATGTGACATTTTGAGTATTGTGGATTATTCTTTAATCTTTGATTTTATTCTTCAGCACTTGCACCAATTTTGTGTGTTTTCTTCCTTGTATGCAATAGTATTAGTAAGAATGTTTTTGCCCTTCAATTAGTTCTCCAACGTGTATTTTCAATAAACCTGAAAAATGGGTTAAAAAAATCTAGAGTATGATACATAAGTGAGATCATGAGCATGAAATCATTTGTTACACTTGTATCGTAATTCTGTTGATGGACACTCTCCTTAGTTATGTCACACACAGAGGTTAATGCCTAACAGTTTTCATGAATTATCACCAATCAATTAAAATAATTAGCATGTATTACACTATACAGCCATTTCAGTTATGGGGTGCTTTTAGGCTTTAAAATGCATAATAATGAATTTGCAAGACACAGTTGACATTTTAGTATCAGACAATGTTATGGATTCATTATGTGTATGGCAATGGATATTGTACTTAACAAAATGATCTTCTTTAATGATTCAATGACTTCTAAATACTTGTCCTCACTATATGAAACTTGAACCACCATTAAAAGGCAGTGAATCATGATTCTAAGTGTTTTCTTAGAAGTATATATTTATTTGAAAGGCAGATATGAGAAAGTGAGGCAGAAAGATCTTCCACCCACTGCTAAATGACCTCAATAGCAGCAGCTGGGCCAGGCTGAAGCCTGGCACCAGGAACTGCTTCCATGGATCCCATGTGGATGCAGAAGCACAAGTATTTGGGCCATCTTCTGCTAGTTTCTTAGGCACATTAGTACGGAGCTGGATTGGAACTGGAGTCCATATGAGTTGCCAGTGTCTCATATGATGTCTGTTGCGTCAAACACAGGCTCAGATTCTATCCTTCTTTACACATTATCTGCTGAGTTTCACAAGTCTTTCTTGTGTTCTTGATTATGTTAGTAAAACTGATATTATAAAATGATTTTATGTGTCTTCAGAAAATAATGAACATAGAAATTAGAAATAGGAAAAACATGCTATTAAAAGAGGCAATGAAGCATATTGAGGCTATAACTAAAATATGGTTTCTTTCCATCAATCAGCTTTCATCAATTTTTCTTGCCTTTCTTTAGAATGGAAAACCATAAGAGGAGGGGAGAGGAAAACTGACAAATTCATCATGTCATTGGTCATGCTAGGGAGCTATGTCATAATTGGTCCAACCTCTCCTGCAGATTTTTATATTTTCTAATATTTCCAGAAATCACTTTATTTGTCTATACTCAGGATGCATTCTAACAATGGAAACTAAAGGTATTTTCTCTTCCAGTGGTTCCAACTATTTTTTCACTTACAATGCATTAATTATCTTATGATCTGAAAATTACAGCAATGCAAAATGTTAAATTAAAACCCTTTCAGTGCTTTAATATTTTGTTTACTGCCACAAAATTGTGAAATTCCTTTTCGTAACATCATGGAGGTCTAGGGCCTGGCGGCATGGCCTAGCGGCTAAAGTCCTCGCCTTGAACGCGCCGGGATCCCATACGGGCGCCGGTTCTAATCCCGGCAGCTTCACTTCCCATCCAGCTCCCTGCTTGTGGCCTGGGAAAGCAGTCGAGGATGGCCCAAAGCTTTGGGACCCTGCACCCGCGTGGGAGACCCGGAAGAGGTTCCTGGTTCCTGGCTTCGGATAGGCATGCACTGGCCATGGCGGCTCACTTGGGGAGTGAATCATCGGATGGAAGATCTTCCTCTCTGTCTCTCCTCCTCTCTGTATATCTGACCTTGTAATAAAAATAAATCTTAAAAAAAATAAAAAAGATTTGAACTTGTTTAAAAAAATCCAATTTGAACTTTTAGGTTGCCAAAATATGAATCTATTCTGTTTGCACTATCAAATATTTACACTGTATTTGTTACAGTAATTCACCTTTACCACACCAAATAAACACAGAAATATTTAATTTTATTTCCAGAGGTGGCAAGCTGTTTTGAAGAGATTTATGTTAATTATTGTCAGAAAATTCGAATAGATACTAATTTTGAGTGTATACTGGTTGTATCTTGTTCTAGTCAATGAAGAGAAAAACGGTGATTTGTATTTAAGTCCTTGGTAAATTGAAGCATGTTTTCAGGAGCCAGTTAATCAATAACGCAGATACCGCAAACCCTGAAGGATACGAAATCTAGGTCAAAAGAGAAGTGGATTACTTATTATTATCCTTTTATTGAGGAAAAAGTCTAGTCCGTGCCCAGAAAAGGCATGTACACCAAATGCATGTCTTTCTTTATTGCATTATGCTGGATAACAAGTCCTTTTAAAGAAAAGTTTATTGGAAGGGCAGGATGACAGAGAGATGGGAAAGGAAAATGAGACAGGGACAGAAACATTTCCTATCTGCTGGTTTACTCTCCAAACATCTGCAAATTATCAGCTGCCAAGAATTTCATTCAGGTCTCCCACAATGGTGGCAGAGGCTCAAGAATTTGAGCCATCTTCTGCTGCCCTCCAGGGAGCTGGATTGAAGCAGAGGAACCTGGACTTGAACCAACACTCCAATCTGTGATTCTGACATCACAGGTGGCATCTTAACCTACTGTGCTACAATGTCAGCCCAAGCAAAACCATCTGATGTTCTTTAGTCCAGATCTGTGATACACTATGCCTAGTTATGATTTTAAAAAATCTTACTGTAAATTACAATAGCACTTGAATCACATTTTGTTCCTCTGGGTGCAAGCTAGTCATCATGGTAATAGGAGATATGCTATTTGGTAATAACTGCAATTAACATAATATCCCCTAATGTAAATGACTTCTGAGCAATGTTAATCTCACTCATAGTGTCTGTTACTAGTCTTCTATTCACTTTTGGACTTCTATATGAGACTCAACTTCATATGCCTACTTAAAACATGGGCTAAAACTCAGGAAGTATGTAAAATGTGAGCCTTTAGTAATCATCTTAGACAACCAAGCTACTGGAGATCCAGGACAACACAGGTGGTTTGTAGAAATCAATTTATTTCCTAGCATTCAGTTCCTTATTTTCTGTGTACTATTAGAAATTTTGGCAATCTGGGGGAGTGAATAAGTGGAAAAAGATAACTCCAACTAGGACTTTCAAAATAAATACATCTTTAAAAAGGAAATAAATAGAAACAGAAAGGACATATTCCAGGCGATAGGAGTGGATAGGTCAATAGTAGAGGGGCACGTGGAGATTCATAGACACAGGGAAGTGGTGAAGAGAATGGAGTAGTGCTGTGCTGACCAGATAAACTAGCAGTGGACAGTGAGTGGTGATTGTGGCTCCACCATCAGCCATAGCTCCACCAGAAGCTAGGTGGGGAGGAGTTCACCTCTAGATTAGGAGATGAACCCAAGAAAAGAATTTCCTATTCTGCTGACTTGTTTGATCCCGCAGACACAGTGGCAGACCCCAGGCAGGCAGTGCAGAAACAGGGTGGATTTCACTGCCCAGACTCCCACTAGTACCATGTCAGATGCCATTTTGCAGACTAGGGTAAAGGTTGTGGGACTGGTGAAACAACAGTGACCTGCACATGCAATTATCTCAGGGTTTAGACCTGCCAGCAGACTCCGAGGTCACCAAGGGTGAGTCAGACAGTGCCCTTTGGCCATAAGAACCGCCAGAGACAAGCTGATGAGGAATGTCCGATTATTAAGCACAGGTTACACATTTTAAAGGGTAAGGAATGGGAGCTCAGGTGGGAACAATCCGGCAGACCCAACACCCACCAAAGATGCTGTAATTGGCTGTATGACACATTTATCTCCCTAGATCTTCCGGTCATGTCAGAGGTCATATTCCAGGTATACTTCCCTTGATCTTCTAGCCATGTTGGAGGTCACACTCCACGTGTAGGCCTAAAAGCTGTAAAAGGTTAGGCTTAAGCTACATCCTCCAGGCAGCAGGGCAGGGGCCTGGGGGTATCACCAACATGATGAGCCAGGAGGGAAATCACTTATGGCTCAGCACATTACACTAGTCCCACAGGGAAAATAGTGCAGACTCAATATCCTAAAATTCCACAAAAATGGGTTTGGGTGGCCCCAGACTCAGAGGCAGGCAGATCCAGAACCCTACCAGTGCCATGTCAGGCACAATTCTGTGTGCTGTGGCAAAGTCTATGCAACTAGAGGGACAACAATGAGCTGTGCAAGTACTCAGCCAGGAGCAAAATCATGTATGGCTCAGTGCATTGCATTGGTTCCACGGGGAATAAGTCCCGAATTGACATCCTACATTTTCCACCCAAAATGTGTTTGGGTGGCCCCCAGACCTACTGGTGAGCAGACTCAGAACGCCAATGCCAGGTTGGGTGGAATTTTGTATAAAGGGGCAAAGGCTGTGGGGCTCAAGGGACAACAGTGAGCTGTGCCTGTGTTAAGCTAGGAGTAAAGTCTCTTATGGCTTAGTGCATTGCACTGGTCCTACAGGAAAAACAGGACCAACTTGGCATCCAATGGGTTCCACCAAAAATGGGTCCTGGTAACCCTCAGACCCGATGGGCAACAGGTTCCAGCAAAACAAGTAACAACAACAACATAAAAAAATCATGATTTAGCACAGCTGGCGTCTCCCTAAATCCTGTTCACTGCTCATACCAGCAGTGGGAGAAAGGCCATACATGCAACAGTGCAGCCACAGCATGAGGATCACAGGGGGCAAAGAGTGATAAGAAATGAGCTGGGGCTATGAAGACTGTGGTAGAATCCTAGCATGAGAGCTTGGGCCTGAAACTTGGAGAGAGTGGCACAAGCAACTGCAAACAAAGAACCAGTTACCAAACACAATAAAATCAACCTGTAGGCCTGTGGGTGACATAGCTTAGAAATCTGCCCTAAGGAGAAGAAGCTGCTAACCAGAAGTGCAATGAACAAGAGCAGAATAAGAGAAAGAGGTGCAATGAATATTACTGATGCTGCCCTTACAAAGGAACAAAAGCCTTTGTCAACATCAGTTAACTGAGGAATACATCTAGGAAATGGGGGATACAGAATTTTTAAAACTTGTTATAAAACTTCTTAACAACAAGAAGCACACTCAGGCATTCAAAAATATGTCACACAAAAAATAGCAATACTGAAACAAAATCAAGCTTAAGTATTATACTTGAAGGACAAAATGGAGCAAATTAAAACAACAACAACAAAACAGTGAAAATCTTCAATAATAGAATGAATGTGGCAGAAGAAATAATCTTTGATTTGGAAGATATTTCTTTCCACAATGGGGAAATAATCAAACAGCTTGAAAGTAGAGCTGGGCCAGGCTAACAAAAATATTTAAGAATTAACAGACACTATTAAAGGCCAAACATATGAATTATGGGAGTTCCAGAAGGCACAGATGAGAATCTGGGTTTAAAGCTGTATTTTATGAAATAATAAATGAAAACATCTCTACTATGGAGAAAGAATTTGAAAACAAGATTCAGCAAGGGCACAGAACTTCCAGTAGGGTTGACAAAAAGCAGTCTTCACCTGACACATGATAATCAAGCTATCATGGTTAAACATAAATAAAAGATTCTTAAATATGCACAAGAAAAATTAAATTAACATATAGAAGAATCTCAATCAAACTCACTGCTGAACTCCCGGAGGAGACTCCACAGGCCAGAAGAGAATAAAATGAAATATTCCAGATTATAAAGGGGAAAAAATTGTGAACCTAGAATAGCTTACCCAGCAAAGTTTTTCCTTATCTTTGAAAATGAAATAAAATTTTTCCACTATAAAGAAAATCTCAAAAAATTTGCCTCTTCCAGACATGCCCTACAAATGATACTTAAAGATGCTCTCTTGAGAGAGGAAAAGAACAGCACCCAACGAAACCAAAGGCATACATGGATAATAGCTGAATAAAATGACAACAGAAGACTGAAATCAAAGTGTGAACAACCCATTGTTAAAATGACAAGACCAAATTAGCACCTATTGATATTTATTTAACTATCTATATATCAACTCTGAATGTAAATTGATTAAACTTATCAATCAAGTGTCATAGAAGTGGACTGGATTAATAAACAAAACCTATCTATCTGTTGCCTACAGGATACACATATCATCAACAAAGATAGGCAGAAATTGAAATTGAATATATGGGAAAAGATATCCCAGGCTAAAGAGAAGAAAAAACTGGCTGCTGTAGCCATTCTTGTACAAGATAACACAGATTTTGACATGAAAAACCTCAAAAGGTATGAAGAAGGACACTGCATAATGATCAAAGGATCCACTCAGTAAGAGATAATCATAATAAATGTATATGTACCAAAGACCAGGGCACATAGCTACATGAAACAAATATTAGTGGATTTAAAGGGAAAAATAGGCTCCAAAACAGTAATATTGGGAAACTGTAATACCCCATTAACATCAATGAACAGATCGACAGGACCGAGACTCAGCAATCAAAACAGCTCATTCAGACACTAGAGCAAATGAATTTAATTGGAATACAGGTTTTTTCATCAGTACGTGAAACTTTCTTCAGGATTGACATTGTTATAGGCCACAAAACAAGTCTCAGAAATGTAAAAAATGAAAATACACCACACATCTTCTTAGACCATCATGACATGAAACTGGAGGCCAATAGGTAAAAACACCCCAAAACAAATGTAAATAACTGGAAGCTGAATAACATGCTGTTAAATGAAGAATAGGTTAGAGAGACAATCAAAAGCGGTATAAAAATACTTAGAACAAATGAAGGCATCAAAACAACATATCAAAACTTATGGGGCATGATCAAGGTAGTGTCAAGAGGAAAGTTCTGCTCCATTAATGCTTACATTAAGAAATTAGAAAATCATTAAGTAAATTATCTAAACTCATAATGGAAGGAGCTAGAAAGCAATAGTAAAATAATCCGAAGATTAGCAGGAAAGAATAAATAACCAAAGTAAGGGAGGAAATAAACCAAACAGAGACCAAAAGAACAACACATAAAATCAATGAATTAAAGAGCTAGTTCTTTAATAGATGCCCCACCAGACCAACTAACCCCCCCCCCCACAAAGGGGAGAATATATGAATCAAGAGGATCACAGATGAAAAAAGGAATTCTAACAACAGATAACTTGGACATTCATAGAATTATGAGGAAATATTACAAGAAGGAATATGCCAAAAAAAATCAGAAGAGCTAGAGACATGGATAGATTTTTGGACATATACAATCTACCAAACTTTAATCATGAGAAAGTTAATAATCTGAATAGACTTATTACAAAGAATGAAATTGAATCAGTCATTATATCCATCCAAACTATGAAAAGCAAATATTTCAAGAAGAGTTTACCCCAATCCTCCACAAGATATTAAAAACAATAGAAAGGGAGACAATCCTTCCAAACTCCTGTGAACCTTAACACCAAAGCCAGACAGACACAACAGCAAAAGAGAGCTACAGACCAATATTGCTGATGAACATAGATGCAAAGATCTTTAACAAAGTACTAGCCAAGAGTTTCCAACAGTACAGCAGGCAGATCATTCATGCAAATCAGGTAGGATTTATCCCTGGCATGCAGGGACTATTTAATATTCACCCTGGTATACACAAATAACTCCATGGCTGAGGAAGAAATTTTAAGCACAGTCCCCTTTAAAATAGCAGAGGAAAATCTCAAATACCTTGGAATTAGCCTAACCAATGATGTGGAACACCTCCATGATGAAAATTACGAAACATTAAAAAAAGAAAAAAAAAAACGAAATAGAAGAAGACATTAAAAGACCTATAAACTTTCCATGTTCATAAATCAGGAGGATCAACAACATCAAAACAAATGTAATACTAGAAGTAATATATAGATTCAATGTGATCTCTATAAAAATCACAACAACAGTCTTCTCTGAATTAGAGAAAATGATACAAAGCTTATCTGGAAACATAGGAAAACACAAATAGTCATACCAATTCTGAAAAATAAAACATCAAGTTGGAGAAATCTCAATTCCAGATCTCAAGATATATTATAGGGCAGCAGTCATGAAAACAATTTGGTACTGATACAGAAACAAAGATCGATGGAACAGAGTAGAAACTCCAGAAGGGAGCCCACACATGCAAAGCCAATTAATCTTGGCAAGAATACTGAAAACCAATTCAAGGGAAAAGCCTGGTATCTTCAACAAATGTTGTTGGTACAATTGGATAGCAGCTTACAGAGGTATGAAGCAAGATTTGTCATGTTATACCAAAATCAACTCTAAATGGATCAAGGACCTGAATCTGCACCCAGAAACTATCAAACCGTTGTAGGAAAACTTAAGGAAGCACACTACCAGATATAGGAATTAGGAGAGTGTTCTTAGAAAAGTTAGCCAAGGGCCTGGTGGTGTGGCCTAGCGTCTAAATTCTCACCTTGAATGCGCAGGGATCCCATATGGGCACCAGTTCTAATCCCGGCAGCTCCACTTCCCATCCAGCTCCCTGCTTGTGGTCAGGGAAAGCAGTCGAGGACGGCCCAATGCATTGGGACACTGCACCCACGTGGGAGACCCGGAAGAGGTTCCTGGTCCCGGCTTCGGATCGGCGCAGCAACCGCCATTACACTCACTTAGGGAGTGAATCATCAGACAGAAGATCTTCCTCTCTGTCTCTCCTCCTCTCTGCATATCTGACTTTGTAATAAAAATAAATAAATCTTTAAAAAAAAAAAGAAAAGTTAGCCAAAGCACAGGCACTCAAAGCCAAAATAAATAAATGGGACTACATTATACTAAAAATCTTCTATACCTTGAAGAAAATAATCAACAAAGTAAAGAAGCAACCAACATAATGGGAGAAAATCTTTGCACACTAAAGAACTGATAGGGAACTAATATCTAGGATTTACAAAGAGCTTCAGAAGTAAAACAACTACAAAACAAATAACTTGTGTCAAAATGGGCAAAGTAAATGAACAGACATTTTTTTAAAAATAGCGAATTCCAGTGGGTAATATACACATGAAGAGAAAATGCTCAGGCTCCCCAGCTGTCTTGAAAATATAAATTAAAGCCACATCATGGTTCCAACTAACTTCAGTGAGAATGGCCTACATTCGGAACTCTGCTAACACGTGCTGGTGTGGATATGGGGAGAAAGGTACCCTCCTTCAGTGCTGGTGGGAGTGTAGGCTAGTACAACCACTACGGAATTCAGTTTGGAGATTGCTAAGAGGACTGAAAATTGATATGCCATATTGCCCAGCTATCCCACTTCTGGGAATACAGCCAAAAAAAAATGAAATCTGCATATGAGAAAGGAATTTGTAATTCTTTATTCACAACCCACTATCTACAATATGAAAGACATAGAAATAACCCAGATGCCCATCAAAAGATGAGTGGATAAAGAAACCATGGTACATCTACTCCATGGAATACTACTCAGACATTAAAAAGAGTGAAATTTTACCATTTACTCCATTATGCTCAGTGAAATGAGTCAATCACAAAGGGACAAACATCATGCATTCTTTCTGACATTAAGCTA
Organism: Ochotona princeps; assembly: GCF_030435755.1. Lineage (NCBI taxonomy): Eukaryota > Metazoa > Chordata > Mammalia > Lagomorpha > Ochotonidae > Ochotona > Ochotona princeps. The sequence goes on from NC_080865.1 coordinate 50,217,998, forward strand.
CCTTCATGCAAAATGCATGCTTAATACCCTCTGCAATAATGTTTTTGCTACATCTCAAAGATTTTGATATTTTTGTTTGCATTTTCATTCCTCCAAAGCATGTTTTATTATTAATTTCTTCACTGACTCATATGTCATACAGTAACTTGGTTTACTGCAGGAATGATTTTCTTTTTCATTTCTTCAGAGACACATTGGTCATTCAGTAGCATATTATTTAACTTTATGTTGTTGCTAATTTTGTATTTTTTCTTTCTGTTGTTGATCTTGTTTTATTGCTTTCCATTCTTAAATGGAACCCCTTAGGGTTGTATAATAATTGTGTGAGAGACTATCACATTCAGATATGTAGATACAGTGCACTATGCATCTCTAATTCCAAATAAAAAATGGACTCCCAATGAAACTGCTAAATACATCTTGACAATAGGATGCTAGGCTTTCTACCATTGTCCTTACCTGCAATGCAAGGATACACTTAAATAGCAAGACGATGGACTTATGAGTGTTCACGAAGGACTATACTACTATAATAATATTGGGGAAATCATTAGGGGAATGGGCCTTGGAGAGGGGAGGAAGGAAACCCAAGAGCCTATGGAACTGTATCAGAAAATAATATTGATGATAGTAAAAATAATAATAAAACTTAATAATTTTTAAAAAGGAAAGAAATGCATGCATGTCTCATAGCTTTGAGAGTATTAAGAATTGGTTAATATATTCTTTAAAAGTTTATAAGACCATTTAGCACACACATGGGCTCAAGAAAGGTTTCACAGGATTATATAGGTTTCTCCTTATCTTTCCATGGAAGACATAATTTGTGATAATACTTTTGTGGTATACATGGGTTAAAATGACTTCATTTCTTTCCATCTAACAAAGGTTTTACATGAAAAAAATGGTTTCAGGCAACCAAATTATAAAAGTAATTTGTATTTTGTTAATTTCTTTTTATTGCTGACTAATATGATGTTGAAGGCATATCTATTTTGTTTATTCATCAGTTAACAGATAGTCATTTTATTTCTACTTTTAGATATGTGACCAATACTACCAACAATATTATATATGAGCTTTTTGTGATTGTATGTTTTCAATTTTGGGGGTATGTAACTAAAAGTACAGGAGTGGAATCACTTAATATGTTAATGATTTATGGTAGAGTTAATATGTTAACTATTTTAATGTGTCAAACAGGAATAACCAAACTTTCACAGTGGCTACACACTTTTATATCCATTCCAGAAATGTTTGAGTGTATGATTTCTCAAAATACTTAACAGCCACTTGTCATTGCTTATATTTTATTTTTATAGCCACAATAGTGGGTATGAAGTTGTGCAAACAGTGTGATTTGATTTGCATTTTCCTAAAGATTAACAATGCTGAATTGCTTTTTGGACTTCATAAAACTTCTTTGAAGAAATACTTATTCATCATACTCTCTTGTCCATATTTTAATTATATTACTTGCACTTTTATGCTGAATTTCAAGTGATATATATATATATATACATGCATAATTTGGAGATATTGCAAGTATGGTTGCAGACTATAAAAATAAAGCTAATGTAGCAATTAAGTGAATCCCAGTGTACTAGTTGGAATAAAAGTTACATTTACACTGTTTTGTAATCTGTAAACTGTTACACATAAATATCATTATGTCTAAGAAAATAACATGCATACATTAATTTAAAATACTTTATTGCTAAAATTTGAGTAATAATCTGAGACTTTAGCATAATCCTTCATAATCCTTGAAGTTTAGGGTTTCTAACTAATGAAAACAGTGACTGCCAATGTTTCGGAACGATGGTGATTTTTAAAATAACACAGATATGAAATCCCAAATTAATTGGCTCTTCACAAAATATTTTGTATGGTATGTTGTATTATTGGATAACATTTTACCCATTGCAGAACTTTTTTTTTCGTAATTGGATTTAGTGGTAGGGAGTTAGACGACCATTATGACACCACATTCGGTGCCTGTGTTCATGTGCCACCTCTTGCTCCTGACTTACACTTTCTTCCAAGGAGAACCTGGGAAGTAATGGTAATAGCTCAAGTAACCAACTGTTGAAACCCAGCTGGGTACTCAGATTGCATTCCTAGCTCTGGACTCTAGTCACAGCCCAACTCCATTCACTGTATGAGTTTGGTAATTAAACAGATAGGAACTATACTTCCCTCACTCTTACTCTTGCTTTCTCTCTGTACCTCTTCAATAAGAAAAACAGGACTGCCAGTTGTAGAAAATAAGGTGCTATTTCATTGAATCAGAATTACTTAAATGTCTTTCCAAGTACACAAGGCTTGTACTTCTCAGTTTGCATATACTCACAAGTACTTTATTCTTTAGTCTTTTAAATAACTAGATTTTTTATTTTTAGATTGCTTATTGCTAATTTGTAGAAACACATTTTGTGTATTGTTCAATTATATTTTGTAAATTGAGCTTGTAACGTTTTACTAGCTCTTTTATAATTTTGTGCTTCCTATATACAAGACAATGTCATCTACAAAAGTGGTTTTTTTGCTTCCCATGTTTAAGGGTTCTCTTTCTTTTCCAACCTGTTTTTTTTTTTTTTTTGAACACCAGACTGTTTAACAGAACTGCTATGAGCAGAAATCTTTGTCTTATGTATGATAATTTCTTCTCACACTGTTAGATATGGTGTAGTTATGTATGTTTCACAGATTCCATTATCAGGTTAAAGATACTTTTTCATTCATCAAATAATTTGTATTGCTTTTATTTGATGGATGATTTTACACTTCCATGAAAGCTTATGTATATCTTTTTCTATTTATTCAATTGGTTTTGCTATCAGAATGTTAGTCTGATAGAATGAGTTGGATAATCATCTCTGTTTTACATTTTTGGTAATATTTATGGAGATTAGCTGTTAATTCTGCTTTAAGCATTTGGTGATATTAATCAGTTTTATGAGTAAACAAGATTTGTCACCCCCAAACTCAAAAACGCCATTTGAACCCTAACCTCTTAATGTTAATATCAGTGACTAAAGGTAAAGACATGATTTAATGGTGGTATCTGGGAAGCAGGGCCCGTGGGAAATCTTTGGATCATTTGTGAACATGGCCTTGGGAGGAGTTTCTTGGGCAAGGTTTGAGTTTTCTGAGTGCAAGTTCAGCCTAGTTTTTTATTCTTTTTCCCCAACTATGCTGCATCACTGCTGTGACACCTGTTATACAGCCCCAGCAAATGATGGACTATGGATTGCTTCATCTCATAACCTTAAACTGTAAGAAGAAATAAAAAATTTCATTCTACAAAAAGCCTTACTCAGGTACAAGGAGTTTCTGGCTGCATGGCAAGGCCGAGCAGAATGTCTCTGGTCACCCCATTGCTGCCTCACCCCATTGTATGGACACTCGATCACTTTTCTGATGTTTCATAGAATTCTCCTGAGGGTGTTGTTGTTTTTCTGCAAATGTGAAATGATTCCTATAACTGGTATAACACCTCAAATTAATCAATCATGTTATGATAAAAGCATATTTAGCAACATAAGGCAATGACACACAGCTAAAAGCATACATTAGTACAATTGAGCCCACAATGTCTCCAAGCATCCTGTTATGTGCCCACCTTTGTCCTGGAGCTTGCTCTAAGATAAGTAATGTTTTTCTTAAGAAATAGCTTGAAAATATCTTGGAACAGATGTCAATCATGGAGGTACAAAAAGTTTGTTTACCGTGCAACCTCGACCTGTTACAGCACATGAAATGATGTATTTTGGTTTCTCATCATGGAAAGCAGAAAGTATATGGAGCATCTTCTAACAGGAGACAAATGTGAATCCCCAAAAAGGCTTACAAATTCTATCTTATATTGGCACTCACATTTAGGGAAAGAAAACAGTTTATAAAGATAAAAGAAAGTTTCTTGTAAAGGCCCTCTGTTTGTAGAATAGCTGAGTTGCCCTGATCCCTTTCACTGCCCTTTAACAAAAGAACAAAAAAACAAATCACCACTAAGAACAAAAAATGATTGAACCAGCAGTAGGTGAAGGTGATGGTAATTAATGCATGATGGAAGATAAAATTTGATAAAGAATCTATGTTATATGCTTTTATAAATTCCTTTCATTTATGATCTTTTCTTTTAATTCTGTACTCCTGATATGTTAAGCAATATTAGTCAGTTTGTATTTAGCGAAAATTGACTTTGAATATAAGTAAACTACTTGTCACTATGTAATTCCATGTGCTACCAACCGTGGAGTTCCTGGCTTCAGCCAGGTCACTGCAGGTTTGAATGAGTAATAACTAATAGCTTGCTGAAAACATTTCTTCTGAAGTAAAAAAATAAAAATATTTTTTTAGGATTGATTTTGTAATCATTCTTTTATAATGAAGTAAAAATGAAGCAATTGGATGTGGTACAAAATCTTGAGATGATTTGTTTATAAATAAAGAAGGCAGGGCCCGGAGCGATAGCATAGCACCTAAAGTCCTCGCCTTGCACGCGCCGGGATCCCATATGAGCGCCGATTCTAATCCTGGCAGCTCCACTTCCCATCCAGCTCCCTGGTTGTGGCTTGGAAAGCAGTTGAAGATGGCCCAAAGCCTTGGGACCCTGCACCCACAAGGGAGACCTGGAAGAGGTTCCTGGCTCCTGACTTTGGATCAGCACAGCACCGGCCGTTGAGGTCACTTGGGGAGTGAAACATCAGATGGAAGATCTTCTTCTCTGTCTCTCTTCTCTGTATATCTGACTTAGCAACAAAAATAAATAATTCTAAACAAACAAACAAAAAAAAGCAGAAGGCAGCTTTTCTGAGTTTTCCATTATGAGCATCATGCCATAGTGGTCCATGTCTCGTCTCTTGATCTTATCATCTCACCGATCCACGCATCCTTTGCAAGCTCTAGAGTCAGCTGGAGCTGGTCTCTGGCAGGAGAATATATAAATATATTTATAACCATTATGTGTCATAATATTTATATCACATGTTAGATATTTTATATAAACACAGTACATATTGCAATAAATAATGTTACATATTATTTAAATAAATTGTGTAAGTATAAGATAATATATACATACATACGTATATATATATAGAAGCTTCAACATGTAAAAGAATACATGTGCTATTTTTTCTGTGTCTGGCTTATTTCACTTTGTATAATGATTTCCAATTGTATTTTCTTTTTTTTTTTTTTTTTAAAGATTTATTCATTTTATTACAGCCAGATATACAGAGAGGAGGAGAGACAGAGAGGAAGATCTTCCATCCGATGACTCACTCCCCAAGTGAGCCGCAACGGGCCGATGTGCGCCGATCCGAAGCCGGGAACCTGGAACCTCTTCCGGGTCTCCCACGTGGGTGCAGTGCCCCGATGCATTGGGCCGTCCTCAACTGCTTTCCCAGGCCACAAGCAGGGAGCTGGATGGGAAGTGGAGCTGCCGGGATTAGAACCGGCGCCCATATGGGATCCCGGGGAGTTCAAGGCGAGGACTTTAGCCGCTAGGCCACGCCGCCGGGCCCCAATTGTATTTTCTTATAAATATAAACAGTTTATTATTTTTTATGGCTGAGTAATATTTCATTGTGTGTATGTGCTACATTTTCTTTATTTATTCGCCCACTGATGTCCAATCTAGGATGATCCATATTTAATATTGTATATAGTAGTGCAATAAACCTAGGAGTACACATATTTTCTGCCAATGCGGACATAATTTCTTTTTAAAATGTTCTTCAAAATAAGATAATTGATTCATAGGGTAAATTTATTTTAGGTTTTTTGGGAGAATCTGCATGCTATTTTACATAAAGGCCACACAAATTGTTTACCCACAAACTGGAATCAGAAGATATAACATTCTGGTTTTAATTTAAGTTTCTCTGATGGCTCATAAAATGGTCCACAATTTTTAATGACATGGTTTATGTTGTTCAAATTTTATGTTTCTGTATTAGTATTTGTTATTTTATTCATTATAGGAGCTACAGTTTTGCATTGTCTTCCTACTATAATTGAGTAGAATATATACCCTTCCTTTCTGACAGTTTGTATGTCATATGCTGTGGGGTGTGGTTTAAAGTATATGTGTTTCTGATTGCTTAATCTTCTTGATTGATGGAGTTTTTTACTAAAAGGTTTAATTAATTAACTTATGAAGATTCATTTATTTAAAAGCAGAACAAAAGAGAAACCAAGAAAGAACTCTGCCTTCTATCCACCATTTCACGCTCCAAATGCCTGAACCTGCTGTGGCCGGTCCAGGCTGAAGTCAGGAGCCTCTAACTCAATCTAGGTCTCTTGGATGAGTCTCAGTGGAGGTATTTAAACTAGAATTAGTCTCTTCGATATAGAATGTGAACATCTGAAGTTGTGCACCAAATGCCTACATCAGTTGATAGACTTATTTGAAAAAGCTTTTTCGGGGCCAGCGTGATAGCTTAGTGGCTAAAGTCCTTTCCCTGAACACACAAGGATCCCATGTGGGCACCGGTTCTAATCCTGACAGCCTCACTTTCCATGTCTGTGATGCCCGCTTGGGGAGTGAACCATCAGATGGAAGATCTTCTTGTCTGTCTCTTCTCTTCTCTGTATATCTGCCTTTCCAAAAAAAAAATAAATACATATTTAAGAAAGAAAAGCTTTTTTGTTGTTTTTAATGCAATTATCAATAGCTTACTCTTCCAACTCTTTTTTTTTTTTTTTGGTAAAATCTTGAATGCAATATGTTTTCGCATTTGATTACCTTCAGCATTTTGTGTATTTGTGCCTAAAATGCATCACTTGGGGTTGGCATTATGGCACAGCTTACAAAGTGGGATTCATTGATGCCAGCATATACTGTATGAGCACAAGTCTCAGATGCTTCATTTCTGATCCAGTTCCCTGTTAATGCTCGTGGAAATATAGCAGAAGATAGTATAAGTTCTTGGGCTCCTGCCTTATATGTAGGAGACCCAGATGAAACTCCTGACTCCTGGTTTCACCGTGGCCCAGGCTCTGCCTTTGCATCCATTTTAGGGATGAATTCTTATGTGGAAGAGCATATAGAAAATTCTCTCTCTCCTTTCTGTTAAGCCAACTTTCAATTAAGTAAATCAGATTTATAAATTAAGAAAGTAAATAAATAAAATTTGTGCCCTATTAAAAATACATAGATTTTAAAATGTATACCCATCTTGCTTATATCTATCATTTTCTTTTTTGAAGATTTATTTATTTGCAAATTAGAAGTAGTGAAAGAGAGGGAGAGATGGAGAAAGATGTGTTGGTTCATTCCATGTGTTGGTTCATTCCCCAAATTGCTATAACGGGTGAGAACCAGGAGCGGCATCGCTGTCCCAGGCACATTATCAGAGACCTGGATTGAAAGTAAAGAGTTCTTGGAATAGAGAATCCTTATTCCTCTTTCACTCTAGCTCCTTCAATACACAATATTACTATTTGATTTTATGAATTTGTATACTTTGCGTGTGCATTACATAGTCGGAATAATCCAATATTTGACTTTTTGTTGATGGCTTGTTTTACTTAGCATTATGTACTCAAGTTTTTATCCTGCCATATAGTGAATAATATCTTCTTTTTAAAATATAATAGTATCCTATAATGTGTACATATCATATTTTTATACATTCATCTAGCAATAAGCAGTTATTGATTATTATAGGGTTATTTTAAATTATAGCTATTTCGAATGGTAATCTAACATATGTAAGAATTTTAACAAGCAATTTTTTCACTTTTATAGGGCATTTTGTCTGTTTTTTGTTTTTATTATTGCTTTATACTTCCGTTTTTAATTGGCAACTTATAGTATGTCAATCACAAGGAAAAACACATATGTAAAATAAAAATAATATAACTTCAAAGACTTGTTCCCAAATATTTTCGATGAATTGTAGGAATCACATTTTCTGAATAGTATACTATACTTGATCTTAGCCAAAAGGCCAAGAATCAATGCTGGCTAACGAAAGAGAACCTTATTTAATTTTATAATAAAACTCCATCTCATTTTACTTACTGGTTACAGTTTCCCACCAACAAGTACAGCATTTTTCTCTACTGCCTTTCAAGCACATTTATTTTCTTTCCAATAGCTTCCATCGTTACGGGTGTGAGGTGATATGTCATGCTATTAATTGGCATTTACATGATAAATATTGATGTGGTTGTTTTTCCGCTTTTTGAAATTTAATGTACTTTATTTTTTAAATAACTGGTGTCATGATGTTTTTTTTTTTCCTTTAAAACAATGCATCCGGGGCCCGGCGGCGTGGCCTAGTGGCTAAAGTCCTCGCCTTGAAAGCCCCGGGATCCCATATGGGCGCCGGTTCTAATCCCGGCAGCTCCATTTCCCATCCAGCTCCCTGCTTGTGGCCTGGGAAAGCAGTCGAGGACGGCCCAAAGCTTTGGGACCCTGCACCCGCGTGAGAGACCCAGAAGAGAGTCCTGGTTCCCGGCACTGGATCGGCGCGCACTGGCCATGGCGGCTCACTTGGAGAGTGAAACATCGGATGGAAGATCTTCCTCTCTGTCTCTCCTCCTCTCTGTATATCCGGCTTTCCAATAATAATAAATCTTTTAAAAAAAAATGCATCCACTCCAAGCAAATCATGGTCAAAATAAATAAAGTGCTCAACATAACATCAATACCACTTCTTTTAAGAACTGGTGTTGCGAGAACAACAAGCAGCAGCCAGTTTATGACCAGCAGTGATAGATCCTAAAAAATGGCATAAATGCATTTTCTATTTCTAAACTGTCCTTAAGGAAAATAATTTATGGGGCTCACATAATCTTTGCAGTAGTTCAGGGGAGCAACTGTGCCATCTGGATTTGTGCTTTCACTAAAACAAAACAGGTAGATTTGTTTTTGTTCTCTCTTTTAGAGCAGAAATTGGCTTGATTTGTTCTGAACCCAATATTGTAGAAAATTTTGCTCCTTCTGGTCTTTCTGTTCTTCAATTTTGCCTCTGATTCATTTTCTGTAATCTACCTAGTGTAGGCTTATATTTGTGGGTGTTCATACTATGGACTGTTCCAATTATGAATGCCAATGTATGCTACCAACCACTGCTTACCTACTTCAATCTGGTCACTTTTTAAAAATTTTCCTCTTCTATATGTTAGCGTGTTTAACCAAGTCATCTTTTAGCTTGCGATTATCTGAGTATATTCTAAAGAGAGGTATAATTTTATTCAGGAATCTACTAGATAATATGCTTGTAAGTATCTAATTACAATGCAAGGTAAAAAGAAATGAAGGCCATAATATGGGTCCCTCTTTTTTTTTTTCAAATTTTTTTATTGATTACATTGCATTATGTGACACAGTTCCATAGGCACTGGGATCTCCCCCACCTCTCCTTAAACCCTCCCCGCATGGTGGATTCCTCCACCTTGTTGCATTACCACAGTTCAAATTCAGTTGAGATTCTTTCATTGGAGGTATTTACCAAGCATAAAGTCCAGATAAGTTCAACAGTTTCTTGGGGCGACCATCTCTGGTCTGAAGGTAGAGCCGGCAGAGTATCATCCTGATCAATTAAAAGCCAATACGGGTCCCTCTTATGGAAACATAAGAAAAGCATTACTTCTGACTCTGGTAGTCAAGGATATATAGTAGGATATATAGTGAAAAAGTGTTCCATGGACACAACTAGGAAATATAAGTGTATTTTTTGTTTACAACAATGCTAGTAAGTTGCTATGCTATTGTATGCATCGTGTTAATGTGAATTTTTAAAACGAGCTAATTCTTGGTGTTAAACATACATTGAGGAACAATCAGCTCTTCAAACCCCAAATAATTAATATAAAGTTTAAAATCACACAAAATAATGCTGTGAGTACATACAGAGCAAAACAGAATTGGAAATTATAATCACTAACTTCAGGATAGTGGTCATTTTTCAAAAGGAAACATGAGAAATGTGATTAAGGAAGCTTACACGTTCCATTCAAATCAATGGCACTGATTTGTTTCTCAACCGAAAATTTTCAAGTAATAAAAAAAAAATTTTGAAATCTGGATGGTTTATAGTTATGTTCATTATATAATTATATAGATATTTTTATATCATTGAAGTAGTTCATAATTAAAAATAATGTAATGAATGTCACATTCCAAGGCTGAGAATGAGTAGAATAGTGAACATGGACAGATAGAGTGTACAAAAGCCCTGAGGCATGAATGGTCATGCTGTGATCAGAAATATTACAAAAGTGTAGGCTGTGTAGAAAGAAGTTATGGAGGAAAAAAGTCGAAAAGTGAATTGTATTTTGATTGTGCAATAAAATCAATAGAGTTTGGTATTTCCTATAGCATATATGGATTCTTGTGCCTACATAATCATATTTCTAAACAATCTATAGTCAAAGTCTTTCACCTAATTAAAAATAATAAACTTACTCTTTTATTGCTTTTACTTTTGCTTTTGAAAATGAAGCCATGACTGCATACAAATTTGTCAATAAAAAGTCTAGCCAATACTGCACCACCTTAAACTATCTACAAAGGATCCAAAGACATTACTGGTGAATTAAATTCCTCAGTCTTCCCTTAAAAACACAATCATTTGAAATTATGTGGGTACCAAATCTGAAAGTTCTTGGGTTTTAGTGCACAAATAAACATGATAGTCCTAGCATTAGCTTTAATTTTTCAAAAATTGTGCATAAACCTGACAGACTAAATTTGCTACCTTATGTTCTCTCCAGTGTGTCTATTCTTAGACAATCGGAGAGAAAAAAAATAAGAAAACTTACTGCCAACATAACCAGTAATTGCTAGTTTGAAACTGAGGTCAAACGACATTATTATCCTTTAAAATAGAGAACAATTGGAAACAACTACATTTAGAGGCCTAGCGATGAGCAGTCACAGTGACACAGTGACACAAATTCAGCTGTTTCCACTGACCACTAAATTCTTGTAGGAAAGAAAAGAAACTCTAGATAAAGGGGAGAATATTAGAACCAGTATAAGTATCAGTTTGTGCTAAGCAGGTTGAGTATATATGAAATATCTATGCAACGTTTGTGCTCCACTTCTCTTCTGTATATATTGGAATCCTCTCTATGTTCCCAAAATATTAAGCATGCCAGTTTTGATATGTGTTTATTGGTCACTCTCCTTGCCCTCATTCAAATGAATAATACAAACAGACAAAATAGATGGAGAAGGAGGGAGATATACATATACATATATATGTATATGTATATATGGAGAAGGAGGGATATATATATATATATATATGGAGAGCGAGAGAAAGAGAGAGAGATGACCTTGTTTGTCTCCAAAAGGAAACAAGCAGTATTTTTTAAAATGATTTTGTTGTTTTTGTGTGTGTGTTTAAGTCTCTGAGTCCCCAAAACTTTATAAAATACAGAGTGGAATATGCTTGTTCCCTGATTAATGAAGTTGCTCTTTTTTTTTTTTTTTTTTTAAGATTTTATTGTTATTGGAAAGCCGGACATACAGAGAGGAGGAGAGACAGAGAGGAAGATCTTCCATCCGATGTTTCACTCCCCAAGTGAGCCGCAACGGGCCGGTACGCACCAATCCGATCCCGGGAACCAGGAACCTCTTCCGGGTCTCCCACGCGGGTGCAGGGTCCCAAAGCTTTGGGCCGTCCTCGACTGCTTTCCCAGGCCACAAGCAGGGAGCTGGATGGGAAGTGGAGCTGCCGGGATTAGAACCGGCACCCATATGGGATCCCGGGGCTTTCAAGGCGAGGACTTTAGCTGCTAGGCCACGCCGCCGGGCCCAATGAAGTTCCTCTTTAAACTTAGCTCTTGGAATTCAGGGCACAGGATACCACTTTACAATAAAAATAAGCTCCAGAATTTTGTACAATAATGGAAGGGCATATGGAAAGTGAACATCAAAAAAAAAAAAGACAAATGTAATGAATAAAAATAATAATAGAAAATTGTATCCATTGTACAAGTATTCAGAAATCTGATGTTATGCAGACATCAGCAAAGGGACTAGTTAGAAATGACAGCAAAGAATACAGTCCACACTAGGATAGAGGTTTAACAAATACTCTGTGGAGAAAGAGGATATGAATTGAGTAACCTTCCTGGACTATAAACCGATTTCTAAATAGTGGCTTGAGCTGCCAGATATATTTTATCCAAGAGTCCTTAAGCACATTAGAAAGAATATCATTTTGGTAGCCAAAAATGACATCACTTTTTTGAAATATCTTAATGGTAGTATGTGGGATGTCATTATGGTTAAATGCCAGGACTTCTTATTAACAAAATGAAGTACATATTCTGCTTCCTTAAAGCTGGATTAAAAGATTAAACAAAGTCAAACCAAAATAATACAGTGAATAAAATGCAGATATATCTGATGAAGACAATTTATCAAAGACAACTGGTCAATATCAGAAACTAATAATTGAATATATATATAGTTTCTATGGAATAGTAAAATGATAGCTCTGCAGTAATGCAAATAACTTAAAGAAATTCTGAAACTTAAGTGATAGGTGTATTGTTAAAACTAAAAGCTGTCAGAACACACCAATGAATATAGAAACCACTTGAATAGTCCATTAAACATTTTATTAATATTTTAAATGTTTATTTATGTACATCTGCTTGAAAAGCAGAGTGGAAATGAGAAAGAGATGAGACAGGGAGATAATTTTCAGCTACTGGTTCACTTTCCAAATGCCTACTACAAGGACCAGGGCAGGGTCAGGCTGACGCTAGGATCCTGGATCTCCCACATGGGTGTCAAGGACACAGGCACTTGGGTGATTATGTTCTTTACAGGAGGCATTATCATGAAGTTGAATTGGAAGCTTCCATACAGGATGCAAGTGTCACAAATACAAGACCAACCTGCTGTACCACAACGCCAGCCTCATAATAAATGGTAATCTCATTGAATTAATAATTTAATAACTTATGAAAAAGAACTATATTGGAACAGATCACTGTACTACTGAAATCTGCAAAATATTGTAGAATAATTAATGGCAATTCTGTAGCATCACCTTTTATTGAATATAAAAGAGGGAATACTCCCCAATTCATTATTTGAGGCAGCAATTTTCCTTATAGCTATAATAAATCATAACAAGAAAATCATGGCCCTTCGTGAAACTAGATGTAAAAGCCTTAAATAAGTAGTAGCAAATCAAACACTGTAATATATCAAAATGGATAATACACCACAACCAAAAAGAGTTTATTTTTGGCTTAATATTTAGATGCCAGTAAGCACATGATCATGCCCACTCATGCAAGGGAATGCATAATACAAAACTAATGCAGGCATTAAGAAATAATTTAGCTAGCGTCATATTTTATAATTGAAGAAAGAATGCTTTCCCTCTAAGATGGTTCTTCCCTGTAAGGAAGGCGTTCTCCTAAATTAATATTTTCACTGCTACTATTCAATCTGGTATCAAAATCCCTATACAGTGGAATAGGTCAAGCAAAAATGTAAGATGTATGTAGCTTGTAAAGGAAAAGTAAAGCTGGATTCAAGGGGATATAATTTTCTATGCAGAACATACAAAAAGGCAATTCAATTATTTCTTAAAGTAATTTAACAAGTTTTCAAGACTCAAATTCAACACAAGAAACCATTTATATTTATACATGCTAAAATGAGAAACTGGAAGCCAAAATTAAACACACCATTGTTCCCTAAAATAAAGTAATTGGTAGTAATTTAATCAAAACCAATACAGGAGTCACAACCTTAGGAGCATGCCATTGCCACTGTGCCCATGGTTTCTGGGAGCAACAGGCTTGCCACCACCCACCAGCTATCATGCACTTTCCTTCTGCTACAGAATGGAATTCAACATTATCCTTATAGAGCTATCCAGAAACATTCATACATACATAAATATATATATACACATATATGATAAACATGCAAAGGTTATTTTCCAAGGTTTCACTGGAGACAAGGCATTTTCATAACCAAGATGCATTGAATTATGGCACCAGTTTTCAATCTGGTTGGGGGAGTCACTCCAGGAATATGTCACAAGACACATCTGGGTTTACCCATCTTTAATACTGTGAAAAAAGCAAAGGAATAAACAGCACCAACAGCTTCAGCCATTTATGTCCCTTCTTGCTTTTGCTGCTGCTTCCACAGATGAAATGCCCTTGGTTTTGTATATTATTCAAGCTATACCACAGGAAGACATGGTTCAAGATAAAATGCAATCTGTCACATCAAGAAAAGACAAGGAGAATCAGGCCAAACAGACCTGAGATTATCAAACCTGTGTAATGAAAAATGTAATCATGCCCGGCCATATTCACAGAGTTATTACTGTGTTAAGATCCAGGCATATAAAGAAAGTTAGACTGGAGCAACCTTGTGCATTGGTATTAGAGGTAACCTGTTTACTAAACAAATCTTATTGACTCCTTTAACGTTTTTGTGGAATAATTCATCTACAAAAAGCTTCATACTAATCATCAAACTTGATGGCAATGTAGGAGAAAATACTGTATAATTTAAGTCCTATCATGTTCTTCATTACTTGCTAAGCCACTTCTCCCAGAGGATAATGGGTCATGCAGGGACGTTTATGCTGGAAGAAAAGGTGCAGCTGCGAAGAATTCTACCCTACAGAGTACAAGAGCTAAGCCCCACATGTCTCCTTTGTGGTTGGTAATTGCCACCTACAAGGAATCTGAAAACAGTAAGATGCTATGAACAAAAACAAAAGAGATGGAAAGTTCCCTCACATTGTGAAGTGAATCATGATAGGCATGTGAACCAGCAGTTTGCTTTTCTTGTCCACTGACTATTGACCTGTATGTCTGATGTTGGCCTTTCAATGAAATGGAAAGCCAAAACAAGATTTAAAATGTTCTAAAAAAAGGAAATCTTTTTACCTCATTGAGTAACAGAAATAGCCAATAAGGCTAACTTGATTTGGGAGAAATTATTAAGCACCAAACAATTTTGTTGGACTAAAGACAAACAGAAAGTTAAAATGTAGGTAATCCAAGAAGATCTAAAGAAGTAGATTGATATGCTGCATTCATATTTTTGGTACTGTGATTGACACATTATTGAGTTGTAATAGTCTAAAACAAATATATCGTCACAATTGTACCCAATATCCAAGAATTTTCATTAAAGGGGCAGGTGCTTGGTACAGTGACCTGGGAAGACCAGCATCCCATACTGGGTCCTGGTTTTTCTGTTTTTGACCTAGCTTTTTGGAAGTATGCATTCTTAGATGGTGGCAAATGATGGCTCAAATATTTGTGCCCTTACAACCAGGTGGGAGACCCAGTTTCACTTTAAGTCCCCTGATTTTGCCAGGCTCTCACTGTTTTTGCATTATTGGGAATGAATCAACAGATAGAAAACCTCTGTGTATTCCTTTGATTCTCTTTCTTTTTTTTATGGCTATAGAATTATTTTATTCACAGGGCAAAGAAGAAATATTGAAAAATCTGTCAGCAAAACTACAATTAAAAATGATAAAAGTTAGGCATGACAACATAAAGTCAAATTTCAAGTCATTATATAAAGTAAAATAAGTGTTTGCTTTTCATGAGAGTTCTTTTTTTTTATTAAATTTATTCATTAATTACATTTTGTTGTAATTACATAGAATCTGGGATTCTCCCCCCACCTTCCCCCTTTGATTCTTTTTCAATAAACTTGAAAATAATTTTTTTTAACTTTGTAAACTGGGCAAATATCAAGTTGCAGCAGGGCAAGCCACCACTTGCAATGCCAGCTTCCCATAGAATAGTGCCAGGGTGAGACCCAGACACTCTGTTTATGATCCAGTTTTCTGTTAACATACCTAGGAAGATAATGATCCAAAGCATTCTGGACCCTACAACTCATGTTGAGGAACCAGATGTAATTCCTGATTCCCATCTCTCAGTTTCTCTCTCTGTGCCACTGTCTTTCAAATGAATTAAATAAATAATTTTTTATTAAAAGTGGTAAGAAGATAGTATTCACTATAATGTAATTTATAATGAAAGAAATTGAAAATAGGACCTGGTAAAATGGCTCAAAGACTAAATCCTCACCTTGAACCCTCCTGGATCCTGTATCAGCACCAATTGTGTCCCAGCTGCTACACTTCCCAGCCAATTCCATGCTTAGGGCCTGGGAAAGCAATGGAAGATGATTTAAAGCCTTGGGATCCTGAACCTATGAGACCCCAAAGAAGCTCTTGGCTTCAGATTGGCTCAGCTCCAGCTATTGCAGCCATGTGGAGAGTGAACCAGCAGATGGAAGATCTTTCTCTCCGACTCTCCTTCTCTACGTATATCTCATCTACATTTCCAACAAAAAATAATAAATCTTTTAAAGAAAGAATTAGTATTTTAACATCATGATGCAAATAAAACTGATCTATATTTTACAATTTTAAGATTATTTGTAAATATGAACAACATAATTTCAAAATTTAGGTGCAAAGGGAGCTGGATGTGAAGCAGGGCAGCCGGAATTAGAACCGGCGCCCATATGGGATCCCAGCGTGTTCAAGGTGAGGACTTCAGCCGGCAGACCACAGCGCCGGGCCCCCTGGAATTATTACTAAGACAATGAAACACAACTAAAATATTATGAAAAATCCTTTTCCTGCCTACAAGCATGCCTCCAAAAATATTTGAAGTATCAAGATTAAAAATTTATGGATATATATGAGAATACTCCTGTATGAGTTTTCATTTGAATTAGTGTACTCAGTAAATTAGATATCCATTTTCATGTGAGTGAGTTTAGTCTAAATATGATGATGGACTGCATAAGGTAAAACGTAGGGGAAGAAGGAATGTTCCACTCTCCCCACTGTGATTTTTCCCTCCTGCCTCCTTATACTGTGATAGTTTCTAATCATCTCCAGCCCTCAGACTGCTATTTAACTTCTCTGGAATGAAAATCTCTAATCCAACAAAGCACAAGTCATGGGATCAGAAGGAAAAAAAGCTGCTACTGGATTACTAGGAACAGTGGTGATCTTTGTTTGATTTCTGCAATCAAATCCTGGATAACTTACTCCTTGGTACAAAAAAAATGCAGGTTTGTGTATTAGATGCTTATTTAGAGCATGTACAGTCTTCTTTAGAACTTTGCCACAACCTTAAAAGTTATTTCCCTTTAATCTGGTAAAAGAACTGAGTTGTCGGGCCCGGCGGCGTGGCCTAGCGGCTAAAGTCCTCGCCTTGAAAGCCCCGGGATCCCATATGGGCACCGGTTCTAATCCCGGCAGCTCCACTTCCCATCCAGCTCCCTGCTTGTGGCCTGGGAAAGCAGTCGAGGACGGCCCAAAGCTTTGGGACCCTGCACCCGCGTGGGAGACCCGGAAGAGGTTCCTGGTCCCGCCTTCGGATCGGCGCGCACCGGCCCGTTGCGGCTCACTTGGGGAGTGAAACATCGGACGGAAGATCTTCCTCTCTGTCTCTCCTGCTCTGTGTATATCTGGCTGTAATAAAATGAATAAATCTTAAAAAAAAAAAAAAACTGAGTTGTCAAAATACCTACCATTCTATGACATGAACTACATTATAATAGTGGAAGTATGGAAGTATCACTGAGTCTATGAGCACAGAATTGTTGCTGTGTTTGTTTATCTGTACTGGGCCAGTTCAAAGCCAGGAACCAGAAGCTTCACCCAGGTCTGCTATGTGGGTGGCATTACTGATGCCAGCTTCCACTGTTTTCCCAGGATATTAGCAGGGAGTTTGATCGGAAATGGATCATCTGGAACATGAACTGGCAGACAAATGAGATACTGGTGTTACAGGCAGCAGCTTTAGTAACTACTACATAATGACATTTAAATGGCATTTAGTCGAACACTGAATGAATATTTACATTCAAGTAGTCCAGGTGTCTATTTCAGTTTCATATGCAAAAAAAAAATACTTAAAATTCAAAAGAATCTTTTGTGTTTGAAGCACACACATCAATTTCATACTTCTCACGTTCTTCATAATATCCAAGCACATCACACAGGTAATCTAAACAACAGTGATGAAATGCAGTAATATAAGGGAACTGTCACATTTTCAAATGAGCGTTCAAAAATAAAGTGCTGGGCCCAGCACGACAGCCTAGTGGCTAATTCCTTGCCTTGGATCCTCTGAGACCCTCTATGGGTGCTAGTTCATAACCAGGCTGCTCCACTTTCCATTCAATTCCATATTTATCGCATGGAGCAATAGAGAATGACCCAAAGCCTTGGTACCCTAAAATCAAGTGGGAGACCTGGAAGAAGCTCATGGCTGCTGGCTTCGGATCAGCTCAGCTCCAGCCATTGTGACCACTGGTGGAGTAAAGCAGCAAATGAAAGGTCTTTCATTCTTTCTTTTCTTCTCTCTGTACAACTGACTTTCTTATAAAAGAAATAAAATAAATCTCAAAAAAAAAAAAAAAAAGTCCGAGTACCTGAGTACTCCGTGGATTGAGGGCAAGACAAGCATTCAGGTCAGTCTAAAGAGGCAGGAATGGAAGCAAACTCTGGGGCCAGACCATGGCGTGGGTCTGTCTGCAGTCACACTCCTCAGTCCCAGGAAGCTCTACAGAACTGAACTGCTCCATTCTAAAACGGGAAAAATTAAGTTTATTTCCACTTAGGTTTCAGTAGGCTGCTATGCTCCCTGTGGGTGGCCAATAAATATTGACTAAATTGAATGCTGCTCTCTTATCTTCATTTCTTGCTTTCCTTCCCTTGCAGCTCTAATTCTTGAGTCCTTGAAAATCATGTGTCTCTGTCCCGCAGCGATGGACTTGGTCCACGGAGCCGATAATAACACTCGTGGACTCTGATTGATGGTCAAAGGCTGACGTTTAGACATTGTGTTTTAAAATCATTGTATCTGAAGGCTTTAGATTCCTCAACAAAGTGCTAAATGTTAACATTTAGTTTCACCAAATTAGATTTTTCACTCAGTTAAGAAAATGAAAAAGCAGAAGCTTAGCAAAATTTAGAATCTTTCTTGAGAAAACCAGTGAGAGTATTGTTTCCGGAGTCATACAGTTCTCAAAATTCAACTTTTTTTTATTACATTGCATTATGTGACACAGTTTTGTAGGTACTGGCATTCCCCCCATCCTCCCCCCATGGTGGATTCCTCCACCTTGCTGCATTGCCACAGTTCAAGTTCAGTTGAGATTCTTTCATTGCAAGCTTTTTTGGGACCTCTGAACTGGAGCACTGCATTCAAAACTTCAAGCATGGGGGAAAAGATCTGTGGTCTGATCATGAGTGCATGTGCCAAAACTGAGCCTCCTGGGTTGCTGAAGCCTGTGCAGTAAATGGCATGTCCGGATGCACATGGGGGACATGACAGATCGCTGAGGCCTTAAGAGGATGTCTAATATTATGGAGCGTCAAATAAATAGGGCAACTCTCTCGTGGCTGTGCTTCAAAAGCAGACATCTGGGTGAGTTGAGACCCTAAAGTGAATTTATAAGCCTATGGACATTGGAGAGGTATTTTCTCAACCTTGGAACAACAAAACGGATAGCATCTCAGAACCCTCAAGTCACTTAATCAGTACCCTCAGAATATGCTCCACATCGGGGACCCTAGGATGACATCAGGGGGCCTTCCTAAATCTTCAGGTACTGATGCAGTTAGGCTGCTGGGAGCACCCCTCTACCACTCCCTCCTGTCTCCCCCAGATACAGGAACAATCGAGAGGAAGATAGAAAGCAGTTGTCTTATCCACTTTCTCCAAGTCCTTGAACCTTCCTTCCCTTCTTGGTGGTTCATATGGGCATTCATCCTTCTCAGCAATGTGAACAACATCAAAAATAATATAAATCTATTGTGAAAAAAGAAAGTTTGTCCTAAGAAACATTGTCAAGATATCAAAGAATGAGTGCATTTCTTGATTTTTAATTTGTAATTGCGAAGTTTTTTCTAATCTCAAAATGTACTTTAAAAGAGGAGATAGAGAAATTGAGATGATTATGTTTTTCCTATTATGTGTGTGCCAAGAACTCAAGTGCTACAACTACCAACTGTTGCCTTCCAGAATACACACTCACTGAAATGTAGAATCATAAATCTAGCTTCAGTTTGGATAGGGACTCTGATACGGAATATGTACATCACAATTAGTGTTTTAATTGTGATACTAAATTCTTAACCTCTATCTTTCATTTTTAAATGTGTTTACTACAATATATCTTTGATTTTAATTTTATTAGAGGATATCATGTTTAATTAAATTATATTAAATGGAAAAGCAAATATCATATGTTCTTCATAACTGTGAACTGAACATACGAAATTTACTCTGAACACAGAATGATTATTGTGAGATATTTTGACAATTATAATGTATAGAGAGAATTTGGAAAAATAAGACAGTTGAATGTTGCTCTTGAATTCTGAAAATTATATTAACATGAAAAATTGGTATTATGAGAATCTAAGCAAGTGTTATATGAGAACTCTTAACTAGTTGGATTTTTTGTTTTGTAAATTTAAAACTATTCTGGAGCAAGAAAAATAACTAAAAGTTGTCTGCAAAAATAAGGTAATTCTTAAGTTTAGGAGAGAAAACAAATATGAAGCAGTAACTGAAACATATGAGGGAGATTGGTCGATCATCAACACAAAACAAAGATGGTATGATCACACATAGGAGTCATGA
Source organism: Ochotona princeps (assembly GCF_030435755.1). Taxonomy (NCBI): domain Eukaryota; kingdom Metazoa; phylum Chordata; class Mammalia; order Lagomorpha; family Ochotonidae; genus Ochotona; species Ochotona princeps. The sequence goes on from NC_080865.1 coordinate 50,238,653, forward strand.
GGTTATAACAGTCAAGGAGAAAGGTCAGCTGAAATAATACAGGCATTTTGGATAGTAGGCTGTTGAACACTTCTGTCTCCATACCTTGCCTGTCACAATTGACATACTGAGTGCCTCTTCTTGCAGTATTATTATGTGCATTCACTTATACTCGAGTACCAGGACAAGCTTGTACAACAAGATTCTTAAAGATCTTGTTGGTAAGTATAGTACATGAAGCACATCATTGAATGTCAAGTAACCAATGAGTAGTTAGATATATGAAAGTCCTCTAAGTTCATTTGGTGAGTGAGTTGGATTATTGGAGAGAGATAAGGGTGATAAATGTGACACTTGAAAGTAAGTGTTAGAGAAAAAGAATTCAATATTGAAGATACAAGATGCTTCAAAAAGTTCATGGAAATATGATTAGAACATTTGTATATTTAGGTGAAAAACAAAACCATGTTTGTTCGCAAAATCACATTTCCATGTATATATTTTAGTGTATTTTCCTCTAGAGCTATTCCACTGGGTCTTCCTTTGTATACGAATATAAGTCATTTTCTTCATTTCTTCAGCTATATAAGATACATATTTTTTACTGTTCACATCTATCACTCAGTTTTGACTCATCAAAATGCAAACATTTGCTCAGCCCACATATCTCCATGTAAAGAGTAGTTCAGATAATGAAAAAGGAACCTACTGATTATAGCACCATGATCCATTTTCTAGTTCCTCCTGCAGAATTCCACCTTTTGTTTTCAGGATCAGTGCCGTTAGTTTTTGTTCTTGTTTGAATATACATACTATCCCAAAATGTGATTCCAGAGGTACAAGAGGAAATTTAAAGTTGTGACCACTCATTGTTTTCTTAAAAAAAAAAGATTTATTTATTTTTGTTGCAAAGTCAGATATTCAGAGAGGAGGAAAGACAGAGAGGTAGATCTTCCGTCCGATGATTCACTCCCCAAGTGACCACAACGGCCGGTGCTGCGCCGATCCGAAGCCAGGAGTCCTGATCATCCTCTTCCAGGGCTCTCACGTGGGTGAAGGAACCCAAGACTTTGGGCCATCCTAGACTGCTTTCCCAAGCCACAAGCAGGGAGCTGGATGGGAAGTGGGGCCGTCGGGATTAGAACTGGCACCCATATGGGATCCTGGCGCGTTCAAGGCGAGGACTTTAGCCGCTAGGCCACGGCACCGGGATGGACCACCCATTGTTAATATAATAGTACATTATCTGTTCTGCATTCTTGCGCAACATTCATCTCACCTCTAGTAATAGCACTTCAAGGAAACACATTTGCCTTTTATTAAAATACACAAGGCTTGTGTGAGAATAATTATATACTGAAACTAGACATGCATATATGATCCAGACCTGGCTAAGCAATATTTCTATCTCTATGACAATAGTGATAGGTTTGATATTGGACATGTGGACAAAATATAGCCCTTAAACTATACCCCAACTGCCAAGGAGGCCACAGGGAATTGGATGCCCTAGGAGGCCGAGTACTCTGAGGTCACCCACCCCCAACTGGAGCTTCCGCAGGGGATGGAAGAAGTCCAAACACTACCGCGCAGAAACCAACGTCATCGGAAAGACAACCAGAAGCCCTGAGCGGTCAGCAGACACAGAAGAACAATTAATGTCCTTCGGGACCAGGGAGGAGAGCTTTCTCTGGTCCGAGCCTGGCTCCACCTCTGGACCCCCGCCCTCCCTCGCAGTGACCATCGGGATCGCTTCGAAAACCCCTCACAGCAAACAAACAATCATACAAACTAAAAAAAAAAAAAAAAAAAAAAAAAAAAAAAAAAAAACCTAAAATAAATAGACAAACAACAGAAAGTAGAGCTTGAAATCTGACAGGAAAGAGCTGGCATGGATTGGCTCATGCCTTGCTGGGTGGGACACAAAGATTAGTCACTCCTCACCATGGTGTTGAGGATTTTCCTGCACACCACCCCCCCCAAAAAAAATGTTCTGCACATTAAATGTTGACAAATATCTTGTTAGAGTTACAAGCCAGTCTAGATTATCCCAAAATCTGCCAAGATCAACAAAATTATACTTCAACACAACAAATGGCTAAATACTAAAATGAAATAGACATGAGACAGCTGAATGGTACCCTATAGCCTTTTCAAGGTATATAGCAGCCGGTCCGGTCCTGTATATAAACTAAAATTGAGATGTCAATGAGCTAATCATAGGTTGTGGTTAGGACTTGGTTTTTGTTATTTTGTTCTTTTTGTTTTTGTTTTGTTGTTGTTGTTGTTTTTTTTTTAACATACTGGTTACTCAAAACTATGTCAATTCCATAATATTGCAAATTGCTGTTGATGTTATATTGGGACTCTTAATTGATTGTGATGATATTATACCAGCTCTGTCTTCGGACCAGAAATGGTCTCCCCAAGAAACTGTTCAACCCATCTGGACAATAAGTAGCTGGACTCCGTGCTTAATATATGTTTGCAAGGAAAGAATCTTGATTGAATTTGAACTGTAATGCTGCATCAAGGTGGAGGAATCCACCAGGGGGGAGGGGAGGGGGAGGGGGATTCCCAAAGCCTATGAAACTGTGACATAATGCTAAATACTAATTAAAAATAAATAATAAAAAAAAAAACCAAAATATAGCCCTTAAGATTCAGTCCCAGAACTTTTAGCAGAGACTGTTTCTGTACTTGTATCTACTAACATACCAGAAAGTAAACCTGGACCTTTTGAGGAAAAACAATTCAGAATAAACTGACTGAGAATGAAGCAAATATGAACAACACTGGGGAAAGAAGTTAAGGAGGAGGGTATGCCTAAAGAGAAGAAAAACATTAGCACACTAACTATTTAAGCTAGTCTGAGTAGAGTTATTAACTATTTTCAAATATCAGTTACCTGATTAATACACAATTCAAGAAGTTTCAGGATTCTTTAATCATGCAATAGCAAATTCAAAATCTTTGCTAAGTCATAAAGTTGGTCTTTCCCAACATTTATGAAGTTACTAGAAAAAGTTTATGGAGTGGGGATAATCTGATGCAGTAATTAAAACACGTTTTAGAATTCCCACATCCTGTGTCATAGTGCCTTGGTTCATGTCTTGGCTCTGTTTCTCATACAATTTCATCCAAATGTGCACCTCCAACATTGGGATGCCTGAACTCCACATGGGAGAAACCAGACTGCATCCTGGGTTCCTGATTCCCAGGTGGCCCAGACTGAGATATTGAAGGTATTTAGGAAGTGAAGTAGCACATGGAAGATATACTCTCTTGCGTGTGTGTGTGTGTGTGTGTGTGTGTGTGAGAGAGAGAGAGAGAGAGAGAGAGAGAGAGACTATCAAATAATTTAAAAAGGACATTAAATATATACATGGAAATGTGATTTTGCAAACTAACATGGTTTTGCTTTTCTACCAAAAGTTTAGACAAAATGATCCCTAAGGGTAGTTATAATGAATGAAGTAAACTTAGCTGTGTATTCAGAAATCTGGTAAAAGAAAAAAATCTGTCCCAGCTTACTTGTTTTTATGTGAAAATATGTACCTGCCATTGGAACATCTTAGTTTTCAGGAAAAGCCAACAATATGTATTTTTATATAAAATCTCCCAACTATAAAATATATTACATTTTAAAATTTTTAAATTTTAATACACTCTGTGGGGAAAATATCTCCAAGCCCAAATCCTGCAATCTGTGACTCTGTTCTTGAATTACTCTGTGTTTTGTTTTTTGACACATTTGTCAGACGATAAGCAAGACGCATTGGAACCCATAAACTTACGGAGATGCATCATGTAGGGCTCAATAACTAGGATGAGATTTATAATTGACACTGATTATATTAGAGGTCATCCGTGCTGCAATAAAGGTATTCTGCATTCCAGGCAGCTGACAGAGACTTTAGACTGCTAGATAAGAAGAGGGAAGAATGATCTATTCAAAGCTGTAGCTGAAACAGAATATCTCCCTTTCATTCCTTTACCGGTAGGGCTAGAAAACACTAACGTGAGATTTGCTTAAGGTCCTTGATATCTTTTTACAATATATATAAAGGAAAATGGCATTTAGTGTCATGAAAACTATAAAGAGCACCAAAAAAGGCTAGTCAAAGGCAAATAGTGGAACTTTAAGGTCAGTCAATTTTATTTTCATTTCTGGATTATCTTTTAATGCCAATTTAAAGTGTACCTGAAATGAAGAGGGCACCTGCCTTCTGGTTTATGAAATACTGGAAAAGGTGCAGAAATCTCATTGGAAAATATGACCTTTGTTCAGCTACCATTCTTGCAGATTCACCTGCAGTCATCTTCTGCATTCTCAGTCTTTTAAGGTTGAATAATGTGAAAAAAAAATTTCAACAGAAAAAAAAAAACATTTGATTATCACTTAAAATTTCCTTTCATGCGCATCTCAGTGATGTATCCTTACAAGAGAAATTTAGCAAAAACTTTAAATTTAAATTTTCAAACATTATTCCTAACTATAAAATTGCTTACAAGTTGTGTGTGTATGTGTGTGTGCACCTGTGTATTTAAAGTGGAGAAAAATAAGAAGAAAAACTTTGCTTGGAGAGACAACATTCTAATCTTGGTTATGTGTGCCAGACAAAATGCCAAATACTGGAATTCAAATTTAGGTTAAATAATATTCAATTTTAAGTTTAAATATATCATCATATTGTAAGTATGTCATGAGTCATACATTTTTAGTTATTCTGAAATGGAAATTATCTTGAGATGCATAATTGTTTACTGTTTAGCCTGAGAATCTAATTCTCAATAAAGATGCAGTGATAAATAAGGAGGTGAGAAACTGAAGTTGTCATTTTTCTGCGTTGTCCACAGAAGGATATCTGGGTGGGATTATAAGTATGGTTTTCAAACAATCCACTGTATATACTACACATATATGCTACCCCATGCAGGTTTGAGGAGCAGATATTCAGTGATTCCCACCCCTGTACCTATGCAACCATCTCATTAAAATAACATATATGTGTATATACATACATAAATGTATACATATAAGATACACACACACACATATATATATATTATAAAGAAAAAAAAACAAGTTAAGAGTTTGAAATATTTTTGAATGAAAAATGTCATTTAAATTTCTAGGTGGCCATATAGAGAATCCCAGTGTTCATTTACTCCACCAAGAAAGCCAAAAGCAGGTGCTTGTTGATTTGAGTGTCTCAGGAAGAGGCTGGATGCAGTAAGGGAAAATGGTGGATCATGGATACTAGATGTAACAGCATAGAGACAGGAATAATCCAGGCTGGTGGAGTCTAAATTTTCAGCCATAGAGCCAGGGAGATTCTTCTGGCATGGAAAAGCGTGTGTATAGGAGAGCAGAAGTTGAGTCCATCTGCAAAAACATCTTATGCAGTCCACCCTGACTAAAGAGAAATACAGTCATCACAGACCAGCAACTCTTGGGAATACTCCCTGGAAAATTCAGAGCATTATTTCTACAGAGAAACGTTTTGCATGGTCCCCGTTTTAGACCTTTCAAAGCACTCCTCCATAGGGAGTCACTATTGTTAGTTATATTGTTCAAGAAAATAAGGCTCCTGTTTACTTTACCCTGGGAACTGCAAGAACACTCTTGAATTCTAACAAGGGAAACTGAGCCTCACAGGTCCAATTGTGCCCAACAGTACAAGCATAATCCCAGTAGCCTAGCCTAATACTAGATTGGAAGTCATGCTACAGCACTATTATAAACAAATACCAAAACACCATGGTAGCAGCATGAAAACAGGTATGTGTTACAGTGGTACAGAATAGATATTGAAGAAATAAATCCATGCAAATGTTTCAAACAAGATTACAATATATGCAAAAGTCACAACAAAATAGAACAAGGATCTAAACTCAAGACCTGAAACTATCAAACTACTTAAAGTAAAACAGAGGAAGAACATTGTCAGTCCTTGGCCCAGTCAATAAAAGCAACACATAGATAAACGGTTCATACCAAGCTAAGAATCTTCTGCACAGGAAACAAGTTACAAAGACACAATGTACCAAAGAAAAAACCCAAATATTTGCAAGTTATGACTCTGATAAAGGATTATTATCCAGAATACATAAGGAAGCAAGCAACAGAGTTGAAAAACGGAGAAATGCCAAGGATAGATATTTGTCCAAAAAAAAAAAAATATGATCCACAAACACATGAAAAAATGCTTGAGGTCACTAACCATAAGTGTATCACAAATTGAAAACCATACTAAGATATTATCTTACTCTAGTCAAAGTGATTATTAACCAAAAATCATAAAATAACAAATAATATTGAGACTGTGGGGGTAAGGGAATGCTAATACACTGTTGGTAGGGATGTAAATTGGTGCATTTGTTAAGGAAAACAGTTTGAATGCAGTTAAGAAAAGTAAATAAAACTTTGTCATATGACCCGGCTATCCCACTTCTGAGAATATATCCAAAGAAAGTGAAATCAGCATTTGAAAGATATCTACACTCCCCGTATTTATGATAGCCCACTTCACAAGAATAAAGATATGGAATCAACACAGTTGATATCAACCTGATGACTGGATAAAGAAAATGTGATCATAGGGATACGATCATATACACACACATATATATATCTGTATGTATGTGTATATTTTTCAACCATAAAAATGAAATTCTGACATTTGCCATAAAACCAATGGAACTAAAGATCATTGTGTTTTTTCTCCAAGGTCAAAGCTAATACTTAAAGTATAGAAAATATATGGATGCCATATTATTCCACATAGATATAAACTATAATGATGTATTTACTGAATTATATCCTCTACACAAATAATATGCTCTTCTTCCTCACTTTATAATCCTTGTCATGAGTCCCATATTTGTGATATTGATATCTTTACTTTCAAGAAAAACATTGTATGTGTACATGTATAGTTTTTGCATATAAACATGGAAAATGTGAAAATTTGATAAATTTACTTATATATGCATTTTTGAATATTTATTTTATTTATTTTTAAGGTCGGAGAGAGAGACTGAGTTCTTTCACCCTCTGGTTCACTCATAGATCACTAAAACAACACATCATATTGAACATATGAGCCAGGAGCTTTATTTGAATACCCCCATGTGGGTGTTAAGGGCGCAAGCATTTGGGAAGACTTCCATTGTTTTTGCCAAAGAATTAGCAGGGAGCTAGCTTGGAAGTGAGCAGCCAGGATCTGAGATAGTCTCCATAAGGACTGCTGGTGTCACAGCACTACAACACAATGCTGGTCATGGGTTAATGACCTGGCAATAGCAACAGGAATTAACTGGCATGCTTGTGCCCTAGTTATCCATGTGGGAGACACAGCCAAATCTCCTAGCTCCTATCATCCGCTGCGTCACCCTTGGCCATTGAGGTCATTTGGGGGAATGAATCAGAGGATGGAAGATTCTCTCTCTCTGCCTCTCCTTTTCATAACTCCGTCAACACAAATAAATAAGTTTTAATATTACAAAAAAAGAGAGAAGGAAAAGATACTGCATTTGCATAGAAAATCAAAATGAACTGAGGGAAACATAAATTAAATAGAGTATTAAGTTAAAATATGATTAAATTATTTAAATATATGCACACAAACTGAAAAATATAGGTCAATTGTAAATATGTATTATTTGCCCAACTCTATACTGCCAAAATATAAGAAGCAAATATTAGTCCAAAATATTAGAGAGAGATAAATTTAAATAAAGTAACATTTTAGATTTTCAATTATCAGTGTCCATGAAAAGCGATAAAGCCACAACAGAGTCCAGAAAAAATAAAACATTGTACTTAACAGATATCTCCAGAACATTTAATCAAACAGCAGCAAAATTCATATTTGTTGTCAATGTCCAGGAGTATTTTATATAATAGACCCTATGGTCATCCACAAGTAAAGTCCTGATTGATTTGTACATACAGAAATCTTGTATATATATATATATATATATGATTATATATATATATAATATTTAACTTCTCACTTTTAGTTTCATTCTATTGTGGTCAAAGATTATATATTAATATATATTGTAATATATGCAATATAATATATTTATGTATTATATAATATATGTTCATACATGTTATCCATACTATATAATTATATAAATATGTATTTATATGATTATATAATTGTATGTTATACTATATAATTATAACTATATGACAATATACAATGATGTATAAGTATATATACTAATATAATTATATATATTTATATATAATTTATATATTTATATAAACATGTACAATTATATAAATATATATTTGCATATAATTGTATATATTACATATATATCTATAATATATATATTATAGATATAAAATCTTTGACCACAATAGAACGAAATTAAAAATAAAAAGTTAATGGTTAACGAAGATTGTAAAAATATGAGCACCTGAAAAATGAGCAAAAATGCTTCTGAATAATCACTGAATTTTTCAAGATGATCATTCATTCAATATCAAAAAACTCATGAAAAGAAGACACAACATATAAAATCTGTAGTGCACAGCAAAAGCAATATCAATAGGGAAATAATAGTAATAAATACACGAGGCAAAAAACAGAAAAAATTCAAACAAGCATTCCAAAAATAAGTTCTAATGATTTTGAAATGTGAAAATACACCAAACACAAGAATGGTAGAAAGAGGTCAGAGTAAAAATAAATGAAACGCAAACTAATAATATCACATAAAGAAAAGTGAAAATATGTCATTGCAGAAAGTAAAAGGAAAAAAGAAAGATGGCTGAGGAAGGGTGGGAATGAGAGTAGGATGGAGAAATTTGAGGTATCATTATGTTCTTAAAACTGTATATACAGGCCTGGCGTCTTGGCCTAGTGGCTAAAATCCTCGCCTTGCACGCACCAGGATCCCGTATGGGCGCTAGTTCTAATCCTGGCAGTCTCACTTCCCATCCAGCTCCCTGCCTGAGGCTTGGGAAAGCAGTTGAAGATGCTCCAAAGGGTTAGGATCCTGCACCTGTGTGGGAGACCAGGCAGAAGATCCTGGCTCTTGGCTTCAGATTGACTAAGCTCCACCCATTGTGGCCGCTTGGGGAGTGAATCATTGGATGGAAGATCTTCCTCTCTATCTCTCCTCCTCTCTGTATATCTGCCTTTCCAATAAAAATAAATAATAAAAAACTGTAACTACAAAATATGAGTTTGTTCCCTTCATGCAAGCTTAAAAAAATAAGCAAAATTAAAGTTTATATTTGAAAATAAAAATATGGGGGCTGGTGTGATGGTTCAACTGGCTAATCCTCCAATTCTAAGAGTTGAGTCAGCATCACATAAGGAGTCTAATTCATGTCTCGGCTGCTCTACTTCACATCCAGCTTCCTGCTTGTGGCCTTGGAAAAAAGATGGCTCAAATTCTTGGGACCCTGAAAGATATGTGGGAGAACTGGAGAAGTCACCTGGTTCCTGGCTTTGGATTGGCGCAGCTCTGGGCATTGTGGCCACTGTTGAGAGAATCGGTTGATGGAAAATCTTTCTGTCCCTTCGTCTCTCTAATTTTTTTTCTAATAAAAACAAACAAACCCTTTAAAACTGAAGGTAAAAATGTGATAAACACTTTTTTAAACTCTTTTTATAAACCCATAACTATCCTTGTATCAGAAAAAATAGAACAAATAATATATAATCACAGACCAGTATCGCTGATTAGCAAACTCCTCCAAAATTTAAAACAAAATGAAAATACCAACAAATATTATATACTACAATTAAGCAATATTGTTTTCTAAGAATGAAAGGATGATTCAACACTTGCAGACCAATAAACTTTTTTTTTTTAAAGATTTTATTGTTATTGGAAAGCCGGACATACAGAGAGGAGGAGAGACAGAGAGGAAGATCTTCCATCCGTTGTTTCACTCCCCAAGTGAGCCGCAAAGGCCGATGCGCGCTGATCCGATGCCAGGAACCAGGAACCTCTTCCGGGTCTCCCACGCGGGTGCAGGGTCCCAAAGCCTTGGGCCATCCTCAACTGCTTTCCCAGGCCACAAGCAGGGACCTGGATGGGAAGTGGAGCTGCCGGGATTAGAATCAGTGCCCATATGGGATCCTGGGGCTTTCAAGGCGAGGACTTTAGCTGCTAGGCCACGCCGCCGGGCCCAGACCAATAAACTTAGTACGTCACCTTGTCAGAACGAATTATTATTTTATTATATGTGCTGCTTAAGCCAGCATAACAGAATGGATTATTAAACCACATGATATTTCAATAGAAACAATAACTATAAAAACTCAATAAGATTCAATGAAATATCTCAATAAGTTAGGTATTAGAAGGGAACTACTGCAAAGTCATAAAGGCCATATGTGACAATTTCATATTCAACACTAAACAAGGAAAAATTCTGTCTGAGACCATATCATCTAAGATCTGAAGTAAGACAAGAATATCAGCTTTCATCGCTCTTACTCCATACAGTGTGGAAAGCTTTCACAAGAACATCTGGTTAAGAAAACTCCTTTAACCCATTCACATAGAAAAAAGGGAAATCAAATGATGTGTTGGTATTCGACTAAAAACATGCAAAACCATACACCCAAATATGCTAGACTTGATAAACAAATAAAGTACAAGTGCATAGTTTAAAACCAATATATGAAATATAGGAAATATTTAATGGACCAATAGAAAACTTGCTGAACCATAAATCAAAAACAGGTTCCAATCACAATGGCTTTACAAAAACAAAATATCTTGGAAAAACTTAGTGTGCTCAATAATGAAATTTATAACACCTTGTTAGAAAAATGACATAGAACACAAAGTCATGAAGATTTTCCACATTTACACATTGGGTAAATGAAATGATAAAATTTCAAAAAGTATACACATTATATATAACATAGAAAAATGAAAAAAAAAGAAAAATTAAATCCCTGTCAAAAAACTAACAACATCCTTTACAGATTTAAAACAATGCTGAAATTCATTTAGAACCACCAGAGATGAAGCATATTCAAAGTCATTCTTGGAGTTGGAGAAGAAGCTGGAGGATACAAGACTTCTGATTACATTGCAAAACTATAATAAATAATACAACGTAGTACTGGCATAAAAATTGACAATATACTGATGGAATACAATAAATAATCCACAAATTATTTCATGTAATGCAGGCAACATTCCATGTTTTCCAAATTGTATTGGAAACAACATCCAGGGCCCGGCAGCGTGGCCTAGCGTAGTAGCTAAAGTCCTCACCTTGAACGCCCCGGGATCCCATATGGGCGCTGATTCTAATCCCGGCAGCTCCACTTCCCATCCAGCTCCCTGCTTGTGGCCTGGGAAAGCAGTCGAGAATGGGCCAAAGCTTTGGGACCCTGCACCCGTGTGGAAGACCTAAAGGAGGTTCTTGGTTCTTGGCTTCGGAGCAGTACAGCACCGGCCGTTATGGTCACTTGGGGAGTGAATCATTGAATGGAAGATCTTCCTCTCTGTCTCTCTCCTCTCTGTATATCTGACTTTGTAATAAAAATAAATAAATCTTTTTTTAAAAAAGAAAACAACATCCAAATAGTACAAAAATTTTTATTCAATTCCTAAGTCATACAAACTGAGCTTGTTATTTAACCCATCAGCATTGCATTTTTCATGACTCACTCAAACTCAAAAACATATATTAATTTGACATTCCTGTGCTAGGGTTTTAGAAAAGAAGTGTCAGAGACTTTTACACCAGCACCATCTCTATTACAAACAATATCAGTAAGGTCATGAAAAGTGTAGAGTAGAAGAAATAACCCAGAAAGTTACAATGATGTCAGTTAAATGAGTTTTTACAAACACACCAAAATACCCATTGGCGATCCCTACTTGCTTTTGATTACCATTTGCATCCATTGCTTTCTTCAGTTTCAGGGTACATGTGTCGTGGAGGCTGAACTGAATCACTTTCAATATTCATTTTATAAGGCTAATTTACTAAAGGCTCCTTTTTACTTTTTTCACAATAGATTTATATTATTTTTGATGTTGTTCACATTGCTGAGAAGGATGAATGCCCATATGAACCACCAAGAAGGGAAGGAAGGTTCAAGGACTTGGAGAAAGTGGATAAGACAACTGCTTTCTATCTTCCTCTCGATTGTTCCTGTATCTGGGGGAGACAGGAGGGAGTGGTAGAGGGGTGCTCCCAGCAGCCTAACTGCATCAGTACCTGAAGATTTAGGAAGGCCCCCTGATGTCATCCTAGGGTCCCCGATGTGGAGCATATTCTGAGGGTACTGGTTAAGTGACTTGAGGGTTCTGAGATGCTATCCATTTTGTTGTTCCAAGGTTGAGAAAATACCTCTCCAATGTCCATAGGCTTATAAATTCACTTTAGGGTCTCAACTCACCCAGATGTCTGCTTTTGAAGCACAGCCACGAGAGAGTTGCCCTATTTATTTGACGCTCCATAATATTAGACATCCTCTTAAGGCCTCAGCGATCTGTCATGTCCCCCATGTGCATCCGGACATGCCATTTACTGCACAGGCTTCAGCAACCCAGGAGGCTCAGTTTTGGCACATGCACTCATGATCAGACCACAGATCTTTTCCCCCATTGTTGAAGTTTTGAATGCAGTGCTCCAGTTCAGAGGTCCCAAAAAAGCTTTACCAGAGTTGACCAGACTCCTGTGTGTGCTAGCAAGTGAGGACTCCAGCTCAGTCTGTCACCCACATCAAGAGTTGCATGGTCAACTCTGTCCCCAGCCTCATCTACTACATAAGCCAATGGATGCTGTGATCCAGCAAAAGTCTGTTCACCACACACTCAGTCCTAAGGCACACCAGTGGAAACTGCAGCCCTATCAAAGCAATGCCCAATAACTCCCACTAGGCCCTCCCCTAGACCCAGTTCCTGCTCTTGTTGGTATGTGCAACAGACTGGTGTGGTCTATCTCGCATTGCATTCAGCTGTTGTGCACATCAGTGGGTATAGCCTACCTCAGCCTGACCAACCCCATTGTACAGCCCACACTTAGGCCAATGGTTGCTACTGCCTGATCTTCCAAGCCCATTCCAACCCTGGTACTCATGCTCACAGATGAGAGCTGAGGACCATCAAAGAGGTGTCCACAGTTTTTCTACTCAGCCCAGCCCCAACCCTGGATCTTGAATTGTCCAAGTGGCACTCTTGTCCAGCCTGACAGGATGTGCCCCCGGTTCTGGCATTTACCAGCTGATGCTATGGCAGTGTTTGACCAGCTTTTACCTACTATGGCTCTTGCAAATACCAGTGGATATGGTTGCTTATCTCAGCCTGACTGTTCCCCCTACTCCAGCTCTCACACAGGCCAACAGGTTTTTGTAGCCCTGACCAGCCTGGTTTGCCCCTGATCCCAGCTCTCATTCTCACCAGCGGGAGTTTTGGACAAGCATGGGTGACTCCACAACCCTCCAACTGGGCTTGCCCCCACCCCAGGATCATGTGTGTGCTTCTCATGCCACACTCACCCTCTCTGCGACCAATTTGATCCCAATTACAACACATGTTGGCTTGTGTTGCAACATATTCCAGCCCAGCCAGCCCCCAGTCCTGTCACTAATGTAAATTGCCTGATTTTGCTTCACAACACAGCCTGCACCACACATGTCCTGGTCTCATATATGCCAGTGGGTGCTATGAACTGAACCAGTCCAGCCCACCACCAGAACTAACCCACTATATATATATAGTTTTATATATATATATTTATTTATAATTTGGCAAGTCCTGTAACTTGGCCTTATGTGGGGTTCCCTGCTTTGGTTCTTCCACTCAACACCCAGTGTCTGTGTCCTTACAGAGGAATTCTCCAAGGTCCTGCTTAAGGTCACCTAGCAGCCACAGATCGCATGTGGGTTTTTGTCCTAACATGACTTGGCCCATCTTTTGCCCTGTCAGGTACAGTGGCCTTGTCCGACAGGTCCGCACCCATTCCAGCTCTTACCATTAGGTGCTACAGCCCAGCCTTGCTTGAGTTATTCCCAGACTCTGCTCTCACATGGTTCAGCAGGTACTGAGACTTTGTTCAGCCTGTTCTACACCCATTCTTGCTCTTGTGAGCACCAGTGGGTGTTCGGGTCTATTTCACTTGGCATATCCCAAAGTTACTCCATACCTGTGTGGAGGGTTGCTGCAGTGATGTCCACCTCAGATCACCCCTTCCCCCATTTCTGCTGTCATGCTTACCAATAACTTCAACCCAACCAGGGCATCTCCTTGGCTCCCCAACCATGCCTGCTCCCAGTCACAGATCTTGCATGTGCAAGTGGTTGCTCTGATCCGGCGTTGCATGGCCTAATGCTATTTTGTTCTTTGCCATCAGAGGCTGCAGCTTGGCCTTTTCTGGTCTCCCCTAGTCCCAATTTTCATTGTTTGGTTCTGTAGCCTATCTCTGCACAAATTCCCCACATCATGGCTTTCAAGCAATTGGTAGTTGGTGATTGCCTGGTTCAGTACGTTCACCACATCTTATCCTGTTATATTATTCGCTATGATTTGGACAGCCTGTTCCTTGTCCTTTCCCCACCCAAGCCAACCCAGACACTTGCTGACAAGTGGAGCAGCCTCTCGTAGATTGACCATCACCATCCCTGACTCATGTACTCACCAGCAGAAGCTAAAGTTCACCAAGGGATTTTCCTAATTTCTCCCACCAGGCCCACTCCCAGACCCAGACCTTATGCATCCCAGGGAGTGCTAGGCCCTTACCTGGCAAAATCTGTCCCTTAGTCTTGACCTTTGCTTGCGTTGGTGGTCGTTGCAATCCAGTCCACCTTACACCCAATTCTTGGGTCTGATTGTATGTGCTGCAGCATCATGGCACTGGCTAACATGAACCATCTCATGCTCTGACACTTACTGCTGGGTACTGTGAACTAACCCTGCCAGGTAAATTAGGTGTGTATCAGTGGGTGGTTGTTTGTCCTGACCTGCAGGACACGACACTCAAACCCTGAGGGTGGACTGGGAATGCCGGGCTGGTAGTCCCGGGCTGCTGGCCCAAGAAACACACGGACACTCGTACTTGGTGGAAAAAAGTGCCTCTCTCTTTATTTTTACTCCTCATATATATACCTTCTTCTCTAGGGGAGGGGGAGAAAGGGAGGGGCTTCCTGGGAGTAATTATCTTCACTGAAGCAGGGAAGGAACTAATCATCTGTATTGAAACAGGGGAGGAACTAATTATTTGAACAGGAACAAGGGTGGAGGTTCTATTCTGCTTGCTCTACAGAGGATGTTTTGGCCTAATATCCTGCTTGCTGTAGCCCTGCTTGCAGGCTTTTGCTATGCAACAGGCTGTCAGGTAGGCCAAGTCTAAGGCCCATAAGTCTCTGGCTCCTAACAGTTGTTTGTGGTGGTTGATGCTGACTAGCCAAGCTCATGTCTGCCACATGGGCAGGTACATCAGTCTGACCCAGAAAGGTCCTCCAGTTTCCCTGTTAGAACCTACTCAGTTGCAGCCCTTTTACTGTGGCCTCTTGGCAGAAGTCCCCCGAGAAGTCATTCCTCACTCGCAATGTAGGTGGTCCCCCCTCTCTGTTATCCCCACACCGTTTGCTTGAGTAATCCCGTCCTCATGTCCAAGAGTGCATAGGTTCACCAGCCTGGTTTTCCAGATCAGTCATGTTCTGGTCTGGAGCCCAACCCATCCACCTGGGACCCAGGTCATGAGCGATTCACCAGATTCAGTCCTCTGGCACATGTTATGGCTGGGACTTTAACCCTCCACCTGCCCAGGACCCAATCACATACTCAGGTCCAGTCCACCAACACACCATCCCAGCATGCCAACCTGGGGCCTTACACCCACAGCTGCCCGTGGGGCCCAAGCATATGCATGAGTCCCCAGGTTCATTCCACCAGTGCACCCCTCAGCCTGCCAGCATGTAGCCTTTCTCTCCCCATTCCCACCTACCCATAGGACCCATGCACATGTGTGATTCCCAGTCCACCCTACCTGGCCTGTTCTACCCAGCCTCAACTTGAGTCTCCAATCCATGGAACCCATTGAAGGAAGCCACTAGCAGCTCCAAAGGGGGAAGGAAGTGAACAGAAACTTTTCAGAGCAATGAAGAGTGGGGTGATATATCCAAAATCAAAAGGAAAAAATAAACTTTCAAAAAAAAAGAATTATTTGCCTGGGAAACCTGTTTTCCAGAAACTGAGACAAAATATTTCAGTACAAGCAAAGTCAGAAGGAATTAAGCATCAGTAGATCTAAATATATGAATGCTGAAGAAAATGGTAAGCTCAAACAAAAACCTGTGAAAATGTATGCATATATAAAATTTACTGATAAGGGTAAATGTTTTATCCAATTTTACAGTGATCAACTATTGCAATTATTGTAAATCTAATATAAAAGTTGAAAGACAAAACTAAAGAATTAGGAGAGTTTAGGGATACACAAAAACATGAATTATATGTGAGTGAAAAAAGTACTTTTTGTAAGTATATGAATCATTTAGCTTTGACAAATCCATACAGTTATTAGGAACACCCCTATGATCAAGATGTGGGGTATTCTTCTCATCATCCCAAATAATGTAAGTAGAATTATAATTATGCAACCTTATATCAAGGCATATGCTCAGTGGAAATGCAATCTGTGTTAGAGAGATGCTTGCACTTTGATACTTATTTCAACACTGTTCATAAAAGCCAAGATATGGAAACACACAGACTCACATGTATGAGTATATCAAAACATTACACAAGACAATCTAAGTGTACACAATTTTCACTTGTCAATACAATGTTATTAAAGTTGAAAAAGTTAGCTAAAATGGTCATAAATAAAAGTAAAAGAGAAACTATAATATTTTCAGATGAAAACACAGGGTTAATATTCCTGATTGTATTATATTTAACAGTAAAATCAAGAGTGACCAAAGAAAGCAAGATGAAATATAATTATCAAGATAAAACTAGGGATGAATATGATGCCTAGAATTTTTAAATGCCAGTTAGCAAGTGTCTATTATAATAAAATTCCTGGGTTCAGTGCATGTCTCTGGCTCCTGATGCCTGATTTCTGGTAGTGCAGCTCCTAGGAGGCAATAGTGATAATTCAAGAGAATAGCTTCCTGTCACCAACATGAGAGATCTGCATTGACTTCCAGGTTTCTGTTTTATTTTCAGTTTTATCATAGCCATTACAGTTAGGACACAATGAATAAGTGGGTAATATCTCTCTCTCTCTCTCTCTCTTTCTCTCTCTCTCTCTCTCTCTCTCTGAATGTGTGTGCTTGCTTAATTAAAACTTTCATGTAAAAGAGATTAACAGCATGTCCATATCCCATACTGGGGTGGATGGATCTGAATTCTGGCTCTATTCAATTTAAGCTTCCTGTTAGTGCACCCCTTTCCGGGAAGCAGGTGGTGGCTTAAGTAGTTGAGTGTTTGTCATTCACAAGGGAGACCTAAATTGAGTCCCTGGCTCCTGCTTCACCCTCACCAAGCCTGGGTTGTTTTACACATTTGGTGAGTGAACTAGCAGTTGGAGGGTCCCTTTGCATGTGTGGCTCAGTGTTTCTCTTGAAAAATATGAATTAGTTAATCAGTTACATAAAAAGAAACCAATATTCAACATCAGAGTATCTTGGATTGATTCAAATTTCTAGATTCTCATTCCAGTCATCTGGTAATACAGACTCTGAGAGGTAGCAGGTATGACTCAAGTAATTGGTTTCCTGCCACCCATTATGGGAGGCCTGGATGGCATTCTGTACTCTCAGATTCAGTCCCCAGCAGTCACAGCTGTTTAGGGTATGTGGAATATGAAACAGCATGTGGTATTTCTCTTTGTCAGTGTCTGTCTGTCTCTCTCATCACTATAATAAATTAGGTTTTGAATGAAAAACAATTATGCCATAAAGGGCACATCTAAGAAAGATGTAATGTAAGCCACACATTAGATAAAATATTTATAAATTACATATATATATATATATATATATGATAAGGTCCATGTGTTCAGCATATACACATTATTTCAACTCAATAGTAGAAAAATAATAGCCCAATTAAAATGGTCAAAATCTTTATACAAATATTTCATTATATATAATGAATTCTAATATATATACATATATATTAACCAACAAAAATGCAACAATGTTGAACATTATTGTTAGAGAAATGTAAATAAAAATCACAATGAAATACCATCATGGTCATTTATATTATTAATAGCAATTGATATTAACAGATGTAGTTAAGCATAGAGCAACTAGAACACTATATATCTTACTAGTGAGAGTGGAAAACAACAGCCCATTTGGAAAGCAGTGCTGCAGTTTCTAAAACTGCAAAAAGGTAAACAAAAAGGAAAAAGCAAGATTACCAGGTTGGTGCATAAGGTCACCAACACTAGAGCCAAGCAAGCAAGATCTGCTCAGTAGCAGGAAGTTCTTAACAAAGTAACCCTGGTCTTACCCTATGCCACACTGGTTTTAGGAAGCCATGAGCTCTGGGTGTTACCTAGCATTGCAGTGGAGGTAGCAATAAAAATTTTCATTCCATCTTAACAAAATGAAGAGAGTAATAGAAAATTGAGAGAGTAATTGTTTGTGTTACAGGTTATAAACATAGGTGGGTGCCAACACCTTGCAGAGAAACTTGAAGCTGGTACTGTGGGTAATCGTGTTCCTCTTCTGTGCTTCATGCATAGAGAAACTCCAGCAGATCTTCAGACCAGCACTTAAGGCTCCTTGCGCTGTTTTGCTGGGCACATTAGCAGGGAACTGGATTGGAAGTGAAACAGCCAGGACTTAAACTTATCAATACAGGGACAGAGGAATTAAGAAAAACCAAGACAAGATTGTGCACTGAAAGGAATAAAATAATGCATTAATAATGGGCTGCAAAGAAGACTAACAACATGCCTGATAGGGAATTTAAAAGAATGATAATAAGGGTACTGAAAGAGATACAAGAGATCACAAACATTTTACTAAAATATTTCAAAATTCATGTATTTGAGGTCAGCAATTGTTTCATCTGTTTCATGTATTCTGCTGCTAAGGCTCTATAGAATATTTTTTTCACTGAAGTGTTCATCTCTAAAATTTCTATCTAATTCTTTTTAATGAATTCTAGCCTTAGTTATATTTTCATTCGTGGTATTCATTGATTTCCTCATTTATTTAATGTATTTTATTCTTTGCATCTTATTTAATTTTACTTGCAATCATTATTTTTAAATTTATGTGTGTCATTTCATAGATTTTCTTCAGTTCAGGATCTAATGCTGGAAGATTCTTATATTCTTTTTGGAGGTATGATGTTATCTGGCTATTTCATTTCTCCTGTGTCGCTATGTTGATGTCAGCCTACCTTGTGTACTCATCTCTTCTTCTTTATGGAGTAGGCTTTTATTAGAAAAGTGATTGTGGTTTGGCTGGAATACAACATGTCCCTTGATTTGTTGCTTTGACTTTGGTAATAGATGAGCTCAGAAATGTATCCTGAGTGATTTTTTTTTGTCTTAATGTCAGCTATATATAAATGACACAATGGTCTGATCTACTGTAGTTCATGAAAGTGTGACTTTGACATGAATAAGGGTATTTTGGGTATGAGTGTTGGCCCACAGAGAGTTCAGTGTCAGTCTCTTTTATGAATGCAATAGCCAGAGGGAAATAGGGACGGTTATCCCCTTGTCCTACTTACAGAGCTGACAAATGCTGGGGTTTATGGCATCAACTGGTGTGACTTTTGGACTGTGTGATATGATCGAAGGGTTCCTCAAGTCCTACTGACATATTCTCACTTGTGCTATGGCTTGCAACACCAACAAACCTAGCTCTAGGTTTAGGGGACATGAACTGAACCCCATTTTTTGTCTTAGAAGATGACAACAAGGTAAAGGTGATTTTACTGTAGAGAGTCTCCAGAAACATGGAATGCAGATTGGTTCTTCCAATTGTTCATTGACTAGATTCCAGTGACACCAGGAAATTTAGAACAGTTAGAGTTCTGGGCCTGGTGCAGTGGTCTAGCGGCTAAAGTCGTTGCCTTGAACCCACCGGGATCCCATTTAGGCACCAGTTCTAATCCCGGCGACCCAGCTTCCCATCCAGCTTACTGCTTGTGGCCTGGGAAAGCAGTCCACGATGGCCCAAAACCATGGGATCCTGCACCCATGTGGGAGGCCCGGAAGTGCTCCTGGGATCCGTGCAGCTCTAGCCATTGTGGTCACTTGGGAAGTGAGTCAGCGGAAGGAAGATCTTCCTCTCTGTCTCTCCTCCTCTCTGTATATCTGACTTTCCAATAAATATAAATAAATCTTTACAAAAAATTGATATAGTTCTTCTGTTGTAGGATACATTGGGGTAATTATTCAGACTTCCTAGGGAGGGAGCATATTTGTTAAAAGGCTGCTTTGGCTGTTAGCTTTCTGAAGTTAAGACATTAAGGCAAATTCCACTGGCTCAACAGGAATGCATAAGCAATAGCTCTGGGGCTAATACCTAGAATACTCCCACAAAGTTGCTGGATGCAGGGAATCTGTCATTTCTGTTGTATGACCTGACTTTGACTGCAGTCCTGGTAGGAGCAGAATAAAGGTGCACTGTATGACCTTTATGGTACGGTGGAGGAGCGGAGGAAAGTAAAGCAAAGGGACCAAATCAAATGTTTTTGGTTTTTTTTTTTTTTTTTTGGAAAAGAGAGTATATTTGCCTATAAAACTGCATCATAAAATGATAATAATAATAAAAAGGAAGTAAAAAATACAAAAAAGAAAACAATATATTTATAAATAAACAAGATGATTCAAAAATCTCATGGAAATGGCACTTAAATATATTTTCAAATATATTCCCAAACCTGACTGAAATCCTTGTGTAGTTTTTTTCATGATATTTGTCACGAACTTTATGAAATAAGAATGCAATTATTAAACATTACCATTGCTAATCGTATTGGTATTTATTCAATATTTACTGATTGCCTGCCTTGTGTCATGAATAAATATGGCATGCCCACTTCTTTTAATAATCTCTGATGTATCTCCACACTGGATGTATATTTTTAGGGACAGAGGCTCCTAAACCTTTAATTTTCTATTTCTCTTCCCCTTAATCCAGTTGCTCTGTGTAGTTAAGAATCTGTAAGCATCTATTTAATTCATTTAGGGAATTCAATAATTAAAAGCCCCCTGAAGTGGATCTCCATACAAAGCAAATAATTCTTTCATAATGCAAACAATCACACCCTGGCGTATCAATCTCATAACTTCATATCTTATCTGCATAAAGCTTCTCCCACTTTAAGAATGCTCAGTAAATACTATTGATCATTGTAGCCAAATTCACCACAAATCAATTAAACCAACAGCATCAGGTACCTACTCACAGAGGAAGCAAACAAAAATGTTGTTTTGTAATTCCTCCCTTTATCCATTTTAAGGGTGCTATGTATATGCTATCTTTGTGCATTCATTTTGTGTCCCTCCATTCATATTTCAGATAACCACAACAATTTCTTCCACAACAGCTTATTTTTTTTTTACTTTCATGAGATTTTTACATTGCTGTGATATATAAAAGGTTAGCAAATTTCATGTATTTCATATACAGAGATTTAAAAACATAATGGTAATTCCTACCCTACTCTCCTAACCACCCACAGTTTCAATCTCTTTCTCCTTCATTTCTTATTTTTTCTTCTAATTTTTATAACGATATGCTTTCAGTTTACTTTATAATCACAAACTTAACACTCCACTAAATAATGTAATACCCAAACTAAATGAATTCAGAATATGAAAGTGTTATCTGTGTCCCCATGTTTATTGCAGCTCTGTTCACAGCATGTCACAAGCTCAGCACAGAATTATCTGCCCTTTGACACAAAATCAGACCTGGAAAATTAGTCATCTTTTTTATCACGTCCTGAGTAATAGTTTTGTTTACCCTGTGGATCTGATTTCAACACTGTAACACATGTGCCATGTTTTGTGAAAAATTTTCAGACTGCCCAACTACATATTAGCCTCTCCAAAATGTTGGCAGGGCTACTAAAGAATAATATTACACAGTCATGATGTGGCATAATATATATTTTCTCAAGGTGCAGGATTCTAGATAAGTAAAACACTATTTCTGTGTTTTGTTGCTATTATGTTTTAGTTTAAATGTTATTGTTCTAATATGATTATTATTTCATTATAAGATATCAATAGTTTGATTCTGAAAGTTGACCTGAAATAACTCTATCAACATTTTCATGCTCAATTGCATTCATCAGCATAATAAATTATGAATATAACTAGAATTTGATTATGAACATGCATTGATTTTATTTAAAATATTAACATTTGGTAAATATAAGATAATCATTTTTCAGCAAGCTAATATGTGTAATATTACATTATAAGGCCCTCTTATCCACATTGTTAACTCTTACATAAGCATTTAAAATGGTTTATTTATTGATGTGAAACTCAGAGTGACAGAAAGGGTCAAGGGAAGAGTAATGGAGTGACAAAGAGAGAGAGGGAGAAAAAGAGAGATACAGAGAGATTTTCTATCTACTGTTTAATTCTCAAATGCCCACATCAGCCTGGTCAAGGTCAGACTGAAGCAGAGACACAGATACCAATATGATATCCCACACAATTAGCAGGCACCCCAGAATTGAACCATTGTCTGATCTTTCCCAGGTTCTTTGAAACAGTGCATCCAGGACTCACACAGCCATTCTTGTATGATACACTAGTGCCACAAATGGCAGTTTACCGTGCTGTGTCACAAAACCGGCATTCTGTTTCCGCATTTTACCATTGTGCCTTCACTCTGTTTGACTTGGCATCCGGATTTTTTTTTTTTTGCTAAAATGGCAATACACAATTATAAATTAAGCATAAAATCTTACATCTTAGGTGATATTAAGCTTAACCTACTGAAATGTATATACAGATTAATAAATCCATGCTAACTTTGTCCTTGTTAAATCCACTCGCTTTTATGTAGAACTCTCTGATATTGTGTAACTCCCATGAATATATTATTCTATTTGGAAAAGGGTGCTTATACATTTCACCAAATCTAGATATGTGAATTTAAGAGAATTTTATTAGCTGGTGAACATAAGAGTGAAACAGGTACTTGGAGAAGGAAAAGGATTTGATTACAAACATCTTTTTGACTTTGAAGGAAGAATAGACCATGTGATAAGGGATATAGGTACATTAAATGATCAGAGAGGGACTGTTTTTTAGTAAGTATTAAGCAAACAAGGATTTCAGACCTACAATCCCAACCAAGTAATTAGACCAACAATCAGAATGATCCTGCCAAGAGTATCCAGATAAGTACCATATCCAGAAAAACTTGTTGATTTTAGCCATGTGAGAACTTGAGCAGAAAATCTGAGCTCACCAGGATTTCTGAGCCACTAGATTCCTTCAATAAGTGCGTATTGTTTGGGCCCAGCATGATGGCTCAGAAGCTAAGTCATCTCCTTGCACGTGCCAGGATCCCATATGGGCACTGGTTTGTGTCCCGGCTGCTCTATTTCCCATCCAGTTTCTTGCTTGTGGCCTAGGAAAGCAGTCGAGGATGGCCCAAAACCTTGGGACCCTGCACCTTCATGGGAAACCATAAAGAAGCCCCAGGTTCCTGGCTATGGACTGGCCCAGTTTCAGCTCTCATAATAATCTGGGAAGTGAACCAGCTTACACAAAACATTTTTACATCTCCTTTTCTCTGTAAATCTGCCTTTTAAATAAAAATAAATAAATCTTAAAAGAGAGAGAGAACCAAATTTGTACAGTGCTACTCACTGCCTTAAAACTTAAAAAAAAAAAGTGGGTGTTTAAGCTTTAAGTTTGTGATAGTTTACATTTCAGCAACGAAAATTAGTGTGTCTGACCATTTTAATGCCCTATATTTGCCCTGTTAATTACTAATCAAGAATAAGGAAAAAGTCAGCAAAACGAAGAGAAGATGGATATCACAGGGAAATTTCAATCACAAGTTTCAATCACAGCTTAACTGAGGTCGAGTCCTAACTACTAGTACATAATTTATGGTAAATTAGAAGTGCTTGCAGTTTTTGGTTTTGTCTAGTCAGTTGTTTTCAGTGGTTTTACTTCCGAGCTTCAAGTTACCATGCCTTTGTAATAAATCACATGAACTGGCTTCAACAAAACATTTCAGAAAAGTATGTTCTATCATTGCACTGAAAAAATAAAGCCTTATCTGCTTGAGCTACTATTGCCACACCAACCCATTTTCGACAGGTTGGATACAACCACCATTGCTAAGAGAATGGTAGTAATATGTGTTTTTGACATTCTGTTGGTAAAATTTCACTGATTGCTTCCTAGCAATTATTTCTACCTGAAAATTCTAATACCACACAAAGAAAGTCTCTGAAAAATTCACCAAATGTACCTTATTTTAGGATTTATTGTTTTTCTTTCTAATAGCACATTCAGCATACATCAGTTCTGTTGCATATATTATTTTTTACTCTTTTTTTGCATATATTATTTTAAAGATCAATTTCTAAGAACTGTTTTCATTGAATATTTCTACTTGTTCATCAAGATCAGATCCAGCAGGCTATTTAGCTTGTCTAACGTGTAAGCTCAAATCCTGTGGTGCAAAGCCTTTCAAGTACAGCATTTCCTGATTATGGAACTGACTTCCAACTTCTGTGTATATGGTCTCAAGTGTCTTGGCATTTAAGGCTATATATATGCCATATCTTTGTATCATCATAGTCAAATACTTTTTTTCCCAGTTGTCTTTTCAATCTATTTCAAAATCTTGTGACTTTTTATTCAAGGACAATTCAACATGTACATAGTGAGGCTGGCTGGTTTTGTTTCTTATTAACTCTGAAATAAAGTAACCCCTAGGCCAACAACAATTTCTTCCACTTAGGGAATGGCCATTTTATTTTGAGTCTATGATTGAAGTGCTTCACTTGGTAAGATTAAAAAGATATGTCTGAGAAGCACATAAGCCAGCTGTCTTCCACCTTCAAACTTCAGCTCCCATCCCGAAGCATTATGGTAATGAGATGTTTTGCTCCTAAGGTCATCTTGTGAAGGAACATTTCACTGGGTAAATAAATAAACTGTAGTGTGTGCTTTCGCTGTTCACTGTTGACTTTTGCACTCATGATTTAAAGGATGTTATTATGAATATCAGAGGTGGTTAATGTAAATGATGAAGAAATCACAGGTCAATCACATCATAATAAATATAGCATACACTTCTTAAGGCAGAAATAGAATAAACAGAAATTGAAATTTCAGTGTTAAATTACAGAGCTCAAAAATCACCATGATGCCTAACAGGCTGTTCCCCAGAAGCTTTGCCAATATTTCCTAGGAAACACATAATAGCTTATGAAAATCATGAACCTTTTTAAATAAAATACACTGTTGAAAACATAGTCCATTAAGCTGTACAATGAACCCTATTTGAAGATTTAAGTAATAATTAACCGTTAAAATGTAATTCTAGAGAGAATTTCCCTTTCACAGAGAGTTAGTCTACTTCTTTCAGATTACGAATACGTGTGTTTAGCTGTGGCTGGCACGATGCTAACACTAAAAATTATGGCTCTGATACTTTTTATTAACTCATCCACATGATGTAGTTATTTTTCTTCACTTTAGCTTTTGTAAAATTGTGTGCATGTAAAAAAGCATATTGGAGACTCATACTTCATAATACTTCTTGTATACTTTGTGAAATCAAAAGTGTTATAAGATATAGGTAGGACTCCCACGGATTACTTTCAATAGAGATTGGAAATGTGTTGAGGGAATACATAATGAGCAGAAGAAAGATTAATACTCTTTCAAGAGATACTATAAATCATCTTACTGCATTTTAGCAAACATACCTTAGATGTCTAGATATTTAGAAGCATTATGTTACTATTTTATTCTGTTGCCACAATTATACACATAAACTCATTTGTTATGTTCATTTTTAACTCTTATTTTTTTAATTTACATTTTATTAATATATAGAGGAAAGATTTCATGTAGTTCAAAGGTATAACTCTAGTAATATGATTCTTCCCACTCCCTTATCCTAACTCCATCCTTCCTTTCTTTGCTATTTAACAACTGCAATAATATTTTTTAAAATTTAGTTTAAAGTTAAAGACATATTGTTTCACTAAACAGAGCTCAACAATAAAAAGTAGGAAAACTGACATTCACCAAGAATGTAGACAAGGGCTATAAAATATACACAAATATCAAGGTATAAACTCCACTGATACACATTACTTTTATATTCTTCATATTATAATATATATTATACATTATAAAATCTATATATTAACTAATGCTAATCAGTGAAATATGTGATTATTCTTTTAGGTATTTATTGCATACATTTTGGTGCAAAACTCAGGGTCACAATTTTAATGTTTGTA
This sequence comes from Ochotona princeps, assembly GCF_030435755.1. Lineage (NCBI taxonomy): Eukaryota > Metazoa > Chordata > Mammalia > Lagomorpha > Ochotonidae > Ochotona > Ochotona princeps. The sequence continues at coordinate 50,265,083 of NC_080865.1, forward strand.
GTTTATCTTGAGCTCATGCAACAACTATTCAAAAAATCCTATGTATTATTAGAATATTTATTAATATTTCCCTACTAGTTTTCTTGGTTCTCCTGATATTTCATAATCATTTTAGTGCACCAAGCTTTGGAGAAGAGTAGTCTCAAAACTTGCAAATAAATCGTATATTATCTATTTTTCTAGGAAAGTCTCTAAGTTCAAAATTCTAAGAGATGTAGTGAAGTATGTTTCATTTATTAATTCATGTGACAAATAATATTTAGTATCTACACTGTGCTTGTTAGCTCTTGTAGCATTCAGAATATCCAAATCTTTGCCTTTAAAGATATCATATACCAGTAAGTTAAGGACACTGATAAACACATTTGCCACTAAATATCATCCAAATATCAAACCTTTTTAACTAATATACAGTGCATAGAAATGTACATATTTTTTAGAAGCAGACTGTCAGCAAAATATATGCAGCTTTTTGCTGCATTCTTTTTGAAATTATAGGGTGGTTCTGATGAACAGAATAAGTATCTAATATAATCTACACCACAGACAATAGAGGATTCAAAAACCACCCTTTGGAGCCAGCACTACAGCATAGTAGGTAAAGCCACCACATGTAGCACAGATACACCATGTGGGCATCAGTTTAAGTCCTGGCTGCTTCACTTCCAATCCAGTTCCCTACTAATGTGCCTGGCAAAACAGCAGAAGGAGCCTCAAGTGCTTATACTCTTGGGCCCATATGGAAAAGCCAAAAGCAGCTCCAGACTCCTGGCTTTGCAAGGGTCTGCGTCCATTTGGGGAGTGAACCAGCAACTCTCTCTCTCTCTTTCTGTCTCTATCTTCCTCTCTCTGTGTAACTCTGACTTTCAAATAAGTAATTAAATGTTTTTTATTTAAAAACAACCATTAGATAGACAACAAACTTTCCCTGCACACTAAAAAGAACCTGCTTTAATATATATAGTAATTTACAGTTTTAGTAATTATTGAAAATATCCTTAAGATAAGGCCATGTAAAGAAATATTTATTAGTTTATAAAGTACACAAAAGAATGTACAGCCCAAAAACAAATCTTATACAATCCTACATTTCAATTTATTTATTTAAAAGGACTAACTTGTAAGTAGGAATTTAAATTGTTCAAACAAGAAAAAAAACTATATGAGAATCAGCTAACTCAAAATCATTTTCTTTTTCTTCAATTTAAACTCTCTTTTATGCAAATCCTCTTCATCTTTCTTGTCATGTGACTTTTCCATCTTTATTGTGTTTTTCTTCGGCTTTGAAAAATTTCTATTTAGTCTCATCAGGGATTATTTTAGTGTAATATTTTCAGCTATATTCAGTTAGTATTTTTTCCTTCTACACAGTATCCTTCTTTTTCTAAGGTTTCTTGTCATCGGAAGCCTTGTCTATTCTGTTTTTCCTCTGAATTTTTTGCAGCATCATCAAAGGGTAGCTCAGCATATTTGCCTTTGAGTTTTGTGCAATACTCAGAAGAAATCAAGATAAAAGCCAGTAGCCCATTGAGAGTACTGGGATTTCTGTTTTTGTTTGTTTGTTTCCTGTATAAGAATGCTATAGATTTTCATTTTTGTTTTATTGGGCTTTATCCATATTTTCCATGTCTTCAAATTTTTCCTTCCCATTAAATATTTATTTAGTTTTATTGGAAAAGCAAAATTGCAAAGAGGAGAGACAGAGACAAACGTCTTCCATCCTCTGGTTTACTCCCCAAAGTGGCTGCAAGGACCAGAGCTGAGCAGACATGAGGTCAGGATCCAGGAGTCAGGAGCTTCTTCCAGTTCTCCCTCAAGGGCATAAGGTTCCAAGGCTTTGGGCCATCTTCCACTACTTTCCCAGACCAAAACCAGGGAGCTAGGTTTGAATTGTTAACAGCTGGGACACAAAACAGCTCCTATACGGGATCCTGGCCCTTGGAGGGGGAGGATTATCCGATTGAGCCATTTTGCTGGGCTCAATTTTTTCACTTTTCTTTAGTAGATACAGTTGCTCATATCTCTCAGTACAGCTTACAAGACTGAGATGCTGACTATAGCATCTGGGTGTTTTGTTTTGTTTTGTTTTGTTTTGTTTTGTTTAGTCTTCCTCTGGATCATATGGTAGTTCCATTCTGTTTGCCAGTAGCTATAATAATTTACATTTCCATCAACATTGTGCACTGGTTTCATTTTTTCTACATCCTGATTGTATATTCTGACCAATATTTGGTGTTTTTTTGTCCTTGTGACAGTAGCCAATACAACTGTGTGAACTAATACTCCATTGTGGTTTTTATTCACATTTAATAGACAAGTAGTTTGTTGAACACAGTTGAGAAGCACAAGGCTAGACTTATTGCCTGTTTTTAAATTGGTTTCATTTATTTGCCCAGTCATTCAAGTCCTTGTATATTTTGGTTATTAACCCACTGTTATAATATATGAGTTATAAGTATATTCTCCATTTCTGTGGGGTTTCAACTTTTTTTTCTTTGCTGTTTAGAAAATATTTGGTTTAATTCAATTTCAATTTCATTTGTTAATTTTTCTTTGCTTCAGGACATGATACAAAAAATCCTTGCCCATTCCAATATCCTGAAGCATTTACTCAGCCTTTTTGGCTCAAATTTCAAATTTTCAGAACTCACTTTTACATATTTAAATAAAATGCATTGATATGTGTATGTGGTTAGAAACAGAAATTCATTTTCATTATGCAGTACATTAATATATAATCCCCCCTCCTCCCCAAGCACCATTTATTGAAGACTTTGCTCTTTTCCTAGTGTATGATCTTAGCACCTCCAACACAAAGTTCAGTTGGCTGTAGATGTAAGGGTGTACTTGAGGGGTTTCTATTTTTTTTCTTTGGGGCTATGAATATAATTTCCTACCAATAACATACAACAGTTTTTAGCTGCAGTTTTTAACTGCAGTTGTTTCAAATATATTTTATTGTTAATTAAGTTTTCCATTTACTTGCAAAGCAGAGTAAGAGAATGAGGGAGTGGTGATGGAAATAGATCATTCTAAAATTCATAAAGTATTCAGAATTGCACCAGACTGAAGACACAAACCCAGAACTCCATCAATTTCCTACAAGGAATGCAGGGGCACAAGCACTTGAGCCATCACCTGCTCCTAGTGCGCATCAGCAGGAAAATTGATTAAAGGCATAGGATCTGCGATTCAGATTGGCTCACTGATAAAGAATGTGGGCATCCCAAGCTGCTGTACCCCCTAAAATATGTTTCAATGTCAGTTGATAAAATGACAATGGCTTTGTTCACTTAGCTTAAATTTTTGGATTACTTAATGTCTTGTGTATTTCCATAAAAAATTTTAGGCATGTTTTCTAGTTCTGCAAAAAAATACCATCAGTCTATTATTAGTCATTACATTGAATCTGTAAATCATTTTGGAGAATAAGGACATTTTAATGATATTGATTATTTCTGTACATGAACACACAATACAATGCCTTTCTATTTCTCTGAAATTCATTTCTTTTTTTTTTACAATTTATAATTATCATTTTGGAGACCTGTCATCTCTTTTCTTTAACTTTTTCTTAATCATTTTATATATATATATATATATATATATATATATATATATTTTTTTTTTTTTTTTTTAACTATTAGAAATGGGACTGTTGGTGGCAGCGCCACTGGGTAATAGGCTTAACTTTTGCCTGAGACACTGGCATCCCATACGCTCACTAGTCTTAACTGCTCAGCTGCTGATCCAGTTTCCTGCTTATGGCTTGGGAAGGCAACAGAGGATGGCTCAAGTCCTTGGGCCCTTGCACACACTTGGGATACCTGGAAGACTCTCCTAGCTCCTGGATTCAAATTGGCTAAGCTTTAGCTCCTGCTGTTGTTTGGGATGTGAACCAGCAGATAGAAGACCTCTCTTTCTTTCTCTCTGATATGTGACAGAGATTGTTATGATATCTTCAATATTGGGGTTTTCTAGATTAGTAGTAAGTCTCAGAATTCTCCTGTTGTTCTTTGCTATCTCTCCAAGTTTGGAGGTGAGAGTATGGCATTTACACTGTCATTAGGTGTGCTAAAATGATTACATCTTGTGCAATCTTGAAAATGCATGCCAGGTGTTATATACCAAATGGGTTCACCCCATTAGGTAACAGGTCTCTGCCTGATACGGGAGCAAGTCTAAGGTCTCTGTTGACAAATGTTTCCCTACAGATAGTGGCCATTACACTCTGCCCAGTGTAGAGGTTTGCCAATCTATCAGTGAATCTCAAGGCACATTGCTGTGGGTCTTAGCTATGTGACTAACATTGAAAGAGAATGACAAAAACAGTTCTGTAGCTTCTCACACCATCCCAGACTGACATATGTCCATGGTGTACATGGGACACACTCAAGGCTCTTGATAAAAGGCAAAAGTGAGTTATTACCAGAGCACATTACTGCTGTGTGCCACAACTGGACCTGGGTTGAAGAAGGAGGCAATATGCAATTGGAAAAGTAAGAAATTAAAAAGACACAAGAGAAAGGCTATAGAAGTGGGCTGCCAGAAGGAAGTCCCACTCTCTAAGAAAGATCAACCTAAGGTTCACTGCCTCAAACTTCTATTGAGCCTCTTAGGGAGTCCAGTTACAGAAATTGATGTGTCACAAGCTTTGGTAGCTATGCCCTATATTATTCTTAACCATTCAGTACTTGATGATCAGAAGCAACATCATGGCCCAAATACAAAAGTCGGTACTTGATTGTATCAAGCATATATTAAAGTACACAGTTCTGTGATTTTGCACTGAAGCAAAACTGTGCGCCCTCACCTGCAGGACTTTTGCCTACTCTTGGGCCATTGCTTGTAGAATTTGACCTCAAGATTACAAGAACAGTCTGCCCAGGTATTGTCTTACAGTTTCTTCCTTCCTTTCTTTTCTTTTCCTTTCTTTCTTTCTTTCTTTCTTGCTTGCTTGCTTGCTTGCTTTCTTTCTCTCTTTCTTGCTTTCTTTCTTGCTTTCTTTCTTTTTTCACAAATAACCTACACCTCATAGGTTTCAACTAGATACTGAAAAAAATCAGACACTGGAAGGAGTGCTGGCCTGCAGTTAGAAACCTTTGTTACATATCTAGTGCTAGCTCTCATGCTTATTGCCCAGCTGTGAGCTCCAAAGCTGCTGAACTCCTTCTCATTCCCTTTATCACACTGGCTAGATTTTAAAAATGATACTACTATTCCATAAGCACAGGTATTTCCTCTTCCACCTCCTCTCACCCATCCACTGTTTCCCCCCACATTATCATAAATAGTATAGTCCTTCAGTATTAGTCACAAGTCCATCATTCTGCTGAGTGTTTCAAGATGATTCCTAATACATTTTCTGTTGGATGCTGGGTTAAATGTTGTCAGAGTATGGATTACCCAAATACACAATTTGTAGGAAAAGATTTGGAGACAGGAGCTCTGGTGCCCTGTGTGTTTGCAAATTGTACTGGATCAGGTATGTGATTAAAATCTCAGGAGTGGATTTAAATCTTCCTCAACCAAACAGGAGACAACTGCATGCTGGGCTACTAGAAGGCTGGATTAGCAATGATACCTCTTTCTTTCCTGATTTGATCAGTGTGGCTTTTCTTCCTAAAACTCTAAATTGAGATGCTATGATTTCTCACCTTGCATCTGTAGCTGTTGTGAAGGTAACTTGGAACACCATCAGCTGTTGGAGCTGGTAACTCTGTGTGAAGGTGGCCGAACATCTTTCTCCACCATCACTTGTTGTTTTGTCTTTGTTTCCCCTCAGCTTCATTAAAATTTTGTCATTTTTTTTATCTTGTCCAAATTAGCCATCCTCAGATTTTTTTTACAAAGCTCTTTAACTCCTTTTTAAAAATTTCTTTTCCAAACATTATTTTATTCCTTAACTAAATTTGAACCCAGTCTTTCCTTTGTTTTTAGTTCCTTCAGATATAGAGTAAGATTATTTGTTTTAATGTAGGCTTTTATTGGTGTACACTTCTATGTAAGACCAATTCTGGTGCATTTCATAAATTTGGTAGGTTGTGTTTCATTTCCATTGGTGTCAGGATAGTTTATGACTTACTATTTGATTTTTTTCTTTTACTTTAGCTGTGTAAAAGTGTGTCTGTGAATTTTCCAATTTTCCTTCTGTTAACGTATTCCTAATTTTATGTCCTGTGATCAGAAAATGTATCTCATGTGATTTCAAGCATCTTCAATTTATTAGGACTTAATCTGTGGCCTAACATGTGAACTATTTTATAAAATTCTCCATGTACATTTAAGAAGAATGCTTATTCTCTTGCTATTGGATGGGATGGTCTACATATGTGTCAGGTCCATTTTATTTGCAGTGCTATTTAAGCCTACTATTTTTATCAGTTTTCTCTTTTAGTTGTTCTTTCCATCGTTGAAAGACACGTGTTGATGTCCTTTAATATTAATATATTATCTTCTAGTTCTCCTTTCAATTTGGCTATTACTGTCAATATTTATGCATTATTTTGGGGTGTATATTACTTTATAATTGTTATATCTTCCTGGTAAATTAACCCCTGACTCTTTTATTTACCATTTTAATGGATTTTTAAAATGTCCTTTAATTGCAGCCTATGCTTCATTAAATCGATGTGTTTTTTGTTTGTTGTTTTTTAGAACAGCAGATAGATAGGTGTTGTTTTTTATTCTTTCTGCCATTGTATATTTTGGATTAGGGAATTTAATTCATAATTGGTGAATAATATTATTGATAGTGAAAAACATATCTTTGATTTCCTATTTTCAACTCTTTCTTCCTGTTTCGATAGTAATTTAAATTCTTATCTGCTTTCCATAACATATCAGTTAAACTTCCTACTTATTTTTTTCTAAAGATTAATTCTTAAAACAGATTCATGACATTATGTTGGAGGTGACTCTCAGAATTCTTCAGTAAGCTTGAGACAGAATAGAAACAGTGTTCACAAATCTGTGTGATTAACTACTATAAAACATTATGATGTCAGTGATTATTCAATGACTTTTGGGGTCACACTGATTCTTTTAATGCTGTTCTTGTGCTTATAGCTAAGGTACCAGAAATGTAATAAATTATTCCACCTAAATTTTGTGGTATGGTGCTTTCCAATTTATCTCACTGTGATGTCAAATGTGTCCCAAATTCTAATCTTTGTAGGATCATTTTTTTTATGTGACTAAAGGTTTCCTGCCTTGATGGCTGACTTATTCTTTCCCACTGGCTTGCTGAAAAGAATTTTGCTTATTTATCAGGGAAATGGGAAATTTTATTTATTTTGTCTGGCAGTTGCCACCTTTAAATTTTCTTTCCCAAATGGCCCCAACTCAATTATTCCAGTGTCATACTGTGTAGTTACCAGCCTGTGTTGGCATGAGTTTTCTTCTAACTACTGTGTAGTCTCCATAATAATTTACCTTTCACTCAATTCACAACCATAGTTTACTGATTAGGTAGATGTATTAGTCTGTGTTTTATAAGAATTACCTTTAGACTAACATTGTTTGCATGATGTCAGCTATCAAAACAACAAAATAGAATATCCCCAACATTCTGAGTTTTTTTGGTTGTATTGTTTAATATAGGTAACATATAAGAATTTTGATGTTATTTCAATTTACCAGGAGTGTGGCTTCACGTGGATGGAATCACCGTTTGTTTTTTTTTTTTTTAATAATACAGGCAAAGATTACAGTTTACGCTCTAATAACAAAAAGCTTAAAGCTTTTAAAGATACATTATGCATAATGAATGAAAATAAATTAAAATTTCACTGCAAATAATTTTCATCAAATTGTTTTAAAGCTTAAATCCTTAAACTTATCAAAATTCTCATGAACTCATAATACTTTTATTCTCAAAATAAGTGATTACAAATTACTCATGTTTTTATTCCAGAATAAGGACCAAGCATTGCTTCATGAGCGATCAGCCTTTCCAAGACAAAATTAATAGGGAAATCAAGTATGTGACTATACATATATCTATGTGACTATATTCCCCTATTGTCTCCAGCGAGGAAGGGGCTGAGTCCTTGGGGGAAAGCAGCATGACAAGAAATAGCCCTAAGTTGAAATAGCACTATAATCTTTGTAAATGCCAAAAATCAGACTTTGAACTATGAATAAATCAAGCTGTGCATGCATAAGTTATGAAGAATGTTTAGTTTGAGAAAAATATGCAAAAAAGTCATATAGACATATAAAAGAAAAACACCTGGTCTTATTAGTAATCTGCTCATATGTTTTTACGCTTTGCTCCGAGGCACTATTTAAGCAAATAAAATTGGAATATAAATTGTGTCTGAGATCTATTCCCAGAATCGTAATTTCGATGTAAATATTGGAAAAATGTGTCATAAATTATTGTTGGTTATTAAAATATAAAAATCAAAATCAAAGGCATATTTATTTTTTATCACTAGCTTCACATTTTATTATGCAGGAATATCTGATAATATTGAAATGATTTTGTTTCCAAACAGAGCTGTTCAATTTCCCAGCATCCACATTCAGAAAAATAAAAATAAACAAAAATACATCTGAAAATTCTTTAAGAACTACTATTACACTCATGTAGAGAGATAAAAATAAAATCTGACTGAAACCCAGCAATGAAAAATAGTTTTTTTAAAAAAACTATATGTGTTGTGAGCATTCTAATAGCGCATCACCGGGGATAACTACATTTCACAATAGTATGCCCAATTTGACACTTGCTTCCACTTTTGATTTCAACTTTCTGTTGATGCATGTTGTGGGAGACAGTAAGTGATAGCAGCTACTTGGGAGCCGCTGGAGCCAATGGAAGAGCTTCTTTTCTTTCTCTCCTCCTCTCTGTATATCTTACTTTACAATAAAAATAAATATAAAAAAAACCCAAGTAGGTGATAAACCAAATATCCTTTTTTTAAGATTTATTTATTTTTATTACAAAGTCAGATATACAGAGAGGAGGAGAGAAAGAGAGGAAGATCTTCCATCCGATGATTCACTCCCCAAGTGAGCCGCAACGGGCCAGTGCGCCGGGAACCAGGAACTTCCTCCAGGTCTCCCACGCGGGTGCAGGGTCCCAAAGCTTTGGGCCGTCCTCAACTGCTTTCCCAGGCCACAAGCAGGGAGCTGGATGGGAAGTGAAGCTGCCGGGATTAGAACCGGTGCCCATATGGGCTCCCGGCGCATTCAAGGTGAGAACTTTAGCCACTAGGCCACGCCGCCGGGCCCCAAATATCTATTCTTGACATGCATATGGGCCATCTGAATATGGTTTCTAGCTTCTGTCTTTATAATGGTCCAGCACTGGATATTTTGAATATTTGGGGAGTGAACCAGCAGATGGACAATCATCTCTGTCATGGCCTTTAAAAATAAATAAATAAGCAAAGAAATCTTATAAACAAAATGTTTTCATGAATTGTATTATAAACTTAGTCATAACAAATCTGTTTAGAAGTGTTAATAACATCTTAACTTTTAAAGCCATTTTAAGCAGAAAGTGCATAAACTGCAGAGTTTATAAAAATTAGTGTGTGAAAGTTAACTATAAACTTTATGCCTGTTACATTAGGGGCTGGCGCAGTGGTTCATCAGGCTAATCAGTGTCAAAATTCCCATGGACACTCATCCAGTCCCAGCTGCTCCACTTCTGATCCATATTTTCACTTATCACCCAAAATGATGCACAGTACAGCCTACATTTGTGATTCTGCACCTACATGGGATACCCAGAAGAAACTCCTGCATCATTGCTTCAGATCAGCTCAGCTCTTACTGTTGCAGCCATTTGAAGACTGAACCAGCCCATGGAAGATCTTCTGTGTATCTCCTATTCTCCGTAGATCTGCATTTCTAGTAAAAATAAATACATTTTAAAATTGCAAGTTACAATAAATTGAAAAAATTGAACAACTTCTTTAAAATAATTCACTGAAAATATCTGTTCTGTTTACTAGTTTTTCTTATTTTTAATCGACAAATAATAATTGCACCTATCTTTGAAGTATAATTTAATAGTTGCTTACATGTATATAATCTGCAACGATAAATTCAGGAAAATAATATTTGTAGTATTATGCATTTATTATTTCTTATAGGATGAATATTTAAAATCCTGTCTTCTACCTATTATGAAATACATAATTGATTATCATTAACTATTGTCACCCTATTTTCAAAGGCACAGAGTAACTATTTCTCCTCCCTAGCTATAACCTTGTCTCATAAAAAAAAAAAAAATGCTACTCTTTCCGTTTCTACTTCTCCCAGGCTCTGGTAGATAACATGCTGATGTCAAAATCTGTGAGGTCAACTTCTTAAAATCCAACATACTAGTGTGAACACACAACTTCTGCGTCTCAAGCTGGGGATGACTTCCCAGGAGGCAGAGCTCGGGTTGGGCTGCCAGGGCCCTTCGGCCAGCCACACACTCAGAGCCAGGTGGGTCGGTTTGTTCACGGACGCAGGTTGGGGCAGACAGCCTAAGCCCATCAGCACACCATGTACTCAGAGCGAGGTGGGTTGGTTTTTCCCAGGGACGGGGCTTGGGTCTGAAGACTTGAGCCTCCGAGGTGGCAATGCTCGAGCCAGGTGGCTTGAGGGCTTCCACAAGCGCCATTGAAGCTCAGATCACTAGGCAGTGGGATCTTAAGGGGATCTTAAGGTTCAGAAAGAAGCACCAAGCATGGTGGCATGGCAAAGCTGGGGTAATTATTATTGGCCAATGCGGAATACCACTCACTTGTGTACACTCCATCTAGGGCGGGGTGCCTACCTGGCAGGGCTAGATCACAGTGCTTGCCAACGAGAGTAGAAACAGAGGACCGGTAATCTCAAATCACAACACTTTTTTTCCTATGTTTTCATAGAAATAGTTAATAGTCTGGTTAAAATATTTTTATAGCTAATGGGATTTTTATATGTTGGTCTTATATTCTCCAACCTTATTGAACTTATTTGGTGTGGATTTGTGCAGAGTATGCAGGACTTTCTGTGTGGACTAGTAAATAACTGCTTAGCAAACACAATTTATAAACAGAGATAGCTTTTTAATTTTCTTTCTAACCTGTATATATTTTATTAATTTTCCACACTGCTAAGGATTCTAATGCAGTTTCATGACAGAGGGAGAGGAAACATTCCTGTTTTCTTTCTAAATTTTGGAAGAGAATTTAGTCTTGAGGATACTGTGAGCCATGTTTCTGTTAATTCTTCATTGTGTTAATAAAGTCTCTTCTAATCTATCTATAATGCTTATTTTGAATGACTGAAAAAATTAACAATGTGCTTTCCAGATCAATGAAACAAATGAAACAAATCTTATTTGCAATATTAATATATTGTATCTTATTGATTGATTTGTAATATCAAATCAGATTTATCATCCAAGATGGTATCTCATTCATTATTATTGTATTACTTATACTTTTTAAAACGTTATTAGACTGTATTTGATAATATGTTTTTCAGGGTTTTTCTATGTATATTTATGAGATATACTGGTCTACTGTTGCTCATTTTCATAATTATTTGGTTTTACTATCTTTTGTGAAAAATGTCCTGATAAAATAAATTGGAAAAGTTTCTATTTTCATAAGATTTATTTTATTAATTTGAAATGGCAAATGAGGGCTAGAGTGATGGCTCATTGGCTAATTCTGCACTGTGAAGCACCAGCATTGCATATGTTTCAAATTGTGGCTTTGTGGCTTGGCTGCTCCATTTCCCATATAGCTTTCTGTGGACTCAGAAACAGTGGAAGAAGTCCCAAAGCCTTGGGACGCTGCATCCGTGTAGGAGACCTGGAAGAAGTTTCTACCTCTTGGCTTTGGATAAGCTCAGCTTTGGCCATTGAGGACATTTGGAGAGTAAACCAATGGATGCAATATATTTCTCTTTGTCTCTCTCTGTATTTCCAAAGAAATTTTTAAAAAGTAAAATAAAAGCATAAGCAAAGTGAAAGAGACAAGGAGAAAGAAATCTTCAATCTATTGGTTTACTTGAAATGACTGTAATAATCTAGACAACACTCACTCATTATTTGATTTAGAAGAAAAGAGAGAGAGAGAGAGAGAGAGAGAGAGAGAGAGAGAATTATTTGGCAAAAACATGTTTATTTCAATGCTAAAAATTCAAAAGAATTCCTCAGAGGATTTTTTAGTGGAAATTTATTGAAAAATTGAACATCTTTTAAAAATTTTATTGACTTTTATTTTAAAGGCAGATTTACAGAGAAGAGAGACTGACAGAGAAATATTCTATTTGCTGATGCACTCCCCAAATGGTGACAATGGCTGAAACTGAGTTGATCCAAAGCCCAGAGTCAGGAATTTTCTCCAGGTCTGTCAAGTTGCTGTGAGGGCCAAGGGCTTAGGCTATACTCTGCTTACCTTCCAGGCCACAAGCAGGGAACTGAATCAAAATTAGAACAACCTGAACATTAACTGGTGCCCAAATGAGATGCCAATGCTTGTAGGTACAGAATTAGCCTGTCGAGCCACCATATTGGCTCCTAGAATTTCTTTAAAAAACATGAAAATCAAATGTATAAACAATCTCCAAGTGGTTTCTCTTTACTGATTTTTATGATGGAAAACATATACCTTTAAATGATAGTTCCTCGAATTCCACTACAAGAGAAGATAGGAAATTGATAATCATGGAAATAAATTTGGTGATGAAGATATTATGAATGGAAGAATAACACATGATTTTCTTTGAATTCCCTCCTAAAATATCAGTTTTCCCAGCACAGAATTTGATTAATATGAATTCAAATATTTGATAATTGGCAGGTGAAATCCTTATTCAGCAATTATGCTGCTACTGAAACAGTCTCCCAATGAAATAGACATAGACAATGTCAGACAGTCTAACATCCAACTGCAGGATATTTTCTCCCATTTCACTGGGAGCCCATCCTTGTACTGTATGCATGCAGATACACTGCTCTGTTTCCCACCTCTAAACATATCAATTTCCTCTACAATTCCATTATATACATTACCTTAAATAAGGAGCCAGGGTACACATTCGACAACGGGGAGAAAAATAGTGAACTCTCACCAACATGAAGCTCACAAACTTGCAACAATACCTAAGTGTCACTAGGGTGGTGAAAAAGAGTAACAGGGACCTTCAGGTAGAAATAGATGCCAGACTGTGACCCATGTGGCACTAAAGAAATTACACTAAAGACTAGCACATCATTGCTCATGAGAAGTAGCAATAACAGTGACAAAATGGTCATTAACAATCTCAGGTGTTTACAAGCAGATGGTCATTAACAAGCTCAGATGTTTACAAGAGCTGGATAGCTCATGGATAATTGATTAATGACTCACATCACAAGATCTGATTGAGGAAGATACAAATAACTAGGAAGTGCAAAAAGGTAAAACAATTAGATTTAATACCATAATACTGCACATTGAAACAGGAAAAATTTATTGCCTGAGATGGTGTGTGAAACCTTCCCTAGCCATGTTAGCATTGAGCATCATCAGGGCACAATCTCTTACAATTAGATACATGTGTGCCTTTATTCCTTAGTAGAAATACATTCTGTTGACTTTCCTTGATTCCTTGTAGTCTGGTCCTCATTACATCCTTTGATTGTGGGATCACATAAATTTGTTTGTTCTCTTTGTTATCATTGTTGTGTATTTTTAAATGGATGTTATCCTATATTAGAGCAATCACATGATATTTCACTTTTGGGATTGGCTTACTTCCCTTAGCAAAATGATCTCCAATTCAGCCCATTTGGGTGCAAACAATTGTATTCATTCTTTTTAATAGCGGAATAGTATTCCATAGAGTAAATGAGCCACAGTTTCTTTATCCAGTCCTCTTTTCGTGGGCATTTAGGTTGTTTCCATGTTTTGGCAATTATTGATTGTGCTGCAATGAACATCGGGGTGCACATTGCATTCTCGTGTATCAGATCATTTGGATATATTCCTAGAATCCGGATTGCTTGGTCATTTGGTATGCAGATTTTCAGTTGCCTGAGTATTATCCATACTGAATTCTATAGTGGCTGCGCCAGCCTGCATTCCCACCAGCAGTGGAGTAGGGTTCCTTTTTCCCTTCATCCTTGCCAGCATGTGTTCTTGGTAGTTTTCTGTAAGTGGGTCATTTTCACTGGAGTTAGAGGGAACCTCAGTGTTGTTTTTATTTGTATTTCCCTTACTGCTAGAGAGCTTAAGCTTTTCTTCACATGCCTGTGGGCCATTGGGATTTGTTCCTTTGAAAACTGTCTGCCCATTTCCTTTACCCATTTCTTGACTGGTTTGTTTGTTTGTTTTGCTGTTATGGTTACATTGTTGTTCTTTGTATATTCTGGATATACCCACCCCCTTCTTTGGTGTAGTGTGAAAAATTTTCTCCCATTGTGTAGGCTGCTTTTTTACTTTGTTGATTGTTTTCTTTGATGTGCAGAAGCTTCTTGGTTTGACGTAGTCCCATTTATTTTTGTTTTTTTTTTTTTGTTTGTTTGTTTTTTGGGTTTTTTTTTTTTTTTTTGTCTTTACATTCTTTGCTTTTGGTAATTTTTCTAGGAAGTCTGTGTTTTCTTCCAAAATTTTTATGGTTTCTGGGTGTAGATTTATATCCATTATCCATTTAGATTTGATCTTTATATATGGTGAAATGTATATCTTGTTCTTATTTCTGCGGCTGCTATCCAATTGTCGCAACAGCAGTTATTGAAGAGACCTTCTTTTTTCCCTGGGTTGTTTTCCTTTCTCTTGTCAAAGATTAGATGGTTGTACATGTGTGGGTTCCCTTCTGATTTTTCTGTTCTATTCCATTGGTCTTCCTCTCTGTTTCTGTGCATGCACCATGCAGTTTTGATAATGACAGCTCTATAATATGCCCAAAGGTCTGGATTCAGATCTTTCCAGCTAGGTTCTTATTTTTCAGGATGGTTTTGGCTATCCATGATCTTTTGTGTTTCAAGATGGATCTTTGTATCATTTTTTCCAGCTCTGTGAAGAATGTCCTTAGCATTTTGATTGGAATCAATTGAATTTATCTTGCTTTAGGTAATATGGACATTGATGGTAATTACTTCCAATCCAGGAACATGGTGTATTTCTTAACTTTTTTAATCTTTTTCTATTTTTTAATGTTTTGTAATTTTCCTCATAGAGATCTTCCACATCTTTAATTAGGTTTATTCGCAAGTATTTCATTGTCTTGTCTGTTATTTTGAAGGGTATCATGATGATTAGTTCCTTTTCAGCCTTAATGTTTCTTGCGTACACTAGGGCTATTGATTTCTGTTCATTTATTTTGTGCCCTGCCACTCTACCAAACTCTAATATAAGTTCTCGCAGTCTATTTATTGAGTACCTTGGTTCTCCTATGTATAGAATCATGTCATCTGCAAATAGAGATAGCTTGACTTCCTTGTTTCCAATTTGAATTCCTTTGATTTATTTTTTTTGTCTAATAGCACTTGTGAATACTTCCAATAATATGTTAAATAATAGTCTTGATAGTGGACATTCTTGTCTAGTTCCAGAACTTAGTGGGAAGGCTTCCAGTATTTCCCCATTCAGTATGATGCTGCCATTGGGATTTTCATAAATTCCTTTATTTATGTTGTGGATTGTTCCTTCCATGCCAACCTTGTTTAGGGTTTCTAGCATGAAATGGTGTTGGATTTTATCAAATGCTTTCTCTGCATATGTTGAAACTATCATATGATTTTTGTTCTTCAGTTTCTTGATGTGATGTACCACATTTATAGATTTCTGTATGTTATACCATCCCTGTATACCAGGGATGAGTCCCACCTGGTCTGAATGAATGATCTGTTTGATTTATTTTTGTATTCTTTTGGCTAGTATTTGATTGCAGGTCTTAGCATTGATATTTATTAAGGATATCAGTCTATAGTTGCCTTTATCTGTTGTGTCTCTGTCTGGTTTTGGTATTAAGGTGATGTTGTCCTCATGGAAAGGGTTTGGAAGCATTGCCTTCCCCTCCAATTGTTTTGAAAAGTTTATGGAGAATTGAGGTCAGTTCTCCTTGGAATATTTTGCAGAATTCAGCAATGAAACCATCTGGCCTAGGTTTTGCTTTGTTGGGAGTGCTTTAGATGCTGATTCTATCTTTGCCTCTGTTACAGGTTTATCTAGGTTTTCTACTGCCTTGTAACTTAGTTTTCATAGTTCGTGGGAGTCCAGGAGTCTTCTGATTTGTTGGCATACAGTTGTTTGTAGTAATTTCTGATTATACTCTGTATGGCTATGGTTTCTGTTGTTATATTCTCCTTTTCATGTTTGATACTATTAATTCTTGTCTTCTACCATTTTTTTGTCAGTTGGTCCAGTGGGATGTCTATTCTGCTTATTTTTTCAAAGAACCAACTAAAAATCATTTATTCATTTTTATTGCAAAGCCAGATATACAGAGAGGAGGAGAGACAGAGGGGATGATCTTCCATCCAATGATTCACTCACCAAGTGAGTGCAATGGCTGGTGTTGCACCGATCCAAAACCCAGGAGCCAGAAATCTCCTCCAGGTCTCCCATGCAGATGCAGGGTCCCAAGGCTTTGGACCATCCTCAACTGCTTTTCCAGGTCACAGGCACGGAGGTGGATGGGAATTGGAGATGCCAGGATTAGAACTGGCACCCACACAGGATTCTGGCACATTCAAGACAAAGAATTTAGCCTCTAGGCCACTGCACTGTGCCCGAACCAACTTTTTGATTCATTGCTTTTGTGTATCGTTCCTTTAACCTCTATTTGTTTTGTTCTCTCATCTTGATTATTTTTTGTTTTCTGTTGTTCTTGGGATTATCTAGCTGTTTTTTCTATTCCCTTCACATGAATACTTAGCTCGTTTATCTGGTGTCTTTCCTGTTTCTTTATGTAGGCACCAATTGCAAAAGGTTTATCCCTTAACACTACCTTGGCAGTATCCCACAGGTTTTGTATGTTTGAGTTTCCAATGATTTCAAGACATGTTTTCATTTCTTTAATTTCTTCTCTGATCCATTGTTTGTTCAGAAGCATGATGTTCACCTTCTGAGAGTTTACGAATTTCCTGGGGTATTTTGGTTTATTGCTCTCTAGTTTCACTCTGTTGTGGTCTAAGATGCATGGTATGATTTCAAGGTTTTTGAAGTCTGTGAGACTTGTCTTGTAACCTATCATGTAGTCAGTCCTGGAGAAGGCTCCATGTGCAGCTGAAAAAATGTATATTCCATATCCATGGGATGGAAGGTTCTGCATATATCTATTAAGTCCAATTGTTTCATTGTCTGTAAGGGATCTGTTGTTTCTTTGCTGAGTTTTGTGTTCTTGATCTATTGGTGTTAACAGGGTGTTAAAATCCCCCACTGTCTTTGTATTGGCATCTTTATCTTCCTGTAGGTCCAT
Organism: Ochotona princeps; assembly: GCF_030435755.1. NCBI lineage: Eukaryota > Metazoa > Chordata > Mammalia > Lagomorpha > Ochotonidae > Ochotona > Ochotona princeps. Next base: position 50,282,492 of record NC_080865.1, read on the forward strand.
CAATAATGGTTTCATATAGGTAGGTGCTGGTCGTTTGGTGTGTAAACATTTATTTTTCTTATTTCCCTTTATCATTATGTAGTGTCCCTATTTAACTCTTTTAATGCTTTTCATGTTGGAGTCTATTTCATCTGATATTACCTGCTATTTTTTCTTTTCTGTTGTCATGAACTATCCCTTTCCATCCTTCCACCTTCAGCTTCCTTACATCTTTGTTGATTAGATGTGTTCCTTACAGTTGGGTCTTGCTTTTTAATCCATTCTGCGAATCTATGTATTTTGATTGATGAGTTTATGTCATTTGTGTTCACAGTTAATATTGAGAGGTTGCAATTTAGTCCTGCTATATGTGTGTATGTACGTGTTTGTGTGTAGGTGTGTTGGTGTCTCTGTTTAACTTTGTTTTCTTTTATGGCTTTAATAAGAATATCTTCCCCTTTGTCAACATTGAGTATGATTTATTTCCATTCTTTCTGACTTCAGTACCTTTCTGATGAGAGTATCAAGAACAGGCTTAATGCTGGCATATTCTTCTAACTTCTATTTAGTATGGAATAATTTATTTCATTTTCAGACACAAACGAGAGCTTTGCTGGGTTTAATATCCTTTGTTGGCAATTTTTCTGTTTTAGAATCTCAAAAACGTTACTCCATTCTCTTCTTACTTGAAAGTCTCTTCTGAGAAGTCACCAGTGATTCTGATTGTTTTCCTCTAAACGTTATCTGATCTATATTTTGTGCTTTTTTCCAGTAATCTTTCTTTATATTCAGATGAGGAGAGCTTGATAATGACATGTCTGGTTGCTGGTATCTTTGGGTCAAATCTGTTTTGGGTTCTCTGCCCTTCCTGAATTTGGCTTCCGATATTGTTCCCAGTGTTTGAGAGTTCTCATTTATACTTTCATGAATACCTCCTGCAATCCTGCCTGTCTTTCCACTCTTTCCAGAATTCTTATAATTTGGATATTCAACAGTTTATTGTGTAATTCATTTCTTGAATAGATTTCTTGGCTTTGTACAAATTTTCTTCCAGATATTTAATTAATTCTGTGTTCTCATATTGGTTATTTTCTATTTCTGATGTTCTTTCTTCTCCAGCATTTATTCTGTTGGTTAGGCTTTCTATCATGTTCTTTAATCCAAGTGTTTCATTTTGGACCTGTTTTATTGAATTTATCTCTGTGGTGATGTGATTCTTGCATTCTTTGAATTCTTCCCAACATTTTTCATTGTCTCTGAAGAGTTTCGTGATGATCTTTTTGTATTCCATATCTGGAAGTTCTTCAATGTCTTTATCTTACAGCTCTGAGATTGATATCATCTTTTGATTAATTTGGGGGGAAGTGCTAGTTCCTTCATCTGTGCTATTTCCTTTTCTACTGCCTCTTCCCGTATCTGTGTATGTTCTTACCACTTTGAGCCTTTAATTTCTGAAGTATTGCTGGAGTTTTCTGAGGCATCTGTGCCTGTCTGGTGTCCTGGAGGGTGCTAAGGCAGAGGGACACATGTTGTGTCCCTGCTTAGGAGAGGAGGGAAGGGGTTCTCTCTGACCTGCCTTCTTCACACAGCAAATGAACCATGACAATGCTTTTCAATCTTCACTTCAGCAGCCAGACAAGCAACAAGAATGTTTACCAGACACTGCAACTTTGTGGGTGATTGGTGCATGCACTTTCTGTCACTTGCTACTCAGCACCTGAGCCCCCTCACATTCCCCTGCCCCTATCAGATAGCAGGGATGATTCTGTGGCCTCTGTCCACCAAGCAGCTAAGCAGTGAGAATATGTCCCAGTGGGCGACCAACACAAACACTCTCTACCACTCACTACTCAGTGTCTAAGGCTCCTCATCTTCTCCTGCCACCAACATGTAAGCAGCAGTGGGGATATGCTTCAGCCACCTCCACTTTGTTCACTGTTGGTATCCACATTTCCACCACTCAGCATTTGAGAGAATCCTCTGACTCTCAGAGATTCTGCATTTGCTTCTTGGGTGATTCCAGTGTCCCTCTGGGGGTCTCAGGGTACAGAGCCTTCAGGTGTGGGTGAATTCAGATCTCTTGGTATGTGTCTCTGTCTCAGATGATACACATCCCAGCTGTCTTCTCCCCAGTGGCGTTCCCTCATCAGGAAGGAGTCACCTGGTCCCATGTCTATGTGTTTCTTCTCCAGTTTGCTTCCTTTCACCAGTGTTCTGTTCCTCCCTCTGTCTCTTTTGGGAAGGTAAAGACTCCTGTTGGTAGTCTCCCTGTATTGGTTCGAAACACACCAGGCTTTGTCTGAGTCCCTGTTTACTCTAGATGGGGTCTGTATTCAGCTTTTCTTGCTGCAGTTTACAGTCTTGAGCATTTTCAGAGGCTTATTCTCACATGCATGGCACCTGCATCACTCTGGTGGACTCTAGGGAATTTCAGACACCTCACTCAGGAACTCTCTTCTTGTAGCTCACTGCACTGCTGCACTAGCTTTCCATGACTAACCATACTGAAGCTCTCCACAAGAGCACTTATTAAGATCTCCATGCTCCTATCCTTTTGACTGTATGCTCATGTGTTTAAAAGAGGAGGGAATCCATCATCTATCTCTCCTTTGGGTTGTTTGTTCAGAAAATACCTGAGCTGGATCTGAATTTCTTTTTCATAGCACAATGACTAGCAGAGACATGTATACCAAAACTGTCAAATTTGAGATCCCACTATTTTTTAATATGTGGACCTAGTAGTCAGTTTCATATGGTTTGTATCCCTTCATTTCATCATCTACAAAATGTGGATAATAAGTGATCCACTCATAAATTGTTAAAATTACAGATGATAATCACATGGAAAATAAATGTAAAACATTAATAGATGTGATTATTTAAGAGGTATAACTAAATATCAAAAATAGTTAGCAATGATGTTGTCAAGATTTTTTTTAGATTTATTTATATTTGAAAGCCATATTTACAGAGATAAGGACAGAGAGAAAGATCTTCTGTCGGCTGGTTCATTTCCTCAAATGTTCGCAGTGGCCAGAGCTGAACTTACTGAAGCCAGGTGCCAGGAGCCTCCTCCAGGTTTCCCAAGTGAGTACAGGGTCACAAGGCTTTGGTCCATCCTCTACTGCTTTCACAGGACACAAGCAAGAAGCTGAATGGGAAGTGTAGCTGCTGAGACATGAAACAATGCCCACATGGGATCGTGGCACATGCTATGCAAGGATTTAGCCACTAAGAAATCACTCCCGGCCTGAGAAGAATTTTTTTAACCATGAGCTGGTTGTAATACTAGCCGGGCACTTACTTCGCCTAAAGATTTCATTTTACTGCAGAAATGCCCTTCCATATTTCTACACTTTCATTTCCTGGCCTTTGAGTGTTACTTAGGTATCATGTCTTTAGAAGTGTCTTTTATATATATATTCATGCTATCAAAAATACTCCCAACTTCTAATTATCTACTTCATAGTGATATTTTTCTTCCTTGTTTTCCATTTTTCTATTTATCTAATAATGTTATTATACAGTTCCTGAGGTCTGTGATTTCCCCTCTCCCTTCCCCAAATCTCTCCCCACTGATTTCCCTTATATTATTACAATATATCTTCTTCATTAACAGCAATAAGTCCATCACTTCGTTATTTAAGTGTTTCCTGACACTGTAGGTATGGACAATGGCAGAGAGTCCAGCAGCCTATTTTCAAGATATATTTAGCAGTTTCATTGGGAGTCCATCTTTAATTTGGAAATAGAGATGCATACTGCATTGCATCTTCACATCTGGTTATGATAGTCTCTATTGCACAGTTGCTATACAACCCCTAAAATGAAAAGCCATAAGACAAAATAGGCTACAGGAAGAAAAACAGAAAATTTACAACTACATGAAGTTAAATAATGTACTACAGATTGACCAATATGTCACTGAAGAAATGAAAAAAAGAAAATCAAAAACCTTGAAGAAGAAAAAATGTACTGAATGACTTAGGTGTCACTGAAGAAATTAATAAGAAGAAAGACTTTTTGAAGAATTGAAAATATAACAAAAATATCAAAACCCTTGAGATACAGCAAGCAGTATTGAAAGGGACATTTATAACACCAGGTGCTTACAAAACATCTAAATGTCTCAAGTAGATGATTTATTAATGCAGCTCAAGGACTTACTAAAAAAAGGAAAAAAATGAACCTAAAACAAGAAAAGATAAAAATCACAGCAAAAAAATAAATACAATTAAATAAAAAACCCTACAAATTGCAACAAGAGAAAGCTGTTTTTTAAGATCAGCAAAACAAACTTTTAGCCAGACTAGCAAAGAAAAGCAAAAGAGTACAACCAAGTTAAATTACAGATGAAAAAGAAAACATCATAAAAAGATAGTAAAATGATCTCTCCTAGCTGAATGGATTCTTTGATCATTATGTGGTGTCCTTCATTTTTTAGTATTTTCTGTACCAAAGTTTGTATTATTTTATAGAAGAATGGTTGCAACAACCCATTTTTCTTTCTCATTAGCCTGGAATATATTTTTCCATCCTTTTACCTTCAACTACCACATGCCTTTGTTGGTAACATGTGTCTCCTGTAGTCAACAGATTTTGACTTTTGATTCATTCTGCTTATCTAGGACACTTGATTGATGAGTGTAAGCCATTTATGTTTAGAGTTAGCACTGATAGGTTGTGATTTGAATAGTTTTCTTCCTAGTCATTTACTTTATGAGATTATTTGGTTTTGATCTTCTGAACCTGTTGAATGATATATGGGATTTTGTCTGCTTCTTCACCACTGTTTTCACAAAACTCATACAAGTACCTGAGATTGCATTAGTCATATTTTCATCATTTTATTAAATACTTGTGACATACTACTGATAAAAATGTTTATTTTGGCTCATAACTTCATGGGATTACAATCTAAGATTGGGTGAGCAGCACTGGCTCAGCAATTCGGTAAAATCAAAGGAAGGCAATGCTGGAGAACATTTTGAGGAAAGATCACATGAAAAATCAAGAATCAGAGATTAAAACGCTGGGACCATGTATGGCTTCTATGATCAGACATTGTATAAGAACTACCTGTTAAAGGCAAGTCCTCTGTGACCTAAAGACCATCCGCTATGCTCACCTCCTACACACCAAAATCAGGCCTTTACCCTGTACGTATCATCAGTCTATGACTTTATAACTTAATCATATTTCTGGATTCAGGAGCCATATCCCATTCAAATAAAACATGAGCCCAGTGCAGTGGCCTAGAACTAAAGTCCTAGCCTTGAACAAGCCGGGATCCCATATGGGTCCTGGATCTAATCCCAGCAACCCTACTTCCCATCCAGATCCCTTCTTGAGACCTGGGAAAGCAATCAGGGATGGCCCAAAGCCTTGGGACCTGCACCCATATAGGAGACCCAGAAAGGGCTCCTGGGTGCTTGCTGTGGTCACTTGTGGAGTAAATCATCAGATGGAAGATCCTCCTCTCTCTCCTCCTATCTGTATATCTGGTTTTGCAATTAAAACAATAAATAAATCTTTTTAAAAAAGAACATGATACATACTCAGAATATGTTGACTCAATTAATGGATGGAAAGAGACAGAGAAGCAGACCTACAAAGGGCTTTAATTATCATGTCCAAATTTTTTTTCACTTTCTGAAACTCAGAGAAACAATACAATTCTAATGCATGGTACTGTATATTCAGGAAATGTTTAGACTGTTATTTGCTGTTTTGGAGCAATACTTTGTGAATTTTTTCAGAGTTAATTTCACCGAGAAAAACCTCAATCTTGGAGATAGTTCATTTCCAAGCATGCAAAAGCTATTGTGTAACTTCTTGCAGATGTCCAATCTTCAGCTATTTCACAGTAAAAATGTATAAAGGAAGCATAGAACCATGATCTGTAATATGTTAAAATGACACTTGGCCTCAATTATATTAACTTAAAACAGTAATATAGTTTTGTAGAAGAATAAATAAATTCTTCAGTTCATAAATTTCCAGATGCCACATAATAAGTAAATCTTTTTCAATGGATATGCTTTCCAGATTATACATTTTCAACATTAAATCTTGCCAATGGAAAAAAAAATCTAGCCTTCTGTAATTAATAGTTTAAGGATTTCATAAGAACTTCAACTTCTTTCTTCAAAGGTTAGTCCTTATTTCTCGCCAAAAACACTTACCATGGAGTCTGAATGTTTTCCATTGTTCAACATACTACCCCAAAATCCCATTTTTTTTCAAATTTGGGAAAAGAAAATAGTGGTTAACAATTGTTACAGAATTGAAGGTCATCAAAAAATTATGTACTAGTTACATTCAAACATTGAAAATCCATAAACAGATTCATTCATGTAAAATATGTAAACATGTCATATCTATAACAATTAAAAATTATGAACCAAAAACATCAAATGTAGAAAGCCATGAATGTTTTAAGGTAATTTTAATTTCCTCTTGCTTCACCTTATCCTTGAGTCAGAAGAAGTTGTAAAGTTAGATGCCTGTATTCTAGGGTATAGTTTTAGCTTCAGGTTCCTTGGAGATCAGATCACCCACATTGACAAATTATTTTGTTTTCTGATACATTATCTGGTAATACCTGAAAGAGTATTAATTAATTAATTAATTAATTAATTAATTAATTTTTGCAGTGTATCCACTCCAAATAGATACAGGGTAGGCATTGCTCAAGAACGTTGTAAGATAATAATGAAAAGAACTGAAGTTTTCTGAAACAAAAGACTACAGCTAAGACATGTAACACATGCAGCATGGAAGAAAAAAAAAAGGTAGTTTCTTTATGAAATTAGAACACTGCAACACATTTGTAGATATTTGAAAATCAACAATACCATACCTAATCCTAGCAAAAAAAATATATGCAGAGAAAAGATCTTAGAGGGCCCTAATGCTATCTGGAAGCTTATTTCTGGTAGAATGTGAAGGCTGAGGAAAAACTGTAAATGGGCTGGCTAAGTGTTAAAGGAGTTTTTCAACAGGGAGTCAATCCATAAAAGTGTATGAGGTTGGCGGGGGGGGGGGGGGGGGGCTAATGTTCTGGAATGCAAAATTCAATGAAAACATTAGGAGAGCTTCCAAAAATCATCAAGAATAAAGACTCTGAGGAAGAGAGAGAAGCATATTATTTTCATGGTTAACATACTATATCTGAATTTCCAGCTTCAATAAATATTCCAAAATGAATACAAGCACTGAAGAAGGTATACAATACTAAAAAGAAAAATCTAATTAACTGAAGCTATTCCTGAAGAAGTCTAGATATCGGATTTACCTGAAACTGAGCATTTTAAATCTGTTTAACCATATAAACGAAAGCAAAAGAAAATGATTATTGGAAGCAAAGAAAATTGTGTATGCACAAAAATAATCATCAATAAGCAGGTACCTTCTGAATAGCAATGGAAACAGTTTACAAAATGAAGAGACAGTTGACAGAATGAAAGAAAATATTTGCTAATTATTCATTCAGTAAAGCACTGATATTCAGAATATAGAAAGAACAGTCAATGAAAACAAAATAAACAATTCTGTTATGAAATGAGCAAAGGATATATATAAATAAACTTTTTTCCAAAGGAAGAATACAAATGGACAACAGGCGAATAAAAATAACGTTCAAAATCACTAGCCAAAGATAAAAGCAAATAAAGACTACACGGTAAAATGGCTACTATTACAAACTTAAAAATAACACCACCACCAGTAATAATAATAATAATAATAATAATACAAGCCGGTAATCTTGTAGGGGAACCAGTACTACAATACATATTGATGGCAATGCAAGCTAGTACAGCTAATATAAAAGAAAGCTTGAAGTCTCCTCAAAAAGCTAAAAGTGAATCTAATATTTGATCCAAATATTCCACATACTGGAAATATAACGAAAGGAAGTGAAATCAGTATATGAAAAAGATATTTGCACTTCAAGTTTGTGGAAGACGAATTTAGAATATCAAAAATATGCAATAAACCTAGATTTCTATCAACTCCATCGACTAATGACTGGATAAGGAAAACATTGTATATATGCAAGATGGGATGCTACTTAACCATGAAAGAAAAGAAACAATGAAATCCTTCCACAACGAAATGATGGAAATGGAGATCATTATGTTGTGAAATAAGCCATACCCAGAAATATAAACATCGCGTTTCTTTTACTTGTGGAAGCTAATATATAAAGAGAATAAAATTGTGTGAGTGTCATATTGTTTTTCAGCTACATTGTTTCACTGAATAATACCACACATATGGCAATTTTCCATTCTTTTCTCATCATACAGTCCTTGTCATTAATTACTCATTTTGTGATTTTAAATCCCACTTTTCAGGTAAAAAAACATCGCATCTCTGTGTGTTTATGTAAATCTACATATGAAGTGAACAGGGCAAAATGTTAAAAATTATTAACTTCCACAAACTTGGATTGGTAGAATCAATATCATCAGTGTCTATACTATACTGGGAAGCAATCGAGGATGACCCAAAGCTTTGGAACCCTGCACCCTCATGGGAGACCCAGAAGAAGCTCCTGGATCCTGGCTTCAGATTGGCTCAGTTTCAACCATTGTGGCTATTTGGAGAGTGAACCATGGGAGGGAAGATTTTCCTCTCTGTCTCTCCTTCCTGTATATCTGCCTTTCCAATAAAAATAAATAATTCTTTATATGTAAATGAATAAATAAATAAATAAAGGGTATTACAGAAAGCTAATAAGCTTCAGCATCATGAATGAAACCACCAAGTCAAGAGACAGCCAACAGAATGGGAGAACATACTTGCAAACTATGCAGCTGAAAATGCATTAATATCCAGGATCTGTGAAGAGCTCCACAGACTCGACAACGATAAATAACAATCCCGTTAAGAAATGAACAAAGGGCCAGAAAAGGTATTTTTCAAAGGATGACATTCAATTTGCCAAGAAATAAATGAACAGATCCTCAGGTTCATTACCTGTCAGGGAAAGTCAAATAAAAATCACAATGAAGTTTCATCTCACCACAGTCAGAATGGCTATCATATGAAAATTGAAAATAACAAATGTTCGTGAGGATGTGAAGAAAATGGTACTCCATTCCAGTATTGGTGAGAATATAAACTAATGCAGTCATTATGGAAGACAATATAGTTTCCTCAGAAACTAGAAAATAGATCTACTGTATGATCCAGTTACTGTACTCCTGGGAATTTATCCAAATGAAATGAAATCAGTGCACATGAGAGCTATCCACACCATGTTTATAGAAGCTAAATTCACGATAGCTAGGATGTGAAAACAACCCAGATGCTTATCAACAGATGACTGGATGAAGAAAATGTCGTTTATATGCATTGTGGAATACTACGCACCCATAAAAATTAATTAAATCTTGTTTATTTACAATACAAAATTGAGGACCTGCGGTAGTGGCCTAGCAGTTAAAGTCCTTCCCTCACATATGCCAGGATCCTATATGGGCATCGGTTCTAATCCCATCGGCCCCGCGTTCCAGCCAGATCCCTGCCTATGGCCTGGGAAAGCAATTGAGGATGGTTTAAAACCTTGGAACCAAAAACCCACATGGGAGACCCAGAAAAAGCTCCTGGTTCCTGGCTTTGGATCGGCTCAGGTCCTGCTGTTGCAGCCACTTGGGGCGTGGCCATTCAATAAAAATAAATAAATATTTTTAAAAATATACACCTCCTTCCTTTCCTTTCCTTGAAAATAAGGGGAAAAAAATCTCAGCAGCAGCAGCAGCTAGCAGATAAATGCAAATCAAAGCCAAAAAGAAATGTCGCTTCAGCCTTGTCAGAGTACTGTTATCCACAGCAGAGAGTAACAAATACTGGTGAGCATATGGTGAAACAGGAACATGTATACATTGTTTGTAAGAATGCAGATAAGTATACGCACTACAAAAAATAGCATGGATATTTCTTTGAAAATCAGAAAAAGGGTCCAGCACAATGGCTCTTTGACTAAATCCTAGTTCTGCAAGTCCAAAATCCTATACAGGTACCAGTTAATGTTCTGGCTGCTCTGCTTCCTATCTAGCTCCCTGCTTGTGGCCTGGGAAAGCAGTTGAGGATGGTCCAAAGCCTTGGGACCCTGCACCTGCGTGGGAGATCTGGAATAAGTTCCTGGCTACTGGCTCCTGGCTTCGGATCAGCTTAGCTCCAGCTGTTGCAGCCATTTGGGGAATGAATCAGTGGACGAAAGATATTTCTCTCTGTATCTCTTTTTTCAATAAAAAATATTTTTTAATAATTAGAAATAGACTTTCATATGATTCAGCAATACTACTTCCAGTTATATACCCAAAAGATTTGAATCAGTGTGTGTAAAAGAGATTTCTACTATGTTTAGAGTAGTGCTGTTCACAATGGCGAAATTATGGGATCAATTAAAATGTCCACCATTAAATGAATTGGCAGAAAATATGATAGATACTAGAATATTATTTACCTATTATTTACCTATTACAAGTAGCTGGGTCCTTCATCAAGAGGTTTCCTATCTAACGGTTTTGGCTTGTCCCTGATGCTGTTGTTGGCATAAAGAGTGTGAACCAGTGAATGGGAATTATCTCTTTTCTTCTCTTCCTCTCTTCTTCTGTGTGTGTGGGGAGGGGGGAACTTCCAAAATAATATTAAACATTTAAAAATAGTAAACAACTAAGAAAGCTTTAGGAAAAATAGTATTCAGATAAATATATAGATGAAATGGAAAACCTCTGCAAGTTTTGGGATCTATTGTAAAACAGAGTGACTAGTTCTCAATTACACTGTACAGTTAAAAAAAAATATCCTAAGAGTAAACTACAAGCAGGGCTTGTGCCATGGTGTAGTAGAGTAGGCCTCTGCTTACAATACTAGTGTCCAATATGGGCATTGGTTCATGCCCATGCTGCTCTACTTCTGATCCAGCTCCCTGATTATGGCCAGGAAAAGCAAAAAAAGATGGCTCAAGTTTTTATGTCGTTACACCCATGTGGAAGATCTAGAATAAGCTCCTGGCACCGTTTCTAATTCTGGCAGCCTCGTTTCCCATCCAGCTTCCTACCTGTGACCTGGGAAAGCAGGTGAGGAAGGCCCAAAGCTTTGGGCCCCTGCACCTGCGTGAGAGACCCAAGAGAGGCTCTTGGCTCCTGGCTTAGGATCAGCACAGCTCCGACCGATGCAGTCACTTTGGGAGTGAATCTTCGGATAGAAGATCATCCTCTCTGTCTCTTCTCCTATCTGTATATATCTGTCTTTCCAATAAAAATAAATAAATCTTTAAAATATAAGCAATTATTTTTAAAAAGAAGATAAACCAATGAAGCACCTAAAAATTGTCTAATAATTTTACTTTGTATGCAAATGCCAAAGTTACATATTTATAATGTTCCAACAATACAAATAAAATAAAAATTTGAAGTATAAAGCATATTGTCTAGTTCAATATCTTATCTTCCAGGGTATTTGTGAGGCAACATTTGGAAACTGTTCATAATTTTTTAATAGCCTACTATATAAAAATACACTTGCTTTAAAGATTCTACTGATTAGATACTTTCATTTTGCATTATTAATCTTTTCATCTGAATGATATTCAAAAAGTGTGGGGATTTTTTTGTGTCTCTGTTACGGATCTTGTTGCAGTGTGCCTCAGAACAATTTTTTTTTTTGCATGTATTTGTATTTGCCTCACTGTTAGATAAGGAGCCCTTTGAGAAACAACAGACTCCTATTTGGACATTTCATGTATCCTGGGCAATATGTACATGGTAACTGTGAGTCAATATTTGTTGGACTACCTCTGTCATTTGGTTATCAATGTAACTCATTTGTATTACAGAATCATCTGTATTATCTGTAAATTCTTCCATCCTTGGAATTGCTCAAGGACAGTGTTAGAATAGCTCAACTAGCAAATTTTTCACCAACTTACTTGCCTTTACAATTGTCGCAGCATCATTTATTACTGGAAGACAAGACTTATTTTCATTCACTATCTGTATAATCTACTTCACAAATTTACACCTTACCTATCCACATACTCAAGGACCTGGAAACTCAAATTATTTCCTGCTGTGATTTAAGCCTTCCGCTTTCTGGATACAAGATAAGAGTGCGAGGGCTTTGTTATTGTACTGTTTTCATATCCAGGCATAAGTTATGGATATAGCAATAGAAAATGGAATTTCTTTGTGCTGCTCATTGTCTTTGGTTCGCTGCCTTAAACGGACTGAGTCAAGGCCATGTTTTCATGCCATAGACATGCTATTCAAATACCAGTGTGACCACATTTGAAAAGCCACCCCATACCACTTCATTGCCGCAGATGTCTTTTACATCTGGCAAGGGCCGTTTCTCCGCATGTCAACAGTAATTCAGTTTAACAGCTGTCTCTTTTGACAAGCTTAGTGTCAGACTCTAAAATGACAGGGTGACAGTTTTCCTTTTCTTAAACAGAACATAGTGCAAATTAACTATTTGAATTCAGGAGCGTTGAATGTATTTAGAGCACTTTTTGTTGTTGTTTTTGATTTTTTGGTTTTTTTTTTTTTTAAGTAAGCTGAATAGGCTTTGGGATCTTGTTTGTATGAATATATACATGGTCTATAAATCCATTGAAGCTGGTGATTAAAAGCATTTTTCAAAAGACTTCAATCTGTACCTGAAATCTATTCATGTATAACTTTAAAATATATGAATGTAAAGCAATTGTAAAAAAAAAAAGGAGGGGGAGGTGAATTTGAGAAATTGGGGAAATGAATACTTACGTTTTTTATACTCATGGAAATTGCACTGTGGATTGATGCTTCAGAGTTAAGTGCTGCTAATATCATAGCATTATTATAAATATAATAACATCATAAAGTCTTTCCAATTCAGACCAAAGCTATCCCATCTTTTTTATCGGATAGTTCAATGTAGCAGTGGGTCTGGTATCCACAGCCCAGGCCAAGGCCTAAAGCATGGGCAAGTACAGAGTGACGGTGGCTGTGGGGTTTGGAGAGTGTTTTGTTTTTGATTCTGGCAACTTAGTCACAAGACAACATAGAAATTGTTTTGTTTAGTTTGGGTTGGAGGGGGAGATGGAGGCACAGAAATGTTAAGAGACAGAGGAGTAAAGAGGTAGCGGGCAGGTTTTGACTTCAGTAGAAGAAGCTATTACTGTCTTTTGCAGAAGTGTTCTTTAGGGGCCCATGTGGCACCTGCCATATCACTACTGTTGATAGTCCCTGCCCTTGTACTTTCATTTCATTTTAGATTTCTTCAGGCATGTCTCAGGCATCCCTATAACTGCAATAGTTTCTTCCATGTAGTTACTGTTTGTTTTTCTCCATTGTTTCACAACAGATTCTAAACCAGAGTCTGAGGACTTCCCAAGACTACATGCAATTATCAAGATTTATATAGCAGTTTTGTAAAGGAAAGAAATCTCTTATCCTCTATCAGCCATCTTATTTAAGATACTCATTAGATATTTGTATGTTTATCACCAAAATATGAAAAATCACTGAGAATTTCTCCCTGAAAATGACTGTATGGTCAAAAACTGTAGGATAAATCTTAAAATGAAGGCCCAGTATCATGGGTGTTTGACATCTGTAACATATTGGCATAGAACACAAAATTAAGGTCCAAAATTATGTGTGACTTCATGTCTGTGATAAACTGGAAGAGCATCAAATGGCCTAAATTAAATTTCAGGTTTTGGTTCCCATTGTGCTCCCACAGAAAGTTTCCTATCCAAACAGCCCTTACTGCTTTGGAGAAGGCAGAGTTCCTATTTAACCGTGTTTAGCAGACTCATTTTATTCAAAGACCACAGTATCATTAATACCAATCAACCGTATTCTCCCATGGGAACCAAGTATCACATTAACCCTCTATATACTATACCATCTACTCCTACACTCTCTGATTGTTCACTCTGTTGCTGAGGGCTGTTGTCATCTAGCACTGTGTGGCATGTGAGAAAGTTGTCCCTTGTATTGTGCGTATATATGAATGGTAAACTCACCATGATCTTATCTGCCTAGTATTGAATGTTTCGTGTTTGGCCACACTCATAATTTTATGGTAAGAATGTCTTTCTCATGAATGGAGGAAATAAATAGCAAGTGTATGAAGTAAGCCAAGGTCCTTTTCCATAATCTTTTCACATTTTCTTTAAAATTTATTTAAAAACTGCAGGTTCATTTTTCAAATTCCCACAATGATGGACATAACCAAAACAGGGAGTTAGGAACTCAACTCAGGTCTCCCACATTGGAGTTGGAACCCAGGTAATTTGACTCATCACTGCTGCCTCTCAGAATCTGCATTAATAGGAAGTTGGAGTCAACAGCTAGAGCTAGCTATCAAATCCAGGCACTCTGATGTGGGTAAGAAGTCATATTAATTGGCATTTTCATTGCTTGGCCAATTATCACTGCTTAGGTAAATTGTATTCTGTATATTTGAAGTTTGCAATGTTATGGAATGTGTATAGATAGTAAAATGGATCTTACAGATAAATTGACACATCTGTCATCTCTTCACATACTCTCATAGTTTTGTTGTTATTGTTAGGCACATTGAAAAGCTACTTAGTTGACAAGCTCAAATGTGATTTCATTAACTTTATTCCTATTGTATATAAGATCCATAGGCTTATTCATTTTACATATCTTTGACTCTGTATCTTTTGACCTACATCTCCCTCTTTTTTTTTTTTTAACATCACTACCCCTACTCCTGGTAATCATTATTTTATTCCCAATACTGTGTCTTGATGTAAACAACTGCATTCTGTTCAATGCAATAGGCCTTGTTGGTCAACTAAAGAATTCTCCCAGGCCAGAAATGAAAGAACTCAATGCTCAAGAGCCAAGAAATGAAAATTTTAAATATGTTTAACGTAGATATTAATCTCTGTTGATAACTAGCCATATGGCCTTACATAAATTGTTTTTCTTTCTTTTAGCTCAATATTGATTGCTATCTGGAGGAAAATTTGTGAAATGGTTGTACAAAAGTGTTTTACAGTCATTTTTCCTTTGTCAATTTATAACTCCGCATTATCTCTGGGTTAATATTTTAAAGTGATCAATTCTGTCCTAGAATAATAATGTAGAAATTTTTGAAAGTTATATGATATTGTGGAAAGTGGTCATCTAAATTAGCTTCTCCAGGGCATAAAATTTTGGACTTCAGGGGCCCGGCGGCGTGGCCTGGAAGCTAAAGTCCTCGCCTTGAACACAACCCAGGATCCCATATGGGCGCTGGTTCTAATCCCGGCAGCTCCACTTCCCATCCAGCTCCCTGCTTGTGGCCTGGGAAAACAGTCGAGAATGGGCCAAAGCTTTGGGACCCTGCACCCACTTGGGAGACCCAGAAGAGGTTCCAGGTTCCCGGCTTCGGATTGGCGCAACACCAGCCCGTTGTGGCTCACTTGGGGAGTGAATCATCGCACGGAAGATCTTCCTCTCTGTCTCTCCTCCTCTCTGTATATCTGACTTTGTAATACAAAATAAATAAATCTTTAAAAAAATTTTGGACTTCAGTGAAATAGAAAAATATTTCAGGTGTGATTTTTATCTTTTCCAATTCCATATGTGAAAACCACATTATATGAGCTACTTGTGTCTTCTAGAATTAATCCCCAATATAATTTTATCTGAATAAAGTGATAAAATTAAGAATTTTTTATGAAATTCCCTTGCTTGGTGAGAACTGCCTTAAGAAATTTATGATTTTCCACTTCAATCAGCTCATTTCATAGTAAGTAAACAAGAGATAATCTGAGTAGTTTACAAATCCACATACTCTATTTCAAGTATGTAATGTCTATTCACCTGATATGAAATATTGATTTATAATGTATGCATTTCTGCTGCAATTCATTTAACTTAGAATTGTTTCATTCTTTCAAAATTACTTTATTTGGTAAATAAGACATAAAAATGGTATGCATTCAATTACATAATTACTTCCTACTGCTTTAACTAAAAATGATTTTTGTTTTATGTATTTTCAATATATTTTAGAAAAGCTTAATTTTACAAAAGACATATTGTGAGGGAGTAATATGAGGAATTTCCATATATCCCTCACTCCATTTCACTATTAATATCTGATATTAATACATTTGTCAAAAATAATGAGTCACCCAGTTTCTGTAAATTTTTTCATCCAAATTTATTTTACCCTGCACCACTCCACTCCCAACATTTGGCAATCAATATTTTGTGTTCAGGTTTATTGCACTTTTTTAGCTCTCACATATAAAAAAGGATGAGAACATACAGCACTTGTGTTCAGGTGCCTGGTTTATTTCAGCCAATGTGATGTGCTCCAGATCCATTAATTTTGTTACAAATGACATAATTTCATTCTTTTTATGACTGAATAGGTTCTATTGTGTATATACCACATTTTTAATGTATTACCTACTGATGCACATGTTGGTTAATTGCCTATTTTAAAAGTTGTGAACAATCCTACTATAAATATGATGGAGCAGATACCTCTTCAATATATTGTGTTCACATCTTTGGGATACACACACACACACACATATACCCAACAATAGGACTATTTGATCATAGGACATTTGAAACTTTTTCTAAAGATTTATTCATTTATTTTGAAAGTCAAAATTGCAGAGAAAGAGGGAAAGATACACAGAGAAATCTTCCATCTGCTGGCTGCTACTCAGATATACAAAATGATAAGAGCTACACCAGGCTGATGCAAGGAATGAGGAGTTTCATCTTCATTATATATGATGGAGAACCAAACACTTGAATCATCGTCTGCTTTTTCCAGGCTGTCAGCAAGAAATGGATAAGCAGTGAAGAAGCTGTGGTGTGAACTGGCTCCCATGTGTGATGCTGAAATCGCAGGCAGTAGCTTTGCTGGTTACATCAAAATGCCAATCTCCCATTTCAAATTTTTAAGACATGTCCATACTGTTTTCCACAAAGGCTGTACTATTTTACATGCCCGTTAACAGTGTATAAGTATTCTCCCTTTCCTATACCTTTGGCAACATTTGTTTTTCTCTGTCATTTGAAAAATAGCTATTATAAAGAGGGATGAGGTGATATTTCACTGTGACTTTTGTTTGTAAATCCTTAATGGCTAGGGATACGGAGCATTTTCATATATTGGCAATTTGCATTTCTTTGAAGAACTAGCCATTCAGGTCCCTGGTCTCAATTAGTCTAGTTATTTTACTGTTACTGCATTTTATGAGATTCTGAAATATTTTGGATATTAATTCTTTGTCAGATAAGAAGATTTCAAATATTTTATCTGTCAGAAGACTGAAGACTCTTCACTTGTTTGATTGTATTCTAGCAGGGATTTAGATCCAAAATGGATCGGCTGGGACCCGAACCAGTTGCCCATATAGATTTCAGCAATGCATTTGTTGATTTTTACCTGCTTTGCTACAACGCCTGTCCGTATTCAATTTTATTGTCATTTGCACAGAATTTATTTTTCCAATACTTTGCTTCGAGTCCGTATTTGCAAATGCTGTTTCTTTTAAAAATCATGTCTTCTCTATTTACATATTCCACCAATATCTATCTTTTAATTAACTGTCACAAAAGTTGGGTGTGTTAGAGACGTCGTGGTAACAGTCAATGTGGAAAAGAATATTGAAATTTGGCAGTGTGCTAGAAATTTTTACTTTGAAAATGAAAACAGAGCTGTACCTAGTTTTGGCTGGTGAGAAGGAGTATAGCCTAGCCTCCTGATCTAGGAATTTCAGTGCATCCGCTGTTTAAATGAGGCTGGTGCCATCTTGAGGCAATCGACCATGGCACCTATGGTGCCAGGCAAAGCACTTTGGCTGCCTGGCAACGAGATCTGGGGACTTAGAGAATGGGCCTATAAAGACCTTGTGGTTTGCACAGCTTGGTGTGTGTAAGAACCTGTGAGTTCATGTCCAGGTGATGAATGACTTCCAAGGGATTTCCATGGACATTGACTCTGTTCTAGCAGATAAGCAAGGGTGCTGAGACTGAGTTGTTTGGAGCAGGGAATGGGAAGGTCTTTAAGGGTCAGACCAAAGTACCAGTTCATCTAGGAGGCAGGCCTGAGCTGGAGCAGTTAGGTATCGACCATCACCAAATATAATGCACAGGCACATAATGAGGCTGTGATGGGGGCCCTCCTGGTCTGGTAGGGAGGGATCAAGGTGCCCACCAGTGATTGATATATATATATATATATATATATATATATATATATATATATATATATATAACAGAAATAAATAAAAAAATTAAAAAAAAATAACTGAGAGAAGGAACATCCCAGAACAGGCCGGGCTACAATACCCACTGGCATACTATGTGAGTCAGGTCTGGGAGCAGACCAGGCTGGCCCAGTTCATAACAGCCACTGGTAGATCTGAGAACCAAGATGAGATGCTGGAGGGTCTGGGTTGGGCTGAAACACCAGCCAGTTTACATTAAGATTGGGACAGGGGCTAGCTGGGCTTAGCTGGGCTACAGAATCCACCAGCATGAGCTGAAACTGGGGTCAGGCTGGACCAAGCCAGGCTGCAGCACCCACTGGTGGACGCCAAGGTGAGATGAGCCATGACATTCAGGGGAAGGTGAATGCTGGGTCCGTGAACCCTGGGGGTGAAAGGTCCTGAAGGGTATGGGTCCTTGGGCCACCTGTGACATGGGTGCTGGGTCCATGAGTTCCATTGCTGGAGCAGGTCCTGCGGGACCTGGGTCATCTGGCCTGGGCTCTTGGCCTAACTGTATGATTGAGGCCAAGTCCATGAGCGTTGATATCGGGGGATTTGGCCAGGCCTGGGTCACCTGGTCTGGGTGCTTGATTCACCTGCACAGTGAGTGCTGGGTCCTTGAGTCCCAGGAGGGAGGGATGTCCAGCAAGGTCCTGGTCGCTTTGCCTGGGTCCATGGCCCTCTTGCGCAGTGGGTGCCAGGTCCAGGAGCCCCAGAAGCAAAGGGTACAGCGGGGCCTGTGTCACCTGGCCTGGGTCCTTGGCCTGTCTGTGTGGTAGGTGCCGGATCTGTGAGCCCCAGGGGTGGGGTTCCAGCAAGTACCTGGTCACTTGGCTCAGGTCCTAAGCTTGATTTCCTGGTAGGTGCTGGGTCCGTGAGCCTCACGGGCTGCAGGTCCAATAAGGTAAGGTCACCTGATTAGGGTCCTTGGCCCACCTGTGATAACTGATCCTCTTCAGTGCAAAAGGCAGAGTAGTGGAAAGTTCGCCTAGATATATATGGAGGATATGGCTGCCCATTGGGCTTTGCAGGGGACATCTGTACCATCCCAGAGGAAGGAGGACAGAACAACTTGGACAACTATCTTAGCCAAAAGATGACAGCAAATATTTGGGTGAATGAAGACTCTGAGGTTGACTATGTCAGGCAATGGACATTGAAAGTATTCCCTCATTCTTGGATCGCTGAGATCGACAACACTCCAGAACTATCAAAAACACCTGGGCAGAACCCTCAGAGTATGTGCCACATTGGGACCCTGGCTTGATATTGAGTGACCATTCTCCACCCCTGTGTCGTGGAGCAGTTTGGAGGCCGGGTATGGCTTCTTCTCTTATCCATTTCCCCTCACACTGAAACAAGAAGGAGAAACAGATAATTTGGAAAAAATGATCACATCCACTTTTCTCTAACCCTTGATCCACCCACACTGACAGTCAGTGTTATATATCTAAATAAAAACCTTTTCCCCAAGTTTGCGGTATTCCTTAAAGTTTTCACAGTTAGTGTGTGCTGCTTTTCCTGTCTGATATTCACAGTAACGAAGATATAAATGTGCAACATTTATCAGTATTTCTGGTAATTCCCAAAACAGGTTAAAGGAGAGGTATCCATAAATCTTCAGAAAATTTCCCCTCATCTTACTCTTGTTTGATGGAAATAACTGAAAACAAGGATACTTTTATCTTTTTTTTTTTAAGAAAGAATACCAATATACTTTGAAAAGAGCGGGAAGAGTGCATAAAAGTACCACTAGCTTCCCTAACATTTTGATGATTGTTTCCTTTTACTGATATGTGCTTAGTTGCAGTAAAACTTTGATTGTTTTGTAGAACTTTGATAAAACACTTAATATGATCTCTTTCTTTAAAAAATTGTCTATTTTTTTTATCTGATAGGCAGATTTTACAAAGAGAGGAGAGATTCAGAAAGTGATCTTCCATCCACTGCTTCACTCCTCAAATGGCTGAGCAAATCTAAAGCCGTGAGCCAAGAGACACTTTTAGGTCTCCCACATCGGTGTAGGGTCCCAAAGCCTTGGGACAGCCTCTGCTGTCTTCCCAGGCCACAAACAGGGAGCTGGATCTGAAACGAAGCATCCGGGACAAACACAGGATCCTATGTGAATGCAGTTGCTGGCAGGCCAAGGATTAGTCTGTTGAACCGGTATGCCGGCCCTAATTCAATTTTTTTTTTTTAAATTTTTGCTTTGGGTGAGAGAACAAGAGTTTAGAGCTTTCTAGTCTGTCGTTTATTGACAAAGCTTCCAATGATACATCTTAAAGCAGAATATATTTTTATTATCATCACTATCCCAAATTGATAGTAAAATCATAGAGCAAAGTTATTATTATTAAATAGAATATTTATTTGAAAAATATGGTAATGTTCATAAATACATCAAGGCATTCTTTCCAACAGCCCACGAAGTAAAAATGTGGACTTTTGCTTAATAATGATCTTACTGTGATAAAAAATATATGATAGTCAAAATGTTTATGTGATATTAGTGGGATGAATAGGAGTGCAGTCATTTCAAACAGGAAAATGATAGCATCAAGATGCTTTGTGAATAAAATGATAGCATTAAGATGCTTTCTGAATTAAAATGAAACCCAAATGACTTCTTCAAATGGTATCACACATTTTTTTCCAAATTAGACACTTTGATTCTTGACAGCAAACATAGTCATAGAATTACTATGTCTATATTGTGAGTTTAAGAAAACAGGTTGGAAGATTCCATAATATACTAATGTACAAGAGATTGGTAAAGGAGGATTTTATGGTTGGAAATATAATTTAATTTGGCTTTTGTTTGACCTTCTTGTGGGAGACAAATAAGTATGTAATTGTTTCTATAATGCTGGACTGAATGTATCTTACACAGATGCTGCTATTACTTTTTAAAAACTCATCAGATTATACGTGTCTTTGCTGTATGTTTTGTGAACCAAGGAGTATGGACATACACATCTAATATCTCCACGTAAATATTCTTAATGGTGAAGTTTTATTTCTACATATGATTTGGTGTAATCAATCCTGTTTAACAAAATAGGTGTTACTTTTCCATGACACTGCTTAACACTGCAAGGTGATAGGAGAAAGGTAGATTACTACCAACTTTAACATTTGAATTTAATTCTGAACTGTTCATTACAAAATTGGTAGTTCCATCATTAACTGCCTATAAACAATCATGATGCTTGTGTTTCTATCTTAGCAAATAAAATTTTCATATTTATCCCCCCAAAAGGTAGGCTAAAAGAAGCACTACAGTTTATTGCAAAAGTATACTTCTGAAATCAGTTTTCATTTAGTTTACATAACAACTAAGATTCCACTAGTTAGATACAGATTCGTAGTATATAAGTCACCTAAGGCCAAATTTAGTTTAACAGTGTAAAATAGGTACCAATACTAAAGCTCATTCGAAAAAAGTGAGAAATTTGTTTAGAAAAATTAAATAATTTCTCCAAGATCACCCAGTTAGTAATTGACAGCGCAAGATTTCGAGCCCAGCTCTCTTTTACATGAAAAAAAAAAAGAACTAATCACCACTGTACTTTATGCCTATTTTGACTGCACATTATACTGCTGTTAAGATTTTCTTTACGTCCTTAATAGATTTCTGTATTGCTAACATTTGTAGTCATCTTAACTTCACACTAGCAAGAGGAAAAACATCCCTATTAGAAATTTCCATGTTTTTTTTTTAATTTCTGCTCCTCTGGTAATATGAAAATGAGACTTAGCTGAGTGAATTTTTATCCTATTTCTCCTTCTTACTCAATGTTTCATTAAATAATCTTCTGAAGAATAATAATAATCAACTGAAAAAAACTTATTTCATATTCTTTTTTTCATATTCTTATAAATTATATTTATTATGTGAATTGGTTTACATTATTATGGAGGCTGAGAAGTTCATAAATATCTTTTAAATAAAAATAAAGCATATGTTTTCACATGGGCTATAGAAAAACAGCTATGTGCAATTCTATTGTATGTGAAAGAGAAAGCAGAATGGATTTACCACTATTTTGCTTAATAGGGATATTGATAATAACCAGGTTTATAAAATAAGTCTGCCATAAAAATTGTCACCAAACAAATGAAATTTAGAAACAACCGTGATGCATGGGCTTCTATATTCCATATTTTCCATTCTACTAAATATTTTACCAATACTGGAATAATCACTATTCCAAGACGAAGAATATTAAAAGGTCCACAGAATGCTAACTAGAATGAATATATCCCAACTCTTCCATGAACTCACAGATATTGTAAACATGATACACTAAACATAAGCTTTGCTGTAGACAGCAACAATCATACACCTACCAATTAAAACTGATACATATGCTAAACTTGATTGTAAAGTGCATGACGTTAAGTTCAGCGCAATCCTAAAAAGAATATACATCAAAGACACTGTCATCATCTCTTCCCTTTTAAAAAACAATTATTTTCAGAGTTACAGAGATGAGAAGACAGAGAGTCTTCCATCCACTAGTTCATTCCCCAGAGGTTGACAACTAACCAATGCTAAGAACCAGGAACCAGGAACATGAATACAGAAGCCAAAACACTTGGGCCTTCTACTTCCTTTCTAGGCCATTAGAAGGGAGTGAGAACAGAAGGTGGAGCAGCAAGGACAAGAAATGGAGCCATTATGGAGTAGCACCATTATGGAATGCCACCATGGCAGATTGTGGCATTACCCATGATGCCACAACGCCATCCTCTATTTCTTCCTTTTACACTGTTAAAAAATGTGATATGATGAAAAATAAAAAAAGCAAAACAAAAAATTTTGTACCTCATGAAGCAAATACGAAAATAAAATGGAATAAAAACATACCTTTTATACATCAAATATTTTAGCATGTCTATTATGAAACACCTATTGTTTTACACACTAGAGACATAATTCTGAACATTATAAGTGCATTGTTTTTGTTCTCATTTTTTTTCTTGCAGGGCCCAGCATTGTGGCACAGCACATAAATGTCCAGGTGAGATGCCAGAATAACATAAGGGCACCTGCTCAGGTCAGGGTTGCTCTAATGCTAATCTAGCTCACTGCTTTGGCCTGAAAAATGCAGTGGGAAAGGACACAAGTATCTTAGCCAATACTCCAGTGTAGGACATCCAGACCGCTCTGGGTCCTTGGCTTCAACCAAGTGGCTAATGTGACTGTCTGAGGAATGAACCAATGGATGAAAGATGTCTTATTTTCTCTCATTCTTTATAATTATGTTTTTTAAAAAATGAAACCTTAAAATAATTCTAGCACTACAGATTATATTCTATATAGAATATATACATAAAATAATTTATTTGATATTATTATATATCATCAAATTCAAAGAGCTTCAATTCTTAAAGTCCAAGAGGAAACAAGATTAGAAATTTAACGTATATAAAATATTTGCCAATCCAGTTTTTTATTCATTTATCCTTACATCGGTACTTTTCTTTTATATATATATCTTTTATTTGAATTTTTGAATTATGTGTTACAATTTCATATAAACTGAGATTTCCATACACTCCCATTGCTGATAGATTTTCCCTATAGTACTACAGTGGTATAATCCTTCATAAGCAATTATATTTCCATCAGTCTCTTATTTAAGTGTACCCCAACATTGCTGGGACAGATTTTACCAGTTCCTAAATTATTGTGTTTTTTTCTTCCTTTTTTGTCAATCACATTTTATCTTATTTTTTACATATTTTACATTTAATTATTATTATGATCATTTTATGATACAGTTCCATAGGCTCCTGGCATTTCCCTTATCTCAACGCCAATTCTCTCCCCCTCCACCACCCTGTTCCTCTATATCATTACTAAAGTATAGTTCTTCATACACAGTCATATGTCCATCATTTGGGCATGGACAATGGCAGAGAGTCCAGTATCCTATTGTCAAGATATAGTAAATAGTTTCATTGTAAGTCCATCTTTGTCTGGAAGTAGAAATGCATACTACATTGTATCCTCGCATCTGGATGTTAGTCTCCATTTAACAGCTGCTGAATCACCCTCAAATGAAAAGTCACAGTACAAAATCAACAATAGAAAGAAAAACAGATATTTACAATGCCAGAAAACATCAAAACCCATGTGATATAGTTTCCGCTGATTTTTATTTGTGAAGTGTGTCTCTTCTAGACAACAAATAGATGGGTTTCGTTTCTCAATCCAGTCTACTAATCTATGACGTTTGATTGAGCTTAAGCCATTTACATTTAGGGTTAATATGTAGGGATGGTACTTTGGTCCTGTCATTTTAGGAATGGGTTGTTCATTGGTTTAGTCTCCTGTTGTCATTTTACTGGGGTGTTCTTCCCATTTGCCTTTGTTTTGTTGGGTGTTATTTCTCTTCTCTGTCAAGAGAACATCTTGAAGTATTATTTGCAGAACAGGTTTGGAAGAGGCAAATTCTTTTAGCTTTTCTTTACTGTTGAAGAATTTTATCTCATTTTCAAAGACAAAAGAAAGCTTTGCTGGACATGTTCTCCTAGGCTGACAATTATTTCTTTTAGAATCTGGAATATGTCACTCCATTCTCTTCTGGCCTGTAGAGTTTCCAGTGAGAGATTTCCTGTGAGTTTAATTGGCATTGCTTTATATGTCAATTGATTTTTTCACCTGCACATCTGAGGATCTTTTTCTTATGTTCAATTAAAGAGAGATTGATGATCATGTGTCTTGATGAAGATCACTTTTGATCGGGCCTGTTGGGAGTTCTGTGCCCCTCCTGGATCTTGTTTCCCAATTCTTTCTCTAGATTAGGGAAATTTTCCTTTATTATTTCTTTAAAAAATATATATATACCCAGTTTCACTTTCTGTACTATCTGGGACTCCCTTAACTCTTATATTAGGCCTCTTAATAGTGTCTTTCAATTCTTGAATACTTTTTTGGCCTGATCCAGCTCTGCTTCCAGCTTTTTGATTGCTTCCCCTTGGTGACAGGAAATATCTTCCAATTCTGAGATTCTTTCTTCTGCTTGCTTCATTCTATTTTGTAGACTCTCCATTGTACTTTTAGTTTGCTCTACTGTGTTCTTAATTTCTGATATATCAGCCTTCATTTGCTTTCTTGCTGCTGTTGCTTGTGTAAAAGATTCCTTAAATTTTTTTGAACTCTTGCATATGTTTCTCATTGTTGATCAGAAGCTTTAAAATGAGTTTATGAACTCTGTGTCCCCCATTTTCTCGTTGTATTCCTCACTGAACTCTGAGGATGACATAGGGTTTTGCTCTTTTGCAGGGTAGTTTTTAGCAATATTCATTCTGCCTTTGTCTCTTCTTTTGCTCTTAGTCATTGTACTTCTGGTTAGCAGAGTCTTCTCCTTGGGACAGGTTTCTAAGCTGTGTCACCCACAGGTCTACAATGCGATTTTACTCATTGCAGTTGGTATACAACTCTTTGCTTACAGCCAATTGTGCCACTCCCTCCAGCGAGTTCCAGGTCTGGGTTCTTATGTTAGATTTCCTCCAAGAACTGCATAGCCTCAACTCCTGGCCCACCAATCTCTATATCCTTTGCTAGTGTGCTGAGGCTGCACTGTTGTCTCTGCAAACTTTCTCCCACTTCTGGTTGGATCAGGTCCCAGGATTAGGGAGACACCAGGTGTCCTATATAATTAGGTTGTTGATGGCTTTGTTCTTGCAGGAACCTGTTGGACATTAGGTCTGGGTGCCACATGGACCTATTTTGACCCATACGATGCCATACTTGACATTATGTTCCTGCGGGACCAGTGCAATTCGCTGAACTCAGTGAGTTCTCATGAGCTCAGCACATGTGCAGTTCATTGTTGTCCTCTGCAGTCCTAAAGCTTTTGCCACAGTGTTCCAATTGGCGCCTGACATACCACTACTAGAGTTCTTGATCTGCTGGCCATCAGGTCTGAGGGCTATCCAGACCTATCTTGGGTGGAACCTGTAGAATGCCACATTGATGCAGTTCACTGAGTCAGAAATGAGTTCACTCCCAGCTCAGCGTGTGCTCAGTCCTTTCCCTTGCCTTTGCCTCCCTACGCAAAATGGCACCCAATTTGGCTCTAGGGGGCTGACAGGGCTGTTAAATCCACCCTGTTCTTGCACTGCCCATCTGTGATCTGCTGCTCTGTCTCTGCTCCTAGTTAAATCAAATGGACCAGCAGGACAGACAGTTCTTTGTCTGGGTTCACCTCCAAAGCTCTCAGTGAAAGTCCCTTCCCACCTGGTTGTTGGTGGAGTTCTGGCTGCTGGTGGATTTCAGATTACTGTTAGTTGAATGCCGCTGGAGTATCAGTCACTGTAACACCACACCATCGTGTCCACTGCTTTCCTGTGTCTGTCAGTCTCCAGGTACCCCTCTGCTGCTGCTCTGTCCTCTCCTGTTTCCTGGAATGTGTCCTCTCTGCTTCATCCTAAATGTTTCTCTGTCCGTTTAAACTTGTCCTTACCTTATTCCACCATCTTAATTCTCCCAATACTTTTCTCTTCATTCTTTCAATCATTTGTCCTAAAAGTGTCAGTTATTATCTAGAAAACGTTAATTATTGCATTAGTTTCTGAGATGAAGTGAACAAGAAGATGTGATTCCTTGTTTAGTGACAAACAACTGTAATCAACAAAGAAATAAACACGTTTTCTAAAGCAAGCAAGGTGAAATGATGAAAAACATAACAAATTTTTTACTTGTATCAATCAGAGTCAGTAAAAATAATATTAAACCACTATAGTTATTTGTGAGGAAATTAATTGAATATGGGAAGTAAACATACATTGCTAAACCTAGAAGAGGATATCTGACTACCACTACTGAGTTATTCTCTTAAGCCAGAATGATTGGGAAGTCCTCTGGAATAGTAGCATAAGGATAACTGAAAGTGACAAAAGACTGTAGCCAGAAATTTCCAAAATCCATTGTTTTAAGATCTGAAAATAACAAAAATTAAAATCTACCTGCAAAATGTTTATTCAGGTCAAACTTACCCATTTAAATAAGAATAGTAGAACTTTTGGCATTTTTAACTTGGTATAATGTTAAGCCTTTCATACCCACCCTCCCTGTTCACTCTGCATTAACAATTCGTAAGCCTCTCAACTATCATGGTTGTGAAACACAGATGAAGAATAAATTTGAATCTCCCTCAAAGCCACATTTCCTACTATTTGGTTTTGGAATCTGGTGCAAAGCATTTCTTCCTCAGGATTTGTCTTTATTTTATCTAAGAGTTTACTCTATGCAAAATGTCCTATCCCAAGGACATTGCTCTAAAACATTCCCTGATAATTACAAAAAATAAAAGCTCCTACAGTGGCGATTCAGTTACTGTTAGTAACAGGCTTGTAAGAAAGCTTAAAAGAAAAGCAGACTAAATAAAGGCCAATGCTGGCATTGAAAACCTCTGAGATACTTTTTTGGAACTCATAAAAACTGGCACATACAAAGAGCTGTTTAAATGTCTAGATAATATTTGAGAAGGCCTGTGGAGTGTCATATTGGAAATGGCATGATGATTTCACAAGTGAAGGAAGAGAAAGATAGAGAGGCATCATATGAGCATGTGACAATAAAAGAAAATGAAATCTATGTTTCAAAAATTAAAGAAAAACAAAGGGAAAAAGGAAGAGAGAGGATAGGAAGTATAATTATGGAATTAAAACTTTATATATGAGCCTGGCGGCATGGCCTAGTGGCTAAAGTCCTCGCCTTGAATGCACCGGGATCCCATAAGGGCGCCGGTTCTAATCCCGGCAGCTCCACTTCCCATCCAGCTCCCTGCTTGTGGCCTGGGAAGGCAGTTGAGGACGGCCCAATGCACTGGGACCCTGCACCCGCATGGGAGACCTGGAAGAGGTTCCTGGCTCCCGGCATCGGATTGGCGCGCACCAGCCCGTTGCGGCTCACTTGGGGAGTGAATCATCAGATAGAAGATCTTCCTCTCTGTCTCTCCTCCTCTCTGTATATCTGACTTTGTAATAAAATAAATAAAAATCTTAAAAAAACTTTATATATGAAATACATGTAATTGGTTCTCATATAAATAAAAATAATCATATGCACAAATGAGATATGTCCCAATATATTCAAGGAGGGGATAATTTACAATTTGAATGTATCTCAGGAAATAACTGTTCAAAATTTTGTTGTCCACTAATAAACTAAGCACAGGTGTCAGTGGACAAATGAGGTAAATATTACTCTTCCAAAAATCATGTTGATGCTAATTAAATAAATACTAATCTACTAAAAATAGAAAAAAAATTAAAATTTTTCAGAAAATGTTTATTTCACTTTCAAAGTTGCAATCCTTTATTTAAAATCTGCTTTGGACAAAATATTATAATTGAATTAAAGGAACAGTAAAGTATTGGAGCTGATGTTGTGGTGCTACAGGATGCAAAGACAGCACACTATATTGATGTATACTTTGGAATCCTGACTACTCTGCAAATCATGGCATCTTGGTTCCACTTGGCTCAACCTCAATTTGTCTGCTGTTAAGTAAGTCTATTATTTGGAGACTAAACCAGCAAATGTAAGATCTCTCTCTCTCTCTTTGTCTCTCTCTCTCTCCTGTGCACATTTTTTCTCGTCTGTCATTCTACCTTTCAAATACATGAATAAATTAATCTTAAAAATAGTTAGATATGACCCATCTATAGGGACAAAAGCAATAAATGAATATTATTTTTACAGAATCTCTCATTTTTCACACACTAAATAAAGATTGTGAAAGGCAGAGACACAAACAGATGTTCAGTTTATTACTTCACTTCCAAAGTAAACAAACTAGTGACAACTATGACAGGTTTCAACAAGAAGTATGGAGTTCAATACAGGTCCCTGACATGGATGGCAGTGTCCCAAGTAATTGAGTCATTAACTAGTTCCTGAGGGGTTGTGTATTAGTAGAAAAGTGGAATTAGAAACAGATCCAGGACTCATATCAAGGCACCATGATATGGGATATTGGTATCTTCCATGAAGTTAGGTGATTTACCAGATGTGTGTCCCTATACATAGATTTTAAACTATTATAAATATCCTAAACCTTATTAGCAGTTATAAATATATTTGAAACACAGTAAAAGTACTAAAGGAAACAGAATAGGTACCTCCCAAAAGTGATGCCATCACTAAGTACATTAGAAGTATAATACAACATGGGCCTGGAGTCGTGGCTTAGTTGATTAATCCTCCCCTAGCAAATGCAAGGATCCCATATGGGAGCCGGGTTGTATCCCTTCAGCACTGTTTCCCATCCGATTCCCCGCTTGAAGCCTGTGGAAGCAGTAGAAAATGACCCAAAGCTTTGGGACCCTACTCGCATGCTGGAGACCTGAAAGAAGTTCCTAATTTCTGGTTTCAAGTCAGCTCAGCTCTGGCCATTGAAGCCAATTGGAGAGTGAACCAGCAGATGGAAGATCTTTCTCTTTATCTCTCCTTCTCTGTTTGTAAATCTGCCTTTCAAACAAATAGTCTTTAAAAATACAACACAGTAAATGTAACTAATCGACCTTGAGAAGCACAGCAACTGAAATAAAAAATTACTTAAATGGGCTCAACAGCATGCTTGAGTTCATCCTTGAATTGAACAATAAATTTCAACAAGGCAGCATCAGCAAATTCAAAATTAGTCCAGAAGTTATTCAACCTGAGAAATACAAAAAAAAAAAAGAGTAATGAATTACAAAGACAAGCCAGGAGCCTTTAGAGCATCATTAAGTCTACTAACTTACATAATGGAGTCCTAAAAGAAAATAAGAAAACTGTAGCAAAGTAAATATTTGAAAAATGCTCCAAATCTCCCAAAGATTAATGAAAAATGTTCACATACACATTTGCTGAGGTAAAAACATTTCAGTGGGATAAACTCAAAATGATCCAGACCTAGAAAATTCTTATTTCATTAAATATCAAAGACAAAAAGAAAACTTGAAAAAAACAAGTGACTCACTAAGTAATCATCAATAACATTGGCAGTTGATATTTTGATAGGAAAATTAAGACAAAAAGACAATGAGATGATATATTGCTGGAAAAAGTTCTCATCCAATAAATATATAAAAGGCAAAATGTTTGTATGAAATTTAAAAATTTGGGGCTGGTATTGTGACATAGTAAACCGCCTACAGTGCCAGGATCCCATTTCAAGTCCCCAGCTGCGACACTTCCCATACAGAATACTAGTAATGTGAGAATGAAGAAGAGGGTGGCCAAAGTGCTTGAGACACTACACTCCTGTGGGAGATCCGAATGAATATCAGAGAACAATGACTTTGGTATTTTGGTTGTGATAATGTTAAATCTATAAATTGCTTTGGGTTCTATGAACATTTTGATTTTTCCAATGATTTTTAATACATAATTATTTTTCCCTTGACAGAGATTTACATGCATAGAAGATAATTTCTTACTATCCATGAACACAAAAATATGTATGTATATGTGTTTGTCTGTCTCCTATTTACTTAATGTTTTGTATTTTTTCTTGTGGTGCTCTTTCACATCCCTAGTTAAATGTATCCTAAGGTATTTAAAATGTTTGTAGCTATTGTGAAGTGAGCTGATTTCATTTTCTCAACTGTGACACTGCATCTGTATACACAGCTATAATATAGTATATAGAAATTCTTGATACTCTCCTAAAGTATCCAGACATAGTGTTTGTGGGAATAGCAACACAAGAAAAGAATGTAAGACAGAGTTCAGCTAAAGAAAAACATTTATGTACTGTTGAGATTTATTTGACATTAAGCCAAACCAAATAACTTATAATGTGACTTGCCCTCCACAAGAAAGTGCTGATAATAAGTATAAATTATATTATATTAGAATAATTGTTATAAAATGTTTATTTTGTTCAAAAAAGGCAATTGGGAAAAATTCTAAAAGAAAAACCTAATCATATGAAATAAATATAAATGATACTTTATTAATAATTAGATTAAATAAATTGGACTAAGTATTCTAATGAAATGTTAGAGATTGGGAGATAGGATATTAAAAAAAGAAAATGATCTATCCATATGATATACAGAGAATACACTTGGGATTTAAAGGGAGAATTTTAAAGTAAAAGGAAAAATAATACACAATTCAAATAAGTAATGAAGAAAGTTGTGGCAGATCCCAAGTAAGTATGGGCTGGAGGCACAGAGGTTTAGTCTCCAGCTGCATGACTACAGCTGGGGGAACTCGAGTCAAGCCAGGCTTGACGTTTGGAATCCTAGCTACACCCACTGTTGCCATGCAGTGGGCTTAAGGTTTGGGAAATTTCTTGATCCATGGGTACCATGCTGCAGGTGGGTCTCGAGTGGGTCTGGGCTTCAGACTCAAGATTTTGGCTTTGCCCACTGTTGCCATGCTTTGGACAGATCCCAAGTAAGTCTGGACTGGTAGCTTGGGTGTTTTGCTCTACCAGCTGTGTGCTTGCAGCCAGGTGAACTCTGGCCAGGTGGCCTGGGCATTAATGATGTCGAGTGAAGCTCTCAGGCTACCTGGTAGGGACTTGGGGGTGTGAGGTTGCAGGGAATCTGGGGCATGTCACAGACAGAGATGAGCAGGGACCAGAGGGATCACACCCAGGTGAGAAATGATTTCTCTCAGAATTCCATGGACAAGGCCACTCTGCTTGAAGGACTACAACATGAAACCCACCAGAGAGACTCAAAAAAGGGAACAGGTACTGTGAGTCTGGACCATGAAGCTTACAAATACATGAATGAATCAGGTCTGGGGATAGAATCTTAAATGGAATATGTGGGCTCCCCCATGTGGAACAATAATCTCCATTGGCACGCACAAGAATTGTGGCTGGGAATAGGCCTGGTTGGGGTACTAAGGGGATGCCCTAGCTGGGTTGGGATTCCCACTGTTTAACATGAGATCCAGAACTGGGGCATTGTGCTGGGCTGGACATGGCTTCAGTCTCCTGCATGGATGTGGACTGGGTCTGAGGAGTGCCAGACTGGGCTAGACTCCAGCACCCACTGGTAGTCATGAGAGTCAGCCTGGATATAGATGAAGCTAGGTTAGGTCTCGGCTCCCACCGAACCATATAAGAGCTGTGCCTGTGCATGGACCAAGTGTGGCTGGGTTGCAAAACCCAACAGTAAGAACTGGAAAGGTTATGGGCTGGTAGGGTAAGGACACCATTCATGCAGGACAACATGTGGACAGAGTGAACCTCCACCAAGGACCCACCAGGGTGTGCAAAGTTTGCCATTAGGAGGAAACTGGATAGAGGAGCTTGCTGAACTCCTTTGTCAGGTTGCAGTCCCCACAGGAAAACGCAAGAACCAAGGCAAAATGCAGCCCAAACCAGACCAGGTTACAATGCCTGCTGGCATACATGTGGGGCAGTTCAGGAGGTGGGCCTTACTGGGACAGTTCATAACATTCACTGGCAGATCTGAGAACCAGGATGGGGTGCATTAGGGGAGTGAGTTGGCTGCATCACCAGCCAGTTCACACTTGAGTTATGGTAGGGGACTGCCTGAAAAAGACGAAACTGTAGCACGAACCAGCACAAGCTAGAATTGGGAGCAAGTTGGATTAACTAGGCTGAGGTACAAAGTGGTGTATGCCAATGAAGATAACTCATATCAGTCTGGAGGTTGTAGGTGTCAGGTCCATGAGCACCAAGGTTGGGGGGGGCCTGGCATGTCCCAAATAACAGGGCCAGAGGCCTTGGGCCCGCCTATGCTGTGAGTACTAGTTCCATGAGCCTCAGGTGTGGGGATCCTGGAGGGGCCTGGTTCTTGTCTAGGTCACTGAGCCCACCTGTGTGGTGGGTGCCAGGTACACTAGCCCTGGGGGTTGGGGGCCCAGAGGTTCCTGGGTCAAATGGCCTAGGGTCTTGGGTCTGCCTACACAGTGGGTGCTGTTTCCTTGAGCACCATAGGTGGGGGGTCTCTTGGTCTAGGTCACCAAGCTTGCCTGTGAAGTATGGGCTGGCTCCATGGGGCCCGAGGGTTGAGGAGATCCAGTGGGTCCTGTTTTGCAACTAGCAAAGTGGTTACTGGATACATGCTGGATCCATGAACTCCAGGGGTGGGGGGTTTGCATGGACCTGACTCAGGTCCATGAGCCCACCA
The DNA here is from genome assembly GCF_030435755.1 of Ochotona princeps. Taxonomy (NCBI): domain Eukaryota; kingdom Metazoa; phylum Chordata; class Mammalia; order Lagomorpha; family Ochotonidae; genus Ochotona; species Ochotona princeps. The sequence continues at coordinate 50,315,853 of NC_080865.1, forward strand.
AGGAGAACTAGTCTTCAACAGTGTAGAGGATGGAATGCTGGATGGCAGACCATAGTGCACTTGGAGGACATGGTAGGCTAGTGGAACCTGCAGAGGGCATCTGGTGTCATAGCAAAGAATGGAGAACAGAACATATGGACAACTATTCCAGCCAAACGATGATAGCAAATATCTCGGCAATTGGAGACTATTTCAGTGATGTCAGCCAATGGATTGGCAAGATCAACAGCATTTTGTAACTATTGCATCCACTTGGGCAGAACCTTCGGAACATGCTCCACTGTAACCCTAGGTTGATACAGGTGGCCTTTCTCTATCCTCGGGTACTGAGATGCTTGGGAACCTGTGTATGGCCTATCCCCTTAACTCTTCTTTCCTACCAGAAATGGGAAGAAGAAATAAAAAGCTTGGAAACAATGATCACACCCACTTATCCCTAACCCTAGATCCTTCCCACCTTGATCAACTATGTAAACATCATCTAAAATTAAAAAAAAAAAGAAAAAAAAACTTTATTATTACTTTTCACACTTTAATCAACATGCTGGTATTCTGAGTTCTCAGAATCATCTGCAACAGTTTGCTTATAACTTTTTAGGATTTCTCTAGCTTTCTCCTTCAAACAAAATATCTCCCCATCAAACGATTCCAAAGTTCCCTCCTGTACCACTGTAAGGTACAGTCATAGTCATGACATCATCCTTGACGACAATGATCTAAATTGTCTTTTCATCCCTAAAATGAAACAAACACATGATGCAAGCTTCTCATCAAAGAGTTTCGTTGTGACCCTTGGTTTTGAAGATTGAAGTAGAAAATCAGGTAGTCCCATTGTTTGGTCTGCAATGAAGGTGTGTAACTGTGGCCAAAGGCAGTAACATGTGACAAAATAGGACATAGAATAGCTTGGGGCAATTCAAATTTTATACTTTTTTCAAGAAAAAGTTTTAAGGGGGTCAGCACAGTAGCCTAGTGGCTAAACTATATATAATTATATATAAAATTAAAATTCATGTACACTTTCTGAAGTTTTAAAACAGATGAAACCGTCATGGCCAGGGATATATAAACCAAAATTTAAATTGCAATCATAGTACATCCACTAGAACCACTAAATCAGAAAAACGGGCAATAGCAAATATTGATAAAGGTGTGCAGAGCTATAAACTCAGATAAAAAGCAACTGTTTTAAAAAACAACCTTGCAGTTTCTTAAAATTTTAACATGAATACCATTTGATTCAGTGATTCGCCCAGATGTGTACTCCAAGAAATTAAAATTTATATCTATAGAAACTTTTTGTGCATGGATCTTCATAAAAAGTGTTGTTTTAACAGTTGTAGCTTCATATCAATGGCTTATCAGTATCAACCAAAAGTTGGTATTTCCATCTTGTCGGCTATTATCCAAACATACAAAAATGAAATATCAATACATACTATAGGATGAATGAATCTTTAAAAATCATGCTAAATGAAAGAAATCAGAACAAAGGATATATTGTGATAATACACACACACACACAACCAGATATACATATACATGATTTCATTTTAAAGTGACAAAAATATTTAGGGATAGGTATTGGTGATAGTAACAGAACATTGAGAATGTACTAAACCATACACACTGGTGTGCATTAAAAGCACACATGCTTTGTTATGCAAGTTAAAGCAGAAGTTAAAGCAGAAGAAATTATCAGAGGTGTGATCCACAGATCACAAAACCACTCACTGTTGCCACAACTACTGCCACCAATCACTACACTTGCCTCTAGACAACCATGAAACAGAAAATTAACCATGGAAATCTGAATCTAATCACTGTGATTGCTTTTCTTTCTTTTTTTCCCTTTTATTATTATTATTATTATTATTATTATTAATTATTTTGCATTATGTGACAGTTTCATAGGCTCTGGGAATCCCCCCCTCCCCACACCCCTCCCCCCTGGTGGATTCCTCCACCTTGATGCAGTATTACAGTTCAAATTCAATCAAGATTCTTTCCTTGCAAACTTATACCAAGCATAGAGTCCAGCTACTTATTGTCCAGATGGGTTGAACAGTTTCTTGGGGAGACCATTTCTGGTCTGAAGTTAGAGCTGGTAAAATATCATCCCAGTCAATTAAGAGTCCCAATATAACATCAACAGCTGTTTGCAACATTATGGAATTGACATGGTTGTGAGTAACCAGTATGTTAAAAAAAAAAAAAAAAAAAAAAGCAAGTTCTTAACCACAACCTCTGATTAGCTCATTGACATTTCAATTTTAGTTTATATACAGGACCAACTGCTATATACCTTAAAATGGCTATAAGGTACCATTCAGCTGTCTCATGTCTATTTCATTTTAGTATTTAGCCATTTGTTGTGTTGAAGTATAATTTTGCTGATCTTGGCAGATTTTAGGATAATCTAGACTGGCTTGTAACTCTAACAAGACATTTGTTGACAATTAAGGTGCAGAACATTTTTTTTTTTGCGAGGGGGGTTGTGCAGGGAAATCCCCAGCACCATGGTGAGGAGTGACTAATCTTTGTGTCCCACCCAGCAAGGCATGAGCCAATCCACGCCAGCTCTTTCCTGTCAGATTCCAAGCTCTACTTTTGGTTGTTTGTCTATTTATTTTAGGGTTTTTTTAGTTTGTATGATTGTTTGTTTGCTATGAGGGGTTTTCGAAGCGATCCTGATGGTCATCGGGAGGGAGGGTGGGGGTCCAGAGGTGGAGCCAGGCTCGGACCAGAGAAAGCTCTCCTCCCTGGTCCTGAAGGACGTTTATCGTTCTTCTGTGTCTGCTGACTGCTCAGGGCTTCTGGTTGTCTTTCCGATGACGCTGGTTTCTGCACAGAAGTGTTTGGACTTCTTCCATCCCCTGCGGAAGCTCCGATTGGGGGTGGGTGACCTCAGAGTACTCGGCCTCCAAGGGCATCCAATTCCCTGTGGCCTCCTAGGCAGTTGGGATGTAGTCCTTGTTGCTCGTATTAATAGTTTGTGGTGAAGGTCTGGGAGTCTTCATGGTTGGGATCCAAGCTTCCTCCTTACCACCTGCTCCACTCTGGAGTGCCCTCCTGCTCCACGCACATGACCTCCTGTTAAGAGGTTGTCAGGATCGCATCCGGTTCCCCCCTCATGCATTGCTATAGTAGTTTTGCTATTGCTTAGTGCTGCTTTGAGTCTGTTGTCTATGAATTACCAGATTTGATCTTGATAGGCTATATTGTACTTTTTCCTCACTCTTTTTATGGTCCTGAAAGACTTCCCTGCACTCCCTCCCCATGTGATTGCTTTTTAATTACTGCACATCCAAGATTTTGTTTGCCAACAGGATTAGAATGGGAAAAACCTTCTATATTCTGTTTCTCTAATCTCACAGAGAATTTTTATTGGAGGAATCACATTCTCTTAAAGATTTAATGAAGGACTGGCACAATGGCTCAATTGGTTGACCTGCCCCCTCACAGATGCCAGGATCCCATATGGGTGACAATGGTTTGTTTCTGGCCTGTTCCACTTCCCATCCAATTTCTTGCTCAGGAAGAAGCCCCTGGCTCCTGGCCTCAGATCAGCTTAGCTGCAGCCCTTGTGGCCATTTGGGGAGTGAACCAGCAGACAGAAGATCTGTTCCTCCTTTTCTCTGTAAATTTGCCTTTCCAAAAAAAATAAATAAACCTTAAAAAATTTAATGTAAGATCAATAACCCTTTCCATACTGTTTTTGCTGCAACCCATGTGTTACAATGTTTTTGTTTTTATTTTCATTTCTTCCAAATAGTTTCTTTTCTCTTATCAAATTTTTCACTGATTAGTAAATCACACAGTAGCATCGTTTTATCCAAGAAGCTTTTGTGTTTTCTTTTTCATTTCTTCACTGATACAGTGACTATTCAGTAGCAGTGTCTATAACGGTGTAGCTGTAAATTTTCTTTTCTTTTAACTTCATTTCTGTTGTTGAATCTGCTCCATATTTGAGGGAAAGTAAAGTGAGAATGTAATGGAGACTATCATATCCAGATGTGAAGATACAATGCACTATGCATCTCTACTTGCAAATGAACAATGGACTCCAAATGACTGTTGGACATACCTAGGCAATAAGATGCTGCATTATCTGGCATTGTCTGTACCAGTAATGTCAGAACACACTTTAATAACAGACTGATGTATACAAGACTGCTTATGAAGGACTATACTACTGTAATAATGTGGGGGAAATCAGGGGCTGGGAATTTGGGGAAGGGGTAGGAAGATACAGAACCTATGCAATTGTACCATAAAATTTTTAAAAATAATGAAATTAAAAATAAAAATAATGAAAAGAAATCCGTGATATATGAGTGTAGTGCTTTGGTTTGTTGTGTTTTGTTTTTTATTTGCAGACTTTCGAGCACTGGAACAAGTGTAGGCTATTGGTTGAAAGATGCAATACTCAATGCTCACTATAGAGGTCCTCTCCAGAGATATTACCTTATGTAACAGTTTCAATAATGGGATGATATTAGTAAGCAGGCAATGTAAAAATCTGATAAGAAATCATCACATGACATGGGAAGCGCATGAGCTGTAACCCTGCAGGACTAGATTCATTTTGGAAGCTGAAAAGAAATTCTTTTTGCTTTTTATTTTTTCTAACTGCTATTATATTCCGAGTTTTCATTGTTTCCTTGTGCTGCATTATAGAAAATTTCTTGTGACTTTTTGTTAAAATTGGCTTTGTATGTCAGTTGCTGTATAATACATTTTTAGCAAGACCATAGATTTTTTTAAAGATTTATTTCTTTTTATTACAAAGTCAGATATACAGAGAGAGGAGGAGAGACAGAGAGGAAGATCTTCTGTCCGATGAGCTGCAATGGGCCGGTGCGCGCCGATCCGATGCCAGGAGCCTGGAACCTCTTCCGGGTCTCCCACATGGGTGCAGAGTCCCAAGACTTTGGGCCATCCTCAACTGCTTTCCCAGGCCACAAGCAGGGAGCTGGATGGGAAGTGGAGCGCTGGGATTAGAACAGGTGCCCATATGGGATCCCGGGGCTTTCAAGGCTAGGACTTTAGCTGCTAGGCCACTCCGTCGGGCCCAAGACCTATTTTTTAAATGTACTCTTGCCAATTTGATATTGGTTTTATTTAGTTTGATCTCAAATCTTTGGGTTTATTTTTAAAATCCCGTTTCTTGTTAAATTTGATTTTAGTAGATGTAAGCTAGCATATTTGTTGTTTTAATGTGTCTGATAATTGAAATATCTGAAGAGTTTGCGAGTTTGTTATATTGTCTATTATGGTGCCTTGTTTTCTTGTGTGAATGTTATTTTTTAGTGCATGATACTTGCTTTTGAAAAATCATTTGAAAGGATTTGGGGTCTAGGATGTAGTGTTTACCCTTCCAAAGGGAACTTATTTTTATGCCTGTCATATGCCCAAGGAAACTGCCAGTTAAAGATCACTTGATACTAGAATCACAGCCAGAGGTTTTGTTTGTTTTGTTTTTGTTCACTTCAATGATGTAAAATTAGCCTATAAATCTGCAGGAGTAACAGCTTGCAGTTACACCTTTGTGGTTACACTCTCCCTCAACACCTCTCAAGTTGATAACCTGGCTATTCAGCAAAATTCTATGACCATCTAGGGAGTAAATAATTTCCCTTTAATAAGTAAGTCATGAGAATATAGATCTTTGAATCCAGATTTTATTTAGAGAAATTTTACTTACTATAGTGTTTAATACAGGAGAGTCCTGGACTTTTACTTCTCTTGAAACTGAAGCTCACAAAGGAAAGAAAATCCCTCAGGAAAAAAAAATGAATAAATGCAGTTTTCTGGGTTCTTTTATGAATTCTTACAATGAATTAAATTTTGGTCTTTCAATTTCTGCCTTGTCTCTTTATTACTTTTGTGATTTTTAAAATGTATTTTAACTACACACTTTAAGGAATTTGTGCTGGGATTCCTGCTTTTCTGGGTAGCCTAAGTTATCATCTGCTATATCTACTTTCAAATTAATTTTACATTTTAATCTATATTAAATCAGATAAGCTTAAAGTTTACTTTTAAAATAACTTTTTATGAGGCCAACTAATGAATGCTTACTGTTAAAAACAAAAAGCAAAAGTGTCTTTTAATCATTACAAACCCCAATTTTATTAACTTTGAGTTGTTTCTCAGGGTTTTATCAGAAATACTATTACTCCATTTGAAATATATTTTTTTTAATTTTGTCTCCAGATGGTATGGACACCTTAAGTCCATCATCTATAGAAAATTTAGGATTATCATCCCAAATTTAGTTTGCAATCACATTACTATCTTGCTTACATCCTTTCAGTGCCTTCTCATGACTCATTTGATAAAGTTTAAAGAGTAACAGAGCATTGATTGAAAAACATGTACAAACTTAGCCAACTAATTCAGTCTTTTGTAATATAATTGCCTCTTATTTTTCAAGTTATAGTATTCAGTTCCTTTTCCCATGAGAATTCCTTTGTCCTCCAAGATATTCATAAGTAGTATTTGCATATCCCATAACAGGTTTTTCATTTCTCTACATTCGACTAGATAAGACTTATCCTATTGATATCTGTTCAAATGTCACTTCTTTGAAACAGCATTCCTTTATTTCTCCCATCCAAATTATTTATGCAATTATGTGTTTCATATAAACTTATAATTTCTGTCATTAAATGTATTAAATTATTATTTGGATAAATATTTATTTTTAATTTTATTTTTTCAAAAGAGAGACAGACAGAGGAGTGCCATCTGCTGATTCACTCCCTCAGATGTGTGCAACAGCTGGTGATGGGGCAGGGCTAAACCCTGAGAGAGGAATTCAGACTAACTTGAATTTGTAATTTCTTCCACTTCACCTTATCTGTAAGCTTTCTTTTTGTCTACTATTGGAAAGAGTCTTGGTAAGTTTTACTTATTACCTGTGTGACCTTTTGACTTCTGTTCATTCAGACAGACTAGGAAGGTATAGCAACAGGATTTGGATGATCAGACTCATGCCATTCACAAGAAAAACAATTGCAACTATAAAATTAGTAGTTATAAAATTGTTTGCACAGGTCAGTTCACAATGGATAATATATGAAATAGACTCCAAAGCAAATGTGATATAGAGAGGTTTCAAAGTTTGATAAATTGGAGAAAGACACGCTGATCTTCATCCATGTCAAATTAAAGCTCAATATACAGTGACTTAAAATTATGAGTGCAAGGGAATGAAAATGGTGGGATACGGTAAGGACACATTTAAACAGAGGGAGAAACATTAGCCAGTGTGAAACAGAGAGGGCACATTCCAGAAAATAGGAAAGGACAGAACAACAATAGAAGGGCACCTGGAGACTGACAGACATGGGAAAGCAGTGGATACAATGGTGTGGTGTTGCAGTGACCTGTACCTCAGTGGCATTCAGATTTGAATGATAGCCACAGCTGGAACTCCACCAGCAACAAGGTGGGAAGGGACATTCACCAGGAGCTCAGAAGGTTAAACCAAAGAATTGCCCATCCTGCTGCTCCGTTTGATTTGACAAGAAGCAGAGCCAAAGTGGTAGGTTCCAGATGGCTGTGCTGGAACATGGGGCTTTCACAGCCCACTCAGCACCCTAAAGCTGAACCAGGCACCATTTTGTGTAGGGAGGCAAAGGCTATGGGACAGGACTATACATGCACTGAGCTGGGAGCTCATTTCTGACTCAGTGAACTGCAACAATGTGGCATCCTATAGGTTCCACCCAAGATAGGTCCAGGTAGCCCTCAGACCTGATGGCCAGCACATCAAGAGCTCTAGTAATGACACATCAGGCACCATTTTGTACAGAGTAGTAAAGACTTTAAGACTGCAGGGGACTGCCCAGCACAGTAGCGTGGTGATTAAAGTACTTGCCTTGGATGTGCCAGGATCCCATGTGGTTCCCTGTTCTAATATTGGTGGCCCTGCTTCCCATCCAGCTCCTTACTTCTGGCCTGGGAAAGTAGTTGAGGATAGCCCAAAGCCTTGGGACTCTGCACCTGTGTGGGAGACCCGAAAGAGCTCCTGACTCCTGGCTTCGGATTGGCTCAACTCCAGGAGTTGCCGTCACTTGGGGAATGAGCCATTGAACAGAAGATCTCCCTCTCTGTTTCTCCTACTCTCTCTATATCTGGCTTTGCAATAATAATAAATAAATCTTTAAAAAAATAAGAAGACTGTAAGGGACAACAGTGAACTGTGCAAGCGCTGAACTAGGAGCAAACTCACAGAGCTTAGTGCATTGCACTGGTCCCACTGGCAAAATAATACCGAGTACAGCATCGTATGTGTCAAAATAGGTCTGTGTGGCCCTCAGACCTAACGGCCAACAGGTTCCTGCAAGATTAGCAGTACCAACAACCTAGCTATTTAGAACACCTGATGTCTCCCTAATCTGGGCACTGCTCTAACAGAAAGTGGAAGAAAGGTTATAGGGACAATGGTGCAGCTTCAGCACAATATCACAGGAGGTGGAAACTGGTGAGCCAGGAGCTGGGGCTACAGAGACCATGGCGGAAATCTATTATAAGAACCCAGACCTGAAACTCACAGGAGGGAGTGGCACAATTGACTGCAAACAAAGAGCTGTGTACCAACTGCAATAAGTAATATCGAACTACAAACCTTTGGGTGACACAGCTTAGAAACCTGCTCTAAGGAAAAGATTCTGCTAACCAGAAGTAAGAGCAAAAGAAGAGACAAAGGCACAATGAATATTACTGAAGACTCCCCTGAAAAAGAACAAAAACTTTTGCCAACCTCAGAGTTAACTGAGGAATACATCAAGAAAATAGGGGACACAGAATTCAGAAATCTTGTCAAAAAGCTTCTTATCAGCAACGAGAAGTACATAATACAAGAGTTCAAGTAATTTAAGGAATGTGTCACACAGGAAATGAATCAAATGAAAGCTAACATATCAGAAATGAAGAATACAGTGGAGCAAATTAAAAGTACAGCGGAGAGTCTCCAAAATAGAATGAAGTAAGCAGAAAAAAGAAGATATTTCCTGTCACCAGGGTGAAACAAACAAAAAGCTGGAGGCAGAGCTGGGTCAGGCTAAAAAAAGTATTCAAGAATTGAAAGAGACTATTAAGAGGCCTAATATAAGTACCTATGAAACTGTGTTACATAATACAATGTAATTAATGAATTAAAAAAATAATTAAAAAAAGAAAGTAAAAAAAAATGCCTTGTTATAGTAAAAAAAAAAAAAAAAGCTGGGTTTACAAATGTATTTAATGAAATGATAAGGGAAAATTTTCCTAATCTAGAGAAAGAATTGGGAAACAACATCCAGGAGGGGTACAGAACTCCCAACAGGCTTGACCAAAAGTGATCTTCACCACAGTACATGGTCATCAAGGTCTCTTCAATTGAACATAAGGGAAAGATCCTTAAATGTGTACATAAAAAAAATCAATTTACATATAAAAGAATGCCAATTAAATTCACAGGAGACTCTGCAGGCCATAAGAGAATGGAGCAACATATTCTAGATTTTAAAAGGAAAAATAAAAGTTTGGCTCAGGATAATGTTCCCAGCAAATCTTCCCTTTGTCTTTGAAAATAAAACAAAATTCTTCCCCAATAAAAAAAGCACAAGGAATATGCCTCTTCCAGTCCTGCCCTACAAATGATATTTTAAAATGTTCTCTTGACAGAGAAGAGGAATAGCACCCACCAAAACCAAAGGAAAATGTGGAGAACATCCCAGGGTAACAACAACAGAAGTCTAAATCAATTAACAACCCATTGCTAGAATGACAGGACCAAATTAACCCCTATTTATATTAAACCTGAATGTAAATAGCTTAAACTCATCAATCAAATGTCACAAATAAGTAGACTGGATTTTAAAAATCCCATCTATTTGTTGCCTACAGGAAATATATCTCACCAACAATGATCAATGGAAATTATGATTTTGATTTTTTTAAATTTCATATCTTCAAAACACTGTATTGTTAAATTCTTTACTGACTCTACAGATGCATCATTTTCTTCAAGAAGATTCTTAATTTTCTTTTTTTATTTCTTCAGAGACACATTAGTCATTCAGTAGCATTCTATTTAACTTCCTGGCATTTTAAATTTCTATTTTTCTTCCTGATGTTGATATTGTATTGTGGCTTTTCACTTAAGGGGATATGCAGTAACTGTGTAATGGAGACTATCATATCCAGATATGAGAATACAATGCAATACAGTATGCACGTCTACTTCCAGATCAAAGGTGGACTCCCAATTATACTGCTAAATATATGTTGACAATAGGCTGCTCGATGCTCTGCCATTGTCCATGCCTGCAATGGTGAACATATGACTGTGTATGAAGAACTATGCTATAGCAATAATATATGGGAACTCAGTGACGCGGTGGTATCTTGGGGAGAGGCTAAGGGAAATCCCAGGGCCTATAGAGCTATATCATAAAATGGTAATAATAATAACAAAGTAGTAAAATATTTTTTAAATACATTAAAAACTTTTAAGTGCAATTATTGTTGAACTGTTAGAAATGATGGAGGGCTGTTGAGCAGAATCAGGAAAGCAATTGAATTCTGATTCTCTTCTTGAAATAATGCCTACATAATGAATAAAATGTTTTCACTTCATATGGTTTGAAAAAGAAAATAGGAGATATATGTATATGTATATATAGAAAAATACCATTTAGCCATAAAAAAAAGAATGAAATCCTGTCTTCTGCAACAAAATGGAAGCAACTGGTGACCTTTATACTTAGGGAAATAAGCCAGTGTCAAAAAGTCAAATATCATGAGTTTTCCTTGATATATAGTAGTGTTTATAAAATACAAAAATTATAAAGCTAAAACTGACATCCTGTGATTTGGTCATTGTTCTTATCCTTTGTTTAAACTCTAGTGAAACAGTGGTCTTTCTACTTTTTACTTTTTGAACAGTGTGGTTGGTGACTCATTAGGGCTATGCTTATAAAATAAATTGAACTCTGTTATGGCAAAAAAAAATGGAAGAAAAAGAAAACAAAGAAAAAACATGAAGAGAGGAAGGAAGTGAAGTATGTTTTTTTCTTCAATTGTATTTATGAAATACCTCAAGTCTTATTTTTATATTAATAAAATTATTACAAAGAAATTGCACAAGGTCCAGCACGATGACTCAGTTGGCTAATCCTCCCCTAGTAAGTGCAAGGGATCCTATATGGTTGCTGGTTCATGTCCCTTGCTCCACTCCCATCTAGATCCCTGCTTGTGGCCTGGAAAACAGTGAAGGATGATGCCTTAGGACCCTGCACCTAGGTAGGAGACATGGAAGTAGCTCCTGGCTCCTGGTTTGGGATCAGTTCAGCTCCAGCCATTGCAGCCACTTTGTGAGCAAAGAAGCAGATGGAAAATCTCTCTGTCTCTGCCTCTCTCCATAAATCTGCCTTTCCAATAAACATAAATAAATCTCTTAAAAATTACACAGAATAGTAGTTCTTATTAAAGGTTTATTTTAAAATCTGTGTTTATAGATTCCATAAACTATGTAAACAAGAACCTTCACAAAATCTGTTTAGAAAAAGTTATGTCCATTATGCCAAGTAAAACATTTTGTAGAATACGTTAGAACATCAGTTGCAAGTAGTTTTAGAAAATGTTTATTTCTAAACAATTGAGATTTTCACTGAAATTGGGCATTACACAACCAAATGATGGTTTGTAATCCTTCATTAAGCTATTTCTGGTAGACGGTTTCTCTTTTCAATAGTCCATCTGTCATCAAAGTATTTTTTCCAAAAATAAAACTAAAATAAACAATTAGGAATATGATTTTTTTTGTAAAGCAAAATGCACAAAATTTTACCCAACTGATCACATCTTGATGCTGATGTAATGTTGTTACTATAACTATTTCTTAATGTTTAATATTAATTTTTATTTTTAATCTTGCTATATAACAAATAATTGACAAACCATTATTAATTTTCAGATATCCAATAACTATACTGATAAAATAACTTTAGTCTATGCTTTTAAACTTTAATATATGTATGCCTCATACTGGGGAACTTATAAACTCCTAGGTGTAAATGGAGTTGAATCCAAATACGTCATCTGTACTGAGGTGCCCAGTGAGGCTCACAATATTCTAATCTTTACACTATATTTTTATAAGGATGCAATTGCATTATTATATCCCTATTGAAAAATATTTCCATACCTATTTCTATATGTCCATGCATGTCACAATGCCGGACTTATGTTTTGCTTAAAAATTGATTTTTTATTTTGAAAAAAAACTTTAAGTATTTATTTTAATATGGGTGATGGCAAACAACAATATTGAGTTTTTCTCTAATGTTTTGTCTGTCTTTAAAGTATGTTTTGCAAAATATTTCAAGAATGAGTAACCAGAAATTTTTGATTAAATAGGAAAAGTGCATGTTTGGAGGTTACACCAAAGTCAAATTTCATGTATTTTCATTTTATCATCTTATTCTATATTCATAAATCTATATTGTTCAAATCTACATGATCCAGTTCAATACTGATTTTGCAACAGGAGAAACTAAATTTCTTCAACAGTAGTAGAACTGATTGATTTGGGCCCTATGCTAACGGAACTACCACTTAACTAGGTGTTAGAACTGTGCATTTATTTCTCCCTCCCCTTTTCACTAAACTGGCCACATTGACTGGGTCAACTTAGAGAGCTAATTGTGCAAAAATAATGTGAGCATGGTAGGGTATGAAGAGCTAGAAAGCAAAACTCCATGAAAGTTGCTCTATTATATTAATTTCAAAAACACATTATCTCCGAGGTGTGACATTTTGCCAAGCATGTGACTCATGTCATTGTCATCAAGTTGTTCTCTCTTTTACATCTATTTTCTCTTAGAAAATTTTGACATAGTGGTTTTAGTGAAAGGAGCATTCAAAAAGGCTTATAAAAGAGCTTGTGAGTCTTCTCCATCTTCAAATAATTCTGTCAAAATCTGATTTTGAAGTGTGCCACATAAATGAACCTGTTCTTTGAATTATAGCAAATTGATTTCATAATGAGGTGGGAGAAGGGTTGAACAAAACATATTGTACTCAACCAATCAAGTAAGAACTCATCAATGGTTTAAACAATAATGCTTCATGCTTGCATGCTTTCTAGAGGTGTTTCATAAGAACTCCTTGTATTCTTGATGCTCTGTAATTTCTCCAGCATCTCTTTGGTATTTGGAGCCTTTGGATCTTTGCTTATCAACATGTGCAATTTGAGTGTATAATTACTACCAAAAAATGTCAATTTTTAAGCATAATAAAGAATTTGTATGTTGGTATCTGGGTCAAATTTTTCATAACTGTGGACTACTTTAAAGAATTTTAGTTGCGTTGCCAAGATAGTCATAGAAATTATCCCAATGTATATGTCTTTTTGCATTATTTCAAAACTGTGCTCCACATCTGAATGCATCTGTCACGGCGAGGTTGTTGCCGGCTTTAATTACTAACACAATTTCACCCGAGAATGGTGTCTGTCTAATAGAAGCTACTTAGCAAATATTTGTGGAATGGATGTCCAATCATTGTTCTGAAATCTAAATTGAAAAGTATAGGCATGGATAATGATACCTATAATGGTATTGATACACAAAGATAAAATCAAAAAGCACCGTTTTTAGAATTTGGAACTTAAGCAGCAGTAACATAAATAACTTTAAAAATGCCAATTATTATGTTTTTGAAAGTAGTAAGTACTTACATGTAGTATGCTATCTTCCTTAATCTTTAATGTGTATTGCTCAAAGTTTAAATATTTTTAAGCTTTGTATTAAACTTATTTCAAAATATTTTTGTTGTGTGTATTTTGGCCTTACTGAAGAATAAGTGATATCAAAAATTACACATCTTTAATGTCTACATTTGATGAGATTTGATATACACATACATCCAAGGACAACATCATCATTAATTATGGTGCAAAGCACATCCATCAAAAATATTTTTAATTATTAAATGACACATAAAAAATACATGCATTTACAGTGCATCATGTAATTGTTGCTAAATAATTGCAAAACATTTATCATACTGAAATGAGTATATCCTATTATTTAAGCATGGTAGCGAATTTGCTGGTGTCATTAATTTATTGAACATGTTTAAATGGGATCATGTTCAATGATATTTTGATATATGTGTATATATATATATATGTGTGTGTGTGTGTGTGTAATGTTCCAATTCTTTTTTCAATTGTTCGTTTTTGAAAGGCACATTTACAAAGAGAACGAGAGACAAAGATTTTCCATTTGCTGGTTCACTCCCCAAGTGGCCGCAACGGTCAGAAGTGAACTGATCCAAAGCCAGGAGCCAAGAGCTTCCTCTGGGTCCCCCAAACTGGTGCAGCTTTCCAAGGCTTTGCGCCATGCTTTACTGCTTTCTCAACCCATAAGCAAGGAGCTGGAAGGGAAGTGGGGCAGCCAGGACACAAACTTGTGCCCATATGGGATTCTGGCATATGCAAGATGGTATAAAGCCTTTTCAGAAAAAAAAAAAAACAAAATTAGAACCACTATATGATCCAGCAATCCAAATTATGGATACATTTACTAAACAAATGAGATAATGTTCATTAAAGATCTATTCATGTTAGCACACAAAAGACATGAATTAAATATCAGCATTGGGATGAATAAAAAAGCGTGATACATACATATGATGGAATATAATTTGGCCTTTAAGAAGAAGAATGAAATCCTTTCATATACAGCAGCTTGAATGAACATAGAGACGATTACGCTACATTAAGTAAGACTATCACAGGCAACAATTACATGATTTCTGTTATACTTATATGAAGTATCAAAAACTGTCAAGCTCATATGAGCTCATGGTAACTTTCAAAGGTTATGGAATGTGGGAATGCAAGAATTGTTCTGTGATAAGTATGAAGTTTCTATCATACAGCCTTTTTTATATATAATTCTGGAGCTTATTTTAGAGTCAATTTCCCATTTTTGGCTATATAAACTCTAAAACTTAGCTCAGATATATTTAGAAAGAAAAGCACCCAACTGCTAGCGCTGGGTTAGTGATAGAAAAAAAAAATATTTTTAGAATTCTGTTCCATAACATCAACTGAAGCAGACCTTTTTATTAGAAGGGAAAAATTAAAGGCACACAGATGTAACTGTGACATCTGTTTACCTACCTCCATCTCTAAACTAAATCAGAAATATTAGCAATATACTGAGAGTCTGCATGTTTTATTCTTTCCCATTGACAGAATATATTTCCTACAAGAATATTTGTCTATTACTATAGAACAATCAATGCTAAGCAAGATCTAAAATGGGATCAGTGATCCTTACTACTAGTTCACTTCCTCACTCAGGTGTAGTAATTATGATTTCCTTGCAATTTCCCAAAGCATCACAGAGACATTTAAGTCTTCCTTACATTATTTTTTTCTATAACATTTTTCAACATCTTATTTTTTGTTATATTCTGTTTCGCACTTACTTATTTTCTGTACTTTTTCACTATTTTTAATTTACTTTACTCATAACATGCTGCATTTTAAAAATAATACCTCTTGGGGCTGGCAAGTTAATCTTCATTTCCGAGCCATCTCACTGCTAATGACCTGGGAAAGCAGCAGAAGGTGATGTAGACCTTAAGTCCCTGGGCCCACATGGGAGTCTCACAAGAAGCTGCTGGCTCCTGACATGTAATCGGCTCAGCTCTAGGCATTGTAGCTATTTAGGGAGTGAACCAGAGGATGGAAGTCTCTCTCTCTCTCTCTCTCTCTCTCTCTCTCTCTCTCTCTCTCTCTCTGTGTGTGTGTGTGTGTGTGTGTGTGTGTCTTTAGGATGCACAAGTGTGGTTCAATGTGTGAGTAGCATATGGAATCCCTTCCCTAGTTTTATTGTAACAACTGCTAACAGACCGTTAAAACTAAAACATCTTTTTCCCTTAATATGCCACAATGGCTATAGTTCTCATCACTAATTACTCATTTAGAATAAAGAGTGCTTTGTAAAATTTTGTTAAAAATTTCAAGAACTTAATCCATTACTACAAGTTAAAACACTATTATGAAACCATTTACCAAAATCACAGTGTATTACCAGAGAAAAGAACATTCTACAAGAAATGGAAATATGGCTTGATAAATAACAGAAAGAAATAAATAGAGATGGGAGTAAAGTCAATAATATGAAATAATACTCAAATACTTAGTTTCCCAAGTATCTGAACATTTTCCTCAAATTTCAGCATAGAAATTATAGATTTGATGAGTACAGGCACACGTACCAAGAAACTATCTCAGAGAAAGTAATCTGAGTGTTCCAAACTACTGATTCACCTTGAAACATCCTTTCTCTAATACAAATGTGACTTACTAACCCAGATTTACCAAACCAATTAAGCTTATACTTTCTTCTAAGGTACATTCCCTGATCCTTATAGATCTGAATGCCATGCTTTTCACAATCTAGACAAATCTAATGTTACTGTGATTCCCTGTTCAATTATTTGCACTGCTAGATTTAAGACACTATTTATGAAAGAAAATATATTTTGATCACTGTTTTGGGTGCTGGTACATATACAGTAGCTATATAACAAATGCAGCCAACTCACTTCTGGGAAGATGTCCAATGGAATCAGCATACAAGAGTTATTTGTGCATGCATGTTTATTTCAACTTAATTCACAATAGTTAAGATGTGGTATAAAACCAGATGTCCTTCAACAGATGACTGGATAAGAAAAATAATGTATGAATACACTATCAAATACTAATTAGCCATAAAGAGAATGAAATCTCATCTTCTGCAATGAAACGGATATAACTGGACACCACTGGGCTTAGAAAAAGTAAGCCAGTCTCAGAAAGACAAGTATCATGTTTTCTCTGATATGTGGCACCTAATATAGAACACACACAAAAAAATGTAGGGATGAAAGGGTCACTTTGGAATAGGACTGCCATTTTTAGCCTGTGTTTATAATATAGTGGAGATGTGATGTTTCAGTCATCTTGTTTTTTACTTGCTGAATATTATAATTAGTGGTCTCTGGGTGTCCACAGACCTAGGCCCTTGTTGTACAGCTTGGCGTGGAGTGTTGCTAAGCTTGTCCTGCTTTCGATCTTTTGATGAGGTATTCAAAGTCTCTGTTGACTTTGTAGTCTTTCATGTGCATCTGGGTATGCTCTCCATCCTTGGATAGGAGTCAGCAACCAAGGTGGCCCAGTCCTAAAACATGCATTCTAGTTTCAAACCAAATGTTCTTATAATTTTCCTGAGGTCAGAGTTCAAGCACAATGGTCTAATTGCAGAACCCACTAAGAAACCTCAGCTGGGAGGACCTCATATGCTCTCACGTACACCAGCTGGCTCAGGTTCAGGTTCAGCCCATGCTCTATAACACACAATGCATGTACTGATGGGTGCAGCTGCCTGGTCAGTCTCACCCTCAGCTCTCATGGACTGGTGGTTGGTGTGGCCTAGCCCAACCTAGCCACTCCAAAGTATGCGTGAGCAGGTACAGTAGCCTAGTTGGTAGACCCCAAGAACTCCGACCTGTCAGAAACTGGCCAAGCTGACCACAACCCCTACCTGGTTCTTGTGTGTGCCAGTGTGTGCTGCAGTCTATCGGGGACACAATGGAAGAACCCCTACCATTTCCATCCTAACCCTAGTTTTCATGCATGCCAATAGATGTTGTGATCTGTCCCAACCAGGCCCACCCCCAGCCCCATCTTTCCCTTTTGCTGGAGGATGCTGCAACCTAGCATAGTCCAGGTGCCTCCTGTTCCAATCTTCATATACACCATTGAGTACTGCAGCCTAGTTGGGATGACCCCAAGGAACCACTACCATATCTGTACCCAAGCATAGCCTGTCTATCCCCAGCTCTGCTCTCGTGCATTCAGGCAAGTGCCTTGGCCTGATGTGGGAAGGCCCTCCAGAGTTCCCCTTTTAATCCACCTTGTCTCATCTCCCTCAGTTACCTACAGTTGGAGTGGCCTGGTCCAGTGGAATTCCCTAAAAGTCATTCCGTACTTGTCAAACCAGCCCTTGATTGTTACTATGTCACATTCCTGAGGCAATGTGCAGCCACACTCCCTGCTCTGCCTTGTTCCATCCCACACAGGGTGCATTGTGAGTGTATTTTGGGACTACACTTATGGAATGCGTAAAATCTATTCTCTTTATATCAAAAGAATTAAAATTTTAAAATAAATGCTAGTATGACAAATGTTTTATGAAACTGATTGTAGGGATGATTTTCATATATGGACAGGCTACAGTCCATGTTATTCAGTGTAAGTTTGGTCCTCGTAGAGTTTGACTATATTAACTTGGGAATAAAGGGCCATTGAATAAACTGTTTCAAATCGTGGGATTTGGGCAAAATTACTGCTCTTTCCCTTTAGTACAGAGAACCTCTCATGCTCTTTCTAAAGAAATTCAATCCAATAATAGACAGTTTATGCTTGCCAAAGCTAAAACTAAGCAAACTTGTGTATTTTCACTTCAGTTCAGGAATAATTATATTTCTCTGGCTTTCTTCTGCTGTAGTTTTCCAGATAGTGACTAGCAAGATTATGGCTTTAGTAGAAATGCTTTTGATTGAGTCCACAGGGAGGCTAAGTGGCTAAAATCCTGGCCCTGCCTGTGCTGGGATCCCATATGGACTCTGGTTCATATCCCAGAGCTGCACTTGCCTTCCAGCTCCCTGCTTGTGGCCTGGAAGAACAGTAGAGGACGGCCCAAAGCCTTGAAACCATGCACCCTCATGGGAGACCCAGAAGAAAATCCTGGATCCTGGCTTCGGATTGGTTCAGTTCCGGCCATTGCAACCACTTGAGGAGAGAACCAGCAGATGGGAAATCTCTCTGTCTCTCTTTCTTTCTGTAAAATCTGCCTTTCCAGTAATAATAAATAAGTATTTAAAATAAAATTGATTTTCATTGAGTCATCAGACTTAGAAAAATTTTAAACAGTGAAACATGTCACTCTGAACTATTAAAAACCTTTTTTTTTACCTTTTGTTGCAAATTTAAAGGGATTATCTCATTATCATGTTGATGAATAGATATTTGTAAATGTTCACTCTTACAAAAGACACATTTTATTATAAAGTTTACTGGCAGGCATTTTATATATTTATAGAATATTAGATAATTTATATATGTTTAAAATATGAAATGATTAAAAAGGATATTAATAAACTCATTGCCTCACATACTCAAAATATTTGTTAAAGTACATTGCTCTCTACTTACAAATTTTGAAATGTACAGTATGTTATTATTTACTATAAACCTCATTCTGTGCAATAGATTCCCTATCCCATCATCCTGTGAAAGCATTCTAATTTCTAGAGGTCAACATTTTGCAATTCCCCATTTAGAAACATTAAGAGATATTTGTCTTTCTTTTTTTTATATTTTATTTTTTTTATTCATTGATTACATTGTATTATGTGATACAGTTTCGTTGGAACTGGGAATCACCCCATGCCTCCCTCCGCCCTCCCCCCATGTGGAATATTCCACCTTGTTGCATATCCACTGATCAAGTACAGTTGAGATTCCCTCTTTGCAAGCATAAACTAAACATAGAGTCCAACATCTTATAGTCCAATCTAGTTCCTCAGCATTCCTGGGGAGACCCTGTCCTAAAACTGAATTGACAATGAGGTGATCACAGAAGATGGTTAAGAAATTGCAATTGTTTTTAACATACTGGTTACTCAATACTATAACTATTACACAACGAAGTTAATTGTTGCTGAGGGTATGTTGGAGCCTTTAATTGATCGGGTTGATAATCTGATGGTTCTGCCCTCAGACCGGACAGGATATTTGTCTTTCTATGCCTGGATTGTTATCTAGTATAATGTCATCCAGACTCATTCATGTAGCCACAAATTGCAATTTCCTTCTCTTGTAGACTGAGTAATATTCCATTGTAGACTTAAATACCAAAGTGAGATATCACCTCATACCTTCTAGAATGGCTGTTGCCAAAAGACAAGAAAATGCTAAGAGTTGATGAGGATGTGATGAAAAGGGAAACTTGTATATCATTGTTGTGAATGTAAACAAACAAAGCCAATAGATAAAATAGTATGGAAGGTCCTCATCAAACAGTAAGTAGAATTATCACATGACTCAATAATCCCTCTTCCGACTGTACACATATATCTAAAGTAATTCAAACGTTATGTCAGAAAAAAAATCTGTGCTACTGTGTTCTTTGCATCATTACTCACAATAGCCAAATAAAGAAGCAACCCACATGTCCATCATCAGGGAAATGAAAATAGACTTACTCTTTAGCATAGCTTTTGTTATTATATTTATCAAAAGATCGCAACACAACAGAATCCTTTATTTGCTTGGACAAAGCCAGAAAATCAAGTTCAATAAAAATTAAAACTGTATTTTGTCAATAAACTTTGCTTTCATCACTATAATGAATGAAGGTATTACACTAATCTTTATTTTACTATAATGGAGTCATTCTGTGTTCACACATCATTACAAGCTAAAAAATGAAACTGGAAAATGATTTCAAAAGTTCAACCCAGAAATAATGATTTTGACGTAATAGCCATCTATTGGAAGTTTTAACTCAGTTGATAAAATGGAAATATAACATATATATAATGCTTATAATAACCTATACAACTCAATTTTCAATAGATTAGCAAACGTTACAAAGGAAAGCAGCAAAAAGATGTCAGTTGACAAAAATTTTTGAATTTGATGTTGAATAAGCATCTAGCATTTAGATTGCTAAAATTACATAAAACCAATGGTTTAGGTGTTGTGACTAATTAGAGTTTCACTAATGTACAGACTACAGGTTTGATATATCATGGCAAGTATTGCTGAAGATTGAAAGATAACAAGTATAGGAATGCATTACTGCTTATTTAATAGTTACAAAGTAATCCATTGATAGAGAAGGAAAACTAGGAAAGGTTAAATAAACAAAAATTTAAGCACATGCATTTGTTCTCACATTAGCTTCCTGTAGTTTGAAAACACAATTTCTCTGGACAGGACTTGTTTTATAATCTAGGTATTAAATATTTACTTCTAATTAGAGCCTTATGTGAGACACAAACCAAATCTAATTTGCATTATTAATGGTGCAAGAAATGTGATGTTTAGTCTCTTAAGATTGGTAATAAAGAGAAAAGCATGTTAGAGTTTTGCTTTCCTTTTTTTCTTTTTGAGAGCAAGCTAAAATGATAAAAATTTATTTAATTAACTGCTTAAAAAATACATGTTTCTGCCAGCTAGAACATAAAGCAAGGATGCTGTCTGAGATGGGGTTAGACTACAAAGATTCCATTTTCAGTCTCAGAGTCTCAGGAGAGAAATCAAAGGGTTTCTTTCTTTCAACAGTTTGGGTGAGATGATATTTTGAGATGCTGACAGCTGCCAAACTACAAAAACAGTAAAAGAACTACCCCCAAAGAAAAAAAGAAATTTCTGTTTTAATCCACAAGAATGTTTTTGCTTGTTTAGCCCTTTATCCCCTTAATGATTTTTTTTTTTAATGGAGAGAGTTCTAAGAATGTTTACCATTCTTCTCAGCCAGAAAACAGCAAACCAGTGTTTCCAGTAACCATGCACCCAGACCTTGGTTCCCCTTAATGCCCACTTTATGTATTATTTTATTTATTCAATGGTATATGAATGAACTGAAAACCTTGCACAAATAAGTGATCACTGGCGATCTCACAATCTTAAGCTGGAGGAATAAATGCTGGAGGAATAAGATGCTATTATCATGTTTAACGTGCATTGCAATTTCTAAAGCATTTTCATTTAACTTTGGATTAGAATCAAGCAGATGTTAAAATACTTGACATAAAATAGAAATCAATGTTAATTATCTAAATAATTTGTTTTAGTAGTACACAAATTAACAAGTGTTCCAAATATACCTTTTTTATTGCTTGATTTCTAAAAAATCAAATCTTTACTAAATATGAACCTTGGCTGAATTATTCCAAATATCTCAATCTTTTTACCCTGTGTTTATAAAAGTAATGTTACAATTAGTTCCATAGAATTGTGTAAACCAAACCAAAATATGCATTAAGATTTGCATCACAATAACTATAGTACATTTTCAGTAAATGATAGCTATTAGTGTTGTTGTTATTGTTGTTGTTAGTATTATTGTGTCAAAATTTTAATTTTAAAGATTGCAGTATCTCTATTTTATAAAAGATGTTTATTTGTTTTATAATATTTTTGAAAGAGAAAGAAATACAAAGAAAGACACTCTGTTCCATCTGTTGAAGCTGGGCTGTTCAAGGCTGACACCAGGAAGCAGAAACTCCATTCTGGTCTTCCACAGGGTCAGAAGGAAACCAAACACTTGAATTAACATTTGCTGCATCCCAGGTGCACTAAAAAAAAAAAAAAAAAAAAAGCTAGATCAGAATCAGAGTAGCTAGGACTGAACCAACACTCTGAGATGCAGGTGTCTAAGTGGGCAGCTTAACTCAACTGATTTGTGTTAGAATGTTTCATTTTTTCACAGTATTGGAAACATAGTTAACTTGTTAGGTTTTAAAGTACATTGATTATTTATCACAACACATTTTTGTAGCTACAGAGTTTCTTTCTTTCTTTCCTTTTTTGTCCTCCCTTGCCTTCGTCAACCTCTCCCTGTCTATTATTATTCCCTGAATTATTATAGTAACATAGTCCTTTAATAGCAGTCACAATATTAACTTTCCGCTGTTTAAATATATCATGACATAGTCTTTTTTTGTAAGCTTTCTTTATTTACTTGTAAGGTAAAGTGAGAGAGAAATGAAAAGATGTAGGGAAGAAAAGAAAGGTAGGAAGAGAGAGGAGAAAAAAAGAGTGAGAATCTGCCATCTGTTGTTTCTCTCCCCCACATACTGGCAAGAGCTCAGAACCCAATTCAGGCCTCCCACAGGGGTGGAAAAGATAGACATTCCAGCCATCTTCTGCTACCTCCCTGAACGTATTATCAGGAATCTAAATCGCAAGAAATGTAGGAGCCAGTGCGATACCTCAACTAACTTAATCCTCTGCCTGCAAGTGATAGAATCCCATATTGATGCCAATTCCTGTCATGGCTGCTCCACTCTCCATCGAGCTGTTGGTTTGTGGCCTGGGAAAGCAGTAGAGGATGGCCAATGTCTTGGGACCCTGCATCCTCATGGGAGACCTGGAAGAAGCTCTTGGCTTCTGGATTTGGATTGGCTCAATTTCAGCTGTTGCAGCCACTAGAGGAGAGAAACTGTAGATGGAAAATCTTTCTGTGTTCCCTTCTCTCTGTAAATCTGCCTTTCAAATAAAAATAAATAAATCTCCTATTTAAAAAGCATGTATTAATGTTTAAGAACAGCGATATTTAGAATCCAGTAACAGTTTTCCCTCATCTTACAAAAAGGACACTGGTCGTCAGTTGATGGAATTGGTTTTTCCATAACACAATTGAGATGAAAGTTACATAAAAAGAGTAACAAAAGATTCTCTCAAGGACTACCTGGCAAGCATCGCTGGAGCAGCAAGATTTGCAGAGGAGGAATATTAACATATTTCAAATTAAGTAAAAGATGAAGTTCTTAACTATTCATGGAATACGGGATTCTTTAAATGTTATATGACCTCAAAAACAATATTACAGAAATGCAGACTGCTCAGGAAATGGTTGTAATGCTACAAATTTCAAAACTTTTGCTTTGCATGCTGAATCAAAGTAAAGCAATTCTTGAGTTCAGAGAACAGTTGTCACCGGTGAGCTCTGAAAGGGACAAATGCTGAACTCTGCTGACAACGCAAATGAGATTTCAGGTTGACACATGGAAAAAATCTCCTAAAACTGCTCGATTATTTCAAGCAGAATAATTTTTGCCTACAATTTCTTGTGATACTCCTTCAATGTCTAATCTTTATTTTTACATGTAAATTATTTCCAACAAAAGTTGCAAATAGTAAATATGTGAAGAGGAATATACAGGAAACATCTTTCATATTTTGTGGAAAACTAACAACTTTACTCACACAAACATTCTTTGATATTTTAAATTTTGTTTCAGGGACGTAAAGACAGACACATATTTTGTTACCTGCTGATTCCATCCCCAAATGCCCACAACAACTGAGACTGGGGAAGAGCCAAAGCTGGATGCCACAAATTCAATCGAGGACTCCAACGTGGATAGCAGATACTTAAGTCATTACACTTTCTTAGGCTGGACAACAGTACCAAGTTGAGTGTAAACATGGGCCCTAAAATGGGAGGCAGGCATCCCAAATGGCAGTTTAACCACTGGGTCAAAAAGCCAAACCCATAGATATAGTTTTTTATTCTAACCAAGATACAATAGCTCCAATTCATGACTTGACAAATTTACTTGTAACAATTACACTCTTTCCTAAAGTCACATTATTGTATTCATGGTAGCAACTTACTAAATTATGGCAAAACACAACTAATTAATTTCTTAATATTGTTAAAATCTCTTACACCAGAGCAATTAGTTCTTCACTGGTTGACAACAAAAAAAGACCATTTTTAAATTTTCCATTTTTATCTATTTTAATGGCTACATAAATATCAGTATCAACTGCTTTAATGCAAGGACACTATGACACTTCACAATATTCTCTGTACAATGGATATAGCCTATAACACAATGACGCATTAGTTTCTCATGTCAGTTAATTTCATGAAAATCCTCAAGAAAACTAAAACTGAGGTGTTTAATTAAATATTGGTTTTTATGCAATGATGATTTTTGCTAGAGTATAAGGTGACAGCATGATTAATCAGCTTCTAACAGAACATAAAATTAATTTTTCAATAGAGGCAAATGTGTCACACATGTGCAATCAGATTCTCATTTACACTTTATGAGAAATTTGAAATCATAGCTATGCCTGAGAGTGAGCTCTCAAAAAGTGAGCTGAACTGACATAGCTTTGAGTTAGTTAGAGGGCTACATAATCCACCCTGGGTTTTGTGTGGAACTTAAAGCTCTCAATTCTCAAAGCTCTCAAGGAGTTTAATTTACCATAACAAGCACTGTTTCTACTAACTGCTTTCATTTTCATATGCCAAGCAGTAGAGTTACAGGAGCCGAAAATTGTGGATTTTCCAGGGTCCAAGCCAGTGGCAGCTTGGGTTTTAAATTTTCCTCAGCCTAAAGCTACAATGAATAGATAATTACAGCTTTGCCAAACAGAAGCACTTTCACCTCAGAAGGTTCATAGTATAGTAAACAATGGACAAGTACTATATGAAAGCTTCAGCCTTCATGATATAAATATCCAAAGGCAGGCACCATTGCACTATACACATTTTCAGTCTTGTAAACAGCATCTGGAGTGCAGGCAAGAAGAGAGTAATAATTTGCATCTGGCTCAGGCAACTGAAAATGAATTGACAGAAAAATGCAAAAGCAGTGGCAAACTGTATACTGTCATCAGTGATGAAAATAACAAATGAGCATGTGTAGCTCATTATACACATTTTACACAAGCCAGCTCCCTTGTGAACCAACATTCCTGTGGATTAGGGCAGCTGCCTACTTCCCAATCAGGATGACTGGAAAATGGGTAAATTTCAACCATTTTGACCCAAACATTTCTTATGAGAGCAGAGGACTAGAACTGTGCTTCATAGGTGAGGATTCCCAGGAAACTTTTGTCAGAGCTGGGAAATAAAACACAGGGAATGACATTTCAAGACTTATACCAGCTGTTCAGTATATGTAGAAGAAACTGGGAGCTTTGAAACATGCTGTGCCAAATTCTTATACTCTGTGATTCTGCTATGCTCCATTGAAATTTGGGGGAGCTTCTTTGGAGGTTAATAAGGAGACAAGAATAGGTAATTTTTCAGAATAGATTAAGGATTTTTGAAAAAGTGCAAATTTTGGGCCCGGCGGTGTGGCCTAGCGGCTAAAGTCCTCGCCTTGAAAGCCCCGGGATCCCATATGGGCGCCGGTTCTAATCCCGGCAGCTCCACTTCCCATCCAGCTCCCTGCTTGTGGCCTGGGAAAGCAGTTGAGGACGTCCCAATGCCTTGGGACCCTGCACCCGCGTGGGAGACCCGGAAGAGGTTCCTGGTTCGCGGCTTCGGATCGGCGCAGCACCGGCCCGTTGCGGCTCACTTGGGGAGTGAATCATCGGACGGAAGATCTTCCTCTCTGTCTCTCCTCCTCTGTGTATATCTGGCTGTAATATAGCAATCTGACTCACATTGATTGTTGGTACATTGGTTACTTCACAATATCTTATTAAAAAAAAGAAAAAGTGCAAATTTTACAGAACTTTAAAATAACCACATCCAAGCCTTCCTTCTCATGAAGGACATCGCTAGGTCACTTTAGCCAAAATGCATATTCCCTCTTCTGAAGATCGCTGGAACTTACTGACTTTGCTACTCATTATCTTCTGGCATCACATTTATTTTAAATTCCCATTCTTTTTAAATTGTTTCGTGAGTTTTTCAGGTGATTACATCTTTTCTAGCTGCAAATGGTACACTCCTTGAGATAAGAAACATACTTATGTTTTTAATTTTCTCTACTGACACTTATTAAATGACTTTCAGATACAGAAGCTCTTGGTGAAAGTGTGTCGACTAATTGGAAATGATCACAAATTAAGAACCCTGGAAACCATCAAAAAGAAAAACTCTACTAGTTCCCTGAAGATATTGACTTCAGCTAGAAACCCGAAAACATACGCTTTGAAAGTATTGCCTTTGGGTCTTTATTGTGTTACTTTCTTAAATAAGCCTTCATTTTTAGTTACTGACATTATTTATCACTGCTTTCAATTTTTAATTTGAGAATTAGATTCCTTTGGCAGTGACCCTCTGGCAAGTTGAGTACTTCACTAATTGATTCTAGACTCTATTTTAATTATCCTCATGTTCTTCTTTCCTGCAAATAATATCATTATATTAAATGTTCACTCTTTACAATGCAAGTGTATTGTTTTATTCCAAGTGCATTATTACTAATATACAAAGATTGGTGTTCTAGTTCATGTAATCTTTAACTTGCTAAATAGAAGAAATTGTCAGATCAAAATAGAATGAATTTTCTGTTTCTAAATAAGCATCTCTTTCCCATTTACAGGCTCACTTGTTAAAGAATATTAAAGATAGAATACAAACAAAAAGTCTCAAAATTCAATGAAACATTGTACAGGATGCAAAAGATACTAATATTTCCACAATTTTTTAAAGTTCTATAATGGCATGTAAAATATTTTATGTGGAAAAAAACATTTAACTCCTACAATTATTATATCAACATTATTAATTTTACTAATATCATTTTACAGATGAAAATATGAGCACAAGATCAAGTACCTACATAGAGGATTTGAGTTTTGATAGACCTAACCAAAGAGCCCAACCCGTTAGCTCCCTCATGATCCCAAAGAACCCTGCCATGTGAATTGTGAATTATTTTGGACAAAGTGAAAAGGGCAAAAGCATGAAAACAGATGAATCACTAATGGTATACAGGGTGATTAAGGAAATGGGATAGGAGAGAAAGATTTAGTTACATCTGATAAGAAAATCTAATCTGGAAGCCAAATGGGTACCCAAAATATATGGTAACAGAGAAGAGATAAGGCAAAATAATATTACCTGCATCAGACATGTTATATTAGTGAATGATTTAGTAATTTAAGGTGCATGTTTGGTGTGATGGCTCAGTGGCTAAATCTTCCCTCTTTAAGCACTGGGATACCATTTGGGCGCTAGTTCCTGTTCCAGCTGCTCCACTTCCCACCCAGCTCCCTAAATGTGGCCCAGGAAAGTAGAGAAGGATGATCAAAACCCGTGAGACCCTGCACTCATAAGAGGTACCTGAAAGAGGGTCCTGACTCCTGGCTTCAGATTGGTTCAGCTCCAGCCTTTGCTGACACTTGGGGAGTGAATCAGTGCACAAAAGAGCTTTGTCTGGCATTGTTTTTGTAAATCTGCCATTCCAGTAAAAATAAATAAGTCTTTAAATGTAATAACTAATTTTAAAGTGCAAAAACTGGGCTTTAGCATTCAATTAATGTTGCCCATTGTGATTTGTTGTTGTTATTTAAATGCAGCTAATAAGGCCAGCAGAGACTGAGAGGGAAATTCAGTGGGTTTCAAATCTCTGAAATCCAGGCTTGACAAAATTCTATAAGCAGTCAGTGGGATCTCAGATAGTTGTCTGGAGTTCAAGAAAAAGAAATTCTAGACTTTCTAATAAGTGATTCAGGATCACATGTCTAAAAACAAAAGGGGAATAAGGCAAAGACTCCCACATAGGAAATAAAGATAAGAGATATGTAGGGGTTAAAAATCAGTCTAAGAGCAATATCTGATATTGCATGCAATTTTTTCATTAATATAGTTTTTCAGCATAGCCAATCCTGGTAGTCTACTAGAGTGGAACATGGCAACGTTAATCCTATAGCATGCCAGAAGCTCAGTTAAGAGAATTACAGCTTTACTCAAGATTGTAGCATGACCACCTTAGCAATTATTCAGAAGTTCATTATTAAAAGGCTGAGTAATAAATCTGAAAATCAGACAAGTATATTATGGGTTAAGGGGTCAGGCCAAAACCAGTTTAACTGGGATGCTAGAAATGCAAGACAAATTTTTTAATTCTTCAGAGAGCAGTTCACAGACTGAAAAATCTGAAACCATACCTGGTAAGCAATCTGTGAGTATGGAATTCCTAAAGTTAGACTTTGTCTAATGAAACTCAAGACAGCAAGTGAACAGGAAAACAAGTCATAGCTGGTATCAAATTTTACTAAGCTGACAGGGACTGCATTCAAGAAGTCTATCACAGTCATTGAAGAGCTGGGATGAGAGATGCCATTACAAAAATGAAGAGCTTGTATCTGATAAACTAAATGTTTTCAGAGTATTAAGTGTTTGTAGAATTCTCTGAAGATAGAATCAGCTCTTGAAGAAGAGAATCAATACAAAAGGAAAGAAGGGAGGATCAAGGACTCGGAGCTGTAATTTGATTTTGTTTGAGTCCTAGAACCTATCCTTCCCAGCAGTTAAAATACAACAATGATATCTGATCACTCATTGTAATTTCATGATATTATTTTAAATAAAAGTGTTTCACATAAATAAGTTTTGTTTGTAAATACATTACAACATTGAATAGAAAAAGGCAATAGAATGTTGATAGTCATTGAAGCTAGGTGATGAGTACATGAGGAAGGGTGATTATACTCTTGTTATTTCTTTTTATCTACAATAACAAAGCACACAATCTTAATGTTTACTGAAAAAAATAAAAAAAATAAAACTTTTTTTTCTGGTAACAAAAGATGCACTCAAGACATAGATATTTTGTAAGAAATATATCAGAGTGAAATTATTCAAAAGTATTCAAAAGTATACAATCCAGGGTCTCTAGGGGCAAGAAGTCTTGCTGCTAGAAAGAACTTGGGGATGCAAATACGTACCTGTCAGGTAACAGTTGACTGCTATGTGATTCAAAATATTTGTCAAAAAGTAAATTCAGCTATGAACTTTCCTGCATGGTAGAATGAGTGAGATAGTTTTTCTCTTCTAGGCTTCAGAGAGAGAAGTGAACTCATTAATTCTCAAACCCAAGACTACCAATCTGTGATTTTCAAGCTATATGAAACTCTCTTGAGGCTTGTCTTCAACCAGTGAATGCTCCCAGATGAAGAAAAATGAGATATTATTATAATTCTTATTTGTGTTTCGGAGAAGAGTATAACTATGACCTCTGAGTCTTCCAGGCACTATTTTAAAGTGGAATAAAACATTATTATGTAGGGCCCGGCACCGTGGCCTAGCGGCTAAGGTCCTCGCCTTGAAAGCCCCGGGATCCCATATGGGCGCTGGTTCTAATCCCGGCAGCTCGACTTCCCATCCAGCTCCCTGCTTGTGGCCTGGGAAAGCAGTTGAGGACGGCCCAATGCCTTGGGACCCGGCACCCACGTGGCAGACCCGGAAGAGGTTCCTGTTTCCTGGCTTAGGATTGGCGCAGCACCTGCTGTTGCGGCTCACTTGGGGAGTGAATCATCAGATGGAAGATCTTCCTCTCTGTCTCTCCTCTTCTCTGTATACATGACTTTGTAATAAAATAAATAAATCTTAAAAAAAAGAAAGAACATAAAAGATGGAATTAAAAAAATAATAATAAGGAAGGAGAGAGAAAAGACACATGATTTTCGTAAGAATGATGGTTGAACATAAGATATTAGGGATAAAAAAAAAGAAATCCAGCTTGCAGGTTATGTAAGGCCTGTGAAGTCATTTGGTCTGGCCTGATAAGGAAAAACAGGTAGGACCTGATATTCAAGTAATCTATAGCAGGCTGACTAATTTTTAAGTTGGCAATTTTGTAATGCCCTTGAATAATGCTGTAAGCATCGAAATGGCCCTTAGCAGAAAAAAAAATTTCCTTACCTATAACCAGCGGGATAACACATTCAGATTATTCTCTCACCAGTATGAGTCTACAGTGGTCTTTCAATTCAGCAAAAATATCCGTTTCAAATATTACTTCCTCAAGGAAGAATTTAGGGTTTTCTGTCCCCTTAGTTTCATTGATAACTTGATCTAAAACAACATTCAGCATCTTTAATGACCAAGCTCCAGTAGACATACTGGAACATTGTAACCTTTGCTGTAAAAAATGAGCATCATTGGCAGAGACATTGGTGCTTATGTAGATATTACAAATACACAGTAAAATAAGAGAGAATAAAATTGAATGATTCAACATACTCATCAAGTAAACCAAGTCCAAGGATATCTGGATGTTCTTATTAATAAACTGTTGGATAGGGGAGTTGTGCTCACTAAACCTTAAGCCCAGGATTTCCAATTTGTGATTTTGGAGACATATGTAGCTCTCTGGAACTTTCAAACGTGATTTTGGACACTTAAAATTGAAAGTGGAAACTTACTCAGGAAAAGTATATCAAGGTAATGTAGCTTTGTAAGCTTTACCTACAAGTATCAGAAATCAACTGAACTGTTAAAATGATCAACAGAAAAAATGATTATGATTCATTAATATCCCTACAAATGAATTCCAATTTATCCTTGACAGCATTAGACATCTTATTTATTTTCAATTGTTTTTATTGGAAAGACAGATATACAGAGAGAAGTGGAGATACGGAGAGAAAGATCTTCAATTTGTTGGTCACTCCCCAACTGGCCACAGTGGTTGGAGCTGAACCGATCCGAAGCCAGCAGCCAGGAGCCTCTTCTGAGTCTCTCATGAAGATGTAGGATTCAAAGGTCTTGGACGATTCTCTGCTGGATAGGAGTGGAGCACTCAGGAAACAAATTAGTGTCCATATGGGATTTCTTGCACTTGCGGGGATGATTAGCCAATTCAGCCATTACCCTGGGCTCCCTAAAAATGTTTGTCTAGAGTCATGTAGCAAATAAAATAACAACTATAATTCTGTAGTACAATATCAGAGATTAATGAGCTGTACTACTACCTTAAGCATGTCAAAAGAAATTTGAAAATCTCCATTGCCATGGAGGGGTTTAATGGTATATAACTCACAAAGTTACATATGATTGTTTCAAAATGAGAAGAAAATTTTTGAATATGGCATTGTATAGAGAGAATCTATATATTAGGCATTTTGCACAATGTGCAAGATTTCAATTAGCATTTCACATACTTTATCATGGGGTCTAGATTCAAGCCCCAGTTCTGCTCTTATCCCGAATCTCAGTGCACATCATAAAAGGCAGCAGATGATGGGTGAAGCATGATTCTATATTTTAAAAGGTGACTTCACCAGGTAACAGAGACCCTAACTGCCAACTCCTCAAATTTCCTCCTCCAGAAGAACAGACCCTAACTGCTGTTAAAGACAGGGTGTGATGACTGCTCTGGATGCTTCATGCTGAAAAAGGATGTTAAAGAGCCAGAAGTAGCTGTTCTTCAGGGAGTCAATATAGAGGTCCCTGATAGAAGGTAGAAATCATCTTGTATCCCAAGTACTGCTTGGAGCAGCTGAAGGCTCTAAGTGCTTGCTTCTCTTTGTTGAAATCTGGATGACAAAACACAAAACAGTTACAATCTCTCTCCCAAACTAGTATGCCATGGGTTCAGTTGGAATCCCCAATCTGAATACTTGAGCTTTAGAACTGGTAGGTTTTTACCTTTGTCAAAGTAAACATTAGACCTGAATACTTTAATTCAACACTATGGACTGCATTTATATCAGTTTAATTTAAATCCTTTGTCTTAAATTTTAAAACAATTAAGCTCAATGAATGCAATGGAATAAATAAAACTTTTCTAAAATAAATAAAACTGTATAAAATTGATAATCTAGATTAATTAGAAGGCAGAGAAACAATGAAAGGATTAGCATGTAGCATCAGGATGTAAACTCATCATAGAAGAGGTAAATTTAAGCTGACTAGAGTTTTTGTGGAATTAGATGATGACTAACATTGACACTTCTAATTAAAAAAAAGGAATGGAGAAAAACATCTAAAGAACATACAAAATTGTAACTCATAATTATTTAAACTCATTTGACTTTTGAAAATTCAATAGTAGCTTTGAATCTAGGTAGGGAACAGACAAGCATTAGATTGTTAAAAACAATTATGCTTTACCAATTGTAAACCCTAAGAGTCTCAGGAACACATTTAGCCTATAATGTAAATCACAGCAACAAGAACACTGTTAAAAGACTTACATGAATCATAGTTTAGAGTGGCGAAAGACTTAAGCTAGTAATTTACAATAACCTGACAGTTTACAGCATTCTAGCAAGATTTTACAAAACTTGATACACTTTAGGTCAGAAACAAGCAATTAAATAGTTTGATAGTCTTACCAAAACATGTATTGATTATTTGAGAATGGGGCATTGCCCTAGGTGTTGTTTCTGACCATCCCTGGCAAAGTGTCCACTGTTTCAGCAGCTCAAAAGCACTAGGGAGGCTCCCGGGTGTCTTGCTGGGACTAGGAGTACATACCTATTCTTAACCCTCCTCTTCTGCTATAAGATCCCTTCCTGATCTCTGTGATAAAAGACCATGGTGGCCATCTTTAAGAGGTTTCCCAGGGTGCTCTCAGGTCCTTCTGCAAATCTCTGGAGCTTTTTTCTAATATCCAGGATGGTTAAGAATGTCAATACATAATTTGTTCTTCTCTACACAGTTTGGCTGTTATGGAGTATACTTAGTCTTCCTCAAAAATCCTAGGAAGATTGGGGATTTCCCTGTGGCCCTAATATGTCAGGAATTTGTTCTAGTCCAAAAAATTTAGTTTAACAATCTTTATTTTTTAAATATTTATCTATTTTTATTGGAAAGTCAGATATACAGAGAGGAGGAGACAGAGAGTAAGATCTTTCATACGATGATTCACTCGCCAAATAAGTGCAAAGGCTCGAGCTGTGCCGATCTAAAGCCAGGAACCAGGAGCTTCTTCCGGGTCTCACATGCTGGTGCAGGATCCCAAGGTTTTGGGCCAACCTAGGCTACTTTTCCAGGCCACAAGTAGGGAGTTGGATGGGAATTAAGGCCAGTGGGATTAGAACTGGCACCCATAAGGGATCCTGGCGTGTTCAAGGCGCAGATTTTAGTCACTAGGCCACCACGCCAAGCCCTAGTTTAACAATCTTTATTCATGAACATTTTCTTATCTGTAACTTAATAAAATAGACCACAGAGTTTGCCACACAAACATGTATGTACATAACAAGCAACACACATTACAGGACAATAAAGCAATTTCAGTAATGGTTTCTTAAAATCTAACAGTTTTTAAAAATTACAAATTATTTAGCATTACACCTCTTTCTCAGTAACCTGAACTAATATTATTATCAGTTGGAACTTGCAGCTTACTGTTTAAATTTAGCTGTATCTGTAGTGAATACAATAGGGTTCTGGTGGAACCTAAAAGATGAAGCATCCCAGTTTAACACTGTAGAACAAACAAGTAGAGGCATCTATATTTCATGCAGCATTGTGAAACCATCTGTAGAATCCTTGTGCATACTTGTACATTTTAGGACTTTAGTCCTTGTTCATTAGGATAACAATTATGACTAACAACACAACAAGATCATTAAACTTTTATGACTTTTGGGCATTTGTTTCTGCAGCGGTTTGCTTAGCATCCCACTGTTATAACCTAAATTTTGGACCACTTCACGTCTTGACAGTATCTTTAACATAATCCAACTAATCTAGTCAATGGTCATCGCTACAAAATGATAAATAAATCCTTGGCATTTCCAGGAGACCTGACTGGAAATACCAAAGTCCACAAATTTTAAGCTTTTAAGCTTTTAAATGACTGTCAAAGATGCCAAGAAAGCACAACAAAGATCAATTAACTGGCAAAGTGATTGCTCAAATACTTCTGACAATTATTCAGTTCTTGCTGTTTCTAAACAAAGATAACTTGATGAAAGATAGAGAACAGAAAGAGTTCCTCAAAAGGACACAAAAAGTATATATCTGTATTTTCACCAAAATTAAAAAAAAATAAAAAACTTGAATAACAGCTAGCAAATTAGTTTGTCTCATAACTTGAGGCAACTTAACAGAGGCACAACTAAAACTTACTGAAGTTAGGTAGAAGAGTTAGTCACCAATAAGATGAAAATAATTTAGAAGGAAATGTTAAAACTATGTTACGTTGACAGAAGATCAAATTCTAATTCCATGTACTAATGATAAATATCTAGGCAATGCTGCACATTATATGATGAATTATACTGCATATCTTTTAGGAATTTCCCATTTTCCTGCAGAACCAAAAAAAAAAATCTTACAGGCAATTTTCTTCTAGCAGCTAAGAACACATGTGATTGTCCCACAACTGGGAATGATTTTATAGTTAGAAGACATCTTGACCAGTAAACATAGGCATTAATATACATTAGCCACGTTTGAAACTTTACCAAAGACCCATATAACATGTGAATATTTGCTCACTTTGGTAGAGCATAGAAGCTCATATTCAGAATTGCTTCTCTATATAGTAAAGCTGTAGGTGTAAGCAGTGACCTAATTACAACATAAATTTGGCATGGTTTTATAAACTTAAACTGTATTTTGCATAACTTAAATTAACTCGAATGACCATCATATCATTCAAGTTGAGTCTCCAACTTTAAGAGTTCAAGGGTTCATGCTGGAAGCCCCTAAATAAGGAGGTTTGGTTTAGAACTTTGAAGAACCTAGAGGTCCAAATCATTTGATCAAAATCAATTACATTTAACTAAGCACTTTAACAAACACTATAGGCCGGATCTGATCAGAGATAGGATAATATTAGAAATAAGTGAAATTTTTTTTCAAGAATAGTAACTGTAAAAATGACAGAAAGTCTTGCAAGACACATGAAAATTCACTACTCAAGTCAGTTGCAATAGCACAAATGAGCCTTGGTTCAGCACATGAACCCATTATTTGTAACAGTGAGAGACATCATGAGACAAAGAGGCAGAGAATTATGTACACCTAGTCGGAGGCCAGAGGAAATTGCAGAAAAGGGGAAAAAGCATTTCCCAGGTTAGAAAAGGTAATGGATTCAGGCCTCTCTCCACAACAGGGATGGGAAGTTTGGTATGGCCAGCTGTAATACCAGTATCCCCTTTTTGTCCTAGAGATCACCTACCAAAGAGAAGTATAATGAGCTTCTATCTCCTGTTTCTGATAGTGCTGGCAAGGATGCAGCAAAGAGACTTTGGCTAAAATAAAAACAGAACAGGGAAGAGCCAAGGCGAGGTTAACTCCCCCCATCCTCTAGTTTGTAGCTGGGTAAGGCTACTAGGTCTGGGACTCCTGCCTGATCAAGTATATCCCAGTTTTGCACTGGGATATACTTGTCAGAACAGCATTTTCCAGGAGTACTGAAATGAGGATAAAAACAAAAGAATCCCTCAGTTCATATCTCTACTGAGTTTGAAATGTCTGTCATGATTCCTACAGCCAGCTTGTTGCACCCATGTGTGTGCTGAAGCCCACAGGGTAGGGAGGAATGTGATGGTAAGGTAAGCACACTTTACCCACAATCACTCAGCCTTCCATGTCTTTGGGATATTCCTCTTAGAACAGCATGAGTGATCAGTTCCTGTTTCCTGCGCCATGCCGGATAATTGTTTTAACCTCGAGTTAACAACAAGCCTGAGTTAAACAATGAGCCTGAGCAAAGGTCTTCTAAGCTACAGCTTGGAGAGAGTGTATTGGTCCTGGCTATTGCTTACATAGGCAATTGGCTGGGTAAAATGATTTGCAGCATAGCAAAATTCTCCTCTGTAGGCTTACGTTATGTGAAGCTAACAATTCT
Organism: Ochotona princeps; assembly: GCF_030435755.1. Taxonomy (NCBI): domain Eukaryota; kingdom Metazoa; phylum Chordata; class Mammalia; order Lagomorpha; family Ochotonidae; genus Ochotona; species Ochotona princeps. The sequence continues at coordinate 50,352,219 of NC_080865.1, forward strand.
TAGCATAGTTATTCTTACGTTAGTAAAACTAGAAAAAGTAAGAGAGAGGACATTAACACAACATCTTGGTATGCTTTGGTCTGTTATTTGCAACTCAAGGAAAGCGTAAGATGAGATAGTATTGAGGTCAGGGATGCTCTCTTCTGTTATTTTTAACCAGAGGGAGGCACAAAGGAGAGTTAGCACTGTGAATTTCTGTCTGCCACTTGGTGTTCCTAGGTTAGGCACAAACCCAGGTGTTCCTGGCTTGTGAATAGTTCCCTTGTCCACTGAGGCACTCCGCTCCTTCAGGACAGAGTGCAGATTTCAGGCCAACACCCTGACGGACTGTAGTTGTCTGGGGTCCAGTCAAGGAGCCTTCTGAAAAAAAATGTCAGCAAGTAGCCCTGACCTGAATTCCTCAAGTGCTCCAAGACCTTCCCCCAAGAATTTGTGACAGGCTTAATCCATGAAAGGAAACTGAGTTTGGACAGGACCAACATTCCTAGAGCTGAGATAAGAAACATGAGGGGTGGGATCTCTACTTTCGTAGAGAGTCCAAAAGGAAGGTAAACAGCACCCGGAGTCCAGGACTCTAGTACCAGTCTCTGTAGGAAGTGTTTCACAGCCCCCTGACCATATGGGGTTGTTAGGGACTGGAGTCCAGCTGAGAACTTTTAGGAAACACCAGGGAGTGCCCAGGTCAGAATCCTTACTCATCCCAAAGGCTTCTCCCTGCTGTTTACAAAGCGCTGATCCATGAAAGGAGAAAGATTAGAACAGTGCCTCAGCTCCAGGAGACTGATCCAGCCTAGTCAGCAAGCCTGACTCCTGAGTCTTAAGACTGACAGCCATGCTAACTGCATTTAACTGTCTGACAGGAACCCGGTGCTTTTTGAAAGAGTTACTGATGTTGGAGATCAAGGGTCCCTGAAAAACAGAAGTTAGAGAGAACAGTCTGCTTGCTCACGAACAGACAAGATGATAGGATGCTGGATGGAGTTGAACTTGAGTCACGCTGGCAATATCCAAGTCGCAATGGCAATATCTGCGTCATGAAACCAAAACTGTTGCAAGCAATGTGTCACAAAATATGGCAGGAACCTCAATTCTTGTCTCACACAAAAGAAGAATTTTCATGTGGACAACTCTAGCTTGCAAAGCAGGATTTATTTAGGAAAAGGAGAAACAAGGCTCCTGCCCTAGTGACAGGAGGGAACTCTAAGGCAGGAAAGACCCAAGGAAATCTAAGAGAAAGAGAAGTCTTCTGTAGTGGCAGGAGGGGATTCCAAGGAAGGAAAAGTCCCGAGGAAATGATGGAGATGTTGTCTCTTACACGTCATCTCAGGGGAGTTACTCCTGTAGTTAGTATTGTACTATTAATATTAGTAATTTCTTAGGTTTGATGGTTGTTTCAAGGTTATGTAAAATTTTATTGGGGAATCTGAGTAAGAGATTCATCAACTCTGTAGAAGTCCAATGCTGTTTGAATTGTGTATAGAATAAGATAGATGATATCAATGAAATACAAATATAGCTTTAGCTACAGACTGATTATAGGCTATATTTCTCATAAAACAACATAGGTTTTTTCGTAGAAACAAAATTTTTTTCAAGTATTGGTAAAAGTGTGCATTCTATTCCTAACCATTATTTCCTTTATTAAAAAAATTATTTTAATTTTACTGGAAAGTCTGATACATAGGGAGAAGGAGAGACAGAGAGAAAGCTCTTCTGTCCAATGAGTGACTCCCCAAGCAGCTGCAATAGCCAGAGCTGCGCCAATCTGCAGCCAGGAGCCAGAAGCCTCTTCCAGGTCTCCCGTGAGGGTGCAGAGTCCCAAGGCTTTGGACCATCATCGACTGTTTTTCCAGGCCACAAACCAAGAGTTGGATGGGAAGTGGGGCTTGCCAGGATCAAAACTGGCACCCATGTTTCACTTGCCAACTTTAGCCACTAGTACCATGCCAGGCCCCCTAACCATTCTTTCTTAGATTGCAGTCTATGTTGTTTACCCATAAAAATAAGTTTTCTCTTAATTATAAAAGTGTTCTATAAGTACTGGACAAAATTACTTTTTAAAATGAGAACACAGCTTGTCCAAAATATTCGAAACCTCTGATATTTATTCATGCACTGTCTCTCTTGTGAAAGTAAAGTGTCTAACAGAAACACCATGCCAAATGACAAAAATAAGCATAGGCGGCCTTGTGGCACATTTCATGCCATGTAGAATTTTTTTCCTGCTGAATCCTCTATGACTGAGGGCGGATGCTGCATGCCCTTAAGTTAGCCCTTAAGCACTCACTGCTGTGAGGAGCAGGGGATATCTAGGTAAATGCTTTGTTGCTGAGCCTTTGCAGTGTTTATTCCTCATAAAACAACCTGACAACATCCGCTAAGAAACCACTCTAAAGATGCATTGACTCTCAGCATTCAGTTGACATCTGCAAAGCTATCCTCAAAGTAATCAGTCCAAATTCTTAGACATTGTTAATTTGGTTACTTCCCACCAATTATTGCTCGAGACAGCTGAAGATTTGCATGGAGTAGGTATTGATTATAAATTTTAGCTATATAAACGCCCGTTAAGATTGCTATTGCTCAAAGATTTTCCTCCATTCCAGATCCATTTCCTGAATTGCCCACCATTCAATGATTGCTTATTCAGCTATTACACACATTCAATACATATATAGATTAAAATCTTACATATAAGTATCTGTATATGAAAACATGAAGAATATATCTGTTCCTTTATGTATAATCTTCACACAAAATTTTTGGATTTTTAAATAAAACAAAGATCAGAGGTGAAGCGACCAGCTTGAAGCCATATTAAATGAAATTTCGCTGTAACTCCTGAGCAAATTTGGGTGTCAGTGTTGAACCCGGTGTCTTCTCCCTTTAAATGGACAACTCCTTTTGGTTCCTCAGTAACAGCATTTTAGGAATACTTGATCTGGAAAAGTTGGTGGTCTCCAAAATGTTAAATATTTGCAAATTTCATGCCCAGCTGCCTCATTCTTTCTCACTTCAAAACCAGAGATATTCTTTGTAAATGACAGAACATTTAAAAAGTGATACTCATGAAAAAGTTCCTGCTCTAGTCATTTTTTCTCTTCCAAGCTAAGGAATACAAAGATTTCTCCCATATATATTCAGCTAATCCCCCAAATGGCACTTTTTTCAGGTATGTTTTTGGTGCTATCCTAATCAGAAGCCCTTTGCTTTTATTTTTGAACAAGGGAAAACAAGGAAAGACTGACATATATTAAGTTTACTGTGAGCATGTGGACCTTTGATAGAGCAGTAAAGCCACTGCTTGGGACAGCCACATCCCATATCAATCCTTGGGATGGATTCCTGACTCGGTTTCTAATTCCAGGTCCCTGAGAATGTGCACACTGAAAGCCAGAAAGTTACGTCCAAAAGAGCTGAGTTCTTGTCACCTGAATGTGTGATCTGGATTGAGCTTCCGGCTCCTGGCTCCTGGCTTTGGTTTGCCTTGGCCTTGTATATTGCTGACATCTGCAATGTGAAACAGAAAATAAGAGATTCTCTCTCTCTCTGACATTGAGACATTTTTTTTGTAATGATTACATGATAAAAAATTTATGTATGCTATTGCTTAACCTTGATTTGAGCCTAGTTGCTTTTGAAACACCCTGTTGTTTCGGCCACACACTAATGGCTGAGTAGCACAGACTTAAATTATGTTAAGGTATAGCTTTTCTTTGGCTGGCTCCCACCTTCAGGTCAGCTTGGCTCTAGTTGTTGCAGCCATTTATGGAATGAATTGGCAGATGGAAGATCTCTCTCTGTGTCTCTCCTTTTTGTTCTGTAAAATATGTCTTTGAATGATAAATAAACAAATAAATATTTAAATAAATAAATATTTAAAAACACATCTCTATTAAATAATATTAACTTTTTTCTGATTCATCCAGCTTCATGTTTCAAAATTCATATTTTCTGGATAGACATCCCCCACAAAGTAGAAAATTGTATTTTGATTGTCTAAGACCCAGCGATATGCTCATAACAGCTAAAATTACCTTTTTTTCCATTCTGTCATGTGACTTTGCTATTTATCTGATACATGATAGTTGTTATTGTATTCTGGCTTTGCTCTATAGTATTAGTAATTTTCAACCATTTTATTTGTCATTGATCTTCTTCAAGAACATATCTCAGAAGAGGTCAGCATAGAATAGGTAAGCCAGATCTGCATACATTCAATGGAATCAGGCTCTGATTTCATTCATTTAGCCATATTTTCTTCCGTCTCTACAAACTACTTCCATATTGATTCTGAAATGATACCTTGAAATCTTGTTGAGCTCTGAGAAGCACAATGCAATATTCCATCTTGTTCCTTCATATTACAGGCATACACAACGGCACTTCAAATGTATATGTAAAAACTAAAATTAAAAATAAACTTATTTTAGTGCAAACTAACCTGAAATTCATTCAGCTTTTTCAAAATATTCATTCCCAGTCTCATACAGACTAAGTTTAGCTGGCATACCATTTAAACACCAGTTCTAATCCTGAATGTTCTACTGATCACGGTCTGGGAAAGCAATGAAAGAATGTTCAGGTACTTGGGACCATGTCTAAGTGGGAGACCTGAAAGAGGCTCGGGGTTCCGAAATTTGGATCACCTCAAATCTGGCTGTTGCAGAACCGGTGGATGAAAGACCTTCTCTCTTTCTCTGTTTCTCCTCTCTCTGTAATGCTTCCTTTCAAACAAGAATAAAATGAACTTTTTTTAATCAGTCATTTCTGGGCCCGGCACTGTGGCCTAGCAGCTAAAGTCCTTGCTTTGAACATGCCAGGATCTCATATGGGTGCCTGTTCTGGTCCCAGCAGTTCCACTTCCCATCCAGCTCCCTGCTTGTGGCCTGGGAAAGCAGTTGAGGATGGCCCAAAGCCTTGGGACCCTGCACCCATGTGGGAGACCTGGAGGAGTTCCTGGCCCCTGGCTTTGGATCGGCACAGCACCGACCATTGTGGTCACTTGGGGAGTGAATCATCGGAAGGAAGATCTTCCTCTCTTTCTCTCCTCTTCTTGGTATATCTGACTTTCCAATAATTAAAAAAAATCTTTAAAAAGTCAGTTATTTCTGTTACCTTTTTAAGATCCCTCATAAAGACTCGCAAGATGGCCGACATAGGAGGATGGCTGTGAGGGAGCTCACAGACAGAGAGGGCTAGAACGTGACAAAAGCATAAGTGGAGCAGCATAGAGCTGCAGGGAGAAGAACGTGAAGTTCCCTGGACAGTGTGGAGCCAAAAAAATCCACACAACTCGGAAGAGGAACCAGGGAAAAACAAAACAAAACAAAAGGCAGGGAAGACGGCTTTCCGCTCCTGACCTGCTGAGTCACCTTTGAGTGCAGCCGCGGGGAGCCACAGTCGACCCGCAGTCGTCAGGACCCGCACCTGCCGCAGTCGCCAGGACCCGCTGGGACCCGCCAGGACCTACAACTGCTGCAGTCGCCAGGAGACACACCCGTGGTGAGGGTCCTCACCAGAGGCAGAGGCAAACTGAAAGAACCTGAGGTTTGAGTGAGTTGGGTGGGGGCCTAACCAACAGAATAAATACAGCAGAAGAGAGGATCTCTGAAATGGAAGACACACAAAATGAACATACCCGGCTCATTAAACAGCTGGAGACAAGTCTGAACAAAGCCAATAAGACCATACAAGAAATGAAAGACAACCTCAGAAAATCGAATATTAGGATTATTGGCCTTCCTGAAGGAGCGGAAAGAGAGTCAGGAATGCAAATGGTGCTCGACGAAATTATACAGGAAAATTTCCAAAACACTTGGAACATGAACCCAGCCCAAATCCAGGACAGTCAGAGGACTCCCAGCAGATATGACCCAAAGCGATCTTCACCCAGACATATGGTGCTCAAGTTCCACTCCAACGAAGACAAAGAAAGAATCCTGAGACAAGTACGAAGCAAAGAAAAGATCACATACCAGGGAAAACCAATCAGAATCACTGCTGACTTCTCTGAAGAGATCTTACAAGCAAGAAGAGAATGGACAAAGATCTTCCAAATCCTGAATCAGAACAACCGTCAACCAAGAATATTGTACCCAGCAAAGAACTCATTCGTATTTGAGAATGAAATCAGACACTTTCATAGCAAAGAGAAATTAGAAGAATATGCCAGCACAAAACCAGCTCTACAAAATCTCCTTAGAAATGCACTAAATCCAGAAAAAAAGGAGGCGAATCATAAGCAAAGATGGCAAACAGGAAGGTCTCCCCACTAAAGTCCACACAAGGAAGGGCAATTACACAGATATCAACACCCACAAAAACAAGTATGGCAGGGCAAAATCACAACCTCTCAATTTTAACTCTTAGCACAAATGGCCTGAACTCACCAATCAAAAGGCACAGATTAACAGAATGGATTATCAAAGAGGACCCAACTATCTGTTGCCTACAAGAGACACATCTAACCAGAAAAGACTCGAGGAAACTGAAAGTGAAAGGTTGAAAAAAGATATTTCATGCCAATGGACGAGAAAAAAAGGCTGGGGTAGCTGTCCTAATTTCAGATGATATGGACTTCAATCTGACACACATCAAAAAGGACAGGGAATGACATTATATATTGGTGAAGGGACTGATACATCAGGAAGTAATTACCATTGTGAACATATATGCACCAAATTCAAATGCACCTAGCTACATGAAGCAATTACTTACGGACTTAAGGGGAGACATAGATATGCACACAATAATAGTGAGTGATCTTAACACCCCGCTAACAACAATAGACAGATCAACAAAACAAAAACTCAACAAAGAAACAACAGAGCTCATACAAACAATAGAACAACTGGACTTAGTAGACATTTATAGAACTTTTTACCCCAAGGCCACAGATTATACATTTTTTTCAGCAGTGCATGGCACCTTCTCCAGGATCGACCACATGATAGGACACAAAGCAAATCTAAATAACTTCAAAAAGATAGGAATCATACCATGTACCCTCTCAGACCACCACGGAATGAAATTGGAAATCAGCAATTCAAAATGCCCCAGGAAATACAGAAACTCTTGGAGGCTGAACAATATGCTATTAAACGAACAATGGATCAGAGAAGAAATTAAAGATGAGATCAAAAAATTTATGGAAACCAATGAAAACTCTGACACAACATCCAAAATTTGTGGGACACTGCCAAAGCAGTGCTACGTGGTAAACTCATCGCAATTGGAGCTCATGTCAAGGCCCAAGAGAGGCACCAAACACAGGAACTAAACACACTCCTCCAGGAATTGGAAAAACAACAGCAGAACAGCCCCCCACACAATAGGAAACAAAAAAATCATCAAAACAAGGGAGGAAATTAATCAGATAGAAATAAAAAAGAAAACTATACACAAAATCAATGAATCAAAAAGCTGGTTTTTTGAGAAGATAAACAAGATAGACACCCCACTGGCCCGACTGACAAAGAAAAAACAAGAGAAGGCAAGAATTAACAGCATCAAAGATGAAAAAGGCAACATAACAACAGACACCGCATCCATTAAGCACATAATTAGAAATTACTACAAAGCACTGTACTCCAACAAATCAGAAGACCACCAAGAAATGGAAGAGTTCTTAGACTTCTACCACCTGCCAAAACTTAGCCCAGAGGCAACAAACAACCTGAACAAACCCATAACTGAAGCACAGATTGAATCAGTGATTAAAGACCTCCCAACAAAGAAAAGCCCAGGCCCAGACGGCTTCACTCCAGAATTCTACAAAACATTCCTAGCAGAACTAACTCCAATCCTCTACAAACTCTTCAAAACAATAGAAAAGGAAGCAACCCTTCCAAACTCATTCTATGAAGCCAACATTCCCTTAATCCCAAAACCAGACGGAGAACCAACAGAGAAGGAAAACTACAGACCTATCTCTTTGATGAACATTGATGCTAAGATACTCAACAAAATCCTAGCCAATAGAATTCAAAAACACATCAGACAGATCATTCATCCAGATCAAGTAGGATTCATCCCTGGAATGCAGGGATGGTTCAACATTCAGAAATCCATAAATGTGATACACCACATCCAAAAACTGAAAAACAAGAATCACATGATAGTATCAATAGATGCAGAAAAAGCTTTCGAAAACATCCAACACCACTTCCTGCTAAAACCCCTAACCAAGGTAGGCATAGATGGAAAAATCCACAACATAATTAAAGCCATATATGAAAAACCCAATGCCAGCATCATACTGAATGGAGAAAACTGGAACCCTTCCCACTGAGATCTGGAACAAGACAGGGATGTCCACTTTCTCCACTACTATTCAACATAGTCCTAGAGGTACTCGCTGAGGCCATAAGACAAGAAAAAGAAATCAGAGGAATCCAAATGAAAAACGAAGAAATCAAGCTCTCACTATACGCAGATGATATGATTCTTTATGTAGAAGAGCCAAGAGACTCAATACAGAGACTGCTAGAACTTATATGAGAGTTTGGTAGAGTGGCAGGGTACAAAATTAATGAACAAAAATCAACAGCCATAGTGTATGCGAACAGCCCCAAGATGGAAAAAGATTTAACCAGCAAAACACCATTCAAAATAACAGAGAAAAGTATGAAATATCTGGGAATAAATCTAACCAAAAATGTAGGAGACCTATTTGAAGAAAATTACAAACCACTTAAAAAAGAAACTGAATAAGACCTCAAAAGATGGAGTAACATCCCATGCTCCTGGATAGGTAAAATCAATATCATTAAAATGTCTATACTGCCAAAAGCAATATATACATTCAATGCAATCCCAATCAAATTGCCCAAAACATTCTTCATGGAACTGGAAACAATGATCCAAAGGTTCATCTGGAAACACAAAGAACCACGGATAGCTAGAACCATCCTGAAGAACAGGATGTTAGCAGGGGGAATCACAGTTCCAGACCTCTGGACATACTCTAGGGCAGTGGGTATCAAAATAGCCTGGTACTGGCACAAAGATAGAGAGGAAGATCAATGGAGCAGAATAGAAACACCAGAAGGGAACCCACACAGATACAGCCAAATAATCTTTGACAAAAAGACAAATGACAATCCAGGCAAATGAGAAGGTCTGTTCAATAAATGCTGTTGGGACAACTGGTTAATAGCCTGCAGAAACAAAAAGATAGACCCACATCACTCACCATATACTAAGATCAAATCTAAATGGATAACAGATCTAAACCTACATCCAGAAGCCTTCAAACTTTTGGAAGAAAATGTTGGAAATACTCTGCAAGATCTAGGGGTAGGTCCCTACTTCATAAGAAGCACACCAAAAGGACTAGCAATCAAGACCAGAATAAACAAATGGGACTTCATCAAACTAAGAAGCTTCTGTACAGCAAGGGACATAATCAACAAAGTAAAAAAGCAACCCACAGAATGGGAGAAGATATTTGCACACTACATAGGTGATAGAGGGCTAATCTCCAGAATATACAAAGAGCTACAAAACAACCAAAATGTCAAAACAAACAAGCCACTCAAGAAATGGGCATGAGAAATGGGCAGACACTTCACAAAGGAACAAACCCAAATGGCAAATAAACATATGAAAAAATGCTCAAGTTCCCTGGCAATAAGGGAAATCCAAATTAAAACATCAATGAGGTACCACCTAACGCCAGTAAGCTGGCCCACATGAATAAAAGCACCAACAACACTTGTTGGCGAGGTTGCGGGGAAAAGGGATCCCTACTCCACTGCTGGTGGGGCTGCAGGCTGGTACAGCCTCTATGGAAATCAGTATGGAGAACATTCAAACAACTCAAATTCAACATACCGTATGATCCAGCATTAGCACTCCTAGGAATATATCTAGAACACTTGTTTTATGAGAAACCAACATGCACTCCTATGTTCATAGCAGCACAATCAGTAATTGCAAAAACTTGGAAGCAGTCAAAATGCCTATCAGCAGAGGATTGGATAAGAAAGCTATGGTTCATCTATTCCATGGAATACTACTCAGCTATTAAAAAAAAACAAAATGCAGTTCTTTGTGGCCAAATGCGCCAAACTGAAAACCATAATGCTAAGGGAAATGAGCCAATCCCTAAAGGTTAAATACCACATGTTTGCCTTAGTTTAAGATGATATGATGTTATGTATAACATGTTATGTTATATATGTTATATGTTGTGTATAAACTAAAATTGAAATGTCAATGAGGTGGTCACAGAAGGTGGTTAAGAACTTGCATTGCTAAGGGAAATGAGCCAATCCCAAAAGGTTAAATACCACATGTTTGCCTTAATTTAAGATGACACGATGTTATGTATAACAAGTTATGTTATGAATGTTATATGTTGTGTATAAACCAAAATTGAAATGTCAATGAGGTGGTCACAGAAGGTGGATAAGAAATCGCATTTACTTTTACCATATTGGTTACTCATTACTATGTCAATTAATTCCATGGTGATGTAAATTTTTGCTGATGGTATGTTGGAGCTTTTAATTGATCGGGATGATACTCTGCTGGCTCTGTCTTCAGACCAGAGAGGGTATACCTAAGAAGCCGTTGAACTTGACTAGACAATAAGGTGCTGGACTCTATGTTTGGTATACGCTTGCAATGGGGGAATCTCAACTGAAGTTGAACTGTGCTTATGCAACAAGGTGGAGGAATCCACCATGGTGGGAGGGTTTTGGGGAGGGGTGGGGGGAATCCAAGTACCTATGAAACTGTGTCACATAATACAATGTAATTAATGAATTTAAAATAAAATTAAAAAAAAAGAACTTGCATTTACTTTTAACATATTGGTTACTCATTACTATGTCAATTAATTCCATAATGATGTAAATTTTTGCTGATGGTATGTTGGAGCTTTTAATTGATCGGGATGATACTCTGCTGGCTCTGTCTTCAGACCAGAGAGGGTAATACCTAAGAAGCCGTTGAACTTGACTGTACAATAAGATGCTGGACTCTATGTTTGGTATATGCTTGCAATGGGGGAATCTCAACTGAACTTGAACTGTGGTTATGCAACAAGGTGGAGGAATCCACCATGGTGGGAGGGTTTGGGGAGGGGTGGGGGGAATCCAAGTACCTATGAAACTGTGTCACATAATACAATGTAATTAATGAATTAAAAATAATAAAAAAAATCCCTCATAAACATGGATCTCCAAATTTTTTACTTAGCCAAACTTATCTTTTAAATCTCATTTTTCATGAACTTTTTGATATATCTTAGAGTAGAAATTCAACAAAATACTGACTGTAGTTCAAATATCATATCTTAGGGAGCAGTTCAAAATAAAAGCCCAAAGAAAAGCTTTTACTTAAATGGTTAAGTATAAAAAGAAATAGGTAGATAAAGAGCTTAAAAGGCATCAGGTTAAAAAGCAGTGGGAAGGGAGAGACAGAGGGAGGAAATTAGAGGAAGAGAATGCAAGCCTTGCTAGCCTCATAGCGTCAGTAACAAATGGAAAATGGCTGAACTCCTAAGAACCTCTGAGATTGAAATTAGTCCTTGTTAGGCTCCAAGCCATTTCAAGCACAAATTCTTGGCACAGTCAGTTATGTCAACAAAGCTTAGTCATCACATGCTCTAGAATAATGTAGGGAAGCTCACTCCAGGAGGTTCCTGGGATATAAAAGAAGGAGATGGCTAGAGCTAGCAGCCATATGTTTCCTGACAACTGCTAGGAGGTCCTGTCTGGCTAGACATACAGTGTTTCATTTGTTGTTTTAAATAAATAACTCTTTTTGCCATCTCAAACAAATGCCAAGTCTAAGTCACCATTTGGCAATATATAATAAGATGAATGATTCCAACTTAAACTTTTACCCCTGCTAATGAACTTAGGCTCAGGAAAAATCATGCAGAGTTCCAGACAGAGCACAGCACGTCAAAGTAACATTCACAGCAAAGAACCCAATTTAGAGAGAAATCTTCTTTTTTTTTTTTTAAGATTTATTTCTTTTATTACAAAGTCAGATATACAGAGAGGAGGAGAGACAGAGAGGAAGATCTTCCGTCCGATGTTTCACTCCCCAAGTAAGTGCAACGGCCAGTGCTGCACTGATCCAAAGCCGGGAACCAGGAACCTCTTCCGGGTCTCCCGCACAGGTGCAGGGTCCCAAGGCATTGGGCCGTCCTCGACTGCTTTCCCAGGCCACAAGCAGGGAGCTGGATGGGAAGTCGAGCTGCCGGGATTAGAACCGGCACCCATATGGGATCCCAGGGCTTTCAAGGTGAGGACTTTAGCCGCTAGGCCACAGTACCGGGCCCGAGAAATCTTTTCTAATAGAACTTGGACATAGCCATTTTTTTTAATGGAATACTCATGAGTTATTGGAAAATTCTTTATTCAACCGAATCCCATTTTAACCAACACATTTGATACTGTACTGGAAAGAATGCAATATGTAAGTGATGATGTGGCACAATAGTTAAGCTGTCTCTTCAGAATGTCTGAATATCATACCAGCGTACCTGGTTTGAATCCCAACTACTCCACTTTTGATTCTGCTACCTTCTAATGCAAATCCTGGGAAGCAATAAATGATGATTCAGGAGCTTGAATCCCTATACTACCCCCCCCATAGGTGACACAGATGGAATTCTGGAAACTTGGCTTCTATGTGGCCCCACAACATAAGTTATAGGCATTTGAGGAGTGAGCAACCTAATGGAAGATCTGTCTCCATCTGTGTCTCTGTCTTCTATTTTTGCCTCCCTGCCTTTCAGATAAAATGAAATGGGCCCAGCATGATAGCCTAGTGGCTAAAGGCCTCACCTTGAATGGTCTGGGATCCCATATGGACACCGGTTCTAATGCTGGCAGCCCTGCTTCCCTTCCAGCTCCCTGCTTGCAGCCTGGGAAAGCAGTCTAGGAGCCCCTGCACCCATGTGGGAGGCCAGGAAGAGGCTCTTAGCTCCTGGCTTCAGATCAGCTCAGCTCCATCAGATCCAACCGCCCCCACCGCCCTGCTCAACAAGCATGAAGCATGACATTTCCAGCACATTTGGGGATAAATGTCCTCACTCCCCCCATCCCGTATGCTTTAAAATGTGTTTATTAAGTGTCTTAAAAGAAAAGCCTAGGATACAGAATGAGCAAATAAGCAGAGCGATGCACAGATTGATGAAGGTAGACCCTCTTGATGTAATTTTTTGGCAGGCAAGAGCCACAATTGGATCTCTTATCATTGACGCGCTTAATTATTTTCTGGTTTTCTATATGGCTTGTCTGCATTTTTAAGTACCAGTAATGTTTATACTGCTATAAACCATGTTAGAATTCCAAATACTAAATGGAAATTCTGCTCTTTGAGTCCTAATAAATCTTATCAGCCTCATATAGAAGTTTCATTGGATTCATATCTAAATGGTAAATAAAGGGTATTGTTAAACAAAATGATCCTAATGAAAACACTCATCACTTGCCAGTATGCATTTTAAAGAATGGCTTTTATTAGCAGGCACTAGTCCAAATAGTAGCAGGCAGCCTACCATGGAATGTACTGGATCTGAGATTTAGCCCAATTCTGTATGCCCTTGAGTAACATCCACAATATGAGCCTCAGTTTCTCTATCTGTAAAATGAGGGTATTGTGTTTAAGTCTCTTATCTTTACTCCAATTCATATTTTCTTTGATTTTACTCATTAAAATTAATGGCATATTCATTCTTTAAGTGGAAATTATGATGTTTAAGAGCTTTACAAATAAATTTCAAATAATTTACCAGAAAAACAAGTTGGACTGGTCTGCATGATAGAGGAATGTAGGATATTGTGAGTAAAATCATGCAAACATGATTACCAGGGGCATACTTATCCCCCTTAAAAGAACAAACTGTTTTCAAGCACTTTTGAAGCATCCATTTACATACAAATCCATTTACATACAAATTCCTGATGACAAATAATTCTCAATTCATTACACTAGCTCCCAGAGGCCCTTTACTTGGCAACACTTTGTTAGACTGGTTTGGGTTTCTGTAGATCCTTGACTGTAATAAAATTGCCTTTCAAATATTCTATCATTTTTTTAATTAAAAAATTTTAATTAAAAAATTATTCAGGCCCCCAATTAGACTGAATTAGCAAGGTTTTGCGTTACCACATTTTTGTTCATTAAGCTCTGCCAAGGCTCTCGCCACTGAATACCCATCTCCAGCTGCGCCCTGGCCTCTTCTCCAACTCAGTGAGTGTGAGAAGCACTGTTGCTCCCTGAGTGTCTGCTGTGCCAGGGGCAGCCACATGGACATAATTAGAAAGAGCCTGTTCCTGCCCTCCTCAAATCTTTCCTTCCCTTGGTGTCTATTAATCCTTTCTCTCTATCCTGGCTGACTTTATGGGAATCTTTCCCAGCCTTATCTTCCCATGGGTATGACAGTTGTTTTGGGAGGAGCTTGGATACACATAGAAAAACAATCCAGAAAAACCCCTTATTCCCAGTAGGCAGTTGTTGAGTTTCTAGGCCAGGCAATCTGAAAATGAAGTCCACAAGCTACATATTTCAGTATTGCCTAGAACACTTGTCTAAATTCAGATTTTTGGAAGCTACTTCTAAAATCATTGATTCATCGCTTTTGAAGATAATATCAGGGGGTATTTGTTTTACTTGTTCCTTAGATGATTTTAATGCATAATAAATTATAAGAATTACTATTAACCTATCTCACTAGAAACAGTGCACTACAAAGGAATGAGTAAAAAAGAACATCGGAAAAATTCTGACGTAACTGAGATTCTAAAAGGGCTACAGCCGTAATATCAGTGACTTGCTTATAACAAATAATTTTTGAATACAGTGTTTTTTCAGGCATTTTGCTAAGTGTTTCATCTTTCTTGTGATATCAATGAATGAAATGTGCCATTTATTTGTGTCAATTCATTTTTTACGAATTTTATCCCACTGAATTTCTCTCAATCCCTTTGTGAAGTAGGCGTTATTATTACTATCCTTTTCCAAGTGAGAGAACTGAAGTTCTCAAAAGTTGAGTAATTTGTCCAATACTGAGTCACTAGTCAAGTAGAAAACCGTAGAAATTAAATGTTTGCTTTAGCAGACTGTGGACTGTGACCTCCAGAAAGACAAAGCTTGCTTGCTTTTGCTCTGAGCCCTAGCGATCAAACTGGAACATTTACGAATCAGGGACCAAGTTATCATCGAGTAAAAATGAAAAAGTATTACCTATTTTCCTATAGCCTTTGAACCTTTTTTACTGTAATTAACTATGTAAAGATTGTCAAAAATATAATAAAAAAATAATTTGAAAAAAAAAAAAAGAAATTGAGGCTAAGACAGTCACTGGAATGCACAAGGGGGAGGGAGAGTCTCACGTGGAGGCTTCAGAAGAAATCAGACTGTGAGGTCTCAGCCCCACCCTAGCAAACAGTCAGGTTTCATTTCCAAGTACTTGGGTTTTCAAAAGCTCTCTTCTACCCCCTTTGACATTGGTTTTTGTGATCCCCAAATCAACTTTTCACACGTCCTTAATACTTCTCTTTGTTAGGAAAATTTTGTCTCTGTATTGGTACTCAGAAGTCCTTGTCAGACTCAAATGTGGTTTATTCCCATACAAGAATTCTGTCTCCTTCCTATAACTTCTTCTCCCTCCTGAGCATGTGGAATCAACATGATAACCTAACCCAACAGAAGATATTGTAATGAAGATACTTTTTCTTATGTGCACAGGAGCTTTACAAACTCTTAAAATTTCAGATGCTGCTGCAGTACCAATTTCAGTACCAAATGAAAGACAAAAACATTATACAGTGGCAGAAGCAATACTGTAAAATTGCTAACACCTGATTTTCTTCCTGAAGTTAAAAGTTGCTATCTAGGCAGACAGGAGGAGGCTTTTATCCCAATCCTGAAGACTCCCAGATCCTCACCAAGGAGCACCGAGGACTACATCCCTACTGCCAAGGAGACCACGGGGAAATGGAGTGCCTTCAGAGGCCGAGAACTCTGAGGTCAACCACCCCCATTTGGATCTACCACATGGGATGGAAGAAGCCCAAATCCTGCCTAGCAGGTTCCAAGGTCATTGGAACAACAACCAGGATCCCTGAGTGGCCCGAAGAAACAGAAGAACAGTAAACTTCCTTCGGGACAAGGGAGAGGAGCTTTCTCTGGTCCTTGCCTGCTTCCAACTTTGGGTCCCCACCCCCCTCTCGTAATAACCATCAGGAGCGCTCCAGAAACCCTAAAAACAAACAAACAAACAAACAAAACTAGAATAGATAGACAGAGAACAACAAGGAAAGCTTAGAACCAGACAGGAAACGGTCAGCGGGGATGCACTTATACCTCACTGGGTGGGACACAAAGATTAGTTACTCCTCACTGGGGTATGGAAGATTTCTCTGCACACCCCTCCTAAACATGCTCACCTAAACTGTTGACATATACACTGTTAGAATTATAGAGTTAGACCACCCGAAAAACAGCCAGGTTCAGTGAAATCATGCTTCAATGCTATAAACTGCTAAAGACTAAGATTAAAATAGGCATGAAACAGCTGAATAGCAATCTAAGCCATTTTAAGGTGTATAGAATATGGTTGAATGTAAACCAAAATTGAAATGTCTATGAAGAAGTCACAGGTTGTGGTTGAGAACCTGCATTTTCCTATTAACATATTGGTTAATCAATACCATGTCAATTAATGCCATAATGTTGTAAATGGTTGGAAATATTATGTTGGGACTTTTAATTGATTGGAATGATAGTCTGCCGGCTCTACCTTCAGACCAGAGATGGTCTCACGAAGAAACCACTGAACTTAGAAGGACAATAAGATGCTGGACTTTATGCTTGGTAAATATCTCCAATGACAGAATGTCAACTGAATTTGAACTATGGAAATACAACAAGGTGGAGCAATCCACCATGGGGGGATGGTGTGGGGAGGGGTGGGGGGAAACCCAGTGCATAAAAAAATGTATCACATAATGCAATGTAATTAGTTTTAAAAAAAAGGAAATGCAATAAAAATATATGTTAAAAAATTTGCAATCTATGACATTCAAAACCATATAAAATGATTGGTGTGTGTTTCAGAATCCTCATAGTCTGCTTCGCTTTTTCAAAATTAGATGAGATGAGGATGCTATTAACATAAGTTATTCATTTTTAAAAAATATTTACTGAAGTGGGGCCCATTGCATCAGTAACTCAGAATCAGTGTCTATGATTTTCTGGTGTTTAAGTCATCTGATGATAAACTCACAAGAGAACTGAACAGTACTATAAAAAGAAAGTGAGTGACAGAAAACAAAGTCTTCAAATTGAACACAGATTAGGTAGATATTAATTAGACCCATGAGAGACAAAAGAAACAGAGAAAAGAAAACAGAATTAAGTAAGTATATATACACTGTGTGTGGCCTGGCAGTGCTATGCACCACTTGCCTCGTATCCACAACCTTTGACAGAGGTATAAGAAGTTCTAGAAGCACAAGCCTACAATGTGAATGATACGTAAGCACTGCGGAATCTTTTTTTTTTTTAATATCAATGTTATTCATGCACTACTATTATTTGTCATTACTCATCATATTCTTTTCACAACTTTCTTTTAATTATTATTATTATTATTATTATTATTATTATTATTATTGTCATCATTTCATAATACACTTCCATAGGCTCCCGGGATTACCCTTAAACCAATCCCAATTTCCCTCCCCCCACCTAGTTCCTCTACACCATTACTAAAGTATAGTTCCTCATACACAGTCATATGTCCATAATTGTGGGCATGGACCATGGCAGAGAGTCCAGCATCTTATTGTCAAGATATAATGAACGGGATGGGGGGAAACCCCAGAGCCTATGAAACTGTCACATAATGCAAAACAATTAATAAAAAAAAATCTAAAGGAAAAAAAAGATTTAGTGAACAGTTTCATTGTAAGTCCATCTTTGTCTGGAAGTAGAAATGCATACTACATTGTATCCTCGCATCTCAATGTTAGTCTCCATTTAGCAATGCTGTACATCCCCTCAAACAAAAAGTCACAGTAAAAAAAAGAGAAATTTACAATGCCATGAAGTTAAATAACATGTTACTAGATATGACAGTCTCCATTACACAACTACTATATATTCCCTTAAATGAAAAGACACAGAACAGGAAGAAAAAGAAATTAACAACACCATGAAGTTAAATAACATGATATTAAATGACTAACGTGTAGCTGAAAAAATGAAAATCAAGAACCTTCTTGAAGAAAATGATGTTACTGTATGATCTATGAGTCATTGAATGATTTAATCAGAAGAAAGTGTTCTGAAGAGATGAAAGTAACAGAAAACATCAAAACCCATGTGATATAGTTTCCGCTGATTTTTATTTGTGAAGTGTGTCTCTTCTAGACAACAAATAGATGGGTTTCGTTTTTCAATCCAGTCTACTAATCTATGACGTTTGATTGAGCTTAAGCCATTTACATTTAGGGTTAATATGGTCCTGTCATTTTAGGAATGGGTTGTTCATTGATTTAGACTTCTGTAGTCATTTTACTGGGATGTTCTTCCCATTTGCCTTTGTTTTGGTGGGTGTTATTCCTCTTCTCTGTCAAGAGAACATCTTGAAGTATTATTTGCAGAACAGGTTTGGAAGAGGCAAATTCTTTTAGCTTTTCTTTACTGTGGAAGAATTTTATTTCATTTTCAAAGACAAAAGAAAGCTTTGCTGCATATGTTATCCTAGGCCGACAATTATTTCTTTTAGAATCTGGAATATGTCACTCCATTCTCTTCTTGCCTGTAGAGTTTCCAGTGAGAGATCTCCTGTGAGCTTAATTGGCATTGCTTTATATGTCAATTGATTTTTTTCACCTGCACATCTAAGGATCTTTTTCTTATGTTCAATTAAAGAGAGCTTGATGATCATGTGTCTTGCTGAAAATCACTTTTGATCGGGCCTGTTGGGAGTTCTGTGCCCCTCCTGGATCTTGTTTCCCAATTCTTTCTCTAGATTAGGGAAATTTTCCTTTATTATTTCTTTAAAAATATATATATATACCCAGTTTCACTTTCTGTACCATCTGGGACTCCCTTAACTCTTATATTAGGCCTCTTAATAGTGTCTTTCAATTCTCGAACACTTTTTGACCTGATCCAGCTCTGCTTCCAGCTTTTTGATTGCTTTCCCTTAATGACAGGAAATATCTTCCAATTCTGATATTCTTTCTTCTGCTTGCTTCATTCTATTTTGGTGACTCTCCATTGAACCTTTAATTTGCTCTACTGTGTTCTTAATTTCTGATATATCAGCCTTGATTTGCTTTATTGCTGCTATTGCTTGTGTAAAATATTCCTTAAATTTTTTTGAACTCTTGTATGTGCTTCTCATTGTTGATCAGAGGCTTTAAAATGAGTTTTCTGAATTCAGTGTCCCCCCATTTTCTCGATGTCTTCCTCACTGAACTCTGAGGATGACATAGGGTTTTGCTCCTTTGCAGGGGAATTTTCAGTAATATTCATTCTGCCGTTGTCTCTTCTTTTACTCTTGGTCATTGTACTTCTGGTTAGCAGAGTCTTCTCCTTGGGGCAGGTTTCTAAGCTGTGTCACCCACAGGTCTACAATGAGATTTTACTTATTGAAGTTGGTACACAACTCTTTGCTTACAGCCAATTGTGCCACAACCTCCAGCGAGTTCCAGTCTGGGTTCTTATGGTAGATTTCCACAAAGAACTGTGTAGCCCAGCTGCTGGCTCACCAATCTCCATCTCCTGTGTTACCATACTGAGGCTGCACCATTGTCTCTGCAACCTTTCTCCCACTTCTGGTTGGAGCAGGTCCCAGGATTAGAGAGACACCAGGTGTCCTATATATTAGGTTGTTGGTGGCTCTGATCTTGCAGGAACCTGTTGGACATTAGTTCTTGGTGCCACACGGACCTATTTTGATCTGCACAATGCCATATTCGGTATTATGCTCCTGCGGGACCAGTACAATCCACAGAACTCAGTGAGTTCTCATGAGCCCAGCACATGCACAGTTCACTGTTGTCCTCTGTAGTCCTAAAGCTTGTGCCACAGTGTTCCAAATGGCGCCTGACATACCACTACTAGAGTTCTTGATCTGCTGGCCATCAGGTCTGAGGGCTACCCAGACCTGTCTTGAGTAGAAGCTGTAGAATGCCATGCTGTTGCAGTTCACTGAGTCAGAAATGAGTTCACTCCCAGTTCAGTGTATGCTCAGTTCTTTCCCTTGCCTTTGCCTCCTTAAGCAAAATGGCACCCAATTTGGCTCTAGGGGGCTGACTGGGCTGTGAAATCCACCCTGTTCTCACACTGCCCATCTGTGATCTGCTGCTCTGTTTCTGCTCCTGGTCAAATGGACCAGCAGGAATGACAGTTTTTGTCTGGGTCCACCTCCCAAGCTTCCAGTGAAAGTCCCTTCCCACCTAGTTGTTGGTGGAGTTCTGGCTGCTGGTGGATTTCAGGTCAACATTAGCTGAATTGTTACCAGAAATGCCCGCTGGGTTCTTTCCTCACCTTAATATAGAAATAAAATGCCGGGAATCTGTTGCAGACAGAAAAGTTTACTTGCGAAGGTACCAGGTGAGCAGGGAAGGGAAAGAGAAGGGAAAAGCACCTCTGGAAAGCTGGGAGATGGGATGCCTCTCAAAACAGGAGAGAGAGAGAGAGACACCAAAGGTTTGAGGAAGGGTCTTGGGATTTTAAGCATTCCCTGACCTCTCCTTGTTGGGCGAGGAACCTACAGGTAATATGTTCCCCATTGGTGGTCTCTTAATTAATTAGGAAATGGGTGGGAAATTCTGGGTCCACCCACCTGATGGTGTGGCCAAGACCTCAGCAGGCCTGGATGGTCTCAGAATGCTGCTAGAGTATCAGTCACTGCAACACCACACCATTGTGTCCACTGCTTACCTCTGTCTGTTGGTCTCCAGGTACCCCTCTGCTGTTTTTCTGTCCTCTCCTATTTCCTGGAATGTGTCCTCTCTGCTTCATCCTGATTAAATGTTTCTCTGTTTAAACGTGCCCTTACCCTATTCCGCCATCTTGATTCTCTCTCACACTTATGGATCTTTCGTAGTGTTTTTCATGCTGTGAATTCTACTCTAGTCTGAGAGTAACTTGTAGTGAACACTAACAGTTACGAAGTTGAAATGCATTGAATGTTGTTTGATACATATAGCTTACTAACCTTTAAAATACAAATGCTAAAGACAAGCTTTAGTGAAGTGGTTACAATGCATGCATACCACCTCTGAGTACACATGCTTGATTTCTGGCTCTAGCTCCTGGTGCCATGCTTCTTACTAATGCTGACTCTGTGATACATTCATGATTTCTCAAGCAATCAGGGTCCTTCCATGCCCATGGGAGACCTGAAGTCAGTATCCAACTTCAAGCTTTGGCCCTGGTCCAACTCCAGCTGTTGTTAGAACTTAGGGAGTAAACATGAGGATGGTGGAGTCTCTCTCTCTCTCTCTCTCTCTCTCTCTCTCTCTCTCTCTTAAATAAACTTTGAAAAAAAAGAATATTATGTGACACAAAATGAAGTGAATTTTATTTTCTTTAGCACTGTATTGCTTAAACTTTGTTCCTTATTTCTTTAAGATCTTATTATTTCATGTTATCTCAACTTCT
Source organism: Ochotona princeps (assembly GCF_030435755.1). Taxonomy (NCBI): domain Eukaryota; kingdom Metazoa; phylum Chordata; class Mammalia; order Lagomorpha; family Ochotonidae; genus Ochotona; species Ochotona princeps. Next base: position 50,373,873 of record NC_080865.1, read on the forward strand.
TAAATAACTATAGTCCAAATGACCATATGACATCATTAATCAGAATGCTTGCTGCTTTTTAGTTTGGAAAACTGTAGAAGAAAACTCCAGATGGAAATCGATCACATTAATTGAGGAATTTCCCTTTCCGTAAAGAATCTTTATCAGTAATGAATGCAGCATTTTATCAACTATGCCCTGAGTCTATCGAAATGATCATGTAGTTGCAGATGTCATTCAAGTAATTTGTCACATTATAATAACTGATTTTGTATGATAAACCAACCTTGCATTTCTAGGATAAATATCATTTGGTCAAAATACATTATCTTTCTCATGTTATAAATTGACTTGTCAACTGTTTTCAGAATTTTATATGTATAATTTTGAGATATATTGACCTGTATTTTTATTTTATATGACTTTGCAGTAAGACTAATGATCGCATAGTTTGAACTGGATCTAAATGATCAACAGATGCAAAAATAAAAAATAAAAAAAGAGAGAGAGACAAATGAGAACTACAACAAATTGAAAAGCAAGAAAAACCACCAATAGAATGAAGAATATGAAAACTAGAGAAAATGCTTGGAAAGCGTACACTTGATAGGCAAATGTCATCCAAAATATATATCCCATTATGTAATTCAATAAAAAGAAAAGTTTTATTTTAAAATGGCAAAAATAAAAGAAATACTTTGCAAAGAGAGAAACAAATAGCAATCAACGCATGAAAAATACTCAACATCACCAAAAATCAAGGAAATACAGATAAAATCTACAATTAGATATGACAGTGTACATGTTATAATGGCTATTATTAGCAAGACCAAAGATAGCATGTTATTGGATAGGACCTGGAACAAAAGAACACTGTACAATATTAGTAAGAACATAAATTAGTACAGCTATTATGAAAAGCAAATAAATGGAAGCTCCTCAAATGTTTAACAATAGGGTTATCACATTTTCCAGCATTCCCACTACTGGGTATAGGGTCAAAGAAAATCAGATAAGTATGTCAATGAGACATTTGCATTTTCATTATTAATGAAATATTTTTCCAGCCTAGATGAATGGATAAAACAAAATTGCATATGCATTCGTATCTCTCTCTATATATATATATGCAGATATATATACATTCATTCTCACTATATGTATATACATTCATCTTTACATATATGCATATATATAGTGTGTGTGTATACATGCATGTATTGTTTTAAATTTGAAGTCCCTTCAAGGAGGACATTTGTGTGGTAGTTGGGACATTGCTTGAATTGCCTGAATCCCATGTTGAACTTCCTGGTTTTGAGGTTCAGTTAGACTTTAGATTCTGGTTGCCTGATACTGTACATTCTGGGATGGAGCAGTTGATACTTCCATTTCTTATGTAACTGTTCTTATGAGTTGACCAAATCTATCCCAGAAATGAGTTGGATGCAGACTCTTAGGAGTTCAGGAGTCTTTATTCACTGGATGTTGCCAACCGGTGGACTGTCCCATCTCACCACACATGGAAGAGGGGAGCAGCCCCAATCAGCCATGTTCAGGGTTTCTTAAGCAATGATCATCCAATCAACTAAGAGGACACTGCGACATGATGTAAATTATTCAATCGACCAAGCTTGCATCAGTGCAAAATACAAATGACCCAATCAACTGTGGTGGTGTGGAACGCATCATGCACATCAAATTAGCCGATCAGTAAGAGTCACATCCTACCCAAGCAAATAGGTCTTTCCAATTCTATTTACAGAAAACAATTTAAAGCAAGCATCTTACTGCTTGAGCTATAAAAGAAAAGCAAGATCTCATCCTGGAATAAGATACCATCTTATGATAAGCATTCTCACTCTACTTTTAGGACTTTCCAAGAACCCAAGGCTATGGCAAATGTCAGGTTATGGCCATGTCCCAAAAATGTTTCAGAAGATCTAGACTTACGGTCGCCATTTTCTATTATCAGAGCTGTCATACCATGTCACATGAATTGAGTTCCTAGCTCCCATATTCAGCCTAACCCAAGCATGGTGGTTGGGTTATGAACCAGTCCCATTATTTGGGATATGAACCTGTGAATCTCTCTCAAATTCTCCTTCTCTGTCTCTCTCTCTACGTTTTATCTTAGCCAAAAAGTCAAGAGACAATCTCTGCCTCTTTATAATATATGAAAATATGTGAAAATAAAATTTTAAAGAAAAATACACAATGCACTAGAGTAATATCTATGTCTTTCTTTTGAAATGATCCGATTGTCGTTATAAAATGTCTGCTCTTATTCGTCTAGAATTCCTGTTATACCTATAATGTATATGTCATGGTGTCTGCCCCATTGATTTATGAATATTTGTTCATTTCAATCAATTCTTATTTACTTTCTGTGTCTCAAAAAGTGTAATTTCATATATATGTGCATATATATATATATATATATATATCTAATATCACCAAAATTTTGATTCTCTGTTTACCAATTCAAATTTACTGTTATCTGGTAAGTTTTTTCATTTCAGTGGCTGTAAATTTCAACTCTAGAATTTTTAAAACATTTTTTTGATGTGAACTTGTTTTTTTATTTAATCATTATATTTTCCCTTAGTTCAGTAAACATGATTTCCTTTACCTTTTGGGGTTTATTAGAGCAAAATATTTAAAATGCATGCTAATTTTGATTTTCTGCCTGAGCTTTACAGTTCATTTGCATGCCTTATATTTTTTTGAGATCTCTATTTAAAATGTATGTAGTTTGAATGTTCAGCCTAACAATATAGATGCGCACATCATACACTGGAGTAGAAGAACTCAACCCTAGCTAAAGTTTCCAATTGCATCATCCAACCAGTGAAGAACTTAAGAGGCAGTATGATGATGGCTCAAATAACTGCATGACTGCCACTATGTTGGAGATCTGCATTGTGCTACCAGTTCACAACTTTTTCACCCTTCCTGCCTAAGGTATTGCAGGCACTTGGAAAGTAAATGAGTGAAGAGAAGCACTTTCTCTCTACCTCAATTCCTCCCTCCTTCTTCCTCTCTATCCCTTCTCCTTCTCTTTTCTAGAAAAGATAACAACAACAACAAAAACCCATAAAAATTAAAATAACGTGAGCTGCATGGTATAACAACTATGGATTTTACAACCCCAACCAAATTAAATATTGCTGATTCTTTTTGCCTTTATTAATATTGTTATTTACTTGCAAAGTGTGTTTCTTTCATTAAGATTTATTTACTTTTTTTGAACAGTAGATTTACACAGAGAAAGAGAGGTAGTAAGTAAGATCTTCCATCCACTAACTCCTCAAATGACCCAGCTGAGCCCATCAGAAGCTAGGAGGCAGGGGTAAGGAGCTAGGAAACTCCAAATTTCTTTCACTGATTCTATAATGTCTGTAGTCTTCATTGTAAGCCCACTGAAGTCTCTGATTTGTTTAATGGTCCTGTAATGATTGGAGAGATGTTCAGTTAAGTACATAGTACAAATAATTGTCACTTCGCTGAGATTCTTTCTATGTGCATCTAGGTATGTCTTCAATGTTCAAGCAACTTTCAACTCTTCCACAAGACTTCACTTCCTACTTACACAGTTCTACAATGTCTGTCATAAATGAAAGACTGGGGCCTAACACTATAGCCTAGTGGCTAGAGAACTCACCTTACACGTCCAGGATCCCAAAGGCGTGCTAGTTCTAATCCCAGCAGTCCTGCTTCTCAAACAACTCCCTACTTGTGGCCTGGGAAAGCAGTCCAGGATGACCCAAAGTCTTGGGCCCATGTACCCATGTCAGAGAGCCGGAAGAGGCTCCTGGCTCCTGGCTCCTGCCTTCGGATTGGCTCAGCTCCAGCCATTGTAGCCTCTTGGGGAGTGAATCATCAGATGGAAGATCTTCCTCTTTGTCTCTCCTCTTTTCTGTATATCTGACTTTCCAATAAAAATAAATATTAAAAATAAATTTAAAAATTAATGAAAGATGTAATGTGCTCAATTCTTATCCAGCTGTGAATACAGTTTTAGATGTTAGTGTGGTTTATCACTTCTGCAGGAGTATACCAGACAGTTTCAAAACCATCCAAGGACATCTTGGTTCTTATACCTTTCGTTTAATTTTTTTGACCATGTGCTTTTTAATCCCAAAAGCTTATTTTAGCCCCAGATAGTTACAATGTTAAATAATTGTTGCTAATTTTGGCAAATATCTGACAATACAGCTCTTCTTGCAGAAAGAACTACCAATTAGATAAACACGCAAATGCACACACAAGTAATAACTTATAAAGGGGCTTGTTTTCAAGGACCTGTAAGACAGTTTAAATATTGGTGTTTAATGATGAAACATTTTCAGGAGTTCCAAGCCTAGTCTGCTTTTTATAAATCTCCCAAACAGGTGCTTTTCATAAATTACGGTTTTAAATTTCCTGAATTTCAAGGCTACCACCAAACTGAGAAGAGGAGGATAAAGACAGATCAGATTAAACCAACACGAACATACTGTTCTTACAAAAATTAGACATAATTTTATTGACAAAATTCCCAGATTTTTGAAAATCTTTGAGAATTTCCAAAAACCCAGTAAAAAATTGTTTTATTTCTACCCGAATTTTTAAATTAATTTTGTAGAGGACAGTATTTGCAAAGATCTTCACTCTACTATTCCAAAAATCTTATTTGTGTGTAATTAATTTTTAATATTTCATTTACTCGAAAGGCAGAGAAAGAAAGATTTTCCAGCTGCTACTTCAATCCTCAAACGGGTACAACCTGAAACTACAAGGCCAGAATTCTCTCCAGGATTGCAGTACGGGTTGTAGGAATCCAGACATTCGGGCCATCTTTCACTGCTTTCTCACACACATTAGCAGGGAGATTGATTGGAAGCAGAGCAACCAGGGCTTGAATCAGTGCTCCAGTATAGGATGACAGTGATGAGATATGGGGTGCTGGAGTCACAAGTGGCAGCAAGCACATTGTTTGACAACAGTAAGCTTCTATGCAATTTGATTGTAGTAGTAAGAACTGTTTCTTGTCAAGGATGAGTATGTGACATAGCCTCATATTAGGTATATCAAAATTAGAGACTCCTGGAAAATTTGTTCTTAATCACAGTCTTCACAATTATATAGTCCTCAACACTGAATTACATCGTGGCATTTCATGAAAATATTGATCAGAACATTAAATTAGTTTAATAGTCAATGAAAATATGACCTTTAAAAATCAAAACTGCATAAATATCAAATGGGTGGCAGGAATTCAGAGACTTCTGTGTCATATACTTACATACTTTATTTGGTGTAGCTTCATTGGTGCTAATAGTAAGTGCTTATTACCCTTGGTCCAAAAGACACCTAACAAAATGTGGATGTAATTATTTATGATTTTTATTCTTTGTTAAGTGTTGAATGGGTAGATTCATGTTCTCCTGGAACAAGGTTTGCCAAGTATATATTGAACCTTTAAGAGAGCAAAAGATGTTGGAAAATGGAATAGCAATACATGTTGGATTTCTTTTCTCTGAGTGCGTAAGGGGTTTTGTTTGGTCATTTAAGGAATTATCTGTTAGTTGCACTGATATTACACAGTTATCAATTATGACAGAAAATGAAGCACTCTTAGAATATGCAAAACTGATGGTACATTGAACTTGACAATGGCAATAAATGATTATCTTACAAAGTTTGTTTGAAAAAGTGCTGTTTTTTTTCTTTTTTCTTTTTTTTTTTTTTTTGCCACTGGCACCTCATCAAACTTCAGACAAGACACGGCATCTATTTGACAAGTTGATGGATTGTGGAAATTACATTATAATATGATACGCGTACCTACAGTCTGCAAGCCCTAGGATGGGATTCATAGTCTAGGTTTATTCTTAAAATCAATAATTTACAAAGGGATCCCTATCATTCATGTCTTCTGGAGTTTGTTGTTCCACATCTGTATTCATCATTATTCACAAACCTTCTAAAAAATAAAATGTAATAACTTTTCTTTATAATAATCAAACATATGTAGAACAGAGCAAATAAACAAAATAGTCATTCATGTATAAAAACATTTAGAAAAAAAAGGCCAAATCTCAAAATACTGAAAAAGGAAAAGGACTTGTTGAGTGTTTACTACATACCAAGCACTAGTCCAAGTAATTTTTATTTATTCAATCAATTCTTTCAGAAAATAATTACACTAAGCAAAAGATAATTTACTTTACTTTTGAAAGGACTGAAACAGAGAGGATAAATATTGTGTTGGAATCTCCAGAGTAAGTGATGTAAAAAGAAGTAAATTCCAGGCAGTGATGCTAGTACAGGAGTGGTTGACACACTTAGAAAAGTAAATATTCATAGGTAACTTGTTTACTGATTAGTTTCAGGCCAATCAATCATCATGACCCTTTCTGTGGCCTTGAGTATCCTTCTAAGTTTTGCTATAAAGGCTTTGAAGCAGTAAAATTTAATAATATTTATCAAGCTTAAGAGATGATATCCTAGAAATATATTGATATGAAAACTAAAAAGCTGTGACTTTGGAAGAATATGTTAAGTGGCTTCATTCTTCATTTGAATAAGGAAAAAAAATCCTAGATCATTTGGGAAACAGCTGATGAAAGTTAGTTACTTGTTTTGCCAGGTAATTGAGTAACTTATCTTACTACATTCTAAGGATTACAAGAGATAATCAATGAAAACTACTTAAGTCAAATCCTGGTTTATTAAAAACAAGCAACAACAAAGCCAAGGGTCAGTACAATGGCTCAACTGGCTAATCTTCCCTTTTCAAGTGCCAGAATCTCAAAGGGGCACCAGTTGTGTCCCAGCTGCTTCATTTCCCATCCAGCTCTCTGCTTGTGGCCTGTAAAGCAGTAGAGGATGACACACCTTGGCACCCTGCACCTGTGTGAAAGACCCGGAATAATCTCCTGGCTCCTGGCTTCAGATCAGCTCAGCTCAGGCAGTTGAGGACATTTGGGGAGTGAACCAGTATATGAAAGATTTTTCTCTCTGTCTCTCCTTCTCTACGTAAACCTGCATTTCCAATAAAAAGTAATAAGTCTTTAACAAAAATAAATAAATTTCAAAAAGTCAGAAGCAGGCAGCATTTTGCAGTGACTTCAACCATCACCTGTGACCTCCAAATCTTACATGAGCACCGATACTCTATATCTGATTTAATTCACTGCTAATGAGCCTGGGAAAACAGCAGAAAATGGCCCAAGCATTTGGGCCCCCACCTTCAATAATAATGGGAGATGCAAGTAAAAGTACAAGCTTCATGCTTTTTCTTGGCACAGCCCTGACTATTTTTGCGATTTGGGTAGTTAACCAGCAGATGGAAGATCTGTTTCTCTTTGTCTCTTTACCTCTCTGTAATTCTGACCTTCAAATAAATAAAAACCTATAAAAAAGAACAGTTTTCCTATTTAAATAATGTACTATTACTATTATCAATAACATTATTTTTTACTAGATTTTATATAATAATACATTTTACCTGGCCCACATCATAATTTTCTAGTAGATAGCATAACATTTGACAAAAACTATGTTATCTCATTGATTCATTAAGACAACTGGGCTGAATGTTTGTCTCAGCAAATACGTATCCTTTATCCAAGTTCAAGTCCCAAGTCCAATCTCCCAGGTTCCTATAAATATGTACTTCTGGAAGCAGTAGATGACACAGTCGCTCAAATGGCTGAAACTCTGCAATCACGTGGGCAGCAGAGATTAAGTTCCAAAATCCTGGCTTTGACTTGGCTCCATCCAGCTATTGCAGTCACTTGGAGAGTGAATCAGAGAATGGGATTCACTAAATCTTTCTCTTTTGCAAAAATAAATATTTAAAAATACAAATAAAAATCTGTAAGTTAATCTTTTCCACAATCTTAAGAAAGGAAACAATTACGAAAGTCTTGATTAGTCTAGGAAGTTGTACTGGAAAACCAGAAAAATTGGATGAAGCAGACTTTAGTAAAGATATACTGTAATAACAAATGATTATTACATATGTAATACATTTGTATATGAAAAATATGGATATATATTAAAGGATAGATAGGTAGATGCAATATAGCGCAAAATATCCCTTATCGGTCTGGCGTATTTGTTAAATATATCAGATTACTTGTTTAAAATTCTACTTTCATCACTTGCATCAATATCTCAGATGTAACTTATCTGAATTCCAGTTTCCTCATCTGTAAAATAGTAAAATAGGAATATCTGCTTCACATGTTAACACTGGAAATGTAGGTATGAAATTCCTAGTGTGGGGCCAGGCACATACAGCATATTTTTAAGTTAATATTTAGTTATTATAAAAGAAATATACATAATCCACATGCATAAATTTCACAATCAATTATCTTTCCGGGCACATTTTTTAAATTAGAATCATAGCGTGCTGACATGCACACAAAGCTGACACATTTGGCACACCCAAAGTAAGACATGTAATTTGAATACTTTTCCTCAAGTAGTAGCAATGTATTACATGAAGTTATCTTTATTGCCTTAACTATTATTCAAAATAAGATCTCCTTTTGGCAGATGACTAGAAAGGACCCAAAGGTCCTAGAATGAACTTTAAAAGCTGAGCAATCTGAATAAAGTATTTCTAGATTATGGTAACAAGCCACAGGGACAAATAAACAAAGGCATAAAGAAATTGGCTTGGCTATTCTGTTGTTAGAGTCATTTCTTGATATTCAGGTTATTAAATTTCAAACTTCATTTATGGTGAAATACTGTACCATGCAATGAGAATTCCATGTACTGAATGAAGCAAATATTTACATTAGGATTTTAAGAAACATGGCTAACCACAGATATTTTAAAAACTTATTTTAATTCTTTTTTAATTTCTTTTTCTATAAATTAAATTCTCTTTATGAAAAGCATAACAAATAGATGAATGAGTTTTTCTAAGTGTCAGTAGAATGTCTAGCTGACCAACAATTCTTTACTGGGTTCCTTCCTCAGTTGTTTATTACAAATGGTCCCAAGTAGGAAACTTAAAGCATGTGGTAGCCCTTAACACCAACTAAGCAACAGATTTCCAATGTGCTTTATTTTACTCTTGAAATACAGTATATATGTATGAAATAATTTTCAATAAAATGCAAAAAACATGCAGCTGAAATTGCTGACTTGCAATTTCCCATCACTTCTTTTTTTTTTTTTTTCTTCTAGGAGCTATGTAATATCTGAATTTGACTGTATGTTGAGTTCTCCCAAACTTTATTCTTTTCTTTAAGTTAGCCTCAGATAATGTCAGATCCGGCGACATTTACTTTAAGGTAAGGAGAGAAAGGAAAAATGGCAAAATTCTATTTTAATGATTTATTTTGTGTTTATTGGAAAGGCAGATCTACAGAAAGAAAGACAGAAAGATCTGTCTGCTGATTTACTCCCCAAGTGACTGCAATGCTGAAGATGACCTAATCCAAAGCCAGGAGCCAGGAGCTTCTTCCGGGCCTCCCACTAGGGTGCAGGGTCCAAGCTTCAAGCCATCTTCTACTGTTTTCCCAGGACACAAGCAGAGAGATGGATGGGAGGCGGAGCAGCTGGGATATGAACCAGCACATATATGGGATTCTGTTGCATGTAGGGCTAGGATTTAGCCATGAAGCCATTGCACTGGGACCAGAATGGCAAGAGCCAATTTTGAGTAAGGCTTAAATGTTAAAAGACTGGTACCTTTATCATGTGGCAAAAGAAAAAAAAATAAATTTAGTCTTTCCTTCAAGTAATGAAAAACTGTTCTCTACTTTCAGCAATGGAAGAAACAGTGTTCTAGCTGCAATTAATTAGCTTGAAAATGAATGAGTTTGGGCCCAGCGGCGTGGCCTAGCAGCTAAAGTCCTCGCATTGAATGCCCCGGGATCCCATATGGACACCGGTTCTAATCCCAGCAGCTCCACTTCCTGTCCAGCTCCCTGCTTGTGGCCTGGGAAAGCAGTTGAGGACAGCCCAAAGCCTTGGGACCCTGCACTCGTGTGCGAGACCTGGAGGAAGTTCCAGGCTCCTGGCTTCAGATCAGCACAGCACAGACCATTGTGGTCACTTGGGGAGTGAATCATTGGATGGAAGATCTTCCTCTCTGTCTCTCCTCCTTTCTGTATATCTGACTTTCCAATAAAAATAAATAAACCTTTAAATAAAAAAAACATGTGAAGAAATAATAGATAAAATTCAAAGCATTTTGATATATCCAAGATACTCTGAATATATTTAATTAAACTGGCAAATGAAAATCATATGTACTTATTTATATTATGTAATGCGATGTTTTGCTCTTTTTATATACCATGCAAAATTTAAATAATGCTAATAAATATATCCATTGTCTCACCAACTTCACTTTTTTTGTGGCTGGAACATTGAAAATCTATTCTTGGGGTGCGAATTTAGAAGAACAAGTAAACACCCGCTTGGGGAAACCACATATCAAGGTGTTGTGCTTTGGTTTTAGTCCACACTCTACCTCAGATCCAACTTTCTCCTATGGTTGTCTCAGGGATGTAGCAGGTGATGGTTCAAATATCTGGGTTCTTCACATTCATGTGGAAGACACAGACTAAATTCAGAACTCCTGACTTCCCCTCACCCTACTCCTACCTTCTATAGGTATTTGATATATAAAGTGGCAGTTCCAGTATCTTTATCTTTTTCATTCTCTTCTTTCCAACTAAAATGAAAATAAAAATTTAAAAAATATATTCTTTCAGCAATGTTGAAATACATGATACAAAATTTTGTACTAAGTGATAAATTTCATATCAATCAACCAAAATTCAGAAGTCATAGTAGGACAGCCTGTCTGAAGACCATAGCTTTGCCAAGAAGCATCTAGCAAAGAAATGACAATGATCCCATGAAGGCATCTGGGAGCAAGTATTAAGCTTGGGATTGTACTTTCAGCTTAACTTCTTTGCATTTTCTCTGACACGAACACAAAGCTGTAATACAGATGTTTGAATATTTACATTTAGAAGATTTTGGTGTTTGATTTTTAGTTGCAGTTTAATATTTTTTACTACACACACACATATATACATATATACATATACATCCATTTGTGTATATGTGTATATATATATGTGTATATATATATATATGTGTATATATATATTTGACCCTGGTCCAAACTGTGTGCAAGAGATTTTTAAGTTCGCAATTCACTGGTCAGTAAGTCCATCAACACTGTATATTTTGGTTATGTTAGAGTATAGGTAAATGCTATGATAGTAGATTGGTATGCTAGAACAAAATGTTTTTGCTGGGCAGTGTGAGATTCCCTTGTGCTGAAGAAAACTGCTACTTTGCTAGGCCAGGAGGCGCCCGGACTTTGGGAGGATTCCGCTTTAGCGATAAATCTGTTCTTTGCTGCCCTGCAACTTTGTGAACCCACGTGCGGGGGGGCAGGGGGGGGCAAGGACGCAATTCTTCTCCCATCCCAAGAACAAGAGGAAGATAAGCGTGTGAGAATGGGATGAGCCATAAAGATAGTGGGTATAGGAACGGAACAGGCTCCCAGTGCCTGAAGGCCATAAAAAATTAACATGTCTAAGGTTGTTACTTTTGATGTATTTCCCAGCCCAAAAGGGCCTATATAATCTTCTGTCTTGGGCTGTTCGAGATCCCATCGCCCGGCTTGGCTGGCCTGTGTGCCCCAAGTGTGGTCTGGCCCCAGCATGCTGGCGCAATAAACTCTGCTGTTTGCATTACCAGTGAGACTCTGTCGTTCTCTGGGGATTGACTAGCTCGCACCCTGACGTCCAGGGGCTTTGGCCCGGACTCTAACAGTTACAAGATTATACATTGGTTTAGTTGATGTTCTGCTCTTCATAAAACACAGTAGCAGTTAAAATCTTTCTTAAAATAGCATTTAATAAATTCTCAAATGGTAAATGTACTTTTCAGTGCAATATTCTCTGCTCCCAGAGAAATGATCTGGAAAGATAAACTAAAGCATTGTATACTATAAAACAACCAACATTTTTCAGAAATAACAAGAATTTTATTTTACTTGCTATGAGCTAAAGAAAGTATTTGAGCTATGGAAGTCCAAATGCAGGAGGATACAAAGTGGCAAGAGGTGAACAGTAAATATGACTATATGGAAGTTTTGCTACTGAAAATGGTATGCTTGAGGCTTGATGGAAACAAGGAAGAGCAATTAGCATGGATTGAGAAGGCACTGTATGTTAATGCATTGCTATGCACTTTATGATAGACAATCTCATTATAATAAAAGTAACCCAAAGGGATAGGTAGGATCACGGCCCTCAGTTTTAATTATGAACAAATAATTTATATGAATTTGATATGTAGCTATTTCAATGCTGTGCAGTTAGTATGCATTGCAATGTAGATTTTAACCCTCCAGAGTCCCTATTCTTTTGTTTCTACAGGGACTGAAAACATTAGTAAGTGAAAGTATTTTGATATTACCTACTAGGAAGATGACCTGAAAATTGAACATTGCTCCTCCGTTTTAGTAAGAATTAGTTTTAATAATGTTAGCAGCACCATACAAATCTTTCTTTGCCTGTCTGTTTGGGTATCTCCTATCCCTCTCTTCCTCTAGTTGAGTAAAGAAAAGTCATAGCAAACACATCACACAGAAAATGTGATTTTCCTTTTCCTTAATAAAAAATAGCACATAAAAAATAGTATTTATCCATTTGTTTCTTTATACAAATGGATAAATACTTCTGGATATAGGTGCAGAAGTTCTGAAAAAAATGAGAATTAAGCATTTCTTAACTACAATGATGAAGGGAAATCAAACTTTCATCTGAAATACGAAATTCAATGAAGCGAAACCATCAAATATTTGTAAAAAAAAATCAAGTGGCATATGCTGAAATAAGCATAAAATGTTAATATGCACAGTAAGTCTCCTGGGAACTTATTTTCAAGCGTGTATTCCTAGTCACCCTCCCTTCAGAGCTGCTGACTCAGTAGACCAGGTATTTGCAATTTTAATAAATCATGTCAGGTGATTCTCATACCACATTTTCAAAATAACTATTCCCAAAAGTGTTAAGTAAGCTTTTACACTTTAATATTTTTAACCTTATATATTTAGTTAATTTATGACAATGGTGTTACATCGTAAGTAAATGTACTTGAAAAGAGGATTCCAGAAAGGTGTCTGGTTGTTCGCAGGATACAAATAAAATTTACAACTTTCAATAAAGAAGGCATAAGTGAATGACATTTGGCCCAAATAAATTTAAAAAAAAAAAAGGAATAAAAAAAGGAGGAGCATTTAGCAAGGAATTGAGTTACTGCTTGTGATGTCTGAGTCCCATGTCCGAGTCCAGGCTACTATACTTTCAATGAAATTTTATGTTAATGCACCCCTTGAGAGGCAAGAGATGATGGCTCAAATAACAGCATCTCTACCACCAACAGCAGAGATTCAAACTGAGTTCCAGTCTCCTGGTTTTATCCTTGCCTAGCCCTGGTGGTTTTGGGCTTGGAGGAATGAATCAACAAAGATGAGACCTATCTTATTCTGTCATTATGTCTCTCTCCCTCTCAAGTAAAATCTATTTTTTTTCCAAAAAGAAAGAACAGTGCAAACATAGTAGCATTGAAAATGTAGAATTATGAAAAATAATTCCAACTAAATCATTTACAGAAAAATATGCGAGGCTATTCCTAGTCCTGTGGCTCGCTGGGCTTGAGGGGCTGCAGTGGGAAGACTCTGTGGGTCTGTGGATGTTGACTTGGGGGTAGGGGAGGGCTAAGGGTATAGCCAGTGGGTATGTGGGGACCTGGGAGCTCACCGTTAAACAGGGGGAGCAAATCTGGGGATTTCTCCATGTGCCTGGTCCTGGGCAAGGAGAGGGGAGGGGAGGGCCCCAGGTCATCAGGCTGCCTAGGTGTGCTGGTGGACCAGGCCTGGAGAACCACAATGGTTCTAGACCTTGGGTGTGTGGAGGGGTAAGGCACCAGTCCAGCACATTTGTCAGGAGCTTGGGACTTTGGTGGGTGGGGAGAGCTTTGGATCAGTACACCACCAGCTGGGCTTCGAGGGCTGGGCTGAAAAACCCATGTGCTCCTGGGCACAAGGATTGTAGACTGAATAGGGAAAGGAGCAAGGGTATATGGGGTAGAGAGGACCGCCATGGGAATTTCTTGCAGGTGAGGAAGGACTCTTGAGGGACTTGCAACAACAAGGCCACTGTACTTGCAGGTAAGAGAGAGGACTGAGACCTGGTAGCTTGGAGGGGAGCGACCAGAAGACCTTTATGGTCAGACCGATGAACCAGCCTACATGGGAGACCTGCGATGGGCTTGTTAGCACAGATCATTACTAGCCATCACACTCTGGCCCACATGAAAGCTAGGGCTGGGGTCCTGTCTGGCAAGGCCAAATCCCAGCACTTGACAGTGAGTGTTGGAACAGGGGATGGGTCACATTAGGCTGGGTCATGACACCAACTAACACACAAGAGAACCAGATCTAGGGGTAGATTGTGTGGGGGACATATGGGCCTAACCATGTGGAGTCACAAGTCCCACTTGTTAGTTTAAAAGTTGGGGTGATGATGGGCTAAGCTAGACATGACCATGGAACCTGCTGACACACTGGAACTTGGGCTCAGAACAAGCAGGGCAGATTCAGGCTGCAGCACCCACAGCGGCACCCTCAAACAGGGTGTGGGGTAGGCCAGTCTGCAGCAGCCGCCAGCCCATACAAAGATCAGGACAGAGGGGCCAGACTATGCTGGCCAAGGATCAAGCACCTGCTGGCATGCATGAGATCTGGGTCTGGGAATGGGACTAATGGGGGAACTTGGGAAACTCCCCTGGCAGGTCACAGCTCCAGCTGGTAAGCACGTGGCCCAGGTCTGGGTGTTGGGCAGACTGAGCAAGGTAGCTCCATTTGCTGGAAAGTGTGTGGGTTGGTTTGGAAGGGGGCAGACCAGGCAGGGCCAAGCACTTCTTAACCCTCTGGTGAGTGCAGATACCAGGCTGGAGTGCAGGTCATACTGGGCTAGGTTATCATACCTACTGGTTTACATGAGTCAGGGATGGGAGCAGATTGAGCAGGGCCAGGTTGGGACTGGGGGCCGGTTGCGTCAGGCCAGGTTGCAGCATCTGAAGGCAAAGGTCAAAACAGGTGAGGAATCATGCCAAGTGGGGTCAGATCAACCACCGCCATGTGTGAAATCTAAGGCTAAAAACAGGCATGGTTGGGGAGTGAAGGTAGTTCCCATTGGTGAGTGTGAGAGCCAGAGTGGGGGCTGAGTTCTGGTCTGGACATGGCTGCAGTGTCCCTCTGCATGAATGTGGTCTGGGTCTGGGATGCACCCAACTGGGCTAGACTCCAGCACCTACTGGTGCTCTTGAGAACCATGGTGGGTATAGGATGAGCTGGGCTAGGCCTCTGCCCCTGCTGAGCCATGTGTAAGTTGTGTCTGGGTGTGGAACAGGCTTGGCTGGGCTTTAGCACCCAACAATAAGAACTGGAATACCAAGGGCTGGTCAGGAAAGGCTACTGTTCCTATTAGGACAGGAAATGGACCAAGTATGGCTGGTGCAAGATCTGGCAGTGGGAAAGATCCTGATGGAGGAGCTTGGGCAACTCATTTGTCAGAACACAGTCCCTGCAGCCTAGTGCAATAACCAAGACAGAAAGTAACCCAGACAAGGCCAGGATACAGTACCCACTGGCATACTACATTTGGCTCAGGTCTGAGGTGAGCCAGGCTGGGCCAGTTCATATTACCCACTGGCAAATGGAAGAATCAGAATGAAGTGTGTGTCAGGTTGGGTCAGGCCACAATGGCAGCCAGTCCACATTAGGGCCAGGACTTGGGGCTGGCAGGGCTGGGCTAGGCTGTAACCCCCATTAGCGTCAGCTGGAACTCGATGGGTCCGGCTGATCCAGGCTACAATACCTACTGGAAAATGTCGAGGTAAGGCAGGCCATGTCATACTGGGATGCAACACCCAACCAGAACCCATAAGACATGGGGGGTACAACCCAGTGGAGGGACTATGGGGCTTCCCCTGCTAGGCCACTACCCCCATTTGGTGAGCGTGAGAGCTGGGATTGGGGGCAGACCAGGCTGGGCAGAGCTACAACATCTGGTGGCCTACATGTGAGCTGGATCAGGGGAAAGCAGGCTGGGCTGACTGTTCTTTCTGGTGTATACATAAGCCAGAGTTGGTGTAGGTGGGTTGGGCATTGCCACAGCACCAGATGGCAGAGACTGGCACGAGGGCAAATTCTTTCAGGCTAAATAGCAAAACCACCTGGACAGTGCAAGTTCTGTCAGTGGGAGTGGTCGCATTAGAGAAACAGTGGGCACCTCCCTCTTAGGTCGCCACTCCCACTGGTCAGCATGAAAACCAGGACTAGAAGCAGGCTTGGCTAGACAGATGCTGACATCCACCGACACCAGTGTGGACTGGATAGTGGGGTTGGATGGTCTAAGCTAAGCTTCAGGGCCCATTAATATGTACAAGGACTGAATGGGATGTGAGACAGACTGGACCAGACAAGTCTGCTACGCATACTGGCAAGCAGGGGAGCCAGGACAGGGGGCAGACCTGGTGGGGGGTTATTGTGGGTCTCTCTGACTAGGCTGCAGATCTCACTGGTTTGTGTGAAGGCCAAGTGTGTGGTGGGCAGGATCAGGCTGGTCTCCAATACCCACTGGTCTGTGTAGAAGACAGGGCTGGAGGCAGAACTGACCCAGCAATGGCAACTACCAGCATATGCGTAGGCTGATTTGGGTGATGGACTGTGCCAACTGTGTATCGTATATTGGCAAGCACACACAAGAATTAGGTCTGGGATCACCTCAGATGAGATTTCTTTGGCTATTCCCGCTCCCCTCCCCCATCCTAACTGAACTGCTGGACTCAGAACTCTAACCATGGAGAGAATTACAGGTTCCATGATCTGACCATGGAGTGCATGAGTCAGAGCTGAGCCGCTTTAACAGCTTAGATGAAACATTGGACAGCATATCCAGATGCACATGGAGGATATGGCAATATAATGGAGTCTGCAGAGGACACCTGATGCCATAACAGAGGTCGGAAGACAGAACAAACTGATCTTCCTCAGCCAAGCATTGGCAGTGACTATCAGGGCAAAGAGAAGCTCTAAGTTGGACCATGTCAGCCAGTGGATTCTGGAGAGATTTTACTGGGATTGGGATGGCAGGATCAGAAGCAATTCAGAACTGCTGAGCTATCAAAAACACTTAAGCAGGACCCTGGGATCATGCCCTACATTGATGACCCCGGGATGCTTGGGAGACTGCATGTGGCTTTTCTCTTGTATCTCCAGATACAAGAAGGAAAAAAGAGAATGTGGAAGCAATGGTCTCACCCACTTTCCTCTAGCCTTTGAGCCTTCACAGAGTAATCAACTACGTAAAAATCATCAAAAAAATAAAATTAGGAATGTATGAATAAGTAAATATTATAGAGTGATTTTTTATTGTTTTTGTTTTTTTGGTCAAGCTACATGCTATTTTTAAGAGATCACATTAACTATTCAAATTATACTACTCAAGACACCTAAAAATAAAGACATGGAAATGAACATATAAAGAGAATATTAACCAAAAATATATTTCCATCAGCCGTACTGTCCAAAAGTTTAAGTCAGTTGATCCAGAGTATAATTCAATATAGAATTAACTAGAAGACAGGTAAGAGGATAATTTGTCTCACAAAAAGTCTAAGGCTAATTTCTGTCTACATTTGCTTTATTAATAATATGACAATATCTCGGGCCCAGCGGCGTGGCCTAGCGGCTAAAGTCCTCACCTTGAAAGCCCCGGGATCCCACATAGGTGCTGGTTCTAATCCCGGCAGCTCCATTTCCTATCCAACTCCCTGCTTGTGGCCTGGGAAAGCAGTTGAGGACGGCCCAAAGGTTTGGGACCCTGCACCCACGTGAGAGACCTGGAAGAGGTTCCAGGTTCCTGGCTTCGGATCAGCACAGCACCGGCCGTTGCGGCTCACTTGGGGAGTGAATCATCGGACGGAAGATCTTCCTCTTTGTCTCTCCTCCTCTCTGTATATCTGGCTTTGTAATAAAAATAAATAAATCTTAAAAAGAATATGACAATATCTCAAACTAGCAATATTTATTTGAACCAAATAATGATGCTTGACAATATCAGGAAACCTAAGAATAATTGAAATCACCTTATTCTAAAATTTCCTAATTTTTTGAAATGCTGTCTGAATTAGAAACTGTTTGGGTCAAGCCCTCAACCTAAACTCGTTTTATTGAAGTTCCCAGAAAAAGAGTTCAATTGAGTTAATGAGTTAAAGTTTAATGCCAAAATCTATCTAATTAATATTCAATAGCTAGTCCAAATCAGTTATGTTGATTTGTGGGAGGAAATCTACTTTCATCAATTAATACCATCCTAAATATTGACAAAGAGTAAATATTCTATCTGATTATTTATTGAGTTAATTAAGAAGCATTCGTTATGTCTGAAATCTGTTTAGCTTTTCTTAAACACCAGTATTCTCTTTGCTCTTACTCTTTGAATGCTTTTTGACCCATTCCAAAACCAGTGAAATCTGGTTCACTTGGAACAAGATCTTGCTTTTCTATACTGCCATGACTCTTCAAATCTCTCTTGTGTACTGTTCATTTGTTTTCTTTCTCTCCCACTCAGATAATCCAACAGTGCTTCTAACATCTCCAAAACTTTTTTTTTTTTACTTCTAAAGAGAAAAGAGAGAAAATTCACTTTAAAAGTATTTTTGGATACTTATTTCAAAATAATTGATAGTTGGAATTGCTTTTTTTAATTTTATGTACTCCTAAACATCCTGAAAAGAGATTAAGAGGTTTCACCAGACTACCAAAAAGTTTCATGATAAAAAAAGAAAATTCCTAATTAAAAAAAATGGAGCACAGTAATAAAATAATGCCTATTTTTGAAGTGTCACTCTGACAGCTGTGCAACTGTATTGTTCACCATTGCATGAGTGTGATGGAAAAGGTAAACACATTAATTTATGATAAAGATCCCAATAATAAATCATGACGTTCAGGCCAGAACTGCATCAGAGTAGCAGGTAAAACTCGTAAGATTCTTGATGTATTTTGAAGATGTAGACAGCAAGCGGAACTAGAAGATTGGGTATTGGTTAGAAAGGTATGCCTCAAAGATAACTCTAAAGTGCTTGTACGAAAACTTACATGCTCCCTCTACAAATTTAGAATTTTCTAATCAATGATGAAAATTCTCATTTGGCAGTCCCATGTCACATACTTCCATAGACAGGGAAAATAAACACCAGGACAGCAAAGAGCATAAGGGCAGTGAGGATCAAATTAATATCACTAAGTGTTATACAGCCATGCTTGTTTTGATACTTTTATTGCCTTCAGCAGATTTTATTCAAAGACAACGAATCTAGCTTAGCATGAAATATAAAGTTACAGATTGCTCCTCGCGTCTATGAAGTACTGATAATATGCCTTGAACACCAATTTGTCATGGTTCTAAAATTAAAGGGCAGATACTCAAAAAAGCTTTGCTTTTCATAAACAACTGAAGTATATTTATTATGTGGTCTACATAGGTGCTATACAGGCTCATTTTAATTTGAAAGCACAGAACAACCTGGGTATCCCATAAATCAGCATATCCTGTAAAATGCCCTTATGAGAACTAGAATTTTGGCCCAGATGACCCATGCTACTGACAATAGCCATGTTATAAGTCTATAACAGGGGATCAGAAATTTTGTTTATGTGAAACACATTTCTAAGTCAAATGACATTCAAAATAATATCAAATGGCAAATTAGTTTTTTATCAATTACTTTAAGAATATTATTAATCGTAATGAAGCAGTGAACCATATAGTCATTTAATTTCTAAGCTCTACTTCCTTGATATATGAGATTTGACTTTTATGAGAAGCTTTGGGTTGATCCAGAATATACAATCAAATAATTATTTTGTTCTGAAGAATAGTAAAGCAAACAATGATTCATTATTCTGTTATTCTTACCATCATCCTTCCCTGTGCTCATTTTCATCAATGATATTACATTTTATGAACAATAATCACCGAATGGGGGAAACTAAGAGAGAACTGCCTGTGTATGTTTATTGTTAGATTTAGGGTGCTTTCATCTGACCATGGTTCCCAGAGAGTGCAATCAAGACAGACTTGTGGGTGAGTGTTTGCTGAGACCTTGCCACCTTGGGTATTATTTGCTTTTTAGCTCATTGTGACAACTGCTTCCAGGCCTTTTGAAATGTCCTAGTAGAAAATAACTGCAAATTTATGGGTGTTCAGTGTCAAGAGTTCAGTCAATGTAATTGGCTTTAAATCATCCAACTGAGTTATTATAACCCTTTCAGCAATACAGACATCAACAGATGGCATGGGAAACTAAGTAAACTTCAGTGACAGGTAGATTATTTCTCTTTGAATTTTATCAATAGCAACCAGTGTGTTCCAAAATATATTTCCTATGTCATCAGCACTATCAAGTCTAAATTCATATACTCTTGAAAATAGCAATGTGAACTTTCTCTTACCTCCTTACACTTTCATAGCACTTAAAAGGGGATCTATCCACTTACATATTTCTTTTCCCACTCCAGTGGTTTCGCTGTTTATCTGATCTCCACCAGGAGTCCTGTAAGTAATTCAACTACAAACACTTCTGAAATGTAGCTTGTTTCGTGCCAAATCCTACTTCAAGAGAAAGCATTTATCCCTTCCAGTTGTCCTTTCAAGAACTATCTTACTAGTTACATAATCATAAACTTTAACTCATAGAAATCTAATGTGCACACTTTTCCTCTATCGTCAGTGAATTGCTCATATTGCCATGGACTATTGTAGTATCCAAATTTGTCTTCCTTTTTCCACTTTAGCATCCTCCATTAAATTCTTTACTCATTAATCAAACCATTATTTTAGAAATGCAAGCTTGATAATATCACCCTACCCATTCCCACTTAAAACTCCCTGATTTTTTCCATTTGTGCCTGTTTGAACTGTCTATCTTTCTTACTTCACTATCCATATCTTCCTGCAATTTTCACTCCAGCAACATTAGCCTTTCTGTTTCTCAAAAGTGCTGTGTTTCATCCTGATACACACAGACTCTTTCAGTTTTTTATGATAATCCTGTGGCTGGCTCTGTGGCATAGTATGTTAAGTTGTTGCATGTAGCATCACATCTGATCTCTGAGTGCCTGGATCAGCCCTAACCATTGTTGTCATTTGAGAGTGAATTATTAGATGCAAGATTTCTTTTGCTTTCCCTCTCTTCAGCTTCCTAAATCACTTTGCCTTTCAAATAAATAAAAATAAAGAAATTTTAAGAAAATATTCTTAAGTTTTACTCTTCAACCTTTTAAAACGTACTCAAAACTTGGATGCCAGCCCAAGAAAGGTATCCCTCACTTTCCAAACTTGATAAAATCCACTTTAATATTTTTTCCATAACATTATCAACAAGTTTTTATTTGAAAATTATTTATATGGGTGATTGAGTGATGTATGCTTCCTTGCCATCAACAATGCTTAAGCTCTGTGAAAGAAAAACAGCAACTGTTTTTGTTAGCATAGCATGTTGTATATACTGAATGCTAAATAAGTATGTGTTAAATAAATAATTAGTGTTTGTTATTTTTCTAGTCAACATTACCTACCACAAAACATAGAGCACTAACAATTCCTATTTCATGGATGATTCCAGGTCTTAGGTTGAGCAAAAGCAAATTGTCCATTCTCCACATTTACTTTGAAACCTTCAGTTGTTTATTTTTAATTTTAAAAAATGAAATTTTCAGAAAATACAGACATAATTTAGTTAAAAATGCAGAAGTGCCAAAGAAAATGTAGTAAAATGGGAACACCAAGTCAAATATAGTGTATGCCCTTTTACTCAAAGAAGTTAAAAAGCAGAACATTCAGGACCCACACAGAAACATAGCAGAAACATATAGAAACATAGAAACACAGAAACATAACAGCCTAATCCTGCAGGGCCAGCTGGTTTGACTCCCCGCTGTTCCACTTCCAATCCATTTCTCCTATGTGCTTCTAAACATTGGTTAGTAGACATTTTGAATTAAACCCATATAATGTGTTGTGGTCACAACCTGTAGTATTCACTCTTGCCCCATTTGTCCAATATCTCTGAACTCATCAGATCAATTGAATGATTCAAAGGATCAGGTTATGAGAGGTAGAATTTATATGAAGTTATCAGTGTTAGGAAGCATATAATCTACCATATTATTAGCAAGATTGTCTCTATACAGATATCCAATAAAAGAGAATAGAGAATTATAAAACAATCACAATCTCCACTATTATATATTCATTTTAAAAATCACCAAAGGCATTTTGAATATGCAATGATTCACACATACCCTGAAAACCCAATACAGGTGACACTACAACTCTATCTTTAATTTTTTTTATTTACTTGAGATCAGGGGAGAGAGAAGAAAAGAGAAAGATTTCCTGCCCTGATTCATTCCTTAAATGCCTGTAACATCCAGGGCTGATCCAAGTCAAAGCTGTGGACCTGAACTCAGTCTGTGTCTCCCATAGGTATCACACTGATCCAAGTACTGTAACCATCACCTGCTGCATCGCTGGATGTACATAAATTGGAAATTGGGATCACAACGGTATCTGAAGCTCGAACCGAGCGTCTCTGATTGGGATCGAAACTCCCGACCATTCTCTAAAATATGTATAAAACATGCACTGCTATATGTGTTTTTTTTAAAGACTTATTCATTTTATTACAGCCAGATATACACAGAGGAGGAGAGACAGAGAGGAAGATCTTCCATCCGATGATTCACTCCCCAAGTGAGCTGCAACGGGCCGGTGCTGTGCCGGTCCGAAACCGGGAACCTGCAACCTCTTCCGGGTCTCCCACGCGGGTGCAGTGTCCCAGTGCATTGGGCCGTCCTCAACTGCTTTCCCAGGCCACAAGCAGGGAGCTGGATGGGAAGTGGAGCTGCCGGGACTAGAACCGGCGCCCATATGGGATCCTGGGGCTTTCAAGGCAAGGACTTTAGCCGCTAGGCCACGCCACCGGGCCCTGCTACATGTGTTTTAAAGACAATTTTAAAAACAGGATCACTACCCTATTTGTCTAAAATAACCTACTGTTTACTCAGGCTTCATTAAAGAAAAACTCACGGATTATTATGAATGTATATATCTCTTGTATTCTACATGTCTTATAGAAAGAGAAACAATATAGTAAAAATGTATTGCTTCTCAGAAAACAAACACAGCAGTATTTAACTTCAAGTGGAATCACCCAAAATCCATGAAAGAATGTGTTTTGTAGCTTTTTGATCCCATCTCCCTGAAAGAAAAGTGGCCACTTTATAAGCTGTGGAAGTGATAAAATTTGCCGTTTACACCTGTTTTCTTTTTTTTCCCTAAACACTGTTCCTAAACAAGAATCATGATATCAATTAATTGTTATCCAAGATACCAGATTTGTGCTTACTGACTTGGTTCTCCAGAATGTCACTTGTTATTTAATTCTGTTTTGCTGTATTCAAAAGACCCATTAATGTAAGCTGTAATTCCATGTTGGAGCTTCTGATTGCCAATTGAAATAGTACTCTTGGGCCTGTCCCAGTAGCCTAGTGGCTTAAGTCCTTGTCTTGCATGTGTCCCAGTATACCATGTAGGCACCAGTTTCTGTCCCAAATGTTTCACTTCCCATCCAGCTCCCTGTTCGTTGTCTAGGAAAGTAGTCAAGGACAGTCCAAGGCCTTGGGACCCTGAACCCACATGAGAGACTCTGAAGAGGCTCCTGACTCCTGGCTTCAGATCAGCTCAGCTCCAGCCATTGCAGCTGCTTGGGGAGTAAACCAACAGATGGAAGATCGTTCTTATGTCTCTCTTCCTTTCTGTAAATGTTGCTTTCCAACAAAAAATAAATCCCCAAAAGAAGAAAAATAAATATTACTCTTGTTTTAAAGAGACTTTTCCAGGAGACTGCATT
This sequence comes from Ochotona princeps, assembly GCF_030435755.1. Classification (NCBI taxonomy): domain Eukaryota; kingdom Metazoa; phylum Chordata; class Mammalia; order Lagomorpha; family Ochotonidae; genus Ochotona; species Ochotona princeps. The sequence continues at coordinate 50,397,879 of NC_080865.1, forward strand.
TTCTCTGAAGAATTGCTACTTCTATGTAGAAATTTCAAGTTTGAAAAACTATTAGCATTGATGTTTTGATGTATTTCTCTACTATGAATCAGGAATCATTGTCCTATTTAACTCATAAACAACACCATGATGTAAATATTCTTATTCTGAGATTATACATGAGAAAATAAAACAGAGTTGTTATAAGATGATGGAACTAAGAATTGATCTGATTTCAGCATCCATTTCCTTTTAGTCAGTCCTATACCATCATGGTAATTAGGACATCCTCATTCTGTTAAACTATCAAAACTACTTGAGCAGGACCCTTGGAGCATGACAAACATTGGGGAATTTGGGATGGTTGAGAGGTGGGTGTGGCTTCTCCCCTTATCTCTCTCCTTATCTCTCTCCAGATATAGGAAGGAAAGAAGAGAATGTGATAACAATGGTCTCGACCACTTTCTTCTAGCCCTTGACACTTTGCACCCTATTAAAATTTGTAAAAATTATCAAAACAAAAATTTAAACAATTAAAAAAGCTATAACAGGTAATTGCTACATCAAAGGTATAAACTTTTATATTAATGTGTGTGTCTAACCTGAAACACACACACAACTGAAATCATCCACTAAAAAAAATAATCAGAACAATGAAACAAGGTTGTCCAGTATGGAAATACAAACCCTGTTGTTTTCTAACTGTACATTTTACCTGGTAAGCTCAACTTCATGCTTAATCCATTCCTGGGAAAACAATGAAAGAAAAACTCATGCCAAATAGCACCCCTGTCTCAAAAATTACTGCCTTCAAACCTGAGAGGGCCTCCCAAAGAGGCCGTTGAACTTGACTGGACAAGTGGAATGCTGGACTCTGTATGGTGTGAGCTTGTAATTAGGGAATCCCAACAGAACTTGAGCTGTGGTTATGCATCAAGGTGAAGGAATTCACCATGGGGGAAGGGTTGGGGGTGAAGGGGGGAGAATCCCAGTACCTATGAAATTGTGTCATGTAATACAATGTAATTAATGAATAAATGAATAGAAAAAGAAAAAAATAAAAAAAAATAGGCATGAGAGAGCTGAATAATAATCTAAGTCATTTTAAGGTGTATAGAACATGGTTGAATATAAACCAAAATTGAAATGGCTATGAAGAAGTCACAGGTTGTGGTTGAGAACCTGCATTTTCCTATTAACATACTGGTTAATCAATACCATGTCAATTAATGCCGCAATGTTGTAAATGGTTGGAAATATTATGTTGGGGCTTTTAATTGATTGGGATGATACTCTGCCGGCTCTACCTTCAGACCAGAGATGGTCTCACCAAGAAACCATTGAACTTACCAGGACAAGAAGATGCTGGACTTTATGCTTGGTAAATATCTCCAATGAAAGAATGTCAACTGAATTTGAATTATGGAAATGCAACAAGGTGGAGCAATCCGCCATGGGGGGATGGTGTGGGGAGGGGCGGGGGGAATCCCAGTGCATAAAAAATGTATCACATAATGCAGTGTAATAAATTTTCAAAAAAAATAAAAAAATTAGTGCCTATTACTGTATTAAGGTTGCCATGAATTACAAAAACATTTAAAAGGATGTGCCCCATCTGCAGATAATAGAAATTAAAAGTAGGATATACACCCACAGTATATAAATATATGAAACAACAGAACTGTAAATTTATGTGGGATCAAAGTAGAAAAGAATTGTAATTGGTAAATATGCACACATGAGAAAAAATAGAGGGCTTTGAAATTATAAAAGAAAAAGCTGAATTAAAGGATCTCAATGAAATTGAGAGTGTCTCTTCGTGTTTTGAATTCTTCAATCCTTATGCTTTGCAATCCGAGCTATATCCCACCACTCCAATTGTCCCATTTGTTTGATCCAATTATTTTTCTTGACTCCTTGTAAAACTATAAACATTAATTAGTGTCATTTTTCAACAATATCTATGAATATGCCTGGAATTTGACAGGTATGTGGTATTTCTAGATGAAGATTTTCAAAGATGTCACTATTGACATGTAGCTTTTGGTAACACTTTGTTGTGAAGATACAGACTGTGTTGTTTAATGCTATTATCTGCTAAGATGCCAAGTAGTACCCCACATTTCAACTTGTGACAATCAAAAATATCTCCAGATATTACCAAATTGATGCTTGGAGAAAAAACTCACCTTCTTTTGTGTGTCACTGCCCTGGACAAAAATTTAGGAAATTATCTACATTTCTTAACTTATTTCCCCAGTAAGTTGAGACTCTCTCATCCAATAAAATAATTGTTTATCTATGGCCTCGTATTGTTGCTGTTTAGAAATTTTGAAGTATTGCTAAAAATGGAAGCAGTGCTACTGTCTAAGACAGAGCTAAACTGAATTCGTCTGGTTTTAAACTAAGTTGTAAATAGTGATGTCAGTATTTATTCTGTGTCCCCATACATTAAGAAAACCACAAAGGCATATACACACACACAAAGAGCATATTGTCTATGTATACGTAAGCATATTTCTATATGTTCCATCTGCACGACTGCATCTCCTTTGGTGACTATACGCATGAGATTCGAAAATAGTCATTTAATATGTTCATATAGATAGAATATTTGTCTTTGAATCATTTCCCCCTTATCCTTTTCTCTGACCAAACTTCCCTAAGGTTCAACCGTGGCAGAGATGGAGAAGGGAGTCCTTCATAGAGAACTCATTCAGCTGCTTAGCCCAACAGCATAAATTTGATCTCGTAATTAGTATTCAACTCAGCATCTTGGACAGAAACCAATGTTACAGCCAAGAGGTGGTTTAAATCACATAAATCATAGATCAATGACAGAACTTGAAGCACTGGATAGATTACAAAAGTAAAGCTTTAGTTAAAAATAGATTAACTGTTTCCCTGCAGGAATTCTTTAATCCCTCCAAAATATATAAAACAAATAAATTTGATTTATCATTTTCTAGCCTATGCATATAATTTTGAAAGGTATATTTTCTCCATAGTCACATTGATGTCTTGGAAATGTAGGAATACATATGCATTCTCTGGTCATATAAATTTTCCACATTTCTAAATCTTTGTTTTGGGTGATATTGTAAGAACCACAAAGTACATTTGTTGTATGGAGTATCTGTGCATTAGTGACATGAAAGCTGTTTTAGATTATTTTATGAGCACCATATTTTTAACACAAAACACAAACTAAAAATATGTTTCATTTCTCAAGCAACAATAAATATCCTTCAGTTCAAGTATTTTAACTGCCAAAATGCATACGGATTTTGAGGTTATAGTAAAATGAAACTATTAAAAATGAGATCATGTATGAATTTAAACTAAGAAACCATGCATCAAATAACCAGCTCATTAGCCTTTTCCTTTTATTATGTTATTATATTTCAGAGTTATTTAAAACTATGTAAACATGACTTGTAATTAAAATATATACATTTTCCAAGGTGGTAGATTGTAATGTTCTCAGTAAAATTGACAATTCAAGTTTAAGTATCACTAAATGTTTGCTTTATGAAAACTCAAAGATGTACTTTGAAACAAAGTAGTAATTACTCCCAAGACTGAGAAATATATGCACAATAAAAAATGAAAGTTTTTCTGATATTACTCCGAACAGCTAAAAACATTCAAATTAGTAAAATGTGAAGAGTTTAGAAACGGAAGCTTGTCACTCTAATAGCTCTTCTTGAGAGGAGTTAAAAGAATTTTTAGATTAAGAAAAAAACTGTATCATGGATTTTTACAAAAGGAAAGAAAAATATTTTTTAATGTATGTTCCCTTCAGAATTAGTGCAAACATACCAAAAATGTTTTTGTACTAAATGAACACAAAATATAATGAAAATTTTGTCAGTATTTTTCTCAAGTTTTATATTTATTAAATAGTCTTGTGACTTATTTATGTGAAAAATATAACTATAGATCATAATTGTATTTCTTATATGTTTCATGTATGTTTATGTTTATTTTTATTATATTTATTACAATTATTTTTGTTATAATTATTATAGTTATTTTGTCATGTATTTAAAATAATTATATAATATACATGATTATATAATTATATATATAATTATAATTATATTTCTTATATTTCTAATGATAAGCAATTTTCAGTAATACATCTTTTTATGTGTTTTAGTCATAAACTTTTGCTGCTAGTCCATGCATAGGAACAAAATGTTTAAAAAGTAATATTGGTTAAAATATTATCTAGCTATCAAGTAACTCACTGTGCATCATTGGCTACTTATTTAAATTCTATTTTGCTGAGTTTTATTTTACACATTTCTGAAGAAATCATATGAGCTTCAGAGTGCATTTCTGATGCAGAAATTTAATTATGTAAAATATAATTAATAAACAAAAATCTAATAATTATTTTTATGCAAGTGTATGCTTAATTTTTGGATACAATAGCCCTGAACTTGTATGTAGTTAACATGCTTCATAATATGTCAGTTTCCACTCTGCCTGTTGTACTTAAAACCTTATAATTTTTCTAAGGTATATAATAAACTCATTAGAAAACATCAGTCACATTACTAGAGATCCATGTAAGTGTTATTAATATCCACAGAATCTCGGACATGCTCCCCCAATTGGTTACAATACAGAAAAAAAAAATCCTTTTGATGGTTTTAGATGGCAATTTTTAGTGTCTTCACTGCTTAAATACACTTAATAAGTAATGTAGACAACTCACACAATCAAATTCAAAGCAAAATATGATTTTCCAAAAATACAACTCACAGCTAAGATTTTAAAAATAAACAATAGTATAGGATAGGAGCTATAATTTCAGAATAGACATTCAAACATAGCATTTGAAGTGTTTCTTTACAATCATTACATGTGAATATTCTGGAATGAGATGGGAGTATAGATAGCAGTTAAGTTTTCGGTAGTTTTTATAATGCAAAAGAACACCGCACTGCCTTCGGTATTTATTTGATTAAACATGTGAGACATCAAATGAATGAAGTAATAAATTCATCTATAAAAGCTCATCATTTTATCAAAAGATGCCATTATGTCAGTTTCTAAGTCAAATTTTTAATGCAAACTGAATATATCTAGTTTATTATTGAGAAAGTTTTTTCAAAGAGATTGAGACTGTCAAATACATATGCATTCTAATGACTCTTCATATCAAATGTTTTATAAGGAACAAAAATTAAAGAGGGAAGAGTTCGGGAAACTACCAGATCTGTTGCAAACTAATGGAATTTTTAAATACCACCTAATGCAAAGCGCACACTATAGCTCGTCAAAAGATTAAAAGCTTTTCAAGTTGCTATCTTGGGAAATTTCTTTCAAGGAAATTACTACAAAGCCTTGTTTTAGTACGTTCCCCTACTGTGCTTTCCACTGTGTTTTTTTAATAAGGAAAGCTATCCATCCATAGAGGTGTATCGTGTTCTCCATGCTTCAGTGTCTAGCAGCAGGCAGATACAGTAGACACTCAGGTTTTCGACTCTTTAATTTTCACTCCATAATGTTGATGCCTGCTTTTGCTGACTGATGCATGTAGCTTCGTGGTTGTTTAATTATAAGTGGGCACAGATTTTTCCCACCTCATAATCACCTCCTTTTCTAGTCACTTGCAGCCAAAGTAACAATCTGAGGTGTCTGTAAATAAGTTAATGCATGTTTAGTGTAATCATAACAAAAAAATCACCCTGTCTGCTTCAGGTTATTGAGAAATAGGCAAATGTGATTAAAAAGGATCAAACTATTTTATTGCTAATAGATCCCAAGTAAATATCAGAAGCTATTTTTGAAATTCTGGGATTTTAGCTTTCATTTTACATTTCACATTAATAGGGAAAACACATCAAACAAAAGATCACTGAAAATATTATGAAAGCCTTATAGAGCACCTTATCAAAATTACTCTCCACACTATAAAAACTCAGGCTGTGAAATTTAAATTGCAAAGAAGAAAAAATATTGTTTTGGTACATATGGATCTCTTTATTTTTTATTTTAAAGATGAAACATCAATCGCCTCTTTTGTGAAAAAAAATAAGACATACCTCTCTTATGCAACAATATTACAGATGGTATTTCACTCATAAGAAGAGCAAATAAATGTTTGGTCACAAATAAGAAAGGGATCTTTTAGGCGTTTCACTTCTTAGGCTGACAGTTATGGTTTTGGGCAAATAGCAGATCAGTTTGCTCCTGCTCTTGGATATACTTCATGTTATTTTGTAATAAAAGCTAAAATCCTTATAAATCCTAAAATTCCTTCCTTATATGGAGTTTCATATTGTTTTTCAAGGCCTAGATATTGCCATCAGATCTAGGGCAAGCATTGTTATGATCATTTTTTTCCACCATCAAGATTAGTTACATCAAAGAAATATGTACTTATTCTGATGTAATAATTTTTTGGAACTCATCATACAAGTTCTGTAAAAAGTGTGTTACAAAAATTTTAAGATTCTCTGTGAATTAAAAAACTCCATCTAGTTTCTATCAATTATCTATAAATTACTGTCTTCTCACACAACATAAACACAAAGGCATATAAACAAACTTGTTGAATCAATAGAAAACACCTCATTTTAAGAATCTATGTATGTGTTTATTTTATTTCTGATTTCCATAGTGAATAGTGATTTAAATAGTTATCTTTAAAACAGCACTTTTAAAAACTTCTTACATGCAGAAATTGCCAGTGTGTTCTGAATTTCAATCCTTCAAAATACTAAATAAATAGCATGATTTTTATTACACTGATTCAGTTTCACATATAATGAAATTAAAATTGGTAGATAAAAATGAAATGTACAAAGCCTAGTGGTATATTGTCACCAGTATTGGGTTGTGCTGCATCCATGACAACAGAATGGAAGGTTGCTTTTAATACTATTATCTTACATACTCACAGCTGAATGCTAATGCAGCTATACTGAGAAAAATCAAATTTCACATCTGAAGCCACTGAACTTACATGCAAGATAAAAATGCAGAAAATAAAAAAAAGGCTAATAGTAAAATATGGCATTCTCTCAAGAAGTCATTAATTCAAATGCACATAGATGAACTTATCAAATATTAAACAAAAGCAAAGATCCAAAAATATTAGTAAAAGAGAACATTTTGCTGCCTGATGATTTTTTTAGCTGGAGAGCATAACCAGCAAGCTAAAAATTTACTCAGTTTCCTTCTAATGAGATTAAAATTGATCATTAACTTAAAATAAGTATTGGCTCTATTATGATGTCTAATATAATTTTGAAAAGGAGCCAGGAAAAAAAAGGATACAAAAACAACCATAAAACTCTTACTGAGTTGGTAAAATAAAGCATAGATTCATTTTTAATAAAATAAAGCAATGCACAAATTTCAGATTCCTCCTCTTGTTTTAAAGATGAAAATCCATTGATAAATAAAATTGGATGACTAGATAGATGATAGAAAGAGAAATAGATAAATATGTACACATGCAAAGATGGATGTCTACAAACTCGTTTTCGGAGACAATCCCATACCCAGCATATACAGTTGACAATAATGTAATAAAATCCATGATTAACTTCACTGCCTCATTATGGAGATTCTTAATTCTGTTACTGTTAACTTTGCAGTCTTCTCACAGACTATGTTTCCAGAGATTTGCTTTCAATATGGTGACTCTTCTTCCTTCTTAGAAATGCAACAGTCCATGTGTCCATATACAAATAGTGTGAAATATGTATTGGGACTAATTCTATCCATTATATAGTAAAGGTGGCTGAAAAATTAGCCAACTCATGAGAACAGTGCTCCCTTGTCAAGTTACAAAACTCAATCTTTATACACAGATAGAAATACATACATAATTATGTGGTAAATCTTAAGTCATGTAAAGGTTATAATTGTGTTTCTTATTCCAAACAACGATTTCAAATGTTAGTTTTCTAACTTTGACTATACCTGCAAGTCATGATACACTTGAATAACCTAATGATGGACTTGTGATTTTTGCTGAAGGACCATACTATTGTTAATAATATGGAGGAAAACAGTGGCTGAGCAGGAAGAATGGGGAGAATGGAAGAGAAATTCCATGAGCCTATTGAACTGAACCATGAGAAATAAAAATTTAAAAAAAAGAAAATGCAATTATTTAGCTCTTATATTCATCTATCTTGTCTTAATAGTGGTTGTATTAATGCTGTCTTATTCAATTTTCCATTCTCTTCTATTTTATGACTTTTTAAAATAATAAATTCAGATGATATTTGGAATAATAGGAAATGTGAAATATGGCTTTGACTTGTACATAAACTCTATCTTAAATTATAATTTTTTCTTTAATGAAGTGATGAGTGCATGTTTTAGGGCATGGTAAGAACAGCTCAGAAAAAAAAGAAAAAGATATTACTAAACCAAAATGAGTTATTTGGCATACAGTGGACTTTATCACTGATTAATTATAATGAATAATTACCAATTTTTCTTTCTTGTAGCAATATCCATACTGTCCAGTTGTTCTATATATTTAGCCTACATTCATATTATTTTATGCATTCACTTTCATCCATTAAATGTTTTGCAGAATTTATTACGCTTGTTGGGCAAAAGTTAACAGTAATTGGCATTGATTTTGGGTTGAGATTTATTTTATTTATTTGAAAAGATTAATTACAAAGAGAGAGTAACAGAGAGATTGCACATCTACAGTTTCATTCCCCAAATGTCCACAACAATTAAAGATCATGCAATCTAAAGCCAGTATCCTGAAATTTCTTCAGGGTCTCCCATAGAAGTGCAAGGTCCCAAGGACTTCAACCATCTTTTATTGCTTTCACAGGCACATTAGCAGGGAGTTGGATCAGAAATGGAGCAGTCTTGACAGAAATTGGCATCCACATGGGATTCTGGTACCAACAACAGAAACTGAGCCTACAGCGCACCATGCTGGGTCCAAGTGAATAATAGGAAGTAGTATAACATAGTAAAAAAGAATCTAGTTCAAGAACTGAGTTCAAAATCCAACTGCTTTCATTTAATAGTTGTGTGGACTTAGAAAAAGTTCATTCATGCTCTCTGTATTTTCTCACCTGTGAAGGTGTTATCAATATTCATTACTCATAAGGTGTTGTATACATTAAGTGATATGACTAATGTAAAGTATTTAATTCAAGAACAGTTGAATATCAAATGCTAATATATAGATTTCAAAATTATCCTTCATCCAGATGACTTGCTAATAAACCATGAAAGACTCAAATCACAAGCCATGGATTTCAATGATAAAAACATTAGGTAAAACTTTGATACAGAACAGAAGTTTTAAAATAATTTAAGAAGGAAATATGAGGTACCCATATGAAAGTGCCTAACAACATTGACATCAGATAACCAAGCATTCCAATCTTTAAATACACCGCACATAGCTATACATAACTAAAAGTTTACCTTGGAAAAGTAGTGTCAAAAATTAGAAATATTGCTTGGAAATGTGCAAATTTTCATGTCTAGCAATCTTTTATTACGTGTCATCTGCTACCCTCCTAACTCATCCATTCAACATTTTTGCCACTTTAAATCATGTTTCAATGCCTATTTCCTCTGGAGTGTCTTTTCAAACATACGGACTGTTCTACTTTCTGATAAAATTAACTCCAACCTTCCTTTTAATATCAGTGTATTATAAAACCTTTGTTTTGAATTACATAAAGGTATTTCTTTTTTGCTGACAATGATATTAGCTAGTGTTAATAGAGCATTTAACATGTTGCAGGATCATCACTTGCACATTACAATTATGCTATTTCATTTTGGTAACACACTATTAGATGGATGCTATTATTGTTTTCCTAATTTTGGAGAAGAATACATTGGTAAGAAGGTCTGTGACTACTTTTTTAATCAGTAACTATCTTTAATCATTTTTAAACTAATTATTTCACATATCACATACCCTAACGTATTCATCTGCTCCTCTGTAGGTTTAAGAAACAAAGACAACTATGCCTTGACAATTATCTTTTTCTTTAGTGAATATAAATACATATATATTCACTATAATATTATGATATTACAATATGTTACAAAACAAGTTTATATGAATAAAATAAGCTTTAATTTTGCCAAAATTAGTTTTTAAGCTTTGATTTGCTTCTGAATTCTCCAAGCATGTGTTAAGGAGAGGGGCCTGAATGAAAATACATTGGATTCCAACAACATTTAGGATTCATCTATAGGACACCAAAACATCTGGTTCATTTAAGTAATTTAATCAATCTTCAAAGTGTTTTAGCTATAAAGTCGACAGATATAATTTCCTACCCTTGAATTAGGTCGCATGCTCCTCCAGATATAATTGTAGGTACAAGGAGACAAAATATTTGCAATTAGAACGCTCCCAGAAAATTCAGCGCATATGGTCACTATATCTATGCAAGAAAAAAATAAGTGGGACTGAATTTAGCAGATGTTATAGCACCATGCAAACACAGCCCTAACTTTTTAAAGATTTCATGCATGCTTGAAGAAAACACTGTGTAGCTGTGTTTTTAAATTGTTCTGTTCTGTCTGTTCAAAAGTGTTTAAAATATTCAGAACAACAAAAGGGCAGAACCCCTGTGAGAATCAGTAGAGTTCTGAGAGGAAGCAGGATTGGAAAATGTAGAATTTTGTTAAAGTGATCCCTTATGATGTAAATGACCCATGAAGAGAAGGAAATGCTCCCCGAGGTTATTGCAAAGTCCAAAAGCAGCTTGTTCTCCCCAGCTTAAGTAGAAAAGCTGTATTTCTGGACAGAGCACAGAATAACTATGTCCTAAACTTAAGGCATTTTATACCTACCGAATTTATTCACCTTAGCTTAAATTATCAAATATTCAAAAAGAGATTTTTCCAAACAAACAAAAAAGCACCAAAGAGTTAGTGCCTTTTGGTTCAGGTTGAAGCAGGGATGAAAAATTAGAATTGTTTCACTAATAACCAATCCTTAATGTAAGAAAACCTACATTTTGAAGGTTACTTAGAGTAATAATCATTCTGTTTCTCATCCTAAACTGTATTATTTTCTTGACTCACCAAATCATACTACCTGTATTTCTTACACATTATTTACTCCACATTATAATAAATTGTGTTTTTTTCACCTCACCTCTCTCATTGCTAAATTGCGCCTTCTTTGAGGCCAACAGTTATGATTGCATCCCATCCTTATTTAGCAGATGCCCACTAAATGCTTGCTAACTTAAGAATGTTGCAACTTTTAACTAAGTGCTTTACAGTGTTCCATGATATTTTGAGGAATGAGATAGAAAACATAAGCAATTTAATGGCACTATTAGTTCAGGTTGCATTCAGCTGAGTAATCTTTTTTTAATATTCATTTTATTATTTTTTAAATTTGCAAATCAGATATCCAGAGAGGAGGAGAGACAGAGAAAGATCTTGCATCTGTTAATTCACTTCCCAAGTGGCCACAACAGCCAGAAACTAAGCTGATTCAAAGCCAGGTCCCCGGAGACTCTTCTGGGTCTCATATGGGTGCAGGGTCCCAAGGCCTTGGCCCATCCTCAACTGCTTTCCCAGGCCACAAGTAAGAAGGTGGATGGGAAGCAAGGTCGCCAAAACCAGAACTGGTGCCCATATGGGATCCCAGCGTGTGCAAGGTAGGAACATTAGGCACTAGGCAACTACACTGGGCCGCAGTTGAGTAATCTTATACCAAGAATGTCAGTTAATGAATCTGCATCTGACTAAAAGGAATTTCTTATCCTATGTAAAACACAGATAACTTAAGCAAAGATGTTGATAAATTGCTTATCAATTCAATAAATGAGACAAATGAAATAAAGCAGCTTTAAAATCTAGGGACACTTAATTGACTGGGATGATATTCTACCAGCTCTAACTTCGGACCAGAAATGTTCTCCCCAAGAAACTGTTCAACCCATCTGGACAATAAGTAGCTGGACTCTATGCTTGGTATATGTTTGCAAGGAAAGAATCTTGATTGAATTTGAACTGTAATACTGCATCAAGGTGGAGGAATCCACCAGGGGGGAGGGGCGTGGGGAGGGGTGGAGGGATTCCCAGAGCCTATGAAACTGTCACATAATGCAAAATAATTAATAAAATATATATATATATTAAAAAATATGAGTTTTATGAATTCTGTATGCCCCATTTTCTCGATGTCTTCCTCACTGAACTCTGAGGTTGGCATAGGGTTTTGCTCTTTTGCAGGGGAGTCTTCAGTAATATTCATTGTGCCGTTGTCTCTTCTTTTGTTCTTGGTCATTGTACTTCTGGTTAGCAGGGTCTTCTCCTTGGGGCAAGTTTCTAAGCTGTGTCACCCACAGGTCTACAATGCGATTTTACTTATTGCAGTTGGTACACAACACTTTGCTTGCAGCCAATTGTGCCACAACCTCCAATGAGTTCCAGGTCTGGGTTCTTATGTCAGATTTCCAGAGAGAACTGCGCAGCCCCAACTCCTGGCTCACCAATCTCCATATCCTTTGCTAGTGTGCTGAGGCTGCACTGTTATTTCTGCAACCTTTCTCCCACTTCTGGTTGGATCAGGTCCCAGGATTAGGGAGACATAGATATAGATAGGTTGTTGGTGGCTCTGATCTTGCAGGAACCTGTTGGACGTTAGGTATGTGTGCCACATGGACCTATTTTGACCCGTACGATGCCACAGTCGGTATTGTTTTCCTGTGGGACCAGTACAATCCACAGAACTCAGTGAGTTCTGGTGAGCTCAGCACATGTGCAGTTCACTGTTGTGCCCTGCAGTCCTAAAGCTATTGCCACAGTGTACAAAATGACACCTGACATACCACTGCTAGAGTTCTTGATCTGCTGGCCATCAGGTCTGAGGGCTACCCAGACCTGTCTTGGGTGGAACCTGTAGAATGCCATTTTGCTGCAGTTCACTGAGTCAGAAATGAGTTCACCCGCAGCTCAGCGTATGTTCAGTCTTTGCCCTTGCCTTTGCCTCCTTACACAAAATGGTGCCCTGTTCAGCTCTAGGGGCCTGACTGGGCTGTGAAATCCACCCTGTTCTCACACTGCCCATCTGTGATCTGCTGCTCTGTCTCTGCTCCTGGTCAAATCCAACGGGACCAGCAGGACAGACAGTTCTTTGTCTGGGTTTACCTCCCAAGCTCCCGGTGAAAAGTCCCTTCCCACCTGGTTGCTGGTGGAGTTCTGGCTGCTGGTGGAGTTCAGATTGCCTTTAGCTAAATGCTGCTGGAGTATCAGTCACTGCAACACCACACCGTTGTGTCTGCTGCTTTCCTGTGTCTGTCAGTTTCCAGGTACCCTCTGTTGTTGTTCTGTCCCTTCCTGTTTCTTGGAATATGTCCTCTCTGCTTCATCCTGATTAAATGTTTTTCCATCCGTTTAAACGTGTCCTTACCTTATTCTGCCACCTAGATTCTCCTAGGTAACATCTTAAAATATTAAACTAATGGTTGTCTCTTTGTGATTTGCACCTATACATAGTTTCTTTTCCTTTTCCCACATTGCATCACATACATAAATTTAATTCCTATTTCATATAAGAGAATTTCAGCACTTAAGAAAATTTAATCATATTCTGCCTATATTTCAGCCTCTGAAAATTGCTTATGTGAGATTATTTTCAGATCCTTAGGAATTCCTTGCGGATCCTTGTGTGTACAGTAGCTGTGAAATGGAGACTAACATCCAGGTGTGAGGATACAATGTAGTGTGCATTTCTACTTCCAGACAAAGATGTACTTACAATGAAATTGTTTACTGTATCTTGACAATAGGATGCTGGACTCTGCCATTGTCCATGCCCGCAATGATGTACATATGGCTGAGTATGAAGAACTATATGTTAGTAATGATATAGAGGAACTAGGTCTTTGGGAGGGATTTGGGGAGGGTATAAGGGAAATGCCAGGAGCCTATGGAACTGTATCATGAAATTATAATAAATATAAAATGTAAAAAAAAATTGCCTAACAGTATTATCACATAAATAAATACTGTGCCTGAAAAAAATGACCTCATTCAGAAAGTATACATACTGAAGTTAAATGATTTCTGTAATATGTCTAAAAAAGAAATCACCTGATTACTAAGGCTTAATTTTTTCCAATTGTAACATGCATTGCATCTGTTCAAAAGACTTTATTAATATCAAGCAAATAAATTATTATTCCACAATAGTTATAAATAATACAAGAAAACAGATTAACAAATAAGATATCACAGTGATTAGTGGCAGAGTGTAAGATACAAGTTAACATATGCACATTAATATAATGTAGTGGAAGTAACCAAACACTACTGGGAAACAACGCATTATGGACCCGTATTTGTTTAATGAGATATGTACTTTAATTGAATCTCACTTTTCTTTCATCAAATAAGCAGTTTGAACTCTACAGACTTTTTCAGTTCTAACAGTATCCTTCTGTTTACTTCTTGGAGCAGCATTTACTCTTTCAGCATTGACAGCCAAGAATATCTACGAAAAGTCATCACAATTAGTCACTTTCCTTTCACAACACTGCAGTAACACAAAATAACCTTTTGATTAAAATGCTTAACTAGGCTACATCCTTCATTTCTTTTTTTTATTTTTCATGATGTAATTTTGTAGGTATAGGGAATCCCCCCAACCTCTGCTTCCTCCCTCATTCTACCTCTCCTCCAACTGATTTCAAACATATCATTACAATTCAACATTCTATTTGTGATATTATAGTACAGGCAATGGTAGAAACGTATTGTCAGTTTCATTGGAAGTTCTCCTTTTCATTCAGAAGTAGAGATGCATACTGTAACTTATCTCCACTTATTGGTATGGCAGTTTCTAATATACAGTTCATCTATGCAAATACATGTATATACATGTTTATCTATCTGTCTTTTATTGTGCATGAAGTTTGCCTTATATCAAAGAGAACATGTAATATTTGTCCTTCTGAGATTGCCTTATTTCACTGAGCATATGGTCTCTAGTGAGATTATTTTGTTACAAATGGTAGAATGTCATTCTTTTTACTGCCTGATTAGTTTTGTCATGGAGTAGATATACCACAGTTCTTTATCCATTCCTCTTTTGATGGACATCAGGGTTGTCTCCACATCCTCACTATTATGGATTGTGCTGCTATAAACATATATTTGCAGGTCACTTTTTCATATGCAGATTTCGCTTCCTTGGATATATTCCCAGGAGCGGGATGCCTAGGTCATATGATAAATCAATTTCAAACCCATATTATAGCGAAGAGTTTTTTTGTTGTGAATAGTGGTTCTACAAATTTCCTGTCACACATATTTGACAAAACTTTGGTTTGCATTAATCAGATACCATGTACCATTAATGCAAGGGGAATAGCTTCTTCCAAACTACTGCACATATCTGCAGGAATTTGGAAAGCATGAATGAATACATAAATGCCTTTAGTGTTTGTAATATCTAAGAACAATGTGATGGCAAACATAATACATTTTATTATTTAGATCAGAAAATGTAATCACAACCTTAAAGACACAGGCCACTGGAAATTCTATACATGTTTGTTCTCTTCCTCAAGTTCCTTCAAACACAGATTTAATTTGAATCAATCCTACATTGAAGGTGCCCCAATTGTACTTTTTTTTTCCTTCTGGGGAAAAAAAATTGCAGCTGTTTTTGGTCCCTAACCTAGCTCTAGTGGCAAAAATAATCATCCACTGGAGGTCAAGGGAAATTTCATTTTCCATCTTAAAAGCCTTCATCCCATGGAACTAAGTTTGGACTGTTGCCAAGAGGAAAACAATATCTAAGAAAACAAAAGAGGGTCTAGAGGTTGGAGAGAAGGCTGTGGTTTCTGGTAAATGGCCCAAGGTAGAACAACATCTGACCTTCTGATGACCTCATTGAGTACAGAAAAATTGCGAATGAAAGCATCTTCTTTCTACATGTTATTGCTACATTCATATTTCTAAATGTGCAACGTGAAGAAATGCCATTATTGCTAATGTTCTTTTTCCAGATGTACATTCCAGATAATACCCATCCTTCTGCTTGATCAGTTCTACAAGGGAGATTTGAAGCAGGAAACTGGTGAGCTCATTTTCCAGTTGAGAAATTTTTAAAAGAAATTAGCCCCTAGTTAGGTAGGTATTTCACTGTAAATTAATTTAGATACTGTAAGAAATGACCTCAGACACTGCCCCCATCTGTTTCTTTTGAAAACAATATTGCTGTTTAAATTTTTTTATTTAAAAACTCAAAAAAGATAACAGATTTTTATTTCATGGCATGTTCAACACCCAATAAATAATGTCACTAGCTCTTCAAGAAGTATAAAAATTTCTTAGGACTTTTTAGTTCCAGTTCGGTAATACTTGGAAGGTACATAGATAGTAAAATGCTGCCAGGTTTCTGCCACTATACATTTTTGTTAAGTTTCAAGTGCATTTGCAATCATGATGAAATTTACCTTTACTCTTAGAACCTGAAAAAATTATTAGGGCCATACATATATTCCTATTTGCTGATGTGTTCAAAATTAAAATGTGAAAAGGTGTGGAGTGTGGTAAAATCAAGTAACAGAAGTTAATAGTTTGGACATTTGGTTAGTTAGGCCTGTTGGCTAAATCATGGCATTAGAATAGGCAACAAGTCTCCTTCTCCTTGGGTCAACTAACCTGATTTCTCTTCAAAAGCACAAACTGAAACAATCAACCTAGTAAGGCAAACGTCAAGCACCAAATTTTGTTACAAAGCAGGCCAGGTAACATATTTGGCTCAGTGTGAGTTGGAGGTTCATAAACAGAAAATGTCTTTCAAAGAACATGCTTTACTCACAATGTTTACATACCAAAGCCAACATAAACAGAAGGAAAAACAATTAACATTTGTATAACATCTTTTGCCTAGAAAGCATACTCACATTTATTGTAGTCCTGAGCCTCCCTACAGTCCTAGGGAGGGGAGGCTATTGCATTCATCTCTTAGAAGAGGAAACATGATAGTATTATTTTCAGGCTGTGATAAGAATCATTCAATCCTGTAAGGAGTAAGACGTTGAAATACAAAAAGGAACAGAAAAGCATTTTTTTCAAATATAGAATTTTTTTATGCAGGGGAAAGGTTATTTTTGGCAGAATATGTGTAAAAAGAAAGAGAAATGTAAAGCTGTATCAGGTCAAAACAAGTACTTCTTTTAAAAAAGACATCAAATAGTTAAGACTAAAGTTAGTTATATAATAAAATTTTCTAGAAAATTGTTTCAGGGACAGCTTTTGTGATATCAATTGTGAAGCTATCCACTTCTGATTCAACTTCATGCTAATGTACCTAGGAAAGTTGCAAAAGATGGCCCAAGTCATTGAACCCACATTGAAGACCTGGAAAATTCTCCTGGCTCAGGGCTTTCTTTGGCTGGGATGGGCATTTGAGGACATTTGGGGAAGGAACCAGTTATCCATGTCTCACTCTCTCCTCTCTCTCTCTCTCTCTCTCTCTCTCTCTCTCTCTCTCTGTAACTCTACCTTTCAAACAAGTAGATAAAATAAAGCTTTGAAAAATAAGATTCAATTAGCTGCCTTGATTTGTGAAGATGCATTAATAATATAAGGTGATATTATATTATTTAATATAACATGTGTAACACATGTATAAAGGATCGCAATCATATAAGATTTAAAATCAGTAATTCCCATTATATAATACTGAAAATAACCCAATGAAGTAGATATTATTTACTTTTATATGTAAACACACTCAAAGATTGTACACTTGTTTATTTAGACACATCTGTATTTGTGAGTTACACAATTAAATAACCATGGCTTATGAAAACACTTTTCAGATCACATTAACTCATTGATCATTAAATAAAATCTGCCTGGTTTTTTTCTAAGTATTTTCTGTAAGACAAGAAGATGATACTCCGGTTATTTTTTAATCCCTGTTTTGATGAGCCAATCCTTCCACAAAAGCTATGCTTCTAACTACCCAGATATTGCAAACAATGCCATCTTGCTTTGTCTAAAAGTAAGCAAATATTTCCTTTCCCACAAGTAAACAAATAATTAAAGTTACAGAACTATGTTGGAAGACATAGTAACAGCTAGAAAGTTTTTCCTGGGTTTGTTTGTTTCTTTCTCTCTCTCTTTCTTTCTTTCTTTCTTTCTTTTTTTTACTAAGTCAATAGACTGTTTTAACAGAATTAATAAATACCCAAATTTCTCATAGCACTTCAGTTTAAGCAGCATTTTCCAAATGGCATAGCAAAAATTTTAGATAATTAAATGTAGATTCTATAAATGTCAAACTAGCCATTTCACTTCTGTACATTTTACCTCTTCACTATGATGCATAACAAGGATAAAATTCAAAAAAGAAAACATTTCTACAAAAAAATAAGTTTAGAAAATTTATAATACCTACAGTATTTTTTCCTTTCCACAAGATGTTAATCTAACAAAGTACCAATTTCATCAGTTTTGTTTCAAACGAAAAGCCCTCTATTGATTGCACATTCTTTAAAATTCATTTTGATCAAATTTGTGCAAGGTCTACTAGCATACCGGATAAATCACATTGCATTTATCCATGTTAATGTAAGAATAATATTCATCTTCTTTAGACGATTGTTATAATAATTACTAGTGATCTAATTCATTTAAAAAATGTAAAAATACTTATTCCACATATCCATGTCGATATGTCGATAATTAAACCTTTATTCTCTTTTTATTGTGGTAATGTATTGGAAACAGAAAAAAAAAATGCTTTCCCCAGGAGCACAAAATCTCTAGCATTAATTGTATATAGCCAAACAAAAAGAGAAATAATTGCTTTCTGGTTTTGAGGCTGTTGCCTTGGGCAGTAACAAGGTTACTAAAAGTGAACTCTGCCATGCTGAATTTCTAAAGGAATTTCTTTTAAAAAACAGTAGCCCACACATCTTTTAAAAGTGGTGTTTTTTTAGGTTCTGTTTATTTTATTTTATTGTTATCCAATAAAGGAGAATAGAAATAGCAAAAAAAGAAACATATTAATATTTTTAACTATTAAAGTATGAGAATACAAAGCAAGCTACTTGAAGTATTTCTTTATAAGAGTTTTTTGTAGTTGAAAACATTTTAAGTATAGTATCCTACATCATTATAAAGAATATTTCATCTCACATTCTCAATTTTCAGCATTTTGAATATGAAAACAATCACTATTTCCAGAATAATTTTCTGGAATACAATATCTGATTATAAAAACTACATGTGTTTCAATTTGTTAGTTTCCTGAGAACTTTAAATATATAATCTCTTCTTGTTCAGTGTTATATCAAAATTCACTCCTGTTCCTAGACAAAATAATAGGTTGAGTATTCCTATATCCTACTGCTATTTTAAGCTTTCCTGTTTTGTAAAATCCAGAAAGAAAAGACTAGCTTGATTCTAAAATAGAGGCAAGAAAGCAAATCATAAGAATAAAATGGAAGTCATTTAATTAAATTTTATCTACACAGCCTAAGTTTCAGTACCACGATGTTGTGTGTGCCTGCTGTGTGTGTAATGATTAAAAATTTACCAAAAGCCATGAATGCCATTTCACTGTCACTTCCTTTGATTAACCTTCACCTGACCTCACTCCCTCAGGCAATTTCAGATTCTTTTGTTTCTACATACAAGTCTTTAGTGAAGCAGGTGAGTTTATTAAAAAATCAGTCATTAAAAAGAATTTTTCAGAAGCATTTTTTGTGAGGTTTCACATATGTTTGTTTGAAAGCTAAATTACTTTTCATTAAATGTAACAAACATTTAGCTATTCAGTTGGTGGAGCAATTCAATTCATTAAAGAAAGACCTGAAACAGTCCTGTAGTTTTAGCAATTCTTCCTAGACCAGTGGAAATTGTACAAATGATATATAAATACTGATATGTTTGAGAAAGGACATTGTAATCATGTGAATTGCTCCTGTGAAGCTGAGTTGGGAAAAAAATATTAAAGTATATAGAATTCAGTAGGACACTGTGCAATTGAAGGAAAAAATTGAAAAAATAAGAAAGTTCCTAAAATAACTTCCATCCTATTCCATTGCCTTAAAAATCATGATTTTATATTAAGAACCAGGCCTGGCAAAATTAATGTTATTTCCTGTTATTAATCATCATCATTAAATCAAGTATATCAATTCTGTTTTGAGTGTATTTCAGAAAATAACATACCACAAGTTACTTGCCAATATTGATAAAGGACAAAACAGTGTTGAACATCAAAAATGAAAAAAAAAAAAGTTGTTTGAAAAGTGTTAAAAGGGCAGTAAGCCACATTTTGATATTTATGTACCATTACCTTTTTATTCTTCAAAAATCACATGGCTGAAAGTATTGAACTCATCTTGTTTCAAAGGGAAATTAAAATTTAACAAGGGAAGGACCAAATTGTTGCCATTCTAACCAACACTCACATAACATCACTAACAGTGAGCAATCAGACTGTATATGCCTTTTTATAAAGTACAACATGAAGTTTGGGTGGCACCTATTTAGCACACTTGTCAAAAATCAAATTGAGTCTTCAGAATTGAGTCTGCAGTTAAAAGGAAATACAGAGGAAGAGATGTGAGGAATGGATAAAATACGACAAGAAAGGAAGTAATTAAATACAAAAGATCAAACATTCTGTAGAATCACAGTCCCCATCTCTTTTAACAGCTCAAGTTTGGGGAAAAAAAAAAGAAAGGTCAAAGGTCTGTCACATTATAAAAAAGAGTACATGATATTTGATCAGTTCCTGATTTGAATGAACTACAAAAATGTATTGGAAAAAAAAGGAGAATTTGAATACAGATTAGAAATGAAATTACATAAAGGAATTTATGCCAGTATGTGTAATAATGGTACTATAATGGAAGTGTGAATATACAGAGAATGCTCTTCCTTTTTAGAGACGGCTATAGTAAAAATATCAGATAAAATGGCATAAAAAATCTAATGTCATCTTCAAAATAATTAGAACAAAATAGTAGCTGGAACAAACATGGTAAAATGTTCAGGATCATTTAATAAAAAAATTGAACAGATTGATTTCATTATGCAATAATTCAGATTTTACACACCCAAAGGCCTTGAAGAAATCGGAGATTACTTCAGACAACACTGAAATTTCAAAACAACACCAGTTTCCTGTTTTCTTCACTCTCTACTTTTAGATGACACTAAACCTCAATTCAACATCCCTAGATTAAGGTGCAATACCTGATGCCTTGTTCCTGCAACTGCTTTCTTCTTTCTTATATAACAGAAAAAGAAATGGAAAATAAAAACACGAACAAAAATCAAACACTCCCAGACTAGGGTCCTTATATAAAAAACTGATTCCTTGCAGAAACCTGGAGTGCAGGTTTTGGGAAAGAGCTGTATTAAATTCTTCAAGTCTTAGATACTGTTAGATTTAGAAGCCATATCTCATAGCCCATCAAAGCTGTTAAAATAGTCTAATTTTACTAAAACATTTAATTTTCTATTACATAAAAATTTGGTATGAAAATGACAAATTTTATACCTGTGAATTTTGTTAAGAAAAGAATGTTTTAACGTCAGCGTTACTGTTATTTATGCAGAATTATTTGGATCTCAGTTGCAGCTTACTAGTTCATGTGTTGGATTTCCTAGAATTGTAAACACATAAATTCAGATGTTGCTAATTTTCTTTGCGTATTTGAAAGTCTGCTTTTTACTGTTATTTGTTGTTGTTGTTGTTGTTGTTCCTTTTAGGTTGTGAGCTTTATAGGTCTTTGAAAAAGAGTCCTTGACCTGAACATAAAAAATATGAAACCATCAAAACGAAAAACTAATCCTGCTGGGATGGCCGTGCTTGAACAGCATTTTACATATTCTGACCATGCAGTCAGCTTCATTAGCACGCGGTGTGTATATAGAAATGTTATTTAATTCAATTAGAAAAACATGGAATCAAATTTTGTTAGAAGTAAGACTGTTTACTTCAGGACCCTTAAACTAGAGTGTGTATGTGAGCTATAGTGGGATCAGAAGTCTCGAATTTTTATGAAAATAAGTGTAAACACATGTGAAAGTGAGAGTTGCTCTATTTTCTGATTTTTCATCTGAGTTTTTCCTTCAGTTTTGCATTTTTTTGTGGCAGTCTCCTTCACCTCTGCAAGGACTGTCATTGATTCTAATCTGAGTTCTTTCCCTTAATGATAGGAAAACCGACACCAGCAAAAAGGAGGAAAATATTCAAGAACTCAAGGCTGATTGGGGGATAGAGCATGGGTCCTAACTTCCAGTTACCTATCTTATCACTGGTTCTAAAGTTCATTTTAGAACATAATCCAAGCACTGTATTATTTTAGGACTAGGTATCTAGAAAGAGGTATGTAACACCACATGCTTAAGAATATTTTTAATGTGTTACAGCAAAACTACAGTGAAAATGAAGAGCCCCCTTGCCTACACTGCGCTGGATGATATTCTAGTCGTTTGGGACATCAAAGGGTTTCTTTTGTCTTTTAATGTGCAAAAACTTTTTAACAATGCTGAAGGGAACTTTATTTTAGAATTCTTGTGAAAGAACCATAATCACCGAGCAGACGGAAGTCGAGTACAGTGGTTGAACGCACGAGTCTCAAGAGCTGGATTTGGCTTCATTCCGTTGCTAAAGTGTAACAGAGACTAAGCTATCGCTTCTCGGCCCTTTGGCTAAGATCAAGTGCAGGCTAACTGAGCTGGGTAATTAGCTTGAAACAGTTTTGAACTCTTTGTGACTCAGTTTCTTTTTCTGGGAGCAGAAATATCAATTCCAGAGTCACCTACACATGGTCCAGAATTTCATAAACATTTTTGTTTCTAGAAATTTTCAACATTTTCATGCAAAAGGCTTCCTGTCCATGAGAAAGTAATAGAAAGGCAATACAATCTAATGTAATATTGCCTAGTGCAAAGCAGCATTTCTGCTACTTACTCTATCCTTTGTCCTTGCAATTCAAAATAGTTCTTGGAAATTTTCTTCTCTGGATCCGCTTTCAATATCATCCCCCAATCATGTGAAATAAAATTGGAGATCTTTTATTAAAACTGAAGCAAGTTCTCTAAACAAATCTACAATCTAAGCAGTTCCTCTTTCTTTTGCCATGCTGAAAAGGGTCTTCCATTAAGAATTAGAATAATGAAATGTGGCAGTAGATCTTAAAATGTGCCCTTCCTCAAGCTGCAGTTATGTAAAAGGTTATATAGTACAACAGTTATTAATCCTTCTTCACTTTGACAATTGATTTGAATACAACGTCTGTTGTAGAGTCTTTATAATACAAGATCACAAAAGTTCAAAACTAATTTATTGCTCTTTGTTCCACCTGGTAAAAAGTGCACCTTATCAAAACTGTTACTGTCAGATCGATATTGTGCTGAAACAAAATGCAGATTAGCTGTTAAAGGCTTCTCTTATGACTGCATTCATGAATTATTTTGCAAAACCTAAGCACTGTGGCGGAGAAAAATCTTCACAGGAGAATTTTAAAGTGCAGTGTAGAAGCAAGTAGGAAAAAAAGTCTCATAAAAACCTCATTTCTAAAATTCGCTGGTATAAATTTAAGAAATTTACATATTTAAATAAAACACTGGCTGTAGCTTGTATGTGCGGACATTGAACTTGAAACTGGAAATTGGCATTGGAGAAGACATGCGTTCTCATTTGGGCTGGTTTCACATTTCCAACTCAACAGCACCTGCACGTAGAGAACACACATCCCAGTGAAGTTCCACTCAAATGTGAAAGCAAAAGTATTTGAGCAGAAGGAATTGTATGATTCAAATTAGTAATGTAAAGCTATTGAATTTAAAAGCTAATAAATCCTCAGTTAAAACACAACATACTCAATGATTTTAAACCGAAAAATCTCTAACTCCACTATTTTCGATGGTTACAACATAGGGCAAAAGGTAACTAGATCTGAATTTCAATTAAGCCTACTTGGAAAAATTATCAATCTTTGTCTCTCTTAGTCCTTTGCTCAGGCCTTCTCCATTATCACCTCACCTCTGCGGGTCAGAAGGGTGAACAACCCCACACAGGATTAGATGAAAGAGAAGGGAGGAAAGAGAAAGTATTTGACTGCAGATCTATTTGGGTAAAACTGCACAAACGCTGAAAAGAACTACTAAAGTAGACAGTGGGTTTATGTGTTATCTTCAAGCGTGAATATCTTCAATTTACGTGCTTGTTTACTTTTGTGTGTATTGCAAATAGGTGAGAAGGTGCCCTTCAATTCACGTGACACTTTTGCCACATCAGTAAAGCCATGAGATTCTTTCTCACAGGAAAAAAAAATAAATATACATAGTAAAAGCAGTGTGTTGTATACAATGCATGTAGCGTTTCCTGTCATCTGGCCAGTTAGTAAGTACAACTAGACAACACATTCCAGTTTTTCTGGATATGAATCCCTTCCTTTTCTTCCCATCATATTCCCATTGAAGCTTATGATTTTTCAGTGACAATATTAGTTAAAAACTGCACAGCTCTCAGTACACCCCTGAATAAATGGCTTACACGTATTGATTCTATTTTTGATTCAGGCTTAGGCTTTTACTTTACCATTACGGAAATGCCTAGCTTAAATGCTGTATAAGACTCAGCAAGGCTGCATTTAGCACTTAAGTTTACACGAAGTTGAAAAATGAAAAAAATAATAGGCTATTAAATGAATATCCTGGCAGTTCTTTTCAGGGGAGCTTAACTCATTTGTTGTATGTATACTAAGGTCAAGTGACTAAAAACTGAGAGCTTTCAAATGTAAATATATATCTAAACAGCTGCCCTCTGTTAGTTCCTAGTACATAAGTTAAGTTAAGCACATTGGTGCAAAAACACAATTTCAGTTCTAAGTAAAGCATCCCCATTTTTTTAAATTTTGCTTTACTGCTTCTGTAAAAATGCTTTTACTTTTTCCCTTAAAGTTTGTTTTTGTATGCTTTAATTATACAAAACCTATACCATAGCAATCTTAGTATTTCCAGTCTGGAGTAGTATATATAATCAATCTAACATGTGCCTGATGTCCTTTTGATATCAGATCTGCTGTGAATGCAAATTTCTTGAGAGATTCAAATATTAAGAAAAGAAATTACAATTTCCAGCTAAGTTATGGACAAAATGTCTTTGCTGAATGTTTTATTATATATTTATGTGCACATTTTAAAGTACATATGGGGAACATGTACTTTATAATTCACCAAGAGAAAAGGAGTTTGTAGGAAAATGGCAGACATTGATAATGATATTATCTGCATGCTAAATATGTAAGATTCTACTGCTACAATTCTTTCTACCTTCCCAAATATTTAAAGATTTGAATAGCAAACAAACAAAAGCAGTCCAAAAGCATAATAGCTTGAAAGTTTTGAACCAATGAAGTTTGGTAAATTTAGTAGAAAACCTTTTATCTTAGTGGAAAGCCAGTTTCAGATAACCACATACCAGTTATCTTCAGGCATAACCTCTCTCATAACATTCATAACAATCAGTTTAGATAGGTATTATTTCTGTTTTGAAGGCAAGAAATTGGAGACAAGAAATGGAAAATTGAGAATTGAGGCAGACAGGTCTATTTGGCTACAAAACCCACTATTTTCTGAATGACTCTACTTCATTAAGAATCTACTTGTCATAGTTTCACACTGCAGACACTGATAATCATGGAAAATAAGTTGTCTATATGTTAAGTTTGAGAACATGTTTGTTTTCATTTCCTTTGTAGTTGTTATTCCCTAATAAGCAGAAAATACTAAAGCTACAACTCTACACTTGCAAATTAAAATATATGATAATGTTCCTGCCTATTAATAGTAAAAATTAATTAATTTAGCCGGAAATCTTACTTATTTGTTAAATTTGCAACCTTTGGTCAATACAACATTCTAATAAGCTTGGTCACAGTAATTTGAAGATTTACACAGCCATAAATATGTAAACACCATATTAGAATGTGGAAACATTTTCAAATCTGCAATTTTGCGGAAAAAATGGCTTCCTCTTAATAATAAGTTTAAAACATCAAGTGCATTGATTTCAAAGCTTCAGTAACAAGCAGTTATTGCTTTTGTAGTAAAAGAAAGTCGTTTTAAATTTTAAAACAAATGAATTTTACACATAAAAATGATTAACTTAATACCTCAGGGAAATTGCAATACTTTTATTGTTTTATTTGTTTTAGGAGAAACATTTCCCTCATCACAGACTTTTTCAGAACCAAAAGTAAATTAATCACATTATCTCTATTCAAAAATTGGTAATTCAGTTCACTTTTATTTATTTCTGGAAAAAAATCAATGTTTTTTAAAAGATATATTTTATGTTTTTATTAGAAATTCAGATATACAGAGAGGAGGATAGACAGAGAGGAAGATCTTCTGGCCAATGATTCACTCTCCAAGGGGCCGCAATGGCCAGAACTGCACAGATCTGAAGCCAGGAGCCACACGGTTGTAGGATCCCAAGGCTTTGGGCTGTCCTCTACTGCTGTCCCAGGCCACAAGCAGGGAGCTGGATGGGAAGGAGGACTGCTGGGAATAAAGCCAATGCCCATATAGGATCCCAGAGTGTGCAAGGTGAGGACTTTAGCTGTTAGGCTACCGTGCTGGGCTCAATCAATGATGTTTTATTAAAATATATACAAATGAAAAAAGATGAGTATATTAATACATAACAACCACATACACACATTGACACGGATACACAAAAAGATCCTTTTCTTTTGTTTATTAAAATAGAGATCTTTCCAATATGCACACCTATTGAGAGTTTGCACCAAAACAACAAAAAGAACTCAAAATGCTAAATAAAACCCTAAATTCTTTGAGGCTGTTTTTCTGCTGTAAAATGTGTATGTGGATTTATTATGGAAAAGGAAAGGAAGAAGTGATAATCACCAATGAACCAAAATGCCCAATTGACTCATTTCCATTGACCTGCCAATTTAGTTGGATTGGGAGAGAAAAATGACTTTTTTTTTTACTTACTAGTATGAT
The DNA here is from genome assembly GCF_030435755.1 of Ochotona princeps. Classification (NCBI taxonomy): domain Eukaryota; kingdom Metazoa; phylum Chordata; class Mammalia; order Lagomorpha; family Ochotonidae; genus Ochotona; species Ochotona princeps. The sequence continues at coordinate 50,424,873 of NC_080865.1, forward strand.
AAAGCAACTGTATTTGCTGTAGTTTAATTGCAAATACTGTATGCTTCCAAGACTTCATAGGTAAAACAACACCAATTAAGAAAACCACACACTTGCTTATAAATCCCAGGCATAAAATTATCAAAGCTCTTGTTTTCATCCAGATATGACGAATATAGTCTAATGCTTGCTAACATTCTGCTTAATTCTGAGTAAGTATTCATTCTGGGCAAAAGCCAGGTATAATTATCTTCATAGAATTTCATTTACAAACCATGCTGAGAAAAAGTACTGATCCTTTCCTTGGGTTGTACAGAGTATGGAAGTCATCAACACAAGACATCATCCCAAACGAAGAATGAAGCAAAGTCAGCAATTGTCTGAGAAAATGTTCTTTACAAAGAACATTTGTTGTGTCAACTCAGAGCAGCACATTTGGCAGTGCTCACGTTTGGACTGCTTGTGCTTCACATAAAAGCAGGGGCGGAGTCTTGGCATGCAGTGATGGTAAAAGCTTCTCAACAAGAGTTCCAAAAGATTGGAGAATGATACAATCAAATTAAGTAAAGAGTAAATTCCATAATTAAAGCTACTGAAGTGAAAATTGTGAAGATGTATGGTTGGCTTTCTGCTTTTCTGTATTTCTATTTAGTAAAATCATGTTTTATAGTAAAATCTTTTCAATAATTCTAATTAATTGTTTTGGAAAACTGTAAAGAACCCACACATTGTTAATCATTTTTTTTTTCTCTGATATCTAATATTTCTTTTCACAATGAGAAGTTCTGATTAAATGTATATATATATTTAATATATAATTTATAATTATATATATTAAAATTATACGCTAGCTGCAGTATTTACTTGAGCCTGTCCACTGAATTGTAAGTTGAACATTGAAGAAAATGTGTCGATTATGTGTCACTGGCTAAGTAGATCAACATCAGTATGTCCTTGATATTGGTATTGCACATGATCTCCTCAATTTAAAAAATATATATACATAATTATATAATGTAAAATTTAATATATATTTAATATATATATATTTCACTTACTGTCAGAGTGCCTGCTACCCCACCCTGTCCAAGCAATTTGTCTCCATCTTTCTTAAAGTCCCTAATCATGTACAAGATCCCTTGTGGTTTCTCCCAGAACTACAGCACTTGAGTTATTCAGATGGCACCACTTGGATTACCTTCCCTTCACAATGCCACCTAATCAGATTTCAATCTTTATGACTCCATCTCAAGTCATAATTGCTCTATTAAATTCTCCCCAAACTATAACCTCCTCACACTATTTACCCCCTTTCTATGGTCTCAAATAGTGGTTCAAGAACACTTCTTATTCCCAAGATCCTTTCATACAGTCTGACATCAAAATTAGTTCCATTAAAAAATAAGGTATGATCTGCCATTTTCATTGTGTGGGCATTGTGCACAATCAATGTGGATTAAAACGCTGCGAACTTAGGGCAAATTAAGGCATTGACACTAAATTGCTGGTAATCATTGTATAAATTATTCACTGTCAAAATCGTGTAGATTTCAGTCACTTAAGCACAACATTCTTGGTGAGGCAATAAGGATGATTAATTCTATTCAGTATATGTCCTTGAATATATAACGTCTAAACATTTTTGCGATAAAATATAAAGTAAGCATAAAATATTTTTCTATATACTGAAGTGTGATTCCATCTACAGAAAAAAACAGTTGTGTGATCGAGGTACAAACTGCTATGCATTCAATTTTAAAAGAAATAAACAGGTTTTTTTTCTCCACTCGGAAGACCAATTGAGAAATGAAGTATGGTTATTTGGCAGCTATTTCCTCAAAGCTAATGGGAGAGAGATTGTTATTTGGCAAAAAAGTAACAGTATTTGTTGCCAATTATAAAATTTTATCTTTCATAAAATACTAATATTGTTGAAAACTTGCATCTGCTACCATGAATCTGGCAGTACCCTAGTACTTAAAAATATATCTTATGAAATGAATGATTGAATTGTGAAATGAGTCACTAGAAATGTGCATACCTCAGTGAACAAGTATTTTCAGATTACAAATTCATTAGCAACATCTCATATTCTACATTGCAATTATACTTATTGAAAATTTATCAATTCTGGCATAGCATAAAATGAAAATATTCACAATTATATGAAAAACATATTATCTGAAAAGTATCAAAATGGTCATTTTTGTGTTTTACAAGTTAAGCTTTGTTCATTTAGTCACAGCAAAGGAATCATTTCTCTTCAACTTCATTCTGAGGCTTTGTGCTGAGATCTACACTAGCTGGAGTATTTACTTGAACTTGTTCACTGAATTGTAAGTTAAACATTGAAGAAAATTTGTTGATTATGTGTTACTGGCTAGATCAACATCAGTACGTCCTTGATGTTGGTATTGCACATGATCTCCTGAATTTAAAAGTTCACTGTCTGTGGCCTAGGAAAGCAGTAGAGGGTTGCCCAATGCCTTCTAGCATGTATCTTCATGGGAGACTTGCATGAGGTTCCTGTCTCTTGGCTTTGAATTGGCACAGCTCTGGCCATTGTGGCCACTTGGAGAGTGTACCAGCAGATGGAAAATGATTCTCTGTCTCTCTTTCACTCTGTAAATCTGATCTGCCTTTCCAATAGAAATAAATAAACCTTTAAAAAGAAAGAAAGAAAAGAAATCAAAAGCGAAGAACTCCATGCAATTCTTCCATATCGTTGACCGGAACTTAACTTAGAAATTATCTGCTGTCTCTGAAGTGCATTAGCAGAAAACTACCCAGCATCAAAATAGCCATGACTTGAAACAAACACTCTGACATAGGTTTGTAGATGTCCCAAAATAATCACTTAGTTGCTGCAGTACAACATAGCCTCTGGAAAGAAATTTTGTGCAACACATAAAATATTCTCAGAAACTTTTAAATTAACATCACTTCATATTCAAACTCATTTTGCTGTACTGAAAAAAAATTTGTGTCCTCCAATGAGAAACTATCAACAAATACCAGTAAAGTCCAGATAACTCAGGCTGAGCCCTCATTTTGTCGTTTGTAGCTGTCCATGTTGGAGGCAAAACAAAACAAAACAAACAAAAAATGGTGCAGTCTGATCACATAATTGCCAGGAAAGAACCCTGGGAGAGCATGACTGCACAGCAAGGGCCCTAAGGTCTCTGCTGGGTCTTGTCTCGAGTCCTTAGTTCAGCCAGGAGCTATTATTATTAGTCACTATCATCACAGATTCTATGAATGAGACCAGAATGGCCATGAAGCTGAAACTGTGGCCAGCACTCTGCTGGTATTGGCACTGAAACTGGGTTGGCAGCTGGGGTTGGGACAGAGTGGCACTGGGAACATTCAGCATGCAATTGGTATGGTCAACTGGTTGAAGAGAAATACTCCTTTCTCGAACCATGTACCTATATTAAGATTGAATTTTCATTATGTATACAAAAAAGTATGGAAAATACAAAAAATAAAGTAAGAATTCAGCTGTGCCACAGGCACATCAATGATACCAAGTGGACCTTCCACCCAAATTTGGTTTTAATGTTGAGACTAATAATACCTTATGTGATTAAAAACGGTTTGCAAGCAAATATCGCTTTTATGATAAGGCTTTATGGAGAGAGTAGGGAAGACTCCCCAAACACATTGAAAAATTACTTGAGTGAACCAGTAAGGGCAAATGGACCTGTTTTTCACTCTGGTTAGGAGTTTAAGGCTACCACAGCTTAAATGTTTTCAACTTTCCAATGGAACTAAAAAAGTAATTGGATATATATCCTTATTACCTTTCTTATACGGGGGAAGAGGTGAAGGGGATACACTATAGGGATAAAGGTTCAAAGCACTCAACTGTCAAAAATTGACAGCAGAATCTGATTTTAGTACTGTTTTCAATTACATTGTATATACAGAAGATTTACAAAACGTCAAACTATGTCATTGTCACAAACTTTCTTGTTTGAAAATCTGTAGTTTTAAAATATTAGCTATTCAAATTAACATGTAATGGATTTATGTTTGTTTTCAAATGATTTGCATTTATTTAAATATTTTTAAAAATTTCTTTTTAAAGATTTTTATTATTATTGGAAAGCCGGATATACAGAGAGGAGGAGAGACAGAGAGGAAGATCTTCCATCCAATGTTTCACTCCGCAAGTGAGCCGCAACGGGCCGGTGCACGCCGATCCGAAGCCAGGAACCAGGAACCTCTTCCGGGTCTCCCATGCAGGTGCAGGGTCCCAAAGCTTTGGGCCGTCCTCGACTGCTTTCCCAGGCCACAAGCAGTAAGCTGGATGGGAAGTGGAGCTGCCGGGATTAGAACCGGCACCCATATGGGATCCCGGGGCGTTCAAGGTGAGGACTTTAGCCACTAGGCCACGCCGCTGGGCCCTTTATTTAAATATTTTTAAAGACTTGTTTATTTGACAAGCAGAATGAATAGAGAATGAGAGAGAGAGAGAGAATCGTCTATCTGTGTGTTTATGCCACAACAGCCAGGCCAAATCTAGGCCAAAGCTAGGAGCCCAGAATTCCATCTGGCTATCTGATGTGAGTGGCAGGGGTTCAATTCTATTGATCTGTTATTCATATTATCAGGAAGTTGGATTGAAAGTAGAGCAGCCAGGTCTGTAATCTATGCTCTAATATAGGACACCGGCACCACAAAATAATAAACCCATTGTATCATAACTCTAGTCACAAATTTAAAGATATTAAGTAAACGTTATCCTGACACTAATCCTAGGCAAAGACACCAAAAAAAAAAAAAAAAAAAAAAAAAAAAAAAAGAAAACTAAAGTTCATAGCCTTAATAAATACAGATGCAAGAAACCTAAAAAAAAATACGAGCAAATCAAGTTCATCAGCACAATAAAAAGATGCTTCATCATGTTCAAATAATATGTATTCAAGGAGTAAAAAAGGGGTTGCAAATATGTAAACCAAACATTGTGACACACCACATTAACAGAATGAAGAAAGCTATATACATATTTTGATAGAAGCATTTCAGAAAAATTAAATATGTCTTGAAATTGTCAATATTTGTTAAAGAATGTACCTCAATACAATATAAGGAAAATAAGAGAACTCAATGGGAAAATTTCAAGCCTTTCTTCTAATATCAGAAATAAAGCAAGATGTCCCTTCTCAACACTTCTATAAAACATAGTATTGGAAGATTTTGCTAAAGCAATTTTGCACAAGAAATAAATAAAAGACACGTAAATCAGAAAGAAGTTAATCTGGTTTTGTTTCTAGATAAAAGAAAAGCATATATAATATATGATCAAAGGAAAAACAGAAATCTTAGCATAAAGAACAAAGTTGCAGAATAGAAAATCAGTTTGTAAATACTAGTAAGTTATGTCATTAACAGTGAACTATTTGGAAAAAGAAATCAAGAAAAGCCCATTTACAACAGCTATAAAAACTATCTAGGACTAAATTTAACTAAGTAGGTGAAATAGCTCTGCATTACAAAGTGCAAAATAATGATAAAGAAAGTCAAATAATTCAGTCACAAAAAATGAAATTCTATAACTTGTAATGGCATGGATTAACTTAGAATATTACACTAAGTGGAATAACCGGATACAGAAGCACAAATGCTACATGATTACATTCCTATGTTGAATATAAAAATTTTTGTGTCATAGAAGATAACAGAAAAATTACAGTTAACAGAGACTGAGAGATTAGTAAGAGTGATTGGGAGGAGGGTGGTTAAAGGGTACATTGCCACAGTTTTATAGCAGGAAAATGTTCTGGTATTCTGTTGTACTGTAAGGTGACTATGCTAAACAATAATTCTCACATATTTGAAAGCAAATGGAAAAGAGAATTTCTATATTTTGTCCATGGATAAATGTCTAAGGTGTCAAATACACTATTAATTGTGATTTGATCATTATTATATATATATGTGTATGTGTTAAGACCTCATATTACACTCTATAAACATATAAAGTTATTAAGTGTCACGTAAGAGCAAAATAAAATTTAAATAGTTTGAATAAAGCAACCAAATGGAAAATATAGTGTGAAAAATGGAAGAATTCTTATTGTTTAAAATAATACCTATAAATGACTGACAGACTTCATATCACAATAGCAATGATATTTTTCAAAAAATAGAAAGGACAATCCTAAAACTCATGCAGAATCTCTCTCTCTCTTTCTCTCTCTCTCTCTCTCTTACACAAACACACACATACACACACACACACACTAGCCAGAGCCACCTCGAGCAAAAAGAACAAAGTTGAAGACATCACATCACCAAACTTCAAAACATACCCTAAAATGGTAACTAAACTCTCATAGTTACAGCTGTGAAAGCAGATTAATGGGGCTAATATGCTGGTGCAGCAAGCTAACCTCTGCCCTGTGTTGCTGGCATACCATCCATGTAAGCATCAATTTGTGCCCTGCCTGCTCCACTTCTGTAACAGCTCTCTGCTTGTGGCCTGAGAAAGCAGCAGAGGATGACCCAAGTCTTTGGAACCCTGAAACCTCATGGAAGACCAGGAAGAGTTTCCTGGCTCCTAGCATCAAATCAGCTCAGCTCTAGCAGTTGTGGCCTTTTGGAGAGTGAATCAGTGGAAGAAAAAACTCTGTTTTTTGTTTTGTTTTGTTTTGGTTTTGTCCTTGTTTTCTTGAGACTTTGCACTCACATGAAGACTTTCTCTCTGTCCCACCTTCTCTTTCTGCAAAACCTGCTTGGTTAGAGTCCTGTATGCTCTGCATTTACCTAGCTTCCTGCTAACGCTCCTGGGAAACATTAGATGATGACATGAGTAGATCAAAATCGAAGTGGGAGGGCCTGGCATAGTAGCATATCCAACTGAAGTCCTTGCTTTGCACACACCAGAATCCCATACAGGTGCTGGTTCTAATCCTGACAGCCCTGCTTCTTCCCATCCAGCTCCCTACCAGTGGTCAGGTGGGGAGAGGAAACTTACTGGGAATTCAGGGGGCTAACCCAACCATGGAGCTACCAACCAGTCCTGTTGGTTTTATTTTATCTGATCATGAGCAGATACAGAGTGCCATAGCCCTAGCAGATGGGTATAGAAATAGGGTGGATTTGACAGCTCATAATCCCACCAGTACCACATTGGGCACCATTTTGAGTTCTGTGGCAAAGGCTCTGGGAATATACAAGAGCAAGCTGTGCAAGCAATGAGTCAGTGGAGAACTTACTTCTGGCTCAAGGCATTGCATTACTCTCACCAGAAAAATAATACTGACTTGACCTCCCACGAGTCTCATCCAAAATAGATTCAGGTTGCCCCAGTTTGTCAACAGGTTCCAGGAATAAGGAAAAGAGGAGGAAGAAGAAGAAAAACCTGTCCAACTGGTGCCGTTGACAACACTGTGATCTAGATTAAACTCAGCTGATGTCTCCCTAATTCTGGGTATTGCTGGAACTGTTAGCAGGAAAAAAGTTGAGCAGACACTGGTGTGGCCACAACATGGGATCATAGTGGCAGAGAATGGTGACCAGGAAACTGTGGCTGCAGAGACTATAGCAGAAGCATAGCATGGGAGCCCAAGACTGAAATATGCTGGAGGTAGTGGCATGAATGATGGCAAACAGAGAACAAGGCACTAAATGGGATCAGTAAACTTGACCTGTGGACCTGCAGATAAAAAATCATAAAAACTGGCTCCAAGAAGAAGAATCTACTAATTAGAGTTATAATGGCCAAGGGCAAAAGAAAAGGCATAGGTACAATGAATGAGGTTACTGACACATCTACAACGATGCAAAAGACTATGCAAATCTTACAGTTAACTGTAGAAGACACCAAGAAACTGAGGCATAATGGATTTTCGAAAATTGGGGTCTGGTGCAATGGCTCAATGGCTAGATCCTCACAGTGCAAGTACTGGGATCTCTTATGGGCACCAGTTTACATCCCAGTTGCTCCAGTTCCCATCCAGCTCCCTGCTAATGGCCTGGGAAAGCAGAAGAGGATGGCCCAAAGCCTTGAGAACTTACAAGAATTAAAAGATACCATCAAAAGGCCAAATATGAGTTATGGAAACTCCTGAAAGCATAGAAAGAGAAGCTGGGTTCAAAGACGAATTCAATGAAATAAACATTGAGAATATTTTTATTATGGAGAATGAATTGGAAAAAAATACATGAGGGGCACAGAACGCCAAATAGAGTAAACCAAAAGTGTTCCTCACCACAACATATCATAATCAAGCTCTCTTCCATTGACGATAAAGCAAAGGTACTTATATGTGCCTGTGAAAAAACTCAATTAACCTATAGAGGAGCCCCAACCAGACTCACCTGACCTCTCAGAGGAAACACTACATGCCAGAAGAAAACGGAACAGCATATTCCATTTCCTAAAATGAAAAATAGTCAGCCAAGAATAATTTACCCAGCAAAGTTTTCCTTTGTTTTTAAAAATGAAAGTAAATACTTCCAAAGCAAGCAAGTTTGAGGACTTCACTTCAACAAGACCAGCCCTACAAATGTTGTTTAAAGATGTGCTACAGACAGAGAAAAATAGCAGCTACCAAATCCAAAGGGAAACATGGAGAATATCTTAATAAAATGAATTAATCCTTAAATCAACCAATGAGAGGCTCAGCCTTAAAATTACAAGATCAAATTACTATGTGTCAATACTAACCCTCAATATAAATGGCTTATACTAATCAAAAAAAAAAAAAAAAGAAGAAGAAGAAGAAGAAAGGAAAGGAAAAGAAAAGTCAAAGAAAAGAGAGAGAGAGAGGAAAAAAGAAAAAAATGACATGGAATGCATGGAATGCAGACTGGATCAAGACATGACCCATCTTTGTTAGGTCAGGAGTCACATATCACTGACAATGGCGTGCAGAAACTGAAAGTGAAAGAACGGAAGAGGATATACCAGGGTAATGTAAGGGAAAAATGAAATGATGTAACCATTCTAATATCAGATGATATAGATGTCAACCAAAAAAAAAGTCTCTGAAGAGATGATGTAGGACACCATATAAGAATCAAGGGATACATTCAGCAAAAAAGAGTCATCAAAATAAATGTGTACACACCAAATGCTAGGACATCTAGCTACATGAAACATGTATTAATGGATTTAAATGGAGAAATAGATCCTAATACAATCACAGCGGGGTACCTTAACACTTCAGTGAATACAGTGGGTAGATCAGTGAGAGAGAAATTCAGCAAGGAAACAACAGAACTCATCCACAATAGAATTGGGCTTGATCACTATCTGCAGAACCTTTCATTCCACAGGTAAACAAAATACACCTTTTTTTCCCATGAGCAAAAGGAACCTTCTCTAGGATTCATTATTTTACAGGCCACAAAAAAATGCCTCAGTAAATATTTAAAAATTAAAATCATACCTGGTATCTTCTCAAACCATCATGCAGTGAAACTGGAGACCACCAAGTCAAAAGACCCAGAAGATAAGCAAATAGCTTGAGATTGAACAACATGCTACTAAATAAATAATGGGTTATAGAAGAAATCCAAAAGGAAATTTAGTATCTGCTTGAATTGAATGAACATTTTAACACAACATCAAAAGTTGCAGGATGGGCTTCCATCTGTCACAGGCTTCAAGGCCTGGAGACTCATGCTAGGTACTGGCAAAATCATACATGTGTTTGAGCCCCAAGGACAGGTGGAAGAGGAAGGAAAGTCCCCATGCTGGTATGCTGGACTTGTGTGCTGGTGAACTTGGCTGGAAGACACACACATGACTGAGTCCTGGATGGCCAGAGAAGCAAGGTTCCACAACAGCACATGTGCTAGAGAACTGTGTTGGAAATCCATGCATGAGGTTGTGTTCCAACACAATATTGCTGAAAGACTGGGCTGGGGAACTCAAGTGTTCCCAGATGTGGGAATTATGGATTGCACAGGGAAGGGGATATGGGAATTGTGTGTGGGGAGGGTTGAGGAGAACCTCTGAGGGAGTATGTTGCAGGTAAGAAATGACTTCTGGGGAACGTCTGCCAACAAGGCCACTGTACTTGCAGTAAGCAAAGGGGCTGAGACCAAGCAGTTTTGAGTAAGGAAGCTGGAGGGCTTTTTTGAATCAGATCAATTCAACTGCCAATGAGAGATATCTGACCACTACCTACCAGCATGCACTAAAGCTAGAGCTGGAGGGCCTACCTGGCAGGGTTAGATCACAGTACCAATAAATGTGTGTCAGAACACAGAATGTATTATGTTAGGTTGGGCCATGACACTAACCATGTGAAAGAGAACCAGGGCTGATTCTGTGGGGGTTATGTAGGCTCACTCCTGTGGGACTACAGTATCTGCTGGTTTGCTTAAGAGCTGGGGGTAGTGACAGGCCAACTAGGCATGACCAAGCAACCCACTAACATTCTTGGGTACTGAGATTGGGAACAGGCTGGACTAGTCCAGGCTGCAGCATCTGCAATCACACCCAGGAATAGGGTGTGGGGCGTGCCGGGTCACGATATCCACAAGCACACACAAGAACAGAGAATGGTGGACAGGGAAGGACTATGCTGGGTAAGGGTCTAGCACCTGCTGGCATATGTAACATCCGCGTTGGGAGTGGGACTAGTGAGAGAACTTAGGGAACTTCCATGGAGGACTGTGACTCCTGATAGTGAGCCCATGAGTCAGGGCTAAGTGATGGCCAGCTTGGCAAGGCTACTCCATTTTTCAACAAGCGTGTGAGCTGGTTGGGGAGGGGGCAATGGGGGCAGACTAATAGGACCAGGTCAAACCATAGCACATGACATGTACAGGAGCCAAAATGAGATATGGGTCTGGCCAAGTAGGCTATCAAACCTACCAGTATGCATGAAAACCAAGGATGAAGGTAGGCTAGGCAAAACTAGGCTGAAGCACCCACCAACTAGAGTTGGCCCTTGGGACAGGCTAGGTCAGGTCTGGCTGCAGCATCCAACGGCAAATGTGAAGCCAGGAGATGGGATATACCAGGCTGGATTGGAGTAGTCACCAGCACACACAATATCCATGGCTTGGAGCATTCCTGCTTATGGTGCTAAGGGGATGCCATGACTGGACTACAGTTCCCATTAGTGAGCATGAGAGCCAGAATAGGGGCAATGATGTTGAATGGACATAGCTGCAATATCCCTCAGCATGGACATCGGCTGGATGTGGGGTATGCCAAACTGGGTTAGGCTCCAGTACTTGCTGGCATTTGCCAAAGCCAAAATGGATGTAAGACAGTCTGGGATAGGTCTTAGTACCTGCTGAACCATGTGAGAGCTGGGTTTGGGAATGGGCCAGGCAGGCCTAGGCTGTAGAACTTACAATTGTAAGAAACAGAATGGGAGTGGGCCAGTCAGGCAAGGCTGTTATGCCTTCTGGGACATGAGATGGACCTGGTCAGGCTGGGCCAAGAACCCCATCCCCCCTTGTTCATGAAATCTATGACTGGAACGTGATCTGGAAGAGAAATTTGGGGAACTCCTTGTCAGGATGCAGTCCCTGCAGGTGAACGGAAGAACCAAGGCTGAGAGCAGCCCAGACCAAACCAGGTTACAGTACATGCTGGCATACATGTGGCTCAGGTGTTGGGGTGGCCCTGGCTATGCCAATTCATAGCACCCACTGGCAGATATGAGAAGCAGGACTGGGTGCATGACAGGTTAAGACGTGCTGTAACATTATTCAATACACATTAGGGTTGAAACAGGGGGCTTGCTGGGCTGTAGCACCCATTAGCATAAGCTAGAACAAGGGCTTATGTACCCAGCCAAGCTGCAGTACTCAAAGGCAAATGCTGAGCTGAGGTGGGCCATGCCATACTGGGCTGTGGTACCTACCAGCAACAAGCAAGACCACAGGGATGTGGAGCCCAGTAAGGGGTCTGTGGAGCCACTCCTGCTGCGTCACTGCTCCCACTGGTCAGCATGAGAGCTGGGATTTGGGGAAGACAATATTGAGCAGGGGTACAAAATCCATTGGTCTGCATGAGAGCTGGGTTGGGAGAGAGCCAGGCTGGGCTAAGCCACTACATCCACTGGTGCATGCATGAGACAAAGTAAGTGCTAGGTGATTGGGTTTTGTTGCAGCATCAGCTGGCAAGTGCTGGGACTGGGGGCGGGTCCTGTCATGCTGAACCCTAGTGCCATTCACCATGAGCATGAGCAACAGGACTGGGGGTGGGTCTGGCTGGTCTGGCAGTAGTACCCACTGGCATAAGTATGGGCTGAACCGTGGAGTTGGTTGAAATGAATTAGGCTACATCCATTGATATATACAGAGCCAAATGGGCTGAGCCAAGATGCCCATCTCATACACCTCAATGTACAAGGCCAACGGGTGCACATACATTAATGTGTACTAGAGTCAAGTGGGATACAGGATAGATCGGACCAGTCTGCTGCACATACCAGCATGCACAAGAACCAAGGCTGGGAGTATGCCTCGTGGAAGTAGTTGGGGATCACTCTGACTGGGCTACAGTTTCTGCTGGTGTGCCTAAGGGCCAAGAGCATGGCAAGCAGAATTTTCCTGGGCCACAGCATCCATTGGTTTGCATATGAGATAGGACTAGGGACAAAACTAACTGGATGACTTCAACTGACAGTGTGTGTGTAGACTGATATGGGTATGGGTAACTGACTGAACCAGACCCTGCACTGGCTGGCACACCTAGAATTCAGGTCAGGTATCCACAGGTGAGGTTTCTTTGGTGACTCCCTAACTGGACTGCTAGACTCAAAACTCCTATCAATGGGAAAATCACAGGATCTGTAGTCTGACTGTGAAGTGCTTGTGTCAGAAACGGGCCTACTTGGTTGCTCATCAAAAAATAAAAATGAAGGAGAGGATATGAAGCAGCAGAATGAGAAATGGTAAACGAAATGTAACAATGGATACTTCAGACATAATAGGATAATCAAAAACTATTACAAGCAATTATATGTCAATAAATTAGAAGACTAGGAGAAATGGATGGATTTTTAGACACATACAATTTGCCAAAAGTAAATCATGAGATGATAAAAATCTAAATAGACCTGTAAGTAGGATGAAGACTGAATTAGTAATTAAATCCCTCCTCAAAAAGAAAAGCCCAGGATTGAATGGCTTTACTGCTGAACTTTATCAAATACTTCAAGAAGAAATTGCCACACTCCTCCACAAGCTATTCCAAGCAATAAAAAGGGAGGGACGCAGTCATTCCAGTCATCCCAAACTTTCTACAAGGCCTACATTATCTAAATACCAAAGCCAAATACAGACACACACACACACACACACACACACACACACACACAAAAAACAGAACTACAGAGTAATATCCCTGATGAACATAGATGTAAAAATCTTCGATATAATATTAGCTAATAGAATCCAATAAAAAAATCAGATAGATGATGCACTTGGACCAGGTAGGATTTATCCCCGGCATGTTGGGATGATTTAACATTCACAAATCAACAAATACGATGCATCGCATCAACAAATTGAAGAAGGAAAAACATGATCATCTCAATAGATGCAGAGAAGTAAAATTAAATATATAAATATCTCTATATATAGATATATATATTAACAAAAGAAAAAGGCATTAAAAGATGGAGAAATTTACCGTGTTCCTGGATCATGAGCATCATCAAAGTGTTCACATTAACAAAAGTCACTTACAAATGTGATCCCAATAAAAATCCCCACAATATTATTCTCATAAAGAGAAAAGATAACAGCGAAATTCATCTGAAAACACAAGAGACCATGAATAGCCAAAACTATCCTGAACAATAAAAATCAAGCCATAGGAATCACAGTTCCAGACCTGAAGACATACTACATTGGGAAGTGGTTGTCAAAACAGTCTGGTGCTGGTACAGGAACAGAGCATAGGATCAATGGAGCAGAGTAGAAACCCCAGAAGGGAGCCTACACAAGAGAACAGAAAATAATCCAGGGAAAAATGTTTTTTTTTTTTTTTTAACTAGTGCTGTTGGGACAATTAGCTAGCAGGTTGAAGAATCAAGAAGCAAGATCCCCCCAATGATGAACTTATAAAAAATAAACTCTAAATCTGCACTCAACTCCCATCAAACTATTAGAGGAAAACATAAAGAAGCACTTTACAAGACAGAGGTGTAAGAAAAGACTTCTTAGAAATATCACCCAAAACACAGGCAGTCAAAACCAAAATAAACAAACGGTGCTACATCAAACCAAAAAGCTTCTGGACAGCAAAGTAAATGACCAACTAAAAGAAGAGGCAACTAACAGAATGGAAGAAATTTTTTGCACACTACACAACTGATATGGGATTTACAAAGAGCTTCATAAACTCAATGATGGCAAAAGAAACAACCTGTGAATAAATGGGCAAGGGCAATGAACAGACTTTTTTTTCAAAATAACAAATTCAAATTGCTAACAGACATGAAAACATGCTCAAGTGCCTTAGCTGTCAGGGAAATGCAAATGAAAACCATGTTGATTCCACCTAACCCCAATGAGATTGGCCTACAATTGGAAATCCAGTAACAACACTGGCCAACATAGATGTGGGAAGAAAGATACCCTACTCCATTGTTACTGGGACTGCATGTTAGTTCAGCTGCTCTGGAAGTCAGTATGGAGAATGCTGAGACAACTGAAAATTGATCTACAGTGTGCCCCATCTATCCCACTTTTTGGAATATATCTAAAGGAAATGAAATCTGCGTTATCTATGATAGCAAAGACATGGAAACAATCCAAATGCCTGTCAAAAAGGACTGGATAAAGAAACTGATACATCTACTCCATGGAGTACTACTCAGCCATTAAAAAGAATGAAATTCTACCATTTGCAATGAAATGGTCCCAACTAGAAACGATTATTCTCAGTGAATAGATGTTGTTCAAATGAAGACATAAATATGGTCAATATATACATGAAACAAAGCTTAACATCACTGATTATCAGGGAAACAAATTAAAACCACACTGGTGTATCACCTCACACCTCTTAAAATGGCTATTATGAGAAGAAAAAGACAAGTGTTAGTGAGGATGCGATTAATGGCTAATTGAAAAACATAAGACAAGTATTCTGTGGAGGAGATGAAAAAGGAAATCTTACACTTCTGGTAGAATGTAAGATGGTACAGTTTATGTAAATGAATATGTAGATTCATCCAAAGTTCAAAAACAAAACTACCATACAACCCATGAACTCTACTACTGAGCATATATCCAAAGAAATTATAAGATATTATTTCAAAGAGATGGCTACACTTGTCTGTTTAGTGCAGCATTATTTACAATAAACCATTAACAGATCAATGTATAAAGAAAATGTGGTATACATACATAGCGGGCTGTTTCTTAGCTGTGAAAGAAAAGAAAATCCTGTCTTCAGTGACAACATTGATGAACTAAAGGACATTATTTTGTTATTATTCCCTGTCGCTGGGGTCTGAGTCCAATGATCTAGTTGTGAAGTCTTCCAAGAAATCTAATCTGAGATGACCTTAGGCTTGCTCTTGAATGCCAGCCAGTGTGGGGCAGATTCAGTCTTTCACCTGTACACAGCAGCATACAGACCAATGGATGCAGCTGACTGATCAGTTCTGCCCCAACCCCATACATCATGTGAATCAATAGGTACCACAGCCCAGGCCAGCCAGCCCACCACAGACCTGGTCTTCACACATACCAGTGGGTGCTACGGCCTAGTTGGGGTCACCATCAATAACCCCCACCAGATCTGCCACAAGCCCTGGTTTTATAGCTTCCAGCCTCTGCTGCAGACTAGCCTAGTGCAGTCCATATTCCATCTAGATTTTGTACACACCAGTGAGTGCTGCCATCAGGTGCCACTGCTTTGTCCATTGTGGCCTGACCCAGTGCTATTCCTTGTGCTCACCAGTAATAGGTGCAGCCTAGAAGTTCATTGTTCACAGTTCTACAAGTAGGCTCCAAGCCCCGCAACTTACACCTACCAGGACGTATAGTAAGTCCAGCCTGACATGACTCATATCCAATCCTGCAACTTCCTGGCTAGTGCTGTAGCATTGCATAGCTGACCCACATCCATTCTGGCTCTCGTGCATGTCGGAGGGTGCATCAGCCTAACTCAGCCTGGACCACCTCTAGTCCCAACTTTCACATTCACCAGTTGAAGTAGTAGCCCAGCAAGAGTGTCCCTGAAATTTTCCTACCAGGCTCTCTTCTTGCCCCAGATTTTGTGTTTGCTGGCCTGAGCTGCAGCCCAGTCTGAGGTGGGCTCGACATTCGACAGTAGGTGCTACAGCGTGGGTCAGTACGATCTGCACCCACTCCTAGTTCTTGCTGGCTAGTGCAGCTGACTAGCCCAGCCAGGCTCACTTCTAGCCCTCATGTGAATTGGTTGGTGTTACATTCCAACCTGGCCTAGCCTGCACCCTGTCCAGGCTGTCATTCCCAGGCTATGGGCTAACTCTGCTCTGCTGACCCCCAGACCCAGCACATATATATACCAGCAAGTGCTGCAGCCTAGCCTGGTCTACCCTGTACACAGCCCCTGCTCTTGCACTCATCAGTGGGAGCTATGAACTAGCAAGGGAGTTCCCCTTGTCCTCCTACCAGGCCCCCTCCCAGCAACAAATCTTGTATGTGCCAGTGGGTGCTGCTACCCAGACTTCTATGGCCAGCCCCCAGTACTGGCACGCACTAGCAGGTACTGGTGAGTGGCCTGCATCCATTTCAGCTCCTATTGATGGGAGCTACAGCCTATCCAAGCCTGGCCCACTCCCAGACCCTGCTGTCATGCGAACAACAGGTGCTGTAGCCAGCCCAGCCCATTCCACAACCATTTTGGCTCTCACGATCAATAGCAAGTGCTAGGTCCTAGCCTAGTCTGTGTGAACCCAGACCCAGCTCACAGACATGCCAATCGGTGGTGCATCCTTGTCCAGCCTGGTCCAACCACAGTTCTGGCTCTCACATTCACTAGTGAGAGCTGTAGCACAGAATTTTAGTAGACAGAGTCCCTGTGCCATGCCCGTTCCCAGCCTTGGATCTTGCATGTGTTAGCAGGTGCTTCAACCCAGTCTGACATGGCCAACCTACAGTCTCAGCACTCACTGACACATGTTACAGCCTAGCCCTGCCAGATGCAACTGATAACCTGTCTTAGCTCTTTTGCATGCTAGCAGGTACTGAGGAATTATATCACAGTAGAACCTATTCTCAGACTAAACCTACACAAACACTGATGGGTGCTGTAGATTTGTCTGGTCTGGTTTCCCCATTTCCCTAGCCCTGGCTTTTGTGCCATCCAGTAGGAGCTGCAACCTAGTAGAAAATTTCCCCAAGTTTCCCTATCAGGCCTGCACCCAAGGTAGGATCTCACTGCTTTGAAAGCAGCCAGTGGGGGGCAGCCAGTCAGGGCAGTTTTTGGAATGCTCTGCCTTCAGTCCTGGCCCTTTTGTGTGTGTGCCTGAGAGTGCTGCAACCTAGCCCAGCCCAATCTCCTCCAAGCTACAGTTCACAGGAGTGTCAGGTGGATCTTTTCTTTATTTTATTATTTTTACTTATTTTTACTTATTGAAAATGCAGATCAAATTTATGGAGAGAAGGAGAAACAGAGAAAAGATCTTTCATCTGCTGGATCACTACCCAAGTGGTCACACTGGCCAGAGGTGAGCCAATCTGAAACCAAGAGTCAGAAGCTTTCTCTGGCTCTCCCATTCAGGTGCTGGAACCCAAGGCTTTGGGCCATCCTCCACTGATTTCCTATGCCATAATCAGGGAATTGAATGGGATCCTGGCCTTCTCCACATACCTAAATAAATAAATAAATAAATAAATAAGCAAGCTACTATGCTGGCATATGGTATTGTTAGCACAAATTTGGCATTAGGCAGGCCCAGACTACCCACCAGATTTTGCCTGCATTTCTCCCAGCACTGCAACCCTTGCCTAGGTACAAGGCAACCTAAGCAGTTTCCTATAGAATTCCTGAGGTATTCTCAATATGTGAAGAGTTCTTGAAACCAAAAGATTTGAACATCCTAGTCCTAGAACCTACAAATATGCTGTGCTTGCTAAAAAAGTAAATTTTTTATTTGCTTACGCTTGATAAAAGATTGTCACATAAAATCTCTTGATGACTCCAATATGTTCAATCACTTTTTGGGGGGATTCCAGAAAAATCAAACTATTGCAGCAGTTTCATTGCTTTTTGACAACCTCCTATATCCATCAACCTTATCCAATAATAATCTTCATATATTTATTTAATTTCCTCACCATTTAATTTTCCTCACCCTTATGATGGAAGTGGGGATAGGACAACCCATGTCTTAATGTATTACCATTATTCCTAGAATGACATTATTCTTCTCTTCAACTCTCTTGACCTACACTAGTAAAGACCTATTGGAGCCTAGTATTTGACAAAAATCTCCTGCCATATTTAATTTGCTCACATTAACACCCAGATAAATATGGTTTCATTTTTTATGAAAATATATAATTATAAATGGGACTTAATTGTTACAACATTTTCATTAACTGGCCCTTCCCAAAATCTGAATATATCTTCAATAAAGAAGTGGCTAAATGAGATATGATCTATTCATGTAACAAGAAGCTATGCACAAAGCTAACAAGTAGAGCCGAGCTTTCTGTTTAGCAGAAATGACACTGCTTGGGATGCCTACATAAACCGTATCAGAATGCCTGGTTTTGAGTCTTGGATAAGCTCCTGATTTCAATTTCCTGCGAATGTACAGCCTTGGAGACAGTATGTGATGCCTCAATTAATTGGATTCCTGCTACTCATGTGACTGGACCAGATTGAGTTCTAACCTCTTAGCTTCAATGTGCCCAGTCCTGACCATTAAGGACATTTTGATAGTGAACCAGAAAACAAAATATCCCGCTATGTCTACCTGCATGCCTGACAAATAAATAGGTAAGTGAACTTTTAAAAAGTTGTCATGAGTTTTTTGAAAAGCTAGTAAGTGTGGTATATCTATATGTGTGTATATACATACATACATATTGGTTTCAATAATATTAAGTGGATAAAATCACATTGCAGAGTGTATGTGTAATGTAATTTTATTTCTTTATGAATTAAATGAGGTAAGAGAATCATGTCATGTTGAAAGATCAATAAAAACTAATTAAAATATGTGTACTACATTAATAAAAGGCAAATATCCAGAACATGAAAGAGTCGCTGTAAGTGTATAAAAGGAGACAAAACTCTAACAGAAAAAAAAACTACTTAGAATGTGAACAAAAGGGTCTGGTGCAATAGCTCATTGGCTAAATCCTCACCTTGCACATGCCGGGATTCCATATTGTCACTGGTTTGTGCCCTGGCTGCTCTACTTCCTATCCAGCTCCCTGCTTGTGGCCTGGAAAAGCAAAGGAGAATGGCCCAAAGCCTTGGGACCCTGCACCCACATAGGAAACCCAGAAGAGGCTCCTAGATTTTGGTTTCAGATCTTCTCTGCTTTGGCTGTTGTGGCTACTTGGGGAGCAAACCAACAGAGAGAAGGTGTTTCTGTCTCCTTCTCTGTGTAAATCTGCATTTCAAAAAAGTTAAAAAGAATATGAACAAGAAAGTCATTATGAATATAGAAGTTAGCCTATTTGCCTTTGCAGTTAAGATACTGATTAGACATTCACATCAGAATACCTCGGTTTGATACCCAGTTCTGGATGCTCATTCCACTTTTGTATTAATGTTGATCATTTGATGTAGAAGTGATCGCTGATGCAGTTGGGTTTCCACCACCCATGAAGAGATTTGAATTGAGTTCCCAGATCCTTGTTTACTGTTTTCACAATCCAACTCATGTTGGGCATTTGTGGAATAAACTAACAGTCAAAATTCTCTCTCTTTCTGCCTCTGTAATTAATCAATTGCTTGATTAATGCAATAAAATAAAAGAATTTTAAAATTGTTATGAGAATCTTCTCAATATCTTTGATAATTAAATAAATATGTGGTAAAAAATGTCCACATCAGGCTTCCAAATATCCAAAAAAAAAATAATAATAGCACTAACTATGCAAAAGAGAATGGGTAAATAGCTACTTTGTAAAAAGTTCATGGAAATTCACTGCATTCATATGTAGAACAAATTAGCAAATCTTGTCAAAGCTCAAAAACTTTGAGTCAGTAATTCAAACACCAGGAATTCATCAAAACGATTCATTTCCATGTGGAAACAAAGCTGCATGTAACAATGTTCAATACAACTTTGATGCAAGAAAAAATAGTATGAGGTTTGGTCAAAAGGTACATGATCATACCTGAATATTGAACAACATTGTTCCATTTTTCTTTAAAGCTTCTCTAATTAAAAAAATTGCATTTAAAAATTGTTTTATCTGTGCAAATAGAATAAATTACACACACACACATATATATACAGTTTTAAGATCACAATGACACTTGTCACCCTACTCCCCTTCCCTTGTCTCTACCCTTCCTTCTCCTTCCATTCTACCCCAACCTCTTCTGAATCTCAAAGGTGAGATACAAAAAAAAGCAAAATTGCTCCTTTTAATTTTAAGATAATTGAAGTATAATTGACTTTAGTACTACATTATAATTGTTATATCATTGTAATACGTCTTGAAATCAGGTAGTAATCATCTTTCATCTTTCCACTTCATCAAAGTTGTTTTACTATCTTTCTTCCTTTTCTATTTCTGCATGAATTTTCAAATTAGCCTTGGGATTTCTACTAACAAACCTTAGTAAAATTGTTATTAGGATTACACTGAACTTGTCGAAGAGCATAAGTTTGGTTTTTGGTACTGGTGTATTTTGCAGCGAATTAAGCTGCTACCTGCAATGCCAGCATCCTGTAAGAGAGTACTACCTTGAATCCCTGATGCTCCACTTAGTCTAATCCAGCTCCCTGCTAATGACTTCTGTGGACAGAAGAGGATGAGCCAAAGCCTTAGACACCTGTCGCTCATGTAGAAAACCAAGATGGAGTTTTGGAATCCTGCCTTTATCCTGGACCAGTCTGGGCAATTGCAGGAGTGAACCAGTGGTTGGAAGATTTTCATCTCACTTGCTCACCCTTGCTCTCACTCTCATTCTTTTTCTCATTCTCTCTTTTCAATAAATAAATAAATCACCTTTGAAAACTGACTTTTGTATCTATAAACATTGTTCATATATTTATTTGCACTTTAATGTCTCAAACAGTGTCTATTTTTTCAGTATATCCACATTCCATATATTTTGTCAGCAATATGTCAATGTTTTTGCTATTATAAGTACTATTTATTAATTATAACATTTTAATGGATTTATTTTATATGTTTAAATGGTAGAGTGACAGGAAGAGGGAGAGACAGAGATAGATGTCTTTCATCTCTTAGCTTAGCTCCAAATGCTCCAGGCAGCCATAACTGTTGGGCCAGGCTGAAGCGAACAAGTAGGAACCCCATCTGTGTGTCCCATGTTGGTGACAGCAGCCCAGGCAATTGAGACATCATCAACTGCTTTCCCAGGCATGTGAGCAATGGTCAAAACAGAGAATCTGAGACTCCAACCGGCCTTCCAAAATGAGATGCTAATATCAGAGTCGCAGACCATAGCTTAAACTGCCAGCCTCATTAATTGTATTATAACAATTTATTGCTAGTATAACAACTAACTCTGCAGAAACTGCTTTCATAAAAACAATTTGTGTATATGTGTGTGTGTGCGTGTGTATGTGTGAGTCTTCAGAATTTTTTCTATATAGGACCATATCATCAAATATTAGGAATAATTTTACTTATTTCTTTCTGACTTTACTTGAGCTAAGTACTCAAATATAGAATGCTGGAATGCCACAACACCAACCCTGATTCCGATAGGTATGTATTTAAATTTCTTGTTTCCTTAATGACTTGTCTAGTTGTTCTAGCCGTTACTGAAAGTGGAGTAGTGATACCTACTTATGATTCTCTCTGATTTTACAATTTTATGTTTGGGGTTGACATTTTGTTAAGTTGATGTCTGCAGTTATTTCATCCTGTATGCACAGATGTTTCAAATATGCTCAAGTCCTACCTGCTCCACTTCAATACAGGTCCCTATTAGTGTGCCTGTGAAAGCAGCAGAAGAGAGCCAAAGTATTTTGGCCTGTGCCATACATATGAGAGACCCAGATGGAATTCCTGAATCCTGGCTACAGGCTGGCTTAGACCTAACAGTTGCATTCATTTGGGAAGTGAACCAGTGAATGGAAGATCTTTCTCCCTATCTCTGTAACTCTGAATTTCACATAAATAAATACAACTTTAAAAATTATGGGTTTTCTTTTTGCTTTGGTAAATTTTATTATTGTAGATTCTAATGGATTTTCCCATATAATATGTCTTAAGACATATTGAACTTCTTAAATCTGCAAGTTTATCATTTACATGTATTTTAAAAATATATAAAAATTATTTCTTCAAATATCTTCTTGTTTCCACTACTTTCTACTCTCTTTTGTGACTTATAGTTCCATACAAACTGCTCAAAGTCATCCCAAAACTTAATTACTTTAATTTTATTCTCTTTCATTCTATGTGAATTCCATTGCTGTACTTCTGTTTCTACAAATTTGTTACAATATCAATTTCTGTGAATCTCAACTGATGTACTTTTCATCTCAGAGACTGCATTTTAATCAATAATAAACTTGTATCTTCTCACATTTTCTTATGTGTACATAATATACTCAACCTTTTCTCTATTTTCCTAGTCATATGAAATACAAACATAATATCAATTAACTATTTTGTTATGTTAATTATATAATATATATTGTATCTGTGTCAGTTGAATTGATTCAACTGCCTTTTCATTACGGATCTTGTTTTCCTGTTTCTTTTCAAGCTTGATAATTCTTGTTGTTGCTTATCATATATTATTAATTCTACCCTGCCAAGTACTGGATATTTTTCTTCATATTCCTAATATTTTCAACAAAAATGATTATTTTACAGGATGCTAGAGAATGCAGATGGCTATTCTTGACCAGTGACATCAAAATAGTGTACATATTAAGCTCTATCTACTCATACGGTGTTGTCTTTAGTCTGCCTCTTGCTGGCAGTCCTCATTGCCTCAGGGGAATAGTATAATTTTAGATTGTCTTCCAGCAAACAAATAATGCAGTTTTTCAATTTTACTAGCAAAAGTCTTGTGAGCCTTGAGTGGATGGTGGCAGTATTTGAAATATTTTGCATTCCAGTGTCAAGCACGCAATAAATGTCCCCCCAAATATTTTTCAAATGAGTGAGACAAACCACATCTTGCCCAGATTCCCCAACTCTAAACCACAACCTTCTTCCACTATGCCACACATTCTTGATTTTGGAACTTGTAGTTATGATCTAGGTTATGTTATCCATCCTTCCTTTGTCACAAATGTAGTGCAAAGAGAGATTTTAAAGAGACATTCTCATTCTAAAGAGATACTGGGTAGCTGGAAAAGAAAGGCTGTTTTCCAAGATGGTTCTTTTGTTCTCCTGGCATTTTTCATGGCCACGGTATGCATTAATGTTGAAATGGCTGTATAAAGGCTGACATTATCTCTCCCAAAGCTTTCCAGCAATATCACATGCTTCAACTAACACGGGAAAGACAGGGACATTTTCAGCAATGAAACTGTCCTTGAACTGCCCCAAACAAGCAAGCAAACAAAAAACCAAAATAATGATAATAATGAGTTATTGAAAATTGGTTCTAAAAGTGTTATGCTCCCTCAATCAGAGTTTTAGCCCCATGTTACTGCTCTTGGTTGTGTTTGAAATGGAATGGAAAAACAAGTCCTTAATATACGGCAGCAAAAAAAAAAAGAAAAGAAAAAAGAAAAACTATAACCTCAACAGAAACATAGAATACTAATTTTTTCAAATTTTTGGATTATTAGAATGGATAAAAGAAGTTTGCAAAAGAATAAGGAGTTAAGTTGGCTGTGGTTTATGGATTGTGAGAAACATACTAATGTAAGATGTTAATGACTGCAGAGTATATGAGAAATTTTGGAAAATTGTACAATTTTTTGTAAATTTGAAACTGCTATGAAATAAAATGTTAAAATAGGAGAAGTAAACAGCTTTGATAGTTACATAAACCAATTCTTTTCAGTAAATGTCTGCTTTAATGCTATTCATTCTGTGTTACTTTCTTACAGTTGCCCTAGCAAGCAAGGTACTTTTATTTAAGATTCCAGAGGCCTTTTATTTTTCTTTCACTTATTATGCCATGAATTCATAGGGAATGGATTCCAACAACTCAGACTCTTTCCCACTGATTCTACAAAGGGGGCTTCTATGGATGCAGCAGGCTGGTGCTTTAGTTGAACCCAGGTAAAACCTTTCACTGTGGTTTCCTTCTTTTCCTGATCGTTTTTTCACCCATTTCAGGAAGCTGTCTCGGCTGTTAGAAATGCTTAATATGCTTAATATGCACATTTGTTCTTTTGGCAAGAATCTTGCTCTTTAGTTCATACCTATCACTGACATGAAAGAGTTGGTAAAATATTTTTTTCAACTTCCTAAGTAATACAATGTCCTAATTCTTCTCAAAACACACGATGCTGTCTGTATAATTCATTCTTCTATGTTGCACTACGTTAATTCTCCAGTTACCTCAAGGAAAGGCAGGTAAATATTTTAGTCCAGAATTAAGGATATATAAAGAAAAATAAAACTCAGAAAAACTTAATGTGAATTATATCTAATTTGAAAAACTGGGAGGACAAAAATCTCATTTGTTTAATTTCTAGGAGGGGAAAGTCAACCTTTTTACAACTATTTCAACATAAATTCACAATGTGGCCATGAAAACTGCTAGGGAAATGGTATAAATAGCTTGGAACGCAACCATTCACTTTCAGGCACCCAATATCTCTTTAGACTGTGGATATTTCACCTAGAAAGATGAAAATAAGGAAAAAATTTTCTAAAAGCATGATACAAAAACACGGTTTTTCAAAATATATTAAAAGAGTTTCGTATTTGTCAATAGAGATCCCCAACTAAACAAACTTTCAAATAATGCATTTTTGAATAGCTAAAGAGATTTTGTCCTACCAGTTTTTCAAAGTAGACATAAAGCACATCAAGGTTCTCTAAGTTTTCTTCTTTCTCACATATCTTCAATTCTGAGCTGTACTAACAGCCATACAATGACAGAGACACAGACACAAAAGCATCTGGATGAACCAATTCTCCCTAGTTAAAAGACTGGTAGAGTTGAGCAAACCAAAAAAAAAAAAAAAAAAAAAAAAAAAACAACACTTAATTGACACCAATCCTACTCCAACAACCACTACAAAAAATAACAGCATTGCTGTGCACAGTGCTCAGCTCTTGCAACCAGCAAAAAAACAAAGAAAATACTCAACATCCATTTCCATCTATCAGTTAGAAAACATCCATATCCCCTTCCAGTGTCAATGGAGATCAAGTGGTAACCTCTATCTCCATCCCCCTTCCCTGTTATGTCAGCAAAAATCAAGTGGGGAATGTGAACTTTTGCTCCCAGTTGGTAGTAAGGAAGCACCCCTGCTGCTCCCTGTCAGTGAAAAACAAAAGAGGAGTTCAGATTTCCATTCTTGTCTAGAGATCATGGATTATCCTTTCCTATACTGACCACCTATGAGTCAAATCTGAATGGGAAACCTGGACTTCTAACTTCTGCTGAAAGAATGCAAATGGTGTGTTGTAAAGGTAAAATGATTTAACATGTTTGTTTAATCTATTAACCATGTAAATCTATTAAACATCTAAAATATGAAATCCATATTTTTAAACTTAGAAATCTCAGTGCTCAATACTGACCACATTAAAATCCATCTTGAAGTCTTTCATATCTCATTGTCACATTTTTATACATTTGGGTGAATTACTTTCCAGTATTTTTGATCCAATATTCTACATTAGCTCAAATATAGCGTCCAAAATCACTACTTACTTTTGCAACCTCTTAAGCATTTATTTTGATTAAATCACTATTTTAGTTCATTAGCTTTATTTGTCTACAAACATTGAAAAGGATCAATAATATTTTAAAAATTTCTTTGCACTATGAAAAATCACTTTGCAAATGAGTCACTATTGTCAAATACATAACAATTTAGAAAACACTTTTAACGAATGCTGTTTGGCCTACTTGGAAAGCAATATCCAAAGGATGAAATGATAAGCATAATAAATGCTCCAAGGGTATGGAGCTACCAAAAAAGATTGATTTCTTGAGACAGGGAAAGGAGGTTTAGCGTCTATTGCAGGATTTGTTTGTGGAGTTGGGAAAGAAATATTGAGAGCATTCCAATGCAGCATTTTTCTAAGTCTTCCAAAGATCATCTAATTTCCTACATCAAGTAGATTGAAAACCAGAAAGAGCAAGTGTCACTATCTTGTACTTCATCTAAGACAATTTTTGTCATCTTGCCTATTGTAATCCTGTGTATTGTAATGTTGTTGCAAGTTAATAACGCTAAATCCTCGTCTGGGGAGAAGCACAAGGCTCAAATTTGGTTTTCTTTGCACAATCTTCCTCCACTACAGAGATGTGTACAGAGAGGTATTGGACCTTGCTGGTTTTACTTGCAGAGTATTCCTAATGTGGGCTGGAGGAGAAGAGAGGTATTTTCACTATGACTGAGATATATAAGCAAAAAAGATTCCCAAAAAGAATTATAACAGAGCCCGCAACAGGCAGAAGGTCTAATAAAAGCAAAAAAATTTTTTTTTTGTATTTTTCTTTTTTTTATTATTGTATTGTTGTTGACAATCTTTACATAGTTAATTACAGTTAAAGAAAGAAAAAGAAAAAAAAAGTTCAGGGGGATAGGGAAGTGGGTAATACTATTATGTCCATATTGTTTCCATCATGTATCTGAGGTAAAGGGGGATATTGAGGGAGAAGCCCCACCCGGTTTCCCGCCCACCCCGAGTCCCGGATGTGGGGCATGCTCTGAGATATGTGCTCAAGTGGTGTTAATAGTTCTCCGGTTATGAATCGCTGCCAGTTTCCCTCGATGAGGTCGTCCACTGATTGATATGGTCCATTATAAAGTCTCCGTTTGCCCCATATTTCGCTGCCAACATATAGCTGAGATGAATGATTGACCTGTTCTGTCTTCTGTCTTGTCTTGGTTAGAGTTCTGAGTCCAGCAGTTCGATTGGGGAGATCTCCAAAGAAACTTTGAGGTATTCCCAGACTAGTTTCTTGTATGTTCTAGCAAGCACAGGGCCCGGCACAGTCCATCACCCCGATCAGCTGGTGGTTGCAATTGCTGGGTTGTTTCTGTTTTCAGTCCCGAGTTGCACTGGAACCAATGGGTGTTGCAGTCCAGTCTGGTTCAGCCCTTACATCAACCAGTGAGAGCTGCAGCCTAGTCGGGGCAACCCACAATAACCCCCACCAGGCCCGCCCCCTACCCTGATTTGCCAGTATGTGTAGCAGAAGACCAGTCTGTCCCCCATCCCATTTGGCTCTTGTACTTGTCACTGGGTATTAAAGCTTAGTTCCATCTAACCAACTCAACCATCCAGCCCTCACGGGTGTTGTTGAGTGCCTTTCTATCTAGCCATTCCAGCTCCCGTCCTAGTTTTCATGCCCTCCCACGGGAATAGTGACCCAAGAAGGGGGAACCCACTTTTTCCCTCCCAGGTCTCTCTGTCCCGGTTTATGCACTCTTTATGTGGTTCTGTGATTTGACTTGACAGAATTAGTCCCCAGTGCCAGCTTCTGCAGCAATGCCCATACATCCCTCACCCACTCTAATTTATGCTTGCACCAGCAGGAATAATCAGCCCAGCCTGGCTTTTCCCTGGTCTAGTCCACATGCAGCGCACAGGTGATGTAGCCTTGTTTAGTCTGGTCTGTCTCTATCCCAGCCCACGCTCTCCAGTGGGAGTAGCTGTCCAGCGAGGGGACCAGCCCCTTAATCCCCCTGCCGGTTCTGCCCCTCCCTTCCTGGATCTCACGTGTGCTGGTTGGGTGCTGCATTCATATCTAGTACAGGCAACCACGCCCTGGCATTCCATAATGTGTACTGGTTTTGTCGCAACCAAACCCGGCTCATCCCACACTCTGTTCTGGTGATCGGATTTGCCAGTGGGTGACATGGACTGATTCAGCCTGGTCTGCTCCTGACCCATGCTGAATGTGTGCCAGTGGGAAACTTTCCATGGCCTATTCTGGGCTGTATCCTATCATGCTTCTTGCGCTAACCTGCAGGGACTGTGTCCTGCCAGAGGAGTTGCCCAGGCTCCTCCATCAGAACCCCTCCCAATGGCAGATTTTGCGCATGCCAGGGGGTCCTTGAGCCAACCCTACCCAGTTCACCTCCTGTCCTAGCAGGAACAGTGGCTTTTCCTGGCTGGCTTTCACCCCATTCTGGTTCTTGTTGTTGGATGTTTCAGCCTGGCCATGGCTCGTCCATACCCACATACAGCTCACGCCTAATGTGGGCTGGAGGAGAAGAGAGGTATTTTCACTGTGACTGAGATATATAAGCAAAAAAGATTGCCAAAAAGAATTATAACAGAGCCCGCAACGGGCAGAAGGTCTAATAAAAGCAAAAATTCTTAAAAACAAAGGAATATAACAATAAATGCGATAGACATGAGACAGCTGAATAGTACCCTATAGCCATTTTAAGGTGGATAGAAGCTGGTTGCATATAAACTAAAATTGAAATGTCAATGAAGAAGTCACAGGATGTGGTTAAGTACTTGCATTTTTTAACATATTGATTACTCAATACCATGTCAATTAATTCCATAATGTTGTAAGTTGCTGTTGATGTTATGTTGAGGCTTTTAATTGATTGGGATGATATTCTGCTGGCTCTACCTTCAGACCAGAGATGGTCTCCCCAAGAAACTGTTGAATTAATCTGGACAATTAGATGCTGGACTCTATGCTTGGTATATGCTTGCAATGAAAGAATCTCGACTGAACTTGAACTGTGGTAACGCAGCAAGGTGGAGGAATCCACCATGGGGGGAGGGTTAAGGGAAGGGTGGGGGGAATTCCAGAGCTGTGTCACATAATGCAATGCAATTAATTTAAAAGAAATATTAAAAAAAATTTTATGGAGAAATGAAATAAAATATGTCTTTTTTACAGATAACAATTTATAATGTATGACTGGCACAGAGTACCATGTATATTTATTTCCTAAATCTGATAATACCACAGTTTTTATCTCATAATGTTTCTGGCTTTTTAATTTTTAAATTGTTTTGATTATTTGCTATGATATGGTTTTCTGAGCATAGAGAATCCCCCTTCTATCTCTTTTTTCCTTTCCAACTTTCCCCTCCCATCATTTTCCCTCATATTATTACAAAAGTAGCTTAATCTTTTAGTAACAGCTACAAAGTTTAATATTCTGCAATTTATATGTATCATGCATTGTAGACATAGACAAAGGTATAAAATCTTAGTATTTTTTAAAGAATAACTATTTCATTGGGAATTAAAATAAACTTATATGAATTTTAGAATATTTGGAATCCATGTAATAATGTGTGCACTTCCAAGAAGTTGCATTGAATACCTACTTATGTTAGATACCATTAATTCAAGGTACACAGTTATGGAGGTGACATAGCAAAAGGTAAAGAAAAGTCAAAGCATTCATAATTTGCCTGAAAAATAAACCCTGTATGGAAAAAATGTGGAATTGCATGATGGTTTATAGCCTGGTACAGATATGGGGTGAAGAAGACCTATATTCAAATAACATACAAATCTATGACCTAACTTAATAAAATTTTTATCTCTTAAGTTTCAGATTTTTCTTTGTAGTATGTAAATCATACTGGTATGTACTTCGTAGCATTAATTTTGTCATGCATTACACAAAAATACTCAGAATTACAAAACCAGAAATAATCCTCCCACAGTTACGCTTCTATAATAAGGGTGTGGTGAGGACTAACACTACTTCCCCCTGCAAATTTGCTTCTGTACTTGTATTATTTGAGTTATTTGTTGACTATTTGTTTCCTGAAGAACTTTGCTGAAAAAAAAAGCAAGATATAGCTACATGGATGTAATATACAGCATTCACTTCAAAGTTAAAGTTATTTTGGGTGAAAATCAAGTAACTCATATAATTAATAATGTAAAATTCATGGGACTATTTTAATGTGATGAATTTAACTTTAAAATATGTCACATCAGTGCTGAATTGTTTGTCCAAAGTTAGAAATAATTCAATAATGTTTTAGTATCTTGCTTCAGTATTTTAGGTCCAGAGCAGTGCTTATTGGTGCCATAATTAGAAGAACCAAAATAGCTTATGGAACAATGGAACTAAAAGTTAAGCTTAACTTGATGCAAAAAAAAAAATTGAAATTCATGCAACAGTTTCTTTTTCATAACACATATTTTTCATAAGCTTTTTTAAAAACCTGATATGCATAGATTTCAATTTTGAAAAAAACACTTATTTTCTTTTGCATTTTTCAATAAGCTGTTTGATGTTTCTGGCACAGGGGAGAGAAAACATGGTGATATGATCTGGGCAGAAAAACCATTAACTCAAAATGCATTCATTTTTTTTTCTTCTACCACTTCCAACTTAATCTTTCACATTCAATTTGTAAGTACAAAACAGTTTTTTTGGCCAATTAAATCAGATACAGATTTTTAAAAATTGTTTTAAAGATTTATTTATGTTTATTGGAAAGGCAGATCTACAAAGAGAAGGAGAGACAAAGATCTTCTGTCCACTGGTTCACTCCCCCGGTGGATGCAATGGCTGGTGCTTAGCTGACTCAAAGCTGAAAACCAGGAGTTTCTTCCAGATCTTCTATGTGGGTGCAAGGTTACAAGGCTTTGCGTCGTTCTCCACAGTTTGCCCAGGCCACAGGCAGTGAACTGAAGGGGAAGTGGAGCAGCTAGGTGCCAATTACTAAATCCAGGCGTGTGCAAAGTGAGGATTTAGCCATTGAGCCATTGTGCTGGGCCCCACAGATTTAAGGAATGCTAAGTAAAAGAATCCCACTTAAATGAAAGTAGCCCATAGTGTGTGTGGCAAATATTATGTGTTCAACAAAATATTGGCCTTTTTCGTTAGCATTTTCAATATCTTTTTTCAGTTGATAGTGACCATTTAATTACAGTGATGACTCAGATAGCTGAATCCCTTATACCCATGCGGGAGACCTGATTGAGTTCTTTCCTCCTGGCTTTGGTCAGGCCCAGCCCAAGGTGTTGTGAGAATTTGGTCTTCAACCAACAGACAGAAATCTCTGTTTTGTTCTATGCTTTCTGCCTTTCAAACAAATAAAAATCGTTAAAGACAAATCAAGCATAACTGAGAAATAAAAATGAACTGATTAACTGGGTAAATTTATTTCATCTCAAACAGAATCCCAGTGGAACTTCTTTGTAAATTAATAAAGCACAAGCCAAATGATAGAGAAAATTAACAAGTAAATATCTGGTCATTAAAAATGATTAAATTCACAGACCCTCAAAAGGAAAGAAATGGTTAATTAAACCACAAAATTTAAAAATGACTGATATTCAAAATATTCAAAGCTGGGAACAATTCATTTAAATGTGTGTATTTTAGGCGTGGTCATTTGTACAATGGTTAAGACACAATTTGTGATGCTCACATGTTCTATCAGAGTGTGGGTTCAATCCTCAACTCCAATGTCTTTCAGCTTCCTGCTAATTAGCACACTGGAAGGCTGAAGATGATAGCTCAAGAACTAGGATATTTGTCATCTGTGTAGGAGACCTGGGTGATTTTGGCCTGGCCAGCTTTTGATTCTTGCAGAAATTTGGAGAATCAGTGGATATCAAATCTGTCTGTCTCTTCTCTTGTTTTTCTGACTTTCAAATAAATGAAACATGAATAAAATGTAAATGTATATATTCTGCAAGAGTTGTATGAGAAACATGTAAAGAACTCATCTGTACCAATGATAAACAGAAAAATGACAAAATAAAACTCAGCAAAAGCAGGTGCTTCGTCAAAGAGAAAATGATAGCCAGTGTATACCTAAAAAGTAATCATTATTATGGCCAGGAAAATATGCAGTAATGCTAGAACAAGACACCACTACACACATGCACAAATACCTAAAATTCAAAAGACGCCACCAAATTTTGGTGAGTATATGGGGCATTGAATTTCTTACAGATTTCTGGTAAGATTCTAAAATCATGAGGTCTTTTTGGACAATTGTTTGTCAGTTTCCTGTAATATTAATCTTGCGCTTATTCCATGATTAAAAAATTTCACACTTGTCAGTTGTGTTTTTGCCCAAGAGGAATAAAAATATATTCTCAAAAAAATGCAAAAATGTCCGTGACAGCTTTATTCACAGTAGCCCAGAATGGAAACATTCAAATGATGTATAAACAAGAGAACGAATAAACTATGGATTGCTATTCAACCATAAAAGAGAATTAGCTACTGATTGCCACAAAAGTGTAGGTAAATCTTGAAACATTAGTTTGAATGAAAAATAGTAGACACGGAAGAGCAAAAACTGTATGATTCTACCTAAACAAAGACCCCAAGTTAGCAACCTAATCTATTCTGATGAAATTCAAAAATGTGTTGCATATTTGTATGTGGACCAGAAGAATTTTTATGGGAAATTTTTGGATTTATGGAAAAGTTTTATATTTTCATTGGAGCATTGCTTACTCGGGTATATACATTTGCTAAAAGTCCTTGAATTATATACATAAGATCTGTCCACTGCACCATATTGAACAAATCTGAATTAAAGCCAATAAATCTTTAGAAAGTTGAGTCATAAAATGAAACTTACCATGCAGATCATAATTGCAGCACTGCTGTATCTGAGTAGGAAGAAGTAAATGCATCGATGGAAAAAATAGAACCTGAATATATTAAAAAAATTAAGACACCAATTACAGTGGAAAATTAATGACAAAAATATCTGCATTAATAGCTTTGTGACTTGATAACATTTTTTGGAGGATGTTTGCATCAAGTATTTTAAAATTGCCATATCTTTAACACAACGCTTGTGCTATTTTCGCAAGAAAATAATTGACATGTAAAGCAATATATATAGGATAAAAGACCTAAACCTACATCCAGAAACCTTCAAACTTTTTAAAGAAAATGTTGGAAATACCCTGCAAGATCTAGGGGTAGGCCCTCACTTCCTAAAAAGGACACCAAAGGCAATAGCAATCAAGACTAAAATAAACAAATGGGACCTGATCAAACTAAGAAGCTTCTGCACAGCAAGGGAAACAACCAATAAAGTAAAAAAGCAACTCACAGAATGGGAGAAGATCTTTGCGCACTACATAGGTGATAGAGGGCTAATCTCCAGAATATACAAAGAACTCCAAAACAACCAAAATACCAAAACAAACAAGCCACTCAAGAAATGGGCAGGGGAAATGGTCAGACATTTCACAAAGGAACAAACCCAAATGGCAAATAAACATATGAAAAAATGCTCAAGTTCCCTGGCAATAAGGGAAATTCAAATTAAAACATCAATGAGGTGCCACCTGATGCCAGTAAGATTGGCCCACATACAAAGAAACACAAACAACACCAACTTGCTCACAAGGTTGCAGGGAAAAGGGAACCCTACTCCATTGCTGGTGGGGCTGCAGGTTGGTACAGCCTCTATGGAAATCAGTATGGAGAACACTCAAACAACTCAAAATCTGCATACCATATGATCCAGCAATAGCACTCCTAGGAATATATCCAAAACACCTGTTACACGAGAAACCAACATGCACGCCTATGTTCATAGCAGCACAATCAGTAATCGCAAAAACATGGAAGCAACAGAAATGCCCATCAGCAGAAGACTGGTTAAAAATCTATGGTTCATCTACTCTATGGAATACTACTCAGCTATTAAAAAAAAAAATGCAGTTCTTTGTGGCCAAACGGGCACAACTGGAAACCATAATGCTAAGGGAAATGAGCCAATCCCAAAAGGTTAGATGCCACATGTTTGCCTTAATTTAAGATGAAATGATGTCAATATGAAAAATAGTACCTGTAAAATGTAATATTATCTCAACCTCAAACAGCCTATCTTACATGCAATAAGATATTGTGAAGTAACCAATGAACCAAAAATCAATGTGAGTCAGATTGCTTATGATCTACATCAAAGAATTGTAAAACCTAATACACTTTTAATACCCTATGTTATTCTGTAATGTGGTGGGAGAGTGGAGAAATCTTCCATCACCCTAGAAGGTGTGAGGAAGACATGAAATATTAGTTACTCCTCACTAAGGTATTGAGGATTTCTCTGCACACCCCTCCTAAAACTGTTCTGCACCTAAACTGTTGACAAATGTCTTGTTATAGATATAAGCCAGTCTATACTACGTGACAAAAAAAGCCAGGTTCAGCAAAATTATGTTTCAATGCTAGAAAATGCTAAATATTATAATGAAAATAGACACAAGACAGCTGAACAGTAATCTATAGCCATTTTAAGATGTATAGAACCTGGTTGTTTATAAACGAAAATTGAAATGTCAACGAAGTAGGTACAGGATGTGGTTAAGAACTTACATTTTTTTAACATATTGGTTACTCAATACTATGTCCACTAATTCCATAACGTTATAAATTATTGCTGATGTTATGTTGGGGCTTTTAATTGATGGGGATGATGCTCTGCTGGCTCTACCTTCAGACCAGAGAAGGTCTCCCCAACAAGCCGTTGAACTTATCTGGACAATAAGATGCTGGACTCTATGCTTGGTATATGCTTGCAATGAAAGAATCTCGACTGAACTTGAACTGTGGTAATGCAACAAGGTGGCGGAATCCACCATGCGGGGGGGTTAGGGGAGAGGTGGGGGGAATCCTAGTACCTATAAAACTGTGTCACATAATACAATGTAATTAATTAAAAAATATTTTAAAAATTTAAAAAATTAAAGCACCCTCAGAGATACTTAACTAAAAAAAAATATGTTTGCAAGAAGATTCATTGTATCATAATCTGCAAAACAGAAAGTCTGAGAATCAGCTAAATATTCGTCAATAGAGGATTGAGGAGTATGAAACTATATTCATTTACAATGCAATTTTACTAATACATGTTATATATATGTGTGTAATGTATAGTATCAAAGACTTCAAATTATACTGTCATGTTAGAGCCAAATTTCAAACAGTATATATAGTTTGATTCTTTGTGCGAAAAATAACATGTATCTATATAAAATGCATATAACTAGAATAAGCATAAAACTTGTGGATTAAATTAATACTAGTATCCTTCAATGTATATATAATTTTCATATATCATGACTGTATAGCTTATATGCAAATCATAAAAATAGTAAATCTCTATTTTTGAAAACAAAAATCCATTGTGTAAACACCTTTTGACCCTTGGTGACTTGCTTCCTATTTCAAACAATAGATGTTTGCATTAGCAAACTGATGAGAAATGATAATTTGTGGGTTTTTTTAATCCTTGTATTATACTGATTTGGCTTTTTCATGCTGGAAATCAATAATCACCTCTTTATACTATTAGTTTTACTTGATTTTCACTGAGACTGCAATACAAATAAGTAACCAAATCCACAGAACCAAATGATATTTGTAAAATAAATATTTGTGTTATGTCCCACCCTTCAATTTAATAGTTAGGAGTCTTTAATAGTTAGCATGTTAGTTCACATTATAAAGAAAGGCTTGGAAGATAAAATATTTCATAAATAAAGTGTGTCCTAAAATATCCGGGCAGATATTGTGGCACAGTCAGTTATGCTGCTCCAGAAGGCCACATCCTATAGTAACATGCCTGGTTAGAGTACTGGCTACTTTGCTTCAGATCCAGCTTCCTGCTAATGTGCCTAGGAAAAACCAATGGCGCATCTCAAATACTCCAGCCCTCGCCATCAACGTGGGAGATCTGGATAGAATTCTGGGTCCATGCTTTAGCTTGGCATAACCCTGGGTGTTGCAGGTATTTGTGGAAGTGAACCAGTGGATAGAATATAACTCTCTTATTTTTCTCTTCTTGTAACTCTTTTACATTAATTAATTTAAAAATATTTTACATTAGAAGAATGCCAGGAAAAATACCAATGTTCTAGGAGAGCACATAAAGCAATTTTTTTCTTCCTGCCTGAAATTCCTCAGAGAATTTTGTCATATGAAATTCGAAACTACATTCAATGAAACACAAATAGGAAAAAAAAAAAAGATTTTACTGAAAGGATACACAATTTGTTTTAAGAAGGAAAAAAATTCCACAATAATTTGTTTGTGAAATATATGCTATCATTTAAATCAGAAGGTACCTCTGTTATTGATATACCCATATTTTACAGATATCCATAAAGATTTAGTCCATTTAGTAATTCATCATATACTAACATGTGCTCCCTCTGCTGGATTGCTGGCCATACAACAAGAGAGAACATTGGATGCACATAAAGAATTGCATTATTTTTAATCACTCTCACTGGGTAGAACATAAAAATTAAAGGCTTTAAATCAAAATAAATACACAAGTAAATGCCAAGATCTTGTGGCAATCTTTTTTTTCTTTCGCTTAGCCTGTCTGCTTCTAATTTAAACACGATGAAATGCATATTTAGTAATCAAGAGTGCTTTTTGAACTGAACATTGGTATTTGTGATATTTTAATTATAGATACACATATCATCATCTTTCTGTAAGTTTTATATGTTACATTCATCTCAACTTATAATTCTAATACTTGTTTTGAGATCTACTTCGCATGTTGATGTTTATATCCTTTTATCTCTAGAAAGCTATGCCCTGATTTCCTTAGGAGAATTGCAAATTGAGATTATTATCCTTTGTAAAAGTATTAACAGAAAAAGTAATTTGTCAACATCTTATCTGGATGGGAAATGGTTATACTAGATGTTTTACTCACACTGTGCTTGCCATTACCTACCAGGCTACAGGTTTCACTTTTTCTTCTTAGACAAAGTATAAACTGGTGAATCTCATCTATCTTAGTCAATCCCTTCTCTTCTATTATAGGAAAATGAGTCTTTGAACACAATGGGTGGACAAGCTAAAATATTGAATTATTATCAAAAAGACAATAAGTCATTCACTACAGTTAAGACCTACCACTTGAATAGAACAACAAAAGTTGGCAAAACAAGGCTGACTTTCCTAGTTCATAAAATTTTATGTTTCATTTGGAATGGCAGCCTTTACTTAACCAAGGGCTAGTCCTGGGATCATGTTCTTGGATGCTTTACTTTGTCCCATACGTGAAGTTGAAAGGACTGCTTTATTCCTGATTATTTTTTTCTTGATTATGCTGACTATGGGAACAAAAGACACTTATGAGTAAAAGAAAAGAATTTCTATAAATCAAATAAAAAGGACTGCATTAAAAACAAAGTACACTTATCACCTCTGAATTCTATCCTTCTGATAGAATTAATCAATTTATGAATATTAAATTATTAAATTAAAATGAGCAAAACAGTTCCCTGTCAGAAAGCATTTAAATTCTAGCAATTGTAAATTGAGAAGTTACACATTCAGTTGGTCCTGTTTGCTTTAGAGGTACTCAGCATACATGAACAAATGCATTAGTTACTTTAAAATGTCAGATATCAAGAGTTGGCACAATGGTTGAACTGGCTAATTCTCTATTTGCAAGTGCCAGCATCCCATGTGGGTGTTGATTCTTGTCCTGGCTTTCCCACTTCTGATCCAACTTCCTGCTTATGGTCTGGGAAAGTTGGGGAGGATGACCCAATGCCTTGGGACTGGGACTCTGTCTCCGTAGCTTAACTCTCTGTGCCACATTGGCCCCATGAACATTTTAATATACAGTAGAAAGTAAGAGGAGTGAGGAAAAACCTCAATAAATTCTCTCAAAAATCAATGCTTTCTGAAAGCTTGCTGTCAAAAATTTTCTTATTTTCTCACTGTGATTATTCATTATAAATGATTTTCAGATGAATTTAATGTCCATAAAATATTCTGAAATAAAGTTTTTGAGAAATGAAAATGTATGTATTTGAATTAAATATCTAGGTATTTTCGATATTTTAATGCTCTAAAATAGGGATCAATAGTATTTCAAATTTCTTTAAAATTTCTTCTGTTAAGGCAAAGACGCAGAGATAGAGACAGACAGAAGCTTCCATTGATGTTACACCCGCCAGATGCCTGCACCAGCCCTGGAACCAAGGAGCTCAAACTCAGTCCAGGTCTCCTAGGTGGGTGACTGGAATCCAAATACTTGAGCCATCACCTGCTGCCTCCCCTCCACCCCATTAACATCAGCAAGAAGCTGAAAAGATAACTGGAGCTAGGATTTGAACCCAGGCATTCTGATATTGGATGGTATTAGATGCACAAGTATGACAATTTTAAATACCCAAGTGACATCATAAATACTGTACCATATGTACACCCAGACACCCGTAAAATTAATAGTATTTCTAAAGTAATTGACTAAAGTTGACCTGTGTTCTTTTTTTCAGAGCAGGAATCCGTACTTTATAAAAACGACTCCAGGAAGATACTTGCACCTAAAAAGCTTCCTCTTTCATTATAAATAATTATGAATTAATTTGAAAAACCAAGTTGAAAAAAAAAACTTTAAGTAAAACTCATCATTTAGTGCCTGTTGAAACTATCAGGTAAAACTGATATGAGCCTTGCCTTTGTGGAGCTCCAGTGTTATTGCTTTCACAAATTTCTTTGTTCAGCCGCTCTAAGAGTGGATAGTTTGGTTTCAAGATGAAATTCAAAATAATAATATTTACAGGCCATGGAGCAACAATTGCAAAAACAAATTCTATTAAAAGAATCTGCTCTTGCTTTCCAAGGTTTGACAATCACGATTACTAAAAAACTGCAAATGCAATAATTTGTGAAAACCCCAAAAGAAAATTTGCCATCCGTATCACTCACGCTTCTTATGGGTAATTCTTTTTAATTACTGCTCTGAGAATCCTAAAGAGTTATTGGATAAGGATAGCATTAAACATACACTAACTGTTGATCAATCTGGATCCAATGCCATCATCAAAATATGAGCTTATTAAGGGAAAGAAGCATTGTTATTAATCTTTATTTCCCTAGTACATAGAACAGTGTCTGGCACAAAGTGTGTGTCCCTAAATGATTGAAAGATAGACAGAATATTGAATTCCCCACAATGCAATAAACGTAGTTTCTACTTGTGCATCTAATCATAGGGAAGAGCTGAAGGCATGATTGTATAAGAAGAAAATCTCATGAGGTTTTAACCGTATTAATTAAAAAAAAAAGAATTAAATGCTTAGGAAAGCAGCAGGGTCACCGTGGGTAGATTTCATCTGGTTCTTAATTCTCAGTTGTTCAGCTTTTCTACTAATTTGTAAAGTTCTGTTGAAATATTATTTTGACTTTTAAAATAGAAAACTTAAATTTCTCAACTTCTAATAGATCAAGTTGTTAGGATATGTTTAATAAGTGAAATTTCCAACACTGCTCTTTGAAGCTGTACATTTTTTTAAATACAATAATGCATTTGCTTTTAGTGTTGTTATAATAGTGTAAAACATTATAATAAGTCTCCTTGTTCTCAAACTGTGAACAAATCTGTCAGAAGGCATTGTTTGATTTCTGATATTCATGAATTGTGTTGAGGGATAACAAAAACATTGAAAACAGAAAATTAGGACGCTTGAACAAAATAATATATACCAATGCAGTGTTCATGAAAATATAATTTTAAAACAGTTGAATTTGCTTTTATTAATTACATCTAAAATTTTGAAAATGTTTAATATCAATAGCATTAAAGATATTTCTTTATCTTTATTTTGCTTATTTTGGTGCTCATAAAAATTTACAATTAGCATCACATCATTTTTCTGTTAAAATAACAAAAGCAATCAAGATTATTCATACAGCACCCATTTAGTTTTGGGTCTAGTTTGCCACACACACACACACACACATATACACATATGCTTATATATCAAAATTAAACAGTTTTATATTTCCCATATGTTAATATGTAAATATTATATTTATAGTATTTTTACTTTTTAAGGTTTACTTTTTTATTTGAACTACAGAGTGATAAGAATAAAGAGGAAGAGGAAGAGAGATCTTCCATCTACTGGTTCACTATCCAAATGGTCACAGTAGTAGAAGCTGGATTAGGCAAAGTAAGGCATCAAAACCTCCATCCTGGTCTCCCGTATTTGTGATAGAGGCCAAAGAACCTGCAACATCTTCCATTACCTCCCAGGTATATTAGCATGAAGTTTGAATCAGAAGTGGAGGAGCCAGGACAGGAACTGCCACTCCAGTATGGGATGCCTACATGAAAACCGATGGGTTACTTCTCTGCACCATAATACCAGTCCCACATTATTTCCCTTGAAAGTAGAATATTGATATGTGATTTGGGATTCATGACAAGGATTGTAACACGAAGGAAGAAGTGCACTTTATTATGGAAATGATGTAATTCAATGAAAACAACTTGTAATTTTATGTCAAATACATATGACACATTTTACACTCTGTATGTTAAATTCCACATGAAAGAAAAAATGTGAAAGTTGTTTTTCTTTTTTTAAGATGTATTTATTTATTCATTTTATATTTTAATTATCATTTTATAATACAGTTCAGTAGGTTCTGGGATTTCCCTGACCCAAAACCCCTCCCCCCACTGATTCCCTTATATTAATACAATAATATAGTCCTTCAGAAAAAGTCATAAGTGCATGATTCTGCTAATTAATTGTATCCTGACATTGTAGCAATGGAAAATGACAGACAGTCCAGCATCCTATCATCAGGATACTTTTAAAAGTTTCATTGGGGCCCGGCGGCGTGGCCTAGCAGCTAAAGTCCTTGCCTTGAACACCCCGGGATCCCATATGGGCTCTGGTTCTAATCCCGGCAGCTCCATTTCCCATCCAGCTTACTGCTTGTGGCCTGGGAAAGCAGTCGAAGGCAGCCCAAAGCTTTGGGACACTGCACCCGCGTGGGAGACCTGGAAGAGGTTCTAGGTTCCCTGCTTCGGATCGGCGCGCATCAGCCCGTTGCGGTCACTTGGGGAATGAATCATTGGATGGAGCATCTTCCTCTCTGTCTCTCCTCCTCTGTGTATATCTGGCTGTAATGAAAATGAATAAATCTTTAAAAAAAAAAGTTTCATTGGGACTCCATCTTTCATTTGGAAGTAGAGATGCATACTACATTGTATCTACACATCTAAACATGATAGTCTCTATTACACAGTTACTACACATTCCTTTAAATTTAAAGCCATACAACAGAATCAATAACAGAAAGAAAAACAGAAAATTTACACCTACATGAAGTTAAATAACATACTACTAAATGACCAATGTGACGTTGCGGAAATGAAGAAAAAAAGTCAAAAACCTTCTTGAAGAAATTGATGCAGCTGTATGTTCTACGAGTTAGTGAAGAATTTAATGTGGAAAAACTATTTTGAAAAAATGAAAATAAAAACAAAAATGGCAAAACCAATAAACAGTAATAAAAATAGTATTGAAAGGGCTATTGATCTTATGTTTTGCAAAGAGGCTGCCTTATATCAGAGAGAACACATGATATTTGTCCTTTTTGAATTGACTGATTTCAAAAACATTTGGCTGCAAATGGTAGAATTTCATTCTTTTTAATGGCTGAGTAGTATTTCACGAAGTAGATGTACCAACGTTTCTTTATCCACTGTTCTTTCAAGAGGCATCTGGGCTGTTTCCACATCTGCTCTTGTAGATTGTGCTTCTGAAAATATAGGATTACAGATCTCTTTCTCATACACAGTTTCCATTTCCTTTGGATATGTTCCCAGCACTGGGATAGCTGCGTCATACAGCAGATCAATTTTCACATCTCTTGGCACTCTCCATATTGACTTTCTTTTTTTTTTAAAAGATTTATTCATTTTATTACAAAGTCAGATATACAGAGAGGAGGAGAGACAGAGAGGAAGATCTTTCGTCCGATGATTCACTCCCCAAGTGAGCCGCAACGGGCCAACGCGCCGATCCGAAGCCGGGAACCCACGCAGGTGCAGGGTCCCAAAGCATTGGGCCGTCCTCGACTGCTTTCCCAGGCCCCAAGCAGGGAGCTGGATGGGAAATGGAGCTGCCGGGATTAGAACCGGCGCCCATATGGAATCCCGGGGTGTTCAAGGCAAGGACTTTAGCCGCTAGGCCACGCCTCTGGGCCCTCTCCATATTGACTTTCATAGTAGTTGTTCTAGTCTACACTCTCAACAACACTGAAGGAGGTTACCTTTCTTTCCACATCCATTTCAACCAGTGTTGTTAGTAGAGTTCTGAATGTAGGCCAATCTCACTGAAGTTAGGTGGAACGTTAATGTAGTTTTCACTTGTTTTTCCCTGATAGCTAGGGAGTCTTAGCATATTTTCATGCCTATTAGCCATTTCAATTTGTTCTTTTGAAAAATGTCTGTTCATTTTCCTTGTTCATTTCTCCACAGGTTGTTTATTTTGCTGTTTTTGAGTTTCTGAAGCTCTTTGTAGATCCTATCAGTTGTGTAGTAAACAAAGATTTTCTCCCATTGCTTTGACTGCTTCTTTACTTGTTGATCATTTCCTTTGTTATACAGGAAGTTTTTAGTTTGAAAGTTGTTTTTCTCTTGTCAGGCTTATTTCACATAGTATAATGATCTTCCATCCATTTTATTGCAAATGTCTGGATTTCATTCTTTGTTGTTTTTTTTTTTATTCATTGATTACATTGTATTATGTGATACAGTTTCGTTGGAACTGGGACTCACCCCACCCCTCCCCCCGCCCTCCCCCCATGTGGAAGATTCCACCTTGTTGCATATCCACTGATCAAGTACAGTTGAGATTCCCTCTTTGCAAGCATAAACCAAACTCATTCTTTGTTATGGTTGAAAAACATTCTACCACATTCTGTTTTATTTATTTATGTGAATTGTAGGGTGACAGACGGAGGCAGAAAGAAATCTCCCATTCTCTGGTACAATCTCAAATTCTCCCAAACCACTGAAACTCAGTCAAGCCAAGGATGGAACCTGGAACTCATCTCTATCCCCCTCATGCGTGACAGGGTCCAACAAGTTAAGCCATGACCTGTTGCTTCCCGTGGCACACATTCAAAGGAAGCTGAAGTTGGGAGTAAAACCAAGAGTTTATCCCAGATATTCCAATGGATATGTAAACTTCTACAGTAAATTCTTGCCCTTCATTTAGGAAATTGTTCCAAGAAGTTTATTTAATTGTTGAATACGTATGCATGTAAACTTCATGCTAAATTATAAAATTCCCTCCTTTTGTTCATGGAGATACAGCATGTTGGACATTCAGTGATGTTGTCACATTCTCCTCTGTTCAAAAAACTGCACTGAATAGTATGTATTGAATCAAAATAAATTTATTAGTATGTAATAATTGTGAAACAATATTTATAAAGTATAACCTTGAAATTCAGTTTTTTAAGTGAGTAAAAAGGAGTTCATATTTGATGCTTTGACTTTAATATGTCAGCGTTTCTCAAAAGCATTTTTAGAATAATATTTTTAATAAACACTAATGCTGAAATAAGTACATTGAACTTATACAAATGGAGCTCTCTGATTATCATAAACATCATTTTACATTTCAAATTTTATGAATTTTGATTAAGGAAATTAGTTGGGGGTTGCTTTCCTTGTGATGTAATCAATAAAGCCAGCCCCTATTGCACTGACAACCCGCCTATGGACACCAGTTCCTATCCAGGCAACTCCACTTCCAACCCAACTCCCTGACAATGGCCTGTTAATGGACTTTTATGTTTGTGTTTGGTTCCCTGCCACCCACATGTGATACCAAGGGGAAGCTCATTCCTTTTGCCTGCCCATTAAAAAAAAAAAAAAAACAGACAAAAAAAAAAAACCTTCACAGACAAATCTGGAATGACATCTAAGGGTGGTAAAGAACACAAACTAAAACTAACAATTACACATTTTCGAGGCAGGGCTCATTTAACTTTACATATCATCCACATGTTTTGCCTCTTGTTACAGTAATATCTTCCTCTACCATGAGAAAAAACTACTTGCCCCTTTTAAGGAAGCTATGTGCCAAAGAACCAGCATTGTGCCCCTCTCCCTATGCTTAAAGGAAAATAATCTGATAAATAATTAAATGATTAAAGACTGTGAGGGGATCTCTGCCCATTCTCCTCTCTCTTAAAAATTTTAAGGACAGACACTCATCATAAGGAACAATCCTGAGGGTCATCTAGTACAGTGTTTAAAAAATGGTGATTACACTGATCAGTAAAATTACCCTTCAATTTATAAAT
Source organism: Ochotona princeps (assembly GCF_030435755.1). Lineage (NCBI taxonomy): Eukaryota > Metazoa > Chordata > Mammalia > Lagomorpha > Ochotonidae > Ochotona > Ochotona princeps. Next base: position 50,469,179 of record NC_080865.1, read on the forward strand.
GTTCCTAAGAAGACTAACATCAAGGTAATAATTTACTTGTCTAATAAAAACATTTTAAGATTTTTCCATGGAACGTCATGATTTTTTCTAATTGTTATTTGTGGAATTCTTTACCTAATGGAAGGTTAAGCCTGTGATTTTGAAGTAAAATCAAAGTATGCCATTGTAAAAATTTTAAAGAAAATAAGGAAGGAATATTAAAAATGGGAACACAAGGAGTGTTGAACAGGAAGTATCCCCACGGCCCTAAATCTGGTTTGTCAAACACATGAAATTTATTTACTTTTTGTAAATAAAATAATGAAGATAAAAATACAAAAATAATTTATAAAATAATATGACTAAATTGTCTCTAATTCACTAGTTTGTATGATTTTCTAATTGTGCCAAGACGTGATTCTTCTCTCCAGTACTCCTAAACAGTCATCCCAAAGTTTGAAAATCTTGAAAATAACCCCATGAAAATGTGTTTCCTACCTCCCCAGATAACCTATTCTGTTAATGGTCTTCTCAGACTGTTAAAAAAATTAGGATTTGAATTTAGACAAATTGCCTCCATTTACTTTCCATTTAGTGATTTAATTCTATTTGTGGAGTCATAAAGAAGTACTTGAATACTTTTTCTACATGATAGCATTTTTGCAGGTTTGAAGATTTTAATTCTTTTTTAGAAACTTTATTTATTTAAAAGGCAAAGTTGCAGAGAAAGGGAGAAACAGAAGTGGTGAGTGAGAAAGATCTTCCATCCACTGGTGCACTCTACTAACAGCCTCAATAGGCAGAGCTGGACCAGTCCAAAACCAGATGCCAGGAGCTTCTTCCTGGTTTTCAAATGGGTGCAAGGGTCCAACCCTCTGCATCACAGGCACACCAACAGTGAGCTGGATATGAAGTGGAACCACAGGGACTCAAAATAGTGCCCATATGAGATGCCGGCACTAAAGAGCGAGGCTTTACCTGATAAGAAACAGTGCTGGCCCCAGAAGTGTTATACTTATTAAGATTTGTTAATGGATATGTGTGGATGACTTTATTTTGCATCACTGAGCAAATGCTAAAAATTCACTGTTCAAAGCAATTATTTAAGCTGTATGTGGCTTGTATATTTATTACTTAAGTGTCTTCCAAAAAAAACCTATTTCCATTTGTTTTAAAGATTCATTTTCATTCATTTGAAAGGATGAGTTACATAAAGAGAGGTCTCCCATCTGCTGGTTCACTACCCAAATGTCCACAACAATTTAAGCTGGGCCAAGCCGAAGCCAGGAGCCAGGAAATTCATCTGACCACATGGTTGTAGTAGTCTAAGACTTGGGTCATCCTCTTCTGATTTCCCAGGCACATTAGCAGGAAGCTGGATTAGATGGAACATGCCAGGACTTGAACCTGGATCCATATAAGATTCCAGAGAGCAAGTGGCACATTTATCTACTACACCACCACTGGCCCATTGCAAATATTATTCTACTCCAAATTCATTACTCAGTTAGAGTCACCTTTTCCCAAAGTTAAGTCTCCTTCTATTTTTTTCCATCCCAAGATTTGGGTTTACTTCATCTGACTCTCTCACCTTTAAGTCTTTTTGTTTAAATAGCTGCCTGCATTAACTGACTGAATATAGATATAACCAAATGAATATGTTTCACTATATCAATGATTCTCAAAGTTTGGGACTTGTATCTGGATTAAGACCTTCAAAGCCCCTATATGTTTTTTAAAAATCATCTTTCCTCTGTACCTTCATATACAATGTAAACCAAGACAGAATTAAGCAGCAGGTAAGTTTTTTTTGTGTGTTTGTAAAGGACACAAAGTTGTATGAACGTCAAAATATATATAGTATTAAGTAAATAATGGAGGTATATAGAACTGAGCCAAATGCTTAAGGCACAGTATAATGCACCTAGGGCAAAATAGAGCTCTTTACGGGAGGGCATGAAAACTAGGATGGGGGCTGGGATGGCTAGACATAGAGGTACTCAACAACATCCGTGAGGGCTGGATGGTTGAGTTGGTTAGAGGGAACTAAGCTTTAATACCCAGTGACAAGTACAAGAGCCAAATGGGATGGGGGACAGACTGGTCTACTGCTACACATACTGGCAAACCAGGGTAGGGGGCGGGCCTGGTGGGGGTTATTGTGGGTCGCCCCGACTAGGCTGCAGCTCCCACTGGTTGAAGGGCCGAGTATGTGCTGGGCAGAACCAGACTGGACTGCAACACCCATTGGTTCCAGTGCAACTCGGGACTGAAAACAGAAACAACCCAGCAATTGCAACCACCAGCTGATTGGGGTGATGGACTGTGCCGGGCCCTGTGCTTGCTAGAACATACAAGAATCTAATCTGGGAATACCTCAAAGTTTCTTTGGAGATCTCCCCAATCGAACTGCTGGACTCAGAACTCTAACCAAGAAAAGACAGAAGACAAAACAGGTCAATCATTCATCTCAGCTATATGTTGGCAGCGAAATATGGGGCAAACGGAGACTTTATGATGGACCATATCAATCAGTGGAAGACCTCATCGAGCGAAACTGGCAGCGATTCATAACTTGGGAAATATTAAAACCACTTGAGCAAATATCTCAGAGCATGCCCCACATCTGGGACCTGGGGTGGGTGGGAAACTGGGTGGGGCTTCTCCCTTTACCTCAGATACATGATGGAAACAATATGGACATAATAGTATTACCCATTTCCCTATACCCCCTGAACCTTTTTTTTTGTTAACCATAATTAACTATGTAAAGATTGTCAACAACTATACAATAAAATAATAAAAAAAAAATAGAGCTCTTACTACTTCCTTTAGAAACAATACCTTGACTACACGTGGCATAAAAGTGTTTCATTGGGCCTGGCACGGTGGCCTAGCAGCTAAACTCCTTACCTTGAACATGCCGGAATCCCATATGGGCACCGGTTCTAATCCCAGCAGCTCTATTTACCATTCAGCTCCCTGCTTGTGGCCCAGAAAAACACTCAAGGACAGCCCAAAGCCTGCACTCACATGTGAGACCCAGAAGAGGCTCAGGGCTCCTTCAGATTGCCTCAGCTCCAGCTGTTGCAGTCACTTAGGGAGTGAATCAACAGACTCAAGATCTTCCTCTCTGTCTCTCCTCCTCTCTGTATACCTGACTTTGCAGTAAAAAATAAATAAATCATTTTGAAAAGTGGGTCCTTAACTATTTAATATAATCAACAAACTAGCTCTCTCAGATAACTTAGTTGGATCATTTTTTTTTTTTTTCTGACAAGGAGTTTTTGTCTGAATCCATTGAATCTGCCTGTTGTGACACACTGGAACATAGTAGCAGACTTCATAACTGTAATCCTTATGTATAATGAAAAACTCTACATTTGCATCATAAGTGGCTATGAAAAATAGCATGCTTTTTATTAAAAAAAAAAAGGTTTTTTTATTGGAAAGGCAGATTTACAGAGAGAGAAGGAGACACAGAGAGGAAGATTTTCCATCTTCTGGTTGGTTCCCAAGGTGGCCACAATGGCCAGAGCTGAGCCAGAAGCCAGGACTTTCTTCTGGGTCTCCCACGCAGGTAAAGGGTCCCAAGGCTTTGGACCATTCTCCAATAGTTTCCCTGGCCACAAGCTTGAAGATGGATGGAAGGTGGATCAGTCAGGGCACAAATCAGTGCCCATATGTGATTCTGGATGTTCAAGGCAAGGCTTTTAGCCACTGAGCCATTATACCATACCCAACATGTTTTTTTTTAACTTTTAACTTTTATTCAATGTGGCATTTATTTATGTTACATCTGGGCCTGCATCTATTTTTTTATATCACTGTGAATACTTCAGCGTGGGAAGAAGTATTGTTTCATTGATTAGGCTCCTTTTTTTACTTCTCAGCAGAGTTTAGAGTGAATAAGAAAAAGAATCTGGCAATTTTATGATCATCCCACACTCTGTTTCTATCACTCTAATTGGAGAAAAAATACCCTAATTCTTTGAATTTTTTTATTGTTTTATTTTGTTATCTTTCCACTTTTTGAAAAGATAAAAAGATCAGATTGATTGGTTGATCGATTTATGTACCTATTTATTTTTACTTCACTGTATGGAAGAGATATTTAAACAAAGACAAAAGGCACAAAGAAAAAATTAATCTGTTTATGCAACTATAATTATTTCCTGATCATGAACTTAATTGCTGTCTTAGAGCTTGATATGAGCATTTGAAATTCCAAAGTACATTCAATTATTTAGTAGTATTCATCACTAATAGTTTCCTTTAAAATATTGATTGATTGGATTGGATTGAAAGCCAGAATGAGAGAGAATGTGTGCTCTCCCGTCCACTTATCCTCTCCCCCAAATATCCTCAATACCCTAAATGGTAAGGAGCCAGAAACTGCACCCAAGTCTCTCATTTGGATAACAGGAACACAAGTGTTTGGAACACTGTTCACTGCCTTTGTAAGCACATTAGTAGTAAACAAAATTAAAAGACAAGCATGCAGGACTCAATTTGGGGTTCTGATATGGAATACCAGAGTTTTAAGTAGCAGCTAAACCCAGAACACCATACCAGCTCGATTTATGAATAATTTAATAATATAAAAGAATATGGCTTATTTGTAGCATATGATTTTAAGTTGAAAAGGTAAAAATATATCCAGAACACTTGTTTTATGAGAAACCAACATGCACTCCTATGTTCATAGCAGCACAATCAGTAATTGCAAAAACATGGAAGCAGCCAAAATGCCCATCAGCAGACGATTGGATAAGAAAGCTATGGTTCATCTACTCCATGGAATACTACTCAGCTATTAAAAAAAACAAAATGCAGTTCTTTGTGGCCAAATGGGCCAAACTGGAAACCATAATGCTAAGGGAAATGAGCCAATCCCAAAAGGTTAAATACCACATGTTTGCCTTAATTTAAGATGATATGATGTTATGTATAACAAGTTATGTTATGAATGTTATATGTTGTGTATAAACCAAAATTGAAATGTCAATGAGGTGGTCACAGAAGGTGACTGGGAACTCGCATTTACTTTTACCATATTGGTTACTCATTACTATGTCAATTAATTCCATAATGATGTAAATTTTTGCTGATGGTATGTTGGAGCTTTTAATTGATCGGGATGATACTCTGCTGGCTCTGTCTTCAGACCAGAGAGGGTATACCTAAAAAGCCGTTGAACTTGACTAGACAATAAGATGCTGGACTCTATGTTTGGTATATGCTTGCAATGGGGGAATCTCAACTGAACTTGAGCTGTGGTTATGCAACAAGGTGGAGGAATCCACCATGGTGGGAGGGTTTGGGGAGGGGTGGGGAGAATCCCAGTACCTATGACTGTGTCACATAATACAATGTAATTAATGAATTTAAAATAAAACTAAAAAAAAAAAATACACAAAGCGGGGCACTGTATAAATCTTTAAAGAATAATTTTAGAGGGAATTGACCATGTTACTTATTGAATTCCTGCTATCAAGAATGGAGCTTGGTATAGTAAAATTTTGAAACATTTATTTGAATTTCAGGTTTGCAATTTCCTCTACCTCAATTAATAAACAGTCCAAATAAGGGAAAGAATAGAGTTTATTCTTGTTATCTCAGAGTTTGTGTAGATTTCAAAAGATGGAGATGCCTTTCTTGACCATCCCAAGAAACATTAGTCTTCTCAATTATATATTCTGATAAGCATTTTTATGGTAATACATTGTCACTGAAATTCTTAATTTGCTTTATAGTTTTAATGTCAATGTTCCTTATTCCTCTTTCATTTTTGATGATGTAAATAAAACAAATTTCAAGTAATTTATAAATCCATTTATAAATCTTAAGACTAAGACTTTCTTGAGGGTAGGAATCCTTTTGTCTTATATATCACTATATCTCAGAAAGTGAAACAAGTGATTAATCTAAAATTAGTTGTATGAAGCGAAACATTTTACAAACTATACACTTTATTGATTTTTCTGTTACCATGTTCTCCTACAAGAAATAATCCTTCAAAAATATAATCATTTTTAGGATCAACATTGTAGCACAGTGAGTTAAGTAACTGTTTAGAAGGTCAACATTCCATATTATAGTGTTGCCTTCAGACCTGGCTGCCCTACCAGCAGTCCAGCACCCTGCAAATGTGCCTGGAAACGCATGAGAGGAATGCCCAAATACATGGATCTCTGCCATACTTACGGGAGACCCAAATGGAATACCTGACACGTGGCTTCCTCCAGATTCAGCCCTGAATATTACCAGGCATTTGAGGAGTTAACCAATGGATGATGGATCTCTTTTCCTCTGTTTTGGCTTCTCTCTGTAATTCTGCCTTTCAAATAATCATTATGTATTTTTAAAAAGCATAATCATGTTCATAATGAGCAGTATAAGTAAAATCAATCTTATCTTTACTGTTAAAATATCAAAACAAGTAGTTAGATCAGTGGTTTCAAATAGATTGAATAGGCATTCTTACAGATACCATGTTTTTCTCCACTGCTCCATTATGAGAATGTTACTTAAGTCCTAATATTTAAATACCATGCTGTACTCTGTGAAATTTACATAAATTCAAAGGGTGATGCCATTCCAAGCAGAGAAGCACTGAAATATAATGGGCATTTTTCTTTTCTTGCCTGCTCACTTCTACCCTGTGACCTCAGATATGGAAGCTTCATTATAGTAGCAATACAAAGAGTAAAATAACTAAATTTGAAAGATGAATTCTCCTGCTTCTTAGTGTTTTATACAAGTTATGCTTATCGGCCACTGATCCCTCAACATACATACATAGTTATATAGGCGCTTCCAGTAAGTATTAGAAAAGGCTGCACAATCAAACTGGTTACAAAAAAGAACACTGTCTTTACTTTCAATTTTCTGAATTTCACTATTGCAGCATGTATTTTCATAATGTGTCCCCATTAAAATTGTGCAAGAATGGAAAACATCTCTCATCTATTATAGAGAATTGCTGTCTCTGAGAGCTATTAGAAGATGGTTCTTTTAATTTGTACAACCTAAAAGTACTTCTGAAGTTTAATCCAGGTCATGATGACCTCTGATAACTTGTTTGATGGCTTGAACAAAAATGTTTTACCATTTATCTTTAGAGGAAAATGTATATAGCCATAAACTATATTCAACTATGAAATACATGAGGGATTTCTATATGATATAGAAAGAGGAAATGTAACTTCCTGATTTAAAATTAAATCCAATGAAATTAGTAGCCAGGCTACTAGAGACAGGATAAATGTCAAGAATTCATTATTTTTTCAAACTTAGTTTATCATAAATCTGCCCTATGACACATAATAACATGTACTGTTTTGCAGGTTATTTGATAGCAAGTTCAACAGTGTAGGTGAATGAAAATGTGAGCAGCATGATAATGACTCCCAAGGGAAATCAGGCTTTAGGACACTGAGTTAAGAATGCGCAGACTTTTATTTAAATGGAAACAAATACACAAAATTTTATTATTATTCTCATAAGATAATCAGTTAATATAGAGACATTCTATTACATCAGATAAGACTAGAAAAATAACATAAGTGAAACAAGTCTTTAGCATATTGTGTACTGAAAGGCATGGATTGTCTTGTCTGAACATAACATGATTTTGGTATGTTAGAATATACCAAAAGGAATATTAAAAGAAACAGCAGCTTTGTTTGGTTTTATGTGAAAAGAGTTGATTGGAAAGCACAATTTTTTTTAAGTTTTCCCCAGATAAAAACACACAAAAAATCTAACAGCAGCATTAGTTAAGAGGTGTGGAGAAAGCTGATCAGTTAAAATAAATTCATTTTTTCAAACAACTTATTCAAGAATATTAATACGTAATATTGTCTCTGTCCATGAAGATGCATTTAAACTTGAAATTTTGAATTTAGTGAATAAATATATTTAAACCTACAGAAATGTTTGTATCACAGATGTGTGGACAGAAATTTCTGTTTAAACATATGCACCATGCTTAAATACCACAGACAACTTGGTAGAGCTCTTTGCTGTGAAGATGTTGACAAATTGCCACACAATGCTGCATTTCATATAACTCCCACAACATGACCCTTTCTGCTAAGTAGTAAATGTGGATTGAAATGTTGGGAGAGTTATTTTAGTCTTTTTCCCTAGGATCCATAGATTTGCAGCTTAAACACTTCTGCTTATCACAATTGCTTGCATTTTTCCCTTGTAAATTTTGTATGATGAAGGATAATATATTTTTTGTAGTGGTTGAAATAACTGTAAAAGAACAGAACCAAAACTCATTCTAAATAAAAATCTAAAATGAAAGAGATAATCCTGTATGATTCTTCCAATTATGTACTTTGTTAAGCTTCTGAAGCGCTCTATTTTGCTTCTAATAATAAATTCATATATCCCAGGACCTACGCGATAGTGCATCGGCTAAAGTCCTCGCCTTGAACGCATTGGGATCCCATTTGGGCACCTGTTCTAATCCCGATGGCTCCACTTCCCATCCAGCTCCCTGCTTGTGGCCTGGGAAAGCAGTCAAGGATGGTCCAAAGCCTTGGGACCCTGCATCCGCGAGAGAGACCCAGAAGAATCTTCTGGCTCCTGCTCCTGGCTCCTGGCTCCTGGCTCCTGGCTCCTGGCTCCTGGCTCCTGGCTTTGGATGCGCTCACCTCTGGTCATGTAAATCAGTGGACAAAAGGTCTTCCTCTCTATCTCTCCTCCTCTCAATATATCTGCCTTTCCAATAAAAATAAATCAATCTTTAAAAAAATTCACATATTCCATTATGTGCATTGAAATGCTGGCTCAGAACAGAACTTTGTTCATCAAAATTAGGCTTTACTTTCAAGTTGTCTATACATTTATATATACATACACATTTGTATATAAATGTATAAAGAGGACTGTGTGTGTGTAGCAGGAAGTTCTAGATGACTTTAGCATATAAATGAGGATTATGAGACTCAAATGGAGTTTAAATGTCACTGGTAAACAAGAATGATATTTCCACAGGTACAAAATACACCAGCTCCACAGTTTCAATGTTTTTTTCCTGGTTATCAATCTGATTATGTTCTTTATTTTCCTTCACAAGGAAGATGAGCCATTAAATAGAACAGAAAACAAAACTTACTGCAGGCGCGAGTTAATAAGTGTCCTTTAAATACAGCACAAACAAAAACTTTACCAAAAAAAAAAAAAAGGCAGAATTCATCACATAAATTAACATGAGCAAAGTTGTTTTATTCTTAAACTGTTTTGATTCTTACCCAGAATTAATTAGCTTAACAATTAAAGGGAATATTTGGGGCCAGGCACCATGGTTTAATAGAGTAAGCCTCCACTTGAGGTATGGTGCCAGTTCATTTTCCAGCTGCTCCTCCTCTGATCCAGTTTCCTGTTCATGAACTGAGAAGGCAGTGGAGGATGGCTCAAGTCCTTGTACCCCTACACTCACCTGAGAAACCTAGAAGCTCCAGGATCTTGGCTCCAGATTGGCCTAGATCCGGCCATTACTGCTATTTGAACAGCGAAGCAGTAAATTTAAGGTATCTCTTTCTACCTGTCTTTCCTTCTGTGTGTAACTCTACATTTCAAATAAAAAAAGAGACACATTTAAAACAAATTCACCATTCTAATGGAAAACATCACTTTTTGGAATTTTCTAGTCAGAATAAACAGATTGGTAAAAACTATAAATCCCAATAGAATTTTGATTTTTTCTAAAATATTCAAATGCTAGAAATGAATTAATACTGTTATTCAAAAATCACATTGGGCTCTTATCAATAAGCAGTTATTAATTATGCTTTAATAATTGATTTGAAAGGTGAATTTGTAGCAACTGTTGAATGATGTAGAAGAAAAGCATCCACACATCACTATATACAAAGCACTAAGCACAAAGCTTCTGGGACAAGCACTATGATTTAGCAGGTAAAGTTATGCCTTGCTACACCCACGTCCCATATGGGCACTAGTTGAAGGCTCTGCTGCTCTACTTTCAATCCAACTCCTTGCTAGTGTGTCTGTGAAAGTAAAACAAAATAACCCAAGTGCAGCAAAACGATGGCTTAGGTCCTTTGACCCCTGACCTCACATGGGAAACTGGGAAGAAGTTCCTGGCTTCAGACCAGCTATTTGGGGAGTGAACAAATGGATAGCAGATATGTCTCACTCTGTGTCCCCATGCCCTTCAAATACACAACTAAATCATGAAAATAAGCATAAAGCTTCTGAAAGCTATCTTAACAGAAGTATTTGTAGATACACATAGAGCAAATCTATTTCTAGTTGTCCCTCTTTCTGATATTTTAGAACTGTTCTTATAAGTTTTCTGTTTATTATTGTGCTTGGTTTAAAAGAAATGTAGCGCTACGAGAGAATCAAGATGGCAGAATAGGGTAAGAATGTGTTTAAATGGATGGAGAAACATTAACCAGTATGAAGCAGAGAGGGCACATTCCAGGAAATAGCAGAGGACAGGACAACAGCATAAGGGTACCTGGAAAATGACAGACACAGGAAAGCAGCAAAAAAAAAAAAAAAAAAAAAAAAAATGGTGTGATGTTGCAGTGACTAATACCCCAGCAGTATTCAGCTAATGATGATCTGATCTCCACAGGCAGCCAGAATTTCACCAAATGCCAGGTGGGAAAGGACTTTCACTGGGAGCTCAGGTGGTAAACCCAGACAAAGAACTGCTAGTACTGCTGGTCTGTTTGATTTGACCAGATGTGGAGACAGAGTGGCAGGTCCCAGACAGGCATGGCGGGATCCGGGTAGGTTTCACAGTGCATTTCGCCCCTCTAATGCCAAACTGGGCACCATTTTGTTTAAGGAGGAAAAGGCAAGGGAAAGGACTGAGCATATTCTGAACCAGGAGTGAAGTCATTTCTGACTCAGCAAACAGCAACAGCATGACATTCTACAGGTTACACTCAAGACAGGTCCAGGTAGCCCTCAGATCTGACTGCCAGCAGATCAAGAACTCTAGTAGTGGCACGTAAGGTGCCATTTTGTACAGTGTGGAAAACGTTTTAGGATTGCAGGGGAAAACAGTAAGCTGTGCATGTGCTGAGCTCAGCAAAAACTCACTGAGCTCAGTGCATTGCACTGGGCCCACAGGAAAATAATATCGAGTATGGCATTGTACAGGCCAAAATAGGTCCATGTGGACCTCAGACCTAAGGGCGAACAGGTTCCTGCAAGATCAGCACCACCAACAAGCTAGCTATATAGCACTCCTGGTGTCTCCTGAATCCTGGATCTGCTTCGACCGGAATCAAGAGAAAGGTTGTACAGACAACGGTGCAGCCTCAGCAGTGTCACAGGAGTGGAGATGGGTAAGCCAGGAGCTGGGGCTATGTAAGCCATGGTGGAAACCTAACATAAGAACCCAGACCAGGAACTTGCTGGAGGGATTGGAACAAGTGACTACAAACAAAGAGCCATGTACCAACTGCAATAAGTAAAATAGAACTGTAGACCTGTGGGTGCAAAGGAGCAAAACCCTATGCAAACTTCAGAGTTCAGTGAGGAAGACATTGAGAAAATAGGGGTTACAGAACTCAAAACTCCTGTTAGAAAGCTTCTTATCAGCAATGAGAAGCATATAAAGCAGGCATTCAAGGAATTCAAGGAATATGTCACACAAGAAATGAATCAAATGAAAGCTAATGCATTAGAAATTAAGAATTCAGTAGAGCTAATTACAAGTACAATGGAGAGTCTCCAAAATAGAATGAAACAAGCAGAAGGAAGAATCTCAGAATTGGAAGATATTTCCTGTTATCAGGGGGAAGCAAACAAAAAGCTGAAAGCAGAGCTGGATCAGGCCAAAAAAAGTATTCAAGAATTGAAAGACACTATTAAGAGGCCTAATATAAGAGTTATGGGAGTCCCAGAAGGTGCAGAAAGAGAAACTGGGTTTACAAATGTATTTAATGGAATCATAAAAGAAAATTTCCCTAATCTAGAGAAAGAATTGGGAAACAACATCCAGGAGGGGCACAGAAGTCCCAACAGGCTTGATCAAAAGTGATCTTCACCAAGACACATGGTAATCAAGCTCCCTTCAACCAAACATAAGGAAAAGTGTTAGGAGACACAGAGTTATGGGCCTTAGACTTGGCCTACCTGACAGCATGCTGCATTGCAAAGCCTGCCTTATGCAAACAGGACCACAGCAAGTAGGATATTGTGGCTAGAACATCCCCTGTTTCCATATACATGATTAGTTTCTCCCCTATTTCAATATAGATGATTAGTTGCTTCCCTGCTTAAATGAAGATAATTAGTTCCAGGAAGGTCCTCCCCTACTCTTACTCCCCTAGAGAAGAAGGTATATATATGAGGAGTAAAATAAAGGGCATGGGCACTCTCTTTCACCAAGTATGTGTGTCCGTGTGTTTCTTGGGCAAGCAGCCTGGGGGCTAGCAGCCTGGTATTCCCAGTCCACCCTCAGGGCTTGAGCATAGTGTCCTGCAGGTCAGGACATATTGGTGGCCTGTACGGGGAATCTGATACGTTGAAGCCACTGAAAAACCTTGCGGTGAAGACTTCAGCCGAAGAATTTGGGGTGCGAGGCAAATAAGGTGAGTCGATAATGGGCTTGGAAATTTGTAATAAAAATGTTGCAGGGGCATAAGTGACTTCATCCCCAGACCCTCTCCCTGTCCTAGGGCATGAGGGACAATCTGAGGGACCCCTGGAACTCTTGAGGCGCATAATTGATTTCATCCCCAGACCTTCTCCCTGTCCTGGGTCACGAGGGATAATCTGAGGGAACCTAGAAAACCGGAGGCAAGCTTAGAATTATGAAATTGTTAAAACATAATGGTAATCTACCCCCACACTATAGTTACTCCCTATTTTTCTGAAAATCTACAGTGGTTGACGTGTGGTGATCTGGACTGGGCCATTTTACTCCTGTCCTGCCAGGACAAGTTCGTTACACATTATCCCCCTTCTCCTATTCTTTCCTTTCTTAAGGTTCACTCTGTCATTTTCCCGAGAATAATTAGAAGGATGGAAATACACTGGGGAATAAGGAGAGTGATCCCACTTCCACTGCCATTGGGACCCATGGCTAGAGTCCTCCCAAAGCTTGTTCAGGAATACTAATACTGAAGCAAAGTGTTGATTTGTTACTCTGGTTGAATGCAGTACGTGTCACCTTGGTAAGGTGGGAAAGTTTCTCTACACTTGCTTATCTCTTTCGTGAACTCTCTTACTGGTTGAATGGTTCCTGGAATGCAGACGCTGAAAATTTGACCAGCACGCTTTGACATCACATCTTTGCCATTAATTCCAGCCATGTTGATCCAATTTCCTGGAATTATCTTGTAGATATTATAGCCCAGGGGTCCATTTATTCAGGAATTGGAAGGGGGTTGCCACTGTGATAACTCCCTTATTCACAGGCCTCCTTTTGCTGGGCCTTCAGCGTAAGCGGCAAAAACAGTGAACACAGGCTCAGGTTGTGGGCAGAAGACAAGTCTTTGCAGCCCTAGAAGGAGGCAAGACCCGCAATTCTGGCTCTCACCTATACAGTAGCCGGGTCTGCTAGTCAAAGATGGGCAACCTCTGACCTGATTGGGTACCAATGTAAGACAGGAGTTAGGCTTTGCCATCTGCTTCAGCTTCCCATGACACGCAAGGACCTGACGGGAGGTCAGATGACCTAACACAGGCACAGTCACTGAGCCATACACTTACTGTATTATAGAAAAAAAATAGAAGGGAGAGCTGTTAGGAGACACAGAGTTATGGGCCTTAGACTTGGCCTACCTGACAGCATGCTGCATTGCAAAGCCTGCCTTATGCAAACAGGACCACAGCAAGTAGGATATTATGGCTAGAACATCCCGTGCAGAGCAAGTAGAACAGAACTTCCACCCTTGTTCCTGTTCAAATAATTAGTTCCTCCCTGTTTCCATATACATGATTAGTTTCTCCCCTGTTTCAATATAGATTATTAGTTGTTTCCATGCTTCAATGAACATAATTAGTTCCAGGAAGGCCCTCCCCTACTCTTACTACCCTAAAGAAGAAGGTATATATATATAGAGAGAGAGAGAGAGAGTAAAATAAAGGGCATAGGCACTCTCCTTTACCAAATATGTGTGTCCGTGTGTTTCTTGGGCCAGCAGTCTGGGGGCCAGCAGCCTGGCATTCCCAGTCTACCCTCAGGGTTTGAGTGTAGTGTCCTGCAGGTCTGGACAGAAAAGATCCTTATATGTGCACATGAAAAAAAGCAAGTGACATATAAAGGAATGCCAATTAAACTCACAGGTGACCTCTCACAGGAAACTCAACAGGCAAGAAGAGAATAGAGCAACATATTCCAGATTCTAAAAGAAAAAAATTGTCAGCTCAGGATAACATTCCCAGCAAAGCTTTCTTTTGACTTCAAAAATAAAATAAAATTTGTCCACAGCAAAGCTAAAATTTGCCTCTTTCAAACCTACCATCCACATGATCCTCTCGACAGAAAATAGGAATAGCACCCACCAAAACCAAAGGCAAATGTGAATAACATCCAAATAAAATGACAACAGAAGACTAAACCAGTGAACAAGATGTTGCTAAAATGACAGGACCAAATTACCACCCATCCATATTACCCCTGAATGTAAATGGCTTAAACTCATCAATCAAATGTCATAGATTAGTAGGCCATATTAAAAAACAAAACCCATCTATTTGTTGTTTACAGGAGACACATTTCACAAACAATGATCACCAAAAACTATAACTCATGAATTTTATTTTTTTGTTAATTTCATCTCTTCAAAACATTTTCTTCTGATTAAATTGATCAATGACTCATAGATCATATAATAGCATCATTTTCTTCAAGAACGTTCTTGATTTTCTTTATCCTTTCTTCTGCAACACATTAGTCATTAAGGCATGTTATTTAACTTCATGACGTTGTAAATTTCTGTTTTTCTTCCTGTTGTTGGTTTTGAATTGTGGCTTTTCATTGAAGGGGACGTACAGTAACTGTGAAATGGACATTAATATTCCCAGATGTGAGGATAAAATGTAGTATACATTTCTACTTCCAGACTAAAGATAGACTCCCAATGAAACTGTTCACTATCTGGCAATAAGATGCTGGACTTTCTGCCATTGTCCATGCCCACAATAATGGACATATGACTGTGTATGAAGAACTATACTTTAGTAATGATATAAAGGAACTTGGTGGGTAGGTTCGTGGGGTGAATTGGGGATTGGATAAAGGAAATCCCAGTGGCCTATTGAACTGTATCATAAAATGATAATGACAACAATAATAAATAAAGATTTTAAAAAATAAAATAAAAGTAATGTACTAAGCCTGGCTAGGAAGCCTAGCAGCTAAAGTCCTCGCTTTGAACACACCAGGATACCACATGGGTGCAGGTTCTAATCCTGGCAGTTCCACTTCCCATCCAACTCCCTGTTTGTGGCCTGGGAAAGCGACAGAGGACAGCCCAAAGCCATGGGACCTCGCACCTGCATGGGAGACCTGGAGGAAGTTCCTGGCTCCGGACTTCGGATTGGTGTGCCATCAGCCATTGCGAGCATTTGGGTAGTGAATCATCAGACAAAAGATCTTCCTCTCTGTCTCTTCTCCTCTCTGTATATCTGACTTTGCAATAAAAACAAAATAAATCTTTAAAAAAATGTAGCTGATGATCCCTAGAATCCAATTTTCAAGCCTGTTGTCAATACAAATTAAGTTCTACGGCAACCTACTGTGCCTTAGATTTTTTCTGGGAAATACAGGATGAGTGGAATCTCTTTACTGTACAATAATATTCCTGTAGCTTCTCTGTTTTGATAAACAAAAAGGAGCATCTTGAAGAGGTAACACATTTATCATATAAGAAAGTAAAATGTGAATTTCACTTATTAATTTTCAATGTAATAAATCTGCATATCTAAAATATTGATGTGAAGCAGATGTCAACATTTAAATTAACCCAGGAAAAGATACACACATTTCCACAACTGTAAA
The DNA here is from genome assembly GCF_030435755.1 of Ochotona princeps. Taxonomy (NCBI): domain Eukaryota; kingdom Metazoa; phylum Chordata; class Mammalia; order Lagomorpha; family Ochotonidae; genus Ochotona; species Ochotona princeps. The sequence goes on from NC_080865.1 coordinate 50,485,170, forward strand.
ATTATTCCCTCATTCAACTGTCAATGAAATGAAACACATTTTTTCAAAATAATTCAGTTATTTGTCTTGATATGAAATTTAACATATCAATAAACTAAAATTAATAAATTTCATCATTTACAGTGTTTATTGAATATTTTTTAATTAGAAATTTAAGATGTTGAAATATGCCTTTATAGTTTTTAAAAGATTTTTATTATTTCATTTCTATTGCAAAGGCAGATCCTGAAAACAAAAATCAAGCCATAGGAATCACAATTCCAGACCTCAAGATATACTATAGGGCAGTGGTCATCAAAACAGTCTGGTACTGGTAGAAAAACAAAGAACAATGCAACAGAATAGAAACACCAGAAGGAAACACACATAAATAGCCAAGTACTATCTGACACAAAAACTGAAACCAATCCAAGGAAAAAGTCTGATCTCCAACAAGTGCTGTTGGAACAATTGGATAACAGCCTAAATAGGTAAGAGGCAAGACCCACTACCTGTCACCTTATACAAAAATTAGCTCTGAATGGATCAAGGGCATAAATCTACACCCAGATACCATCAAACTGTTAGAGGAAAGCATAGGAAGCACTCTCCTCTCCAAGATATAGGAATGGGGAAAGATCTAGGAAAAGACACCAAAAGCACAGGTAGTCAAAGTCAAAATAAACAAATGGGACAATACCAAGCTGAGATGCTTCTGTACAGAAAAGGAAATAATCAACAAAGCACAGAAGCAACCAACAAATGGGAGAAAATCATTGCACACTGTGCAACTGATAAGGGACTAATATCCAGGATTTGCAAAGAGCTTCAGAAACCAGTGACAGAAAAACGAACAACCTTGTAAAAAAAAATGGGCAAGGGAAATGAACGGACTTTAAAAAAAACACACACACACACACAAATTTGAATGGCTAATAGACATATGAGCAGATGTTCAGGCTCCCTGGCAGTCAGGGAGATACAAATGAAAATCACATTGAAATTTCACCTAACTCCAGTGAGATTGGCCTACATTCAGAAAGCTACTAACAACATCTGCTGGCGTGGATGTGGGAAGAAAGGAACCCACCTCTAGTGTTAGTGGGAATGTAGTCTACTACAACCACTATGGAAGTTAGTATGGAGAGTACTTTGAGAATGACCCAGCTATCCCATTTCTGGGAATATATCCAAAGGAAATAAAAATTGCATATGAGAATGGGATTTGCAACCCTATATTTGCAACAGCATCCAAAAAGGAGTGGCTAAAAAAAAAAAACACTGTGGGAGAATCAAGATAGCACAATACAGTAAGGACAAGTTTATACAGATGGAAAAACATGAGTAAGGGTGAACCAGAGAGGGCACATTCTAGGAAGAATGAAAAGACAGACCAATGGAAAAAGGACACCTGGAGACTGACAGACACGGGAAAGCAGCGGACACAATGGTGTGATGTTGCAGTGACCAGATACCCCAGCAGCAGTCAACAAATAGCGATCTGAACTCCACCAACAGCAGGACCTCCACCATCAGTCAGGTGGGAAGGAGATTTCACCAGGAACTCAGGAGGTAAACCCAGACAATTGCCCATTGTGTTGGTTTGTTTGATTTGACAAGGAGCAGACACAGCAACAGAGCTCAAACTAGTGGTGTGGGAACAAAGTGGATTTCACACCACAGACCCCCACAAGAACCGAATTGGGCTCCATTTTATATAGGGAGACAAAGACTCTGGGACAAGACTGCTCCTGCACTGAGCTGTAAGTGAACTCATTTCTGGCTCAATTCATTGCAATAAGATATCATCCTACATATTCCACCCAAAATAGATCCAGGTAGCAGCCAGACCTAATGACCAGCAGATCAACAACTCCATGAATGGCATATCAGGCGCCATTTTGTACAGCGTGGCAAGGGCTTTGAGAATACAGGGACAGCAGTGAGCTGTGTATGTGTTGAGCTGGGAGTGAACTCACTTCCAGTTCAGTGCATTGCACTGGTCCCACAGGGAAAATAATACTGACTTTGGCATCCTACAACTCAAAATAGCTCCATGTGGCCCTCAGACCTAACTGCCAGCAGATTCAGGCAAGAGCAGCACCACCAACAAGCTAGCTATTTGGGACAGCTTGAACCAGAAGTGGGAGAAAACTTGTACAGACAGTGGTGCAGCCTCATCATGGGATCTCACGATGAGCAGAGTAGTGAGCCAGGATCTGGGGCTACAGAGACCATGGAGGAAGACTAACACAAGAGCCAAGATCTGAAACTCACTGGAGGGAATGCCACAAGTGAATGTACATAAAGAACTGTGTACCCAACACAATAATAAAATTGAATTGTAGACCTGTGGGTGACACAACTTAGAAATGTGCCCTAAGGAGAATAATCTGCTAACCAGAAGTACAATGGCCAAGAGCAAAAAAGACATAAGTCTCAAAGAATGTTACTGCAGACTTCCCCGCATAGCAAAAAAAAAAAAAAAAAAAAAAAAAAAGCCTTTGCCAAACTCAGAGTTAACTGAGGAATACGTTGAGAAAATGGGGAATACAGAATTCAGAAAACTCACTATAATGCTTCTTATCAACAACGAGAAGCACATAAAGGGATTTAAGGAGTATGTCACACGGGAAACAGCAACACCAAAACAAAAGCAAGCAGAATTATTGGAAATGAAGGATGCAGTGCAGCAAATTTTAAAAATCAGTGGAAAGTCTCCATAATAAAATGAAAGAGGCAGAAAAAAGAATCTCAGAAAATCTCAGAATTGGAAGAAATTACTTGTCTAAATGGGAAAACAATTTAAAACCTGGGTCAAGCTAAATCAAAGTATTCAAGAATTAAGAGACATTATTAAAAGGATGAGTATAAGAGTTATGGGAGTTCTGGAAGGCACAGAAATATAAGTTGGGTTTTCAAATGTATTTAATGAAATAATAAAGGAAATTTTCCCTAATCTGGAGAAAGAATTGGGAAACAACATTCAGGAGGGGCACAGAACTCCCAGCAGGTTTGAAAAAAGGCGATCTTCATCACGACTCATGATAATCAAGCTTTCTTCAATCAAAAATAAGGAAATGATTTTTAAATGTGCACGTGAAAAAAGTCAACTGACATATAGAGGAACAGTGATCAGACTCACAGCCGACCTTTCACAGGAAACTATGATTCAGAGAGATTGGAGCAATACATTCCAAATGTAAAAGCAAAAATATTTTAAGCCCAGAATGACATACCCAGCAAAGCTTCCCTTTGCCTTTGAAAATGAAATAAAATTCTTTCATAGTAAAGAAAAACCTCAAATATACCTCTTCCAGATCTTCCACACAAATGATACGTAAAGATGTTCTCTTGACAGAAAAAAGGAATAGCACCCACCAAAAGCAAAGGCAAATGTGAAGAACATCCCAGTAAAGCAACCACAAAAACTAAATTGCTAAAATGATAGGAACAAATTACCCCCCATTCATATTAACCTTGAATGTAAGTGGATTAAACTCATCAATCAAACATAGTTTGGTAGACCATATTAGAAAGCAAAACCAAACTATTTGTTGCCTACAGGAGACACATCACCAACAAAGATCACTGGAAACTATATCTCTTGGATTTTGATGTTTTTGGTTTTTAGTTTCATTTCTTCAAAACAGTTTTTTTTCTCATTAAAATTCATCAGTGATCGATGGATCATACAGTAGCATCATTTGCTTCAAGAAGGTTCTTGATTCTCTTTTTCAATTCTTCAGAGACACATTAGTCATTCAGTAGCATGTTATTTAACTTCATGGCATTGTTAATTTCTATTTTTCTTTCTGTTGTTGATTTTGCTTGTGGCTTTTCATGTAAGAGGATATATAGTAGTTGTGTAATGGAGACTATCATATCCAAATATGAGGATACAATGCAGTATGCATCTCTATTTCGAGATCAAAGATGGACTCCCAATGAAACTGTCAAATATAACTTGGCAGTAGGATGCTGAACTCTCTGCCATTGTCCACGCCTGCAATGATGGTCTTAAGACTGTCTATGAAGAACTATACTATTATAACAACGTATGGGAACTCAGTGAGTGGGGGAGAACTTGGAGAGGGGGAAACGGAAACGGAAATCCCAGGGCTTACAAAACTGTACTATAAAAGGATAATAATAATTAAAATGGAAAAATACAATGAGACATTAAAAAGCCATTCAAAGTTTACACTTTAGGGCCTAGCACAGCAGCCTAGTGGCTAACGTCCTTGCCTTGAACACACCAGGATCCCATATGGACATTAGTTCTAATCCTAGTGGCACTGCTTTCCATTCAGCTCCCTGATTATAAGCCTGGGAAAGCAGTCGAGGACAGCACAAAGCCTTGGGACCCTCCACCCACATGGAAGACCCAGAAGAGGCTCCAGGTTCCTGGTTTCAGATCCGCACAGCTCCAGCCATTGCAGCTGTTTGGGGAGTGAATCAACAAATAAAAGATCTTCCTCTCTGTCTCTCTTCCTCTCTGTATATCTGGCTTTCCAATAAAAATAATTTTTTTTAAGTTTACAGTGCAATATAGAAAAAACTACTCAATATGTGGAAAAAAGGAAACTGGTGCATCAACATAATAGAATACTACTCAGCCATTAAGAAGAATGAAATTATACCATTTATAACCAAATGGTCCCAACTAGAAGACCATTATGCTCAGTGAAATAAGTCAATCCCCAAACGACAAATACCATATGTTCTCTTTGATATAAGGAAAACTTCATGCAAAATATTAGATCAATAGCCCTTTTAAATCTGCTTTTCTTGCAATCTGTGGAGTTTGATAGTTTTGTTCTTACTTTCATTTCTTCAAAGTAGTTTCTTCTCTCTTATTAAATTCTTCATTGACTCATATATCATGTAGTAGCACCATTTTCTCTAAGATGGTTTTTTTGTTCTCGATTTTATTTCTTCATCAACACATTGGTCATTCCATAGCATGTTATTTAACCCCAAGCTGTTGTAATTTTCTTGACTTTGTTCCTGTTGTTGATTTTGTTTTATGGCTTTTAATTTAAGGGAATGTATAGTAACAGCATAATAAAGACTGGCATATTCAGATGTGAAGACGCAGTGCAGTATACATCTCTGTTATTACTTCAATATGCTATATTTATGTGTTCTTCTGTGTGCTCCACATGGGTGCATGGTCCCATGGCTTTAGGCCATCCTTCACTTCTTTCCCCGGCCACAAGTAGGGAACTGAATGGAAAGTAGAGCAGCCAAGCCACAAACTGTTGGGAATGTTGGCTCTATCTTGACAATATATGGACTGTCTGCCACTGTCCATACTGGAAATATTAGGACGCACATGAGTAGAAGATTGATGGACTTATGACTGCTTATGAAGGACTATACTATTGACAGAATAATTCTTATTACGGCAAGCATTGTTCTTCATAATCTGGCCTTTTATAACCTGAACTCCACAGTACCCATGAGAATCCCAACCCAGTTCAGCCTGAGCTTTGACAGAGTTGACATTATTCCAGCTCTCAACCCACTCTCCCACATCACACCAAAAGACAGTGGTAGAAAATCCCAGCTCCTCCACTTTCCATCCAGCTCCCTCTTCATGGCCTGGGAAGGCAGTCAAGGATGGCCCAAGGTTTTGGGACCCTGCATCCACATGGGAGACCAGGAAGAAGCTCCTGACTCCTGGTTTAAGATCAGCTCAGCACTGGCCATTCCCACGACTTGTGCAGTGAGCCAGTGGATGGAAGATCTTTCTCTCTGTATCTCCTTTTCTCTGTATATCTGCCTTTCCAATAAAAATAAGTAAATCTAAAAAAACTTGTGGTATTACTAAACATACATTTTTAATGAGCTACAAAAATATTTTTATTATTTTGTTTTTATGGGAAGGCAGGTTTAATTTTATGAAGAGAAGGAGAGACAGAGAGAAAGACCCTCCATCCACTGGTTCACTCCCAAAATGGCCACATTGACAAATGCTGAGCTGATTTGAAGCTAATAGCCAGGAGCTTCCTCAGGCTCTCCTATGCATGTGCAGTGTCCCAAGGTTTTGGGCAATCCTCCACCTCCACCACTACACCTACCCAAGGCACAAGCAAGGAGCTGGATATGTAGTGGAGCAACTGGGACATGGACAGGCACCCATATAGGATCCTGGTGCTTCCATGATGCGGATTTAACAATTGAGTCATTGCAAAGGGCCTTTTAAATGTAAGCATTAATAGAGACTTTGAGCATACAAAGTTACCCAGACAGTCCGAGCTTAACCTCCAATATTTGCCAACATTTTCATGAATTTTTAGAATGAAGTGAAGGAATTTTTCAAAAAGCCTGAAATTCCTGATAGATTAATTGAATCATATAAATTGGTAAGAGTGCCCAGAGCACAATGGCTCAATTGGATAATGCTGCCCTTTCAGGTGCCAGCATTCCCTATAGGTGCCGGATCATGCCCTGGCTGCCCTACTTTCCATCCAGTTCCCTGCTGGTGGCCTGGGAAAGAAGTGAAGGATGGCCTAAAGCCTTGGGACCCCGCACCCATGTGGAGTACACAGAAAGAAGCATAAAGATAACGCATTGAACCAATAGTATGAGTTAATAAAGTATAAAAATGCATGCAAAATGGTATCCTCCTGAAAGAAATAGCATAAAAATTGAAGCTTTGTTAATTAAAGTAGGAAGTGTAAGAAATAATAGATGATAAGTAAATAGTATTGCTCCAATTCCAAGTAGATCGAAATGAGGAGGAAACAGGTAAGAAACAAACAACATCACTATCAAAAGCTCAAAGTATGTAGAGAAATTAAGTCTTACACCACAGACTGTGAACAGCACAGCCCAAGAGTATTAAGCACTCTGTGAGAAACTGCTTTTGTTTTCATACACAACACTGCCATATGCTTCAGTTACCTAAAACTGAGTTGGACAAATGAACTTGTAAGTGGAATGGTTTTCACCAAATAAGGTCTATTGGTAAATGTTTATATTCCTACTGTTTCCTTTATGACTAAACTTGGAAGGAAGGAATAGTGTAGTACAAGCTTTCCTGTGATTCAGTATTTTAAAACCACGTTCATCAGCAAAGCACAAAAACTTTCACATGAGATGTTGCTTTCTGAATCAATTTTTTGATGTGATTAAAAACCTGTAAACTCGTGATCTAGACTTAGAGTTCTGACAATACAAAACATGGTTGGACTAAAATGGCTATGGAGGGGTTCATGTTGTGACACAGTGGGTTAAGCCATCACTTACGAGGCTCACATCCACATCCCTGCTACCCTACTTTAGTTCAGCTTCCTGGTAAGCATCCAGGGAGACATCAAGGGACGACTTATGTGTTTGAGCCCCTGGCACCCATGTGAGATTCGCAAATGGAGTTCCTGTCCCCTGGCTTTGTCATAGCCTAACCCTAGTTATTACCATTTAGGGAATAAAGCAGTAAATGGAAGAGCTCTCTCTTCTTGTCTCCCTTTCTGTGAATCTACCTTTCAAATAAATAAAAACATCTATAAAAAAATAAGGTAAAATAGTGCTATTTAAAATGGATTTTAAAACTGTATATCATATAACACAAATAATGTAAAATATATGAATTAAAAAATATATTTTTCAAAGATGTATTTTATTTATTTGAAAGGCAGAGGAACAGAGTGTGAGAGGAATAAATAAAGTAAGAAGTTGTCCATTTAATGGTTTATTTTCTATACAACAGCCACAGTGGCTGGAGCAGGGCCAGGCCAAAGCTGGGACCAAAAACTCAATCTGTGTCTCACACTTGGTAGATAGGGTCCCAGGAACTTGAATCATCTTATAATGTTTTTCCAGGCATATTAGTAAAGAGTAGGATCAGAAATGGAGTACTTGGGACTCAAACTTGTACCCCAGTACAGGATACTCACAATATATGCAACAACTCAATTCACCAAACCATAACCCTGACCCTTAACTAAATGATATATTTAAGTGAATTGTCTCACTGTCCTTTAGATACATCCCCTTTCTTTATGGCAAACCATTTTATGGTACAAAATCAACTAGACATGTTACATTCAATTATGCTGAGGAACACTCCTGAAATTCACTCCTTGTATGGTTTGAGTGTATTTTTTTCTAAGAAGGCTATTCCAAAGCAAAGTAAACCATCTTAAAGAGAGCCTTCTAATGTTTGCTAATAAAACTTGCAAAGGCAACTAAGAACACACATTAAATTAGCATACAAAATATCATACCAAAATTTAATTTTGCCTTCTGAGAAATCCTACAAGATGATCCATTTTTCTGCTAATTAAAACATCCATACCAGAACACCAAATAATTAAATAACACTGGATCATTTCCATCTCCATTAGCTCCCCTCAATTCAAGGATTGATCCACCTTGTTTTAATGGACAGAATTTCAGACACACATTGCCTTTTTCTGGGAAAACTGCTTCCTGGATAAATTACCTTCCCCTAGCATTTTTAATCTATCAACCCATTCTGCACACTGCTTTCAGAAGCAACATTCTAAAAAGCAAATTTTCTTTTTATGCCCCTGCCAAAAATATTTCAGTGATTCCCTGTTGCCCACAGGTTAATTCTAAAATTTCTTACTGAATAGCAGGCTAAAAATACCCTTCTGAAATAATAATTTCATTTACCCATGCTTACTGAAATCCCAATACTCTCTTCCATGTTGAATGAATGTGTTTCCCCCTCATTCAAGACTCAGCTTGAATCTCATCTCTCTTATGAATCTTGTCCCAACTTCGATCAAATGAATTGGTTGTGATATTTTCTGGATTCTAATAACATTTTACACCATGCAGTATGCAGGTTGGGAAAAGTAAGAGACAGAAATGAACACAAATAGAGCACTGGATTCCACCAGAGAGTTACAAAAGAGTTGTCAGACATAATTCTAATTTGACCAAAGAATGTTATATTTTATAGCTTATACACAGCTGGGATAAGATTTCATTAAAGAAATCATTCTGTTCAGAAATGAAGCATCATAAAACAGAGTAATAATGGGGGAAAACATACTCTTTGGTGCGAGATAGAAATAGATTTTATTTCATCACTTAGTCATTTACTAGGTGTGTGATTTTGAACAATTAGTGCTCCTATATACTTTTCCAATACTGTTATTTATTACTTACCTCCTTTTAAACTACTCTGTAGTTGGTCAGAGTAATTAAAGGTTTCCTAAACACTTCACACTATTTTGTATCATTTTAAATATTTACTCTTTCCCAAATGTCTTTACTCTGCTATATTCATTTTTTATTTATATTCAAGACCAGTTAAGTGCTACTTAATCCTACACAGAGCTCTATAATTTCATCTCTTCAACTTTACAACATACTAACATTTCTTATGCTTTTAAATTCTTTGTGTGCCTTATGTACTAGGCTAAGTAAGCCTCAGTATGACCTTGCTTGTTACAATATTGAAATGCTTCTATACAGCTTGGCAAATATCCAGTGACAACTACATTTTCTACTGGAATACTTTCCCATATCAGTCTCCAACGACCAATAAACAAAACACTGTACTAGTTTTGTTCAGGAAAGTAACTGCCAAGATGGCAAATGTTTGCAAAAATATGAAACAGAAATAATGAGTATTCATGAACTGTAGAAAAATCATTCAAAGTTAATCCTAAATGGGCATTGTGATTTTAAAAAAGGAAAAGATGAACTATAAATTGTACAATAGTATAGATTTATTGAGTCCTGAAAGGAATGAAGAGAAAAAAATATACAGTCAACACTAGAAGAAACTGCAGCTGAGAGTTTTCAAATTTGAACAAATTTAACAAATGCAAAACAGAAAAGTTAAAGTGAGTTCATAGGACACATCATACAGCAACAAAAGGAAGACAAAAGTACATGTAAATACATGTTTATTGTTGAAATGAAAAAAACATTTACCTTCAGAGAAACAGCAGACAAGACTTCTGATTTTGAAATTTCCTTAATAAAATCTTCATTACTTTTAGAAAAGAGCTGCCAACCTAAACTTATATACACAGTGAAAAAAAAGTATCCTAAGAATGAAAATAATCATCTTTACTTCCGAGTCAAAGATGGACTCCTTCTGAAACTGTTAAATATATGTTCACAAGTGGATGCTGGATTCTCTGCTATTGTCCATGCCGGCAATGTCAGGATACACTTAAATAGCAGAATGATGGACTTATGATTGCTTATGGAGGACTATACTGTTGTAATATAGGGGAAATAAGTTGAGGGGAGGGAATTCGTGGCAGGGTCAAAGGAAATCCTAGAGCTTATGGAATTGTATCATAAAATATTTTTTTAAAAAAATGAATGAACAAGGACAGGAGAGGATGCTGCAACAGCTAATATCACCAACATGGCAACAAATCCATGCTTCAAGGATTTCAGGAATCACACATGTAAATTATTATCAGCTTATTTCAATGTGTATTAAGATATGCATGAAATAAAGCTTGTGATAGGGTGAACCTTTACCGTTCAGCTCTGACTGCAAAGTACATAAAAATATAAAAATATAAACATTTCCTAATGAACCTGTTAAATATATCTTGACAATAGGATGCTGGATTTTCTACCACTGCTTATACCTACAATGTCATGATACACTTAAATAGCGGAATGATGGACTTGTGACTGTTGCTGAAGAACTATATAATAACATAGGGGAAAAGAGTGGGGAGAAGGAGGTATAGCGAGGATGGAAAGGGAAATCCTGAGCCTATGCAACTGCATCATGAAGAATTAAAAAAAAAAAAGTGTGGCCCGGTAGCCTAGTAGTTAAGGTCTTCTCCTTGCATGCAACAGGATCCCATAAGGCAACCAGTTCTAATCCCAACAACCCCACTTCCCATTCATCTCCCTGCTTGTGGACTGGAAAAGCAACCGAGAAAGGCACAAAGCCTTAGAGCCTGCACCCTCGTGGTAGACCCAGAAAGATGTTCCTGGATACTGGCTTTGGAGAGGTTCAACTCCAGCCATTGAAGCACTTGGGGAGTGAGCCAATGGACAGATCTTTCTCTTTGTCTCTCCTCCTCTCTGTATACTTGACTTTCCAATTAAAAAAAAACTTTAAGAAGAGAGAGAGAGAATGAATATAAGGTCCAGGCTTGGCAACCTAGTGACTAAAGTCCTCAACTTGCATGCGCCATGATCCAATATGAGTGCTAGTTCCAGTTGCAGCTGCTCTGCTTCAAATCCAGCTCCCTGCTTGTGGCCTGGGAAAGTAGCAGAGGATGGCTCATGGCCTTGGCACCCTGCACCCTTGTGGGAGAACTTGAAGAAACTCCTGGCTCCTGGTTTCAGATAGGCTCAGCCCTGGCCATTGTGGCACTTGGGGAGTGAGCCAGTGGACAGATCTTTCTCTCTGTCTCTTCTTCTCTCTGTAATCTCAATTTCCAATAAAAATAAATAAATCTATAAAAATCATTTTAAAAATTTAAAAAACAAGAAAAAATGAAAAATCAGAGAAAAACCTGAAAGTTTACCCCCAAGAAAACTGACACTAAAGAGAATTTCAAAGTGTTTAACAATAAGAAGAAAGGGCCCGGTGTAATGGCTCAGTGGCTAAAACCTCGCCTTCCACATACCAGGAGCCCATGCGGGCACTAGTTTGTGTCCCAGTTGATCCTCTTCCTTTCCAGCCCACCTGGGAGACCTGAAAGAAGCTCCTGGCTCCTGGCTTCAGATCATCTCAGCTCTAGCCATTGCGCATACTATGAGAGTGAACCAGAGGATGGAAGTTCTTTTTTTCTGCATCTCCTTCTCTCTGTAAATTTGTCTTTCCAATAAAAAATAAGTCTTTGAAAAAATAAGAAATGAAATAATTAAAAATGAGTGGTCAAAAACATGGGAAGAGTGACTGGGCGATGAATCAACAGGATAATCCTCCACCACGTTGTTCTCACCACCCAAATGGATGCTGATTTATGGCTGTTCCACAATCCAGTTTCCTGTTATGACCTGGGAAAGCAATATAGGATGGCCTAAGCATTTGTGTGCACAAATGTGGTTGACCTGGAAGAGATTCCTGGCTCCCAGTTTTGGATCAGCTCTGCTCTGGCCATTGTGGCTATTTGGAAAGTGAACCAGTGAATGAGAGAACTTCTCTATTTCCTTGTGTAAATCCTCCCTTCAAATAAAAATAAATGTATATTTTTTAAAAAATGTGAAAAGAGATGAAATGAAGAACTATATAAATGGTGAGTATGTAGACAAACACATACTGATACTGGTCCTATAAGACAAATGCTAGCTGATGTGTAGATATCTATGTATGGGAAGAAAGGAGCGAGAAAAGAGGAGGTAAAGGGAGAAGGATTAAAATACTGTGCATAATTAACAGATAGTACTTGGAAAATGAAGTATTATAAATTCATTCTAGTGTCCTAGAAAAATACAAAATATCAATTATTTTTTCTTAATTTAAAGGTATATAATGTAACTATTAGAATATCTGAATAAAATAGGAGAAACTAATGGAAGAAAGGGAATAATAAAATTATTTAATACATAAAAAACAATAAACTAGTGTTGTAGTATGGCAAGTTACACTATGATAAGGCCAGAATTCAAGGTTGGAGTGCAGGTTTGAGCCCTAGGTGTTCTACTTCCCATAAAGCTCCTTAACTAGAGAAAAAGTAGAAGACAGCTCAATTAGTTGCATCCCTGTTACATGTGAAAATGAAGTTGCAGACTCCTGGCTTTGGCCTGGCCTAGATCCTGTCTTGTGGTCATTTGGTAGGTGAAGCATCAGGTAGATCTCTTTCTCCTTATTATTCTCTCTCTCTCTCTCTCTCTCTCTCTTTTGAATTCTGTCTTTCAAAGTAATTAATCTCCAGGGTTTCTGTAGTCTGCACCGTGGCACAACCTGCAAAGGTGTAGCCTGCCATGCAGGGATCAATGATGGATGCTGGTTCAAGTCCCAGCCATTCTACTTCTGGTCCAGCTCACTGCTGATGGTCCAGGAAAGCAGCAGAGGATGGAACAAGTGCTTGAGTCCCTGCACCCATGTCGGAGATCTGGATGAAGCTCCTGACTCCTGGCTTACTCCTGGCTCAACCACAGACACTGTGGCCATTTGGGGAATAAACTAGGAATAGGAGATCTTTATCTGTGTGTGTGTGTGTGTGTGTGTCTCTCTGTAACTCCGCCTTTAAAATAAATAAATAAATCTTTAGAGAAAACTTGAGCATTTGTGTACACCAAACACTACAAACAAACTAAAAGAAACCACAAGGAAATGGAATAATAAGAGACAAGAGACATAAAACACAAAAATGAATATGAGAAAGTTCAGTGTTTGACTAATTACATTAAATGCAAATAGATTAAGTGGTACAAGTTAAAAAAAAAAAGATTGCTAGACTGGGAGAATAAAATTCAACAAATCAGAAAATAGCCATATGATGTGAAGCTTAGAATTTACATTAGAATGGCTTTATGAGATGAAGCAAAAATAATTAAAAGAAGACATTTTTAAATACATAATAATGAAATCAATAAGTATGGGATTTTGTGGAAAAGAGTTTATTCCAAACATAAAAGAAAAAATCATGGACTTCAAATTGCAAATCAAGAAAACAGAATTTTTAAGAAACCAAGATATTGATATCAAAATAAATTTAATTCAATCAGAAGAAATATAAAAGCAGAAAATATAGAAAACAGATAATAGAGAAGACCAACCAAACTAGCTTACTAAAAGTTGAATAATGACACATCTACGACAAATGAGCAAGAAAGCAGAAAACTAAGCAAAGTGACTAGTGTCAGGAACAAAATGGAGGAAAAAAATTACCAGATCTGTGATCATTGTAAAGATACTAGGATATTATTATAAAATATGTATTGTGCACTAGTCTGAGTTTTTTTCTTTTTCAAAGATCTATCCATCTTCATTGGAAAAGCAGATCTACAGAGAGGAGGAGAGAGAGAAAGACCCTCTGTCCACTGGTCACCTCCCAACTGCCTACAATGCCTGGAGAAGAGCTGATATGAAGCCAAAAGACAGGAGCCTCTTCTGGTCTCCCACATGGGTGCAGGGTTCTAAGGCCCTTGCTAATTCTCCACTGCCCTACCAGGCCACATGCAGGAAGCTGGATTGGAAGTGGAGCAATTGGAACATGAACCATTGATAATGTGGGATCATGGTGGCTGCAGGGTGAGGACCCAGCCAATAGGCCATTGCACCAGGCCCACCAGCCTAAAATTTAATTTAAATTAATTTACTCATTGAAATATACAAATTATCTAGGCTACCCAAACAAGTAAAAAGAACAAATTGTTCTTAACTAATAAAAAATTGAATTCACAAGCAAAACTTCTCAAGTAAGAAAATTCACAACCAAATGACATCACTGATGAGTTCTACTAAACTTGCAAGAAGCATATGCCTTCAAGATTATGCAAAATTTTCCAGTGAACAAGAAAATATAAATGTTTCTAATTTATTTTATGAGACCAGTATACCCTTAATGTTAGAACTCCTCAAAAAGGCTAATGGTATTCTAAAGATGGCAGAAGAAAAAAGTTGTAGCCTTCATTTGTCCCACAGAAGCACCAATTTAATGATGATGTTTCAATGAAAGCACATTTATGAGTTTTACAAAGTACAGTTAAGATCCTGTTGTACTCCAAGTAGGCACAAATCTAAAAACAATCATTTTGAAATGAATAGCAAGAACTGATTTATCCACATAACTCCTCACTCAAGCCAATGCAGCTCAATGTTGTCAAAGAATATTCCAGGCCACAACTTCTGAGAGATGGGAGACAGTAGAGCATCTTTCCAAGGCTCTGAATTTTTGGAGTTCTGCTCAAGGGACTGGTTCTATTTCATCTAGGTCAAAATTCTGACAGACATAGTTTCAATGCCCAGATTTATTGAAAATAAGGAAGAGCAGGTGGGGGCAACTTGTAGATACCATGACTTGGTAAAATCAAAAGCAGATGTACAACTTGAGGCCTATCCCATAGGAGAAAGGGAGAAAGTGTAAACATTAAGTATTCTTGATTTCTTGAGTGCTTCCTCATGGAATCATACATGTCTTGCTAGATGTTAGACATACATGGAATAATTGAATGCCTGGTAGCTGCTGATATTAATAGACAAGAAGTGTGCA
Source organism: Ochotona princeps (assembly GCF_030435755.1). Classification (NCBI taxonomy): domain Eukaryota; kingdom Metazoa; phylum Chordata; class Mammalia; order Lagomorpha; family Ochotonidae; genus Ochotona; species Ochotona princeps. The sequence continues at coordinate 50,500,280 of NC_080865.1, forward strand.
ATACTATTATAGAACAAAACTTGGAGTGCCACTAACAGGCACCAGAGGGAGCAAGTTATTAGAAGCTACTGAAAAAGAAACTGATGAGCCAAACCAATTAAGCAAATTCCATGCACAGACAAAGAGAAGTTACATTGTCCCTTCCACCACCCCCTAAGAAAGGCTTTAGAGGTGCCATAATCTCTAGCTGGTCTATCATTGAGAATATTCCTGGAAATGAAGCTAATCAATCAATAAATAGAAGTGCTTACATTTTCAAGTGTGTAAACCCTAACATAAATTTACGAGACACACATAAAAAACAGGAAGACATAGCATAAGAACAAAATCCGAAATGAATCTCCAGAAACTCATCACGCAAAAATTAAGACATATTTTTTATCTGACAGTGAATACACAGTAGTCAACATAAATATATTTCATGCCCTCAAGAGAAAAATTCCATGAAAAAAATGACCATACCAAAAAAATTAGAAAGAAAAGAAAAAGTGTTCAAAATTTTAGAGATAAAGAATACACATATGCAATGAATATTTTCACAGGCTCAATTCAACAGCAGACTTGATAAACAGAAGAATAAACATAAAAAGACACATTATTTGCATTACATAATTATAAGAAAAAGGAAAATAGAATGAAACATTCAGGGAAGACTTCTTTTTAATTTTATTAAAACTTATTTATATAAGGTGAACAAATTTCGTGTATTTCATACATAGAGATTTAAGGGCATAGTGATTCTTCCCACTCCGTCCTCCCTCTTGCCCACATTCCCAGTGCCCTTCCTCTTTCCTTAATTTTTTTTCTTTTGATTTTAACAATCACAAGATTCCTTAAGTGACTTATGCAACACTATCAAGGAGATCAAATTAAGTATTATGGGAGTTTCAGATGTAAAAGAGGAGAAAAGAGGGGAAGAGATTATTTAAATATACAATGAAAACAAACTTCTCAAATCTTGGATAGGAAATAGATATGTAGATTCAAGACGGCAAAAAATTCCCTAAAGTATGAACCTAAAGAAAATCACACCAAGACACATAGTCAAAGTGTCAGCAGTCAAGTGATTTTTAGAGCAGCAAGAGAAAATTGTTTATTACATATAACAGAACTATGATAATATTGTAAGTAAATTTCTTAGAAACATTGAAGACAAAAAATGAACAGAGTAATTCAAAGTGCTGAAAGTTTAAAAAAATCCTATCTATAAAAATACTGCACTCAGCGAAGTGTCCTTTAAAAACCAAAGAAAAATAAATAGATAATAAAATTTGAAAGCAGTTCATCAACAATAGATCTCCCTGACAAGAAATAGTCATTTAAATGGAAATTAAAAGACTCTAAATGACAACACGAAAACATATAAATGTACAAATTTCACCGGTGAAAGTAAATATACAGAAAAAGAGAAATTTCTGGGATAATATAATGGTGATGCATAAAAAATTATTTTAATCCTGCTGTCTATAATAAGAAATCTCTACATAAAGCTAGCTATTTTTATAAAAGTATATTAATGGAAGCATAAAAATACAATTTATCAAGTGTGAGGGGAAGTAAAGCACAGAATATTTGAAACAGTTCAAGCTGCTATCAGCTTGAAATAAGGTATTTTAAGTGTAAGAGCATTTGTATAAGCACTGCAGTAACTACAAAGAAAGTAACTACAGGCGATACCTATATAAGGGTTTGAACAATGAAGCAAAGTTTGTCTCTATACAAAAATTAACAACACAAATTTTTAAAGGACAAGGAAATATAATCGCTATAAAATCAAAATAATTGTGAAAAAAGCAATAGCAAGCCCTTTTGTAATCAATACTTTAATTTAAATGGATTAAAATTCCCAAACAAAAATAAAAAATGGCTGAGCAAGTGATTTTAAGCTTTTACTATGTACGGTTTGCAAAAAAAAAAACCAAAAACACGTTTTAGATTTTTAAAAAATCTACATAAGTGAAAACAAATGTATAGTGTAAGAAATGTCACGGAAACTAATAGAGAAGATGTGGTAAATTAAACTCCGTCAAAACCTGACAAAACAAGCAAAGGAAAAGAAACCTGAGTTTAAATTGTTACTGCAGACTCCTGCCTCCTATTTCAGAGGGGTCTAGATTTGAATCCCAGCTCTATTTGCCACCCAGTTTCTTACTAATATACACCTAAGGAAGATCGAGTAGTTGTGTCCCTGGTAGAACACAAACAGTGAAAGTTCTGAGTTCTATGCTCCTGGCTTCAGTTTGATCCTGTCCTGGCTGTTGTAGGTATTTAGAAAATGAACTACCACAGGAAAAATGTCTCCCACACCCACACCATGTTTGTGTGCCTCTTTGTTTCTGAAATAATTTATTGTACAGAAAGAAGGAAAGAGAGAGAGAAAGAAAGAAGAAAGTCAAAGAAGACATAATATATTGATAGAATTGTCATTTCAGCAGCTAGATTGTACAATTATAAGTACAGTTACCAAACATCTGAATACCAAATATACAAAGCAAACATTGGCAGACTGAAAGAAAAAAATATTTGGTGCCACAATGATCAATTTTAATCCCCAACTTTCAGTAAAGGATACAATAGCAAGAGAGAAGATACATAAGGAAACAGAGGCTATGAGAAACACTTAGAAAAAAAAATCCATCTGATATACATATCCCAGGGAATTTTAAAAAGTTAATGGAAATTGCAATTTCTTGGCAAAAATCATAGGAAACAAAGTAAAGACAAATGAAGACACATCAAATGAAGAATCTTCACCACAATTAAAAAGCAATCTTCAGAATGAAAAATAAATCAATAAAACAGGTTGTATTGTTATTATGATAACATCTTCAGTATTTCAAGAACATTTATTCTTGCTCACACTATATGAGTGGTGTGGGTTGGTTGTAGTTATGTTCAGCTGTGCTTAATTTCTCATGTGTTTTTATTCTTAGTCCAAGGCTGAGCATCAAACTAACCTGTATTATAATCTTCCTTGCTTGGAGGCATATGGGTTCAAGAGAATTTAAGCCAGTCCACAAGATGTCAGTGAAAGATTCTGTTCAAATGTGAAAATGTCATATTAATTTTCATCTTACCGGCCAAGGTATGTTCCATGTCCAATTTGCCTACAGCTATCACTAGATGGAAAACTATACACAATCAAGTCAACATTAAAATAATCAGATTTGTGTAATCCCATTGCACAGAAGTAGTATAATATTGGGAAAGTAATGTGATACTCCACAGAGCTTAAATAATAATTAAATAAATAAACAAACTTACTATTTGTAAGTTATATGATTCTGCCCCCAGAAAATATAACCAAAATTATATGTAGAATACTAAAATTAATTTATAAAAAATAGTTTATAAGATTGGTTGAAACCAAAAAAGAATTACAAAAGTAAGTTTTGTCTCTATAAAGTAGCAATATTTATACACTATTATTTCCAAAAAAGGATGCCTTAAATAAAATATTTATAAGATAGTTAACAAAATTTGTATAGAAAAATGCAAATCTTTAACGAAAGTTTTGAAAGATCTAAATGCATGAAAATGAATTATGTTGAAGACTTCATACGATTAAAGATATATAATTTCGGTGACTGGTGCTGTGCATAATAGGGAAAGCCATCACTTGTGCTGGCATCCCAGGCGGCTCCCTGCTAGTGTGCCTGGAAAGCTGCGAAGATCAGTCCAAGAACTTTATCCCTGCATCCATATGGAAAACTCAGAAGAAGCTCCTAGTGCCTGAATTCAGACCGGTCCACCTCCAGCCCAACTGTTGCAGTTATTTGGGGAATGAACAAGCAGATAGTAGATCTGTAACTCTTCTTTCAAATTAAAGAAAATGGATCTTTAAAAAAGTACAGCAAAATATGTATAATGTTATTGAAATCTTAATATCTCAATTTTGCATTTCTGATGATTGGTAAAATTATTGTAAAATTTTTTTTATCAAGTTGTTTATTTTTTTGTCCTTTCATTGATGGTTCTCTTGCTGTTTTGTGTAAGAATTTTTTGCCTAGTTTGTTTTTTTTTTTATGCAATTAATCATGTCAAGAATCAGAGTAGGGCCCGGCGGCGTGGCCTAGCGGCTAAAGTCCTCGCCTTGAAAGCCACGGGATCCCATATGGGCGCCGGTTCTAATCCCGGCGCTCCACTTCCCATCCAGCTCCCTGCTTGTGACCTGAAAAAGCAGTCGAGGACGGCCCAAAGCTTTGGGACCCTGCACCCACGTGGGAGACCCGGAAGAAGTTCCTGGTCCCGGCATCGGATTGGCGCGCACCGGCCCGTTGCGGCTCACTTGGGGAGTGAAACATCGGACGGAAGATCTTCCTCTCTGTCTCTCCTCCTCTCTGTATATCTGACTTTGTAATAAAATAAATAAATCTTTAAAAAAAAAAGAATCAGAGTAGCCAAAATATCTTTGGCAAAGAAAAACAAACTGAAACCAATTTGATTTATACAATTATAGTATTCAGAATATATTTGTACAATGCATAATAATTCAAATGTGAACATAATTGAAACCCTCGAAACAAATATAAGAGCTGTGATTTTATAATATTAGCAATGTAAATCAATCTTCAATACATAATATTCATACAGGAACAAGTTTAATTAGAGCCCAACTTACACAGTCACAAAAACTAATCACATACACTAAAGACTGAAATTTGAAACACAAAACAAATAAGGATTCAGATCATAAGAGGATATCTTTATATCCTCCAGACAAAAAAAATATTCTTAACACATAAAAAGCTGTTAACCATAGGTGATCGCTGAATTATTTTGACCTTTAAAATAAAGTATTTTGGGGGCCAGCACTTTTGTGCAACAGGTACCTGCAGCCCTGGCATACAATATGGGTACCGTTTTTAGTTCCGTCTGCTCCACTTCCCATCCAGCTCCCTGCTAATGTGCTTTGGAAAGCACAAGAGGATAGCCCAGGTGTTTGGGTCCCTAGACTCATGTGAAAGACTCTGAAGAGGGTCCAGGCTCTTGGCTTCAGATCTGCCAAACACTAGTCATTGAGGTCAATTGCGGAGTTAACTGTGGATGAAAGATTTTCTCTCTCTCTCTCTTTCTCTTTCTCTCTCTCTCTCTTTCTCTCTCTCTTTTTCTCTCTCTATATATATATATGTACACATATATATTTCTGAAAATACATTATTTAAATATATATAAATAATGTATTTTCTGAAATTAAAGGTTGTATTGTGAGAATTATAAGATAAGGTACAAAGAGGAAGATGGTTGTGATTAAATAAGTTACAAAAGAATCTTTTAGAACATAGAGAATCGGGCCTGGCGGCATGGCCTAGCAGCTAAACTCCTTGCCTTGAACACGCCAGGATCCCATATGGACGCCTGTTCTAAACCCGGCAGCTCCACTTCCCATCCAGCTCCCTGCTTGTGGCCTGGGAAAGCAGTCGAGGATGGCCCAAAGCCTTGGGACCCTGCATCCACGTGGGAGACCTGGAAGAGGTACCTGGCTCCTGGCTTCAGATTGGCGCAGCACCCGCCGTTGCGGTCACTTGGGGAGTGAATCATCGGGTGGACGATCTTCCCCTCTGTCTCTCCTCCTGTCTGTATATCTGACTTTGTAATAAAAATAAACAAAACTTTAAAAAAAAGAACACAGAGAATTACTGCAACACCATAAGAAAGAGTAAGAAGACAACCCAGAAATATATGTAAATGACTTAACCAGAACTTCACAAACACTTACACACAAAAAAATTCATGAAGCCAAATATTTGTTAAAGGTTCCTTAACATTATTAGTCATTATTCTATAGCAAAATAAAACCATTAGATGCTTCTACATTATAGTAAAGATTGATAAAATTTAAAAGTCTGAAAATATTATACATCAGTTATAACATTAAAACAATTAGAAATCTCATATCATGAGTCAGAATGGAGTGAGGAATAGCTAACTGGTACAAAAATTCTGACAAATAATTGTGATTAATCTAATAAAATCAGAGATTTCCTACATCCCTACCATTCTAGTGCTACATATATATGCTTTTGAGAAATGTGAGTTCATTCCATAGGCAAGGATACTCATCATACAATTCTTTGTAGCCAAAATTAGATAAAATATAATGGCTCAATAACAACACAAAGATACGAAAGAATTATAGTCACCCAACAGAATACTACAAAGAAATGTTACCCTACAACTACTAGAATAACTAGTATATAGAAGAGTATTCTACAACTAGTAAAATAAAGTTGATGGCATTCAACCTTAATATGCTAAGCAAACACAGTCAGAAACAAACCAGACGATACTATATTATTTCATTTATGTAATACTTAAGAGAGGTGAGATTAAACTGTTATTTAGTAAGCACATTGGATAGTGAAACTGAAAAGTAAACTCAAGAAATGTGAAGAGCAATTACTGTCATTCGAGAAAGGAGGCTACGTTGAAGAAAACATAGTGCAAGTTCTGCAGTGCTGAAAATGCTTTATTTCTTGATCTGAAACATTACATTGGTGCTACTTCACAATAATTTTAGATTGAACATTAATACTATCATGTGGGTATCTGAGTTGTGATTCAAAATAAAATGTAAGGACAAATTGTTTGATTATGTTTATTAAAAAAAAACAAGTTACAGTCTTTAGCTGAAAAATTAGACTTGATGCTGGCCAATAAAGCCTTGGGCTCAAGTCTTCAATTTTATGACCCTCCATTTTCCCTTCCGTAAATTGAGAATAATTATATCTATTCACTCTAATGTGTCAAATAAAATCTTGGATATGAATGCACACTGTGGTCTGTAAAGCAAAATGCAGATCAACTGTTGTTATTCTCTGTTTTCTGAGCCTTCAGTAGATTAGACAAAAGGGGAAAGTAAATCAGATTGAGACTACCATGGGCAGGTATAGTCACAGTATCTTTTAAGCACGAATGCAAAAAAAAAAAAAGAAAAAAAAAAGAAAAAAAGAAACATCAGGTTAATATCTGAAGATCTGGAAATGTACAGCTTGTTACAATATAAGGGATGGGACAAATACTTAAAACCTCTGTAACCCAAGGGCATAATCACATGAGAACACAGCACAGAGAATTCCTTGTGCTTACCAAACACCATCAAGAAATATGTCAGTTACATTCACTATAGTCCACTGAAAGAACTTGGGAATGTAATAAAAATGTTTTGTACAACATGGGTAAGTTTTTAACTTACCATTCAAACAGAAAACTATTAGCTGCCGAACACACACTTATATGGAAAAGTTGCATTAATAAAAAGTTATCACCTACTGAATGTTCTACAAGGTGACAGACTTAGAAATGCTTTAGGTAATGCTTTATTTAGGTTTGTCTCTCCAATAAATGCTGTTTGAACAAAATCAGGCTTCAGAAGTAGGAAATAAGACCCCCATCTTATTAAAGAATCAGTTCCAAATTGAAAAAAGACCTAAAAATACACCCAGAAACCATGAAGCAATTAGAGAAAAACATAGGAAGCATTCTACAAGCTACAGGCATAGGTAAAAACTTCTTAGAAAATTCAAAATATTTTCCTTTGTCTCTTGCTCAGTAAATCTAATCTGGAATTCAGGTAAAAATTTAAAAATAATAGAAACTAAAGAAAAGGGGAGTCCCCAGCATGATGGCTCAATGGCCAAATCCTCACCTTACAAGAGCTGGGATCCCATGTGGGCACCAGTTCATGTCCCAGCTGCTTCATTTCTCATACAGATCTCCGCCCATGGCCTGGAAAGCAGTAGAGGATGGCCTAAAGTCTTGTGACCCCACACCTCTTTGGGAGACCCAGAAGATATTCCTGGCCTCTGGCTTCAGATCGGCTCAGCTCCAGCCATTGTGGCTATTTGGGAGCACACCAGTGAATGCAAGATCTTTCTCTCTGTAAATCGTATCTGTTTTTCCAATAAAAAGAAATAAAGAAAGAAAAATCGGCTAAAGCACAGGCAGTCAAAACCAAAACAAATGGGGGATTACATCAAACTAAGAAGCTTCTGTACAGAAAAAGCACTCAACAAAGTGAAAAGGCAACCAACAGAATGGGAGAAATTTTTGCATGTTGAACAACAAATAAGTGAGGAAGATCCAGGATTTACAAAGAGCTTCAGAAATTCAATGACAGCAAAACAAGCAACCTGTTAAGAAATGGGTGAAATAAATGAATGGGTGCTTTTCAAAAGAACAAATTCATGGCCCAGCACAATGGGTCAGTTTGCTAATACCACACCTCCAAGTGTCAGGATCCCATAGAGGCACTGGCCATATCCCAGAGGCTCCACTTCCCATATAGCTCCCTGATTATAGCCTGGCAAAACAGTGGAAGATCGCCCAAACTATTAAGACCCTGAACTCCCATGGGATATCTGAAAGAAGCTACTGGTTCCTGACTTCAGATCAGTTCAGTTCTGGCTGGTACAGTCATTTGGGCAGTGAATCAGCAAATGAAAGATGTTTCTCTTTCTCTTTCCTTCTCTCTATAAATTTGAATTTCCAATAAAGATTATAAAATATAAAAGAAAGAACAAATTCAAATGGCCATGCTAAGATACATTTAAATAGCAGAATGGTGGGCTCTGTGTTTGAAGGACTATGCTATTGTAATAATATAGGGGAAGTCATTGGGGGGAGAGAACTGAAAAAAACAAAAATAAAAAATCAACTGGCTAATAGATGCATAAAAATGCTCAGACTCTAGCTATTAGGGAAATAAAAATAAAAGCCACATTGAGGTTCTGCCTAACTCCAGTGACATTGTACTACGTTCAGAAATCTACCAAAAACACCTGCTGATGTGAATATGAGGAGAAAAGTACTCTGCTTTGCTGTTGGTCAGAGTGTAATTTGAACAGCCACTGTGGAAGTTAGTGTGCAGAGTGTTAAGACAACTGACAACCATATTTTATACTCCTGGGAATATATCCAAAGGAGGTGAAATCTGCATATAAAAAAGTAACCTGCAACCCTATGCTTATAGTAGCAATATCCACAATAGTGAAGATACGGAAAAAACCCAGATGCCAGTCGAACGAGGAATGGTAAAAGAAACGATGGTGCATTTACTCCGTGGGTTACTACTCAGCCACCAAAAAGAATGAAATTATACCAATTGCAGCAAAATGGTGCCAACTGCAGACCATTGTACACAATGAAATGAAACAATCTTAAAAAGGCATTTATTATTTGATTTAGTAAATAACTATTAAAATTAATGGATTAATAATAGATTTTTTCATAAATCTATTTACAGCAATGTGACCTCTAAACTTTGTATTAGTCATCTTAATGACTTTAGTTCTGAAACAGTGATTCTTTTGTTACCTATGGATATGCTATCAGTTTAAGTGACCTACACAAGGTACGTTTTCTGAATAATTTAGAAACTCAGTTCATGAACTCTGTCAGTATGATAGTCTGCACTAATACCTACTTGCATTTTTCCAGTTTTTGATGAAGCAATTCAGAGTTCTGTAATAAAGTTTTGTATTGGTTTCACACACATATTTGAAATGATTGAACAACATAACTATCTCACAATTTTAGTTTTATATCCTAAATGTTGCTACACTGAAACAATGGATATCTCAAAATAGCTTCTTTTTTAATTTATCTCTTAAGATAGCCTGAAAGACAAAATCTTAATATTTATTTTCAATAACCTATGACTGGTTAATTAGAATGTATTGATAATTATTTCAATAAAGAGTTTTGTAGAGATTATGTCTTAAAAGTTATCTGTTTTAATTATGTCTCATGGAATCCTAGTTGTATTCATGTGTCATACACTTCTTGCCTTAATTCTCAATTGGAAGAGGAGATGATTCTTCTGTAGATTTACCTCTCAATGCTGGCCATGTGATATGCTTACTCTATAATAGTATTGTTTTTTTGCAGTATGAAATTCCAATTATATAATTTCAGTTTATCACTGATTTAAGTAAGAGATAGCTAATAGGCAGAAAACAAATAGTTGAATCTCAATAAGAGGGAAATGAGAGATTCCGGAAACTATAGGCCAAGATTAACGTTAATTCCCTCTAACAACTTCCCAAATGGATCACTTAAATATATTGTAACTTTCGAAAACATACAATCTGTTTATTAAGAGCCATTACTGATTCACTATAAACAATTCATATTGAACAAACCTAATTTTTCCTGCTAGCATTACTATATAGAATTTTACAGATGTGGTAACCTTTTGACAAATCTTTAAACTTTCTTGATGTGGGATTTGGGCTATGCAATAAAGTCTATTGGGTGTTAAAATCACATGTATTTTTTTCCGGGAAACATAAAGATAAATATTAGCTATGATAAGAATTCATAATTTTATTTAAAATGTTTTCCCAAAGAAGGCTTATCAATGAAACTTTGCAAATATGAACAGAAATCTCAGAAAGTAAAACTCAGATTTTGTGTCTTACAATCTTTTTCTATTTTTTTAATGTAGATCAAAATAGAGAAATATTTTTAATTTAAACATGAGTCAATACTAAAAAGGATAGCTGATATAAGAGATAACAAAGCCAAGATTTGTGTGTGTATGCCTGTGTATGTGTGCATATGTGTGTGTCCAGAGTCTGAAACCACGGGAGAAATCAGGATTTAAAAAACAAATTACATGTAAATATAAATCATTTACACTTATTGTATTCAAAAGGTCAACAAAAGGATAATATTGTATAAATTATAATATGTTTAAGATGAGATGGTATGAAACCTTTAAAAACATTTATGAAGCACATGTCATGACACAGAAAAAAATCATTTAATATAATGTTAAGCTGAAAAGTAGCACTAAAATTGCCTTAAAGTAGTAGTACAATTATATTTGCTAATAATTAAACAAAAAATGCAAAAAATAAATCTCCAAGGTGTTAAATACAAGTGGTAGGATAGTTAGTTCTAATTTATGTATCGGGACCATTCTCCCATTCTTCTTCTCACAGGCAATAAGACCCATGGCCTTCCCATTCTTGTCACATTTCTATGGAAGGGGTTTGTGAATGACTTCCACCAAAAGAAAACAGTTTCCAAGGATTGTAGTTTCAGAGGAGACTCCACAGGGCAAGGATAAAACTGAAACATTTGGAAAACCCACAGGATATCTTATATTAGAGAATGATTTCAACAGTGATGACCAGGATCACCCCCCCAAAAAAAAACCTGGCAGAATGCAAAGCAAGAAATCAAGATTTGAGGTGAAAGAAGAAGGAAATTCAAGTGGTGGGGGCTAAAGGGTGCATTAGTGATAGTTAGCACCTTAAAAGAAGGACAGCAGTGTTCATGACCATATACAATTATTCAAAACTCCAAATTGGGAAGAATATTCAGTGGGGAATTGACATTTAAGCAAAACCAAAATAAGACAAAGTATAGAAAGATTCATAATAAAATAAGATAAATATTACATTGATAGAAAACGTTTTTTATTTAAAAAGGCAATGCAAGTTTAATATCAGGAGAAGCTACAATTTTACAACACTGATCATTGCAGTTTATCAGACCACAGTATGAATATTTTTTATGTCTTGTGTCATTTAACTCTCTTAACAATCATACAAGTTAGGCTCTAATGTTACCCTCACTTTCCTAAAGGAATATCGGAGACTCACAGATGCTATGGAATTTAAGTCCTCTTAGTAAGTGGCAGTTCTAAGACACAACCTCAGCTCTGCCTTTATGTTATTCTGTAAAGGTAGAGGTTTTCATATAACTGCTCAAAGATTTAACACAAATCATATAATAAGTTTACACACATGAAAATATTTCCTGAAGATAAAAGAATTTATTTAAATAAGTCAAAAAAATTAGAAGAATTTTTTAAAAATCATGTTCATGTTTGTGGTTTTGCTGAACATCCCTGCTTTCGCTTTCAAATGCAAACTACCAACACATACAAGTATCGCACAGGAATGGAGTCTAGTTGTTTCTACAGGCTCCAGAATTACTCTCAATAAGAACTGAAAAATATCATGCCTTGTCCCATGACCATATCTCTCAATTTCAGTAAACTACAGCCAGTCGATTTGTTGAACATAAAAAAGTATCTTTCAACACTCAGAATTGTCTATAAATCATTTCACTCCTTCCCTGCCCCTCAAATTTCAACAAAGCATTTTACTGTAAACAGATTTGGGGGCCACAATGTGAGTATTCCTGCTTGGAAAATATACTGTTTCCTTTTCATGAAACTAGAACTTGAGGTCTATGAGAAAGGAAATTATTAAGCGTTCTACTGAGTCCCCCACCCCCTCCCAACAAAAACTAAGATAGAGGTCAATGAATAAGTATGTGCAGACTGGAACTTGAATCCTCTAGGGTGACTGTAGGCTAATTAATAATTAATGCCAGAGCCATGGTGTTTGAAATGCAGATGTGATAACTGGAGGCCTGGCAGAGCTGTTCAGAGGAAGCAGATTTAGATGCTACAGGGAATAGGCACTCCCTTGCCGGCTGGCTCAGAGAGCCAGCCTGGGTGCAAAGCAGGGCCTATGGTTTAGATTATATTCCCCTCAGCTGTTAATTACCTGAACCTACTTTGAAGTTCTTCTCTTTTTATCCTCTGCATGAAAAGAGATTGGTTCAGCCAAGGGACTTGGAGAAATGATCAAATACATAGGGTGGAGGGAAGGGGGGCGGGAATAGAACTTCAGATATAAGAAGATAACGAAGAAAAACACACAGTAGAACATATAAGAACATACATTATTAGGAAATGTTGAATTGCAACTCATTGTTCCAAGCACATTTTTTCTATTAGTTATTCTACTGAAGCTGATTTTAAATAAACATGTAAACTTTCTCTGAATACGTATAACAAAATATTTCTGGGTGCATTACTATATTAAGATTTCATATGAGACTACCACAGGTGTTTGTAATGTCATTTTTAATTTAATAAAATCATCGAAACATTTCATATTTAAAGCAATGAAAGGATAAAATCAATAGACTCAGCCAACAACTGTTTCCATATAACTTGTTTTGTTGAAAACATTCATATTCAGAACACAAATAAAAAGCACCATTCTTGAATGTGGAAAACTCTAGGATATTAGAAAATTGTGAAAATAGATTCAGTTGAAGGAAATTTAAAAAAAAGATAGTAGGTAGAAATACATTAAAATTAGTGCAGTTTTTTGTCTGAATCTGTGGCATACCTGTGAAATTTTGAAGATGCATGGTTATTATCTGTCTTGCAACTGAACTACAATATGCTGGGTTGGATACAAATGCTGAGAATTTATTTTGTCTTGTTTTTAATTTTTTATTGCTATCTTTAGTCATTTCAATAAAGCATTTCCCTGTGAGACACATGTTATACATGGGCAGTGTTCTGTCTTAGTGCAAGAACATACAGTCATGAAATAAGTAATTTTCAACAATATCTTTGAACATTTTCCACAGGAAAGTGGTATTGATATCATCATCAAAGCAAAATATGCACCTACAATATAAGTGACACCTGTGGATACAGCATCACCCCATTAAGGTGACATCCAACGTACAAAAGCAAATAAATTATGAAGATTCAGTTCAGACCTCCATGTACAGATCTGGTTTGGGAATTGTATTTTATCTATTGTTCTTTCTATTGAAAAAGATGGATTCTTGTAAGCAGAGCCCTTAAAATGTTAAATAAGGATGAAAAACTAGAAATTTGCTCCTTCAAAAGTATTATTCAGAGTGTAAATGCCTCCTACAACACCCCCACACCAAAAAAGTCAAGAAAACATAATTGAACAGGTTAAATTTCCTTAAGACAACAATCATATAACTAAAAGTTTTCTATCAAAGACAAAACACATTGGAGATTATTTCAAGTTATGTAAAATGGCTTCCCCATCTGTGATTTCCATTCAAAGAATGCATGTACATGAACACTACAATTATGCAATAGATATAAAAACAAATCTATTTCCATGCACTTTTAACTCTAACTTATACTGACATAAGGCAAGTGAGCCAAATCACAGAAAGCAAAATCCACTTTCGTGCTGAATTTGTCATCAATCACATCTCTCTGCAGTACAATATTGCTAGAGTCCAGAATATTAATGAAAACAAAATACTTTCTACAGGTTTTAAATGTGAACTCTTTGTTGACATCTCTGCTATTAAGAAAAGGAGGAACAGAGAATGCCTGAGAAACGTACTTAAACTAGAGGCAAAAGATGAAAAATCCACCTCTTAGATCAGTATCTAAGATGTCTATGACTTTAGTCCTTTTCTCCACGGGTACTCATGATTGTATGGGCAGCATTCAATGTCAAAATAGAAACAGTATAAAACATATTCCTCACGTTGGAATAGTACTTATCTTTCAAACTTGAGGTCCAAGCTTCTGTATTACTGTTTCTCAATACCAAATGTTTTGAGACCGGTCGTGATCAGATTCATTCATGTGTCCTTCTATTTTTTTATATTAACAACACATTAACAAATAATTTTTAGATACATAATGTCTACTTACATATTTTAACAATGTCATTGTTTGGATCATCCAATATAATGATAAAAATGACTGAAAATATCATCTCCAGTAAAATTTCATTCAGCTTTAGCTTAGAAAAATATAAAAAAAGGCAGAAAGAAGTTGTAAGATCTCACGATGGTGTCATTACAGAATTAGTTAAAATTGTCCTTTATTTCAGCTTCCTTGTACAAGCACACTTACTTCATTCTTATGTGATGCATTTTTCCACTAAAAATTGTATACTCTGTAAACATTATTCAATTCCCTAAAGCACATTTCTGAACTTATTAATGTAATCCAATGGCAGAATTTTGTGTTAATCTCAAGGGTTAATATATTTTAAGTAATGTAAAAATTACAATTCTGCAAGGCAACAAATATTTAAGACATGAAACCTTGAGGCCATTATTTATACGTGTTTTTCATTAATTTGAACAAATAAAACGTTCTGTTCAATATCAACATTATTTTAACTATTTTTTTTCCTGCTGATATATGTTTCCCAGATCAAATTCCAGTATGTAGTTATAGTCTAAAAATGCTTGATTGGAAGCTCATACATGTTCACATAATAGTACACCTTTCTCTACTGCAATCTAAAATGTGGCTAGATTATCTACTTTGTTTTGTGTCCTTGTTACCTGCAGCTATAGGGAGACTCAAATGAAGTTCTCAGCTCTTTGTTAGTAAAAGCATCAGAAAAGTAAATAGATCTTAACAGAAGTGTTTTTCTGCCTCCAGAATGAGTGATGTGTGTTGCATGTACTATGCACTGCAAAGCGGAGGAAGACTTCTTTACCCTGCAAAAGGAAAAGTAAAGCATTGAAAAAAAAGATTTTAATGAAATCATAATGTTAAAATAGTTTTATATTAAATCCTGCTAATTTTCTAGGTGAAAGCTGTGAAGTGAATGTGAGGAAACATTAAAAGGGAATTGAATTTGCATTCCTTATGCTACAGGCACATGTTTACATGACCTTTAAAACAGAATTAAAGCTGTATCATCAGCAGCTGTAGGCAATTCACATTACTAAGGCAATCAAATCAGAATGCTAAACTAACTATAAAACATAAATTAAACTGATAGAGAATCATCTTAATTCACTAGGTTTACTTGCAATGCACTTACATACTAGTCATTTCAAAGCAGTTTGCAGATCCAACAAATGAGAAATAACCCAACATGACTGAAAACACTGTCCAACTATAAGAATGAAAGCTAGAAATACTTTAATGTATCTTTCTTAACAAATCTCCTACATTCATCAGTTACTTAATTTCATAAACATTATTTACTTTCAACCATAACCTCTGAAATAAGCATCACTCTATGAACTATGAAGACACTATGCTATCTAATATGTCATAGATAGCAGAGACCATTTTTTAACTATTTTATTGTATTGTTGTTGACAATCTTTACATACAATACAATAAGTATTTGGAAGAGTTTATACTGAATGTTTAAAAGCTAGTGAAAGTCAAACTTCAGTTTACTCCAGACTTCACTTTACTATTCCCAACATCTCCCATATCTTCCAATAGCAATATTCTTGTTTCCTTTCACAACATCGATTGATATCCCTCCATTTAAAATACGGTAGAATAGATTATTAAATAGTTATGATTCCAATTGCCTAAAATGAAACTTGGAAAGACAAGATACATGTATAAAGAAGTCATTATATATCAAGTTGTCAAAGAGTTTTAGAAAGCTTTTTCTTCCATTGTAGTAGATTTTCAGTAAACAGAATCTAGCTACCCAGATACTTCTGTTTGTGTGTTGTGACATATTTTTCTCCTTCATAGACATTTTCAGACTGTTTGATGGTATTAGAAGTATCCAATGGTTGAAAATGTCATTCTTCTCTAAGGGATAGCAACAAAGTGTGGAAGATACAAATATTTTCTCCATTACCAATGTGGGTATATAGGAGAAAGCTCAGTTCTTTACAAAGCTGTCAAATAGCTATTAAGAGAAAACCAATTATCCACAGTTCTAAGATTCAGCTTCTGCAGAGCTGAGATCCACATTTAGAGTCAAAATTATTATTAAAGGCCATTTGTACTTGAATAGATTTATTCCCCAATACGCAATGGCTTAACCCCGTAAACTCACACACACACAAACACTCAAGCATGTGTGATCCATTCTTTCAAGGGAGAAGGAACATACCTAAAGTCTTCATCAAGCACCTGGGGATATATTATCTATAAAGGCAACAGTGAGAGCAGATGTGATTGAACTGTAGTTTAATTTGGAAGCAGGAAATCATAATATCTCTCCAAAAGTAGAACTATTAAGAAGATAAGGGAACAGAAAGTCTCAAAGTCAGTCAGTTCAATTTGAAGACGCTAAAGGAAATTCTCTTTTCAGGCTGTGCAAGAGGAATTTGAGTGCGGGATGGTCAGATTGCCCTGAAAATCTTTCCTTATTAGCTCAAGATTTTTCTTGCCTGTATCAATTGGTTAAAAGGAGTAAATTTGTTCCTTTTAAGGGAGATTAGGCAGGTTTAAGTCCTGTGCACTCAATGTGATCAGAGTTGACATCTTAGTGCCTAGACAAAACATTTTAGGGCGACTGTCACCCTAATACACTCACAAGAAAAATCACAGGGAGCTGCTTTCATCTGCACTTGGGTCGGGAGCGGGGAAGGAGTTACAAGGAACTGGGCTGTGGTGATGCGCAACATTTTGTCAATGAGAGAGCTGGACTTTGCCTGCTAAGTGGCAACTTGAACGCTTTATCGTAGTGAAGGCCTAGGACGCAAGGCATTGAGTTTTGGAGTGTTGAAGAAGTGAAAACTGCCTTAGGCATAGCAGAAGTTTGCCAGGGAATGGTTACCCAAGACGCAGAGCTATTTACGACGGGAGAAAAAGAGAGAAAGTGCCTCCTGGATTGCACAGCCGCTTGGGTGTCCCTACTTCTAGTTCCCCCGCCCTCTCCCTCCACCTCCAACCGAGGGAACTGGGCCTGGTTTTCAACCCTCAGACACTGCTCCAAATAACAGATAGAAGATAGTACTTTGGGGGGAGGGGGGAAAGGGTAAGGAGGTTGTCAAAATAAAATCGTTTTACCAGCTTTCAGATTTTTCGCCACCGGACTGATTCGAAACCCCAAAACTTGGAGCATCAACTTCAGACGGGATCTCTGGAATGAAAGCATCTCAACCATTCCCCTCTCCCCACAGCTCTAGTCAGTCGTCAGTCCGCCTCTATTCGGCCTGTGTCCGGTAGACTAAATTCGGCCCCGCGGTGGCTCTCTCATCTTGCTCCCTAGGAGGTAAGGGGTCCTCTGGCCTCCCAGATCGCGTCGCTCCCTCCCAGGCCGCTTCCCAAACTTTGGAACAGATCTCCGTTTCTCCTTTTCCGTAGCTTCCATCCTCTTAGGTGGAGAGAATGAACTTGGAAACGTGTCAGCTTCAAAATTAACAGCGGACTGCAGAGTAGTTTAACGGAGCCCGAAGCAAACCCACTAAAGGCAAAAACCAAATGATGAGGAATTGGTTTCTTCTACTTCCCTTGTGAATTCTTGTACATTGGGAAGAGAATCCAAAAAGTTCTTGGCTATAAAATTTACGCACGTCTACACCAGTGCAAGGGTGTCTATGTGTATGTACGTGCAGACACGCGCTGTGACCCAATTGACACATCAACAAGCAGCTGGAATTTGACAAACTAGATCAAATAAACCTCTACTGGGGCAGGGGAGGGAAATCTAGAATCCTCAAACTCAGAGTGGGGCAAAATGCAAAAGTCAGACCAAAGAAAAGTAACAGGAAAATGAGACTCAGGAAAAGAACACTGGGGAACCCAACATCACTCCCTCAAGAAAAAATAACAGCAGTCAGAACAGAGGAAGAATTAATATCTTATTTTTTAAAAAAGCGGATTACCAAAATATCCCCACGAAGTGGTCTTTTCCCTCAAATTTTAATGTATGCCCCCCACATATATACACAACATATGCATATATGCATGAATGTTTTTCTCACAGCCCTATGTCCCATTTATGCATACTTTTCCTCCTGCAAAATATGATAAAATCAGCACTGAAATACCTGAATAATAACAAACAACAGGTTAATTCTCTTACTTATTTTTAAGTGTGATAGATTCTTGCCCACCATGGAGATCCACAATGATAACATAGACACGAAACATTCAGCTGGTTATTACCTACAAATTTTCTCAGGAGTCCATATTTCATTTGATAATCAAGCTTCCTGCAATACCCAAATCAGCTAGAACTGTGGACAGAATGCTTGCCATTCCAGATGAGTACTATTTATTAAGGGGTTAGGGAACATTGGTTGGGAGTTGGAGATACAGGCAAGGCAAGACACATGATCTCAGTTGTGAATGAAGCCCTAGCATTTTTAACAGTTTCGTGTATTAAAACCTTTATCTATGAGGGGAAGAAGTGAATAGCAATTTGGGTGGCTCTATTCAACTAGTAAAGTCACGTATAGAAAACATCTAATGATCAGTTGGCTGACTGATTAATTGCTCAAGTAATGATCCACAGACTTTAATGTATCTACATGCTCTCTGGAACTTCTTTTTTCCTCATCTTTTGTTTTGTCATTTCTGCATTACGACAACAAATTAAAAACTGAAGACAACTTAAATTTGGGAACATCAAAGTAACATATATATACTCTACTTAATATATATATATATATATATATACATATATATATATATATAAAAAATTGGGTTCTCAGAAGTGCAGTTCCCTGTCTGCATTGCAAAATAAGTGACTGGCAAGTGTCCATTATGATTCCTAGAATCCTCAAATCCTAGTGCTGGAAAAAAAAAATCATAGCAGGTTAAGTGCTGGATAATAACTTTGTCTCCATAGACCGCTTTCCTTGGGACCCTATAGGATTAGGGTTCACACTCTGAAAATGACAGTGCATAGGAATCAGTGACTGCACAAGAGAGACCGAGATTAGATCAACTCAACCTGGTTCTGGGAGCAAGCATCCTTTACCACTTCAGAGAGGGTCTCTATTGTCTCTGCCAGTCCTCTAACCATCCTGTAGGCGGTCCCAACCACACAATGCCACAGCACTTTCCCATTGACATTCCAATTTGCTAGCAAATGACTAGGGTTTTAGCAGATTGGAGTATTTGCATTAAATTTTACGTGATGAATATTTTATTTTTAGGTGACTCTGTTTCTGCAGCAGCACTCCCTGTGTGATTACTCTCTCCCTTAGCCCTTTTCCATTTTCTCTCTGTGGATCTTTTTCCTCACATCCAAGAGACCCAATAGAGACCTTAAAAATAAACTATTTGAGCCTGAGCAAGCATTGGCCAATGTCTGCTACTGCCACCTAAATTCTCTTAAAAATCTTTGCCCAGAATACCACCAGCTCCATACCCCCACTCCCGCCCCCGGTCCTGGCAGTTTGCGAAGAAGAAAGAACGGAGAAGAAAGGAGACTACAAGAGCAGCTACAGTTGCTGGTGCTCTGAAGGGCAGCTGTGGCTCACACCCAGAAAGTCTCATGAGCTCAACAGACACCAGGAAAAAGGCTTCTTTCTCTGCAGCGCTGAGAAGCTTTTCCATTGTTCCTCTTCCCTTTATAAGCTCCTGGTTTTAAAAAGAAAATGTGCACTTGTCTCTACCAAGCCAATCTAGCTTGTCCTGTTTCCAAAGTGAACTTGTGTGGAAGGTGAAGTTTTCAGTCTTGAGGTCACGCCTATGTGCCACATCCCACCGTCTGGAGCTTCATGCTGTATTACACACAATCAGATCTGGCCTTTTGGACTTTTTTTGCGACCCCCACCCCCACCCCCTGCTAGCTCCAGCTCCAGACTGCCTTCTCCCTCCCTCCTCCAATTTGTTCACATAATGAGGATGCCTGGTAATCTACACTCAAATATGAAATAGGCAAGAAACATAATCCCCATGTCTGGGACGCTTTCCGAAGGAGTTTCAGTGCAGGCTGCCCAGCTGCGGCCATGCTCGCATGCTTCCACAGGAGCACGACCTGAGCCACATTGATCTGCTTAATTTCTTTTGTGAGTCCTTCCCTTGCTTTGAAAGAGATGGGTGTGAGTCTCTGAAGATGTTCAGAAGCTGCTACTCTTAGATCTTGTGAGGAAGGAAAGCTATGGAGAGCCCCCCGGTCCCCCATCCCAAAATGCATAAGTAAACCAAACCAATAGGACTTCATTGGAAATATTAACTGAATTATCCTTAGCAAGGGAGATGGATGAGGTGGGGTGGTGAAATGGCAATTCAGCAAGGAAGGAAAGTGGTTGCTTGTCTGGCACAGGAATTGAAAAATCTGTACTGATTGTGGAACCTAGGTGGTGGACTCATGACAGTCACAGTTTGCTCACCTTAAAGCCCTGTTCCTTTCTAGGATGGCTTTTAGCTGCCCTGGCTCAGCTAATGCGAGATTATTCAAACGGCAGATCTAGTGGCACTGCAAAGAATCCAATCTGAGAACCAATCATGAGCTTCAAGATGAGAACGAGGAGCACAAGGTGTACACTTAGCCCAGCTGCTGCAGAGGCGGTTTATCAGTGATAACTAAGAGTTTAATTTAAAAAAAAAAAAAAAAAAAAGCAGCCTATGAAAAATAAGTTACCAGTTCTTTGCAACAGTAGCTTCGCAAAGACTTATTTTTTCTCCCATGTCCAGACGGGGTCGTCTATTGAATGAGGCTCTTTTATTTTGCATGGGGCAGGGGATTTGTGACCATGGTCCCCCCTTTTATTCCTCTCTCTATGGAAACCCAGATCATGGGGAGAAATATGTGAGACTGAATAAAGAGAAGCCGCAGAAAGGAGCGCTTGAGAGCGGCATCTGTTACACTTGGGAAGTTAGACTGACAGGAGAGGGCGAAGGAAACCTCTCCAGTAGATTAGTTAGAACAGCAAGAAGATTTGACTATATGCAGATATTTTCTTCAAAAAACAGAATGCCTTATGCAAGAGACGATTCTATCACAGCTGATAAAGGACGTGATACTAACTGAACCGAATTCAATGGATGGTATCTATGTCCATGAGAACAATTTTTTAATAACAGAAGGAAGAAGGGACAAGACACACACACACACACACACAGAGAGAGAGAGAGAGAGAGAGAGAGAGAGAGAGAGAAAGTGATTATGATTTGTGCTCCTGACAGAAGCAATTCTTACATTACAGACTGAAAAAACGACAGTATGAAAAACCTGTCCAGGGCTCAGATGCCTTCTCCTTGCTACTCCAATTCCCTTCCTCCCTCAACCTTGGGGCAAATGGTCTGAACCACTTTTGCCTGGCTGGCAAAATGGGCTACCTGGAGCAGAGCCCATGAACAAGAACGAGGAAGGTTGATCATAAGAAGTCAGGCAATATAGATTGAAAAACAACCCCTTCTTCATTGAATAGCCTTATCAGTTGATAATCACCTTAACCCTCTGCACAGCCAGACTGGGTGAGCAACACTAAACCAAATGCAGCTGCAAGGTTGGGGGTGGGGAACCTACCAACAACATGGCAATGATCACGATTGTTTTACACGTATTATTTCTCCAACGCGTTTCTCTATGACCTCCAAACTGACCTGACAAAGACCGGCAAATGGCTCCTCAAACAGGCAGCCCAACAGAGCACCACAAAACTTTAATTTTTGTTTGATTTTTATTTCTTCAGAAACCAGAAGTTCATTTCCAAATGAAAAGTAAGATGCACACATTTGGTAACAAGAAATAATGTTCTTCAGCTGAGAGAGAGGGAGAGCGAGAGAGAGAAAGAGAGAGAGAGAGAGAAAGGAGAGAGAGAAAGGGACAGAAGAAAAATCAATTTCTAGTTTAAAAGCAGATAAGCCCTTACAATAGAACAACGGCAAATGAAACTACAATTTCAATCAGGGATGGGGGATGGAGATGGTAAATGATCCTCTCTGACAATAATTGCTAAGTGTTTATCTTTTTTTATTTTTTAAGATTGAAAGAAAGAAATAAATCTCAACCAGATGCCAGGTTTTCATTTCTAATAGACACGTTTACATTTACCAATACCATCCCCTCATGCTCTGTGTTCTCATAAGAAATGATTCATTTCATAGGAAATAGATGCTCTATAGCTATATAAAGGAATGGCAGAATAAGCTCACCTTGTTTTTATTTTTTCTCATTTTCTTGCATTTTCTTCAGATCTGTCTTCTTAGAGAAACTAATGCCTTAATGACTTTCTGGTAGCTGCAAGCCTTCTTTTATTTCTGCTAAATATATGAAAATGTATGCAAATTTAAATCAAGCTTAACCTAGGAGCTCTAGCAATATATTTAATGGAATTTCAAACCAATAAGGGAACTCTGATGCTGTCTTCTGTAAGTGCAAATATAATCACGCAGCTAGGTTACCTCCAAAATTATGCAATGAAAGGTCCTTTTTTTTAAATTTCAGATCATGTTGGGTATCCGGTGTTGCCTTTTCCCAGCTAGAGCAAATCTAAAAAGCTGTGCATTTCCCCTTACTCTGCTTCCAAGCAACGCCTTTGCGCGGGGCTGTGGAGCACACAGACTTATCCTTCTCTAACTTGCGAAAGCTTGGAGGAGTCTAAGTATTTCCTGTCTTTTCTTCTAATCAAAATGCAAAACCAACCCTGGCTTCTCAAACTGAAGACAAATGCAAGCTCGACGTGGACTGAAGAGAAGTTGATGGTACTTGATGTCATAATAACTTACCTTTTCGTTGTCTAAATTTCTAAGGACACATTAAATAATTCGCTTTTCTTTAGGTGAGGGGAGGGTGAGTGCTAAAAACAGTTTTCCAAAGGGACAGCACCTGAAGTGGGATCCTGAATGTTTTTCTGCCATGCCTCTGGCTAGTGAGCCCGCTGAGTATCTGGGGGTGAGCCGCCAGTGAAGGCTGCCGGCTTCTCTGCCAGCAGCGCCTGTGACAGAAGTTCTTGGACCTCTGAAGCGAGCTGACCTGGAGCAGCAATAAAGCGCAGCTTCCAACTGACTAGCTGACTGGGAAGCAAATTTCAATCTAACAATTTTGCCAGCATCAAGTTAAACTAGTTTCGCAGAATGTTTCAGTTCTTCCTACACAAGTTAATTTTTTTTTTTCCAGAAGAAATTTCTGATCTTTATCTTAGATGCGTTCAGGTCTTTGTATTGAGTCTGTTATCACTGATAAAATGAAATAGATTAAACTGCAATAGTTCTGTAGAATCACATACTGCAAGTTTGCTGATTTAGAGTCTTGTCGATGACGTTACTTTTGCTCGAAGTTTGTATCCACGCTTTGTTGTGCATTCTCTGGCAGATAACTAATCTGGAACGCTGCGGGATTCTGAAAAATCCCTCTGCAGTATTATCAAAATTACACCTAAACTTTTTTATTTTTCCCTTTATTTAGGTTAATGTAATTTTAAAAAAGAGTTCTTAAATCCCAGTTTGTCGTGTTGTGTCACCCCGACCCCCGCCCTCCATCCTATCCATCCCCAAAACGTATACACAAACACCTCGCTCTTTTCCTTCCTCCCCTACAAACACCCTCATAGTCCAGGGTGGGGGGTGGGGAGCAGAAAGGGTTAATCAAATGAACCACAGCCACTCAGCGCCAGGCAGCCAATGGAGCCAAAAGACTGATTCACTTCCTGCTTGGGTTTAGCTGAAACTCCCCAGCTAAAGCGGCCTAATTTGGAATGCGAGCTCAGCCTCCCGAGCAGCTATTGGCTGTGCTCACGCCTGGTCAGCCCGAGACGCGCTGCGATTGGCCGCGGCTGCTGCCGGTAACCTGCGCTGGCTGCTTTGGCTCCCCCGCACCGTAGATGTCAAAGGCTGAAGCAGCTCCCTTTGCCACATTATAACTAGTAGGGGATCCTCATCCACCATGGCCACAGCTGCCTCGAATCCCTACAGCATTCTCAGTTCCAGCTCCCTGGTCCATGCGGACTCTGCGGGCATGCAGCAGGGGAGTCCTTTCCGCAACCCTCAGAAACTTCTCCAAAGTGATTACTTGCAGGGAGTTCCCAGCAATGGGCATCCCCTCGGGCATCACTGGGTGACCAGTCTGAGCGACGGGGGTCCGTGGTCCTCCACACTGGCCGCTAGCCCCCTGGACCAGCAGGACGTGAAGCCCGGGCGCGAAGACCTGCAGCTGGGTGCGATCATCCATCACCGCTCTCCACACGTAGCCCATCACTCGCCTCACGCTAACCATCCGAATGCCTGGGGGGCGAGCCCGGCTCCAAACCCGTCCATCACATCAAGCGGTCAACCTCTCAACGTGTACTCGCAACCGGGTTTTACGGTGAGCGGCATGTTGGAGCACGGCGCACTCACCCCGCCGCCGCCAGCCGCATCTACGCAGAGCCTGCACCCGGTGCTCCGGGAACCTCCGGACCACAACGAATTGGGCTCCCATCACTGCCAGGACCACTCGGACGAGGAGACTCCAACATCGGATGAGTTGGAACAGTTCGCCAAACAATTCAAACAAAGAAGAATCAAGTTGGGCTTCACGCAAGCCGACGTGGGGCTGGCGCTGGGCACACTGTACGGCAACGTGTTTTCGCAGACCACCATCTGCAGGTTTGAGGCCTTGCAATTAAGCTTCAAGAATATGTGCAAGCTGAAGCCTCTGCTAAACAAGTGGCTGGAGGAGGCAGATTCGTCCACTGGGAGTCCGACCAGCATTGACAAGATCGCCGCTCAGGGCCGCAAGCGCAAGAAGCGAACCTCTATCGAGGTGAGTGTCAAGGGCGTGCTGGAGACCCATTTCCTCAAGTGTCCCAAGCCTGCCGCGCAGGAGATCTCCTCGCTGGCAGACAGCCTCCAGTTGGAGAAAGAAGTGGTGCGTGTCTGGTTCTGTAATCGAAGACAAAAAGAGAAAAGAATGACTCCACCAGGGGATCAGCAGCCGCACGAGGTTTATTCGCACACCGTGAAAACAGACACGTCCTGCCACGATCTCTGACTGGAGGAAGTGAGGAGGCGGCGGCCGCACTGGGAGCAGCGCGGATTTCTTTTTCTCTCCCTCTGTTCTTTTCACTCTAACGTTCTTTATTATTGCTATTTAGCACTCTTGCTCTGCCTCACTCTCCCCACCCTTCTCTCCTTGCTTTCTGTTTTATTTCTTTCTTTCTATTCTTTCTTCCGATTTCTTTCTCTTTCTTCTTCCTTCCTTTCTTCTTTCTTCCTTTCTTAACAGGGGATTCTACCTTGAGAAAGAAAAAAAAAAGTCATGCTCGTGTTCAAGCTACTCAACGCTGATACAATATTTAACATAAAGCAGCAGTCCAGGCGGGAATCTCATATTCCCTGCTACACGGACAGTCCTTTCCAACCTTTTCTGCTGATCAATACATATTGTTTACTGAGTAAGATTTGTTTGGGTCGCTCCTCTCTAGGAAGAGTAAGGAGTGGGATAATGTGGGGGGCAGGGTGGGGAGAGGGAGTGGGGTGGGAAGACAGATGTGTGCCTCTAAATAACCTTCCAGCGCCTTGGTTATAGCAGCTGTATTTCAGGTGAAATCTGTTTTACAATAGACTAGTTTTGCATTTTTTAAAACTTCTATAGCGTTTCTAAATGTCTGCGGTGTTTTACTACAAGCTGTACACAATATTTGTGAGATAATTTGTATCTAATCGACCACTTCACATTATTATTGCTATTATTATTATTCCTTCATTGAGCTGATGGCTTTTTAATTGCTTAGAAAAGGGAGGGGAGGCTGGGAGGAGGAGGAGGGCCGATGCCTACCCACCCACCTACCCCTATCCCAAATAGGATGCAGAAGAGAGGATACAAAGGAGAGGGCTGATGATGATGGTATTGGTTATATATAAAAAATACATATATATATATATTTTTCCGGGGGTGGAGTGCCTAAGATGGGCAGACTAGGCAACCCGATTGGGTTTGCAAACTAACAGCGGAAAGTAGAAGAAGCGTTTTCGCAGTAGTCGGTCCTCCCTCCCAGAACTGTGGAACCCCTGCAGGCTTCCACAGCTTAGATCCAGGTGCCTGCGAAGGATTCGGCGGTGGCGCGGGTCTAACCAGAGGTGGCCAAAGCAACCAAGTGTTTCCGAATCCCTTGCGGTCCAGGATGACTGCGAGCGGAGCTCCCCGAAGGCCCGCAGCCGCTCCCGGCCGACAGCCGGCGCGACACCACTTTGGCCCTCCTAGAGGAAAGACTGCCTTCACAAGCGATTGCTTTCGCTCGATTTCACGACCCAGAGACGCTGGCGACATACTGGACCAGCGCCTCCCAGTTTGGTTCACCTCCACTTCTTCGCACGCCTCTAGAGGAAGAAATCCCTCCAGAGGGGTGGCCGGGTGAAGGGAAACAGGCTCTTTCTGCTCAATGCAGAACGACAATGAAAAGATTGGCAAATGTCACAGGGATTCTGGTTCAGCCGAACACCACCTCCTTTCCCCTGTATATACCGCTGTGTGTTTGTGGGGAGTCTCTGCAGCGTCTCTGACAAGCACAGCTGGTGGAAACCCGTGGCGAGGCGAAGAGTGAGGGAGCGACCTAGCGAGAGCCGCGGAAGGGGGCGGCTGGATTCCTGCTTTTTTTTTTTTTTTTTTTAATCTTTCTGTGTGTATGTCTCTCTGTGCTTGGGTGCGTGTGTGCGTGTGCAAATGTGTGTGTGTAGATAGATGTGTGTATTGTATTACTATATTAAAAAAACAAACAAAACATCTCGCTAGGCTACGTAGAGATTCCAAAAATATGCAGTTGCTGTGGCTTTATTGCTAGCTCTCCTGTCCACATGCCCGGTCACAGGTGCACCTCACTCCCAGCGAGAACACATGCGCGGGACCCGCCAATTACCCAACACCCAGCCGCTACCGGAGAGACCTAGCTAGGGGATCCTCACGCCTTGTCTGGTCACCCTGCCTGGCCTCCAGCAGCAGCTGTAGTAGACAAAGCTTCAAACTACCTAAGGACCAGAATGCCCTGAGTCCCAAGTCGAGGATGCCCTAGTATGAGCTGCCAGGCCTCTGGTCCGACACACTGTGTCTGTCCCAGCTGCGGGTACAAAAGCATGTGTTAATTCAAATCCTGGACCCTTTTACTTTCTGTTGTCAAGTCTCTACATTCTGTTATTAGTTAGGCTTTAGTTCTGGGATTTTTTTTTGTTGTTGTTCCAAACTGACTTCATGTTTTACAACTGTTTTGGAGATACTTTGTTTTGATTTTTTTTTTCTTTGCAGTTAAATGCTGTTGTTCAAACCTGAGTTAACCCAAATATTTCTGCCGACTTTATAATTGTACAGTTTTGTATATTAAACGTTTTTGAAGTTATTAATTTAAAAAAGATCATTTAGTTTATTCATTTAGTAACTGATGTATAATAAACGCTATTTTCATTAAGAGTTGCTTTTTCAACTATTTTATTCAAATTGCCTATTGCAGTTGCCAACAATTATTTATTTTCAATAAATTCTGCATTGTGTTTAAAAGGAAATTCTTTCAAAGATGAGTTGGGTGTCAAAAAGAAAACAATTTGCTGTAATGTTTGATGTGAACAGTTTTAGTCAAGGGGTTTATATTGACGCAATATTTTATTGTTGTAAAAGATTAAAAAGGTTTAAATAAAACATTTTTCCAAAAAAACTTATCTATCTAAACTTGCATGTTTCTCTATTTACGTCTGTTTTCTTCTCATGGCTATATTGTATACTGTGTGAAGTGGAGCATTTAAACAGAGACACGTTCTGGGTCAGCAGTGGGTTTGCTTTGATTCAGGTTGGAAATCATTAGTCATTGTTTTGATTCTTGATTCTTTTCCTTTGACTTTTGATCCTTTGGCGCAGCCCGGAAGTACACACACACACACACACACACACACACACACAATCTGTTCACCTGCTCTCGCAAGAAACACCCAGACTGGTGGGAAAGGGCAAGGGGACCCCCATGAACCCCAACACACGGGAATTTTATTTCAGAAGGTAAAAACTTATTAGTGCTTTCAGAAAGAATAGACTCAAGTCTCTTTTTTTCCTCCTCACCCTTCTCATAACCTGTTCTTTCTAAAACTGGACCAAGGCTTTCCTTAAGATTATTTTCTCCGGCTACCCTCACCTGCTCAGTTCCACTCAGCAGCTCCTCTGGTATGTAAGTCCCATTGCCATAACATGGCAAATCGTTTTCACATAAAGTGCTCTTTTTCTTAAGTCTCTATGTGGGCCCAAGATTCATGGTGGAATAATTTTCCTAGTAAGACTGAATTCTGTCCATTTCTACTTGAGTTTGGGGAACGAAGAAATGATTACACTGAAATATTGGGGAGAAAGTTTGGTTTTTATTTTATTTTGTTTGCTTTTTCAGATTATAATCTGCTTCTCACTTTTATTGTTTCGTTTCACAAGACCATCCTTAAAATAAGGGACATATTGGGATGACTGAATAATATTTTATTAAACCTCATGCAACTGTGCTTTAAGGTTTTAGTTATACACACAACTTTTTGATAGAGGCATATGAAGCAATAAAACATTTAACTCTAACTTCCGTCAGTTAAGCCTTTCTCAATTCATTATCTGAAATGTTTGTAGCTGTTGTTGGGCAGAGCAAAATTATTTAACCATTTTAATAGATAATGATCATCACATGTAACACCTTGTTCCTTTACATTATCTAATTTTACATCTGCACGATTCAACATATATGTGTATGTGTGCATGTATGTGTGTTGTGTATGAAATATGGCACATGCTATATGCATACACCAGAGCATTTGTGTTTTTCTTAATGGTATTGATCGTATGTATATAGAAGCACAAAATTCAGTCATAAATCTGTAGGATCTCTGCAGTTCATATTAACTGATCTCCTTATTCAGTATCATATAAAAATTTTGAGTTGATTAAAAAGTCCCAATTTTCCTCTTGAAAGTACTAAGATCAAGTTGAAGTGCATCCTTAACTATTTAATAGAGAATATTTCAGATGTTTTTGATGTTATATAGACAGACACATTCACTATTTAATTTGTGTTTTTGCTGATATATATTACTGATATATTTTCACATATTTATTAGTGTTGCTTCCTTTACTTCTGTTTTTCTTTATCCTAAGATAAAATCAGACTTACTTGTTTTTTTGCTTGACCTTATCAACTTTTTTTATTTAATAAGCTTAATATATTTTTAGAACTCAGGAGATAATGGTTCTGTCTATCATTTTCCTTGTCCTCAGATTGTTACAAGTCCTGCTCTCAACTAAGGCTTTACTAGGAAAACAAACTTGGTTCCCAGTCTGTCATAAGTCTTAACAACAGTAACTCTTATAAGCTAAGAACTGGTGGACTAAAAATGAATAATAATAATCACATGGGGAGAAAGCAATAAAATTTCATTTCCATCGCTATATCGGAGTAATAGAGGTGGATAGGATACAGATGTTTTAGATAAAAAACAGCATCAAATATGAGAATCATGCATATGTGTGTGTTGGGGTGTGTGTGTGTGGTGCTTACATGGTTTCTCCTTGCTGCATGCATAGCACAATGGAAATAAATAAACAGCATTTCTCTTTTCAATAATAAAATAAGAAAACTATTATCCTTGGAAATTGGTTTCTTATCTTAAAAAGAATAGAGTATATAGAGGAAATTGTTTCTAAATTAGTGCATAAATTGTGTTTTTCTTTAATATAATCAGGCATAATTTCCTTGGAAGTATTTAGTATTTTCTTTTGGTCTAAGTCAGCCTATAGCTGTTCCTTTAATTGCCAGTAGATTCTAAGAAAAAAATATTTAT
The DNA here is from genome assembly GCF_030435755.1 of Ochotona princeps. Taxonomy (NCBI): domain Eukaryota; kingdom Metazoa; phylum Chordata; class Mammalia; order Lagomorpha; family Ochotonidae; genus Ochotona; species Ochotona princeps. The sequence goes on from NC_080865.1 coordinate 50,530,494, forward strand.
TACAGGAAATGTTATATTCAAAAGATCTTTTTTAGGAAGGGGAAGAGCCAGAAAGAAAATGGAGGTAAAGATTGTCAGAGCTAAAATGTAGTTTAGCAAATGCATAATGTCTTTCTTCACGCATCAGTTCTCTTTAAAGCCACATATGTAACTATAGAATTGTGAAATTATTTCTGTGAGTTGGCACTCATAAATTCAAAGGTGTGACCCTTTAAAAAAGTATTGGAACAAAAATAATAATAATTCAAGACAATTATTTGAACTGATATAACACATACTCACAGATTCAATAAAACTAAAGAGTAGCTCATTGTCTACCCATGTCCTTACAGTAGTGTTTAAATTGATATCCACACACTTCCTCACATACAGATGTTAATTTTCGAAGCATTAAGAAAAGTGAGTGTAAAATACATTTGAACTCAAGGATTTTTTTGGTAAGATGAAAGAAAATTGTCTTTTTCTTAACAGCACTGCTGATAGAACATTTTCCAAAATTAGATTATTTAAATATGAGTACAGTCTGAAAAAACAATCTTGCTGATTTCTGCAAAATCAAAGTAGGGAGGGAAATTGTACAAAAGGACCTAGATTGTCGTCCCTGTAAATAAAATACATAAAAGTAAACCTTGTGTATCCTAGTGAAAAAGAACATTGGGTCACTAGGTTTTATTTCAAAAATGAGCATAGACTTACACCTATTCACCTATTACTTTACTTGCTAGCTAGAACATTGAGTTCTCTTCACAACATTGTTTGCTAACAAGGTGTACTGGTATAAATAAGACTGATTCATTTTAAATGTCTTCAAAGGAAGCTGATTTATTCAAGTGTTGAAAGGCTTTTAATATGAGATGTTTTAACCCTCTAAGGGAGAGTATCACAGGACAACTTGCTTTTGGATGAAGCTCTGCTTTGGATGTGTGTGTGTGTGTGTGTGTAGACATATACCATATACCCTAAATTATAATTGTCCTTCCTCTCTCTTTCCCTGCTTGTGCTTTCACTTGCACATAGACCAGATTATTTTAAGAGAAATCTGATTGTCTTCAAAGATTGAAAATAAAGAGGTCAAGTCATTGTTCAGTTTGATCAGTTGGTTAACTTTGTCTTTTCATCTCTGTCTGATTGTGCTCACACTATGTTCATATAACGAATAACTGTATCAAACTCTTGTTTTATCTTCATGATGTCAAAAATCCAGCTTGAGTGATCTTTCCATCAACTCCAGTAAATGCACATTGATTTAATTGTCTGAATTGTTATCTTGGAAATAATATTTGTTATATTAGCACCAGCTCCTGAGAGGAAAAATCATAATATCAACATTTTTGATACCAGTTGTTTTCATCTTCCACAGTTAATTTTCACATATTGTAAAAGTCGTTTATACTGTGATTATTGTCTCTTAAGTTTGGCCAGAATAAAGACTATGCCCCACTCTGACTCACTCTCATGGTAGTAGAAAATGAATTCTTCTAAAGAGAATGTTAGTATTTTAGTATCATAAAAATATTTCTTCCACATAATTTCTATCTGGTAACATTTTTCTATCATAATTCTTGCAATCTGAGCACAGACATTCACATGTATACTCATAAAACCTCCCAAATTTATCACTTGATATTACAGAAAGCAGGATATAGAGCAGAGTAGTCGTTTGTAGAACTTCAATGACCTGTGGTTTCAAGCTGTAGAAAAATAAAAACAATCTGGGTATACTCCTTGTACAAAGAAAAATTACTTTTTTTAATGCTTTGTTACTCAGTTTACCTTTACAGGTGTTAGTTCTAATATTTAATTAATGTAAGTTTTTTTCTGTTAAAATATGTGATATATGACAGAGATCAGAACCAAAGACAGAGACCTCTATTAAATTTGTAGTGGTCTAGGGAAAGTTGTATTGTCAGATTTATCGCAATAATAATAGTCCATGTGTGTTTATAGCCATGTGCAGTAGCCGCTTTTAAGAAATGATTTGATTTGATTTGATTCCCAATGAACAACTGTTTTCTACAAATGAAACCCTTTCAACAACAGAAAAAGAAACAGCTGAATGTGTTTAATCTAAAATTCCGAATCCTAGACCTTTGCTTGAGAATAGTGGAAATTCTAGAGAAAATGATGTCTGCTAATCACCTTCATTGTCTTTATTATTTCCTTCCTGTGAGACAGACTTCTGAATTCCTCCAGATTTTACACTAACAGTAAAACTACAGTAATTATTTGAGATAGTTCCTTCATCTTCCTTGAGTCTCTTTCTTATTGCTGGCCAGGAAATAATGGAAAGGTTTGGCTCTACAGAACTTCCAGCATACTCCTTAGGGCAGAGCTAAGGAAGATGGTGTGGAAGGCACTGCAGAATTCTATCATTTACAGTGTAGCAGATAAGATCAAGTCCTAGAGTGTCTTTTATCTCTTAGTGCTGTGCTTCTGAGTATGTTGGTTTGATGTCTTCTGTCAAATTGCAAAATGAAGTAGCCTTGTTTTCAGTCAATTAAAGGTACATTTGAATAAGTAAATATTTTCAATTGTTGACTTTAAGTTATTTTAGTTTCTGCAGCTTTTTTGTATACCTGATTTTCACTTCATGCAACAATATTCATAATTTTGAGGACTTACAGTTAAAAAAAACAAATTAAGGCAGTTATATTATTCTTTAAAAAGTATGTACTACTTAGGTGCTTTGGAAATACACATATATGCACTTAACCCTTAAAAAATGACAAAAGTCAGTCTAGGCAAAGAAAAAAAAACCCTCGTTCCATAGGTATCCTGTGAACAACTGAAGGGCAGTATGTATCATGACAGAAATTCAGTGTAAGTTAAGGGTATAGAAGTCCACAGTACGTGACGGGAACAGTGGCATAGCAGTGCAGCAAGTTAATGAACATCTAAACCCCATATTGCAGCCAAGTTTTCTGGAACCTCTGCCTCTGACACAGTTTCTGGGAGGCATCAGATTAAGGTATAAGTGCTGATAACACCCCTGCCACAACATGGGATCTGAATTAAGTCCTGTGCTCTGACTTCAGTGTGCGTAGTCAGTGTTGTGCGGGAAGATTTAGGGAGTAAGCCAGTGGAAGGAAGCTCTCTCCCTTTCTCTCTCTGTCTCTTTCTTACCCTTCCTTTCAAGTAGATGAAAATATTTTTGAAAAAAAATAAAGTACGAAGATTCGCAAAGGAATCAAGTTGTATATTTAAAACTCACATAAGAGAAAATATGTAAATCAAATGAATTTATATATTTTGTAGCTGTTGATTATATTTGTCTTTGAGACATTGGGAAAAAAATAATATACTCCAACTATGCCTCACAACAGAGAATAATTTCTTTTAAAAGTAAAAATTGAAACTATCATACTAATCATACTAGCAGCATCCCCCAGTCAGCACTAACATCACCAGCACATCAACATTCATTTTGTGAAAAAGACCAAGCTGTTTAGATAGTGGTGGTGATGGTGGCAGTGGTGGTGGCAGTTTTGATATATCTGAGATGAATTAATGTAAAAGAGAACCCTCAGGGCAAAGGCCTTTAACAGTTTAAGGGACACTAACTTATTTTCTATCATACTCATCACCCCTTTGACAATGAGATATGTGACATCAATAGTGACTTTTTTTTTAGCAAATATATATATATATGTATATATATATATACATTATAGCATCATTACCTCTTTTTTCTTTTTTTTATTTATTTATTACTTTTAATTCATTAATTACATTGTATTATGTGACACAGTTTCATAGGTACTGGGATTCTCCCCACCCCTCCCCAAACCTTCCCACCATGGTGGATTCCTCGACCTTGTTGCATAACCACAGTTCCATCATTACCTCTTGACGGTATGCAATGATGTGTTTTTTTTTATTTTAAAAGTATGTAAAAATCTATGCATGCAGTAAAGCTTAGTATTTACCAGAGCAAATCTGTTGTTCTAAACTTTTTAAAATATTTTATTTCCTTTTAAAATATTGTTTACATAGTTGAAAGGCATGCACGCCCAGTGTGGGCCTCTGATTAGAGCATCAGGTATAGAGGAAGGTGGGTGGGACAAATGATTCAGCTCATTTTTTACTCCTGTGTCTACAGAGGAGGACAGGAGCAGGCTGCTCCTTGCTGTCAAATTACATCAGCACCTAGGAATGGGGATAGTACTTTGATGACGCCTTAGAAACCCTGATGTGAGAAAGAATATTCCAAGAATGTTATTTGAATAGCTTTGATGTTCTGAGAATTGTTGGTTTCATTGCTCCAAGGATGAGAGAATCTTTCCAAGGTCTATTAGTTGACAAAGTCCACTTCAGTGTATTCGTAGATCCAGGAACAAGCAGCAAAGCTTGGCAAGAGAGTTGTCCCACCTGTTCTGTTCTCCATCCTCTGACAGGCAGTTGACATCCCCTGCTGGCCTAAATGAGCTGGCAGTCATGTCCTCCACATGCATCTGGACATGCTACTCACTGCCCAGGTATCAGAAACTGAGGCCCAACTCTGACACATGCACTCCAAGGTCAGATCATCCTGTGATTTTCCCTGCTTTCAGGATCGGAGTCTAAAGGTCTAGTCAGAGAGTCCTCCAAGAAACCTTGCCCTGGGTGACCTCACTTGACTCTTGTGTGGACCAGCCAGTGCAGGATCAGGTTTAGTTTGTCACCTGTACCAACCAACACACATACTGGTGGATGCAACTCCCTGGTCAGTTCTACCCAGCATGATACCTCATATGAACCAATGGCTGCTGTGATCCAGCCCAGCCACTGACCACAGACTAAATCCCCACACATACCAGTGGGTGTTGCAGCCTAGTTGGAGTGCCCTCCAGAAATCCCTGCCAGGCCCACCCCAAGCCCCAGTTTTGCATGTGCCAGCCTCTACCACAACCCAGCCTTATCCCAATTGGGTTTCATACACACCTGTGGCTGCTGTGGCCTAGTTCAGCCTACCTGTCCTCAGACCCACACCTCACATATGCCTACAAGTGCTGCTACCTTATCCAGTTTGGCCCACTAGCAACAGGTAAAGCCTAGTAGGAGAGTGCCCACAGTTCACCTGCCAGGGATTTCCCAAACATGGATCTTGTGCCTGCCAGGGGGGTACTGCAGTCCAACCTGACATGACTCACCCCCAGTCCAGGGACTTGTCATCTGGTGCTGTGGCCTATCCCAGCTGTTCTGCATCCGTTCTGGCTATTGGATTCACCAGAGATTTCAGCAGCCTAGTCCAGCCTGGACTGGTTCCAGTACCAGCTCTCACACTCACCAGTGGAAGCAAAATCCTAGAAAAGGAGTACTTGAAATTCTCCTGCCAAGTTGGCTCCCAGCCCTGATTCTTGCACATGCCAGAGGGTACTGTGGCCCAGTTTGAGACAGCCTGTGCCCAGTCTGAACATTCACCACAGATGCTACAGCCTAGCTTTGCCCAGCCCTACCCCATCCCAGCTCTCACTGGCAAGTACAGCAGCCTAGTCAAGCATGGTCCACTCCCAACCTTCATATGAACTGGCAGATGCTGTGGTTGAACCCGGCATGCCTTGAACCCTGTCCTGGCTCTCACAAACACCAGTTTGTGTTGTGGACTAACCCTGCCTGGCCTACCCCCAGATCTGGTTCACATATACGCCAATAGGTGTTAGAGCTCAGCCTGGCCTGGCCTGCCCCCCGTCCCAGCTCTCACACTCACAAGCAGGAGTTGCTGCCTAGCAGAAGAGATCCCAAAGCTCCCTGACCAGGCTTGCTCCCACCTCTGGATCTGGCATATGCAGGTAAGTGCTGCAACCCAGTGTGCTATGGCCGACCTCACTCCTGTCACTCACCAATGGGTGCTACAACCTAGACCATCAGGCCCACTCACTTTATGGCTCTCACCAATAGATACTACTGCCTAGCCCAGCCTGGCCAAACTCCAGACCTGGCTCTCATGTCACCCAGTGGTACTTTGGCCTAGCCTGGCCTCTCCCACATCTATTCTGGCTCTTGTGATTGCCAACACATGCTAGAGCTTAGCCGAGTTTGGTCTGCCCTCAGACATAGCCCACATGCATGCCAATGTGTACAGTAGGCTTTGCACAGCCTGGTCTATTCACAACCCCAGCTCTTGCTTTCACAAGTGGGAAGACCAGCCCAGTAGGGAAGCAGACAGAGTTCCCCTACAAGGTCTGGGTTTTGTGTGTGCTGGTGGGTACTTTGACCCAGTCTGCCATGGCCAACCCACAGTCTCAGCTCACATTGGTGGGTGTTGCAGCCTAGCCCAGCCAGGTATAGCCCATACCATGTTCTGGTTGTCCTGTGTGCCAACAGATGCTAATGCCTGGCCCATCATGGCCTGTCCACAGTCCTGGCTCACAGAAATGCCAATAAATGCTACAGATTTGCCTGGCTTGGCCTGTCCCCAGCCCAGGCTCTTGTGTGCTTCAATGGGAGCTCCTGCCTACTAGGGGAGTTCCCCAAGTCTCCCTACCAGTGCTGCTCATGCCCTGGATCTCGCACATGCAATCAGGGACAGTGGCCCCTCTTGGTATGTTCTCCTCTCAGTCCCAGCCTTTACACACGCAGACAGGTACTGTAGTCTGGCCCAGGCCTGCTTCCTCCCAGACTCAGCTCCCATGAGTGTCATATGGATGTCTGTTAGGTGAGTTCTATAGTCCAACCTGGCTCAGTCCATCACTTCTGCAAGCTTTCTGAGCAAACTGGTGGACTCTGCAGTCACACGAAGGTGAGCCCAAAATTCCCCCATAGAATCTACCACTAAATCTGGTTTTCTCATGTTCTGGTGGATGCTACAGCCCAGCCAGACCTGGCCTTGCCCTGCTCTGACACTCACAGGCAGATACTGATGCCTAGCCCAACCAAGCATGCCCTACAGCCCCAGTGTTTGTGTGTGCCAACGAGCTGCAGGTGACGCTATTTAGCACGACCCAGCTGTCCCCCATGGGCAAGTACCCTGACCTAGCAAAGATATGCTCTTTAGTTCCTCACCTCCCCCAAACCACTCCATCTCATCTCCCTCACTTACCTCTGAGAGCAGTGGCCCAGAAGTCATTCCTCCATTGTCAAATGTGCTTCAGCCACTCCAACACCAAATATGTTCCCAGAACCCCTTCCTTGGTAATCTGCAACACCCTCCTTCCTATGGACCAGGATGGCATGTCCTGCCCAGAATTTCCTGCCTTCCCCATTGATCTTAACAAAAAAAAGCACGACTTTGCTGGAATACTGGTATAGTATTAGGCGGGCTCTAGAATGCCTGGCAGATACTGTTTTTCTCCCAGTAGTGTTACATGTGCATAGGTATGAAGCCGCGTAGCAGTTGCCTACAGCTGGGACTGTTTTAAACTCTTAGCCCCTACCGTGGTTCTGTCCTCTTCCTCTGGCTGTTACAATTGCACAGTGCCTGCTTGAAGCTTAGTGTCAAATGAAGAAGTGACAAAAGTGGGGCATCATAAATAATAGCGTAAAGATATCCACTATGTGAACTTCAAAACTCAGCATTTTTCTTGCGTAATGAATATGTTCAAATTTGATGGATGTTTTGTAGAGTAAAAATAGAAACAGCATCCAATTTAACATTCATATACTAACTGTCTAGTAAGTTCGAGATGTTGCTGAAGTGGAGTGAAAAGGATGCTGAGTAAAGGACTGTTTGCTTGTTTTATTTTTGTTTTTGTTTTTTGAAGAGCTGACACTCTAGGATAAAATAGGAATAAGTAAAATGTGCACAAATAATTAAATGAGTGCTAAAGATAGTTACTGTTGTTAATGCAAGGGCCAATATGTATATTTTTATTAATACGTAATATTTGTTTATTTATTTTAATTTCATTTGAGAGCAGAGAGAGAGACAAGGAGATTTTACATTTACTGGTTCACTCCTCAGATTTCCACCCTAACAGGGCAGGGCCAGACTAAGGCCAGGAGCTTGGATATCAATCACAATCTCTTATATGGGAAGCAGGGATCCAAGTACTTGGACTATGTTCTGCTGATTTTCTTGGCATATTACCTGGGAGCTTGATTGGAAACAGGTGATCAGCAATCCTATATTGGATTGCTGGAATCAGCAATCCAATATAGGATACCAGCTGTCTCAAGTGGTGATTTAACCACACTGAGCCAAAACAGAAAATGACCTAAGTTCTTGGGCTTTTGCACTCTTGTTGGAAACCTGGAACAAGATCCTGGGTCCTAGCTTCAGCTCAGCTCAGCTCCAGAAGTTGTGGTCATTGGGGAATGAAACAATGGATGAAAGATCTCTCTTTCTCTCTGTAACTCTGTAACTCTGCCTTTCAAGTAAAAATAACAAAATCTTAAAAAAAAAAAAAAAACAACAAAAAAGTCGGGGTAAGGTAAATAGAGCAATGTAAAAATAATCCTCTTTCCTTACTTTCACATTTTCCTTCATTAGATGATTAGTCTCTCACAGATCTTACACAAGTGACTTATGTTTGAATTAAGGCAGAGGGAAAGCTTCATCAACAGAGTTTGAAATCAGACTCCAAAACAAGGAAATCCTGTGTGATAGTTCTTGATCCCACTACAGATTTCATCACATGAGATTTATGAAGTGATAAAAACACTAGGTGAAGACAAGCATGAAAATCCATTTCCAGTCCAGAAATTTGTGTTGGAAATTTTAAGAGCATTATATTTAAAACAAGAAAAAAACAAAACTTCACAATCCTGGTAGGAGCCTTTGGAAACCAAATTGTTTAAAAATCGGACTCATTGAGATATTCAGTAATGCCTTTCTGTTGACTAGCAATGCATTAATTCATTTCTATGAATTCAGAGACTTGTGGGGGGAAATGGCATTGACTATTTAGGTGACTCGTTAGCATGATTTTCAGAGTTTCAAGACACCTGAATCTCTAATAAAAACTTATTAGGTCTGGAAAGCATTCTGTCTTCTTTTTGCTTTTCCATATATATATATATATATATATATATACACATATATATATATATTCTTTTCAATATATATTCGAGAAAGCATGGCATGCAGCAGTTTTTCAAAATTTCCAATTATTTTGGAAAATATGTTCAGTGTGAAAGATATTTCCTAACACAGATAAAGGAAATTATCAGAGAAGTAAGAAAATCACTTTCAGTGGACCTGCATTTACACTCTTAAATTAACATAGAGAAATGAGATGCAAACGCATGCTTATCTTAGAGGGTAGCTCTAGAAATTCAGCAGAAAAATCTCTCATGATCATACTGTCCTCCTAGCTAAATCTTCCAGGACAGACTGTCATTGCTGTCAGACATCCTCTTTTAGGAACAAGAACTTAGAGTTACATTAGCACAACAGGGAATAGAAATCCAATGAAATCCTAATAATAAATGCATTTTCGATCTGTCAACCATCAATCCAGATGCATTTACAGTAATATCTTAATTGAGATATTGTGCAATTGTTTTGTAAGTTGCTACTGCTATTGGAGAAACTGAGTAAAGTATACACAGCTATTTATGCAATAGCTATTGAAATTTTTTGTCTACAATTATCTCCAGAAAAATTTCACTGAAAAAGATAAAGGTATGGGCCCGGCGGCGTGGCCTAGTGGCTAAAGTGCTTGCCTTGAATGCGCCAGGATCCCATATGGGCGCCGGTTCTAATCCCAGCAGCTCCACTTCCCATCCAGCTCCCTGCTTGTGGCCTGGGAAAGCAGTCGAGGACGGCCCAAAGCTTTGGGACCCTGCACCTACTTGGGAGACCCGGAAGAGGTTCCAGGTTCCCGGCTTCAGATCGGCGCAGCACCGGCCATTGTGGCTCACTTGGGGAGTGAATCATTGGATGGAAGATCTTCCTCTCTGTCTCTCCTCCTGTCTGTATATCTGACTTTGTAATAAAAATAAATAAATCTTTATAAAAATCAAGGTAAATTTTAACAGTTAAAAAGGTTTACTCAAAGTATTTTTCAGTCACTGAATAAATTTAATGATTATAGATATCAAAACTTTCAGTTTTCTGAGTTCTTCCTTTTGTTTTTATTCGGGTGGATATTGGGGTAAGCAGAGTTTGAAGACAGCTAGCCTGCTCTGCATTCTTGAACTTGGCATAAAGTTCTGTATTTCACACTTACAGTGCTCCAATCCTCACACTAAGACAGTAAAAGATCTGGCTTTCAACCTAGAATGAAGTCTGTTGAGCTGGTAGCTGCTTGTGGTTGAGATGACTGCCTACTGTGTCAGACCCTATTCTATCCCTAGGAAGTAGAACCCAATTAAATAGGTACTCAGTGATTAACCCCATAAAAATTAGGTCTGGATTCCCCAAGGAGAACATAAAATTTAGTGATTGAGGACCACAAATTGACTGACAAACATTTGCTAATGTACCTAATATACACCAGAATTTTAAATTCAGTATAGCTTTGAGGAGTTCTTTTTTTGTTTGTTTGTTTGTTTGTTTGTTTGTTTTGTATTCTAGATTTTGATTCGGGTTTGAATTCCAGGTCTTAAATTTAACTAGAAATACAATATTGAGTAAATCCTTTAATTTTTGTGTCTCACTTGGCACCTGTAAAATGGGAATTACTGCACATAAGGTTGTGTAAAAATTAAAAACACAATTCATTTAAAATGTGTATCTTGGCACTGGACCCATAGTAAATTTACACTTGGTTTTGGCTCTCATTTCATTGCTTATTTTTCTTCCTTTCCTATGTTCTGTACCAATAAGGCATATTGCAATATGTTTGACTCTTTTTTAACCAGCTAAAATAAGTTGACTGTTTCACAATATCCGCCCCCCCACGGCAACCTATATTAGAGTTGGCATTTATGTAAGCAATACACTCAGTGGCTTGTCACAGCATTATGTGTAATTCCCTGGATATTAATTGTAATGTAAGAGCATAAGTGTGATATCATCGAGATAACCCAGAATCTGTTCTGATTTTTTTCAAGGCAAATAAGCCATGCACTTTGGTAAGGGACCCATCACAGTAACACATACTTTTTTGACATACCGCACAACACATTAAAACATGATAGTAAACAAGATCTTGTGATATAATTCGTTAATCAACCATCCATAAGAGGCTGACTATAATCACCTTAAACAGTCAATGTCCCCTTTATCACTGCTATTAGTACTGCCCATAAATAACAAAGATCTAATCCTCGTTGTACCTATGTTAGGGCTCCAGGATGCAAGAATGAAGCCACAATGAAATGACTGACAGTCTCCTATGTGGTTGGGAGACACTCCAACAGCAGCATGATGGACTTGGGAAAATTTACAAAAGACACACATTGTGAACCTGGAGGAGAGAACAAAGGGAAGGGGAGGGAACTTGGGGGAGGGGAAAGAGAAAGCCCAGTACCAACTAAATGTATCAAAATCCAATTAATAAAAGAAAAAAATTAAAAACCCTAGAAAAAAACCAACAGTATACTCTTACACTAAAATTGAAACATGGCTACCATGCAAGTGTATTCATAGATTCCCAGCCTAACATGTAGGCATGAAATGCTTATATTCCTCTGACTTGCAATTTTAACCAGTATCATATTTTTTACTAATTTAAAGAGAACTAAACAAGAATTCCACTATAATAATGAAATACTTTCTTAAAAAGAGATTTAAATTCAACTTTGTGTTCACATCGTAAGAAAAAAGATTCTTATTAACTTAACTTTTTTCTATACCCATTTCAAACTAAAATAAAAGAAGCTTTCTTGAAATTGTGAAACCTTATATATTCTATGTGAAAGAAAAGCAACTGCGAAACTTTGACCTTTTCAGGGTTTGTACAGTGTGATTCCCTATCCATTCTTACTGTTTCTGTTTACAGTCCTAGTAACCTGTGGAAATAAAGCAGTGAGGACAGCCATTCAAAATGTAGAATGTTGAAAAGGTTAAAGTCTATGTTTATGAGTCTATTAAATGTTTAGAATTTTCCCAGACTATAGAGGGCATTAAAAATATTGTATCTCATTCTGATAATAAACACCGAAACGAGAAAAAAATAGACAAAACAATTTCACTCTCAGAGAAAAAGAGAATTCAGTATGGCATAATATGCATTAATTTGTTCCCATCACAATAACTGCATGAAGAATGGAAAATAGTGCAAACATAAACCACTTATAAAGATGGAGACTGGAATTATTAAAGAACTGTAAGAAATAGGTTTAAGAATATAGTCTTCAGAATGACAGCTTAACCTTTTTTTTTTTTTTTTTTGCTTTGAAGAAAGAAAGGTGAAGAACTTTAGAACATTAATAAATGCATGACCATGAACAAACTGATTTCCTTCTTGCCTTTCTGGCTGAAGACTTGTAACTGATGTGATTTTTATTTGTCAGGTAACCCAGGAAGCTACATGCACCGTTATTTACATACCTATTTTACAATTATATATATGTGTTGTTATTTTCCTATTTCACATCTTAAAACATCTAAACCTTTATAATAGAGCTATATGTCATACAAACATATTGCTTTTATCTGATCATATGATCAGATATTTAAGCTTACAATAAGTGAATGAAATTCATCTTTTATATGTTATCCTCATCCAAATTAGATATGCTTAGAATCCCTCATTCAAGGAAAGTCAACATATTTTAAGGCAAATCTCTCAGACTGCATGATGTAATATATGATTATTGCTGAACTTGATTGCAATTTACTAATCCTGTTTTTATTTAAAAGAAAATTGGATAATATCTCCCAATATTACTATAATTCCTAGCAAAAATAGAAAGCACTTCAGTCATAAGTGTGTCTATTCCACCACAGAAGAATGAAGGGATGTGTTAATATGCATATTGGAACAGCTATTTCTATAGTGTAAACATAATTAAATTAATATTAGTCATTTGATACCACCTTTATCTAAAACAAGATCAATTCAAGAATAATCTTTGCTATCGTGTTTCAGTTATGGAAAAATCTAACTACTGCATATCTAACACAATGTAAGACATACGGATTAATACATAGTTTCATTTGAAAGACAACACTTATGTTATTTACAGAATATGTGAATTACTTCTTCATGTTTCCAACAGTTCTGTAGAAAGCAGACGCTGAAGCTGGAAATAAATAAAAATGAATCGACAGCTATCATAATGACTTATTTTAACACATGGTGGTATTGTAGATTCCAACTCCAGACTTTTTCATTTTAGTGAAATAATATTTAGTATGTTGAGTGAGGAAATAATGAAAACTTCATACTAAAATCTAGGACCCTCTGAAGGTAAAATTCTTGAATAATTACTCTTGGGATTGCTACATAGATCCTCTTGGCTATTATCCTACAAGCACTACCATGACCTGACTGTCACCTAAAACTTGTGCCCCCTCTGTTGAAAGAGCAATTCCTTATTGGATGACCTCACTATTACTGGTTCATATATTCTTCTAGAACTGTTTTCATTTTAAAAGGGAAATGTCTGTATCTTTCTGTCGCTGCACCTATATTCCCTCTAGTTTCCAATTAACCAAAATCAAGTGTCTTATTTCCCCAATTTTTTGCATCAGATATTTGTTGGATTGGGATGACTTCATGTAATCCCTTACTTTTCCAATATAGCAAAAGAATAACCATCAGCTCTTACACAGCACTTACTATGCACCATTATCTTAAGTATTAACTATTATATATTTTAAGTGCTATATAAATGTTTGAGTGTATGTGTATATAGATACTCATTTAACCATCCTGAAACCATTAAGATACATATATACTATTTCCATCCTCATTTCACAGATAAGGCAATTCAGGTCAGAGAGATTTTTGCAAATTGTCCAAGACTTTATAACTAATGAGTGCTAGAATGAGCTTCAAGCTTAAACATATTGCTTTACACTCTGTACTCTTAATCGTTACACCACGTATTCCATATAGCAAATGAATTTACACAATGGCTCTCAGCTTGATTTTTCTGTTATTCCTGTATATTTTTACTTTAATTTGTAATCTTTTCCATATACAGGTATAGTATATGTATGGATGTGTAGATATGTGTGTACCTACAATTTAATACTTCCAAGGTTTCAGAATCTAGAAATGGGAGATGGAGTTAAAAATTATTAAATTCTAGTACCTGAACCTACGACGGTAACCATTGCCTAAATTGTGAGGGCTTTCCAAGGGTGATTTAATGAATTTAAATATTCTCTTTGAATTAGCTAATTAAAACATGAAATCCAATAACTACTTCTGATTCTATAATATGTAAATATGATCTATTTTTATTAGTTGCATAGTTATTTTCATCTTATGATTCAATTAGCTGATCCAGGTAAGCATTAACTAACATACTACCTTTTTTAAAAAATTAATGTTTGTTGGTTTATTTGAAAGAATGACAGAGACAAAAGGAGAGACACAGATTTTTTATCCGTTGTTTCACTCCCATGGTGCTCATAGAAGCCTGTGCTACCAAGGCAAAAACTAGAAGCAAAGAACTTTGTTCAGGTGTCTATATAGGTTGCAGGAAACCAAGAAATAAGGCCATCATTTACTGCCATCCAGATGCAGTAAGCTGGATCATAAACAAAATGCACTCAGGATTGAATCTAGTTACTGTGACATGGGGTGTACAGTTGTTCAAACCTAGAGTTAAATCTTCTGCTGTGCCACAACACAGGCACCACATTACTAGCCCTTTAATCCATAAAGCAGGAACTGTACCTTATTTCCTAAAAAATTATACTTGCCTGACATATAATGGTTAGTCAGAACACAGAATAAGTGAATAACCACAGCCACTACTAGTGATTACTAAGTGTTAAACCCTATGCAACATGCTCAACTTATTGAATGCTTTATCCACTCAAACATAAAGTAGGTACCATTTTGCTGGTTATTAAAAATTAGAAACTAATGACCACTATGTGTACACTAATTTGCATAAATCATACATTTATGGAGTAATAAGTCATATCTATATTATGTTCCAAATTCCAGAAGCTTTTCATGACATTCTTTCACAAGGATGAATGCATGACTAGGTGATCAATTTTTCTCTACTCTAGATGAGAAGAAAATTTTCTAGTTTATTATCTTAGTCATAAGTTCAAAATAGTTTTTAGTACTCAAAAAAATGGAACAACAAAAAAGAAGACATAAGATAGAGGGGACAATAAACAATTACAAAAAATAAAGGGCTGGTGCTGTGGTGCAGTAGGTAAAGCTGCTGCCTGAGTAACTGGCATTCCATACAGGCATGTTGGTTAAAGTCCCAGCTGCTCTGCTTCTGATTCAGCTTCTTGGGAATGTCCCTGGGAAAGCACCTTTTAGGTCCACGTTCCTAGGCCTTTGTCACAGAAGTGGGAAATATGGGTGGTATTTTAGGCTCCCAGCTTCAGAGTAGCACAGCCCAGGCTTTTACAGCCGTTTTGAGAGTGAACCCACAGATGGCAGATCTCTTTCTCAGTGTCTCGCCTCTCAGTCATTCTTCCATTAAAATAGCAAATCTTGTTGAAAGGAGGAGCTGAGTAATATTCTGGAAACATGTTACACATAATTTTAATTATGTTGATCATAAAATGTCATTTACTTGTTAATCTACCTATCTATACTGTGAACTCTTTCAGAACACTGGTATATGACAGATAGAATGTGGATTAAATGAGAGGCAGTATTGGATCAGGAGAGAGAGAAGGTAGAGAAATGAAAATGATTCTGGAGCAAAGAGCTAAAATGAGGCAAAAGTGTAACTCGGGCACACAAACTCAAATGTTTACAGAAAAGAGCAAGTAATTGAAGGACATGACATAGATTTGGCATTAAATTATGGGGAATAATAACTGACTTGACAGTACATACTCCTTTCAAGGCATTGATATTGAGGCCCTCAACATAAAGGCAGAACACAGAATCTCAATGATTTCAATATAAGTAAAAATAAGTGCAAAATTACAGTAAATTATGATTTGAATAGATGCATGCTATCTTTTCCATTCATCAAATATTTTTAACTTCCTACTATGTACCAAGTACCTTGCTAAGCCTTGGAAATAAATGGTAATCTTTATACTCACAGTCCACTGGGGGAGACAAGAAGATAATAAATAGTTATGTTCCCCACATTTTTATTGTCAAGGAGAAAAAAACCTTCACAAAACAGCATTCAGAAGTCTGATTTTCAGTCTTCCTTTCTATCCCCAACTCTACAATGTGAACCATTATTTTTGCATCATCAGCCAATCTTATATTCAACGTCTGTCATTTACAACTCCCTTTCCAGGCCTATTCTCTTTAGAAGTGCATCAAATTACATTTGATTTTAGTCCTGAATAATTGAATTTTTGCAAAAACTCTGACCCAAGAATGAATAATAAAATCTGATAGTACATAATGATATGAATAAAGATATGAGTTATTTTATTGCTTTAAGTTCAGTAAGAGCATGAACTTTCCATTACATTTCCTCTTTTCCACAGCAATGACTTGTAAACAGTAGCAGCTCAATAAATACTTGTGAAATCTTTAAAGTCTTTAAAAACGTGTCTGTACCCAGCATATTTACATATTAAAAGAAGAGCAAAGGAGTTAGAAGAACTGTTGAAAGTATCCAATTGAGAGGAGAGTTTCTTGATGCTATTAGCATTGTAATGCAGTCCTCTTGAATGCTGGAGGTTAGGGACAGAATTACAGGGATGATTCAGAATTGCATGATAATCTAACCTCTAATAAGCCCGGATCCTTAAAAGAACTGCTTGCAATTACAGGTTGGTTGTCACATTGATCACGACTTTAGATGAAATCAGTGCAGGGACAAGTAGCAAAGCAACATTTGCTTCTGACATTTAGAAGTTACATTTTAAAGAAGCTCATGATTTCTCAAGTGTCTGCTTCTCCTATTCTTGGCTGGATTTGACATTTTAAATATTTTCAAACCTTCTAAATGACATAGCAAATGGGCTTCATTCAATATCAAAAGAGGGTTATAAAAAAAGTAAAATATTTTTCTTTACTCCTTCCTAGTCTCCCTATAGTTTTATAAAATCATAAATCTTGGACCAAAAAAAAGTAGGAAAGCTGCCAATAAAATATATATTAAAGAATTCACTCCATCTCTTCTTTCTCCAGCACAATCCTCTGGAGCTTTAAACGCAGTATATATACTGCTTTTAAGGCTGCTCAAGGAACCTATGTGTAAGTTTGGACAGTACATGATTCATAAATAATGGATTTGAAAGTTGGCAATTTGTGATACTGTGGTGTATTTTTTCTTAAATATTTTCTATAAAACCACTAACACAATACCTTTAATTATTTTCTTGTTCCATGTGCACAAGGCTTATCTCAGCAAGATTAAGTTTCTTGACGGCAAAAATGGAGCCCATTTCATCTCGGTATCTCCACAGCACACAGCAAAATGATTAACTCAAAGTAGTCGCAAAGGCTAAATATGTATATGTAAATATAAACAAAAATGTTTGTTGATGTCTGTGATGTCTACTTGTCATTGTTTCTACCTTTATTAAGTGTTAGATATATGGCATGTGTAAGCTACCCCCAGACTCAACATGATAGAGATCATTTTGTTTGGGGATGTACATTCTTGCTTTTGCAATTGGTTCCTGGTGTGCATAATTAGCCACTTGCCAACATAATTGGTGACTTGCCTTTTTAGGATATTCAGTGGCAAAGTGCAGGTGCACTTTGGAAGCATAACTAGTTGCAGCTGAAAAATAAGTGCCAAAAAAAAAAAAAAAAAAAAAAAAAAGAAGACGACGAAGACTGTGATCTCGTGACTATTCAGCTTTTTATGTTCTAATCCCTACAATCAGAAACCCTTTGCAACTCTCAGATTTTTTGTCAGAGTTTTATTGAGATTTGGAAAAGATAATTTATTTTCTAAAATATGATGATATATAAATGAAAAATAAAATGAGAAAATACATTGAAATTATGTTCTGCAGAAACTCCCTGAAGGGGAATTTGGAAGATTCAGAGTTGCCTTGAGAAAAGTCTTAAACCACGTTTCTTTTCTCCAGAAAATTCCCGTATGGATGATTTGTCATTTTATACATACAACGTTAGTGTTATCGGACAGGTACTTCTGCTTACCCAAACAATGCCATTGCTCTTTTAAAACAAGCAAACAAACAAAAAACAAATCACTATTGACTACAAGCCTGTAGAAGAAACAGAAAGTCATTTTGCAGCACAAATCAATATTTTCATATATACAGTGGTTTGGGCATACAGACTTAGCAGAGTTGGGAAAAGTTCAGCTGCTGGGTCATTTAAGGCCAATGAAGCCATCTGCTATGGCCCTGCCAGGCAATCACGGGTGGAATTCAAAATTCAATGCATTTATAGTAGGTCAATTTTTTTCTTTTCAAAGAATATTTATTTGAAAAGGGGAGGGGAATACTTACACTTTCAAAACTGTGTCATAGAAAAACAAAAATTTTAAAAGTCAATATATTGAGCTCAGTCTCCCATACCAGATGCTGCTGTCGTTGTTTGACTTTCCTGCTTCCAGAACTATGAGCTAAATAAACCTCTATTATTTACCATCTTAAAAATAAAAAAATTGATTAATAAATGAGATTTACTTGATAGAAAAGTAAGAGAGATAAAGAGACAGAAACAAAGCTCTTCCATTTCTGAGTCACTCTACAGTTGGCAGCAATGATCAAAAGCTAGGCCAGGTCACATTTAGGAACCTGGAACTCCATCTGAGGCTCCTCAATTGATGGCAGGGATCCGACTTTTTGGGCCATCCTCTGCTTCCCTCCTAAGTGCATCAGGAGGGAACCGGATCAGAAATACAGCAGTCAGATCTCATACTGGTCAAACTGGTGCTCATATGGAATACCAGCACCGCAGGCAATGTTTATCTTGTGCTTCCAAATTGGCCTTGCAGGATAAATTTTAAGTTTATCATTTTGTAGGGACCACAAATGATGTAAATTGCCCTTGGCACGAAAAAAGGTTCCCCTTCCCTGATCAAAAACAAAATGAACCAACAACAACAACAATAAAAAAATGGTGCAGAACTGGGTGAAAAGAAGTGACAGAGTACGAGAGGTGGGGTACAGAAAAAGTTGTGGAGAACGTTCTTTCAGTATGTACCTTGACTAATCACATGTTTTTATACATTTTATGTTCAAAGATAGTTGCTGAAACGTCATTGGAAGCGTGTCATTTGATATTGTAACACACCACAAGGTAGCTCTTGATTTAGACTGAGTTGATCTACACAGGCTACAGTTGCATAGGAAGTTCTGTCTAGTTTTATCAGGTAACCTGGAAAAATAGCCTAACAGATTATTTGCTCACAAAAACAATCATAAGATTGCAAGTTACTATGTAACAGGTAGTCAAAGAGACCATTATAGACTTTATTATGTTAAGCAACCATAGGAAACTCACTGTTAAGCAATTGTTAAGCTCATTGTTCCTTGTTTTATTAGGACAAGTCTTGCAAGATGAAGTCAGGTGTCAAAGAGAGTTATTTTCAGCCCACTTAATGTTACAAATCAGGAAACTTATCAAAAGGAAAAAAAGTAAAACTCAAGGCTGTCATATATCAAAAATGACTTCTGTGAAAGAAAAATGAAAAGCTTAACAATAAAAGGAATGAAGAAAATTATGGGATTACACCAAGACGATGGTACACAATTCTGCAGCTAAGTTCAGTAGACAATCACTGAAATTCCTGATTGGTGTATTTCTTGGCTATTGTTACAATGATACTTCATTAGAAATCAGAAATTTAACAGTGAATTACAGTACCAGAATTTATATTTATCACTCACAGGTCTATAAAGAATTTGATAAATCTCTCACTAGGTCTTTGGATTGACTGAGCTTGGATACACTCTAGACTGAATATGAGTTTATTCCTCATTTCACTAATCTGTCTTCTCCTTGGACCAGAAACTACTCAGAGTATATATTCTTCATGACAAATCACAGGAGGCAAGAGGACAAGCCAAATCATGCATGTACAGTATAGGCATATACTGACATTTTTAGACTAAATTTTAATTGGCCAAAACAAGACAAAAGGGCAAGTGTGTTGCACTAATATTAAGAGAATGCTGCAAATATGCCTGGAAAGATATGTGGATATATAATCCTATTAACAAGGAAGAAAAGGTTAAGGCTAATAATCAAACATCATAACTAGATACATTACTAGTGACTCTATTACATTACAGCTCATCTAGATATTTCAGAAACAATACCATACAAAGAGTTGTTGAAAGGTGTAGGAGTATGTACTTCAGGAGACAAAGGCTATTAAGGAAGCCAGGATAGATTCTTGTCTGTGGAAACGATTAAATAAAAGTCTCATCTCAAAGCCAGTGGGAAGTCAGGATGCTGCTCAGGATGCCAGCATTCCATTTTTGAGTGCTTGAATTTAAGTTCCAGCTCTGCTTCCAATTCCAGATACTCACTAGTATTTACAGTGAAAAAGCAGGTGATGGATGGCTTAAATACTTGAGTCCCTGTTGTCTATGTGAGTAACCCTAATGGATTTCCCAGCTCCTAGCTTCAACCTGGCCCAGCCTTGGTAGTTGCAGGCATTTGAGGAGTGAACTAGGAGATGGGAGACCTGGCTGTTTACTTTTCTTTTTCTTTGTGTCTTTCAAAATAAAATAAATGATGTTTTTTTTTTTCCAAAAACTTTCATTTAGTTCTGAATGAGTATATGATGATTTTAAAAGTTTTCCTTTCAGGAACATTGGCTAGCAGAACAAGATGGGCACAATGGTGTTATAGGGACAGAGATAAGTGAATATTTGTTCACAAGTACTATTTTTATTAACTGTTCAAGCTAACTCTGCTTACTTTGCTTTTTAGAGAAAAGGAGCTGTCACAGTTTATGTTGTTTGATATTCCAAACTCCCTTTTCAATTTCAGTAATCTATTTCAAAATGGAGAACACTATCTGAATCTTGAGAGATATTTTATAAACACTCTAGTTCTTAATTTTTCTATGTTTACTCCATCATTTCCTCAACTGCAAAGCTGATTTTTGACTGTAATTTTAAAAAGAAGGTACAAAGAGTTTCTTCTATATACCAGACCTCAGTGATGTTTTTCCCCTAGATTCTAGGTTCCAAGGATTCTTTTCTTCCATGATTTTTATATAGTATACCAGCAACTATAGGTAACATTACTAAATGACAGAACAACTTTGTGAACTGCTGTTGCCATCTAATGGCTTTTTCATAAAACTGTCTATAAAATTCACATCTATGACCTTTCTTACAGCATTTCCTTTACTTTTCTTCCTAAAAGGTAATAGTCACACTAATTTATTCAGTCATAAAATACATCATGATAATGAAGGATCTGAAATCCTTAAAAAGAGCTCCATTTTCAATTACACTCATGGGATGACCAATGGTGAGAGAACTGAATTACAGCATAGTCACTAAGGCTTTGATGTATTTTGATATTAACAATAATAGCTATCATTTACTGAACACCCATTTATAGTTAGGACTATGCTATATGCTTTGCATATATGATTTAATTTAAGCAACAATGTCTTCTTTATACTTTAATATACAAAACCTGTTGGGCTGCAAGACCAAATGTACAAAACTACAAATCTCGGTGTACTGAACTTACTACTAAAGTTCACTCCAATTTAGAGAATTTTCTGTGAAACCAAATACTTTTCACAGATGATCATGCTCCATGCAGTGCTGTGATTACATAGCTTTTTATGGAATGCATATTTTATACCTTGAATGGTGTATTGCATGACTTCATAAGCAGTGTGAGCATGTTCTGTGATCACATTCACTAATAAGGCTGCAAAACTCCCCCCCCTAGATTGGAAACATAGTCTTTAAGAATAAACATGTTTACTTATTAAATAACCTGCAATGTTCAAAGCATTTACATGTATTGACTTATTTTATTCATGTAACAACCTCATGAGATAAGTATTATCATTTTACTTATTATTCTTTCATAAATAAGAAAAGTAAGACTGAGATATGTATCTAGAATGCCAAGGACACATTTCATGAAGATGATGCAAACTAAAATGGTTTTAAAGTCTTCATTCAAGAGACACCTATTGTAAAACTGGAGGGGAGAACAGTGGGAAGGGGCGGGAACTTGGGGAGGAGGAAAGGAGATCCCAGTGCCCATCAAACTGTGTCACAAAACAATTAAAAATATACTATGCTGTAATATTTTGGGATACTTATGTAATGAGACCCAATATATAATCTTTAATAGTAGCTGATGTTACATATTTTTCTTGGATAATTATCAGAGATGGATGATGTTTCTCCCTAGCAGTTGATTTGAAACAATAGAAATTGCATTTAATCAGAAACTGTGTTCTTAATTTCTATTCAAGACTGGATACATAATTTGTACGGTTCATTGAAAAATGAAAATACAATATCTTTATTCAAAAATACAGTAGAAAATTCTAAAGATACTGAAAATAGGACTTTCACCTGTTATATAGTCTCTCACATCCTTTCATATTTTTTAACTGGATCTTTAATTTCATACTCCCTTAGGAGTACAGTGAGAGGGAGGGAAGGAGAGAGGGGGAGAATGAGAATGAGAGAGAGAGAGAGCAGAGATATCTGCCATCCACTGATTCAAATCCACTCTGCAAATTCCTGTAACTGCTAAAAATAAGCTAAAGCAAAGATAGTCTCCCATGTGACTCTATCCAAGTATTTCATGTGATTTTTAAGAACCTAAGCATTTGATCCCTTATCTGCTACCTCCCTAGGCTCATTAGCAGGAAGCTGGAACTGAAGTAGAGCAGCTATCGCAGAGTCAATATAAGATATAGGTGTCCACTGCACCTACGTGGGAGACCTGGAAGAGGTTCCTGGTTCCCAGCTTCAGATCGGCGCGCACCGGCCCTTTGCGGCTCACTTGGGGAGTGAATCATCGGACGGAAGATCTTCCTCTCTGTCTCTCCTCCTCTCTGTATATCTGGCTTTTTAATAAAAAATAAAATTAAAAAAAAGATATAGGTGTTCAAAGATCAGTTTTACCCACTGTACTACAATACTTGCAACTGGATATCACTTTGATCAAATCATTTTACCTCTTAAGGACTAATTTAATCCACCCATTTGTGATAATAAAATTACATTGTTCACAGGCCTAAGTTCAAGACAATCTCTTTATTCTAATACACAAATTAATTCTAAGTTAATAATAGCCAGTTATATGCTTTTTATCACCTTAGCCTAAACTAACATGCTCCTTTACAGAGCTTGTAAAGAACTTTCTCTTTGGTTTAACAACTTATGATACTTAGTATATACTTTCTTCATATTTACATTATTAGTGACAAGTCTGCTTTAGTTAGTTGGGTATGTCTCACTATAGTTTTAACACACAAATAAAAACTTTTGTAGATTTTAAAATTATTGATCATTATATGAAAGTATGGAAAAGGATGCAATTTCAGTAAAATATATTGACTAAAATAATACATCAATGAGCAAATAGTTTTGAAAGTTAGCCAAATATTTTTTATACATTTAATGTCATTATCGATAGTGATAACTACCTTTGTTAGAATGTTCAGTTTATAGGCTGTATAAAAACATGGAGGTTTCAAAAAAATCATCATCTTTCACATTCTACTCACATAACTCAGCTCACAGTGGAAAAATTGCACCACCATTAGTCCAAAAAGGCAGTCCTAGCTCTTCATGCTTCTACATATGTTATGTGTGAGAGACTTTTGTAACACTTCATCATTCTGTTCCTATCTTGGCAAACAAAAGATTACAGAAGACAGATGTTCGCATTTCCAGATGTCAGAGTCCAAGTGCAACTCTAGACAACATTCCTCATGTTTTGATTTGGTTGCTGAGCCTCGATTCTAACATTTTCAGGCTTCAATCCATTGTTAGAGAAAACAATAAGAAATACATATGAATTGAAAAAGATAATGCATCTTTTATAAACAAGAGTTGTAAACCTTGGCACTTGACATCTTGGAATAGATAATTCTTTGTTGCAGACTACTCTGTGTGCTATAAAAGTATTTAGCAGAATCTTTGGCCTTTACTCACTAAATACAAGTAAAAGTTTTTATTCTCTTAAGATGTTACAACCAAAAACCTTCCTAGATATTGCCAAATATACCCCAGGGGGCAAAATGATTCCTGCTGATATGCATTGTTAGATAAAGAATGTGATTATTGCACTGTTCAATGATCCCTAAAGCAAAAATTAATTGTAATAATTCTGGTTTATTGAAACCCAGAATTTAAACACTTGAAGGACTTTTGAAAGAATGCAAAATCTTTCTCCTTTTAATAACTAAGAAATCCAAATCCAAGATCCTAATAATAGAATAGGGTATTTGGTTGAGTTTTTTCAAATCCAGATTTCCTTCCCTCCTAGTTAGGGGTTAGGCTACCGTAGCATGCTCACATTATGCAATCCTATTAACACAGTAATAGTTTGCCAGTTGGATACTTTGATTTCCACTTTGAACTGGCTGGTTGTGGTGAGTGTTTTGATATACTGAGTGTCACTGCTTAGGATATCCACATACTATATTAGAGTACCTGGTTAGCGTTCTGGACACAGCACTCTTCCAACCCAGCATCCTATTAATGTGTCTTGGAGGAACCAGATGAAAACCCAAGGGCTTTCATTCCTGCCATCCATGTGGAAACTCAAATAGAGTTCCTGGCTCCTGGCTGCAGCCTGAACCAGCCCTGATTGTAGAGGGCAATTGAGGAGTAACTGGAGGAAGGAAAATCTCTCTCAATCTCTTGCTCTCCTCCGTGTGTGTGTGTGTGCGTGTGTGTCCCTTTTCATTTCTACATCACTCTGCCTTTAAAATGAATAAATAAATATTTAAGGAAACATTGGTTGGCTGACTCTTGGATGACTGTCTAAATCATTTGTGAGTCTCAATGAAAAATTAAAGCACAAACTTTCTTATTCAAAAAGCAGGGGGCAATACCATCCAATCTTTTTCCTTCCTTTCATCATCTTTTCTCTTGACTTGTTACAGTGTTTTGTATACTCTCTAAGTTTGCATTCTTTCATGGGCAGGAAAAGTTGCTGTTTGAGTATATGCCCAGGGGCTTGCCACATAATGTGGTGCTTTCCCATCAGATGGTAGATTCTCCCTCCTGCTAGGCACTAGATCAATAGGACATGGCCTTCCAGAGATAGGGAGTCTAGCACTGCATCTTTCTTTCCTACAGCTCACAGCTCCAAATCATAACAGATGGCAGACACAGGAAAGATAATTTCGTACTAGAACACAGTAGTGGATAGAAATGCTGAGTGGGAGACAGACTTACTCCTGCTAATGCACCTGCCAAACTCGCCATGATTCTGCCAGTCTAGGTTGTGGGTGATTATAAATATGCCCCAGTCAGAGACTTAAACACTTCGCATTAGGGTGAAAGGTAAGAATGTTTTTTGGGCGACCTTGAGTGCCAAGAACTTGTCCTAGAAAGCAAAAGGAGAGTGGGAAGTGGGGATTGTACTGGAGGCAAGGCTCTAAGCTCTTGTCACACGCACTATTGTCTCTTTGGACATTATATACAAAACTGAAACCACAGATAAAATTACTAAAAATGTCAAGATGGTGATTGCAGAGGAAGAAATTCTAAGCAAAGGTCAATCTTCTGAGTGTAAGACCCTTAGACTTCACAGGTAGCATGTCCATGATGTCAGCCCTGCTCTTCTGTGTCAGAATATATTTACCAATAGTCAGCTGCACAGAGCAATAATTACCACAAAAAGATTTATCAATGCTTCACTTCATTAAAGGAAAGTGATTATGGCCACTTTATGATCATGATCTATTCTGCAGTCATGTTGATCTCTTAACGCATGGATGAGATTTTGTGAAAAGCGTTTTTAGTATGTCATCAGTTGACTCCTTGGAAGATATTGAGCTTTAAGCAAATATGCCAAATGCCTCTATAAATCACACCAAATCCTCAGTGTCTTCAATGTATCCAGTTGAAAAGAAACTCATTAAATAAATTTCTTGAATTTGTAACAACAATAGTGCTTCTAACTTTCCATCTCAGGGCAGCAAAACCAGGAGAAATTAATTTTGCCTGTCTAATCTGACACTTAACCTCAGTACTTCAATCTACCTAAAAGAAAATATAAACAAAACAATAAATTTGGAAAGGGGATCATAAATTCAAGTATCTTTTCAGACGGAAGCATGAATATTTTGAATGAAATAAAAAATGATTCTGTACATTTGCGATCCATATTAGAATGATCCTAGCATGATTTAAAGATAGTGCTTACAAATACAGCTGTCAGCTCATTTTGGGAAATTCTACCAATATAATTACAGTTCATCAGTAAGTTCATCACAATGTTTTCTGAACAAGCTCAACCTAAGGAGGCAGAATTGGTTTGATGACTACCTTTCCATTTTGAGGATGAACAATCTACCACTAAGTTTCTATTTGCAAGCAAAACTTTGTTCAGCTATTGAGTCTGCTAGACTCAGAGAGAAGAGCTATATAAGCAGTTGAGTGTATTTACATGAGACACTAACAGCGGGCTACTGTAGAAACTTGGGCTCCAAGTAATTGGCATGGAAAATGAATTCAGCTCATTAACAGGTCTCTGAAACAGAGCTCTTTGAAAATCAGCTTTGACAGTTTCATTTTAATAAGTGTTCTGCACTCACCACCCCCATCCCCCGGCAACTTCACTAGACTCTTTCACCTCTCACTTCTGTCTCCATGATCCTCGTATATAGTCTCCGCTGCCTGTTAACCATCACTACTTTGGAGAAGCTATCTTTTCTCAGCGGTAGAAATAACAGATACTCAGATGCACATAAACACATGAGATACTTTCCTTTTGAAAGCTGAGAAGGGTCTGAGTTATAAAGGCTGTGTAGCAAAGAAGAGATTGTTCCTTAGAGTGCAGCTCTGAAAGTGGGAGCATAGCTACAGTCCATCAATGTCAAGCATCATTGACATGAGTCAATTTTATGGGTAGATAAGATCTGACATTAAGCTTTACTTTTGTACAGACATATCTATGCCTCATCCAAATGAGTTCAAAGCAGTAAATGGAATTCAGGTATCCAAGTCTGAAACAGCCTAGAATTCTACCTGAGGACTAGATATATAAAAGCTCAGTCTGGTATAAAACTTTACAAATGAATGGGAGAAAACCAGTGGACTTGGGGAGGTATATTCATCAACTCAACACCTAAGCAAATTGGGGGCACCTCAAAGTGAAGTGGAAAATGGAAGCAATTAGTTGAATAATTCAGTTCAAAACATACTCATTTGAAATAGCCAGATAATTGATGCAAGAATCTTTTTTTTTGCCTTGAATTATCTTGATAGTTGTCTCAATTATCCACTTCACTGTGTGTGTAGACTCAGTCAGCCAGAGAGATCATAATTATCACTACTTGACCTTAATCTGATCTTTTCCCATGTAAAACAGTTACCAATAAATGTGAACCCAAAGGCAACTTGGGTAAAGAGACCAGAATGCCCTTTAAGTATCTTCGGAAAAAATAGAAAAATCGTGAAATGGAGCTTGTGAATTGTGTGGTTCTGAAATCACTGTGAATTAAGCAATTTCATCTGTCATTAAAATCAGGCATCAGGATTGGGAATTACCTGAGTATGAAAGATCAAGAGGGCTTTGTAACTTCTTTGATGGAAAGGATTTAATTTAGTTGCAGATATATTTTTCTGTTGTGAAAACCAAGGCAAATACCCTTTAAAAAGAGATTAAGCACATATGACTAATTTTAAGCATTACACGTGATACATTATGGCCCATTGCCAGATAAGAACTTAGTTGCAAATGGGCAGATCAGAGTAACCCTATTTTCCACACAAGAATATAGCTATTAACAAATGGATAGATCGGTTTATTCTTACATGATCTAGTCTTTTGTAAGACAGTTATAGTCACAGTCATAAATTTAAAGGTGCAAACAAAGTAAAAATTTTAGTAATGTTTGCTTGCTTTCAACTTCAAGGAAAGCAAAGCAATACTGTAATGACTGAGCATTTACTTATAAACTTTGAGATCAATGAAGAGAAGCTTTATAATGACATTAGAAATTTCATACTGCATCCTTTTAAATAAGGATTTGTTGTTTTCTCAACACCATTAAGAAACATCGTCAATGTAGTACAGTAACGCAGTATATGATCTCTGGGCCCAGGTTGGGTGACTTCAAACTGTAGCTCTGCCAGTTACTAGTTATGTGAATTTGCCCTAGTGCTTTACCTTCTTTTGGAGGTAGGGATCTGTTTACCTCTAAAAAGAAGATGATGATAGGGCCCGGCACAATGGCTCAATTGGCTAATCCTCTGCCTACAGGTGTGAGCACCTCATATGGGTATTTGCTCATGTTCCAGTGGCTCCACTTCCCATCCAGTTCCATGTTTGTGGCCTGCAAAAGCAAAGGAGGATGGCCCAAATCCTCGGAACCCTGCACCCACTTGAGAGACCAAAAGAAGCTCCTGGCTCCTGGCTTTGAGTCAGCTCAGCTCTGACCATTGCGGCCATTTGGGGAGTGAACCAGCAGGTCAAAGATCTTTCTCTCTGTGTTCTTCCCATTCTGTAAAATCTGCCTTTCCAATTGAAATAAGTAAAACTTATAACAGAAGGTAATGGCTATACCTATATTCTAGAATTATGCAAACTCATTATCTGGGAATGGATTAAAAATGTTGCCTATCACATAATGATGACCACTCTTAAATATTTACCATTATTATGATTTTATTTCCTTGGTGATGTGTGCATAGGAATATCCATGAACATTAAGAAGTGAAAGTATCAGTTTGAGACACTCATGGGTAATTCCTTGCTGGAACCTACTTTATGTTTAATGGATTCTGACATCCACATTAATGCATTTGAAGGACTCTTTAATTGGTCATCCTAAATATCACATTCATAGGCCCAGAGAAGAAGAGTTATAAAGTAACTAGATGAAATGGCTTAGACTCAACAAAGCTAAAGTCATACACCAGCTTAAGTCTTAGGAAACAGGAGTGTTTTCCATTTTTTTCTACTCAGCTTATAAAAGCATTAATTTGTATACAATCATTTAAAAAGTTTATTTTATGAGAGAGAGTCAGCCTGAGGGTTCACTCCCAAATGTCCATGCCATATCTAACTCTTGACCAGGTCAAAGTAGGAAACCAAGAGCTTAATATAGTTCTTCCACATTGATGGCAGGAACCCAAAGATTTGAGTTCCAGATATGCTGTTCCAGGGTTGCATTAGTAGGAGGACTGAATATCAGGAGCCAGACCTGGGAATCTAAGCTGGTTGCTCCGAAATGGGGTGCATAATGTGGACTAAAAAGAAGAAACTGTACTCAGTGAGTAAAAGTCCAGTATCCAAATGACAATAAGCTAGAGAATTTTTTTTACTGGTTTAGTATTTGTTTTCATCCAGGTGTGAGTAACGAATTTTAACTCCAATTGCCCTTGGAGCTTCCAAAATAAGCCTGTCTAGGAAAGTTGCTCCAATTCTTACAACTCTCCCTTTACCCTGTTATCACCAGAAAAAAATGAGAAAGTCAGAAAGCTTGAAGTATAAGCATCTGAGTCTTCTTAGCTATTTACAAAATATCTTTTAATTAACACATTTTAAAGCTATGGATAATCTAACATATTCCAAATGGAGCAAAGTACTGTTATGGCAGCAAACCATTATGTACAGACTTCTTCCCTTTCCTTGTCCTCAAAGTTACAAATTTACCTAATCAAGGTTTTTCCTCTTTTTATCTAGAGCGTGCCCTGAAAAGGTCATACGGAGTGGTAACTAAAAGTTCAGGTAAATTGTGAAGGCAGAGTGCATGAGTGAACATTCCTGATCTGCCATTTAGCTATTATGTGACTGGGCAAATTATGTTATACTAAAATTTCTGTGAAGCAGAGACCAATGAGCTAAAGTGACTGGGGATATCTTCCTGAAGAAGCTGAGATTTGGTCATGCACCTTTCTGTGAAAAATTCAGCAAACTACACTAAGTATTTTTTCACTATTTTCTGCTTCTAATTTCTTTAATGGAGACACTGTGCACACTATTGTGACATATCCGTTCTATTCATTTGCACAGACACTTTTCTGAAGCCAAGAGGTCATATTTCCATTTCAAAATGAATGAAAAGCATACATATGGAAAGACTTTAAGACACCTTTTAATATTTAAGGAAAATATTTTTTTTTCCTCAAAGCAAAAGATCTGGTGAGAGATTGGCAGCTGCAATGATGGTATTCAAAACGGCATCAAGGAAAAGGATGCATTACACATGCCTCTGAAAACTAAACCATCTGATAGCCAAAGGAGAAATAAATAACAGAGAGACAGCCCTGTTTCCCTCTCTTGATTTTTAATCATTAAAAAAGAAATAAAATTCACATGGAAAGCAAAAAAGGAAATGGGAAAATAAGTATCATGAACAAAACTTGGGAAGTCTTTTTCAAAATGATACACTACATTCAAAAAAGTCTCTGAATCCCTTTTCCTACTAAGCAAAAAGGACGGTTACAATGTGTCCTTTCCTCCATGTTGGAAATTTGAGCATGTTTTCAGCATCAGATTTCTTCCTCTGCTTGTCGCTAATGAGCAGCACCAAGTGATTGTTGAACTATGTTCAGTTTTTTACTCTAAGCTGTAGATGACAATTTAATATCAACAAAAAATTAAAACTAGAAAAAATTATTATGAATGGTATCTTATAGAAAAGGTGGTCAGAATATTTAAGAGTAACATTTATAGCATGAAGTTGCTTTGCATTTCTTGTCTATTTTCCATTGTGGTTGGCACATGGTGATAATTCATAGCAGTTTTACCAGGAAAAGAAAAAAGAGAATGAGAGAAAAGGTGATGAAACAGGGAAGTGAGGACAGAAAATGGAGGACAAAATAGAAAGAAAGGGAAGTAAAAATTGTGTATTTCCCACTCAGTGATTGATTGCTGTACTTTATAAGGAAATCAATTTCTCTTAACTCAAAAAATGTAACACAAAATTTTAAAAAGTATCATTCCCAATTTTTCAGTGGAGAAATATCTTAATATTTCTAAGGCTTTACAATGCTGATGGGAGATCAATGAGCCTGGCAAAGATAAAGCTAAATGATCCAAAATCATTAAAACAAAAAACAAAAACAACTAAAAAACTGAAGTGGTGTCTGGCACAAGTAAATTAGACCCAACATCCTTCATTTTCTCTTGTATTCAGAAAGTAGTATGGTGGGAAAAAGGATTCATGGGAGCCAAGACACTATTTGAAATCATTATTTTCTTTAAATTCATTAATTACATTGTATTATGTGACACAGTTTCATAGGTACTTGGGTTCTCCCCACCCCTCCCAAACCCTCCCACCATGGTGGATTCCTCCACCTTGTTGCATAACCACAGCTCAAGTTCAGTTGAGATTCCCCCATTGCAAGCATATACCAAACATAGAGTCCAGCATCTTATTGTCCAGTCAAGTTCAACGGCTTCTTAGGTATACCCTCTCTGGTCTGAAGACAGAGCCAGCAGAGTATCATCCCGATCAATTAAAAGCTCCAACATGCCATCAGCAAAAATTTACATCATTATGGAATTAATTGACATAGTAATGAGTAACCAGTATGTTAAAAGTAAAATGCAAGTTCTTAACCACCTTCTGTGACCACCTCATTGACATTTCAATTTTAGTTTATACACAACATATAACATACATAACATAACATGTTATACATAACATCATATCATCTTAAACTAAGGCAAACATGTGGTATTTAACCTTTTGGGATTGGCTCATTTCCCTTAGCATAATGGTTTCTAACTGGGCCCATTTGGCCACAAAAAAACTGCATTTCATTTTTTTTTAATAGCTGAGTAGTATTCCATGGAGTAAATGAACCATAGCTTTCTTATCCAGTCTTCTGTTAATGGGCATTTCGGCTGCTGCTATGAACATAGGGGTGCATGTTGGTTTCTCATAAAACAAGTGTTCTGGATATTTTCCTAGGAGTGCTATTGCTGGGTCAAATGGTACGCAGATTTTCAGTTGTTTCAGTCTTTCTTTCTTTCTGTCTTTCTTTCTCTCTTCCTTTTGAGTGATTCAAACCATTTTAATATGACAGTTCTGGAAACTTATGTATATTTGTGTCTCACAGGCAAGAGGAACAAGGGAGAACTAATGTTAATAATGATTTCATCAGTATGGAGAACATTCAAACAACTCAAAATCTGCGTACCATTTGATCCAGCAATAGCACTCCTAGGAAAATATCCAGAACACCTGTTACATGAGAAACCAACATGCACCCCTATGTTCATAGCAGCACAATCAATAATTGCAAAAACTTGGAAGCAGCCGAAATGCCCATCAGCAGAGGATTGGATAAGAAAGCTATGGTTCATCTACTCCATGGAATACTACTCAGCTATTAAAAAAAACGAAATGCAGTTCTTTGTGGCCAAATGGGCCAAACTGGAAATCATAATGCTAAGGGAAATGAGCCAATCCCTAAAGGTTAAATACCACATGTTTGCCTTAGTTTAAGATGATATGATATCAATCTGAAAAATAGTACCTGTAAACTGTAATATTATTCCAACACCAAACAGCCTGTATCACATGCAATAATACAATGTAATCAATGAATAAAAAATAAAATATATATATATATTTTTAAAGATTTATTCATTTTATTACAGCCAGATATACAGAGAGGAGGAGAGACAGAGAGGAAGATCTTCCATCCGATGATTCACTCCCCAAGTGAGTAGCAACGGGCCGATGCGCGCCGATCAGATGCCAGGAACCTGGAACCTCTTCCGGGTCTCCCACACGGGTGCAGGGTCCCAATGCATTGGGCCGTCCTCAATTGCTTTCCCAGGCCACAAGCAGGGAGCTGGATGGGAAGTGGAGCTGCCGGGATTAGAACCGGCGCCCATATGGGATCCCGTGGCTTTCAAGGCGAGGACTTTAGCCGCTAGGCCACGCCGCCGGGCCCAAAAATAAAATATACTTAAAAAGCTATTGTGATGTAACCAATGAACCAACAATCATTGTGAGTCAGACTGCTTATGATCTACATCAAAGCATTGTAAAACCTAATATACTCTAAAGACCCTAAGCAACTCAGAATGGGGGTAGGAGGGCAGAGAAATCTTCAACCCCCTTAGTAGGAGTGAGGAACACATGAAGTATAACCTATCAGGAACATAACAGATAATTCATGGACAACAGACTCGAATCTGCATTAGACATTAGTAAAACTACAAAGACATATAAGGGGAATCAGGAGCGATTCTGACAGCCTCTTAACAGGAGGTCATATGCATAGAGCAGGGGGGACCCCAGAGTGGAGCAGGTGGACAGGAGGAGGCTTGTATCCCAACCCTGGAGATTCCTGGATCCTCACCAAGGTCTATCAGTACGGGCACCAAGGAATACATCCCAACTGCCAAGGAGACCACAGGGAATTGGAGTGCCTTCGGAGGCCAAGAACTCTGAGGTCACCCGCTTCCATTTGGATCTCCCACACAGGATGGAAAAAGCCCAAATCCTTCCTCGCAGGATCCAAGGGCATAGGAACAACAGCCAGGAGTCCTGAGCAGTCTGCAGAAACAG
This sequence comes from Ochotona princeps, assembly GCF_030435755.1. Taxonomy (NCBI): domain Eukaryota; kingdom Metazoa; phylum Chordata; class Mammalia; order Lagomorpha; family Ochotonidae; genus Ochotona; species Ochotona princeps. The sequence continues at coordinate 50,564,067 of NC_080865.1, forward strand.
AACAGTAAGCTTCCTTCGGGACTAGGGAGAGGAGTTTTCTCTGGTCCTTATTTAGTTCCAACTTTGGATCCCCACTCTCTCTTGCAATGACCATCAGGGTCGCTCCAGAGCCCCCCACCCCAAAACACACACACACACACACACACACACACACACACACACACACACACACACACGAATAGATAAAGAACAACAAGGAAAGCTTAGAACCAGACAGAAAACGGTCAGCATGGACTCACACATACCTTACTATAGGACACAAAGATTAGTTACTCCTCACTGAGGTATTGAGGATTTCTCTTCACATCCCTCCTAAAATTGTTCTGCATTTCAACTGTTGACATAATCCTTATTAGAGTTATAAGCCAGCTTAGACTATCCGAAAATCTGCCAAGTTCAGGAAAATTATGCTTCAACACTATAAACCGCTAAATACTAAAACGAAAATAGACACGAGACAGTTGAATAGTACCCTATAGCCAATTTAAGGTGTATAGAAGCTGGTAGTATATAAACTAAAATTGAAATGTCAATGAATTAGTCACAGGATGTGGTTAAGAACTTGCATGTTGTACAATATCTGTTACTCAATACCATGTCAATTAATTCCATAATGTTGTAAATTGTTGTTGATGTTATGTTGTGGCCTTTAATTGATCGGGATGATATTCTGCCAGCCCTGCCTTCAGACCAGAGATGGTCTCCTCAAGACACCATTGAATTTATCTGGACAATTAGATGCTGGACTCTGTGCCTGATATATGCTTGCAATGAAAGAATCTTGACTGAGTTTGAAATGTAATACAGCAATAAGGTGGAGGAATCTACCATGGAGGGGAGGGTTTGGGGAGGGGTGGGGGGATCCCAGAGCCTTTGAAACAGTGTCACATAATGCAATGTAATTAATATAAAATTAAATAAATTAAGAAAGAAAGAAAGAAAGATAAAGAGAAAAATAAAGCCTTGGATTCATGTAACTACAGAATATTTCTAAGTTGTTTGCTTTTTTTTTATTTCCAAAGTCTTTCAACAATAAAAAAATTCAAGAATTCTAAAGCTACATTGATTCAGATCCTAAAAAAGTCCATTTGTCATATTCAAGTTTTACATTTTCTTTGGAAGAAATATTTTCTAATCTAAGAGCCTGCACACTTGTTTATAAAATGGTTCATTTTGTTCCTGGCATCTTTAAAAGAGAGATTTTCAATGACAAATTTGGATAGGTTAGATTCAGGGGTTCAGATTTATTTTCTTAATTCTGTTATCATAAGTACTTATTCTCACACAATATTTTAAAGGAGAAAGTGTTTGATTACACTATAAAAGAGAAAGATGATATGATTAAAAATGTTAATAAAGGATAAGGGAAATCCCATGCCCTATGGAGTTATGTCATAAAATAGAAAGAATAAAATTCTAAAAAACGTTATAAAATAAAACACATAATTAAGGTAATGTTCAAACAGTGGATCCCTTTTATGTGTTTGACTGGCTTATCTGATGTTTGGTACAGGAGGCTACCAAGGGAAAATATCCATACATCTTCTCATGGCTCTTTGACATAGGAAATACGTAGATACGAAACAAAATCTTGGTTGTCTACTTGTTTGAGATGCTGATCTGTTAATTCTGAAGTGCTCCAGCTCTCCCATTATGGGAGTAAGATTTCAGTAGAGGTGTCATAACTGGGAATATAACAGAGCAACAAGCAGAGAAGTACAAACTGGGAACATTATTTTATTTTACATGATGTTTACATAATTGATCAGGGTGGAAAAGATTTCGGGCTAGGGAGAAGTGGGTGGGATCATTGTTTCCAAGCTTTCTGTTTCTTATTCCCATTTCTGGAGAGAGCGGGGAGATAGGCAGATAGGCCATATCCAAGCTTCCAACCATCCCAGTACCTGAGGATGAGGAAAGGCCCCCAGATATCAACCTAGGGTCACAGTGGCACATGTGATAAGTGTGATAGGTTCGAAATGCTGTCGATCTCACTGAGCTATGAACAAGGAATCACTTCCAATGTCCATTGGCTAACACCATCAAATTTATTGTCTCCAATCACCCAGATATTTGCTGTCATAGTTTGCCTAGAGTAGTTGTCCATATGTTCTGTTCTCCATTCTCTGCTATGGTACCAGATGTCCTCTGCAGGCCCCAATGGACTACCATGTCCTCCATGTGCACCATGATCTGCTGTCCACACTCCATCCTCTAAAGTGAGGAGGATCAGTTCTCCTAGGTGGGGTCATGCACCTGAGCCACATGACCTGGGTAATGCCAGACCCTGTATCCCTGGGGTTCATGGACATGACAGCCACTACATAGGTGGTCTGGGCCAGGAGACCTGGAGCCAAGCTGGACCTCCCACCCCTAGGTGTCATAGACCCAACACCTACCATGTAGGTGAGCCCTAGAACCTGAGCCAGGAGACCCAAGGTCCTCCAGAACCACACCCCTGGGGTTCATAGAAATGACACCCACCACCCCCAGACTGACATGGCTCATCTTTCCTTGATATCCACCAGTGGGTGCTTCATCCTAGTTTGATCCAACCCACCCCCACTTCTAACTTGTGCTGGTTGGTGCTGCAGCTTAGCCATTTCCAGGCAACCCCTTAGTCCCAGTTCAAGTGTGAACTGGCTGGTGATGCAGCCGGACTTGGCCCCTCATGCACTCCATCCTGGTTCTCAGATCTGCCAGTGGATGCTATGACTTGCCTGACCCGGCCCACCCCCTGACCTGATCCACATGTATGCTGGTGGGTACCATAACTTGGTCTGGTTTGGTCTGCTCCTTGCCTTGGTTCTTGCACATATCTGCAGGAACTGCAACCTGACAAAGGAGTTCACCAAAATCCTCTGTCTGGTCTCTTCTCAGTGGCAGAACATGCACATACCAGTGGGGCCCTGTCCAGGTTGACTTTTTCACCTGTTGTCCTGGCAGGAATGGTGTCCTTGCCCAATTAGCCCATACCTTTTCTCGTTCTTACTGTTAGGTGTTGCAGTGCATCCATACCTGGTCCTTTCCCAGACACAGCTCTCATATGGCTCAGCGGGAGCCAAGACCTAGTCCAGCCCATTCTATACCCACCCTGACACTAACGGGTACCAGTGAGTGCTGGAGTATATTCCAGCCAGGCTCTCCCCAGACTCAGTCCACATTCATGCAGAGGAAAATTGCAGCCATGTTCAGCACACGATAATGCACTTTTTCTGGTACTTGTGTTCACCAATATGAATTCTAGCCCAGCTGAGGCATCCCCTTAGTTCCTCAACCAAGCCTATTTCCAGCCACAGTTCTTGTGCATGCCAAAGGAGATTGCTCTTCCACATAGTTGAGCACACATATTCCCCAGCTGATTCTACCCCAAGACCTGATTCATTCACATAGTTGTCACCTTCATTGCCCAGCCTCACAGAACCTGTTCTTTTTCTGATGCTCTCTGATGGTTTCCATGTTGTAGCCCTTCAAGTAGAGTGGCCTTGTCCATGGAAGGTTCAGAGAGTCATTCCTCACCTGGATCTGAGCCCTAAGATCCTCACTGTGGCATCTCTGTAAGCCCACACCCCCAAGATCCCAGAGTGTATTGCTGGGTATGGGGCTCAGGGGCAAAGAGGTCACTAAGTCAATAAGATGGTGACTAACAGCCAAGGTCACTGAGTTACCTGTGGTGAGCAAGATGGCGGCCAAAGACAGAGCCCTGGGGATGAACCAGGGTAGGGGTCACATTGTTTCAAAGAAAGACTGATTGGCCAGGGCCATTTCACTCACCTACCCCGCCTATGGGAGGTGATTTCTGCAATCATGCTCCTAATAATTGGCTCCTAGTTTCTCCCCTCCTGGAATTCCTGAAATTCCTGAAATTCCTGGCCTGAGGCTATCCCTTACCCTATATAAGAATCTGAATTTCCCAAATAAATCGGAACTGCTTAGACAGAACCCCTGTCTGTCTCTCGCAGGCCGGGAGGTTGCGTGGTGGGCAGCAGGCTCATCCCCTCCGGGAATGGGGTACTAAAGGAATCTGTGGGGAAGAACCCACAGCTAGGCAGCCTGCAAGCCTCCAGATCAAACTAACCTGAGCTTCCCCCACCAAGATGGTGGTGGTAGGTGGAGTCAGGGTTCTGCACCTGCCCAAACCCACCTGAGATCTGCCCACAGTGTGATTACTGTGGAAGGAGAAATCTGTCTGGCCTAGAGAAGCCGAGGATTAGCCCACTTCCTGGCAGCAGTGGCCAGGGCTAAGATCCCAAGCCTTGATCCTGACCCAGCCCAGGATTTCCCCAGCAGCAGCCACCATGAGGCTAGGAATGTCCAGCAACCATCGCAAAATTATTTGATAGTAAAAGCCAACTTCACAAATCCCTTGGAAATACTTATAATTTGAAAGTGGTAAATATCTGTTACCAATCATGAACTGTTTTGATCCATAACAATGAAGAGATAAATATCAGAAAACAGAAATGAGAATAGTTAGGTACTCCATGTGTTCTTGTAATTTCTTTAATTAATGCAGCAATCACATCTAAGTAGCAGTAAACTGTAGAGTACCCACAAGTTTCCTGTTACAAAGACCTTTGCTGAGATTGCAATGCAATATTCTCACTTCACTTTTGTGCCACTTTCTTATCTCAGTCCTCATAACGTTTTTAGCTGGCTATTTGAATCCTGTTCAATCCCCTTCCTGAACTTATGGTAATGTCTTTATTGACGTAGAACTCACTTCTTCAAAAGTTTGTATTCTTTCCTTAATTCCCCCAAAGACTCTTCTGCCCTCTACAGGTTGGATTTTTCCAGGGGCATAAAAATGAGTAACTCTTATTAAGGCGCATTTTTTCCTTCATTTTCTAAAGGGTAATTGAAAACCCCAATACAGCATGCATCGCTAACCTCCAGTTGGAATTCCAAATGGTCTTTTTTATTTTCTGCCTAATTCACAGTAGTTACATCAACCTTATATAACTGAATGACAGAGACAAATGCCTTGGCAACCGTTTTTAGAAGGTGGCTTTGCTTGGGTCACATATTCATCTTTTCCAGCTATGTTGCGTATCAAAACTCTGTAGGGTTACTTAATAACACAGGGAAATTCTATAGTCCTACAACAAGATATTTTATGTTTTTAGAACAAAACAAGAAAAACTTGCCTCTTCCTGTATGTCATGTTGTGGTGGATCATATTGTAATGAAGACTTTGGTTTCTGTTAAAGGAATAATAAATACTTTATTCTAAGGCATGTGCATAGCACAGACCTGAGGAATATATATGCTTTCACAGAATCATGAATCTTTGGTAAGAGGGTAAAGTATAAATTGTCCATACCAGGGTTTCCAAACACTGGCAGAAAGATCAGCTACATTTGAATTATTTGTGAAATTGATCACAAAATATGACCCTTGGGCTTGCAGACCAGACATGTTGGATCAGAATTTCTAAGAACGGGGCTTGGTAAACCAATCTAAAGGAAGCAGGTAAATTGCTTACAGTGACCCAGCAAATACAGAACAGAGTCAGGATAAACATACAAGTCCAGTTGATTACAAAGTTTATTCTATTAAACGTGTTAGACTGTCTGCAGGAATAATTGCCACAAGCTAACTCAAATGAAGAAGCCCTTCTTTGAAATGATGGGGGGAAAAAAAATCTGACCTAGCCTCAAATATCACTTCACCACTGGAGGAAGTTGAGAGACACATTGGCAGAAATACAGAATTGGATGATTAGGCTTTGTTTTTGAGAGAGAAAAAATGAGTACCCTGTAAGTATAAGAGGCAGATGGAACAAATAGCAATTGCAGCCATGCAGCCACAAGACAAAAGACATTTTTCCAGTTAAATAATTTGCCCAGTGAAAAATGAAAATGTGTGATCCTTCCTGAAAATGCAGAGAAAAAAGCAATGTTAAAATAACAAATATATAAAATGTTTTCCTTTCTTCCTCCATATCACTGTGTCATGGTGTTTTTATTTGCTATTTGTTGTCATAATCGAAGCCATATTAAAATATAAAATATTAACATGAATTTTACTGTTGTCTTTATAACTCATATGTAATGAACTATATTAAATATTCTTAATGCATAGTCTAACAAGTATATGTGTTTTGATTTTATTACAAAAGTGAAAATCTTACAATAAATGAAAGCTGTTTTCTATAAATATTGATTTAGTTTTTGGAAATAACAGAGTGACACAGAGTTCTTTTTCAACCACTGGTTCACTCTCCAAATTCCCAAAAGAGTCAGTACTGAGGCTGGCTGAAGCCAAAAGCCCACACATCTGTGTGCCATGAGAGTGGCAGACACTCAAGTATGTGGGGCATTTTCTGCTGCTTCCCAGGCACATTGGCATGGAGTTGGATTGGAAATGGTATAGCTGAAACTTGGCCAGGCACTGAGACATGGTAAATGGACATTGTAAGCAGTGGCTTAGTCTACTGCAGCTCAACACCCATACCTTGACTGTTTTTATGACACTTCATGATACATACACATTCAATGAACATTCTATCTTCGGCTTCTGGATTAATAAAGAAGGGCTGAAAGGAAAAGAATCTGTGGCTTATTTTGTCCTTCATTTTTATTCTGTTTCAAGGAAAGGGATTATTTCATCAAAGGAAATAACAGTAATAAGAAATACAGTTGACTTCCTTGATTGTATTGTTTCTTAGAGTATCATTATCTTCTACAAATGTAAAAAGCCCCAATATGACAGGAAAATGTGGCCCCCAAGGCTTGTCTGTTGTCAGGCTTACTCACTCACACTGATATTAATGCACTTACCTCTTAAGTGTTTTAAGTTTTACTTACCTCCATGCACTGAATACCAACAAGATTCTATGTTAACCCTGTTACATGTACATTGGGTGGTGAACAGGGTAGACTTAACATATTGTGTACACTTCTCTGTGTACATATGCTACGTTGTACCATAAGTCTTCATTTGCTTATATTTCATCACATTTCAAAGACCGAATTAAGAGCTCCGAGGTACTGACAGCAAAACTTTCAAACCAACCTTCGGCTTTTTCTGTGCACTGGTCGCTGTGAACCACACAGGCTGTACTCATGATAGCAGCCCTGTGTGTTAGAAAGTGTTTCAAAAATGTTGTCAAAAAATGGAATTAAAAGATACACTTACTTTAGTGCAAAAAGTTTAAAAAACATGCACACCTTTTTGTTAATATGCATTTCCAAGAATTGTTTAGAATATTCTCCATAAATACAACTATGAAAAATCACTGTTGGATTTTTTTGTTTTTGTTTTGTTTTATTTTATTTCGTTTAATTAAATTTTGTTTTTGTAGACGGGGACCTGGATTAGGCACTGTAGGGCTGTATCACTGAGAACTACAACTTCTTTGGTGTGTAAAGGAAAGGAATGTTAAACAGCACACACACACACAACCAAATCATATTAACTTTCAAATTCAGGAAGTAAGTATCTAGATATCACAACTAACATTTAGATCTGTATTTGTGTATATGATGTATGACAGAAATCATAAGGAAACACATCAATAAAACACTCTGCACTTGAGATATTTACAGTTTAATGGGGTTGACGGGATAAATTTTAAGCATCTCTGATGTGAAAGATAATAAATGGCTATTTTCGAAACACAAACCAGAAAAGTAATTATAAGTATAAAGAAAGTCCAGGTGTCAAGGAATTATTTTCAATTTGGAGGGCCAGAAAGCATCTTAGGTGAAGTGGCCACATAAGAAGTAGTCATAAATGATGTATAGGATTTCAACAAAATGAGACAGAAAGGCATTTGAAACTAGCAGAAGAGCATGGATGAAGTTTTAGTATGTGTTAGAGGTATTATAAGGAATAGAGGAGTATTTGGAGAACAACGCTCCAAACAGACACCAAAACAAAATAATACAGACTTAGTAATATAAATAACAAAAATTTATTTTCCAATAATTCTAGAGTTTGGAGCATTCAGGATCAATGTTTAGTCAATTAAGTTCCTAATAACCTTTCTTTCCCTGACACATCAACAGTTTTCTTCTTGTGTGTCTTCTCATGTTGAACAGAGAGATATCCTCTCATGATGGGGACATTAAGTCCATCATCACAGCCTCATCTTCATGACTTATTTTAATCACGTCGCAAAGTCCCCATCTCCAAATAGAATCCCATTAAATCCCAATGTGTGAATTTGAGAGGCATACAAGCATTGAATCCACAACAAGAAGTACAATGAGAAATATAAACTGGGACAAGATTGACAAGACTGTTGAGTTTTGTTGAGACTGATGACTTATGAAGATAATTCTAATTTTGTTGGAAAGGACGGATGATGCAAAGAACAGGGAACTTATGTGATAATTTAGGAAAGAGGTAATGAAGTCTTAAACTAAATACTATGACAATGAGAGTGAAATGTAAGGGGAAATCTAAAGGGAGGATTAACCCAATTAGCTGATTGATTCAATAAGAGAAGAAAAAGAGAAAGAAATAGATGTCTTTGAGATTATTTAAATTTGCTGGTAGCAGACTGAACAGCAAGACAATTTGTCTCAAAATTCTTTGAAAATCTTTCCAAAATACACGACTTCTCCTTTCATCCTTCATGAAATCGATTCAAATGAAAATAGTTGAAACTTTCTTTGGTACTGAAGATTTATAGGTGCTTATGGACACTGTTCTGAAAAACTAGTTCATTTCATAGAAGACTAAAGACATAAATACGCTAAAAGTTTGAGTATGTATTGAGTCCCAAACACACAAGAGTTTCATGTTTCATTTTCTTTAGTCATTACAATAGTTTGTTGTATTGTTCTATACCTTTCTCTTTCTCCAAAATTTAGTATAGTGAAAATGCTCATTTAATCAATGGGTTCAGTTCATTAAGTATGTTGAGATCCAATTTCTTATTTCCACTTGTGTTACTATAGTTTTGTAACATCATAACACACTAGATATATGTATTTAGCAATAAATATATTTTGATAGCAATTTATTATTGGTTTTTTTACTTTTTTATTATTTATTATTTTTAATTCATTAATTACATTGTATTATGTGACACAGTTTCATAGGTACTTGGGTTCTCCCCACCCCTCCCCAAACCCTCCCACCATGGTGGATTCCTCCACCTTGTTGCATAACCACAGTTCAAGTTCAGTTGAGATTCCCCCATTGCAAGCATATACCAAACATAGAGTCCAGCATCTTATTGTCCAGTCAAGTTCAACAGCTTCTTAGGTATACCCTCTAGTAATTTATTATTATCCAGAAAGATGGGAAATACTCTAAAGCATATGCTATTGCAGGGAGCAGCATTATGGTGCAGCTTATTAATCTGCCACCTGCAATGCTGACGTCTCATATGGGAGCACTGATTCAAGTCCCATCTGCTTCACTTGTGATGTGGTTTCCTGCTAATGTGCCCATAAGGCAGGGAGGATGGGCCAAGTACTTGGGCTGCTGCCACTCACATGCAAATCTGGATGAGTTCTCTGCTCCTGACCTAGACGTAGAGTAGCTCTAGCCATTGAAGCTATTTGAGGAATAAAGCATAAGACGGAAGATTTTTCTTTCTTTCTTTCTTTCTTTCTTTCTTTCTTTCTTTCTTTCTTTCTTTGTTCTTTTTCTTCTCCTCCCCATTCCTCCATTCCTCCTCTGCAACCTCTTTCTTCTCCGTCTCTTTCTTCTTCCTCCTCCTCCTCCTCCTTTTCTTCTTCTTTTCTGTGTCTTCTTCTTCTTTCTCCTCCTCATCTTTCTTTTCTTCTCATTCTCCTCCTCCTTCTTTTTAAAAAAAATTTACTTCTTTTTACTATTATAATTTTATGATACAGTTCCATAGGCCCTGGGATTACCCTTATCCCCTGCCCAATTCCCTCCTCTTATCACTGAGTTCCCCTGTAACATTGCAACAGTATAATTCTTCATACATAGTCATACATCCATCATTGCTGGCATGGACAATGGCAGAGAGTTCAGAATCCTATTGTCATGATATAGTAAGCAGTTTTATTGGGAGTATATCTTTCTCTGGAAGCAGAAATTCATACTGGATACATCTGGATATGTTAGTCTTCATTGCAGTTGCTGTACATCCCCTTAAATGAAAAGCCACAATACAAAATCAAAAATAGGAAGAAAAATAGAAATTTACAATGTCATGAAGTTAAATAACATGCTAAGGAATGACTAATGTGTCGCTGAGGAAAAGAAAAAGAAAATCAAGAACCTACTTGAAGAAAATGATGCGACTGTATGAACTAGGAGTGAGTGAAGAATTTAATTAGAAGAAAGTGTTTTGAAGAGATGAAATTAACAAAAATATAAAAATTCATGAGATATGCTTTCCGCTGATCGTTGAAATGTGTCTCCTGTAGGCAACAAATAGATGGGTTTTGTTTTTTAATCCAGTCTACTAATATTTGACTTTTGATTGATGAGTTTAATCCATTTATATTCAGGATTGATATGGATGGGTGGTATTTTGGTCCTGTCATTTTAGCAATGGGTAGTTCATTGATTTAGTCTTTTGTTGTTATCTTACTGGGATGTGCTTCTCATTTGCCTTTGGTTTTGGTGGGTGCTATTCCTTTTCTCTGTCAAGAGAACATCTTCAAGTATCATTTGTAGGGCAGGTTTGTAAGAGGCATATTCTTTTAACTTTTCTTTATTGTGGAAAAATTTTATTTCATTTTCAAAGACAAAGGAAAGCTTTGCTGGATATGTTATCCTAGGGCTACAATTTTTTTTTTTTTCTTTTAGAATCTGGACTCTGTCACTCCATTCTCTTCTTGCCTGTAGAGTTTCCTGTGAGAGGTCTCTTGTGAGCTTAATCAGCATTCCTTTATATGTCAGTCATCGATTTTTTCATGTGCATATTTAAAGATCTTTTCCTTATTTTCAATTGAAGAGAGATTGATTATCATGTGTCATGGTGACGATCAGTTTTAATTGACCCTATTGGGAGTTCTGTGCCCCTCCTGCATGTTGTTTACCAATTCTTTCTCTAAATTAGGGAAATTTTCCCTTATTTTTTCATTAAATACATTTGTAAAACCAGCTTCTCTTTCTGCACCTTCTGGGAGTCCTATAACTCTTCTATTAGGTCTTTTAATAGTGTTTTTCAATTCTTTTTTTTTAAAGATTTATTCATTTTTATTACAGCCAGATATGCACAGAGAGAAGGAGAGACAGAGAGGAAGATCTTCCGTCCAATGATTTACTCCCCAAGTGAGCCGCAACGGGCCGGTGCTGTGCCGATCCAGTGCCGGGAACCTGGAACCTCTTCCGGGTCTCCCACGTGGGTGCAGGGTCCCAATGCATTGGGCCGTCCTCAATTGCTTTCCCAGGCCACAAGCAGGGAGCTGGATGGGAAGTGGAGCTGCCGGGATTAGAACCGGCGCCCATATGGGATCCCGTGGCTTTCAAGGCGAGGACTCTAGCCACTAGGCCACGCCGCCGGGCCCATGTTTTTCAATTCTTGAATACTTCTTTTTTGGCCTGATGCAGCTCTGCTTCCAGATTTTTGTTTGTTTCCCCCTGGTGAAAGGAAGTATCTTCTAATATTAAGATTCTTTCTTCTGCCTCCTTCATTCTATTTTGGAGACTCCCCACTGTGTTTTTAATTTGCTCCACTTTATTCTTCATTTCTGATATATCAGCTTTCATTTGATTCATTTCCTGTGTGACACAGTCCTTGAATTTCTTGAATGCCTGCTTTACGTGCTTCTCCTTGTTGATAAGAAGTTGTATAACAAATGTTTTGAATTCTGTAACCCCTATTTTCTCAATGTCTTCCTCAGTGAACTCTGAGGTGGCAAAGGATTTTGTTCCTTTGCAGGGGAGTCTGCATTCTTTGGGCCTCTGCCTCTGTTTTTATTCTTGGTTATTGTACTTCTGTTTAAACCTGTCCTTACCCTATTCTGCCATCTTGACTCTCTCTTCCTTCTTCTACCTCTCCCTCTTCTCCTCCTCTTCCTCCTCTCAGTCTCTTTCTCTTTCCCTTCCTCCCTCCAATTACACATTTTTGTAACTCACCTTTCCAAAAAAAAAAGCAATTTTGAAAAAAATGCTGCAGCTTAAAAGTGAATTTTTAGAAAAAAACCTTTTTTAAAGTTTCATTTCTTTTTATCTGAAATGCAAATTTTACAGAGAGCAGGAGAAACACAAGAGTGAGAACTTCTATCATTAGTTAATTCCCCAAATGGCTGCAATACCTGGAGCTGAGCCAATCCCAAGCCAGAATCCAGGAGCTTCCTTTGAGTCTTCCACTTGGGTGCAGGGATCCAAGGACTTGAGCCATTCTTCTTTGTTTTCCCAAGCCATAAGCAGGGAGCTGGATCAGAATTGAAGCAGTCAGGACACAAACCACCTTCCATATGGAATGGCAGCAGCGCAGGGAGAAGATTAATATGGTATGCCACTGCTCCAGCTCCAAAAGAGATTTTGGAACCTGAACTAGCCTTATTATAAATGTCTTTCAAAATAAAATTTAGCTAATTTCAAAGTAAAGTGCAAAAATTATCTAGTATGATTGCAGTATGCAGAATAAATTTGTTGACACGTTTTTCAGTTACATGATGTTTTCCATTATATAACTAAGGAGTAACAAAAAAGTATAGTGAAAAAACTTTGTGATAAAAACTGATCATCTTACCCAATGTTAAGTACTCAATTCAGTGGCATTAATTATATTTCCAATGTTGTGCAACATTTTCACTGTTTCAAAACTGCTTTCCTCACTCCAAACAGAAATCGCATACCATTTAGAATGACCCTTATTCTCTGGTGCTCCTAGGCCCTGGGAAACCTAATAAATTTGCCGGATACAGATATGCCTATATGTTTCATTTAATTGAAATCATACAATATTTATCTTTTTATGTTTCCCTTATTGTACTTAGCAAAATATTTACTATTACTCAGATTGTAGAGACAATCAATAATCAAATCCCAAATTACATTTTTTTTGTACTCCATGTGTTAATCATCAGAAATCAGAGAAGACATGTAATATTCATCCTTTGGGAACTGGCTGTTTTTGTTAAGCATAACAGTTTCCGATTGAATCCATTTAGTTGCAAAAAACATGATTTCGTTCCTCTTTATGATTAAGTAGTGTGTACTTTTATCACATTTTCTTTATCCACTTATCTGTAATAGGCATTTGGGTTGATGCCACAACTTGGCTATTATGAACTAAACTGCTATAACCATGAGGGCTTCAGATAACTTTCTCATGTGCTGATTTCATTTGTTTGGATATATTCTAGAAGCAGGATAGCTGGATCATACATACATTAAATTTATTTTCAGATATTTGAAGAGCCCCAGGCTGTCTTCTATGAAGTTACACTTAGTTTATATTTCCACCAACAGTAGATTAGGGCAATTTTGCCCAACATCTTCACCAGCATTTGGTATTCCCTTATTTTTGTATCAAGGGTACTGTAAATGGGCTGATGTGAAATTTCACTGTAGTTTTATTTGTGTTTTCTGGATAGCTAGCAAACACAGACATTTTTCACATGTCTGTTGGACATTTGATTTTTCACCTTTGAAGAATTTTTGTTCATGCCATTTGTTCATTTCCTAATTCAACTATTTTGTTGTTGAATTTCTTTAACTTCTTTGTAGATCACGGATATTAACACGTTACTTTATCAGTTACATAGTTTGCACATATTTTCTTTCATTTTTTTGTTGCTTCTTCACTTTGTTGATTTTTTTTTTGTAGTGCATAAGCTTGATGTAATTCCATTTGTGTATTTTTACATTAATTGCCCATGTTTCTGGGATCTTTTCCAACAAATCTTTGTCTATGCCAATATTTTACAAAGTGTTCTTGATATTTCCATCTAGTAATTTGATGGTGCTAAGTTGTAGATTTAGACTTTTGATCCATTTGGAGTTGATTTTTTATAAGGTGTTAAGATAGTGGTATTGTTTCTTGTTACGCCTATGTAAATCCAATTTTCCCAGCATCATTATTTAAAGAGACTGTCCCTTTTTATTGCATTAATTTCAACTTGCTTGTCAAAAGCTAGTTGGATGTAAATGTACAGGTTCACTTCTGAGATTTCTGTTATGTACATTGATCTCTATGTCTGCTTTTGTGCTAGTACCAGGCTGTTTTTCTTTTTTACAACATCCCTGTTCAAATAAATGTTCCTAACATCTAAGACTGGGCCAGATCAAATCTAGGAACTTGGAATTCATTCTGGGTCTTCTATATGTATGGCAGGAACCCAGTTACGTGAAACATCACATCTTCGGCCTCCCAGTACGCATTATCACAACATTTGAATCAGCAATAAATTGGTACTGAAACCTTTCAGCTTTAACACACAATGTGGGATTCACAAGGGGATCTTAACTATTGAACCAAACACCACCCTAGAAATGTGATATATTTGAGACCAATATGTACACCTAACTGGATACTACACACCATACACTATATATATATATATATATTCTGATTATATATATGCATGTTTACATATATACACACACACTATATATATATTCCAATTATATATGTGTGTGTATACACACACACACACACACAACCAGCTGCACAGTTGTTCATTTATCCAGTTTTCATTGTGAACATTTTTTTGCAATAAAGTCTGGTTATAAGCCTTTGATACAACATACAGTGTTTCAAGGAGTAACAAGTCCCACTGAATATCATCTTGGGTGGCTTATACAAAAAGGATGCAAAGGCAAGTGCTGCCCTGGTTTATACTAAATTTAGCCAGCCAGTCTTGATGCATCACCAAAAGAACACATCAAATTCCTCCAGAATCCTTCCCGAAATACCCAGCAGAACAGACTGTGAGCAACTGAGCACTCTATGAGGTTTCATCTACATGGCTTCATTTTACTGATATTGAAAAGTTAATAAATGTAGTACTAGCAATAATAAACTTTAATGCAACATTTGATATGTAATTTCTTCCATTTTTCGAAGAAAATTTATGAAAATGTTCTCCTTTTTCTTCTGAATAGTGAATTTGGCTAAGCAGCAAGAGTTCTTTCGTGAAGTATAAGGGATAGTGTGTGGAAACTAATGTATAGCTAGAATGACTTTGGCGCTGATGCTTAAAAATTATATGCCACAGAATGCAGATATTCAAAATTAATTCCTCCCTTATTTTTGCTTCTGGGAGAGAGCTTGGAGGAACTCCCTTCTCTCAAAATAAGCAAATTACCTTCACCATTATCAATGTTGCTTCCATCATCACCAATTTAATATCCAAAAGCAACAAGCTTGTTCCAAGAACTAATTTACCAAGTAATGTACCTTTTTGTTTTCCTCTTTAAAAAGATTTATTTTATTTTTATTGAAAAGTCAAATATGCAGAGAGGAGGAGATACAGAAAGGAATATCTTCCGTCCATTGATTCACTCCCCAGTTGGCCACAATGGCCAGAGCTGAGCTAATCCAAAGCCCAGAACCTCTTCCAGGTCTCCCACATGGGTGCAGGGTCACAAGGCTTTGGCCCATCCTTGACTGCTTCCCCAGGCCACAAGCAGGGAGCTGGATGGGAAGTGAGACTGCCAGGATTAGAACTGGAGCCCATATGGGATCCTGGTGCCATCAAGGCGAATACTTTAGCTGCTACGCTTCCGCGCTGGGCCCAACGTTTTGTTTTCTTACCCACTATATATTTTGTTGGCTTATTTCACTTAGTATTGTAGCTGGAAGGCGTCTCTGGTGCCAAATCTTCCTAAATACTGCTTAAATTTTTTGATACACTCAATAGCTCCAAATATAGTTTATAATTTCTTGGCTGAAAGCTTCAACATATGGTTTGATTCAAACATTATGAGTAAAATTTACAATGACTTCTTATTATTTCCAGGTAATCATACTATAACTCCTGGGTTATTTTCACTCTTTTCCCAAGTTAAACGAATTATTTGATACCTTCTCTGTTCAAGCATCTAATATGGCTGCCTCTCTTTTTTCTTTCTTTTTTTTATTATTTCATTTTATGACACAGTTTCATAGGCTCTGAGATTCCCCCAACCACTCCCCAAGCCCTCCCCCCATACTGAAATCCTCCATATTGTTACAGTAGTACAGCTCATAACAAGTCATTGTTCCTTCATTGTGGGCATGGACCATACAGAGAGTTTAGCATCTTAATGTCCAGATAAATTCAACAGATTCATTGGGAGACCATCCTTGGTCTGAAAGTGGAGCTGGCAGAATATTCCCTCCAAAGAAAAGCCACTACACAACTTCAACAACAGGAAGAAACATGAAAATTTACAACATCATGGAGTTAATTAACATGGTATTGAGTGATCAATATGTTAGAAAATGCAAGTTCTTAACTACATCCTGTAACTACTTCATTGACATCCCAATTTTAGTATAAACACAACCAGCTGCTATAAACCTTAAAATGGTTATAGGGCACTATTCAGCTGTCTCGTGTCTATTTTCATTTTTATATTTAGCCACTTATAGTATTCAAGCATGATTTTTATTGAACTTTGCAAACTTTAGGATAGTTCAAACAGGCTTGTAACTCTCACAAGTCATATGTTAACGATTGAGGAGCAGAACAATTTTAGGAGGGGTGTGCAGAGAAATCCTCAATACCTTAGTGAGGAGTAACTGATATTTGTATCCTACCTAGTAAGGCATGTAGTAGTCCAAGCTGACTTTTTCCTGTCCAGTTCTAAGCTTTCTTTATTGGTCTCTGTCTATCTAATCTAATTTTATTTTGGTGGGAGGGGACCTCTGGAGCGACCCTGATGGTCATTGCAAGAGAGGGTGGGGAGCCAAAGTTGGAGCTAAGTAAGGACAAGAGAAAGTTCCTGTCCTGAGTCCCAATGGAAATTTACTGTTCTTCTGTTTCTGAGGACCGCTCAGGGCTCCTGGCTGTTGTGCCAATGACATTAGATCCTGTGAGGAAGGATCTGGGCTTCTTCCATCCTATGTGGGAGATCCGATAGGGAATTGTTGACCTCAGAGTTCTTGGTCTCCGAAGGCACTCCAATTCCCTGTGGTCTCCTTGCAAGTTGGGATATAGTCCTTGGTGCCGATACTAATAGTCCTTGGTGAGGATCCGGGAGTCTCCAAGGTTAGGATATGAGCCTCCTCCTGTCCTCCTGTTCCACCCTGAGGTCCCCTCATGCTTTGTGCATATGACCTCCTGTTAAGAGGCTGTCAGGATTGCTCTTGGATCCCACTGTATGTCTTTATAGTTTTACTAATGTCTAATGCAGATTCAAGTCTGCTGTCTGTAAGTTACCTGTTACAATCTTGATAGATTATACTTAACATCTTCCTCACACACTCAAAGAAGGTGAAAGATTTCTCTGCTCTCCAGACCCATTGTGGACTAACATAGGGTATTAAAAGCATATCAAGCATTTCAGTTCTTTGATGCAGTTCATAAGAAGTCTGGGGCTACATCAAACCAAGAAGCTTCTGTACAGCAAAAGAAACAATCGATAAAGTAAAAAAGTAACCCTCACCATGGAAGATTTTTGCACATTACATAGGCTATAAGGGGCTAGTCTACAAAATATACAAAGATCTCCAGAACAACCAAAACACCAAAACAAACAAACCACTGAAGAAATGTGCATGGGAAATGGGCAGGTGCTTTACAAAGGAACAAATCCAAATGGCAAACATATGAAAACATGCTCAAGCTCTCTGGCAATAAGGAAAATCCAAATTAAGATATCATTGAGGTACCATATAATGCCAGTAAGAATGGCTCACATACAAAAAACCACCAACAACACTTGCTAGTGCTGTGGGGTAAAGGGAACCCTACTCCACTCCTGGTGGAGTTGCAGGCTGGTGCAGCATCTATGGAAATCAGTATGGAGAACACTCAAACAACTGAAAGTCTGCATACTATATAATCCAGCAATAGCCCTTCTAGGAATATATCCAAAACACCTGTTGCATGAGAAACTAACATGTACCCCTATGTTCATAGCAGCACAATCAATAATTGCAAAAACTTGGAAGCAACCGAAATGTCCACCAACAGAAGACTAGATAAGAAAGCTATGGTTCATCTACTCCATGGAATACTACTCAGCTATTAAAAAAATTTAATGCATTTCTTCGTGGCCAAATGGGCCCAGTTAGAAACCATTATGCTAAGGGAAATGAGCCAATCCCAAAAGGTTAGATACCATATGTTTACCTTAATTTAAGATGAAATGATGTCAATCCTAAAAATAGCACCTGTAAATTGTAACATTATAACACCCTCAAACAGCATGTATTACACACAATAAGCTATTGTGATTTAAACAGTGAACCAATAATCAATGAGAAACAGACTGCCTCTCTTTTATACCCAACTAATTAATTAAGCTTTTATTTCATTGAAAAAAGGAAGCTTTCTCATGATAAATACCATAATATGATGCTACCATGTTTACATAATTCACTGAATCTGTGCACCAAGAATATACCTTAATCCAGTTATGAATTTTGTTCCTCCAAATATATTGTCTCTTGTATTTCTAACCTATTTCTGTACATTAGATTGTAAACCTGCAGATATGTTGAGACAGTTTCCATCATAAATAACAATATCATTGTCCATAGCAAAAATTTTCCCAGAGCCTAAACCCTTTGTTGGTTACCACTTCATTTGTTAGTTCTGCTAATTTTTATGTCAAATCCAGCTTTAATGGATTTGTTGAGATAGCCTAGTGGCCAAACCTTCATCTTGCATGTGCTGGGATCCATATGGGCACTGGTTCATGTCCTGCTTGCTTCACCTCCCATGTAGCTCCTTGCTTGTTGCTGGGAAAAGCAGTAGAGGATGGCCCAAAGCCTTGGGAACCTGCACTCATATAGAAGATGTTCCTGGCTCCTAGCTTTGGAATGGCTCAGTTCCAGTCATTCCAGCCACGTGGGGAGTGATCCAGTGGATGGAAGATCTTTCTGTCTCTCCTTTTCTCTGTATATCTGCCTCTCCCACAAAAAGAAATAAACCTTTAAAAACAGTACTTCCTACACCTTACTCTTCCCACTTTTCCAAATTTTATTATCTTTCAAATGGGTTTGTATTGGATTTTGTTCTTGTTATTCCATTGATGCCTCATTTAATGATCTTCAGTGACTTCCACATTTTTCAAATTCATGAAAGATTCATGATTGGTGACCATGTAGCAAACTGCTGGGAAGGTGACATATTTTGATTCCATAGTCAGAAGCACCTATGCTTATAGCCACCCCAAACTTTGTCCAATATACTGCCTTATTGGTTATTAATTTGTAATAATTTTATTGGATTTGCACACACACATAGGTAAAGCAGAGCTACACACACATAGAGAAAGGGAGACAAAAAGAGAGAGATCCTTCATCCACTAGTTCACTCTCCAAATGGTCATAGTGGCTAGGGCTGAGCCAGGCCATAGCTACGAGCCAGGAACTCCATCCTGGTTTCCCACACTGATTGCAGGGGCTGAAATAATGGAACCATTGCCTAATTTCATTTCCCAAGTTCATTAACAGGGAGCTAGAACAAAAACAGAGGAACTGGCTCTTGAACTGGCACTATTGTATGAGATGCTGGCATCTCAATCAGTGGCTTAGTATACTGCACTAAAACATTGCCCCTGTTTAGACATTTCTACTGTCTTTGCTTCTGTGTTTCTATTGTGTTACTAATTTGATTCCTACAACTATCACAACTACTATGTGATGCAGTTACTAGCTCACTTGACTGAAACTTAATTCAGTCATTGTGGAATGCAGTACAGAAATTCACTACAGAATTGAAAAATAAAACTACCATAAGATCTAGTAATATTCAGAAGAGAGGAACATCTAATGACATTATGCTATAGGCCTCAAATATATACAATATAATCTATTTTATAATATAAGTATCTATTATTGTTTACTGCCAAAATTCAATTATTGTATGATTAAATCGATACTTATTTCAGTAGGTTGCCATGACAATAATGACAATAATGTATATGTGACTCAGAGAAAAAAAAAGACATTAAAGATAACTTACAATTTGCCTGAGTTTTAATGTTGGTCATGTGCTTAATTTGCTTCTACTGGAAACAGGATTCCTTCATATTTTAGAGCCTCAGTTTCTCCGTCTATAAAGAAAGAATACTGCCACCTGCCCTGCTTGACTATAAAAGGCTTTCCTTGTTGAATACACACAGAAAGGATTAATATTATTTTTGCCCCATTAAAATCCATCTCTAATATTTCAGGTCTTTAGAGGAAATAGCTAATTTTTTAAACTTCAGATTGATATCAGATAAAGAATGTTTATGTTGATTTGGAAAACATCTGAAGCCTTGTTTAAAAAAAAAAGAATTAAGAATGCTTAAGCTCCACCTGAAAACAGCTGCTCACACTGAGTTCACATTCTCGAATACCCAGTAGATGAAAAGAAATCGCATATCCATTTCTTATAATCCCTTGTGCACATTGTATTTGTTTTTGTAAAAAACAGCAGGGTACCTATCCACATTCTTAAAATGGTTTTGGGTAATAAAGAGAAATAATCATTCTCTGATTGACTCCAAACATTTTCAGGTCAGAGTGACCTACAATTTGAAGTAGAGAAGCAATGTTCATCCAGATAATAGCATACTCTGTGGGGAGACAGACATAAAAAGAAAAATAGCCACTACCTCTGTAAGGACACAGCTCTGAGTTCAATCCTCAGAAACATTATGATAATATGAAATTTAATTTTTAAAAAAGGTTTATTTGAAATGCAGAATGACAGAGAGTGCACAACAGAAAAAGAAAGAGAAACACTTCCTGCATCTTCCCAAATGTTTGCAACAGCAAGGGCTGTGTCATTCCCAAGCCAGGAACTTCATCGCAGTTAACCCTATGTGTGGCATACCCTCAATTATTCAAACTACCACTTTCTGCCTCCCAGTTGCCTTGGTAGAACTTGGTTCAAAAGCAGAATGGTTGAGAATCAAATCAGAACCAGAGTAAATTGGACTAAAGTCAGGTTCTCTGAATCAGGAAGTAGATCTCCCATGCGGTAGCCTATTGCACAGCATAACCCACCCCGATCATGCATGTTTTGAAATCTCATTTTGTCAGCATTATGGTTACTTGTTTTCTCCCTAATCTCTACTGATAGCATCCAAGTTATCATCCCCAGTAAAAATAAAGTAGTTAAAGGCGAGAGATGTTAAATGACTTTTTACACAGAGATTTAATGAAAGGTGAGATCTCGGACTTTGTATTAAGGTGCAAATAACCAGATTTATGTCAATATCTACTCAGCAAAGAGATTTCAGAAATAACAGCAGCAACTTAAAAACAGTGCAGGGGCCAAAGAAGCCCACCCTCCTAGTTTTCACAACCTTCTGTTTTTTAATTTCTTGAGTCCTCTGGTAGGTCTTTAAAATGCTAAGTACCTTTTTTCTCTTCATCATGGGACCATAAAGTTAAAAAAAAAAAAAACCACCATAAATTCTCTAGTAGTGCTCCCAAAGAGGGACCATGTGTGTGTGTGCTCCCCTTTATTCCTGACTCAGTGACATTTTTCTAACCACATCCCCTGTATTTACCTTTATAATGCTGTTATTTACTTCAAAATTCCTGTAAACATTCAGCCATTGAGTGAATTGTGAGAGGGTCTATGGAAGCAAGATTATAGATTAGAGGGAATTCCATAGGTGTTGGCTCAATAAATATATATATGAAGGGGAAGGACCAATAACAATAAAGCTGTAATTGTTCAAGTCGTATCAGTTACTCATTTTAGCTGTGAGAAGATATTTTGTGGGTCACATGGCGAACATATTTTGGTGTCAGGACAAAATCATGCAGTGACCCCAATTTGTCCTATTTAATTAAAATCTTGCAATAGTATTGCCTGAGTTTGGGATTCTGATGAAATTTTTATGTGTAACAGAAGATACGTGAGCAACATATAAACACAATGAAACAATTGCAGGTTATTTTTATTTTCTTCATTATACGTAAATACTCATAATTTTGCTTCAATTTTTAAAAGAGTGCATGTGTTACTTTTATAGCAATAATCATTTTAACAACAAAATAATATAAAAATGAAGTAATTAGTCCCACTTGGTAGCAATCTATAACATGATTTTTAAGATAATTTTCCAATACATAAGTTCTCCATTTAGGTTCTTGTACAAAAGCTTGGTGAGACAGAATGAAGTCAGTAAATGTATGGGGAGTGTTTGTATAAGATTAGAACTAGACAAAGAGGAGACAGGCCACAAACACAGGACCCCCATATAGGTTCATTCCTGGAAAAACTTCAAGGAACCCATTACTAGTAAGCACATGACAGAGAGCCTCTTTCCATACAGACTAGGGGCTTATATTGCATGGTTTGCTGAGGGTAGCAAGTAGGTGGGTGGTAAACCTAGTTCTGGGGGCTAGATGGGTTTCATTGGCATAAGTTAATCATACAGGGTTGAGCTGGTTGATGAATGCAGGAGGTTGGGAAACGGGGTTGAGATATGCTCTCTGTCACTCATGTTAAAACTAAAAAGCAGGGCCCAGTGTGGTAGACTAGTGGCTAAAGCACCCACCTTTCATGCACCGGGATCCCATATGGGTGCCAATTCTCATCCCAGCAGCTCCACTTCCTATCCACTTTCCTGCTTGTGGCTTGGGAAAGCAGTCGAGAATGGCGCAAATTCTTGGGACCCTGCACCCACTTGGGAGACCTGGAAGAGGCTCCTGGCTTCAGATCAGCTCAGTCCAGGTTGTTGTGGCCACTTGGGGAGTGAATGATCGGATGGAAGATCTTCCTCTCTGTCTCTCCTCTCTGTATATCTGCCTTTCCAATAAAAATAAATAAATCTTAAAAAAAAAACTAAACAGCAGCTCTAAAGCTTTTGTTCTTGCTCTGTCAGTTTCACCAAATAAACTTTTATATAAAGTGTAGTTCATTATTTTTGAGCTTTGTTTTACTGAATTGAAAAGGCAGAGTTATAGAGCGAAAGTGAGGGAGAAAGAGAGAGGAGTGGAGAGTCTTTCATCCACTGGTTACTCCCTAAATGGCCAAAACACTCCTGGCTGGGCCAAGCTGGAGCCAAGAGCCTGGAACGCCACTCAAGTCTTCTATGTGGGTGGCATTGGCCCAAGGACTTGGATAGTTTTATACTGCTTTCCCAGACACACTAATACAGAGTTCCAGTGGAAGTGGAGAAGCTGCCTATGGGAGATGGCTCCTGGATCTCTGCCTGTTTTGCCCATGTAGGAGGCAATATAGACACCACACCATATTCTCGGGGCACCCCCTCTCTTGGCTCACTGAGACCTCAGCCTGGCCTGATCACTGGCCTTGCAGGTGGGAATGGTGGCTTACACCACAGTCTTTCTTTGTTCTTGGAGGCGCTGTGCTGGGACTTTCTTGATAAGCAATTTTGAGAAGTTGGTGTTGCCTCACATTGCCTGCCAGCAACATGTACTATGTGTGAGCTTCAGCTGACCCATGGCCACGCATAGTGAACTTGACCTGCAGCATACCTGACAGCCATGCATGTTGTATGTGACCTGCTACATGATTAGAGGATGCAGAGAGACAATCCTTCTAGCCAATTTAGTGTCATTGTTGGGTGGGAGGATTGTCGGGAGATACCTTTCTGCCTCCAGCTTTCTTAGTCTATATATGTTTATGCTCACTTTACAGTAAATGGACATCTTGACCAGGTTGTCTCAGCGGGTCATGGCAAGGAACACCGCTGCTGCCTCGTGCGCTTGATGGTCATGGGATCCTACTGTTAAGGAAATTCCTGAAAACCACCACTGTAACTGGCTATCATATGAACACCAAAACCACAAGTAGCTGCTTAACTATGCATCTCAGTGACTCCCAGCATAGTTGCTTATAAGAAAAATAATCATAAAATGATATATTGTATATTTTGTATTGTACAGGAAGTAGAGGACATAGCAAAAAAAATGGTTTTGAGAGAAAGAAAGCATATACTCCATTACTTAGTGACACTGAAGTAATTGTTCTTAACAAGTCAAGATATAAAAAGATTTACTTAGACATAATGTTTAGTTATAAAGAAATCAGTTACAATTCTATTTCAGCAATAATCTCAGTCTTCACAAATATGTATATTTAGTATCAAAATCTGCAATTCTAAATGAAACATAAGATCATATCAAAATTAAATTTTGTGAAATAGTATGCCCTGATGCTAGAAATTAGAAACAGAAGTGAGTATTGTACTGAAATTCTAGTATGGATGGTCATAGGATGAGCAGCTGAAGAGAAATTAGACACCAAGGAACTGGCATAGTCTGCTGATTTTCTCAGAGAGTTGTAAGTGAGGGGGAAAGTGAGGAAAAGGTGATAGTTATGTACTGTAGCTCATAGGATTCATTGCATCACTCCCCACTGACTTTCTCAGTATGAGGCCTGATTCCGTTTCTGCTCCTGGCAACCATAAGGCATGTTTCTTGAGGAATTCAGACTAAAGACATCTAAAGCTACTCTAGACACTAAAGAACAATGGTAATATTTCATAGTTTTACATTTTACAGTTTACTAAAACTTACATGCACATATTTCTCTACTTTCTACAAAGCAACTCTGTTAAGATGGAGAGGAAAAGAGGTATTATAATATGTCAGTAAAGATACTAAGCCTCCTGAGACAGTGGCAATGCATCTCCACATGGACAATAATTTAAGTCCTGGCTGCTCCACTTCCAATTCAGCACCAAAAGATGGACCAAGTGCTTGGGTCCCTGCTACCCATGTGGGGACTCAGATGAAACTCCTGGCTCCTTGCTTTGACCAAGCTCTGCCATCTGGGGAGTAAATCTGCAGATAGATCTCTCTCTTACTCTCTCTTGTCACTGTCACATTAACTTTCAAATAAATAATTAAGTTCTTAAAAATAAAATATGTTAAGCCTGATTAAGCCTCCATGAATTTCTCAAGCTCAACCAATTGTTAAATGGTGGAATAAAGAGGACATGCATATTGTGTGATGATATCCCCTGTATTCTATTCACCTCATGATAAAAATCTGTGAATAGACACAAACTTTATATAAAAGTGCAGTGTCTACCCTATAGAGATTAAATACATTTTTGTTAACTACTCTAGTCTTAACAGTTGCTGAGACAATCAGCTCTATTTAACCTAGTTAGTGAACTGTCAGAAAGTAGAATATAGTGTACTTTTAGTTATGTTACTTTTCTTGAGGTATCATTGTCAGTTTATTCCACATACTTTTACTGACCTTATTCTATCTCACCAAAAGTTGTTGTACAAGAAGCCAAATGAAGTAGGAAAAAGTGATGGAATACAATGAAACTGTTGTTATGTTCTTGGTACTATCTACCCCCCACACACACCCCTATGGTTTGGATGTTAAATGTACCCCAAAAGGCCCATGTGCTAAAGGTTTGATCCACAGGGTCACGTTATCGGGAAGTGCACAAAGTGTAGGAGATAGAACCCAATGGGAATATTTTAACTCACTGGAGATATGCTCTTAAGATTTAGCTCTCAGGCTCGGCAGCGTGGCCTAGTGGCTAAGGTGCTCGCCTTGATCCCATATGGCCGCTGGTTCTAATCCCGGCAGCTCCACTTCCTCTCTATCTCTCCTCCTCTCAGTATATCTGACTTTGTAATAAAAATAAAATAAATCTTAAAAAAAAAAAAAAGATTTAGCTCTCAGACCCAGCGCAATGCTTCAGTGGTTAAATCCATGCCTTGCACACACTGGGATCCCATGTGAGCACCAATTTGTGTCCTGGTTGCTCCACTTCCCCTCCATCTCCCTGCTGTGGCCTGGAAAAGCAGTCAAGGACGGGCCAAAGCCTTGGGACCCTGCACCCACATGGAAGACCAGGAAGAAGTGCTAGCTCCTGGCTCCAGATTAGCTCAATTCTGGTCATTTTGGGCATTGAGGAGTCAATTAGCAGATAGAAGATATTTCTCTCTGTCTTTCCTTCTCTCTGTAAATCTGCCTTTCCAATTTAAAAAAAAAAAATCTAGTCCTCATAGTTATCTTATTTATTGTTTCCAATGCTTTGAAAACCTTCAAAAGCTGTTTTGATTTTCCTTTACTTCTTCAAGTACAACAATAGTATTCTATCAGCTGTGATGCGGGGAAATTTCATTATAACCTGTGGAAACCATTACCATAGGGTAGTATTGTATCTTAGCAAGACTGTTCTAAAGTGCCTAGAAATACATGAAATGGTATGGTATTCTGTGAAGCATCCAATTTTAGCTATTATTGGAAATGAAGCCAGATTTGATGTCTTATTGGTTGGATCTATTCTACTTCCAATGTTAATTAGACTGCACAATGTGACATTTTCAAGAATGCAGACAGAGGTTAAACTAGACAACCAGATTACCATATGTTACTAATAAATCATTGACTTCACAGTACATACATATAGAAAGAGTGTATAACAGAATCTGGTTAATATTAAAATGTCCACAAGTCCAGTTGGTGTCATTTATTGACAACTTACTTAATTATAGTGCTAAATTCAAGATACCACAGTAAAAAAAATAGCGAAATATGCTTTAAAAATGAAAGTCATTTAAAAGTATCTGTAGCTGTGTATTGGTATAATAAAACATATGGATTTAAGTCTTCAAGATTATTTTAATTCACAATATAGTCTTTATTTTAATTTACAAGATAGTCTATACTAACACAAGATAAATCTGAAAATCTCAGAATAGATGAATGTTAACAATTCACATGTAGAAAAATAATCTGAATAAAATGAGTAAAACTGAAAATTCATATGCTATATTCTAATGCACCTATTTTGGCTGAAAATGTAATATTTAATAACTGAATTATCATTCAGTTTTCATCACTGTGATGAATTGAGAATTTAATTTAGACCCAAATCAGTAAGATTCTTGTCTTAATCCTACTACCAATAAACTATAGTAAGTGATTAACCTAATTGGGTCTTAATTCTTGGTTTATAAAATTAAATAATTGGACTATTATTACAAGAGAAATATTTAGCCTTTTTTACCCCAAAGTAACTTTTGTGTCTTAGCGGTGGGGATTGGTTAGAAAACAGATGTCCTACTAGCAACATGAATTTGGAGTTCACCAGCATGTGCTAAGTTACAAAAAACGGTGCTTGTCTGCAATATATGCTATACTTGTTCAGTTTGTGTATTTCTGGTCAACTCCAGAGATTCTCATTGATTATACCTGAATTGTAGTCAAGAAGCTGTAGAATATAGAAACAGATCAGGTAATTTTTAGAAAAGATTTATTTATTTATTTATTTATTTATTTATTTATTTATTTTTGAAAGGCAGATTTACAAAGAGAAGGAGAAACAGAGATCTTCCTTCTTCTGACTTACTTCACAAATGGTTACAATTGCTGGAGCTGAAGTGATCAAAAGCCAGGAGTCAGAAACTTCTGGATCTTCCATGTAGATGCAGGGGCTCAAGGACTTGAGCCATCCTCTGCTGTTTCCACAGGCCAATAGCAAGGAGTTGGATGAGAAGTGGAAGAGCCGAGGCAGAAACTGACAACAACATGCGATGCTAGTGCTAAGTTGCATTGCTACATCATTGGTCCCAGATCAAGTAATTCTAAACTGTATATATCACTAGAAATATATCATAAAACATAGTTATGTTCTTGAATACATTAGTTCAGGAAAACTTATTTTAAGTCTGCCAGTAATTTTTAAGTACTGTTCTGTTCAAAAGGTAGTTATTGAATGACCAACAAGTCACAAAACATCTTACTGGTAAATTTTGTGTGGAGCTAATACTAGGAACATTGGAAAATAAATCAACAAAAATGTAAAAGCAAAACAAACAAAAAATAGAATTTCAAAGACTCATATAACTCTTGTCTCTGAATAGATTATTGTTTAGTGATAAGATTGCCAAACAGCCTGACATTGATATTGGAGTATCAGTTTTCAGTCCTGGCTACTCTGTTACAATTCAGCTTCCTGATATTTTAGATGTGGCCTTGTTCTTGGGTCTTGTTTTAAATGTTGGTTAAAGACTTGCTGCAAATAGCTTCCACATCGATGCTGCTGAAGCTTGTGTCTTGGGTGTTCAACTTGCGAATGAAGCGGAAGATGGACCTAGTTAGTGCTGGGGTCCCTGCCACACATGTCAGAGACCACCATGGAATTCCTACTTTGGAACTGGCCCTGATCTGGCTCTGGCAGTCACGTGGGAGAGTGAATCAGCAGATGGAAATGCTCTTTCCCTGTCTCTCTCTTCTCTCCCCCAACCCTGATGCTCTGCCTTTCAAATAAATAGATGAATCATTTTCTTTTTTTTAATTAAAATAATAATGACTTTATTTTATTCAGTAATCATACTTTACATATATGAAATACCTGATATATCCCAGAACTGCTGTATGTGTTGTACAAGCATAAACATTCATGATATTTTTTGTATTTCTTTTTTTTTTATATGCTTACATTTTTTTTTATTATTCATTAATTACATTGTATTAGTTTCATAGGCACTGGGATTTCCCCACCCCTCCCCACACCCTCCCCCCATGGTGGATTGCTCCACTCTGTTACATGACCACAGGTTAAGTTCAGTTGAGATTCCCTCACTGCAAGCATATACCAAACATAGTGTAAAATATGTTATTTTATGAATATTATGTTATATGTTATGCATAAACTAAAATTGAAATGTCAATGAGGTGGTCACCGAATGTGGTTAAGAACCCGCATTTGTTTTTAACATATTGGTTACTCTTTGCTATGTCAATTAATTTCATAACGATGTAAATTTTTGCGGATGGTGTATTGGAAGGGTCTCCCTAAGAAACCGTTGAACTAGGCTGGACAGTTAGATGAATCATTTTCAAAAAGCTTTCTTTTTCACACATTTACAGAGACAAGAGGAGTCAGAAAGAAAGATCTTCTGTCTCCTGGTTCACTCCCTAAATGGCTGCAACCCCTGAAGCTGAGCCAATACAAAGTCAGGAGCCAGGAGACTCCTCTGGATCTCCCACATGGGAACAGGTTCCCAAGGACGTGGGTCATTCTATACTGTTTTCCCAGGCCACAGGCAGGGAGCTAAATAAGAAGTGAAACAGCCATAGATGCTGTTGCTTACAGGTAGATGATTAGCCTGTTGAGCTACCACGCAGCCCTCAGATGAATACATCTTAAAAACATATTTCCAAACTATTGTATCACATGTCTATAACATTGTCCTTATAGTTTCTAAACTTCTAACTAAGGTTCAATCTGATGTTTCCTTGTTTTGCCTAATACTGCTAACAGAAAGAGATAGTATAAAATAATGTCAAAACAAAATGGTTCAAATTTGAAAGAAAAATTCTCAGTGTACTACAACAAAGGTATACATTTTGTAAAAGTCCCAATTATATACCAATTCAGTTATCCTGCTACAATGAGCACAGCTTCCTATGGTAGCCTTTGAAATCATTGTCAATGTTGCGCTGAGTTCTGTCATGCAATCATAAAAGTGATTTGCCTACATCTCTTGATAATGTATGCTTCACTTTTTTGTAACTTTCAAAGTATTTTAAAATGAACTTATCTCTGGATTCCTAGTGCAATCACTAGTGGTGTCTGGAAGTTAGACATCATGATTCTTTATTGCAAGCACTGCTTGATCTTTTCTCTGATTGATATATGGTTATTGAACCCATTTCTCCTCCCCTTGCAGACCCTTCACATCTTTAAAAAATAATTGCTTGTGGCCCAGTATTGTGACATGAAAGGTTAAGCAGCAGCTTGGTACACTGGCATCCCTTTTCAGAGTGCTAGCTTGATTTCAGACTACTCTGCTTCTGATGCAGCTTCTGAACATGAACCTGGGAAGGCAGTGCAAGTTGGCCCAAGTGCTTGGGCCTCTGCTACCTGTGTGAGTGACCAGGATGCAGTTAGTAGCTCCTGGCTTCCATCAGGTCCAGATGAGCTATTGCAACCATTGAAGAAATGAACCAGCAGAAAATCTCCATTTCTTTCCTTATCACTCTGCATTTCAAGTATATTAGAGCAAATAAATCATTTTTAAGAGAAATAGCCACTTAACATTTTAATAGAATAAAACTAATTGCTATTATGTCATCTGGTCACTGGCCAAGAAGTTTGAACATGACTTATATTATCATTACAAACACCTTTTACGTTTTTAAATATCAATGTCTAAATTCACTTTGGGGGAATATAGTAGCTGCTCTCTGATATCTTTATTTCATGGAGACAGCTGATCAGCCTCTCTATAGTGTATGTTCCACATTAAGTCATTATCTATGCTGTTCACTCCATTAATTCTGCTACTTTTATTAGCAAAGTTTTGGTGCCTGGTCCTGTAGTAGTGACAAGCATTCCTAGAAGCTAATCTGACAGATAATGACTCCATTAAGTGTTGAATACTAATTGGTTTACATCAGAGGCCTGAAATTAATTGATGTAAATAAATTAGCACCTGAGCATGTATCACCCCAGCTTGGATTTGAAAATACCAATGATTTTTAAAGCTTGCATCTTCAGTAAAACGCAATGCATGGAAATGTTGTGAATAATTAAAATGTGGTGATGAGTCAGAATATCAAGCAAGACATACAAATTGTTTACAAGCATTTCTAGACAAGTTGGTGTCTGTGTATGAATAGTCTTAACAATAATGACTTACATTATTGGCAGTTTAACTTCACCACTGAAATTGCTTTGTAGAATCATCCATTTATTTTAAAGCCTTAAAAAGAAAAAGAATACTATCTATAGAAGTGAAATTAGGTCCAATTTAAGTATTAATTAGGAAAAACAATTCCATCTTAAAATTTTTATTTCTTAATTAAATTTTTATCTAACATTGAAAGTTTACATTTTTATAAAATACTAAGTGACTTTTTTACGCATTAATATATCACATGATATTCATTCAGGTAATATATTTATCACCTGAAAATTCAACATTTCCTTATGATAGAACCATTCAAAGTCCTTCTGGGGTTTTTGTTGTTGTTGTTCTTGTTCTTGGTTTTTCTTTTTCTTTCTTTTTTTTTTTTTTTTAGGGAAAAGTACAGTGCATTATTATCTATAGTCATGCTATAATGCAATACAATGTTTTAATCTTTTTAAAAGATTTATTCTGTTTTTATTGGAAATAAAGAAAGATCATCCTTCCATTGATTCACTCCCAAGTGGCCAGAGCTGAGCCAATCTTAAGCCCCTGAAACAAGGAGCCAGGAATTCTTTCCACATGGGTGCAGGGACCCAGACTTTGGACCATCCTTGACTGCTTTACCAGGCAATAAGAAGGGAGTTAGATGGCAAGTAAAGCATTTGGGATATGAACTGGTGGCTATTTGGGATCCTGGCCCATGCAAGGCGAGGATTTAGCTACTAGGCAATGGTGCTGGGCCTTTCACTGTGATTTTGATTTACTTTTCCTTATGATTAGCTTGTTGAACAGGTCTTCATGTATTCATTGGCAACCCTTTGAAAAATGTATGTGCAAATCTAATACTCATTTGAAAATGACTTACTTGTTTTTACTCTTTTGCCATTGAGTTGTGATATTTCTATTCTGATTATTTGTAAGAGGTATATCTTGCAAATGTTTTCTTTATGTTGCTTGTCTCTTCATTGTTATTATTTCCTTTTGTATGCAAATGCTGTTCAGTTTAGTGATACTCCATTTGTAATCACAAAAAGTTTTATGCCCTGGGTTTTGGGGTCTGCTAAAAAAAGTCCTTCCATTTCCAATGTCCTGAACAATCCCTAGTATCATTTTCTCCAGTATTTCAGTGACTCAGGACACACATTTAGGATAAAGACCTAAATTCCATTTTGAGTTTATTTTTTCTACATGATGCAATTTAAAGTTCTAATTCCATTCTTCTTCATGGAGATATACAGTTTGCTCATAACCATTAACTGAAAACACTCTTTTTTTTTTCGGTTCCCATTTTTATCAACTCTATAGATGATCATTTAACTACATTTGTGTGGGTTGATTCTATGTTTGGCTCCATTACTCCTTTTTTAAAATACCATTGCTATGTTGCTTTAATTATTGTAAAAGTAAAATACTTTAGTTGAATACCTGAAGGCTTGCAGATTCATTCTGTTTGCTCAGATTTCTGTGACTATTTGTGCTTCCACACAGATTTTACAAAAGTTTTTTTTTTTCTAATTCTGTGAAAAATCATCATCGGTGTTTTCACAGTGATTGCGTCCATAGTATGGACATTTTACTTTTAAAATTTTTATTGGAAAGGCAGAGAGAGATAGAGAAAAATATCTTATATCTGCTGGCTCACTCCTCAAGTGGCCAGAGCTGAGCCAATCTGAAGGCTGGACCCAGGAGCTTCATCTGGGTCTCCCACATGTGTGCAGAATTCCAAGGCATTGGGGCTTCCTCTACTGCTTTCTCAAGCCACAGGCAAGAAGCTGGATGAAAAGTACAGCAGTCAGGATACGAACCAGCACCCAAATGGGATTCCAGTGCCTGCAAGGTAAGGCTATAGCCATTGAGACATCACACCAGGCTGAGGAGTATGGATGTTTTAATAATTCATACAATCAATGAACACAATGTGTTTATTCATTTTTTTGCAGTCCAATTCTCCAATTTTTTTCATCTATTTCATAGTTTTCACTTTCTCCTTTAAATTTATTCCTAGATATTTTTGTTTCTTTTGCTAATAAAATCTTTCTTAATTTCATTTCCAGATAAATTTCTATTAGTGTGTGACACTAGTGAATTTCTTATTTTCAGTATTTTTACTAATATAAAGAGAATTGTTGATTTATGTTTACTTTGCATCCTGAAACTGTGCTGAATTTGTTATTAGTTTAAAACATTTTTGTTTTTGGAGAATCATGTCCTATGGAAAACAATGTAAATTTGACTTCTTCTTTCTTAATTTGGCTGCCTTTATTTATTTATCATATCCAATTGTGTCCAAGACTTCCTGCACTACGTTGAATAAAACTGAGAGCAGAGGGCATCTTCACACTATTCCTTATTTTACTGAGAAAAGCCGTAGGCTTTTCTTTTATACTATGCTGATAGCTCTAGTGGGCTCTATATGGTCTTCATTACGTTGAGATATGGTGCTTCTGTGTCTAATTTGTTCAGTCTTCTCATGAATTGTGTTGGATTCCCTGAAACAATTCTCTTCATCTTTTGACATGAAAAAATGATTTTTAAAATTTCCTAATTTTTTTGGAACACTAGAGAACTCAATGTGAAGTCATTTGATGCTGGGTTTTATTTATTTAATTTTTTGGAGACTTTTATTGTTGATTCTGTCTTGCTACTAATTTTTTTTGTGTGTGACTAATTCTTTTCTCTTTAGGTATTCTATTTCTTCATGATTCAGTCATGTTTCTGTGATGTTAATTGAAACGTCTCCTTTCTCTTCTCTTCTGTTTAGGAATTAAACCCTTTTTTCTCATTAAATCTAGGTGACAGTTTCTATATTTTATTTATCTTTTCATAATGCCAGCTCTAAGTCTCATATAGGGCCCGGCGCCGTGGCCTAGCGGCCAAAGTCCTCGTGTTGAACACGCCAGGATCCCATGTGGGCGCTGGTTCTAATCCGAGCAGCCCCACTTCCCATCCAGCTCTCTGCTTGTGGCCTGGGAGAGCAGTTGAGGACAGTCCCAAGCCCTGGGACCCTGCACCCGTGTAGGAGACCTGGAGGAAGTTCCTGGCTCCTGGCTTCGGATTGGCTCAGCACCGGCCGTTGTGCTCACTTGGGGAGTGAATCATCAGATGGAGGATCTTCCTCTCTGTCTCTCCTCCTCTCTGTATATCTGACTTTCCAATAAAAATAAAATAAGTCTTTTTTAAAAAGTCTCATATAGGTTGCATATTTTTAAAATGTCATTTGCCGTGACTTTTACGTTTATTACTAATTTACTTCTACTAATTTTGTATTTTATTTGCTCTTGCTCTCTAATTCCTCAAAGTCATTAGTCATCAAGGAATTATGCTTTTAAAACTGTAATGAGACATATTACTTGATTCTAGTGGCTATTATCAGGAAGATGAAAAAGTAACAAATACTAGCAGACAAGTAGAGAATAGGGAATCCTTTTTGTATCCTCTATTTGAATGAA
Source organism: Ochotona princeps (assembly GCF_030435755.1). Taxonomy (NCBI): domain Eukaryota; kingdom Metazoa; phylum Chordata; class Mammalia; order Lagomorpha; family Ochotonidae; genus Ochotona; species Ochotona princeps. The sequence continues at coordinate 50,598,144 of NC_080865.1, forward strand.
CATAAACCAAGTGGCATCATTAGTAATAACATTACAAAGATCTTTCAAAACCCTGAAACATAAATGTGTCATATGATCCAGCTACTTTATTTCTGAGAATATGTCCAAAACAATGATATCAGCATTTCAATAATAAACCTGTTGCAGCTTTACATTTAAGGGTGTATGTGGTAACTATATAATAGAGACTATCATATCCAGGTGTGAGGACACAGTGCAGTATGCATCTCTACTTTCAAGTCAAAGGTGGACTCCCAATAAAACTGCTAAATATGTCTTGCCAATAGGATGCTGGACTCTATGCCATTGTCCATGCCTGCAATGTCTGCTTAAATAGCAGAATGATGGATTTATGACTATTTTTTTTAAAGATTTATTATTATTGGAAAGCTGGATATACAGAGAGGAGGAGAGACAGAGAAGAAGATCTTCCATCCGATGATTCACTCCCCAAGTGAGCCGCAACGGGCCGGTGTGCGCCAATCCGATGCCGGGAATCTGGAACCTCTTCCGGGTCTCCCACGCGGGTGCAGGGTCCCAAAGATTTGGGCCGTCCTCAACTGCTCTCCCAGGCCACAAGCAGAGAGCTGGATGGGAAGTGGAGCTGCTGGGATTAAAACCGGCGCCCATATGGGATCCCGGTGTGTTCAAGGCGAGGACTTTAGCCGCTAGGCCGCGGCGCCGGGCCCGGATTTATGACTATTTTTGAAGTACTGTACCATTGTAACAATATAGGAGAAATCAGTGGGAGGGAGGGATTTGGGGGAGGGGAATGTGAGACCCCAGAGCTTATGGAACTGTATCATAAAATAATAATAAATTAAAAATAAAAAGATACCTGAACTCCAGTGTTTGCTACAGCACTACTCACAATATCCTAAACTGAATCAACAATATCTTTCAATAAGTGAACTTAGAAGGAAAATATGATATGTATATATATATATATATATATGTGTGTGTGTGTGAGTGTGTGTGTGGCAGTATTGTTTGGGCATAAAATATGCAAATGTTGATGTTTACAGGAAAAAATGACTGATGAAACTGATACTTGTGATGTTAAGTGGAAAAGGCGAGACAGAAAAATCAAGACCAATTGTTCTCTCACATATGTAGAAGCTAAAACATATCAATCTGGATCTAGAATTGTAATTGCTAGATATGGGGGAGGGGGAGGGGAAGGAGATAGAGGTTGTTTGGATAACAGAAGGAATAAGCTCTGTGTTTTACAGAGCAATGGAGTCACTATAGTACACAATAAGCTCTCACATTCATGTGAAACAAAGGAGAATTAAGGGATCAAACATAAAAAAAGATAAGGAAGTGCAAATACTCATTACTCTAATTTGATCAGTTCAGACACACACATGTGTTGAAATATTTTGGGGGACTGTAGCAAGACAGCTGTATACAGAATCCCAGTATTTGCCTGCTCCTCCACTAATAAAATTCAAAGCAGATATTTCTAGAGGTCAGTGACTGAGGAAGAGCACCTAAACACAGTAAGAAAACAGAGAGAACACAATAGAACACAGCAACATAGAGGAGAAAACAATAACAAAAGCAAGGCAGCAGTGTCTGAAGCCCCAGCCTAGAGGATGCCTTGTTGCAGAGGAAAGCACTTTCAGGAGGGTGTTCAAGAGGCTCATCTGTGCAAATCCCTTACATCATCAACCTTCTCTTCAGCCCAGCCTCCACAGGCCATTAGCTCAGCAATGAGAGCTCCCCAGAAAGCTCACAGCTCTTTTTTTTTTCCAGAGAAAGAATTCAAGTTGTAACCTTCACAACCCTGAGAAATAAAGAGAGAGAGAAAGAGATAGAGCAAGCACTGTGGTGGCGCGTGCCATCTTGAGAATGGAAGAGACAGGAGACCTTCCAATATCTGCTTGTTGCGGGCAAGGATAGTCCTGTATTCTAGCAAGACTGAGTCCACAGATCCAGCAGGACTGAACAGGGGAACCCTGTCAGTTATATACAAGGTCACCCTTGTTAGAACGGCTAATATTTAAAAGAAAGTAACAAAAGCTGGTGAGGATATAGAGAAAGGGAAGTACTTATACCCTATTGGTGAAAATGTAAATTAGTGCAGCCGCTGTGGAAAACAGTATGGAGTTTTTGTTTGGTTGGTTGGTTGGATTTTTTTAAGATTTATTTCTTTGTTTGGAAAGACAGATTTACACAGAGAGAAGGAGATACAGAGAGAAAAATCTCCCATCTGCTGCTTCACTTCCCAAGTGGACGCAACGGCAGGAGCTGAGCCAATCCAAAGCCAAGAGTCATGAGCCTCTTCCAGGTCTTCCACGTGGGTACAGGGTCCCAAGGCTTTGGGCAGTCCTCGATTGCTTTCTCAGGGCACAAGCAGAGAGCTGGATGGGAAGTGGAGCAGCCAGGATGCAAACCGATGCCAATATGCAATCTGGCACATGCAAGCTGAAAATTTAGCCTCTGAGCCATTGTGCCAGGCCCAGAGATTTTTTTTAAATAGTAGAAACACACTTCACATATGATCCAGCAATCTCATGGCTGTATCTATAACCCAAATGCAGGAGAATGTTGTATCAGAGAGATAATTTCACCACCATGTTTATAGCAGCACTCTACACAACAACCAACATATACAGTCAGTCAAGTTGTTCATAATCAGAGGCACAGATAATGAAAATGCAGTACATAATGGAATATTATTAAGCTATAAAGACATGAGATTTCATCACTTGCATCGAAATGAATGCAACTGGAAGATATCATTTTGTGTGAGATAAACCAGACTCAGAAAGACAAGTACCACATGCTCTCTTACATGCAAGAGCTAAAATTAAAGAAAAAAAAATGAAATAACAAAAAAGGAAAAAAGGAAATGCATATATCAGTATTGATGAACATATTAATTTATCATTTTGTTTTATAACATTGTAAAATCAATTGTTAAGAATGATGTTCTAGTGCAGTTTTAGTCCTCTGTGATTATTTTAGAATTAACTGTATATGAGTGAAATGAACAACTTTTCATTTGATTATTGTCTATATTCCTGCTGAACTATAGTCTTCTTATTTTTCACTTCTTGAGCTATTTCTTAGTGGAGTATTAAGTTTGACTTTAATATGAATTTAAAAATATGTTCTCAAATTTTAAAAGAAAGGAATGAAGGCAGGGAGAGAGAATAAAGAATAAAAATTTATTCTTATGTGAATTTTTGTCATAAACTTGTCTATTATTTGTTCTTATGAGAACATATTCCATATATTCCTTATTTCAGAGCGTAATAATACTTCCTACCCTCCCTCCATTTCTTCTTTCTTTCTTATTTTTCTTTAAAATTTTGTAACAGTGCGCTTTCAATTTATTTTATAATCGCAAGCGTAATCCATTAAGTAAAGAATTGAACAAATACAATGTAAAAAGACCACTGTTTCGCAGGTATATAGACAACAATAATACTCAATACTCAAAAAAAAAAAAAACCAATAAAGCTCTAGCTGTCAAATTCACTCATATTCATTACTTTTTTCCGCTCTGTATGTTATCAACCAGATTCATTGAAAGCATATAAGACTATTATATTCTCACAACTAGACGTATGAACTACATTTTATCTGTACTCTTGATAATAATATCACATTAATATGATAATTAATAAAAATGTGTTATAGTAATTACCTTACATTTGCCATGACCCTGAAAACCCAAAGAACAAATAAATTCCTTGAATAAGCTACTTGCTCCACCATGTTTATTGCAATGCTATTCATAATAGTCAAGATGTGGGATCAATCAATGAGTATATCATAGGGTGAGTGGATACAGAAAACAATGTATGTATGCAATTTAATACTGTCCAGACATAAAAAAATAAAACCCTTTCAGTTGCAGAAAAATGAATGCAACTGAAACATGCAATGTTATGTAAAGTAAATCAGAAAGATAAATACTACTTGGTCTACCCTATATTTGGGAGTTGAATATAGCCTTAGTAGGAATAGAAAATATTGATTGCTACATGCTGGGTAAAGCAGCAAAGAGTGAGAGTTTAATTTATAAATACAAAAATGCCGTGTGGTTTATGAATTATGAATTCTGACAAATATATAAATATAAAATGGCAATAATAGTAGAAGCTGGGTGTGGGATATACAGGAGCTCATAACAATTTCTGTTCTGTAAATTTAAAAGTATTTTCAATTAAAATTAAAAGCAATAATGCTTTCTCAGTTTGATGTAGTCCCATTTGTTTACTTTGGTTTTGATTGCTTGTTCTTCAGGTGACTTTTCTAAGTATTTGCCTACACTTTGATCTTGTAGAGTGTTTTCCATGTTTTCCTCTAATAGATGGGTTTTGGGTGTAGGTTTAGATCCTTGATCCATTTAGAGCTGATTTTTGCGTAAGATGACAGGTGGCTGTTTTGTTTCTTGCTTCTGCAGAATACTATCCAATTGTCTCAACAACATTTGTTGAAGAGACCAATCTTTTCTTCCTGAATTATTTTCACTTTTCCTGTCAAAAATTAGTTGACTGTACATGTTTGGGCTTAATTCTGGCTTTTTTTATCCTGTTCCATTCATCTTTGTTTCTGTACCAGAACCAAACTGGTTTGATGACCACTGCTCTGTAGTATGTCTTGAAGTCTGGAATTGTGATTCCTCCTGCTTGATTTTTATTCTTCAGGATAGCTTTGGCTATTTGTGTTCTCTTGTGTTTCCAGAGGAACTTTTTTTTTAAATCATTTTTTCTATTTCTGAGAAAAATGCTGTTGGAATTTTGATTGGAATCACATTGAATCTGTATATTACTGTTGGTAATATGAGCATTTTGATGATGTTGATTCGGCCAATCCAGGAACATGTCAAATTTCTTCTTCTTTTAATGTTTTCATCTATTTCTCTCTCTTTTTTAAAGATTTATTTTGTTTTCATCGGAATTTCAGATATACAAAGAGGAGGAGAGACAGAGAGGAAGATCTTCTGTCCATTTACCCACTCCCCAAGGAGCCATTCTGAAGCCAGGAGCCAGGAGCCTCCTCCTCCAGGTCTCCCACACAGATGCAGGGTCCCTAGGCCCTGGGCCATCCTCAACTGCCTTCCCAGACCACAAGAAGGGAGCTGGATGGGAAACGAGGCTGCCAAAACCCGAAACAGCACCTACATGGGACCCCGGGTATTCAAGGCGAGGACCCAGGCACTAGGCTACCGCACCAGGCCCATCTATTTCTTCTTTAATGTTTTGGTTTTTTCTTTTTAGAGGTGTACAATTCCTTTGGATAGGTTTATATCATTTTACTTAATATTTTATTTTGATTATTTCCTTTTTCTTTCTAATCTTGAGATTGGTTTGCTGTTGTTCTGTTGTTTACTTTAGCTTTTTTAAAGCTCCTTGGTTAGCCAGTTTATTGGGAGCTTTTCTACATCAAACTAAGTTTCCGTACAGCAAAGGAAACAATCAACAAATTGAAGAATCAGCCAACAGAATGGGGGACATCTTTTGCATGCTACAAAATAGATAGGGAATTAATATTCAGGGTTTACACGGAGCTTTTAAAACTCAGTGACAAGAAAAACATACAGCCCTGGGAAGAAATGGACAAAGGAAATAAGCAGGAATTTTTCAAAAGAGGAAATTCAAATGGCTAATAGACATAAGAAAATATGCTCAGGCTCCCTAGGTATCCTGCAAATATAAACAAAACACAACAAAGCAAAAAATTACATGGAGATTCCAACTAATTCCAGTGATATTGGCCTACATTTAGAACTCTATTAACAATACCTGGTGGTGTCAGTGTGATGAAAAATTTCACTGTTGGAGGGAATGCAGGCTAGCACAGCCATTGTAGAAATCAATATGGAGAGTGCTAACACAATTGAAAATTGACCTGCTGTATGATATAGCTATCTTACTTTTGGGAATATACTCAAAGAAATGAAGTCTGCATGTGAGAAAGTGACCTGGAATCCTATATTTACAGAAGTACAATCTATAATAGCAAAGATAATGAAACAACCCAGATGCCCATTAAAAGAGGAATGGATAAATAAGCTAGTACATCTACTCCACAGAATGTTACTCAGGCATGAAAAAGAATGAAATTCTATCATTTACAACAAAATGATCCCAACTAGAGACTATTATGCTCAGTGAAATAAGCCAATCCAAAATCTGTAAATATCACTTATTCTTGCTGATACAAGGCAACACTTAAACCATAAAATCAATGGATACACAGGTAAGCATGTATATACATATATTCACGTAGAGGAAATGTATAAGTGAACAGTACCATAAAAATTGTAGCATACCTCTAAGGAACTGTATCATACCAAGAAAGTAAGATACATTGTAGTATAAATCTCTAATCCTGAATAAAAGATGGATTCCCAATTAAGCTTTTAACTATATTTTGACAATAGGATGCTGGACTTTCCACCATCTTCTATACCTACAATGTCTTTATACACTTATTAATAGGATATTGTACTTGTGACTGTTACAGAAGAACTATGCTATTGAGAGAATATAGGGGAAAACAGTGCAGGGGAGCGATGTGGAGCATGGAAGGGGGAATCTTGGAGCAGATGGAAATGCACCATGAAAAAGATTAAAAAGCAATGGCCTTTTATCAGGGTCTTTATACATCTGCAAAATTCTTTGGGGTTATCTTAAAGTTTTTAACTCTTTACCTCATGAACATATGACTTTCCATTTTATTAAATCTCCCTAAGTTTTTTCACAAATGTTTTGTATTTTTTCAGTATTTAAATCTTTCATGTCCTCAGTAAGACTTTTTCTTGATAGTTTACTCTTTGTGTTGCTTTTATGAATGAAAGAGTTGCTTAATTTTTTGTTTAGAATATTTATTACCAGGGAGCAAAACATAGCCGAATTTCTTGTTTTAATTATCTATCCAGCAAATCTGTTGAACTCACTAGTTTGTATAACTTTTTGTGGATTCTTTGGGGTTTCCTATATATAGAATCATCATACATCAATAAAGATAGTTTCTCATTTCTCATTTGGGTGAGTTTTCTTCTAATCCCTCCCTCCAACCCTCGTTTCACATTGAATTTTGTCAAGCATTTTCTTTCATCTATTGAGATGATCAGGTTGGTGCTCTCTCCCTTGTCCTTCCAATATGGTGGATGATATTGACAAATTTATGTTCCTTCTGTTAACCATATTTTTGTTCCTATAAAGATTCCACTTTGCCAAAATTATGTTTATATTTTTCCATTCCTTTTTTTGTGTGTGCTCTATTCTTGTTTTAAAAAGATTCATTTATTTTATTGCAAAGTCAGATATACAGAGAGGAGGAGAGACAGAGAGAAAGATCTTCTGTCCCCTGATTCACTCCCCAAGTGACCGCAACGGCCAGTGCTGTGCCTATCCGAAGCCAGGAACCAGAAACCTCTTCCAGGTCTCTCAAGTGGGTGCAGGGTCCCAAGGCTTTGGGCTGTCCTTGACTGCTTTCCTAGGCCACAAGCAGGGAGCTGGATGGGAAGTGGAGCAGCCGGGATTAGAACCCGCACCCATATGGGATCCTGGCACGTTCAAGGCGAGGACCTTAGCTGCTAGGCTACGGCGCCAGGTCCATTCCATTCCTTTTATATCAGTTTTGAAATTTGTGTAATTTTAGGAATTTGCTGATTTCATTTGTTCACAAATTACTGTTCATACTATTCCCTAATACTCCTTGGAAGTTTTAAAAAGTCAATATTAATAACCCTATTTTCATTGCTGATTTTATTGTTCATCCCTACTGCTTCATTTTTATTTTATTTAAAATTTTGTATGAATAATATTGTCAAAGGATCAATTTTAGGTTTCAAAAGATTTGCCTGTTATTTTTCTATTCTTTCTCTCTTTTATTATTATTTGTTAAACTCTGATCTAATTTGGCACATTGGCTTGAATTATTTTTTTCTTAATTTATCAATTTGTTAGTAGAAAGCTCCTGCTGAGCACTGATTTTTAACATCTCATGAGTTTGATATATTGCGCTGTGCTTTTCATTTGTATGAAACTGCTTTCTATTTTCTATAGTGATTCATTGACTCACATCTTAGTTAAGAACATGTTGTTTAATTTCCAAGTACCTATGAATTCTCCAGTTTTCTTTGTTAGTGATTTCCAAATTCAACACATTTTTATTGAGGACAATACTTTGTGAAACTTTAATCTTTTAAAAATTTATTAGTGTTAAAAAAAAACAGAAAGTGGTTAAGAAATCGCATTTATTTTTAGCATGTTGACTGCACAATATCATGTCAATTCAATCCATAATGATGTTAATTGTTGCAGATGGTATATTAGTGCTTTTATTTGACCGGGAAGATGCTCTGCTGACTCTGCCCTCAGACCAGAGAGGGTCTTCCCAATAAGTAGATGGACTTGTCTGGAATATGGGATGTTGGACTCTATGCTTGGCAAATTCTTGCAGGGAGGGAATTTCAACTAAACTTGAACTATGGTTATGCAGCGGGGTGGAGGAACCCACCATGGGGGGAGGGTGAGGGGGAGAATCCCAGATTCTATGTAATTACAACACAATGTAATTAATGAATAAATTTAAAAAAAATTTATTAGTGTTGGGCCCGGCGGCGTGGCCTAGCGGCTAAAGTCCTCGCCTTGAACACACCGGGATCCCATATGGGTGCCGGTTCTAGTCCCGACAGCTCCACTTCCCATCCAACTCCCTGCTTGTGGCCTGGGAAAGCAGTAGAGGAAGGCCCAATGCATTGGGACACTGCACCCGCGTGGGAGACCCGGAAGAGGTTCCAGGTTCCCGGCTTCGGATCAGCGCAACATCGGCCCATTGCGGCTCACTTGGGGAGTGAATCATCGGACGGAAGATCTCCCTCTCTGTCTCTCCTCCTCTGTGTATATCTGGCTGTAATAAAATGAATAAATCTTTTAAAAAAATTTATTAGTGTTTACTTAATGGCTTAACATTGATCTATTATGGATAATTTTGCTATTGTTGGGTGAATTGTTTTGTATATATATATCTCTGTTAAGCATAATTAAGCATAATATTTTTCAAATTGTGTTTTCCTTTACGATCTCCTATCAAAATGTACTACTCATTATTACATGGTGTGTTTTTTTTGTTTCCAAATACCATAGAATGCTCTTTTATCCCATCAACTATTTTCAGTATTTGCTTTGTATAAATAGGTACGCTATGCTTCATGTACATGTGTTTAGCTGCTGTACCTTCTTGACGAATCATGCTTTTATCAAAATATAATATACTCATTATCTCTTGAACACACCGGGATCCCATATGGGTGCCGGTTCTAATCCCGGCAGCTTCACTTCCTATCCAGCTCCCTGCTTGTGGCCTGGAAAGGAGTCGAGGACGGCCCAATGCATTGGGACACTGCACCCATGTGGGAGACCTGGAAGAGGTTCCAGGTTCCCAGCTTCGGATCAGGGCAGCACCAGCCATTGCGGCTCACTTGGGGAGTGAATCAGGGGACAGAAGATCTTCCTCTCTGTCTCTCCTCCTCTCTGTATATCCCGCTTTCCAATAATAATAAAATCTTTAAAAAAAATCGTTATTTTTTGTAATGCAACCTTATATTGCAATGAATACTTTTCTAGTGTGCCATTTTAATTTCATATCCGTTTACTTTCTCTACTGTTTCAATTATTTTATTGGTGTTTATAATGAGGATTGCAGTTAGTACTGTAAATATGTAGCACTGTAGCTTGAATTGATACCAGCTTAGAGCTTATTTTTTTTAAAGATTTATTTTGTTTGAAAGTCAGATTTACAAAGAGAAGAGAAATAGCAGGTCTTACATCCACTGGTTCACTCTCCAAATGGTTGTAACAGCCACAGCTGAGCTAATCCGAAGCCAGGAGCCAGGAGCTTCTTTCCTGTCTCCCACATGGGTGCAAGCTCCCAATGACTTGGACCATCCTCTGCTGCTTTTCCAGGCCATAAGCAAACAGCTAGCTGAGAAGTGAAGCAGCCAGAACATGAAATGGTGCTCATTTGGGATGACAAAACCACAAGGAAGAGGAGTAGCCTGCTGAGCCGCCACACCAGCCATTTCCCCTAAGTATTTTTATGTTCTGTGTATTTCTACTCTCCTTTGTATGTTATTACTGTTTCTGCTGTTAGATTGTATATTTATTGCATATTCTATATACACAAAGGGTAGTTTTCTATTGCTGTTGTCAATATTTTCTTTTTGACTTAGGCCTTTAAAATCATTGTGTTTCAGTGTGGATTTCTGTGAATTTATCTATTTAGAGTTTGTTGAGTTTACTGTATGCATCAAGTCACTCCTTTAAATAAAATTTGTGAAGCTTTCAGTCATTATTTAATCAAGTATTTTCCTCTCTATTTCTTTTGCCCTTCCCTTTCTGGAATTATTATATGATGAAATAGTTGATGCAATGTACTTTTATTATTGTCATTGCTGTGTATTTATAAGTATTTATATGCCATGTATAGTGTATATATAATATAAATGTATAATGTATTTATTATAAATAATATATAGAATTCATAATATATAAATACATATATAAGTATTCATATGTCATACATAGTGTGACAATTTGATACATGCAGGCAATAATTGATGATCACATCAAGCTAGTTTGTATTTACATCATCTTAAACACTATTTAAAATGAAAATAGTAATTATACATATGTATGTGATTTTTGTGGTATTTCAAAAATGTGTAGAATGCATACCTATCGAATCATAGAAATACTTTCTCATGATCATTACTTTATGTTTTAAGTCTTCATGCTCTTCTATTTGTTCATTAAACATGTAACAATATATTATGAACTATAATCACACTAATGTTGTAGAACACTCTGATTTATACCTTCACTCTAACCACATTTTGGTGTTTGTTTTTTAATTTCCCTTTAAACTCTCCCAAAATCATCATAAACGCTCATAATAGTTAGTCTATACTTTGGATTCTTTTTAGTTTTCATGTATGCGGGAAAACTTGCAGTATTTGTCTTTACACAGGTGATTTACTTAACATGAAACTATCCAACTCTATCAACTTTTCCACAAGTAAAATATTTTGTAAAAGTTTTTATTTACCATATTGTTTAAAACATGAAAAATATTTTGATAACAATAATCATACATATTTGTGGAGTAGAGTGTAACAACTGAAGAAAAACATACAATATACACTGATCAAGAGTATTGATTTTTACCTTTCTTTGTTGTTACTCCATTACTGAAGCCTTGAAGTTTCTCTATTATATTTGATCAGGAAATATACAATAGGTAGTTGTGAAATACAGTCACCAAATTGTTTTGGATAACTTATTCCTTCTAACTCACTTTGATTTGGGAGCTGTTGTCCAAAATCTTTCTTACCTTCCCAGGCCCTAATAACCTATCCTTTTCTATTCAGAGTGGGGACTTTTTTATTTATTTTTTTTATTAATTACATTGCATTATGTGACACAGTTTCATAGGTTCTAGGATTCCCCCATCCCCTCCCCATGCCCTTCCCTATGGTGGATTCCTCCACCTTGTTGCATTACCACAGTTCAAGTTCAGTCGAGATTCTTTCATTGTAACCATATACCAAGCATAGAGTCCAGCATCTTATTGTCCAGATAATTTCAACAGTTTCTTGGGGAGACCTTCTCTGGTCTGAAGGTAGAGCTGGCAGAATATCATCCCATTCAATTAAAAGCCACAGCACAACATCAACAACAATTTACATTATGGAATTAATTGACATGGTTTTGAGTAATCAATACATTATAACAGTGCAAGTTCTTAACCACATCTTGTGACTATTTCATTGACCCTTCAATTTTCGTTTGTACACAGAACCGGCTGCTATACACCTTAAAGTGGCTATAGGGTACTATTCAGCTGTCTCATGTCTGTTTTCATTTTAGTATTTAGCAGTTTATTGCGTTGATGCATAATTTTGCTGTACTTGATAGAATTTAGGATAGTCTAAACTGGCTTATAAATCTAACAAAACCTTTGTCAACAGTTGAGGGTCAGAACAGTTTTAGGAGGGGTGTGCAGAGAAATCTTCCATACCCTAATGAGGATTAACTAATCTTTGTGTACTATCTAGTAAGGTATATGTGGATCCCTGTTGATCATTTCCTGTTTGGTTCTAAGCTTTCCTAGATCTATTCTATTTTGGGGGCGATCCTGATGGTCATTGCAAGAGAGGGTGGTGATCCAAAGCTGGAGCTAAGCAAAGACCAGAAGAAGCTCCTCTCCCTAGTCCCAAAGGAAGTTTGCTGTTCTTCTGTTTCTGCAGATCCCTCAGGGCTCCTGGCTGTTGTTCCGATGACCTTGGATCCTGTGAGGAAGGATCAAACAGGGCTGGGTGACCTCGGAGTTCTCGGCCTCCAAAGGCACAGAGTGGGGACTTTTAAAAGCATACAAAGGTAAATGAAGACAGGCAGTATTTATCTTTCTGTGTTTAACTTATTTCACTTAATATAGTTTTCTCCAATTTCATCCATTTTTCTGTAAAAAAATATTCCAAATTTTTTATGGATGACTAATGTTTCATTGTACTGCATTTTTTTAAACCTATTCTTCCACTGATAAGCATAGACATTGATTTCATATTGTTGTTTGTGTAAACAGTGCATAATTCTCATGGGAGCACAGTTATGTCTTCGATGTGCTGAATTTGTTTTCTTTTAATTTCTACCCAGAAATGAAATAACTTAATTATGTGTTCTAAATGTTTTTAGTTTAATTAGGCTACTCTACTGTGTTCTTCCCTATAGTTGTATTAATCTCCATTTAAATCAACCATGTGTAAGACATTCTTTTTAGGGCCAGTGTTGTAGTTTTGTTTTGCTGTCCTTGTTTTGAGGGTCTTATCTAATATCCTATATACGTGATAGTTCTGGTCATGGCTGCTCCACTTCTGATCCAGCACCCTGATGATGTGCTGAGGAACACAGCAGAAGATGACCCAAGTGCTTGGATTCGTGTCACACACATGGTTCCAGAAGTTCCTGACTCATGACTTTGGCCAGGTCTAGGCCTGGCTGTTGTGGCCATTTAGGGAGTAGGTCAAAAATGGAATATCTCTGTGTGTCTCTTCACGTCTCTCTGTGGCAACACCTGTACACCTTTCAAATAATTAAATTCTTTAAAATAGTTCTTTTTCTATATACCATCATCAGTATTTTTTTATATCTTTAATAACAGTCATTTAAACTAATGTGAGGTGACATCTCTTTGTGGTTCTGATTTGCAATTCTTTGATAGCTAATAACAAAAATTTTTCTTAAATTTTTCATCATTTGAGTTTCCATCTTTGAGCAGTGCCCATTAATCAAATTTGCTCATTTTAATCATATAACTTCCTTTCTTATTAGTTGTGTTTTTGATATTTAGTAGACTACTAGTACAAAGATTTTTTTTCCGATTATTTAGACTGTCTTTTCACTATAGGTAGTTTCTTTTGCTATACAGAAGCTCTTTAGCTTTACACAATTTCATTACTATTTATTGTTTTTGTTTTGCTGTCCTTACTTTGGGGGTCTTATCCGAAAATTTACTGCCTAGACCCATATTTTGATGTGTTTTCTGTTTTTTCTATTAGTTTCTAGTTTTGAAAATTGCATTTATTTCTGAGCCATTTTGATCTGGAATTTTACTACAATGAGAATGGGGCAGTTCATTTTTTAATTTTTCTACAGGGATATCCATTTTTTTTCAGTTGGTTTGGCAGTGTAGTTTTTGGCAGTTGTACCTAGAATCAGTGGATTGTAGACGGATGAATTTATTTTAGGGATTTCTCTACTGTTCCATTGCTCTCTGTATTGATTTTTATGCAAGTAACAAAGTTTTGGCTACTATAGTTCTATAGCATGTCTTGAAATTAGGTATTAGGGTGCCTCTGCTTTTATTCTTTTGCACAAAGTTGCTATGACTATTTAGGGTCTTTTTTGCTTCCGTATGAATTTTAGAAAGATTTTCCAAATTCTATAAAGAATATTGTTTGCATTGTTGGGATACATTAAATCTGTGAGTTGTTTCATGCAGTATGGACATGTCAGCATTATCCATTTTTCTAGTTCATGATCATAGAAATTCCAATTTTGTGTTCTCTTTAATTTTTTTATTAATAACGTGTAATTTTCATTGTACAAGTATTTCACATCCTTGATTAAATTTATTCTAAATTATTCTTAGCAGCTATTTTGTGAAGGGGACTGGTGTTTTTGTTTCTCAACAATTTTACTGTTAGTGCTATGCTACTGTTTTTATTTTGTTTTGTTTTGCTTTGTTTTGTTTTTACTACCAAATACAGCCTCTTCTTGTACCAGAAAGCCGCGTAAATAGCATTGTACATTATTCCCATAGTTGCCTTCTACAAAGCTGGTTTTAGTAGCTGCTATGTGAAATACTTAAGTATTCTAAAATAAATTTAGAGGTTATCTTTACTTTCTTGTGTGCTGCAAGAGTATAAATTCACTCCATACATCCAAAATTAATGATTTGGACGTTGTTTATCAGCTCAGTAACCTATTTTAGTGAAACAATTGAGCCACGGAGCTTCCAGTCCACCCTCCCTTGTGACATCACTGAGACTAATTTTTTAAAAGACTACTTTCTTGTTGTTGAAATTACTAGTTTAGTCTAGGAAGAACAGCATTTATATCCTCTAACATGCAGCATGCAGAATGCTAAGGGTGAAGAAACAGATGCCATTTTTAAAAATCTATTCTCTTTATGCTTTTGTGTCTTAGATTTTGCCACGTCTTGACATCCCACCTGTTCTCATCTGTTGACAACACCTCTGTAACTTCAGTCTTTAATGCATAATTTACACCTGAGAAACTACATTTTGAAAAGGAGAGCCTTAGAATCATAAAGAGTTTCATAAATAATAGTGTCTATAATTCTCTTCTCCCAACACAAGGTGTAGTCAATTAAGGAATGTATAGGAATAAAAAAAACCACATAATATCCAGTGTTCTCCACCTACCAAGTTTTTGGTTATCAGAAGTTGAAAGAAAATCTAACACCTGTATTTTCTAAGTGTCTTATTAATTTGAAAAATAATTCAAGTTGTAAAAATTGCTTCATGGGAAAATGATCCAAGGAAAATGTCCACATGTTAAAGCATCAACATACATATAAAAGAAAGCTTGACCCAAGATTTTTCAGCCTCACAAAGATATACAGAGACCAAAATCTGCAATAAAACTTTCATATATCTTCAGAGAAGCTTATGCTTAACTACCACTGTCAAATCAGTAGGTTATAAAAATAATGAATGGAATTTTAATATGCCAGCTCTAAAAATGCAAGTATATAGAGAAGGGAATATCAGAAGTATTAGATAAGGAGTGCATAATGTCAAAGAAATATCACCTCCATCACAAAATGGCAAATAGTAAATTTCCAAAAGGTCACATTATTAAACATAAACACAGTAAGATGAAGCAAAGCTGCATTACATTTATTCAATATACCACAGAAAATAAATTCAAAACTGAGTACAGAATGCAAAAGATGGCTGAAGAATCTGCTCAAGAAGAATGCCTAACCCAAGGAATAGATGCCGACTCAAATTTCCTATTAGTATTTCATAATGTAGGAAAACATATTTTAAATTAAACTAAATAGAACAAGAGCTCAAAGATCAAATTAAACAAACAGAGTAAGATTTTTTTTAAAGATTTATTCATTTCTATTGGAAAGCCAGATATACAGAGAGGAGGAGAGACAGAGAAGAAGATCTTCCATCCGATGATTCACTCCCCAAGTGAGCCGCAACGGCCGGTGCTGTGTCGACCTGAAGCTGGGAACCAGGAACCTCCTCCAGGTCTCCCACACGGGTGCAGGGTCCCAAAGCTTTGGGCCGTCCTCGACTCCTTTCCCAGGCCACAAGCAGGGAGCTGATTGGGAAGTGGAGCTGCCGGGATTAGAACCGGCGCCCATATGGGATCCCAGGGCGTTCAAGGCAAGGACCTCAGCCGCTAGGCCATGCCACCGGGCCCCAGAGTAAGATTAAAAAGAAGCATTTGGAGCTAAAGAAATAAATTAAGGGGCCCAGTGCAGTAGCCTAGTGACCTGGTCCTTGTATGCATGCACTAGGATCCCATAAGGACACTGGTTCTAATACCAGCAGCTCTACTTCCCATCCAGCTCTCTGCTTGTGGCCTGGGAAAGCAATCGAGGATGGCCCAAAGCCTTAGGACCCTGTACCTGCGTGGGAGACCCAGATGAAGTTCCAGGTTTCTGGCTTTGGATTGGAACAGCATCAGCCATTGCGAGCGCTTGGGGAGTGAATCATCAGACAGAAGATCTTCCTCTCTGTCTTTACTCCTCTCTGTACATCTGCTTTTCCAATAAAAATAAATAAATCTTAAAAAAAGAAATAAATTAAGGACCTAGAAAATTTTTCCATATTTTAAACTGCTAAAAAAAGTATCAGTAAAACTACTGAAAGTTATTTAATAAAATTGGATAAAACTATAAGAAAAGCACAGTGTACATAGAGAATAAGACAAAGAAATTAAACCATCAGAGATTAAATAAAATATGGAGAATAAATACAATTCGCTAAGTAAAACAGTAAAACACAATTACTTCTCTTTTACAAAATAAGAAAAAGAAGTTGATTGAGTCTGACAGGGGCCGTTGGAGCTTTCTGCATTCTGGATGTCCATATCTCTTTCAATACATGGAAAACTCTCAAGAATTATTGCATTTATTAGGTTCTCAATATCATTTTCCTTCTCTTCCTCAGGTACTCTATAAAAATATTTCTTTTCACTTAATGGTATCCCATGTCTCATTTTCCCCATATTTTCTCTAATTTACTTTTGTCTTAATGATTATTTCAAATGTCTTTCCTTCTAGATTCAAAATGTTTACTCTGTTTAGACTATTTCATTGTTGGAACTCTCAACCATTGTTGATTATTATTATCATTATTATTATTGAATGAAACTTCTAGTCGCAAAATTTCTGTTTAGTTATTCCTGGTAATTTCTATTTCTGCTGAATCTTTCATGCACAAATCTGTCTGTGTTCACTTGACTCTTATTGAGTAGTCTTAGCAGCATTGTTTTAAATTTCTTTCAGTTATTTTCATAGATTGCGTTTGGATCAAGATCATTCCTAGGGAATGACTCTGTTGTTTGCGGCTGTCATGCTTCTCCATCACTACATGATATGCTGTCTTTTTATCTGTATGGACATTTGTGCTGATTTCATTATAAAAACTTAAATGTTTAGATGAAATCTGATGTGTCACAGTTTTTTTTTTAATTTAACTTTGCTTTTAAGTGGTCACAGAAATGTAACCTTTGAGTGATTTCTTCAGCAACGTGTCTGGTTTTCAGGAGTTTGTGGAGTATAACTTTCAGATAGAAGCTTCCAAAAATGAACATATTTAGTCCCCAAAGAATTGGATGTCAATCACCCAAGAATTTTTGATCACTGTTATCACATTTACAATGCTGTGAGACACAGTAAAGGTTGTCTTGTTATCCTGACAGGCAAGCTTGAGAGATGCTGGAGCTCGTGGCATTAGTAGTTATTTCCTAGTATTGAATCATGTAGTATGGTCTTCCCAATGTCTTCTGTGAGGATATGATCAATGCTTACCAATACTCTGAGAGATGTTACGGTAAATGTTTTCAGTCCTACAGAGTGAATACAAGTTAGGCTTGGTACTGCCCACTGGCAGCTGAAAGTCTAGAACAGTGGAATGCAGGTAGGATTGTGGTAGGATGCTATGATTCTGATGGATATGGTACCAATGGTCACAGTCCTAAAGTTTCATGATACAGTGGGATTACGCAGATCACACAGTGTGAGTGCTAGTTATGTTACATATTATGGGCAAGTGGATGCAAGCTACTGTAGGAATAACAAGATTAGAAATGGCAGGCCCACATTACCAAGACTTAGAAAGGATTGCTTCCAATTGCTAAAGCCATGCTTGGTGATATTAGAGCCTGTATTCTAGCCCCCAGCACACTGCAGCAAAGTAAGCAGAAAGACAGGGGGTGACACTGTGGTTGAGTGGGTAAAGGTGTCACCAGTGATACCAACATTTTGTATGAGCACCGGTTCAAGTCACAGTTGTTCCACTTCCAATCTAGTTCGTTATAATTCAACTGGGAAAGCAGTGGAAGATGGTCAAGGTCTTTGGGTCCCTCACCCATGTGGGAGAACTGGAAGAAGTTCATGGCTCCTGACTCTGGAGCTCCTGGCTTTGGGGTGGCCCAACTTTGGCCGTTGTGTCCTTTTTGGAAGTGAACCAATGAATGGAAGATATCTGTCTCTGTTCTTTTTGTTCTCTCTCTCTCTCTCTCTCTCTCTCTCTCTCTCTCTCTCTGTCAGTCAACTTGGTTTTCAAATAAATAAACAGATTATTAAGAAAAGAGAGAGAGAGAGACACACAGAGAGAGAGAGACAGAAGTGGATTTCTTGGGTCTGATCCCCTGGAATGATTTGGGTTGCTGCTGGTGACTAGCACCAAGAAGCCCAGAGGAACTTCTCTACATCGCACAGACCAAGCAAGTACACTGCCAATACTTGCATCCAGAACTCTTGTGGTTGTAGAATTCATGTACTCTGTACTAAGTACTCATGTATTCTGCCCTGAAAAGAACTCTTGCCTGCCATCTCAGGGAGTTCTGGCAGTGAAAGAGCTTGCTTCTTCCTAATACAAGTAAAGTTTAGTAGCTCCAATGCAGCAGCTCAAGTCTTGTGCTTTGTGGTTCACTGAAGGCAGTATGGGCTTTATATTAATAACAAAACAGTCACTCAGAGCCGTTAGTCATCTAAACTTGATTTTAAGTAGGTGTGTACTATGGAATTCTACTGTTGGGGCTGCCCACCTCTAGCAGTGATCGGGTTCACAGTGCTTTCTGATTGTCTATTCTTAGCAAGATAGTATACCACAGTAGGAGAACGGGATGTTACTAGTGCACAACAAAATGAGTGATGTGTTATGTTTCTCTTTAAAAAAAAGATTTTTCAAATTTTTATTAGAAAATCAGATTTACAGAGAGAAGGAGAAAGATCTTCAGTTCACTGGTTCATTCCCCAAGTGGCCACATTGGCCAGAAATGAGCATATCTGAAGCCAGGAGTGTCTTCCGGGTCTCCATGCAGGTGCAGGATCCCAAGGGTTTTGGCCATCCTTTGGGACTGCTTCCCAGGCCACAAGCAAGGAACTAGATGGAGAGTCAAGCAGCCAGCACACAAACCGGCACCCATATGGGATTATGGCACACGCAACATGAGGACTTCAGTCACTAGGCTATTCTGCCTGGCCCCAGATTTTTTCAATTCTTTACCCAGGTTTTTCCCTCATCAGTCTCTGTAGTTCTGGTGTTTATATATAGGACATTTTTCACTCAACAAGACTACACTTGCATTAGGGAGCCAAGATTGGGAAAACATGTCATGGCACAAACAATATTACAGTGGTTGCAACATTCTTATTTTCTCTATATCCTGCTAATTTTCGGGATCTCTGTGCGTCTTGTAGTTCCTATCACTACATTACTGAAGTGCTCCTTCAGTCAGTCTAGTCAGTTCTAACATTTTATATATTAAACTATTTTCTTGACAAGATGGTATATTCTGGCAAAGAAATCAGGATAAGTATGGCATCAGTGACAATAATAACGGCAACAACAACAGTGGGATTTTTACCACATTTTTCTTTGTGAGTCTGGCTAAAATATATTAAATTGTTTATATATGTGGAAGAAACCTCCTTATTGTGAGGTTGGTTTTTGTTTTTGCATAGTCCAAGAGATTTTCCCCCTTCAGGTAATTTGTTTTACTGGGTAGAAATGGTAAGTTTCCAGAGCACTTGGCTAAAGACTTTCCCAGTCTACCAAGTGACCCAGGGTGAACCACATATTTCCCTCTGACAGGTCAACCATGACAAATCCTTGGTAGTTGCATAAATGTTTCACCTTCAGTAACTTCTTCATACTGGTCAGAGGAATTGCATTTTCCCTGCCTAATATTGTCATTCCATTGGTGATTTGGAGTGTCCCTGGGTCCTGGCTTCAGTGGTCCCAGCAACCGATAGAGTCTCATTGAAGCAGGGTGATCCATTTCAAAAATATCTGTCAACTTCATCAAGGATGTATTGTAGTTGGCCTTGTCTAGAGGAACTTGATGTACCCTTATTGCATTAAACTTTGAGAATGTAATTCTTATACCCTGGAGGATATAAGCACATTAGTTTTTTTTTTTTTTTCAAAAGAGATGACCAAAAAGTTAGTGCAAAGAAGAGGACTGTAAGGATTCAGCGGGGCAAGAGAGAGAATGCAGCCTATTTTCCACTGGGGGAGTTGAGAAATCAAGCCAAGGGTTCTATTCTGCTTTAATGACTGCACAGTTTCCCACTTTGGCAGCTATAAAGATATCCAAATGCATCTGAGTTCAAAAAGTGCTTTCCTTACAGGAAAACTAATATTTAACAAGCACAATTCTATGACGCTATCATTTAAGACACACCGAGTACAATTGATTAGGGGTTCTCTATATCAAATCACACTCTCCAGTCCTATCTGTTGCATGGAAATACACAAGTAATCATTCCTGCAGTAAAAAACGGAGTTGTTCCATCTACACAGCATGTTTGGGAAATTGGAAGACTTTTTTTGTTTATTTTTTGCACCTTCCTTGAGCCAAAAATACATGTCTTTACCCCAAGGAAGCTAAGGCCAACATCCCTTTCTCCTTATTTAGAGATACTGTGAATGTTTGTCCTCTGACTCTTTCTGAGGTATAAGGCCCAGGTGAGGGTTTTGACTTCAGCTTCTAAGATAAGACACATTGTGGCAATATTCCTGTTTCCAAAGTACCATAGAGAGCTGTAATCGCATATCCAATCTTTATTTTTCTGGTACAAAGAATTGTTTTCATCCATGAAGACTTCTCTTTGTGTAGTATGTGAGGAGGCTTTGAGAAAACACAGTTTACTAGGTCACACTTGATCAGTAACCTATTACCATTCACATATAGGTTTCCCAGGGGCATCTCGGGGCAAGGTGGTTGAATTAAAACATGGCATAGTGTATAGAGTAACATTTTTGTTATCAAACAATGCAATTTATTTTTCCCTCATGTGGCCAAATGAGAATTAATAACCTTCCTTTCATTCCAGAAGTGACAACGCATAGTGAGCTGCATGTACTGTGATGGGTCCTCAAAAATGAACCACCATATATTATGTAGCACAGCAGAAACAGTTGTTATCGATTTCAGTTACATCATCCAGCCTTGGGTGGCAATGTCTAGATATTTGAAGTGTTAGTCATTTTATTTTTCAGAAATTTTGAGTCATTACTCTTAGTTCTAATTGTTGTTCCTGAAGTTAAAGAGCTTAAATAGTACCACTTTGTAGGCACCGTATATAGATTCTAGCAGGTTTGAAAGTAGGAAGAATCATATCTAATTAGCACGTCTTTTGAAATGTCAGCTCTCTTCAGAGAATGCACCTCCAGCAGAGGCTTCTGTGACACATGCAATCAAGCAATCATGCATAAGAACCCTTCCTTCATAACCTCTCAGATTTCTCTAATTTTGTTTATGTTTGTTTATTTATTTACAAATAAATTTTAAAAGAATTAAATTAGAATTTATCAGATGCATAAACAAAACAATTCTAAGAAGCAGTCATATGAGCCAGGATTGTGGTTTAATTGGTAAAACTGCCACATGCAATGCCAGTAGCCCATGTAAGAGCTGGCTCCCTGATGCTTCACTTCTGATCCGACTTTGGATCAGGTGAGCTCTGGCCCTTGTGGCTATTTGAGGAGTGAACCAGAGGGCTCTCTCTTTCTCAAAACTGGCCTCTCAAATGAATATGAATAAATCTTTTTGTTTTAAAGTAACAGAATGCAACAGATCAATCTGAAAGATAGTTTTGTAGCTACACATTCCATTTAATGACCAAGGCTTCCTTCCAGACTGTGGTATCGGGGCCTAGAATTAAGCTGATCACACTGATTCAGAATGCATCTTAGGGGTGAATTATGAGAGAAGGCAGATGATTGTCACATTATTGCAGGAAAATGACTCGACTAATGGACTTCCAGTGCAGAAATCTTCACTCAGGATTTTCTTCTCACTTAAGTGGAACCAATGGTACATCATTGGATAGAAGGCCTCATACTTAATAATGAAAGTTTCTTATGCTAAATAGGCAAGCCAGGTCCAGAAAAGGGGGCAAAATGAGTGGTAGACTAAAGTTATGAAAGAATGAGGGGGCAGTAGGCTTTCAAACCGTAAAGGAGAAAGGAATTCCATTAAAGTGTAGCAGAGAGGAGTGCAATTTGCCTCCTTAAGGGCAATATATGTTTTGGGTATCTGTATACAGACACCTTCAGATTGCACTGGGGAGTTGTCCTGATCAGGGCTCATCAGTTGTCCTTGCACTGTAAAATCATGCATGAGGAACAAAAGATCAAGACAAAAATGTCTCAGGCTTATCAGAAGACCAGTGTCATGTGTGGATTATCCCAAAGCTACTTCATATTATACCACACGGTGTTAGCGGTTCCCCAGGAATCAGAGGATAAAATCACCATACAAGTGTCCTGTCCAGCAGGACAGTCAACGGGGGTCGCAACCACCTAGGAGAGAGCTTTATTAGATGCTATATTAGTGGTTGAAAACTTTTTTCCTTTCAAGACATTGAGCACACTGCTCAATTCTCACTGAATTTGTAGGATCTCTGCTAAGAAGTATGCTGTGTTATTGCTCTAAATGTTTTTACTTCATATGTAACGTGATGTATTTCTCAGTCTTTAAGATTCTTCTCTCAATGCTTCATGATTTTGCTATAAAATTCTTGGAGAAGGTTATTTTAATTGAGTCTGATTAGTATTCACTGATATTTCTGTATCTTGATGTTCCTATCTCTTTCAAGATGTAGGATATTTTAAATTGTTAATTCATTAAATAGGTTCTTTTCAAAACAGATTTATTTATTTGGAAAACAGAAATACACGCACACACACACACACACACAGAGAGAGAGAGAGAGAGAGAGAGAGAGAGAGAGAATATTCACCCATCCACTGGTGTAGATTAAAATGACTGTAATACCTGGTACTGAGCCAAGCAAAAACCAGGAGCTTCAAACTCAATCCAGGTTTCTCAAATGGAAGGCAGGGAGCCAAGAAGTCAGGCCATTTTCCATTGCAGTAGCAGTGGCATTAGCAGGTTGCTGGATCAGAAGTGCAGCACAGGGATTCAAACCAGTTCACAAGAGGGATGCTGGCATCATGGGTAACAGTTTAATATACAATTCCTGCTCCATTAAGCAGATTCTTAATATCTTTTTCATTCTTATTGCATTAGGCAACATGTAATATAATTATGTTCTGGTTTAATGGTAAATCATAGGAATTCATTTTTCCTCATGTTTCCAATGTGTCTGCTGACATCTACATATCTGGGATGATAATTCCTTATGGAAATGGCTTCAGTGAAAGACTTTTGTGTTGGGGGCCTGGTGCGGTAGCCCAATGGCTAAAGTCCTCATCTTGCACATACTGGGATCCGATATGGGTGCCAGGTCATGTCCAGCTGCTCCACATCCCATACAGCTCCCTGTCTGTGGCCTAGGAAAGCAGTCGAAGACGGCCCAAAACCTTGGGACCTTGCACCCATGTGGGAGACCTGGAAGAAGATCCTGGCTCCTGGTTTCAGATAGGCTCAGCTTCGTACATTGCGGGCACTTGGAAAGTGAGCCAACAAATGGAAGATCCTCCTGTCTGTCTTTCTTCCTCTCTATATATCTGACTTTCTAATAAAAATAAATAAAACTATTTTAAAAGGCTTTTGGATTTAGTTGGAAAGTGAAGTGCTACTTGGATTATTAATTTGGCTTGGGTTCAAGATGATCCTATAAATGTTCCCTCTGAGTAATTCTCTGAGTGATTTCTTCAGGAGTAGCAATTGCTAGCAATATCGATGACTGTTTCAGTTGTCTAGTCTACATAAGCTCATGGATGCAGTAACATGATTTTGAAGTGGAAGCAAACTTCCAAAGGTATGATCTTCCAACCCTGGAGTATTGGAGTTAGCGATGGGAGTTGCCACATTTCTAGTGATGCTGCAGACAGAAGGTAATGTTCCATCAGGCTGTGATTGGCAATGCTGGGGGTTGTGGTACATAAAACCATTCCCTTGAAATTCTGTGATGTGGACAGGAACCTCCCCAGGTTCTGCTGTATCAGTATGGGTGTTGCTGGAGCTTGTAGAAACAAATGACTCAATTGCATCACAGATGAATGCAAATGAGACCCTTTTCAGGTCCCACAGTCCGATTGCAGATATTGTTGATAATGGTGCCCTGGCAGGTGTGAGACCAACCACTGCATGGTAAGTTCAAGTAATTTTGAGGACTAGTGTAATAATAGTCACAGTCCTTGAACTGCACATCAATTAGAGTACCTTAGTTTCCATAGGAAAAGTATAGGTTATGCTGGGGATTTCACACCGACAGTGTTGGACCTCCTGCCATAAAATGAAAATAGAGCTCTCCC
Source organism: Ochotona princeps (assembly GCF_030435755.1). Classification (NCBI taxonomy): domain Eukaryota; kingdom Metazoa; phylum Chordata; class Mammalia; order Lagomorpha; family Ochotonidae; genus Ochotona; species Ochotona princeps. Next base: position 50,622,676 of record NC_080865.1, read on the forward strand.
TAGGTGCCACGGTGCAAATGCAGGTTTTCAACAGTTTCAGATAGGAAAGTTACAGTCTCACAGACTGTGCTGGGAATTGTTGTAGTGGCAGGCAGGGATCTGGAGCAGTGGAATGCAGAAAGGATCATTCTTATTTCCTGTTTGGTGAGCTCCAGTGATTCTGTTGAATATAACTCCAACAATCTCAGTCCCAGTGCTTTTGGATTTGTGGTGAGAGGGATACTTTATCCAAATTTTACCTGGGTATAACAAGCTATGCTGGAGAATATGCATTAGCAGTTTCAAGCCTCTGTTAGTGGCATACAAATAGAGCCTTCCCCAGGACCCCCAAATATGTGCCCCCTGAGACTTATACAACAGTTAGACTCAGAGTTGCAGTATATAAAAGGACCATTAAATAGGTCCATTGGGGGTGAACCCAGGTGACACTATTAAATATATTCCAACACACATAGTTCCAAAATGGTAAAATGCTGTGGGATCCCTACCCAGGTTTCACAGGGAAAATTCAGTTTATTCTGGGGATTATGGTAAAGCAGCTGCCAATTGAAGCAAAGGAGTAAATTAGATCCCTTCCCATCTCACAGATGATTTTGAATTACTCCAAGGTTAGCACCAGTGAACACATTTGCAGGATATAGAATAGAATGCTCCTAATTCTCACAGCGCATGCAAGGCTGACTTTCGGTTATGCCTTGGCTACCAAGCCCCATGTCCTAAGTAATGCAGGATGAATCTCCTTCAAATCTCATGAACTAGGCTTGTGAGTTATCTGTTGATGACTCAAAATCAAAAAATAGCAGGGGAAATTCTGTAAGTCATGCATAGTGGACAACTATGGTTTCAGGGTTTATGTCCATTTTAAATATATATATTTTTTAAAAAGTCAAATCTAAGAAGACAACAGTTGGAGAAGCAATTTCCGGAGACTGGATTTTGATACAGAGTTGGACTTCCTAAAAAGGCTCAAGGAAATTTTTTTTGATGTTGCAAAAGTTTTTTTTATTTTTTTATCAGAGGTTAACATATCAGCAAGTCAATATTTCAAGTATTGGGCCATATAGTGTGTCTTTCAAAAGACTTGAATCAATGATTGTCACAAAAAATTGCCATAGACAATCTAAACAAATAAACATGTCTCTCCTCCTCTGTATATATATCTGACTTCGCAATAAAAATAAATAAATCTTTAAAAAAAAAGATTGGAATCCAGACACTCTGATATGGATGTAGGCATCCAAAATGGCACCTTTACTACTAACAAATGCATGCACTTAAAATTTATTTTAAATTAAAAAGAAAATTAAATCAGAAAGAAATTATCATTACCCTACATGCTTGACCAACACTTTGTAGTTTACAGAAAGAACACTTCAATATGCATGATCTAAATTTTGCAATAAATAGGCAAGCTCCGAAAAAACATGGTGTCTAGAAAAATGTATAAAGCATACACAGTTCACATAAAAAAATTTACTAATTTCTCTTTTTATGTGAGCTGCAGATTCTTGGGATATATAGAACCAAAATGATTCCACTATACAAGTCATTCAGTGTATCAGCAGGAAAGAGTTGGAACATTCAAATGAACTTAGTTTAAGAAATTTAAAGAAGGTATTCTTCACAAAAGTGTGATCAGCATAAAAAACCAAAGTTTTATGAGTCGTATAAGTGTAATAAGAGGGGTAAGTCCTTAATGTACTGGTTGGCATGAAACTACCTTATAAACAATTTGCCAAAAATTGGAACTGCAGGATATTAGCTACCCAATAGAAATATGAGCAAAATTAAATGTTCAAGCCAACTGTAATGTTCCTATGCTCCTCTCTCCTTACCTATAATACCCTATTGCTAGAGTAAACTGGAACACAGATAGCAAGAGACTTTTGGTGATATAAGCCCTACATTTCAACCTTTTACAGCCTAGAATGGTGCAGTGGAGGGTAAAAAGTAGCTCATAATGGAGTAAAGATATTATGCAAATGGATAGATAACGCTTTTATTTTTGAAGAATCAAGCAAATAAGAAAAATCTTGCATAAGTGGCATAACCAAAGAGACAATTAAAAGGCCCTAAATTCCATTATTGAAGAGTCTTTCTTTGGATTTAAAATATTTTTTTTAATTTTCAAAAAATACCCTTTCCTTTCTTCTCCCCCTGCCCCATATTTGCCTAACATATAAATAGTTTTAGAAGTTGCAACACCAAGATACAATATTGCTAAAAGTTGGGAAAGTGAGAATACTGCCTGACATATCTATGAAAGATAGAGATGATGCACTATAGGAAAAAGAGGAGGATCTAAGTGATGAATTTTGCCTCTAATCCACTGCTACCCATGCATGCACATAGTTGTCCATGAGTTCTCACTGAAGTCCTGGGGAATACAGTATTTTAAAAAGTTTGCTCGCAAACCTTTTGGCTGTTTATAACACATCTTTCCTTCTGAAATTTTGGAAAACATGGTGAAATATTTTAATGTTGAGTGGAAGATTTTGAAGGTCATATTTCATGAAACATCATGTTTGAAATTTGAAAAAAAATCCTCTGTCCCTGTTTCTATTACACATGATCCTTTGATTTCAAAGGAAAAAGCAATCGTTGGTTTCCCCTTGGTGTTTAAGATAGATTATACATATCTTTCCTTTAAAAAAAAATAGAGAATAAGACAGAAAGATCTTCCACATGCTGGCTCACTCCCTAAATGGTTGCAACTGCAGGATCCTAAGTGCTTGGATTTCTTCTGCTGCTTCCCCAGGCACTTAAATAGAAAACTTGATTGGAAGTCAAGCAGCCGGCTGTTGAAGACCATCAGAAAATGTTTGATGAAGCTTGAGGTGGAACAAGAAGAATGTGATCTGGAAGCCTTAGAACAGAGGCTTCCTAGGGTGATTTTGCATGACAAAATCTTTGGCTCGCAAAGCCAAGCCCAAGGCCATGCTGTATGGTAAAGTTTGTGGTTAACAAATTTAGACCACAGGCAGATGGATGTTCTCTAGATAGTAGGCTCAGAGTTTGCACACACACACCTGGAGGTAAATTCTCTTTCCTTTCTCTTGTTCCACAGTACTCTCCTGATGACCCTGAAGACATTTCAGTATTACTGCTGACAACAGTTTCGCCAAAAATAAAATCGTCCAGGCAAAGCCAAGGCGTGTTGTCTCTTTGAGCTTGCTAGGAGAGTTCTCTCCGTGGGCGTTGTGGCAGCTAAGAACCGAACTGGCTCTAATGGAGGATGCCTGCATTTCATGAAGTGATTTAACCTACTGCACTACAACACTGGCCTTCATAACTTTTTCCTTCTAATGCTTGATTTCTATCTGAGTAATATATTATGTCTTAGCCCAGGCCCACAAGTTCAAGGTATAGAAATAATGCAGTTAATATGAATATTGGTATAAATAATTAAAAAATTTATATAGCATTAAATATACGTACTATTTCTCATTTCTCAACCCATTCTCTAAATTGCATTCTCCAGCAACTATTACACTTTTATTTTGTAAATACACTTTATGTTTAATAATAAATGAATTATTTATTACTTTGTGGCTTTGTTTGTTTATTCAGCAATTACCAATTGCCAGCATCATGCACAATATCTTACAAGCATAATTTCATTTATCCATATAGTGACCTTATGAGCTAGCTGTTGCTGTGCTAGTTTTAATGATGAGAAAATAAATTATAAAAATTTGGATTCTAAGTAGTTTTCACTGGTCACATAGAGCCTAGCTGGCACAGTCAGAATTTCAGTCCAGGAATAACCTAATTCAAAAGTCCCTGCAAATCTGGTTATTGTTTTATCTTATCTTCTGATTGTCTTTCTTTTTAAAGATTTGTTTTATTTAATTGAAAATCAAAGTTACACAGAGAGTGAGACACACAGAGAAAGAGAGAGGTCTTCCATCCTTTATTTTATCCCACAAATGAGCTACACGGTCAGAACTAGGATAGGCTGAAGTCAGAAACCTGGAACTCTTCTGAGTCGCCCAAATGGGTGTTTGCTTTCCTAAGCACATTAGCAGGTAGCTGGATCAGAAGTGAATGTTGGGACATGAACCAGCAAAAATATGGTATTGTGCCATCACAAGCATTGGCCTAAAAGTTATGCCACTATGCCAACACTTACCTTCTATTTTTTGGATTTTGTCATCTTCCTCAGACTGTCCATGCCTAACAGATTTTTCCATTTCTCATGTATTACTGTAAAACTTCTATCTCCAAGTATATGTACTTTATCCAAAAATCTACCTCCGCTTTCCAAATCATGCTCCTAGTATGGTACACAAAATTGGATAATTTTGTAATTGTGAAGAAATAGTTAATTTCCCACACAACTACTCCAAAACCTGCTTCTGTCTGTTTACATTCTTATAAGAATGGACTGACACACAGAGATATTTATTGTTATTCCTAAGAGATGACCATAAGGCAAATGTTTGTGAGTTGAGATGAGAAAATTGCTCCTGGGAAGTGTTGGAGACTGCAACAGCCAGTGTACTCTGACTAGCCAATCAGAAAACAGCAAGTGAGCATGACTTAAATGCAGAATATTTTTCACTTTACTGCTTCCTTAGGATATCAAAATTAACTCTTTGCTACTATTGCTTGACTGCGCTCTGCCCAGGGCTTTCTACCAGGACTGATTGAGGTAACCAACTTCCAGACCTTCTAGTTACACCTTCATATTCTTTCACCATTTCAAAGCGAATCTTTTATTTCCTAGAGTTCTGTATTCTGTTAAACAGCAATAAAAGATAGTTGAATTCAGAAGAATTACATTTGAGTCCATGTTAGTATTCAGGTATAACTTTCTAAGTGATACACTAGAATCTGCAAAGGCCTTGAGTTACATAATCATGTATGTCATTTGCAAAATGGGCGTAACAGTAATACCTCCTCCCCAAATTATTGCTAAACAAAAACTAAAACCACGAGAGCTAATGTTCATTGAGCAAAAAAACTATACAAAATGTCTTGTGTTTATATATCATACTTATTCTTATGAAAATCAGTAAAACTGGTATTATTACTGTTCTGTTTTATGAATGAGGAAACTGATATGTAAACAGTTTTAGTCAATGTTACCCCTAGTCATTTAGGTAAGTTTTAAATCTGAAACTGAATTCCGTTTTCTGACTCTCATTTTGTTAGCTGACAATAAATATGGGAAGATTCCAAAAATTCGATCATTACTAAATGCTAGCAATCACATTGAGTTTAATCAGTTGATCCTCCTAAGTGTGTCTGCATTTCCAAAGGTAATTACTCACAAAACAATACTTTATTATCATGAAAGAAACCTCTGGGGAAGTAGAGGACATAGAATGTTTTAACCAAATCATTTTAAAAAGTGTTTCTCAGCTTGGCACAATTTTGTCCCTCCCTCAAACATTTTATACTTATAGTTCTAACCACTTGTAGCCAAAGGCCAAGGAGACACTACTAACCATGCTGCAACACCCAAGATAGTTCACTATAACAAAGGATTATTCAATCCAAGATGTCTGTAATGCTGAGATTCAGAAACCTTATTGATGATGCCTAGCTAGAAAAAATCTAATTATGACTCCCTTTCTATAATGTTGACTCATAGTTCACCCATCTGTAGACATTTAACATTTATATTTGAATTTGGACTTCAGATTTATGAGTGTTTCAACCACCAACTTACACTTAGATTTAGAGACTTAATTTGCAGGAGTGATATTTTTTTCACTTATAAAGATCAATAATATATGTGGTTCAGTACAACATTGAGAAATCTCACCAGAACTCCCAGAGGTGTTTGTATGTTTGCTTGTTTTTAATTTGACTCTAGGAACTGTAGAACAACATGAAATTAGAAGAATTGGAGACCTCTTGGTCTTGGTGTCATTATATATTAACTCGAACAAAGCTTCAACCACATATGAGTTATGAAACTGTTCACCATAAAATATTTGAGTTTCAAATAGAATCCATCTGTGGCTTGATGTTCCTCCATCAGACCATTTTTAAAATATTCCACATATGCAATAGTATTAGCAATGCAGGGTCTGAGTGGACTTTATAAATCTATCCACTAATATCTTCAAAATACTCTGACAAAGTAGGTACATAGCAATTATTGTCAGTTTAGAGACGTGGGAGGCTAGGCATTTACTAAGAAGCAAACTGCTTCTAACGAAAATGGCTATAGATTTTATTCTTGAATCACTCAGTCAGACCTCTAATTGTACAATTATGCTTAAAAATCATTGATCATAGTAACTTGCTACTGACTTACAGAGAGATAGGTTTTAATATCAGCACCTAAGACCAATTAGTTATTTAATTAAATAAGTCTAAGGATGTAAAAAATATATAAACATAAAAGACAAAAATATTGTGAGGATAATTTAAGCAGATAGAATCATGAAAAGCTAAACTTTTTATTACTGCCTTATAGAAATGAACTGAAGATAAACCAAATATCACTACTTTTTAGGTTATATGAACCTCACCCCCTATAACATCACAATGTGAAGTAATGAATGAGATCATTAGCATTACTAAGCTTCCAGACCAAAGTTCACAATGTGTTATTACTAAAGCCTGCCAGCAGCAACATATTACCACTTGACTCTTTGAGAATCAGGAGACACCAGTGATGACAGTCTTCCCCAAATTCCATCAGGCTATCATGATCATGGTTAAGAACTGGGTGCTTTAATATTATATTTAAAAAGCAATCAATCGGGCCCGGTGGCGTGGCCTAGTGGCTAAAGTCCTCGCCTTGAACGCCCCGGGATCCCATATGGGCGCCGGTTCTAATCCCGGCAGCTCCACTTCCCAATCAGCTCCCTGCTTGTGGCCTGGGAAAGCAGTTGAGGACGGCCCAAAGCTTTGGGACCCTGCACCCGCGTGGGAGACCCGGAAGAGGTTCCTGGTTCCGGCGGCATCGGGTTGGCGCGTACCGACCCGTTGCGGCTCACTTGGGGAGTGAAACATCGGATGGAAGATCTTCCTCTCTGTCTCTTCTCCTCTCTGTATATCCGGCTTTGCAATAATAATAAATGTTTAAAAAAAAAAAAAGCATTCAATCAGTGGTCTGCTCTATAATCGCACTAGTATAAACTGAATGCAGCTAAGAACTCAGAGTCGTTTGAGACTGTGGAAAATATGTGTTCAATTGAACCTGGGAAAAACCATCAGCACTCAAAAACCACAATTTGGTTATTCCCTACAAGGCTCACAACTTTGTAGCGTTAAGTTGAAAAGCGGACTGCTTCCTCTTAATGGAATTAAAAGTGTTAGTGAGATGAGTGTAAGTTCAAATTCACTTTGCAATAAAAAGCCAGTTTATATTTTCCTGAATTATTCAAGGTTAAGTTTTGTGCTACAGATGCTGGCACGATAGTTCAATTGGCTGATCCTCTGCCTGCAAGTGCTGATATCTCTTATGGGCACTGTTTCGAGTACCACCTCCTCCACTTTCCATCTAGCTTTCTGCTTATGGCCTGGGAAAGCAGTGTAGGATGGTCCAAAGCGCTGAGTCACTGTGCCTGCATGGGTTAGTTTTCTACGCCACTACACCAGCACTACCGCGCCCCATATTATTTTTAATCCTTATTTTCCCCTACAATGTATTTAGCTGAGAGAGAGGGTACATAGTCCAAAACCTTCACTGGTAAGAATAACATGAGCTTTGGGGCTGAATAGTTCTCAATTTGAATCTTGATTTCTTCATTTTAGCAAATGAGTGATACTGAGCAAACGCTCTGGTTTTCTAGTTCTTTACTCAGCATGACGTTTGATTTTGTGACAACATACAGAAAACACCTAGATTTCCATGAGTCTTAAATTTACTCTTTAAACCACAAAGTTAGTTCTGGGTTTCATGTTAGTATCTATCTTTCATAATCAAATAAATTGACGTCTAAAGTGGCAGTAAATTCCTAGAAAGCATTATTATTAACTTTACAGAGGTGTGTTATCCACTTGGCACAGCAAGAATAATCCAACCTTCACAGGAATTGCATTTGTAGACTCTTCAGTCTAAGACCAATTAGTCCTGGAAAAGGAAGACCTCAATGTTAAGTAGGCCCCATTCTCACAAATAAGAACCAAGGGCAAAATCCTTATTCAATTTTCATGTAACTCGTTGGAGGAAACAGGTGATTAAGATTGGCTCAGAAACCAAAACTTCTGGTTGAAATTCCGGTTTTACTACTTATGTGGCCAGGTCCCAGTTGACATTGATTAACCTGTTTAATGCTCAGTACCTTCCTTTATAAAATGGACAGAATAAATATATTTCATAATGTGATAGAGTTGGATCATGCTTGCTCAGAAAACCCACAAAAAAAATTCAGCTATTTTGTGAAGTGGATGCTAAACATGACTCTTAAAATGTAATCACTTATACTCGCCACTAAATATCGAGGGACAAGTGGATAAATAATGAAAACTCATCACTTCTACATTCATTTAATCAGCCTAAGCACACCAGAGACAAAACTGCAGTCTATAAAATCAGGTTTCTTAACCACTTGCTATGAGGTAGAAGCATAGCAGAGGAATTACAAACAAAAAAATCTCAACTGAGACCCTAGCAGGATTTCAAAGGATGGAGCATAAATGAAATTTATATGAAGCATCTCTGCATAGTTTCAAAGCATTACAGACCTGTGTTTAAAATAAAGTATCATGGGGTTGGCACTTTGGCGTATTAGGCTAATTCTTCGTCTGCAAGGACCAGCATCCCATATGGATACCTATTTATGTCCTGGCTGCTCTGCTTCCCAGCCAGCTCCCTGCCTGTGGCCCAAGAAAGCAGCAGAGGATGACCCAAGTCCTTGGGACCTCACATCCATGTGAGAGACACAGAAGAAGCTCCTGGCTCGTAGTTTCAAATTGACTCAGCTCCAGCTGTTGCAGGCATTTGGATGGAAGATTTTTCTCTCTGTCTCTCCTTCCCACTCTGTAAAATCTGCCTTTCAAATAAAAATTAATACATTTTTAAAAAATAATACCATGATGTTTGGACTACAAAGCACACTCAGAGATCTGTTTCTTTGAAACTGCTAAGTTAACATGGAAATGGGATGGAATGTCTAGGAAACGCTTCTTTAAACTGCTGCGCCCAAAGTGAAAATCAAGGCTATTTTTCTATCAGAATGTCTTAGATTTTCTTTCAGATAAGAAATATTACACCCTTAGAGATGCAATATCAAACAGCAATGTTTCTAATGTTTTTTAGAGGACTGGATTATCTATTGAGTCAGAAATCCTTAGTCACTCAGAGAATGGAGATACTGTTACACTTTACAGTTGCAGATGCTATTGAGAAAAGTATTGTCTCCTATTAATGCTTCAACTGGCACTATCTCTTTTTCACTATCTGAAGGTGGAGGGGAACTTTTATACAAGTTATTTGCTTAATTTTCTACATCCCTAATAACTTCCCTATGTCTTAACATTATCTATATTCCTCAGAATATTTACATGTAAGCTATTGGTATAGTGGAAATACTTTATTGTGCTGCTATACACCCTCTTCTGACTTTGTGCTATAATACTATAATGATATAGTGATGTAATCCTGCTTTCTTGAAATTGACCATGCTGAAATAGGCTAAGCCTCTGCCTGTGGTGCCAGCAGTTCTATCTGGGCATTGGTTAATGTCCAAGCTGCTCCACTTCCAATTGAGCTCCTGTTGGATTCTGCCAGCCTCACAAAAACTTAAAACTTGAACAGGTGCTGGGGTTCAGGAAGCTAATCTTCCACCCTACGGCACTGAGATCCCATATATTAGCATGGTTAATTTTGGTTTTAGATACAATTGTAAGCATTGACATGTAGCTTATTCAAACTTTACGTAATACCAATATTATGTATTGGTATTAGGAGAATAGTTATCTAATGTGTTAGTATTAGGATAAGAAGGATGTGGAAGAGAAGCATGATCAATCACAAAGAAATTAACATTTTATGATAGGCAAAATAAGAAAAGAAGGACGATAGGAGGACGAGAGATAAGGTAAGGTGTAGTGGGAATTATCAATGTGCTCTTAAAACTATATATATGAGAATACCTGAAATTAACTCAATCTGTATAAATAAAAAATGAAAAATTGGATCTCCCCAAATCTTCTATATGAGAGCTTAGCCCTACCAACACCTTGATTTCAGTTTGTTTAAAAGTTTCAATCAAGTTATTCAGTTTCCTGACCTATAGTAATGTGAGATAATAATTTGGTGAAGTTTCAAGATGCTAATCTGTGATCATTTGTTACAGATCAATTTAAAATAAAGGAATATTACATTCTAAGTGTTATCTATTATTTTATGGATTTATCTAGCACTATTTGTAGCAGAAAAAAATGGTTAAAGCTTTCTGCACTCTTCTTTGAGATCAGAAGAAAGAAGGGGTCTGAAGGAACTGAAAGTATTAAAAAAATATGTGATTCTTCTCTCAATCCCATTTTCCCTCTTCAATATCTGTACCTTTAGATCTCAGGCAAAAAAAAAAATAGCAAGGCATGTTACGTCACAGAACCTGGCTACTTGGAGTGAGAGAAACACTGATCTAAACGAAACTCAGTTCCTTTAAACTGATTTCATCTCTACTTCGTCAAATTCTTTTGAATCAAACACTAACATTATTTCAGAGTTTGGCTTTAGTAAACAGGAGACAGAGAATTCCACTAGGAACACCTGAAGTTATTAGCCCCTGGAGAGACAGAAAGCAAGACCAATGTAGGGAGCCAGAAGCTTTCTTTAAGAAAGGAAGAAGTGCAGAAAACTGAGCAGAGTGGTTCCTCACAATGAAATATCTTGAGTCGGGTATAGCTGGCTTATAAGGCAAGATAATAAACCATGGTGCCACATTGATGTTCTTGATAGAAGCACTGGTACATGACAAAATGGTCACATTACACTCACTAATCAGAGTCTTATCACATAAAATAAGGTGGAATTTACTGCTGATCATTTTCAACATTTGTTTTTTTACTTATTGGATTATTATTGCCATTTTATGATACAGTCCCATATACTCTGAGATTTCCTTTATCCCCTACGCAAGGTCCTCTTCACTGAATTCCCCTATATAATTACTATAGTATAGTTCTTCAAACACAATCATATGTCCATCATTGCAAGCATGGACAATGGCAGAGAGTTCAACATCCTATTGTCAAGATAGAGTTAACAGTTTCATTGGGAGTCCATCTTTGATCTGGAAGTAGAGATGCATACTGCATTGTATCCTCACATTTAGATATGATGGTCTCCATTTCACAGTTACTGTACATCCTCTCAAATGAAAAGCCACAAGACAAGATCAACAACAGGAAGAAAAATAGAAATTTACAATGTCATGAAGTTAAATAACATGTTGGTGAATATGATAGTCTCCATTACACAGTTACTGCACATCCCCTTAAATTTGAATTAAGTTTTCCTATTTTCGAATTACAATTTTCAAAATTCTTAAAATAAAACAAACATATTCTTACAAAGTGGTTTCTGTGAGGATAAATCTGTTCCCCTTGTATGTTTTACGAACTATTGCTGGCCTAATGCAGACCACCCGAGAAATGCAAACCTGAACTGCTGACATTATTTTTTATTTAGTAATAGTCAATAAGCAGTTCCTTGGAAGAAACATTGGCATTTGGCACTTTGCCATGAACTTACAGTAAGATCAAATATAAAAAATAGCCTGTAAGAAACATATTACTGTATTTACTGTAGACACACTCTTAAGAGGTATTATGAGTGGGCAATAGTTCTTCTGAACAACGAATCTACATCTTTTGCTTAGATGGCATGAGCCAAACAACTGATGGGGCTTTCTGCTCTTCACATCAACAGTTTCAAATTTCAGAATCAAATTTGTCACTCATGTTTATCAAACGGGAAGAAACTCATCCAATGCTTTTTGCAATTTAACTCCAGTCAGTGTTATTTCATTGTTTCTGAAGCTATAATATTTCTTGGCTGACGTAAGCAGCATATGTAGTAATTATGTCCATGGCTTTTGTAGTTAGATTAACTGAGTAGATATCTGCTTTCTATCACTCCACTGTGAGACTTTGGACTAGTAGCTTATATTCTCTGTATCAGTTTCTTCAGCTGTTGAGTGCATGTGATAGCAATACTTAATCCCTTCTATGGTTATGAGTACTATATTGTGTAATATGCGTAAAGTCTATAGAACCATGTCAGAAACTCAGTATGCTTGCATTGCACAATTCTAAAGGATGGTACTTACATAGAAATCAGTGTAATGCATATTGCTTCTTAGATTTGCACAGTGTAATGATTCTGTTGTTGATACATAATGAATGATATACAAATCATATATATATAGATATATGTATGTATACTATATCAGTATATTATATATATAGTAATATCAAAGGCTCACAAAGCACAAGGTTAACAAGTAAATGAAAATTTCACCTATTTCCCACTCTTTCTGTTTCAACAAAAATAGGTGGCTATGTAAAACTCTTGTCAGAGAATTTTCTAGTATTTGCAGGATTAACTTTTCATATTTTGATTTAGCCAATTGCATTCCAATATTATTACACTTTTTCCAACTAGTCTGCTAACAAAGCAACAATGTGTGACACCAACTTTTATATCTAAGTACAATGCTAGGTTGATCAAATACAAAGTACAGTATAAGGAAAGTAATAATTTAGACTAAATCACCAAACTCTCCAGTCTTTACTGATCTGAATGCAAGGGCTAAGTTGAGTAGGACTAATGTTTTTTAGCACTTTGATTTAAAAATCACATTAGGAATGAGAATAAACTTAAAATTTTAATGTCAGTAAGTATATACTTTCATTAAACATACCCCATCACCAAAGCCAATTTTATCTTCTTTATTGTGGTTAATCTACTAGGCTGCCCGATAATAATTATCTCTAATGACATAAAGTTGAGAATGCTTCATGGTTTTATAAAATTGTAGTTACTTGTTTATTTAATATATCTGCAAATTGCACTCTCTCTCTCTCTCTCTCTCTCTCTCTCTCTCTCTCTTTCTCTCTCTCTCTCTCTCTCTCACACACACACACACACAATGCTTCCATCCACTGTTCACTGTCCAAATGCCCACAACAGGTGAGGCTAGGCTGATTTGAAGGCAGGAGTCTGAAATGCCATTTAGGCTTCCCACATTGTGGCAGAAACCCACATATTTGGGTCATGATGTGTTGACTCTCAAGGTGCTCATTAGTAGAAAGCTCAATCAGCAATGGAATAGCCAAGACTTGATTGGTAGTTAAATATATGATCCAACATCTCAAGTGGTAGCTTAACCAGGAAAGTCTGCCTCTGGAGGAGATTTTGAATTACTTTACAAATTAAATGGATGTCAAAAGAGTAAAATGAAGTGTTTGCTGATACAATAGCTCACTTCATATGGTGTACCTCAAAGAGGAGTATTTTCTCTTAAGAAGTCAGACAGTTCTGAAAGCAGAAACACAAGCTTTACCCACCTAATACAGACTATCCAAAGGTTATTTTATCTTTTAACAAATAAACAGGAAAGGCTATAGCAGAAGGGGTGAAAATACTCACTGTATTCCCCTTCACTCTGCATTGATTGAATTATTTGGAAATGTTTAACAATAAGATTTTATAGCACTTTGCTTAATACCCAGCCATGATGAACCTTTACCGGGTTTAATGTAAGCTGTGTGACTTCAGTTTGTCGATAGCACATAAAGATTACTTTTCTGTTCTCTCTCTCTCTCTGCTGTTTTTAGTAACAGAGATCAGCAATTGGCTACCATTTTTTTTCAGCCTAATTGTCAATGTTTTTCTCCTTTAGACTAATAACGACCTTTTAAATATTGTCTCTCATGTTCAATCAAAGAAAAACTAAGGAGGTAGCTAAAATAAAGTCTTTGAAAACTGCCCACATGTCTGGATTTCTGAGGTTGAGTACACTGTAGGGAAATTGCTTATAATTGTTCCAAGCCACATGAAAGGATATTTTGTAAAGAAATTCTTCCCAACAGAGCTTTTGGTAGTTGAGTTTGATTCCTATCTTCAACCAACACAGCAGAATATTATCTCATGTTATCATGTTCAGAACAAATAAAACAAAGGAAGCTTATTAAGCCACCATTTGCTTCTGCTGGACATTCCTTCTCAAATATTGAATTTACTGTATATAAAATACTAATCAGAGCATGAAGTCTGTAATCTCTACCCTTTGTGGGGGAAGGAAGGGGCAGTACACAAATCAGTGAAATGAGATGAACAAGTGCTTTGCAACATTCCTACGATGTGGTAAATGGCAGAGTTGTCTGTAGCTGTATGAAGAATCCAGTGACCTGCAATGGGTGTGATGCCAGGCAAGGGTGACCTTCCACAGATAAATGTAGGCTACCAAGCTGGGAGAGCCAACCTTTAGGCTGTCTCATAATAGAGTCCCACTACATCTCCAAGAGGAAGGCCAGATAGAGGACCCACTAGTGGGGAAAAACTATTCTTGCTAAGTGTACAACCATGGTGAGTCGGCCATCAGTTCACTGGCCCAGACTTCAAGAGAAAAGAAGGTCTTGAAGAATTTGACAACTAGGATGATTACAAACTATCTGGCTATCCAGAAGACAAGCAGCTAAGTAGTGAAGACCATATTGTATCTATAGCCCTTGACAAAGCTAACAAGATGTCTCTGGGAATATCCTGAGAAAATGAAGAAGCCTGGGATGGCTGTTCATTTAGCTTTCATTGGATTAATCCACTGACCAAAGGAATCAGTTGTAATAACATTACTGATAGAATGTAGTTGAGTGCTAACTGAAGAGGAGGAAGCCTTGAAGAGAGACTCAACACTTCAAATTCTGTAGATTTCATTCCAAATAGCTCTGTGCCAATGGAAAACTTGGTCTTCCAGAAAAGATGCTTTTGTTTATCAGAACAGAGAACAGCAGGACAGTGAGTGCAATAAGACAGTTATGAAGAAGGAACAGAATTGTAAACGGAGAAAAATCTGAGAATGTTGAACTCTGTTTTCAGGGAAAGCCACACCTGTTGGGGTCTGTGCAGTGGATGTGGGGGGGGGGGGCGCGAAGGTGTGAAGAGTATTGTTCCATCGCAGGCAGGGCAGCAAGGAATTTCCAGCTGTATGGCAGGATCTGGTGGATGTCTCTACAATCACCTGAATGCAGCTCCATCTTCCTTTGCATGGACACCAGACTATGAGGAAGAATTCTAATCCATTCAGGCATTGTTTGCTACTGTAGAGTTGGCTTTCTACTTAATGTGAGCTTGGAGGTTAATGTCAAGAATGCTAACGTCTTGCAAAAGGGTCTTTTATTATTCATACTGTCTTGGCTGTCCCCATTGACCTTATGCTAATCATAGGACCTGTATTTAGGGTTTCATTCTTTCCTTGATCTTTAGGTTCTCCTTTTCTTTGTGATACAAGATTGAGTTGTAGAATAAGAATTGTAGCAGAAACTTCTATTATTTTAGGTAAAACAAATGGCAGAATTATCCTTCAAAACACCACTTGACCATGACATAAAAAGTCTGAGCCAGAGTTTGACTGTTTCTATATAAATAAAGCAGACAGCTTTTCCTGCATTGTCCAGTATGATCATGAAATCGTAGTGGTCCATTTCTTTCCTCTTTAGGCCTCATCCACGCACCCTTCTCGAGTTCCAAACTCAGCTGCAACTTGACTCCGGCACACACCCATATGAGAAATCTGGAAGAAGCCTCTGGCTTCTGCCTTTGGACTGTCATAGCCTGGTGGTTGTGCCTATTTTGGAATGAAGCACTAGGTAGAAGACCAAGCCCGCCCCCACCGTCCCCTGCTCCACCTTTCAAATAAGTAAAATGAGTATTTCTAAAGAACCCACTGCTAAAATTTACAATGAAAAATTGTGTCTATTTGATATATTTAATTGGGCTGAAAGATTATGGAGAAACCTTTGAAAATTACATGTTATGAACTACACATATATTCATGATAATCAAAGGCTAAATTTCTGGTGTAAGATAACTTAAACGTTCTTCGTTATGCAAAAGGATAAACAAACCTAAAAAATAAATATTTTCACAATTCTATATCCTAAGGTGTTTTACTTTAGGATACTGTATCTAAAAGTATAGTTGCACATTTTCTTAATTTTATAAAGCTGCTGTGATTTATAATTCAAGAAAATTCTTGTAATGATCATTTTAAATATCAGAAATTAAGCTAACATTTAAAAGGTTTAAAATATAAATATTAAATGTATCTGAAGACACAAAGAAAAAACTCTCACACTAAAGAAATTTTATCTTGTTGTATTTTTTAGTTAACTTGACATGTTTAAGACTATTTGGTCTGCTTATTGTAAGAACTGTTAGTGAAATTGTCAAGCAAAAGGAAAGTCCTATATGTAAAAATGGTTTATGAACAATTGTACTGCTGACCTTTTAACATTTGAATTTAGCCAGAAATACCACTCAGTATCTGAAGTTTCAGTCTGTCTCTTCCTCTAATTCAACCTATTATTTGCTATGCATCAATGCCAGAGTTAACAAGATTTCTTGTTCTATGTTGTTAAAAAAGGACACAATCTGGCTGATTCACTTTTACTTAAAGGCATTGAAGTATGAAATATAATTGAGGGACAATATTTTATATATATATATATATCCCTTTCTTTAAAAGGGAAGATCATAGCCACTGTTTTGAATGTGTGGTGTTACCTTCTCCTAAATTCAAATAGTGAAGGCATAACCAGCAATACCTCAGAATATGTTTTAGCTTGGAAATAGGATATTAATTACATCAAAATGTGTTCATTGGGTTTTGCCTTATTGCATATGATTTATATCCTTGCATAAAAAGAAAATTTGGAAATACGTGAGCATAATATTCTTTTTTTTAAATTGTTTATTATTTAACTTCAGTAATTACATTGTATTATGTGACACAATTACATAGATACTTGGGTTCTCCCCACCCCTCCCAAACCCCCCCACCATGGTGGATTCCTCCACCTAGTTGCATAACCACAGCTCAAGTTCAGTTGAGATTCCCCCATTGCAAGCATATACCAAACATAGAGTCCAGCATCTTATTGTCCAGTCAAGTTCAACGTCTTCTTAGGTATACCCTCTCTGGTCTGAAGACAGAGCCAGCAGAGTATCATCCCAGTCAATTGAAAGCTCCAACATACCATCAGCAAAAATTTACATCATTATGGAATTAATTGACATAGTAATGAGTAACCAATATGTTAAAAGTAAATGCGAGTTCCCAGTCACCTTCTGTGACCACCTCACCTATACTTCAATTTTAGTTTATACACAACATATAACATTCAAAACATAACATGTTATACATAACATCACATCATCTTAAATTAAGGCAAACATGTGGTATTTAACCTTTTGGGATTGGCTCATTTCCCTTAGCATTATGGTTTCCAGTTTGGCCCATTTGGCCACAAAGAACTGCATTTTGTTTTTTTTAATAGCTGAGTAGTATTCCATGGAGTAGATGAACCATAGCTTTCTTATCCAATCCTCTGTTGATGGGCATTTTGGTTGCTTCCATGTTTTTGCAATTACTGATTGTGCTGCTATGAGCATAGGAGTGCATGTTGGTTTCTCATAAAACAAGTGTTCTGGATATATTCCTAGGAGTGCTATTGCTGGATCATACGGTATGTTGAATTTGAGTTGTTTGAATATTCTCCATACTGATTTCCATAGAGGCTGTACCAGCCTGCAGCCCCACCAGCAGTGGAGTAGGGATCCCTTTTCCCCGCAACCTCGCCAACAAGTGTTGTTGGTGCTTTTATTCATGTGGGCCAGTCTTACTGGCGTTAGGTGGTACCTCATTGATGTTTTAATTTGGATTTCCCTTATTGCCAGGGAACTTGAGCATTTTTTCATATGTTTATTTGCCATTTGGGTTTGTTCCTTTGTGAAGTGTTTGCCCATTTCCCGTGCCCATTTCTTGAGTGGCTTGTTTGTTTTGACATTTTGGTTGTTTTGTAGCTCTTTGTATATTCTGGAGATCAGCCCTCTATCACGAGCATAATATTCTATATTGATGCAGGCAGTCATTTATAAGCCACAAAGAGAGGCTTAGAGCAGATCTTTCCCTCATTGCCTTCAGAAGCCAGTCCTGCAGGCTTCTAGACTCAGAATAGTTAGACACCAAATTTCTGTTGTGTAACCACTCAGTTTGTGGTAATTTGTTAATGGAAATTTTAGCAAATCAATTTATCACTTTATAATGACATAATAGACATGATTCTAAACTATTGGGAAACATACACAACAAGTGCACATGCACAATGGCACTTTCTCACACCCATACAAACACTTTCTCTCTCTCTCTCTCTCTCTCTCTCTCTCTCTCTCTCTCTTTCTCTTTCAGGAAACTTAATGTAGAACTGACTTAAATGTCTTCAAATATTAACACCCCTGTTTTATTTTTAAGTGAAAAATAATAATAACTATGTTTTTAATTTCCAAAAGTTATCAGTCAAATGACTACATTGCAACAGTCACAGAAATATTTGTATTACCAATGCTGAGTCACTCTTGATGGCAAAAAAGTTTGGATCTCAATGACAAAAAGCAGAGCTATATGAAGAGCAACTGAAAAGGGACAAATGCGGTAACTGACCCCAGTTGCTTGCTGCTTTGGGAATAGCATTCTTACTGTGGTGCTCTTCTCTAGCCTATATGTAAGCCATGCACAGGGGCTTGACATTTTTTAACAGCAAAATTCCAGTGAGCCAGCAAGTATGCAATTTGAACCCCAGCTGCTCTTAAGGGCAAGGAGAGAGGTGAAGGATACATTTGACAGTGAAACATTAAAGTAACTATAGATTAAATAACATCTCAGTTATCCAGGGAGAAATTCTTCTAGATACATTCAAGTTTTAAATTATTACCTTCCTGTCAAAAGTGAGGTGCATTTTATAACCTCATGCCAGCAAACATGTATTTAAAATGGCATATATCAATGCATATCAATATACACTAATATATGACATTTCACTATTATGTCAGTCTGTTAAATGTCAAAAATTTTAATAGGGGTATGTGTGTGTGTGCAACTTTTTGTCAGTGTAAGAGGGTTTTATATTGTCCACAGTGGACATATAAATCCTCTGAAGTGATCATACTCTAAGTACTTAACAACTCTCTAATTTATTAGAGAAGTATGGAACTTAGTAGAACTGGAAGGAAAGAGTTGAGTTGGGAGTGTATTGCCGGCATACCAGAAAGGCAGGAGAAAGTTTGATTTCAACTTTATTTAAGAACATTCTCAAAAAGTTTAATATAGGTTAGCAAATGCTGAGAAACTGTGAATCTCAGAAAATCTTTCAACATCTTTCCCTCCATGTACACAGCTGAAGAAAGCAGAAGGAATATATGTGTACAGCAATTGATTTGCCTGCCTCCCTAAATCTGGATTGGGAAGACTGAAAGTAGCTAAAATACTACAGAGTTTTTCAGTTTTCTGAAATTCGTATATCAGCTTCTCATTTTGATATTGCTATCTGAAAAGTTTCTCCACAAATAATTTCTAGCCTATAACACAATTTTATCCAATAATTATGAGAGTGTTTACCTGTTTATCTGTTTGCAGTAAACAGTTAAGCTTTCCATTCCTGCTTACATTAACATTTTATACATATCATCTAGCAAATGCTATTGTAGGTACTTAGTATTTTATCTTCAAAATAATTTTGTGAGAGGAGTTTTATTTTCATTTTACAAAGGCTATATAAGTATAAAGATAAAGCTATATGCACTTTGGATTTAAACAGCTATTCTAATTTGTAAACGTGTACTATTTCATTTCCAGTATGCCATAAATGATTGGGTTTGAATTTAGGATTTAGTTTTAAAATGTTTCCTGTATGCTTTTAACGGGTCATATATCAATATATCTTGTATTCTACATGTGGAAGACTTTACTACAGATGATTTTCCTTTAAGTGTTTTAAATGGAGTGTAAGAAATGTCAGCAAACTGAGTTATGCAGAGTATTACTTCCCAATAGACTACTAAGTCCACCTCAGTGACAGTTACTTCTAAGTTACTTCTATTTTTAGAATTAGTAACTCTTCATAACGGGGTTTCTGTGCATGTTTTCCGTTTTATTCAGCAACCAGGTATCACCCTGAGGGACAGATAGCTTTGCTGCTTGCAAGAGAAGCAGATGAGTAGGATGGTTTCCCCATGGAGGAGCCCTCTAATGTTAAACTATTGTAACTTCAGGGCCTGGAGCAGTGACCTAGCACCTAAAGTCCTCACTGTGAATACGCTGGAAACCATTATGGGTGCCGATTCTTATCCTGGAGGCCCTGCTTCCCATCCAGCTCCCTGCTTGTGGCCTGGAAAAGTAGTCGAGGACGGCCCAAAGCCTTGGGACTCCGCACCCACTTGGGAGACCTGGAAGAAGCTCCCGGCCATTGCGGTCACTTGGGGAAGGACTCATTGGAAGGATGATCTTCCTCTCTGTCTCTCCTCCTCTCTGTATATCTGAATTTGCAATGAAAATAAACAAATCTTTTTAAAAAATTACTGTAACTTCAGGTAAAAATCAAAGACATCTGGCTTTAACCATCTTTCCTACTTTCGAATTACAATTCCAAAGGCTTTCATTTTCACAAGTAGATCTCCTTTCCATAATAATGAAAACCAAGAGATTTGTTGGGAGGAAAAAAAATGGTTCCTTTCTTTTTTTTTTTTCTTTATGTCAAACTTGGAACCTGTGACTCAAACTTCCCGAAAGCAGTGCACTACTCTTCTGAAAACTTGACCCTCGATGACACACAAATCATATCACAGATAAGTAAGAGATCAGTGCATCATGAATCCCATGGGCCTAGAAAAATAAGCTGACTAGAATTCCCAGTGTGAATCCTATCTGACACTTAACCTATTTGACACTTTCTTCAAAAACCAAACTTCCTGACTCAAATGCATTCCTGCTTAATACCCACTCACATGTTTACCTGATGTCATCTATCAAAACTCTTTTTTAATGCAAAAATCAGCTACTTGAAAAAGTAACTAAAGTGAAAAATCTCTCTTACGTGAATTGCCGATTGTAACTCTCTGAAGACCTAACATAATGATTCCACATTCCTCCTAGTAAAAATGAAGAAAATTTCTGTCTGCTAATAAGTGATATGTGATTTCATGTGGATTGTAGTTGAGATAAACTTGGGTCTTATATCTGATGCTCAATTGCCAAAACTTTCCTTTCTTTCTATCTTACAGTATTTCAATTTGTTCTTAATATTTATTACAATATGTGATTATTTTAAATCATTTCAAGTCGTAAAACATAAAAATAGAAAAATGTATAACTTACAAATGCATGTATATGTTGGGAAAAGGCCATTGAAGACTTTATTGTTATGAGTACATACTAGTAATGGTTGCTGGATACTTTCTGTCTCAGTACATATTTTTTTTAAATAAGGTGAGAATTCGTATACTATAAAATCCACTCTTTTGAAGCATGCAGTTCTAATGGCTGCACAACAATCTCTACTATCTGTTTAGAAGACATTTTCAAGGTTGCCAACCCAAATCCCTCCATCCATCAGTAATGTTCCATTGATTCTCTAATCATCCAATGGACTCCAGTCTCCTTTCTGATTCAACGAACATGTCAGTTCTTGTATTTCACATAAGTAGCATCATATAATATGTGATCTTTTTGTCCAGCTTCTTTTCTTAGCATGAATACTTCAAGTTTCATCTGTGTTACACTATATATCAGTACTTCACCCCATTTAATGAGTCAATATCATTCTATTGTAAGAATATGCCACAATTCAATTATCTCATTTCGCTGATTTATGAACATTTGTCTTGTTCGGCTTATTGGTCACTACAACCAATGACACTACAAACATTCATGTACAAAGTTATTCTGTTGATGGGTATCTTTTAAAGAACTTGTATGTATCCCTATGGATGGAATTGTTGGGTCATTTGGTAACAATATTTAAATTTTTGATGAAAAACTAAATTATTTCCACACAAGTTACATCACTAGATTCCCAGCAAAATGCACATGTCTCCTATTTCTCTGCATCTTTACCAATGCTATTATTGTCTACTTCTTAAATATTTTGCCTGTGTTCAGTGTGACAGCCTAGCAGCTAAATCCTCATGCATGTGTCAGGATCCCATGTGGTTGTCAGTTCATTTTCTGGCTACTTCACTTCCCATCCAGTTCCCTGGTTGTAGGCTGGGAAAGCAGTCAAGGATGCCCCACTATTGGGACGTGCACCTGCGTGGGAGATCCAGAAGAAGCTCCTGGATCCTGGCTTCGAATCTGCTCAGCTCTGGCCAATGCGAACACTTGGGGAGTGAACCAGCAGATGGAAGATCTTTCTGTCTATCTCTCTTCTCTGTAAATCTGCCTTTCCAATAAAAAATAGTTAATTAAAAATTATTTTACCTTTTGAAAAGTAGCATTACAGTGCAAAAGTGGGAGAGATATAGAAAGACATCTTCGATCAGCTTCACTCCCCAAAAAGTGCAATGGCAGGCATTGTGACAGGCTGAAGTCATATACCAGGAACTTCATCTAGGTCTCCCCTGTGGTTATAGGGACCCAAGGGCTTGGGCCATATTCTGCTGTTTTACTTATGCCACAGTGCCATCCCCAAAGTTTGTCTTTCTCAGCTTTTATTTTCGTTATAATCATCTGAGCAAAATGTAAAGCAGTTTGTTTTTGTAGTTTTAATCTACATGTTCCCTAATGAGTAATGATGTTGGGGTATCGGTCCACATGTTTATTAGCCAGTTAGGTATTTTATTTAGAAAAATGTTAATTTTAACCTCTCAATTTCAAATTGTGTTCTTTTTGTTGTTATAATAGTTTGTCATAACTGTGCATTTGTGTTTCTAAGCAAATAGCATTTGTTTTGGAAATATTTTCTCCCATGTTGAGGGTTGTCTTTTCAATTTCATTACAATGCCCATTTGATAAATAAGTTGTCAATTCTAGGATATTCTATTCGTTTTTTTTTTGGTTGTCACTTGAACTTTGGCTATAGTATCTACAAAATCCATCTATAATCCAATATAACATTATACCAATATTCTCTTAAGTAGTTTATAGTTTTAACTTTAAAATATTTTTCCATTCCATTTTAAGCTAATTTTAATACAGGGTATTTTTGATGGATACAAATTTATTGTTTCGGATTAAGATATTTTTATCACAGCATTGTTTATTGAGAAAGCAATTCCTCCATTAAATTGATTCTTTTATTAAAAAATCACTAATCATAAATGTGAAGATTCATTTCTGAGCTGTCTATTCCTTTCCATTGATCTACAGATCTATGCCACATTATCTCAACAATTAAGTTTATAGAATTTATAGACTGAATTTATAGAAGGTGTTTTTTTTAAAAAAAAAATACTTATGATTTATTTTATCTGAGATGCAGAGAAAGAGATCTTTCCATCTGATGGTTCATTCCCTAAATGGCTTAAGCACCAGATATGTGCCAGACTGAAGCTGAGACCCTGAAAGTTACTCTAGGTCTCCCCATTGGGTGTCGGGTCTAAAGGATTTGGAACATTCTCACCTTCTGTCCCAGGCCATTAGCAACGAGTTGGATTTGAATTGGAGCACCTAAAACATTAACCGCTGCCCCTATGTGATGCCAGTTTTGCAGGCAGAGAATTATCTTGGTGTATTAATACATAACTATGCATTAGCACACTATATTTTATTAATCAGACATTATGCATTATTAATTATTATATAATATATGATTTTTAATAATGCATAGCATATATAAATTTGTAGTAATTATCCAATTCTATGAATTAATTTTATGTTAGTTATATATGTTAGTTATGTTAGTTATGTTAGTTATATATCAGGATTATATAATTTTGCAAAAAATTATATTATCATTTATTTATATTATATTATCATTTATTTATTTTTGTATTTGTATTTATATTATAGTTTTATATGCAAATTATAGTTATATATTCATATATATTTTACAAATATAAAATTACTATATGCAGTATATAATATGCACATGCATTACATATTATTTATTATAATATTATATAATAGAATATTATATTTAATACCATAATATTACAGAATGTATAATATTATACATGATATAATATAATATATTATCATATTATAATGATATTATACAATATATAATATTATACAATGATATTATACAATGATACTATACAATATACAGTATGATAGCATATATTATAAACTATATATTATACATAGTATGTATAATCTATGCATTACAGATAATATATGTTATATGATACATATAATAGATAATATATTATAATTATATTATTGTATTATGTTATAATATCACACTAATATATTAGATAAAAATATATTATATAATATTAAAAAATATATTTTAATATCGCATGTATATAATTATATGCATAATATATAATATAATATGTGATATATTATATATGATATTTGATATATAATGTAAGTCATATATAATATAGATTGTATATAAAATATATAGTCTATATTATATATGTATTGTACATATAATATATAATATAAATGTATAATATAATTTTAATTATATAATTATATGATTATATAAATAATATATACTATAGATATACACATTTATATGATATGTGATATGATATTGTATATAAAATTATATATGATGTATTATATAGTTAATAGTTAATAATATATAAATCTAATGTGTTTCTAAGTTATATAATATATAAACATATGCATGCATTTTATAAACAAATTATATGTTATATAAATATATGTGATATATAATGTCTATATTACATATTGACATATATAATATAGTTATTCACATGTAATATGATTATATGTGTATAATTATATAAATGATATATAATATATAAAGTAATATGTAAATATGTGCAATAAAAACATAAATGTATAAATGTGTTTATATGTGATTCACTTCTACTAATTGAGATACAAGAAATTTGTTGGGGTTCCTTCTGATATGAAGAGAAGAGAATAAAATTTGCATTCCACTTAAATGTAGATTGGATACCAATAAAACTGGCTAAGTTACAACTGATTAAAAAAACAAATTATTATTTCCATTTTCAGTGAAAATAAAGCTTCTGAAAGTGCAAGAATAGAAATAAGTGTTGGCATCATGTGTTGTGGCTTACTTAAAGAGCCAACATGCTGAAATCATTCCACTCATCTCAGAGGAGTTTAGTTGCTAAGACTGTCCGTGGCTTATCTTTGTTGTAAAGGCTTAGTTTTAATTTGTCTGTAGGAAACGATGAGAATCTTCCTCATAGAGTCATATGGAATTATTGAATATAAATTTTCTATTGATTTAAGTGAACTAATCTGCAACTGTTATGAATTTAGGATTGTTAGTTTTCATTACATGGACACCTTCCTCTTTTGCATGCATAGCCATGATGAAGCAAAACATTATCACTGATGTCCCCTTATTTTTGCTTCAGCTATTTTGCATGTTTTTCCATTCCTACCTATTTTCCGCTTGCTGACTGGCATTCAATGAGTATTTAATAAATACCCTGTTTGTCAAATGTAAACTGATGCTAACATTTTCTAAATTTCAAAAAAAACTACCATTCACTCTAAAAAAAATCCAGTAAGTGAAGACAACCAAATATTTCATAATACATTTTAAATAACTGCAGAAAAGTTTGCCCTGAGTAATTATTTAGCACATGACTTTTGTTACAAACAACAACAGAAAAAAAAAGGAGCCCAGTGATTTTCTATAGCTTGTAAAATCTCACCTATGACAGACATCCCATATGAGCACTAATTTATATCCTAGCTGTTACACTTCCATTCCAGCTCACTTATGTTGGCCTCAGAAAAAAAGCAGAGAATGACCCAAGTGCTTGAGATCCTCTAACCATTTGGAAGACCTGTAACAAGCTCCTGGCTGCTGGCTTCATCCTGCCCCAGCCTCAACCATCAGGGAGCAGCGCTCTGGGATATGAAACAGCAATTAGAAGATCTGTCTCTCCAACTCTAGCCATATAGTTATGACTTTCAAATAAGCAAATCTTGAAAATAGCTGAATGGAATTAATTTTTTTTCAATATATTAAGTTATGAGTGAGATGTTAGTGTTTGTGTGTTGACAATACCTCAAAAGCACCTTGTATGGTGGTACAGATTGCATCATACCCTAATGCGTATACTATACAGCAGAAAAATAAGCATGGTATGATATGTGACACTAAGTAAATTAGAGAGCACGTCAGATGTTTTTAGTAATGCATTTATATTTTAATTCATTTTTTTAAAGATTTATTTATTTTATTACAAAGTCAGATATACAGAGCAGAGGAGGAGAGACAGAGAGGAAGATATTCCGTCTGAGATTCACTCCCCAAGTGACCTCAACGGCCGGTGCTGTGTCAATCCGAAGCTGGGAACCAGGAACCTCTTCCAGGTCTCCCACGCGGGTGCAGGGTCCCAAGACTTTGGGCCTCCTCAACTGCTTTCCCAGGCCACAATCAGGGAGCTGGATGGAAAATGGAGCTGCCGGGATTAGAACCAGCGCCCATATGGGATCCCGGCGCGTTCAAAGCGAGGACTTTAGCCACTAAGCCACGCCGTCGGGCCCTATAGTTTTTAATTCAATGAGTTGCAGAAGACAAAGTGTAACATTATATTGCTGAGTGAATCAAGGAAGAATAGAGTTTTTAAAAATAAATTGTGGAATATATTTAATGCATACGAAATTATCTTACACAAATACACATACAGAATGCAAAGATTTACCATGAATAATTAAATTATTTCATTGATCAACTAATTGACTTTTCTGTCTTGTGGTAAGAGCAGTAAAATCTACTCAGTCTAAGATGAATAGCAAATACAATTTCATTGCCTACAATCCTCATATTACATTTCAAATCTGTAGACTTCTCCATTCTATGTATCTGTTATTTTTACTTTTCTGACATAAACCTGTCAATTGCCTTCCCTTGCCCTTGCTCCTGTTAATCACCAAAATATTCCATGTCTTGCTATATTTTACTTTTTTTCCCAATTATGCAGCCATTTTATTATTCTATCTGGTTTATTTAACACCTTATCAACCAGTCATCAATGTTGTAGCAAAGGAGATCATTTATTTTAAAGATTTATTTATTTATTTTTACTACAAAGTTAGATATACAGAGAGGAGGAGAGATAGAGAGGAATATTTTCCATTTGATGATTCACTCCCCAAGCTACCACAAAGGCCAAAGCTGAGCCAATCTGAAGCAACGAGCCCAGAGCCTCTTCCGGTGGGTGCAGTGTCCCAAGGCTATGGGCCATCCTCAACTGCTTTCCCAGGCCACAAGCAGGGCGCTGGATGAGAAGCAGAGCCGCTGTGATTAGAACTGGTGCCCATATGGGATCCAGGTACATTCAAGGTGAGGACTTAAGCTGCTAGGCTATGGTGCTCGGCCCCAGAAGATCACTTATTTTAAGGCAGGATAATATTTTGTTTTGTATACTCATAGATGTCACACAGTCTTTATTCAGTCCATCATTGAATGCTTAGAATTGTCTCATATGCTGAAAAGTGTGTATCACTACAGTAAACTTATAATATATTTTCAGTTTTTTAATTATTATTACTTTTCATGATACAGTTAGATAAGCACAGAGATTCCCCACTCCATCTCTGAATTCCCTCCCCATACTGTTACCATATAGTGTAGTCTTTCATCAACAGCCACAAGTACAATATTCTGCTATTTATGTGTATCATGGCATTATAGATATAGATAATGGAAGAAAGTCTAGTATCCTACAGTCAAAATTTATTTAACAGTTTGATCAGGAGTGCTACTTATATTTGGGAGTAGAGATGCATAATGCAATGTATTTTCATTGCCCGGTATGCTAGTTGCCATTACAATGAGAGCATATGTATATACATGTATACCTATATTTCTATTTAACTTGTATTTGGCATAAAGGTTACCTTATATCAGAGAAAACATCAATTTGTCCATTGGAATTGGCTCATTTCAGTGAGCATAATGGACAGTCTCTAGTTGGGACCATTTTGTTCCAAATGGTAAAATTTCATTCTTTTTAATGGCTGAGAATTATTAGTTTTTAGTGGAGTAGATGTACCATGCTTACTTTATCCATTCCTCTTTTGATGAGTAGATCAGTTATTTGTTGTCTTAGAACTTTCTATACTGACTTCCATAGAGGCTTCACTAGTCTACACTAAGAATGCCTCTTTCTATTGTTTTAAAAATAGCTTGTGGAAGATTGGGGTAAGTTTTTGAAATGCTTGGAAGAATTCAACAGTGAAACTATCTGGTCCAGGACTTCTCTTGGTTGGGATAGCTTTAATTACTGATTCAGTCTCCGACCTAGTTATAGCTGTATTTAGATTATTAATTGCCTTACAATTTAATTTTGGTAATGTATGTGTCCAGCAATTTATCCATTTCTCCTAGGTATTCTGATTTGTTGACATATATAGCTGCTGGTAATAGTTCCTGATTATTCTATGTATGTCTGAAGTATCCATTGTTTAATTATGTTTTTATCTCTGATTCTTTGGTGCTTATCTTCTCCCTCCTTTTCTTTTTTTTTTTTTCAATTAAGCCTGTATTATTCAGTATTATAATGGCTGCATCAGTTCATTTTTCCTTTCCATTAGCCTGGAATATGCTTTTCCATCCTTTCAGTTCCCACATATCTATTTATCATTATTGGTGAAATGTGTTTCCTCCAGGTAACAGAGAGATAGTTCCAGTTTTTGATCCAGTTGGCTATTCTGTCTTATGATGGGTGAGTTTAAAGCATTTACATTCAAGGCTAATATTGACAGGCAGATGATTTGGTCCTGTCATTTTAGAAATGGGTTTCTCATTGCTTAATCTAGATTTCTTTTGTCGTTTTATTTAGATGTTTTTCATACCCTGCTTTTGGATATGGTAGGTGTTTTTCTTTTCCTCCATAGCACTTTTTTTTTATTGATTACACTTCATTTTGTGACAAAGTTTCATAGGCTCTGGGATTCCCCCAACCCCTTCCCGTGCCCTCCCCCATGGAGGATTCCTCCACCTTGCTGCAATATTACAGTTCAAATCCAGTGAAGATTCTTTCATTGCAGGCATATACCAAGCATAGAGTCCGCATCTTATTGTCCAGACACATTCAATGGTTTCTTGGGGAAACCATTTCTGGTCTGAAGGCTGAGCTGGCAGAATTTCATCCTGACCAATTAAAAGCCCCAACATAACATCAACAACAATTTATATCATTCTGGAGTTAATTGACATGGTATTGAGTAACCAATTCCATAGCACATTTTTATGCAACATTTGTGGGCAGGTACAGTTGAGGTGAAGCTTACAGGTTATATTTCCTTTGGAACTATTTTCTTTCATTTCCAAATACAAAGGAGAACTTTGCCAAACATTTTACATTGGGCTAACATTTTTTATCTTAAAGAATCTGGAATATGCCACTCCGTTCTCTTTTGGCCTGTAAAGTTTCCTCTGTGAGGTAAGCTGTGACTCCGATTGGGATTCCTCTATAAATTAATTCAGTTTTAGAATCACAGACCCGGATCTATGGACATACTATAGGGCAGTGGTTATCAAAACAGCCTGGTACTGGCACAAAGATAGAGAGGAAGATCAATGGAACAGAATAGAAACAACAGATGGAAACCCACACAGATACAGTCAATTAATCTTTGACAAAAAGACAGACAATAATCCAAGCAAATGGAAAGGTCTGTTCAATAAATGCTGTTGGGACAACTGATTGATAGCCTGCAGAAACAAAAAGATAGACCCACATCTCTCACCATACACTAAGATCAAATCTAAATGGATAAAAGACCTAAACCTACATCCAGAAACCTTCAAACTTTTGGAAGAAAATGTTGGAAACACACTGCAACACTTAGGAGTAGGCCCTGACTTCCTAAAAAAGACTCCAAAAGCAGTAGAAATCGAGACCAAAATAAACAATTGGGACCTCATCAAACTAAGAAGCTTCTGCACAGCTAGGGAAACAATCAACAAAGTAAAAAAAAAAAAAAAACAACCTACAGAATGGGAGAAGATCTTTGCACACTACATAGGAGATAGAGGGCTGATCTCCAGAATATACAAAGATCTCCAGAGAAACCAAAACACCAGAACAAACAAACTACTCAAGAAATGGGCACGGGAAATGAGCAGACATTTCACAAAAGAACAAACCCAAATGGCAAACAAGCATATGAAAAAATGCTCAAGTTCCCTGGCAATAAGGGAAATCCAAATGAAGACAACAATGAGGTACCACTTAACTCCAGTAAGGATGGCACACATACATAATACCACAAACACTTGTTGGCGAGGATGTGGGGAAAAGGGAACCCTTCTCCACTGCTGGTGGGACTGCAGGCTGGTGCAGCCTCTATGGAAATCAGTATGGAGATCATTCAAACAACTCAAAATCAACATACCGTATGATCCAGCAATAGCACTCCTAGGGATATATCCAAAACATCTCCTACACAAGAAACCAACATGCACGCCTATGTTCAAAGCAGCACTATCTACAATCACAAAAACCTGGAAGCAGCCAAAATGCCCATCAATAGAAGACTGGATAAGAAAGTTATGGTTCATCTACTCTATGGAATACTACTCAGCTATTAAAAAAAACGAAATGCAGTTCTTTGTGGACAAATGGGCCCAACTGGAATCCATCATGCTAAGGGAAATGAACCAATCCCAAAAGGTTAAATAACCTTTGCTTGCCTTAATCTGAGATGAAAAGATGACAACTTGGAAGATAGTACCTGTACATTGTAATAGTAGTGCAATCACTAACAACCTGTATCCAATGCAATAAGATAATGCGATACAATCTATAAACCAACAATTAATGTCAGAATACTTAAGATCTACATCGAAAAACTGTAAAACCTACTATACCCTCAATACGCTATGTTAATCCGTGATGGGGAGGGAGTGCAGGGAAGTCTCTCAGGACCATAAAAAGAGTGAGGAAAAAGTACAATATAGCCTATCAAGGTCAAATCTGGTAATTCATAGACAACAGACTCAAAGCGGCACTGAACAATAGTAAAACTACTATACCAATGCAAGAGGGGGGAATCGGGTGCGATCCTGACAACCTCTTAACAGGAGGTCATGTGCGTGGAGCAGGGGGGCACTCCAGAGTGGAGCAGGTGGTAAGAAGGAAGCTTGGATCCCAACCATGAAGACTCCCAGACCTTCACCACGGACTATTAATACGAGCAACAAGGACTATACCCCAACTGCCAAGGAGGCCACAGGGAATTGGATGCCCTTGGAGGCCGAGTACTCTGAGATCACCCACCCCCAACTGGAGCTTCCGCAGGGGATGGAAGAAGTCCAAACACTACCGTGCAGAAACCAACGTCATCGGAAAGACAATCAGAAGCCCTGAGCAGTCCGCAGACACAGAAGAACAATAAATGTCCTTCGGGACCAGGGAGGAGAGCTTTCTCTGGTCTGAGCCTGGCTCCACCTCTGGACCCCCGCCCTCCCTCACAATGACCATCGTGATCGCTCCGAAAACCCCTCACAGCAAACAAACAATCATACAAACAAAAAAAAACCTAAAATAAGTAGACAAACAACAGAAAGTAGAGCTTGAAATCTGACAGGAAAGAGCTGGCGTGGATTGGCTCATGCCTCGCTGGGTGGGACACAAAGATTAGTCACTCCTCACCATGGTGTTGAGGATTTTCCTGCACAACCCCCCCCCCAAAAAAATGTTCTGCACCTTAATTGTCAACAAATGTCTTGTTAGAGTTGCAAGCCAGTCTAGATTATCCTAAAATCTGCCAAGATCAGCAAAATTATACTTCAACACAACAAATGGCTAAATACTAAAATGAAATAGACACGAGACAGCTGAATGGTACCTTATAGCCATTTTAAGGTATATAGCAGCCGGTCCGGTCCTGTATATAAACTAAAATTGAAATGTCAATAAGCTAATCATAGGTTGTGGTTAAGAACTTGCTTTTTTTTTTTTTAACATACTGGTTACTCAAAACCATGTCAATTCCATAATATTGTTGCAAATTGCTGTTGATGTTATATTGGGACTCTTAATTGACTGGGATGATATTCTACCAGCTCTAACTTCGGACCAGAAATGGTCTCCCCAAGAAACTGTTCAACCCATCTGGACAATAAGTAGCTGGACTCTATGCTTGGTAGACGTTTGAAAGGAAAGAATCTTGATTGAATTTGAACTGTAATACTGCATCAAGGTGGAGGAATCCACCAGGAGGGAGGGGCGTGGGGAGGGGTGGGGGATTCCCAGAGCCTATGAAACTGTCACATAATGCAAAATAATTAATAAAAAAATAAATTAATTCAGTTTTCTCATGTGCATATTTAAGTATCATTTCTTTATGTTCAGCCAGAGAAAGCTTGGTTAAAATGTGTTGTAGCAAGGGTAACTTTCGGTCTATTCTTGGGACTTCTCTGCCGTTCTCATATTTTGTTCCCCAATTCTTTCTCAAGGTTAAGGAAGTTCTCAATTTTAATTTTATTGAATACATCTTTGAACCCAGCTTTTTTCTGCACCTTTTGGAACTCCCCTTAATTCTTGGAATCTTCTCTTATTTTTGCTCAGTTTCTCTTCCAGCTTACTGACTGTTTCACCATTACTGAAGCAGTTATGTTCCAATTATATGATTCTTTCTTTTGAATCACTCACTCTTTCATTGAGATTTTTTACTAAATTTTTAATTTGCTTTCTTGTATTCTTCATTTCTTTTTTTTTTTTAAGATTGATTTATTTATTTTTATTACAAAGTCAGACATACAGAGCGGAGTAGGAGAGACAGAGAGTAAGATCTTCCGTTCAATGATTCACTCCCCAAGTGAGCACAACGGCCGGTGCTGCGCCGATCCGAAGTTGGGAATCAGGAACTTCTTCCAGATCTCCCACGCGGTTGCAGGGTCCCAAACCTTTGGGCCGTCCTCGACTGCCTTCCCAGGCCACAAACAGGGAGCTGGATGGGAAATGGAGCTGCCGGGATTAGAACCGGAGCCCATATGGGATCCTGGGGCTTTCAAGGCGAGGACTTTAGCCGCTAGGCCACGCCGCCGGGCCCGATATTCTTCATTTCTAATAATTCAGTTTGATTCTGTTTCAGAGTTGCTGTTTCATGTGTTCTATGTTTTTTTAAATTCCTTGAAATATTGCATGTTTTTCATTTTTTAGAAGCCTTATATGATTTTTAAAAGCTCCCTATCCAGCAGGTCCTTGATGTCTTCCTCAGTTAACTCTGAGGTTGACACTCTTTTGCTCCTTTGCAAGGGAGGTGTCAGTAACTTCATCCATTGTGCTTGTGCTTCTTCTTTTGCCCTTGATCATTGCAAATATGATTAGCAGATTTGTCTCCTTGGGACCAATTTCTAAGGTGTGTCATTCACAGGTCTGCAGGTTGATTTTATTGATCTCATTCAGTGCCTGAATCTCCATTTGCCCTCACTTGTGCCCCTTGCTCCAACTATATTTTATCATGAGTTCCTATGCTACACCTTTGCCACAGCCTGCATAGCCATCACTTCCAAGTCACTACTCTCCATGCCTTGTGAGCTCATGCTGTGGCCACATTGCTGTCTGCTGTCTTTCTCCTACTCTCTGTCCCAGCAGTACCCAAGATTAGGGAGACACAAACTGTGACTTTAGCTTAGATCACAGTGTTATCATTAATGTCTGTTTCATGGATATTTTTTTTCTCTTCTTTCCGGGACCTGCTGACAGCTAGGCCTTGGGGCAACTCAGACTTATTTTAGATGAAATTTATGGGATGCTAAGTCAGTATTATTTTTCTGGTGCCACTTAATGCATCCACATTTCACATCAGTGTACATTGGTTCAATTGCTAACAGTAGCTGCTGATTGCAGATTTTCACTAACATAGCTCTAGGTAACGGGGTTCCTGAGGCATACAACTGATACCAGGCTTGGGCTCCTAGCTTCAACTCTGCCAAGCCTGTCTATTGCCAGAATTTGGTGAGTGAGCCAGTGGGCAGGAGTGCTCTCTCTTTCTTTATATATCTCTCCATATACATAATCAAATAATTTTTAAATTATATATTCAAGTAGCACATATATTATTTCAAATATTTTTATTTCAAAAAATTTCATATTTTAATACATTTTAAATATTTTTAAAAATATATATTTCAAATATAAATAAATTTCAAACAATTTTCAAATAAATTGGTGTTTCTGTTGCTATTTCTTAGGGCAGTTCCATGTATACATACACATGCACTTAAAATGATACAATTCTTCTCTACAGCATAATTTATAAATTATAATTCCAAAACACATTATTTTCTATGTCATTGTTATAGAAAAAATTTTAGAAAATTCCCTGGTTTTGGAAAGCTATGTACTTCTGGTGATATGCTAACACTTTCTGAACTATAGCTACACCTATTAAAATTACAAATGATCTTTTGTTTAACAGTGCAACTATTCTTTAAATGTGAATGTGCATGTAATATACTCAATGTTAAGGAAGGGATAAACTTGCATAACTCTTCTGAGATGTCCTATGTCTTGTTGGTGTACCCAGGTCAGATTTATCTCAGGAAGTATCTTTCCTTCCATATTTAACTCTCTCACATTCAGTTGGGATATAAACAACAAGAAATATATGAGTAGCTTTCTTAAGTTACAAGAACATTCCCAGCTGTCCAATCCCTTTGCAATTGCTTTGTAACTATTCAAGTTTGTCCTATTACTAATTTTAAACCATTATGCTTCCCCAGAACCACACTATTGCTCTAAACATGCATTGTACCTATTTAAAATTTGGAGTGGTTTACATAATTTATTGTTACCTTAATAATAATAATAATTATTATTATTATTATTGAAAGACTTGCAGCTTTTTGAAATCTTGTGCTTGGTCAAACGTAAGGGAAGGAAATATCATCAGAAGTTTATTCTGAAAAGCTTTTCATGCCCTCTTTCCATAATGTTAAACAACCTGGAATATAGTAACTCAAAAAAGATACTTTAGACTTCATACTATTATTTATAGACAGAAAAGCTTTCAAAAGTACCTGTTCTCATTTATATTTAAATGCTTTATATAGCATAGAGAAGGAATTCTAGATGAGAATTTAAAAATGATCAAATAAAAACTAAGAAATTACAAATGCATCACATATTTTTTTCAGTTAGCGTTCTTCAAGTAATACACCGTGTGTTGAATTGAAAATCCACTTGAAAAAAAAGTATTATAACAAATATATATTACATATAGGAATCAATTTTCAAAACCATTATTTCTCAGAGTAGGTGCTAATAAAGAAAAAGAAGACAGAAGAAAATGACTGGTTGACCAAGGCAAAAAAGCATGAAAGAACAGGTGGTAAGATATTTCTCTGGCTGCACAGCTTTAGTCTGAGTCAGTGACAAATAATCAGACTCTCTCCACCTGTGCAGTGCCATAACGACAGATCATCTTTACCTCACAATGATCTCCAAATGGAAACTTGGAACACCATTCATTCTTTCTATTTCCCTTATTAATATGGCATACTAAACCTACCTCTTAACCTAGGAATTCCTTCTTTTTGGAGGACTAGGATCACCATTATGAACATGTCTCTGAACAGCAGGAAACAAAAACAAAAATATTGCATATCAGGATCTGTGACATGGATAAGGCAATTATTTAAACATAACAATCAATTATCTGACAAAACGATGTTTTGTATTAATGACTAGAGTGTTCATCTTCACAAAATAGAACAACACAAATAAGTTTTAAGAAAATATAAGGGGAGCTGCAGACCAAAGGATTTCTGGAGCTCAGATCTTGATTCTGAGTGGTAACCTTACTCCTTCCTGACTAATTCGTTTTTGAAAGGCTGCGGCAGTGACTGTGGAGGTGCAGACCAGTCCAGAATTTGGTAGTCATCCTGCGGTTTGTTCTCCAAAGTCTGAACTGGAGACAGGATCAACGACAGTGGGGAAATTGGAGGCTCTGAATATGGTGGAATAATCCTGAGCAATCCAGGTAGGGCCATTATCATTCACAGCAAGGCAGCTGCATAGTACAACCTTGAGTACACACCCCTACAAACCCATTATTGCAACATTGAGGACAATGTCAGTAAAGAGGTCTGTCAGTTCCAACGACGTTGTCTTGCTGATTGCGGATGGCATGAATATCAGTGACACACAACTCATGAACATTCTCAGCAAAGTTCTGATCAGACACCTTGATCTGAAGACTGAGAGGTTTTGTCTTTACTGTATAATACAGCATTGTAGTAGTTATGGATAGTGTTACCACAGACAGGCTGAGTTGCCAGAGGATAAGAATCAATGCAACAGCATCATAAAATTTCAGGTCCCATAGAGACATTTTGAAAACGACCTATCAGAGTCTGTTGACCTATTAGGGACCATCTGCAGTACTTAATTACCAGGAACTCTTGAGACAGCATTCTAACTAAATGAGCATCTTTACAACATGATCATCTGACATTATTCCAATGAGGGAGAGAACATGAATCTTTCCAACTTAATCAGGTGCTTGGTCAGCCTTGATGCCAAGTTTCATGACTTCAGTTATCTTGAAGAAAAATGGCACTGGGAACATCCAGATGAACCTCCAGGGGTTACTGTAGCTGACTATGTACTCCTGATTGTACTGTTTCACTGTAGGAGTTACCTTGAACCCCTGGTCTTTGTCAGGGTTGGTTCTGCCTGTAGGAGTTCTGTCAATCCACAAGATTTTTTTTTTCTCCCAGCCCTTGGCATGCATCTTCTCTGGTAATAGGCAGTGCCTAGCGTAATACAACATGCTATGTCCTGTGTTACCCATGGCTTTGATGTCCTCGCATGCTCTGCCCAGGGGTAACTCCACTCCCACCACACACATCTGCTTCGCCCTTCATGTCCTCCAAATCATATCGGTTCTGAATATGACACGATGTTACTTCAATGCCCAAGGGCATTGTGTCAGCTCTAGAAGGAACACTCTAGTGCCTATATAAACACGCTAATTCATAGTTACCACCCAGACAGTCAAACATCAAGCAATTCAAGGCCCACACACCCAGTGTCTTTCTCTGTATTCCTCACCCAGCCTGTCAGGTCCAGCCAGAAATAAATGAACCCTAGTTGCTGCTGTCTCAAAAATGAAAGGGAAATGAGAAGGGCAAGAAGAAGTGGGAGGAGAGAAGGGAAGAGAAAAGAAAGGAAAAAAAAGGATTCTCAAGGTCACAGCAAACGCATGATCACTACATTGATAAAATAATCTGAGCAATTTTAAAAATACAAAATTCAATGGCTTGAATTGCCTACCAAAGACTTCTTAGAAATCTTCTTTTTTCAGGAACAATATCTTAGTGGCATAAAGAAAGATACACACCAGTCTAAAGAATAAACTAATAGATTCACATATGTGTTGTGATTTTATTTTTTTATATTATGGTAAAGAAACTCAAAGAATAAAGAACAAACAGTTCAAGAAATGATGCTGAAATTATTAAAGCTCAACATGAAATAAGATAAAAATAATAAAACAAGTTTGCCTCAGACCATATAAAATGTAAAAAAGAATCATTAATCTACATATAAACAGGGTTACTTCTGAGGCACAGTAAGTTAAGCCCATGCTTGTGGCACCAGTGTTCCATATCTGGGCTCCTATTCCAGTCTTAACTGCTCTGCTGCCATTCTAGTTCTTTACTCATTCACCTGAAAAAGCAGTGGAATATGAGTGACCCAAGTATCTAGGCCCATAGCATCTCTATGGAACACCTAGCGGGAAGTGCAGGCTGCTGGCTTCAGACTAGCTCATCCCTGGCTGTTACAGGAAGATGGAGGAATGAACAGCTGTAACTGCCTTTCAAAGAAAATAAATCTAAGAAAGACTAAATATAAACACTGAAATTACAAAAATTCCACAAAAAGAGATTATTTCCTAGTGGCAATAAACTTGGCAACAATAAATAGGCCACAGAACATTAACTATAAAACATAGGATATTGAATTTTATGCAATTAAAATGTTGGATATTCAAGACAGTATTATGAATCACATAAAAACAAAATGTACACTCAATGGAAATACTTACAAAGCCTATATATAATCAAATACCAATATCTGAAATTTATAAAGAACATCCAAATCTCAATAACAGGAAGATAACCCTGCTTATTTGTAGGTAATAGACATATAACCAAAGATATAAGAAAGCAAATAATAAAAACATGTTCAATATCATTAACACACTATGAAAATTCAAATTTAATCCACAAAGATTTTGTGAGCTATTATAAATGTGAGCTATTATAAATGAAGTTGTTTTCTTCATTTTTTTTGATAGTTCATAATTAATACATAGAAATACCATTTACTTTTGGAAGTTTATTTTGTATAACAGCTCTTTATTATAATCGTTTATTAATTCTAACAGTTTATTGATAAAATATTAAGATTTTCATATTTAGGGTCATGATGTAAGCAGGAAATTACAGTTTTGCAAGAATGTAACATTCCTTTTTTAAAATGTATTTATTTATTTTTACATTTTATTATTATTATTATCACTTTATGATAGAGTTCCATAGACTCCTTGCATTTCCCTTAACCCCTCCCCATTTCCCTCCCCCGCCACCTAGTTCCTCTATATCATTACTAAAATATAGCTCTTCATACACAGTCATATGTCCATCATTGCAGGCATGGACGATGGCAGAGAGTCCAGCATCCTATTGTCAAGATATAGTAAACAGTTTCATTGTAAGTCCATCTTTGTCTGGAAGTAGAAATGCATACCACACTACATCCTCACATCTGAATGTTAGTCTCCATTTCACAGCTACTGTAAACCCCTTAAATGAAAAGTCATGTTTCAAAATCAACAATAGAAAGAAAAGAGGAAATTTACAATGTCATGAAGTTAAATGACATGTTACTAGATATGACAGTCTCCATTACACAGCTACTATACATCCCCTTAAATGAAGAGCCACAAAATAAAATCAACATCAGGGAGAAAAAAAATTAACAACACCAAGAAGTTAAATAACATGCTACTAAAAAACTAACGTGTAGCTGAAGAAATGAAAATCAAGAACCTTCTTGAAGAAAATGATGCTACTGTATGATCTGAGTCACTGAATGATTTAATCAGAAGAAAGTATTTTGAAGAGATGAAACTGACAGAAAACAACAAAACCCATGTGATATAGTTTCCACTGATTTTTGTTGGCGAAGTGTGTCTCTTCTAGACAATAAATAGATGTTGTTTTGTTTTCTAATCCAGTCTACTAATCTATGATGTTTGAGCTTAAGCCATTTACATTCAGAGTTTAGCATGTATGGATGGTACTTTGGTCCTGTCATATTAGGAATGGGTTGTTCATTGGTTTAGACTTCTGTTGTCATTTTACTGGGATCTTCTTCCTATCTGCCTTTGGTTTTGGTAGGTGCTATTCCTCTTCTCTGTCAACAGAATATCTTGAAGTATCATTTGCAGGGCAGGTTTGGAAGAGGCATATTCTTTTAACTTATCTTTACAGTGGAAGAATTTTATTTCATTTTCAAACACGAAAGATTTGTTGGATATGTTATCCTAGGCCGACGATTTTTTGCTTTTAGAATCTGGAATATGTCACTCCATTCTCTTCTTGCCTGTAGAGCTTCCTGTGAGAGATCTCCTGTGAACTTAATTGATTTTTTTCACATGCACATTTAAGGATCTTTTCCTTATGTTCAGTTGAAGAGAGCTTGATGATCATGTGTCTTGGTGAAGATTGCTTTTGATCAAGCCTGTTGGGAGTTCTGTGCCCCTCCTGGATGTTGTTTCCCAATTCTTTCTCCAGATTAGGGAAATTATCTTTATTATTTCATTAAATACATTTGCAAACTCAGCTTCTCTTTCTGCACCTTCTGGGACTCCCATAACTCTTATATTAGGTCTTTTAATAGTGTCTTTCAATTGTTGAATACTTTTTTTGGCCTGATCCAGCTCTGCTTCCAGCTTTTTGTTTGCTTCCCCCTGATGACAGGAAATATCTGCCAATTCTGAGATGCTTTCTTCTTCTTGCTTCATTCTATTTTGGAGACTCTCCAGTGTACTTGTAATTAGCTCTACTGTGTTCTTAA
Source organism: Ochotona princeps (assembly GCF_030435755.1). Classification (NCBI taxonomy): domain Eukaryota; kingdom Metazoa; phylum Chordata; class Mammalia; order Lagomorpha; family Ochotonidae; genus Ochotona; species Ochotona princeps. Next base: position 50,662,877 of record NC_080865.1, read on the forward strand.
TTTCTGATATACCAGCCTTGATTTGCTTTATTGCATCCTTAAATTCTTTGAACTCTTGTGTGTGCTTCTCCTTTTTGATCAGAAGCTTTAAACTGAGTTTTATGAATTCTGTATGCCCCATTTTCTCGATATCTCCCTCAGTTAACTCTGAGGTTTGCATAGGGTTTTTCTCCTTTGCAGGGGAGTTTTTGGTAATATTCATTGTGCCTTTGTCTCTTCTTTTGCTCTTGGTCATTACACTTCTGGTTAGCAGAGTCTTCTCCTTGGGGCAGGTTTCTAAGGTCTGTCACCCACAGGTCTACAAAGCAATTCTACTTATTGCAGTGGTACACAACTCTTTGCTTGCAACCACTTGTGCCACACCCTCCAGTGAGTTCTAGGTCTGGGTTCTTATGTTAGATTTTCACCGTGGTCTCCACAGCCCCAGCTCCTGGCTCACCACTCTCCACCTCCTATGATTCTGTGCTGAGGCTGCACTGTTGTCTCTGCAACCTTTCTCCCACTTCCAGTTGGGGCAGGTTCCAAGATTAGAGAGACACCAGGTGTCCTATATAGTTAGGTTGTTCATGGCGCTGATCTTGCAGAAACCTGTTGGATGTTAGGTCTGGGTGCCACATGGACCTATTTTGACCCGTACGATGCCACAGTCGGCATTATTTTCCTGCAGGATCCGTGCAATGCACTGAACTCAGTGAGTTCTCATGAGCTCAGCACATGCGCAGTTCACTGTTGTCCGCTGCAGTCCTAAAGCTATTGCCACAGTGTACAAAATGACGCCTGATGTACCACTACTAGAGTTCTTGATCTGCTGGCCGTCAGATCTGAGGGCTACCCAGACTTGTCTTGGGTGGAACCCGTAGAATGCCACATAGTTGCAGTTCACTGAGTCAGAAATGAGTTCACTCCCAGCTCAGCGTATGCTCAGTCCTTTCCTTTGCCTTTGCCTCCTTACGCAAAATGGCACCAAATTCAGCTCTAGGGGGCTGACTGGGCTATGAAATCCACCCTGTTCTGGCACGGCCTGTCTGTAATCTGCTGCTGTGTCTCTGCTCCTGGTCAAATTAAACAGACCAGCAGGACAGACAGTTCTTTGCCTGGGTTTTCCTCCCAAGCTCGCAGTGAAAGTCCCTTCCCACCTGGTTGCTGGTGGAGTTCCAGCTGCTGGTGGAGTTCAGATCGCCATTGGCTGAATGTTGCTGGAGTATCAGTCACTGCAACACCACAACGTTGTGTCTGCTGTTTTCCTGTGTCTGTCAGTCTCCAGGTACCCCTCTGCTGTTGTTCTGTCCTCGCTTATTTCCTGGGATATGTCCTCTCTGCTTCATCCTGATTAAATGTTTTTCCGTCCATTTAAACGTGTCCTTACTCTAGTCTGCCATTTTGATTCTCCAAGAATGTAATATTCCTTTTATACTGAAGTTTTGAGACTTTTTTCATGAAGTGCTGTATTTTGCTAGAAGTTCTTTCTTTATCTACTGAGATGCCATTTTATCTACTGAGATATCATTTTTCCTTTTTTGTTAATGTTACTTTTCATATTCATTGATTGGTATATTTTGAATCATTCTTGTACACATTAGCTAAATCTCACTTTATCACAGTGGATTATGTTTTTATTGTACTTTTGAATTCCATTTATATTGTTTTAGGAATTTTTACATTTGTATTTATCAGAGATATTTGTCTGTAATTTCATTTTTTGATGGTATGATACCAAAAGGCTGGCTTCTGGGAAGTTTTTAAAACATCCTCAACATGTTTATTCTTTGGAAGAGCTTGAGAAGGATTGGAATTATTTTTAAAAAGACATTTTGAAGAACTTCTCTATGAAGCAATCAGATTCTGAGCTTTCTTTGATAAATAGCTTTATTATTGATTCAATCTCCAACCCTTTATTGCTCTTTTTTGGATTTTTTATTTCTTCTTAATTCAGCATTGGTAAGCAACATGTGTTTTATGATGTACCTGTTTCTTTTAGATTGCTCAATATATTGGCAAATAATTGTTCAAAATAGTCTCTGATGTTTCTTTGATTTTCTGCGGTATTAGTTTTATGTCTCCCCTTTCATTTCTGATTTTATTTATGGACACTTTTTTTCTTATTCTAGCTAAGGTTTCTCTGCTATTCCTTTCAAAGTCAAATACTTACTTTCATCTTTTTAGTATTTTTGTTGCTGCATTCCTTATTTCTGCTTTGATTATTGCTATCTGTGTCTTTTTGCCAATTGAGATTTAGTTTGCTGTTTTCATATTTCTCTGAAGAGCAATATTAGTTTGTCTATTTGCACTCTCTTCTTCATGCTACTTGCTGCAATTTTCTTAGACTCACTTTCGCTGCATTTCGTAGGTATTGGTATTTTGTGTTTCCCTTTTTGTTTATTGCAAAAGCTTTATGTCATCTTTGAATCACTGAGAATTCAATTAAATGTCATTTAATGCTCACATATTTTTTGTCTCACAATCTTTTTCCCTCATTGCTATGAAACTGTCATCGCATTGCCTCTAGGCCTCTGTGCTTTCTGGTGATAAAGTCTACCATTAGATGAGCTGGGATCATTTATTGTTTCTGATTTCTTCTCTTTAGTAGCTTTAGAAATCTACACCTTATCTTTGAAGAGTTTAATTACAATGTTTTGGTATGCCATTTTTTGGATGAATCTAATTGATAACATTAGATTCATTTATATTGATACATCTTTCTATTAGCTTGTAATGTCTTGTTATTATCTCTTTGAATTCGCTTTTATTACTTTGGCATGCTCAAGCCCTGCTTGAACCCATAAGCCTCATCTATGATTTGATAATTTATTTTAGTGGCATGTTTTCAATCCTGTGTATTTATCCTTTTTATTTTATTTCTTCTGTAAAAGGTTTTACTGTTTGGTTACAGTGATATTTATTTAAATCATCATTGACACTTCATTTTGCACAGATACCAACTTACCTCTGACAACATACTAACTACATTTTTGCCACTTCCTCTATACATTTTATAATATTGATATAAAATTATATTATTGTGTAATTAATATTTCTTGAAATTTTATTATAGGTGTAAATTTTAATAATTTTGTTTTTATTCATCATGCTAAAGGTAAAATTTTGTTACATACAACCATCACAATGTAAGCACACTTGATATGAATTTAATGACTTACGTCACTGAATTTCATATTTTTTCTTTCACTAATTTGTTTCAGCATAAGAACTCCATTTAGTAGTTCCTGTAAGACAGATATAATGTTGAATCCACCACATCTCTAAATCTTTTTATTACTCAATTTCTGAAGAACAGTTTTGCTGCAGTCTTTGTTTTCAGTTTATCTTCTTCTCCTTCAGCACTTGAATATATTTGCTCATTCTCATAGCCTGGACTTCTGCTGAGGAATCTACTGATGACTGTATAGAGACTTCCTTTCTAGTAAACGCTTATCTCTTGTTTCTTCCAGAATGTTTTCTTTGGCATTATTTTTGTAGTGCAATTATTATTTGCCTTGGTTAACTCCTCTTTGGCTTGAGTATAATTGGGCATATACACACTTTCTGTACTGTAATGTTGATTTATATCTTTGTATTTTGGAATTTTTTAGTTATTATTTCTTTTACTACATTTAATGATCCTCACTTTCCCTCTTTCCTTTATTAAATGCAGCATTTTAAGTGGTAGAACTCTTGATAATGTCCTGTAATTTCCATGGCATTCTGAAATATTTTTTCATTCTCTGTTATTTTAGAATTCAGAAGGGATCATTTCAAATTTCAAATATTTCTTTGCTGAGTCTGCTAATGAAACTTTCTGCTTCTCAGTGCATTCATCATTTTCTTTATCCAGAGGAGGCTTTTTTCTTTTTAAGATTTATATATATTTTTTTTATTGGAAAGGCAGATATACAGAGAGGAGGAGAGACAGAGAGGAAGATCTTCCATCCGATGCTTCACTCTCCAAGTGAACGCAACAGCTGGAGCTGCTCCAATCTGAAGCCAGGAGCCAGGAGCTCTTTTGGGTCTCCCACGGAGATGCAGGGTCCCAAAGCTTGGGGCCGTCCTCGACTGCTTTCCCAGGCCACAAGCAGGGAGTTGGATGGGAAGTGGAGCTGCTGGATTAGAACTGGCACCTTTATGAGATCCCGGCTCATGCAAGGCAAGGACATTACCCACTATGCTATTGCGCTGGGCCCTATCCCTAGGAGTTCTGGTTTTTGAATTTTTATTGTTCATATTTTGTTCTCAAAATCTATATATTTTTCTGTGGTTTTCAGAATTTCATGTAATTTATTACTTATATATTTTTGTAGTTTATTCAACTATTTTTTAATTTTCATTTTTTTCATAATACAGTTGCATAAGCTCAAGGATTTTCCCTTCCACAATTCCAACTTTCCCTCCCTCTCCATTGCTTTACCCCATCCTATTATAATAATATAGTTCTTAAGCAACAGTCACAAGTCCATCACTCTGAAATTAAACATATCATGACACTGTTTGTATAGATCATGCTAGAAAATCCAGTATCCTATTAACAGTTTCACTACGAGTTCATTTTTATTTGGGATTAGAGATGCACACTGCAATGTATTTTCACTTCTCTCAGCATTATACCAGAGAGAACAAATGATAATTGTGCTTTTAGAATTGACTTATTTCACTGAGCCTGGTGGTCTCTGGTTGGACCATTCTGCTTTTGCAAATGGTAGAATTTCATTCTTGTTAATGGCTGAGTAGTATTCCATGGAGAAGGTGTATCACTGTTTCTTTATTCATTCCTCTTTTAACATGTATCTGGGTTGTTTCCATGTCTTTGCTATTGTAGATTGTGCTGCTATAAATATAGGATTATAGATCACTTTCTCATTTGCAGATTTCATTTCCTTTGGATATATTCCCAGATTTCAGATATCTGGGTCATATAGTAGATCAATTTTCAGTCCTCTTAGTACTCTCCATACTAACTTTTATAGTGGTTGTACTAGTCTACACTCCCACCAGCAGTGAAGGAGGATACCTTTCTTCCCACATCCACGCCAGCAGGTATTGTTATAGCGCATTCTGAATGTAGGAATCACTGGAATTAGGTGGAACCTCGATATGGTTTTAATTTGTATTTCTTTGATAGCTAGGGAGCCTGAGCACTTTTTCATATGTCTACTAGCCATTTTGACTTGCTGATTTGAAAAATACCTGCTCAGGATAGACCCCAGGCACACCTGTAGACCACAAGTCTGAAACACTTTGACCCAGTGACAGCTGATACCTCAGCCACAGATGTAGTGGCTGTGGATTTTTCCCAGGAAGGGCAGGGGGGGTGGGGAGAATGGAAGCCAGATGACATGCCTGGGTTAGACCAAAACTCTTGCCCATGTGGAAGACCTGGGCTGGGCTAGCCAGCATCAATCAAAACCCACTGGCACACAAAAGTTAGGGCTGGAGGGGCTTGCCTGGCAGAATTGGACCACAGTATCCAAGAGTGTCACAGCAGGGGATGGGCAATATTAGGCTGGGTTATGATACTAAACATAACCAACGCATGAGAGAACCAGGTCTGGGGGCAGATTCTGAGAATTCATGGGCTTATCCCTGTGGGACTGCATTATCACTGGTTGGCCACAGAGCTCGGCATGGTGAATTCTGAGCTGGGCATAACCACAGAATTCTCCAACAATCATGAGAACAGTGGTTGTGAGTAGGCCTGGTTGGCCCAAGATACAGGACCCACAGGAGCACCAAAGATTTGGATATGAGAGAAGGGCCAGGACGCCCTTCATTGGGTACTGGGCAGGGCCCTAGTACGCAATGACACACATGAGATCTGATCTGGGAGTGGGCCTGGTGGAGGAACTTGGATTACATTCCTACTAGTCTGTAGCTCCTGTTGGTAAGCACATGAGTTGGGACTCCGTGTGAGTTAGACCAGGAAGAATTGCTCCATTTGTTGTCAGGTGTGTGGGCTGCAAGGGTAGGAGGTGGAGAGTAGACCAGACAAGGCTAAGCCAAGTCACATAACACTCTGGCATGTGTAGGAGCCAGGATGGGATATGGGCTATTCCAGACTAGGCTTCCATACTCACCTGTTTGCATGAGACCCAGGGATGGGGTAAGGATGGGCAGGGCTAGGCTACAGCAACCACCAAGTAAAGGTGGGATTGGTGACAGGCCGGGCCAGACCAGGCTGCAGTATCTGATGTAAAGGACAAGATGGGGGATGGGCTATACTGGGCTGGATTGGCACGACCACCAACATGCACAAAATCGTTGACTGTGAGCAGACCTGGTCATGGAGCTAAGAGGATGTCCCTGCTGGAGTGCGGTTCCTACTGGTGAGCATGAAAGCAGGAATGGGTACGGTAAACTGGCCTGGATATGACTGCAACATCCCTCAGCATGCATGTGGAGTGGGTATGGGGTGTGCCAGATTGGGCACCGGATGGCCCTTGCAAAAGTCAGAGTGCATGTAGGACAGGCTGAGCTAGGTCTTAACAACTACTGAATCATGTGAGAACATGGGTCTATGTGTTGGCCAAGTGGAGCTGAGCTGAAGCATCCACCAGTGTAAACTGATGTTGTGACAGACTGAGCCAGACCCCGCACTGACTGGCACACATAGAAGTCACATGTAGGGTCACATCTGGTGAGCTTTCTTTTGGGACCTGCACCCACTGGACTGCTGGTCTCAAAACTCCAACCACAGGGGAAATCACAGGATCTGTGGTCCTGCCATGGAGTGCATGTGTCAGAACTGGGCCTCCTCAGTTACTGAAGGCTGTTCAGAGGACAGCATACCCAGATGCATGTGGGATTCATGACAGCTCATTGAGGCCTGTAGAGGACATCTAGTACCATGGCAAAGGATGGATGGAAGAACAAATTGGATAGCTCTCCTGACCAACCTTTGGCAATGACTATCTGGGCAAGTGGAGACTCTAATGTGGACTATGTCAGCCAATGGACATTGGAAGAATTGCCTCATTTTTGGAGCAAAAAAAACAACCTCATCTCAGAACTATCAAAATGACTTAAGCAGTATTGCTCCACATCAGGGATCCTAGGATGACATCAGGTGTCCATCCCCCATCCCCAGGTGTTGATGTGGTTAGATTACCGGGAGCAGCCCTCTCCCCTTTTTACTCTCCTTCCCCCAGATGAAGGAAGAAAAACAAATTGGAAGCAATTGTCTTAGCCACTTAACTCCATAAACACAAACTTCCCCACCCCAACCAGTGGCCCACATGAGCATACATTCTTCTGAACTATGTATATAATATCAAAATAGAATAAAGGATATTAAAAAAAAAAAAAGAAATGAACCATTAAAAAAAAGTCCTGCATTTTGGTGTGCCTAACACTAGGTGGCAGTAGTACATAATGGTTATATTCTCAGGTATAAGTTGTTCAATCAAAACTCAAATAATTGTATCAGACATTTTTCAAAGCAAAAAAAATCAGATGGTTAATAGACATGAAAAATGCTCAGTCTCCCTAGCTATCAAAGAAATACAAATTAAAACCATATCGAGGTTCCACCTAATTCCAGTGATTCCTATATTCAGAATGCGCTATAACAATACCTGCTGGCGTGGATGTGGGAAGAAAGGTATCCTCCTTCACTGCTGGTGGGAGTGTAGACTAGTACAACCACTATAAAAGTTAGTATGGAGAGTACTAAGAGGACTGAAAATTGATCTACTATATGACCCAGATATCTGAAATCTGGGAATATATCCAAAGGAAATGAAATCTGCAAATGAGAAAGTGTTAATTAACTTCATGATGATGTTAATTTTGATGTTTCTTCTGGTTGTTGCAGTTGTGTAGTGGCTTTTCATTGGAGGGGATTATACTCTGCCAGCTCTACTTTCAGACAAAGGATGGTCTTCCAATGAAACTATTGAATTTATCTGGACAAAAAGATGCTGAACTCTCTGCCATTGTCTATAACCGCAATGAAGGAATCATGACTGGATATGATCTGTACTACTGTAACAATATGGAGGAATTCAATACGGGGGGAGGGCTTGGAGAGGGGCTGGGGGAATTTCAGAGATTATGAAACTGTGTCATAATTTTGTACTATGAATGTTTACTGTTAGTACCAGGTGTGAAATATGGCTTTTTGTTATTGTTATACTTTTGTTTTCAAAAGATTAATTTTTCTGGCCAAAAGTCTTAATTATTTTAGAGGTAATCTGTGACTAGTTTGCCATTTGTGTGTTTTTCCTTTCTTCCTGCGTGTTCCATGAGGAAGATATTCTGACTTTGTAGATGAAACATGCTTATGCTTTATTGTACAAGAAGTCTTATGTTTTTAAAGCAAATAAAGGTGTTAAAAATGTTATAAAATAAATAAATAAACAATTTTTTTAAAAAAGAAGGTGATCTGTAATCCTATATATACAGCAGCACCATCTACAATAGCAAAGACATGGAAAAAATCCAGATACGCGTTAAAAGAGGAATGAATAAAAAAAACAGTGATACATCCACACCCTGGAATACTACTCAGCCATTAATAAGAAAGAAATTTTACCATTTGCAGCAGAATGGTCCCAACTAGAGACCACCAGGCTCAGTGAAATAAGTCAATTCCGAAAGGACAAATATTATATGTTCCCTTTGATATAAGGCAACCTTCGTACAAAATACAAGATTAATAGCATGCATGTACATATTGTCATGTAGAGGAACTGTGTAATAGAGATTATCATATCGGGATATGAAGATACAGTGCAGTATGCATCTCTGCTTCCAGGTCATTGATGAACTCCCAACAAAACTGTTAAGTATATCTTGACAATAGAATCCTGGACTCTCTGCCATTGTCCATGCCTCTGATAATGGCATTGGACTGTTACGCCACAAAATTAGGTCTGTTTATGAAGAACTATACTATTGTAATAATATAGGGGAAACCAGTGTGGAGGAACAGGTTGGAGAGGGGGTAAGGAAAATCCAAGAGCATATAGAACTGTATCGTAAAATAATAATAAGAAGAAGAATCATAAAGAAAAAATATTTTTAAAAAATCCAGTATGATTTGGTTGCTGCATTTAGCTTGGAATCTTAGACAAGGCAGTCACATTCTCTACAATATACATCAAAAGACAAATCAGCAATCATTATATGGTAGAAATAGATTTAAAGGAGAATATTTTCATTATTGATTTAATTGGTCTGTAATAATGTCAAATGTATTGTCATTGACCATGGCACACACCAGTTTTTGGTTACTACAGTATCAGGTACAGCAGCTATCACATTCAGACAATGCAGGAGACACACTCAACTGTCAGTTTCCTAAATTCCTTTTGTCCTATCTCCTCAATTGTTCTTATTGATAAAACATATTTCTTTACATTTTAATATCAATCATCTCATGGCAGAATTTGAGGAAAATTTGCATTCTCTATGAATAACCAAAGCAACTATACCATTTTTTCTGTCCTAAGCCATAATCTTCCACTTCATGTACTCATTATAGAAAATCTTACAGCATTCTCATGTCTTTGATTAACACACCTGATTAACACTCCTAGTTCCATATTCCTACCCAAAATCTTTTCCCTTGTGTGCATAGCTATTCACCAACTGCTTTCTATACATCTTTACTGAAAACCCATATGCGCTGAAATCTTAATATGATTAAAATCAATCCATCATCTTTTTTTTCACCCTATAAAACTAAAAAAAGAAGCAATTCAAAGGATAACAACAATTTGTCTGACTTGTTTTGCTTATACAAGTATGAGATGAAACTCAATAATGATTTTTCAGATTTCTTGATTTTATTCAGAAATATTATCACAAAGTATTCATTAGCAGTAATTGTATCCAAGTACTGACATCAAATGTTTCGACCATATTTTTGTCCTACTATCACCATCTGATCTCAGGTTCAAGTTCTATTCATCTACATGCATCAGTCCATGCATCAGTCCACCTTTCATCATATGTATGCATATATTTCCTGATCATATGTCTTTATACAACTGTTTCTTTTTCTATTACAGAAATCACACACAAATTCATACAACATACATATACATACAATAAAATGCATCTACAATGTAAAGCAAAATTTTGTAGCACTTTGGACTTCCACTACAACTTCTAAAGTAACAGAGAAACCTAAAAGATATATACTTGAGTAACACTGGGCACCAGATGGAATACAATGAATTGGAAGCTTGTTTGGCTCTCCTTAAGATCGAATCTGTCCGATGGAATTTTTAATATCATTTCATATGACATTTTAATGTGTGAATCATAAAAAGTTGAGCATAGGTAGAATATGGGTATTGAGAAATAAATATGAAAAACTGAGGAATGAAAATACAATGGAGACAGGCATTTGGCATAGCAGAAAATATCACTAGGAACACCCATATTCTATATTGTAGTGCCTACATTTCAGTCCTGGTTCTGCTTCTCATTCCAACTTCCTCTTAATGAACTGAATGGGAGGCAGCAGGTGATGGTTTAAAGAGTTGGGTAAAGACCCCACAAGGGGGATCTCTCTGTCTCTCTTCAAATAAATAAGCAAAATTTAAAAAGTAAAAATACAGTGATGTAGGAAAAAACACACAGGAGACACATTGTGAAAAGTCTTGTTAGCAAGGTAAGTAATTAGACTTTAAGCCTGTTGCAAACAAACGAGGAATTAGGGTTCCAAAGCTGTTTATAAAGAGACATAGGAGTTTAATGACTGTATTCTTTTGCTCACTCTTATAAATTTAACAGCAAGTACATTCATTTGTGCATGGTAAATTTTCAGAAATGCTTGTACAGTGAAAGAATAAATGAATTCAGTAATAGAGATGAAGTTTTGGAGAAGAGACGCAATGAAGATAATATGGGATAAAATAAAAATACATGAAGATTTTAGCCTTCGGTAAAATGAGGTACATTTCTTTTTCACAGAAAAAAAAAAAGACTGGCAGAGGGAGGCATTAGGATATATAGATGTGATTTAAGGCAGAGATGAAGTTGAACAGTCATTTTCACCAGTTCAATACACAGAAGTTACAAAAAATTGGAAAATATTCAAGGAAATTCAATGCCATTAAAATTAGATAACCTCTTTCCTTAGAGGGACACTAAATCTTATTAAACTTCATTAGTAATAAATGAAGTTAAAGTGAGATACATTTTCTTTCCATTTTAATGCAGTAAAATATACATATCAAATTTGTCACCCCTAATGATTTTCAAGTGTATAATTCAGTGACTTTAAGTACATGAACATTATTGTGAAACTTCAGAACTTTTCAATCATTCCGATCTCAATTTCTGTATCTGAACGTCTTCCCAACTCCCTCCCCATAACACCTAGTAGTCCCTATTCTATCTCTACGAATTTAGCCATTCCACATGTCACATTTAAGAGGAATCATATACTATTCCTCCATTTGTGCCTGTTTCATTTCTTTTGGTACAATGGTTTCATTAGCTCATCTCCCTCGCAAGCACCAGCATCCCATACGGGTCCCAGTTAATGACCCAACTGCTCCACTTCCCATCCAGCTCCTTGCTTGTGGCCTAGGAAAGTGGAAGAGGATGGTCCTAAAGTGTTAGGGTCCCTGCACTCATGTGGAAAACCCAGAAGAAGTTCCAGTCTTCTGGGTTCAGATTAGCTCAGCTCCAGCTGTTGTGGCCATTTGGGGAATAAACCAGCAGATGGACTATCTGTCTGTCTCTCTGCTTTGTAAATCTGCCTTTCTGAAAGAAATAAATGAACCTTTTAAAAAATTCTTCCATGTTGCCACATGTATCATAATTTCATTTGTTCATAAAATATTTTGATTTAACATCTACTTCTAATACGAAAGAAAGAGACTGACAGGGAGTGTCCCAGTTTGTTGGCTCATTCCCTAAGTGCTCAAAATTTATGGTTGTCTGCCTTGATCCAGGAGTAAGGAATTCACTTCCCATACTCCATATGAGCAACAGGCGTCCAACTACCTGGGCCATCACCTGCTGCTTCCAAGCGTCTGTATTAGCAGGAAGCTAGAATCAGGAGTGGAGCCAGAAACCATACCCAGGCACTGTGATACTGACATGAACACTCTGACAACTTAACAGGTAAGACTAAAAGTTTATTTGCTAAAAAATATTTTGTCTCAGTAAGTCTGGCTACTGCTGCTTTATTTTGTGTTCCATTTGCATGTAATATATTGTTAAATCTTTTCACGTTTTATTTATGTGTCCTTAATAGTGAAATCAGTTTATTGTAAATAGTAATTCAGTAACTTATTTGTCTATTCACCTTTTTTAAAAAGGATATATTTTAAAAGCTGAGAGAGATAGAGGGACATGGGGAGTCTCCCAACTGCTAGTCCAGCTCCCAAATACTCACAACAGTCCTGGGTCAGGCTGAATGCAAGACCCAGGAACTCCATCCAGGTCTCCTGCATGGGTAGCAAAAACCCAAATAACTGTGCCATCAATTGCTGCCTCCCAGAGTGTTCATTATAGGGAAGCTGCAGTATTAGGAATAGAGACAGGGCAAACTTGGCACTCCAGCATGAATTGTGAGAATCCCAACTGTTAGCTTCACCGCCACAATAAACAATTGCCTTCTTCCAAAGATTGTAAACTGTTTGGTTTTTCTTTTTTTCTTTTTTCAGTCTATGAACAATCCAACCATTTCAGCACAAAGTTGTGCCTTAAGTCCTACCCTACTTCCAAATAGATTGTCACTGCTTCAGCAATGCCCTGCATGCAGATTTTCCCCAAATCCCCAGTTGATCTGCTAGTCAAAACTAGTCAGGGAAGTGTCTAACAAGTAATTTTTCCTGACCAGCCTCCCCTCAAAAATGAGAGATGCCATGACTCCCAATGACCACTGATGCTTCAATGCTAAATCATACCCAGAGTCCCTGGCCCGCCAAGACAATTACAGTGTGATATTGAAAACACAGCCCAAACTGCTATGGTCCCTCTGTTGCTAAGATGGACTCACACCCTGTGACTGCTGTAACTATCCATCAGTGATGCTGAATGGAATCTAAGTCCAATTAAATAGCATCTTGAGCTCCATTTGGCACTGGAGCAGGTCCAGTAACTACATTCAAGTACAGGCTTGGAAACAGTGACCATGACAATATACCACTGTTAAATCTCAAGATATAGTTCTGTGACAACTGACTTCCTGCTCATGGATGGAGGAAGGATGGTAAAGGTAGCATTTCGGCCTTTCAAGCAGGAAGCAAGCTGAATCATATCTGGGATTTGACCAGATTTTATTAGTTATTTTTGCTATTTAGTTGTAAATGTTCATTTTGTATTCTGGATATTAGCCCTTTATTATAGTGTGTGAATACTTTCAGTTTTTTGAGCTCCATTTTGTTTTTCTTGATGGTATCCTTTGATATTCCACACCTTTCAAGCTCGATGAAGTCCAATTAATACATATATATTTCCCCCCCTTTGGATACATGTATTTTGATGTCACATCCAAGAAAATATTGGCAAATCCAACATTATGAAAATTTTTTCCTGTATTTTCTCTTACATATTTTCTGGTTTTATTCTCTATATTTAGCTCTTTGATCTTTCTTATGTTAATTTGTGTATATAGAATAAGATGACATCAAATTTACACTTTTTGTATGTGACTGTTCTATATCTCAATTACTGTTTGTTAAAGAAACAGTCTTTTTCTTATTGAATATATGGCCTTATGTCTTATTTTATCTGTTCTACTCCCTTGGTGTGGTTTATGTCAGTATTGTACTAATTTGCATGTAGCAACTTCGCATGAACTTTTCACATTAGAAATTGTGATACTCATGATTTTATTATTTTCAAGAACAGTTTGGTTATTCAATATGCATTGAATTTCCACATGAATTTTAGTTTGGATGTTCTGATTTCTGCAAAAATGTTATTTGGAATTCTGATAGGAATTTCAAGGAATATGTAGATTACTTTATGTAATATGTATATTATAACAATATTGTCTTCCAATTCATGGACATATGATGTCTTTCCATTTATTATTTGCTAACAATGTTGTATAATTATCAATGTACAACTCTTTCATTTTACTGGAAAAATTTATTCCTAAGAATTTTATTTTTTGAATTTCTAAAAAATTTTCTCTTTGAATTGTTTATTAATACAGCTGTTCCTTGCCTTTCAATGAATTACATCCATAGGTACCCATTTTAAGCTGGAAATTCTGCAATTCAAAACTGAATTTAATACACCTAGCTTTCACAGCTTACTCTATAGATCATCAGCTGTTTAATCAGATGATCCAGTGGCTGAATGGGAGTTGGAAGCTCACTGCTGATGCCCAGCATTACAAGAGAATATTATTTTACATATCACTAACCCAGAAAATGACCAAAACTCAAACTTCAAAATAGTTTCTAATGAATGCACATCAATTTTACACCATCCCATTTTTAAAAATTGTACACGAAACTGTCTTTAATCATGAACTATATTCACAAATTTAATAAATTTTTGTGTTGATTTTTGCTCTGACTTTGCTTAATTATCTATTTGAATCATGTCATTTTTTTCCTTAACCAAATTAAAGTGTTTTTAATTGTGTTGATTATTCAACTTCTGATTTTATTGACATCCATTTTGTTTTCTAAATTTGTGTCTTTTTCTTTTATTTTTCTTCCTTCTATTAATTTGAAGTTTATTTTATTTTTATATTTCTTTAAGATATAAATTTAAATTATTGATTTGTTATTTTTCTTCTTGCACAAGTTTTTACTGTCATGTAATTAAATGCTATTTTTGAAATGAATTCTACCAGTATGCATTTTTAAGCAAGTTTCTACCATTTAAATTGAGAATAAATAATTCCAGAAAAATAATTTTTTAAGATCTTGTTGTTTGTTTTCAGATTGTTCATAGCTTCTTCAACTGTCATATCCTTCATAACTACCTGATACCTAATTTGCTGGGTTTTGACCATTTGTTGTAAAAGGTATGATTAACAAATAAGATATATTTATTAAGATAACCAATATTTTGAAATATATATATTTACATTATGATATAATAACCAAAATCAAGCTGACTCATTAATCGCAATATATAGCTAAGTTTGTTAAAAGAAAGGATTTATCTTATTTTTATTTGAAAGGCTGAGGTACAGAGAAGAGACGCAGAGAGAGAAAGATCTTGCATCTGCTAGTTCACTCCCCAAATGGCTGCAATGGCCAGAGCTGAGCCTTTCCAAAGCTGATCCAAAACCAGGAGCTTCTTCCTGGCCTCCCACATGTGTTCTGGAGCCCAACGACTTGAGCTATCCTCTGCTCTTTTCCCAGGCAATAATCATGGAGTTGTATGCGAAGTGGAGAAGACGGGACTCAAACTGGGGCCCTTAAGGGAGGCCACTATGCTTCTGTTTCCTTCCCTGCTGATGTGCCCAGAGTAGTAACTGAAGATGGCCCTAGTACATGCACCTAGTTACCTGTGTGGGAGACCCACATGGGGTTTTGGACTCCTGTTTTCATCCCGGAACAGTCCCAAATGTTGAAACCATTTGGCCAGTAACGGAAAACTGTATCTCTAGCTCTAGCTCTAGCTCTAGTTCTTATCTCTCTAAAATTTGTCTCTGTATTTCCCTCCCTCTCTCTGTCACGCTTTAAATAAGTCATTTTTAAAATTTATTGCATAAATATATTTTAATATTTTGATATCAAGTGGTCTTTGTCACTGTTCAAGCTATTACCATTCTTAATTTCAGAGAAAAATACATGGATTTCATCATATAATCTCAGAATATGTTGTAGGATACTAATTCATTTTCGTAATCACTACTATAAATCAAAACTATAATAAAATTAGGAATAATTTCAAATTTTCATTTTGTTATCCAAGGTTTCATACTTTCTTTTTAATTTTTTTACCTTAGAACTTTATACATACAAATCGTTGCATTTTCTGTACTAGAAATTAACATATGTGCATTTGAAACTATTGATCAATTAATGCCAGAAAAGAGGCAATCTATCTAAAATTATTTTTGTATTCAGTAAATGTTTACTAATATTTGTGTGATCAGTCATAAATAACTTTATATAACATGCCAAAATATTTAAATATTTAGAGGTATATTTTAAAATTATCTCACTGCAGTTTCCTCAAATAAATCCTTTCATATTTTATAGAATACTATTATGAGCTTCATACAATTCAAGGATATTTTCTTACATTTTGGGAATCTAAGGTAGTATCCACTAAGCCACTAATGCCTCATACACATGTTTTTAATTGAGATAATCGTATGGTTTGTATTCTTATTATATATTATAAAGTAATACAGTTGCACATGTTTTCCTTTGACTTTGCCTTTTTGGAGATAAACATATTGCCAAAGTCAGTTTGTAAATTAAAAAATTAGCTCATCTTATGCAGGGAAAGGAAGTGAAGATTAGTTAAAAATACAAACTTAGTATAGTTATAACTAATTATAGGTACTTCACATTATTATGACAAGTATTTTCTTAAGATTTATCCTTTATCCACTCATCAACCATTTTCTTCACATGTTTTGATGTCTTCTATTTTTAAGGATTGTGTTCCTTTATCTCAGAACCTCACTTACAAAAATGAGATTATGTCCACAGAAACTGTCAGAAGCAGAGAATGACTGTGGAACCTTGGGATCATGAGAATCTGGCAGAAGCCAGCATTTCAAAATCTAGTTCAACTCCCTCAGAGAGGGAAAACAATCACTCAGTCATAGGCGAAACTAGATACTTGTTGACTGGTTACATCCTTTCTTTGCCAATGAGATAGTATCACTGATGAATTAGGGAACATTTGTGTTTGTGTCCTTTCCTTAATAAGTAAGAAAATCACATGTATATAGTGATTCAACAAATATTAGTGAAACACTTAAGCAATAGAAGGAGATTCGAATTTCTCTTTCCACTTCATTTGGAAAAATAATTTTAAAAACATCTTCACTGCTAGCTACACATTCATGTTCCAAATAAGCTTCTTTCAAAAAAAGAAAAATGAATCCCATTGCCAAGCCCACCAAAATCTATTAACTAGAGACTCTTCAAATTATGAATGTAAAATGATCATTTCAATTATGTCACTTGAAGTAGGACAAAAGAGAAACATGGCTTTGTTTTCTCCTTTTCCCAAGATATTCAAATGTTGCTTGGCTAATAAAAATGACAAATCCAAATTTATGAATGAGAATCGTCATGAAAGGGCCATTATGAATAGTTATTATTTGGAGGTTAGGGGTGAGCATGGCCCCTTCTTTGTGAACACAGGCCAATGTTTTTAAAATTACACATTGGGAATAATCTCTTAAGACTCAGTTTCACAATATTTTTGCATTCATTTAAAAGTGAAGTGTATTTTATTTGTCTCTTTGCCAATATTTTCAATTCTCCCTCCCAGCCTCCTGTCCTTTTTTTAAAGAGCCCCTTAGGATTGCTTTGATGCTCCTCAAATGGAAGATTCTACACCTCAGAACACACGAGATTGTCAGAATTGGACTGTTTCCCAGAATGAAACAGGTTGTTGGAGGGAGAACAATTTAAATAGAAATATATCCACTCCATCATAAGATGGCATTTCCTATCGTCAATATTTTCGAAAAAGTACTGGCAAGGAAAATATTTACAGTACCAAACTTGAATTACCAAGGCAAGCATCATAGCTTTCAGCAATAAAAATATCATCCCTTCTTTTTTAACAAGCTTTCCTTCTCAGTAGCACATTTTGGTGTAAAAATTTGTGGGTGAGCTAGTGTTCCATATAATAAAGAACAAAATGACTCAGAACTATGAATAAATCATCACTTTTATTTATTTAGCCCATTGGTCCTAATAACATAAATAACAAAAAATACCTATGCTCCTTTCTATGTGTCTAATTTTCTGCCTAATTTCAGCGAACACTCATATCACTTGATCAAATATTACAAAATAAATTGATGGTTGTAATTTACACTGATTCGTACAGGCTTCTATCCTCGGTGAGGGTGTATTTAGGGATAGATACTTGCCAATTTCTTTTAGGGCACTCCCAAACTTTTGCAGAGTGTTAAATTTTGTTAAACTAGAGGATGTAGTGAGTATAGGGCAAATGCGTATGGTGGACAAGGTATGACAATCCTAGATTCCAATTATGTCTCAACTTTGTTATTTCCTGGCTTCATAACTTTTGAAAACAACTTATTCTTTCTGGATTTCAGCTCAGCAGTGTGTGAAATAAGGATGCTAATATATTCAGCGTCTATCATATGACTTGATTTTGATGATTAAATGAGGTAGTGCATGAGAAAGTACTTCAATGTATGAAATAACTATTATTTAGTTACAAGACTTTAGTTGCATTGAAATTGCAATAAACAAAGACAATTTAAGAGGGAAAATGCCTTTAATCTCCTGAAAACAAATGGTAAATTTCACCAAAATCAATTGCTTTAGTGTTTTGCCTTTTACTTGCTGTACAAATGTTACTACTCTCTATCCACATTCTTACTCAAAAGACAGAAGTAATGTTTGTGACTCTCATAGGACAGTTTTTAAAATGGGAACTCAGAGAGCATATTGCACTGTATGAAAGGCACAATTTCAATGGTAAATCACTAATTAAGTTAACCCACCAGAGCTTTTATCCATATGACACTAGTAACAACAGGTTTTGTTAATAATTTCACAAAAGTTGTTAATTGCTTTGGTGATCTTACTGGAAGCCTCCGTTTTATATGTGTGTGCCTGTGTGATACTATTTAGAACAAATAAAATCATTGGGATTTCTGATCCTTAGTAGCAAGTGTCACACTGCCCTCTGCAGTCTTCAAAGTATGATCACATTTGTTTAGGATGAAGCAAATGTAAATACTCAACTGATTTTGAAAGATTAGAATTCAAGTACTGGGAAATTGCCTTTTAATTCACATTTTCAGTCTCATTTTTTCACCAATGTTCCAGTCATAATCACAAGTCTTTAGGAACCCGAATACCCCTGACACTTTCTGTTGTCTGGTCATTCCCATCTCGTCATACAGGTCATTGCTTATTGACAAATATTCTTTTGATTTTTTTTTTTAATTTTGAGATAAAATATTTTAAAATTTACTTTACAGTCAAAGATATACTGTGCTACTTGATAAGAGTTCCACAAACATAAAATTGAAAGACCACAGTTCAGCAAGAATATAGGGAAGTAGTTACAAACAATAAACAATTGAGACAACTCTATTTCACTCAAAAACAGTAAATTTTGAAACAGCTACAGATCATTAAAACTATAATAGAATTTCATTATTAACAATCTGTTTAGCAAAGTTTTCAAACAAAATTTGACAAAACACTATGCTGCAAAACTAATGCTAACAATCATTCTTTATTTGGTTTTGTTTTCATTTTTTAATTATAGCTCCCACATATAAGGAAACAATTGAAGAATTTGTGTTTGTGTCTAGTTTCTCTATGAACATTAAATTCTTTAATTGCAACCATTTTGATGCAATTGACCAAGTTTCATTCTTTTTATAAGAGGAATAACTTTCCATTTCTCTGTATATATATATATATATAATAGCATTTATATATTTATATATATAAATCATCAAATGAATGGATAAGGTGATATATAAAGAAAAGGATATATATAATATCACTTTCTTTATCCATTCATTTGATGATATATATAAATATTTATATATAAATTTATAAGTTATATATTCATATATGTAATATGTATATATATATCACTTTCTTTACCCATTCATTTGATGATGGATACCTTTGTTGTTCCCAAACATAGATTATTCTGAACAGTGTTATAAATATTATGATGCAGGTATCACTGATCCTTACCTTATTTTCAGACACAGCCTGTCAAATTGCTAACACTCCATTAGGAATCTCCGAGTAACTCCACTTATTAAACCCTTTCTTTCCTATAATCTTATAGAATATACTTTTAATGGTATATTGTACTTATTTCATTGTAACTTTTATTAGTAAATGCATAAATGTCTAGGTCCTCTTACTTTGCCATAGGCCTTAGATGAATGAGAAAATGAAATGTAACCTTCAGAATACTTAACATAATAAGGATTGAGTAAATTTTGCTGAAAAAATGATCATTGGATTAGATGATTGGATGTGTTTACACAGAAATTTTACTTAAAAGAGAATCTCAGTATCTATTATGCAACCTAGTGTGTCATATAAATATTATGGTATTAGTATTTTGTCCCCCAAAAGATCCTTTCCACTTCTAGGCCAACAAAATGAAGATTATATGTGATGGAATCCCTCAGTACTCTTCCAAATGGACTAAAACTTGAAAGAATGAGTCATTCTGGTCTCTGCCTTCAAGGATCCAAAAGTTCATTATCTCTTTTCAGAAAGCACAATAAAGTTACTGAGGTGTTAGCTTATTAGAGGATCTCATTTCCAGGCAGTAGCATATTTAGTCTCAGAATTTTAGTTAAAGTTTATTGTCCAACATCATGGTTCAATGGTTAAATCTTCACGTTGCAAGCATCAGCATCCCATATGGCAGCCGCTGGTTCATGTCCTGGCTGCTCCACTTCCCATGCAACTCCCTGCTTGTTTGTTTTTTGCTTCTTTTTTTTTTTTCCATTTTGTTTTCCAATTGACCCAGATATGTTCCGTCCTTGTGGGAGCCCAGATCCATGCCGAATTATTACCCTTTTTCAAATGCACCCAGTCAGATTGTAATTGTATTATTCCTTCTCTCAAGGAATGTATACTTCAATGGAATAGAATGTGAAATATAAATACATAATTATAATACATGAGGGCATGCTTTGTAACATTTAAAGGCTATAGATTACGGGATCATAAAGGTGATAATTGGCTTGGTCCTGAAGATCAATGAGATGAAACATTTGATTGTAAACATGAAAAAATGTGATGCATAGTTTGAAAAAGGACTAAAGGAAACCTAGAGTTATCTAACTTTACTCTTCTATATATGTGCATTCAATACTGTCAGTACTGTTTATTGAAGAGAGTATCCTGTCTCGAATGATGTTCTTGGCACTTTTATTAAAAAACAATTGACTGACATTCCATAATGTGTACTGGTGTTGTCGCAACCAAACCCGGCTCAACCCACACTTTGTTCTGGTGATCGGATTTGCCAGTGGATGACATGAACTGATTCAGCCTGGTCTGCCCCTGACCCATGCCAAATGTGTGCCAGTGGGAAACTTTCCATGGCCTATTCTGGGCTATTTCCTATCATGCTTCTTGCGCTTACCTGCAGGGACTGTGTCCTGCCAGAGGAGTTGCCCAGGCTCCTCCATCAGAACCCCTCCCAATGCCAGATTTTGCGCATGCCAGGGGGTCCTTGAGCCAGCCCTACTCAGTTCACCTCCTGTCCTAGCAGGAACAGTGGCTTTTCCTGGCTGGCTTTCACCCCATTCTGGTTCTTGTTGTTGGATGTTTCAGCCCAGCCATGGCTCGTCCATACCCACATAGAGCTCACAAATGGTTCAGTAGGGGGTTGAGACCCAGCCTAGTCAGTCCCACATCTACCCTGGTTCTCCATGACACCAGATGGTGTTGGGATCTGAACTGGCCTGGTGCATCCAATCCCAGCCCACACTAGTGCCTCGGGTGACTGCAACTGTTTCCTAGATAGAACGCAGCCCCCATTCCAGCACACAAGCCCCTTAGTGGGAACCTCAACCCTGTTGGACCCTTGTCCAACTAGGGGAACCAGTACACATTATGGAATGCCAGGGTGAGGTTGCCTGTACTGGATTTGACTGCAGCACCCAACCAGCACACGTAAGATCCAGGAAGGGAGGGACAGAGCTGGCAGGGGGATTAAGGGGCTGGTCCCCTTGCCGGACAGCTACTCCCACTTTAGAGCGTGGGCTGGGATGAGGACAGACCAGACTAAGCGAGGCTGCAACACCTGTGCGCTGCATGGGGACTAGATCAGGGAAAAGCCAGGCTGGGCTGATTATTCTTGCGGGTGCAAGCATGAATTAGAGCGGGTGAGGGATGTTTGGGCTTGGCCGCAGCATCAGCTGGCAGAAGCTGGCACTGGGGACTAATTCTGTCAAGTCAAATCACAGAACCACCTAAAGAGTGCATAAACCGGGACTGAGAGAGACCTGGGAGGGAAGAAGTGGGTTCCCCCTTCCTGGGTCACTAGTCCCGCGGGAAGGCATGAAAACTAGGATGGGGGCTGGGGTGGCTAGACAGAGAGGCACTCAACAACATCCGTGAGGGCTGGATGGTTGAGTTGGTCAGATGGAACTAAGCTTTAATACCCATTGACAAGTACAAGAGCCAAATGGGATGGGGGACAGACTGGTCTACTGCTACACATACTGGCAAACCAGGGTAGGGGGTGGGCCTGGTGGGGATTATTGTGGGTCGCCCTGACTAGGCTGCAGCTCCCACTGGTTGATGTAAGGGCCGAGTATGTGCTGGGCAGAACCAGACTGGACTGCAACACCCATTGGTTCCAGTGCAACTCGGGACTGAAAACAGAACCAACCCAGCAATTGCAACCACCAGCTGATCGGGGTGATGGACTGTGCCGGGCCCTGTGCTTGCTAGAACATACAAGAATCTGGTCTAGGAATACCTCAAGGTTTCTTTGGATATCTCCCCAATCGAACTGCTGGACTCAGAACTCTAACCAAGAAAAGACAGAAGACAGAACAGGCCAATCATTCATCTCAGCTATATGTTGGCAGCGAAATATGGGGCAAACAGAGACTTTATGATGGACCATATCAATCAGTGGACGACCTCATCTAGCGAAACTGGCAGCGATTCATAACTGGAGAACTATTAACTCCACTTGAGCAAATATCTCAGAGCATGCCCCACATCCAGGACTTGGGGTGGGCGGGAAACCGGGTGGGACTTCTCCCTCAATATCCCCCTTTACCTCAGATACATGATGGAAACAATATGGACATAATAGTATTACCCACTTCCCTATACCCCCTGAACCTTTTTTTTTAACTGCAATTAACTATGTAAAGATTGTCAACAACAATAAAATAAAATAAAGTAAAATAAAATAAAATAAAATAAAATAAAATAAAATAAAATAAAATAAAATAAAAACAATTGACTGAAATGTATGGATTAATTTCTGCACTCTCTGTTAAATTTTGTCTACTGCTGATTTGCCGGGTTGTATCCCAATACTAGGCTGGTTTAGTTACTACAATTTTGTAGTAGGCTTTTAAATCAGGTATTGTGATGTTTTCAGTTTATTTTTTGTTTGGGAACACTTTGAATAATTTTAGTCTTCCAAATTCCAGGTGAATATTAGGCTTTTTTTTTCTAATTCTGTAAATAATTCAGTGATATTTCCATAGACATTGTTTTGAATCCACACACTGGTTTAGATAGCATTAACATTTAACTATATCAGTTCTTCCAATCCATGAGCAAGCAATTGTGAAGCTAGATGCATAGATATCAACATAAAGGATTAGGAAATATGAATAAGCAGGGAAGCATTACACCTTCAAAAATACAGAAGTGCTTAAGAAATAGAAGCTAATCTGAAGGAAATCTGTGAACTATCTGAAAATTTCTTCAAAATAGTAAGGCTTTGTTATTCGGGTTGTCAAAAATCATTGTCTATGCCAATGTCTTAGATTCTTTCCCCTGTGTTTCCCTCTAGTAATTTCATAGTTTTATGTCTTAAACCTAGATCTGTGCTCCTTTTGCATTGATTTTTGTATGGGCTGTAATATGAGTATTCTCCCATAATCTCTCTTTATATCATTTACTGAAGAGATTGTTCTTTCTCCAGAGAATATTACTAACAACTTTATTAAAGATAAAATCTCCTAGCTGTGTGTAATTTTTATCAGGGGTTTATATTCTGTTCCTTGATTTACTTTCATATTACTGTTCTACTATGTCATCTATCATTTTGAAATCTGTTGTGGTGCTGATTTTACCTTTATTTTTTGTGATTTTTTTTTCTTTAGGCCAGCAGAATATATTTTTTTTATTTCCCTGGTAACTTTGTTTTCAACTGTGAAGAACTCTATTCATATTTTGACATAGATTTCAATGAATCCATAAATCACATTGGATAGTGTACATTTTTCTTATTTATTCCAACTGAAAAATGCCGGAGGTCTTTCTCTTTTCTTAATTTTGTTACAAGTTCTTCATGAGCAATATCATTCTTGGTATACAAAAATAATGATGATTTTTGCTTTTGATTTTGTACCCTGAAACTGCAGTGAACACACATGTTCTAGTAGTATCTTGGTGGAGTCTTTTGATTGCCCTATATACAGACTGATGTCATCTGCATTATGAATAATTTGATTTTCTCTCTCAGTATTTGTATGCCTTTGATTACTTTCTCTTTCCTAATTGCTCTGAGTAAAACTTCTAGAACTAGATTGAATAAGAGTAGCAAGAAATGATGTTCTTATTGGCTTCGAGACCTTAGTGGAAATTCTCTCCACATTAACATATTCAATATAATGCTGACTGTGGATTTGTCATGTTAAGACTTTGTTTTGTTGAGGTTTGTTGTTTTTATGCCTGGTTTGTTCAAGGCATATTAAATTATTATTATGAATCAATCTATATTCTATTAGGTGCTTTCACTGCATCTAATGAGAGAATCATTAGTTTTAATATATGAATTTTTTTCTTTACCTTTTAATTTCCTCAGCAATTCATTCTTCTGAGATGCTGGGATCACAAGTAGAGGCTTAAACTTCCAAAATTCTGAGTTACTGATGGAAAGCAGGCTGTTTTTTGTGCCAGCTACCTATGAGTTCTCTTTGGCTGGTTACTTCTTAGGCCTGTGGGCAGACTTCTCAGTCCCTGATGAATATATGGTTCCCTACCCAGCCTCAAGAAATGAGAAAAATAAAAAATAATGTCCACATTTTATGTAATATCATTGACCAACCTAACATAGAGGCCTCAGGTGTTTCTGAAGCCATGGTAAGAATCGATTAGAAGACCTATTCAGTGAAATAATAATGGAAAATTCCTATGGAATGAATAAAGAAGGGGGTATCCATATACGGAAATAACATGGAACTCCTAATAGACACAACCAGAAATGATTGCTTCAAAAACCCCTCACAGCAAACAAACAATCATACAAACTAAAAAAAACCTAAAATAAATAGACAAACAACAAAAAGTAGAGCTTGAAATCTGACAGGAAAGAGCTGGCGTGGATTGGCTCATGCCTCACTGGGTGGGACACAAAGATTAGTTACTCCTCACCATGGTGTTGAGGATTTTCCTGCACACCCCCCCAAAAAAAATGTTCTGCACCTTAATTGTCAACAACTTTCTTGTTAGAGTTGCAAGCCAGTCTAGATTATCCTAAAATCTGCCAAGATCAGCAAAATTATACTTCAACACAACAAATGGCTAAATACTAAAATGAAATAGACACGAGACAGCTGAATGGTACCCTATAGCCATTTTAAGGTATATAGCAGCCGGTCCGGTCCTGTATATAAACTAAAATTGAAATGTCAATGAGCTAATCATAGGTTGTGGTTAGGACTTGCTTTTTTTTTTTTTTTTTTTAACATACTGGTTACACAAAACCATGTCAATTCCATAATATTGTTGCAAATTGCTGTTGATGTTATATTGGGACTCTTAATTGACTGGGATGATATTCTACCATCTCTAACTTTGGACCAGAAATGGTCTCCCCAAGAAACTGTTCAACTCATCTGGACAATAAGTAGCTGGACTCTATGCTTGGTATACGTTTGCAAGGAAAGAATCTTGATTGAATTTGAACTGTAATACTGCATCAAGGTGGAGGAATCCACCAGGAGGGAGGGGAGGAGGAGGGGTGGGGGATTCCTAGAGCCTATGAAACTGTCACATAATGCAAAATAATTAATAAAAAAAAGATACTTTAGAGTCAAATTTTTCACACTAAAATACAAACAAAATTCTACAATATGCATGACTGAAATGGCAGGTTACCTTTAGAGGATTTCTCACTATTTTCTCATCAAAAACACTATAGACTGTGAGGGAATGGAAAGTCATAGTCCAGACTTTAAAAGAAAGAATTTGCCAACCCAGAATACTATACCCAGCAAGGCATTCATTTATACATGAACGTGAAATAATGGCCTTCAAAAATAAACAGAAATTGAAAGACTTTTCCACCACCCATCCAGAAATACAAGTGATGCTTAAGAATGTGAAGGGATATTGAAAATAGTAATTACAGTAATGGAAGGATGTAAAGGTTTAAAAAAATCCCCTAATAAAGGCACAAAGGAAATGCAAAGCAAACAATGAGCATATTTATGAAAAAAAATCTTTCAATAATAACCCTGAGTACAAATGACCTGAACTCTTCAATGAAAAGATACAGGTGACTGAATGGTTAAAAATAAGACCCATCGATATGCTGCCTGTAGGAAACACATCCCAGCAGCCATACACATAGACTGAAAGTGAAAGGTTGAAAAATGGCATTCAATGCCAACAGAAAGGAAAAAGAGGCAAGTGTAGCCTTTCTAACAACAGACAAAATAGAGTTGAACACAAAAACTACGAGAAGAGGCAAAGAAGGACATTACATAATGATTAAGAGATCGATTCAACAAGAAATGACTATAGTAAGTATATAGGAACTTAGTGCCAGGGCACCAGGATCTGTACGTAAAAATTAATAATAAATCTGAAGGGAGAAATAGGCTCCAATACAGTAATAATGGGATATTTCAATATTCCACTCTAATCCCTGGACAGGTTGACTAAACATAAATTCAACGAAGAAACAACAGAGCTAATTTATATCATGGACCAAATTTTTACACAGACTCACACACATGTAATAGATATAGGTAGAACGTCATCCTGCAGTTTCAGAATGAGCATTCATTCTACAGAATGAAACTGGAAAATAAAAATTCAAGAAATTTTAGAAACCACGCAAACACACGGAAATTGAAAAACACTCTGCTGAACTGACAGTGTGTCATACAGAAAATTAAAAGAAAAATTAAAAATTAAAAAATTCCTGGAAATAAAGACAACAACACAACATATCAAAATTTATAATTTATAGCAAAAGCAGTGTTCAAAGAGAAGATTATAATAATTAGTGACTATATTAAATCATAAAATGATCAAATGAATGATTTAACATTGCTTCTCAAGAACTGAGAAAAACAATAAACCAAATCCAAAGTTAATAGAAAGAAATAATTAAAATTAGAAAATAACCAAAAATCCAAGCAAATAAATCTGATACATAAATTCAGTAAACTGCATAGATGGTTTCTTGAAAAAATAAATAAAATTGATATAAATAAAATGGATACATCATTGTTTCAACTAACAAAAAAAATTGAGGGAAAAGTCCCAAATTAATAAAAAGAAAGACAGCAAAGGATACCACATATACAACAAACAACCATTAAAAATTACTGCAAACAAGTTACATAGCAACATACCAGAAAATCTAGAAATTGACAGATTTTTGGACATATAAAATCTACCCAAATTGAGTCATGATGATATCAAAACAAATACAAAAAACACCTAAGACAGATTGAGTCAGTGACAAAAACCCTCCTAACTAAGAAAAGTCCAAAACCAATGGTTTCACCACTGAATCTCTCCAACTTTTCAAGAAGATATAATTCCAGTTCTTCACCATTCAATGAAATTCCAGCTTTGCTTTTTTGAGGCCAGCATCACCACTATCATCATAAATCAGAAGAAAAATTATAAAGATAGAGAATTATAGATCAAAACCTGTGATGAACACAGATGAGAATGTGCTCAATAAAATACTAGATAATTGAACCCACCAACAAATCACAATGATCATTCTCCTGGACCACACAGGGTTTATACCCAACATGTAAGGGTAGTTCAACATACACAAATCAATAAAAGTCCATACCATGGTAACAGGCTGAAGAATAAAAACCATATTATTATCCCAATATATGCAGAGAAATGATTTGACAAATACCGTATCAATTCATGTTGAAAATCTTAGATAAACTAGATATAGAATGCACATTCCTCAACACAAACAAGACAATATCTGAAAATTCAGTTGCCAGCTTGATACTGAATGGGAAAAAGTTGGATCCACTTCCACTAAAATCCTAAACCAGACAAGAATCCCCACTCTAAACACTGCTATTCAGTACAGTCCTGGAAGTTTTAGCCAGAGCCATTATCAAAGAAAAAGAAAGCAGAGTATACAAATTGAAAAACAGGAAATCAAGCAATCTGTGTTTTCAGATGATGTTATCCTCCATGTGTAAGAACCAAGATTCTACTAAGGCACTGAAGAAAACCATAAGAGAGTTTGTGGCCTAGCACAAAGGCTCAATGGCTAATTCCTCACCTTGCAAGCACTGGGACTCCATAAGGGCACTGGTTCATTTCCTGGCTGTCCGAATTCCCATTCAACTCCCTGCAAAAGCAGGATAGGATGGCCCAAAGTCTTGAGACACTGCATACATGTGGGAGACCCAGAAGAAGCTCCTAGCTCCTGACTTCGGATCAGATCAGCTCCTGTCATTACAGCCATGTGGGGAATGAAACGGCCATCTTTCTTTCTATCTCTCCTTCTCTTTGTAAATCTGATCTTCCTTTCCAATAAAAATAAATAAATCTTAAAAAAAGAAACTCATAATAGTGTTTGGTAAATTTGCAGGATATAAAATCAACATAGAAAAACCAATGGCCTTTTTGTACATCGACAGTGCCATGGTTGAGAAACAACTTAAGAACAGTCCCATTCACAATAGTTTCACAAAATACAAATGGCTTGGTATAAATCTAACCAAGGATGAGAGGGAAATCTTTGATGAAAATTGCAAAACATCGAAGAAACTAATATAGAAAGACACAAAAAATATAGAATAATCTGCCATGATCATGGAATGGTAGAATTAATATCACCAAAATGTCCACATTACCAAACATAATTTACAGAGTAAATGCAATCACAATCAAAACACATATGAGATTCTTCTTGGATAAAAAAAAAAAAAAACCCTGATGTTAAAAGTCATATGGAAATACAAGAATGGCTATAGCATTCTTTTTTTTTTTTTAAGATTTATTTTACTTTTGTTATAAAGTCAGATATACATAGAGGAGAGAAAGAAAGGAAATCATCTATTAACTGATTCAGTCTCCAAGTGACCACAATGGCTGGAGTTGAGCCAATCAGAAGCCAGGAACCTCCTCCAGGTCTCCCACACAGGTGCAGAGGGTCCCAAGGCTTTTGGCCGTCCTCAACTGCTTTCCCAGGCCACAAGCAGGGAGCTGGATGGGAAGTGGAGCTGCCGGGATTAGAAGTGGTGCCCATATGGGATCAAGGTGAGTGCAAGGCAAGGACTTTAGTCACTAGGCTACCATGCTGGGCCCTAGCTGTAGCATTCTTAAACAACAAAAAGAAACCTGGAAGCACTACAATACCAAACTTCAAGATATACTACAGATATCATAATCAAAACTGCCTGGTGCTGGAACAAAACAGACATGAAGATTAATGGAACAGAATAGAAATCCCAGAAATAAATTCACATGTCTATAGACAAGAAATATTGTCCTTTCCAGGAAGAAAGGGCTGTTTGTTTTCTTTTTTTTTTTTTTAAATCAAACCATAAAACAAGACCCTTACCTGAAAAGCCATATACAGAAATTAACTCTATTTGGGTCAAAGACCTAAAACTATGATCTCATTCCATCAAATTATTAGTGGAAAGTATCAGGGATGTTCTTCAAGGCATAGGCATTTACAAAGACATATTGGAAAGGATCCCCAGAAACAGAGGCAATTAAAATAAAATAAACAAATGGGATTGTATCAGCCTAAAAAGATTCTGCATGCATTGCAATCTGTCAACAAAGTAAAGAGGCAACCAACACAGTTTGAGAAACTATTCACAAGCTATACAATTGATAGAAGATTAATATCTGGGATCTATAAACAGAAGAAACTCAGCAACAGTAAAATAAGCAATTCAGTTAAGAAGTGGACAAAAGTAATGAAAAGGTGTTTTTCAAAGGATGGCATTCAAATGGCCAACAGATATAAAAAACAATTCTCAGGTTCACTAGCCTTCAGAGAAATATAAATAAAACCACATGAGGTTTAACCTCATCTCAGTTAGGATGGATATCAGACAGAAATCAGAAAACAATAACTGCCAACAAGAATGTGAGGAAAAGATACCCTAATCCACTATTGGTGGGAATGTAAACTAGTGCAACTATTATGGAAGACAGTATAGTGATTCCTCAGAAATCTAATAATAGGTCTACCATATGATTCAGCCATCCCAGTGCTGGAAATTTATTCAAACAAAATGAAATCAGCGTATGAGAGAGTTACCTGTACCTCCATGTTTATAATAGTTCAAATCATAATATCTAAGATATGGAATCAACCCGGATGTCCATCAACATAACTGGATAAAGAAAATGTGATACATATACAGAAGGTGGCTAGGAACTCGCATTTACTTTTAACATATTGGTTACTCATTACTATGTCAATTAATTCCATAATGATGTAAATTTTTGCTGATGGTATGTTGGAGCTTTCAATTGACTGGGATGATACTCTGCTGGCTCTGTCTTCAGACCAGAGAGGGTATACCTAAGAAACCGAGGAACTTGACTGGACAATAAGATGCTGGACTCTATGTTTGGTATATGCTTGCAATGGGGGAATCTCAACTGAACTTGAGCTGTGGTTATGTAACAAGGTGGAGGAATCCACCATGGTGGGAGGGTTTGGGGAGGGGAGGGGAGAACCCAAGTACCTATGAAACTGTGTCACATAATACAATGTAATTAATGAATTAAAAATAATAAATAATAAAAAAAGAAAAAAAATTGTATCATTTGCAACTAACTGGATCCAAAGTAGAAACCATTAAGCTTAGTGAAGTAAGCCAGTCCCTAAAGCAAATATCATATGCTTTCTCTGATCTATGGCAAATAATATACAGAACAGAATAACTGTAATCTCTGTAAGATTTACAATCTGGGATTTGATTAGTGTTAGGACTTTCGTCTATACTCCTGAAGAATAGTATGATTTTTAATTTATTTTATTTTACTTCTACTTGCTTTTTCGTCATGATATCTTTACCTATTGAAGTGTTGAATTTATAATTTTGGAATGAAAGGGAAAATATACCATTGTAATAACTTGAAAAAAAAAGAGAGATGAGATAGAGAAGAGGGAGGGAGGGAGGGAGTAGCCCTTATGCTTCTAAATCTGTCATTAAATATGTGAAATCTATTCATTTTATATGAATAGATAATCAGTAGCTTAAAAAAAGAAAGAAGGGTGGGGATGTGTACCTGCTTCACAGTTCCAGATGTGTGCACTGCCCCCTGCCAAGCCACCAGCCCTGACTCAAAGTTAATGAGTAGCATAGATTTATCCTTTCAACAGAATCACAGAATCATGTGCTCCCATGCAATTCGCAACTCAGCTGCTGCCATCAAACCTTTGCTTATCTCATCTCAGTAGTCATCCCCAGCCGATCCTGGCCACCTTCAAAATGGCAGCCTTACTCTTTGGAAGAGTCGGAGAAAGGAACATGGCTCCTCCCACGTGGCTACCCAATGAATCTTTCCCTTGCTCCTGGCCCCTGTCAAGGCCCAGGCAATGTGATCCATGAGATTCTATGCCAGGCAATGCCGCAAGTGACTTTGGCCACATGTTCTGCTGCTGGCTTTTTTCTCTTGATTTGTTATCTTTCCCAGTCCCCAGCATGGTGTTTCTTGAGGTGTTGATGAGCTGCAGCTCACTCCCAGCTGTTTCACACATCTGTCAGTAAACAGCATTTCTGAACAGTCCTCTTGTCACAGAGCTTCCATTTTTCCCTTCCTCTCTCCCTTCTTCCCTCCCTCCCTTCCTTCCTTCTTTTCTTTTATTTCCTTCCTTTCTTCCTTCCTTTTTTTTTTACAACGTGGAAAATGGTTTCTGTTGAGTGATGGTTATATTTGTAAAATTCTTTGTTTTTTTAGTTTATTTATGATACAGTTCCGTAGGTGAAGCGATTTCCACCCTCTGATTCCCCTCCTGATTTCTCCTATATTATTACAATAATATAGTCCTTCAAAACCAGTCATAAACCCATGAACATATTGTCATCTAGAGGAACTATATAATAGAAAATATCATATCAGTAAGTGAAAATATATTGCCGTATGCATCTCTACTCCCGAATCAAACTGGACTCCCAATGAAACTGTTAAAAATATCTTGACAATCGGATGCTGGACTTTATGTTATTGTTTATACCTACAATGTCATGAAACAATTAAACACCATAGTGATGGACTTTCAGTGTTTTCTTTTCTTTTTTTTTTTTTTTTAAAGATTTATTCATTTTATTACAGCCAGATATACACAGAGGAGGACAGAGAGGAAGATCTTCCGTCCGATGATTCACTCCCCAAGTGAGCCACAACGGGCCGGTGCGCACCGATCCGAAGCCGGGAACCTGGAACCTCTTCCGGGTCTCCCACGTGGGTGCAGTGTCCCAATGCATTGGGCCGTCCTCGACTGCTTTCCCAGGCCACAAGCAGGGAGCTGGATGGGAAGTGGAGCTTCCGGTATTAGAACCGGCGCCCATATGGGATCCCGGGGCTTTCAAGGGGAGGACCTCAGCCGCTAGGCCATGCCACCGGGCCCAACTTTCAGTGTTTTCTTTTGCTTTGCAGACAATTTGTTAAGAAGCTCTCTGGAAAAGTACTCCTTCCTTCATTCTTTTCATATCCCAAGGTAGCCAAAGTTAGTGTGGCTGTCCTCAATTCAACCATATTGGATCCTCCTCTAAAAGTTTTTGTTTATCTTTCCTTTGTGAAAAATAACTCTGCTTGGCAAAATATTATGGATTTGCATTTTTTTCAAAACTTGGACTGTATCTTCCAATTGTCCAATCTGCACATTTCACTTTCAGGAATCCGCCGTCAATATAGTGAAAGGTCTTTCAAATTAGCCTGGCAGTTTTCTCTTGCAAATTTTAGAATTTTTTTTTGATATTGTACTATTGAAAAGGTGATTATAGGGACCGGCAGCGTGGCCTTGTGGCTAAAGTGCTTGCTGTGAACACGCCAGGATCCCATATGGGCGCCACTTCTAATCCCGGCAGCCCTGCTTCCCATCCAGCTCCCTGCTTGTGGCCTGGGAAAGCAGTTGAGGATGGCCCAAAGCCTTGGGACCCTGCACTCACATGGGAGACCTGGAAGAGGTTCCTGGTTCCCAGCATCGGATCAGCGTGCACCGGCCCGTTGCGGCTCACTTGGGAAGTGGATCATTGGAAGAAGGATCTTCCTCTCTGTCTCGCCTCCTCTCTGTATATCTGAGTTTGTAATAAAATAAATAAATCTTTAAAAAAAAAAAAAAGAAAATGTGACTATAAAGGGTCATGGCTAGGTTATTTTCTGCTCATGTGATTTGGAGTCGTATGATGCTTTCATATGTGCATTTCCATGTCTTCCTCCAAATGAAGGAATTTTCCCCGTACTTGTTCATTGAATAGATTCATAAAGTGGCTGTTTTTCCCATTAATACGGGAACTCCCCAAACATTACTTTCATTCTCCTTAAGTTTGTTCTCCTTCTCCTTTATATTTTTGTCTCACAGACATTTAAAAAAAAACCCTGCTTTTTTATTAATTATTTTGCATTATGTGACAGTTTCATAGGCTCTGGGAATCCTCCACCCCTCCCCACGCCCATCCCCCCTGGTGGATTCCTCCACCTTGATGCAGTATTACAGTTCAAATTCAATCAAGATTCTTTCCTTGCAAACATATACCAAGCATGGAGTCCAGCTACTTATTGTCCAGATGGGTTGAACAGTTTCTTGGGGAGACCATTTCTGGTCTGAAGTCAGAGCTGATATAATATCATCCCAGTCAATTAAGAGTCCCAATATAACATCAACAGCAATTTGCAATATTATGGAATTGACATGGTTTTGAGTAACCAGTATGTTAAAAAAAAAAAAAAAAAAGCAAGTTGTTAACCACAACCTATGATTAGCTCATTGACATTTCAATTTTAGTTTATATTCAGGACCGGCTGCTATAAGACCCAATTTTTTTTCCTCTACTTGATCTAGTCCGCTGATAAAGCATCCCACTATATTTTTTCATGAAATGTTGAATTCTTCATTTCTAATATTTCTGGGTGATTACTATTAATACCTATTTTTTGCAGAATTTCTCATTTAGATAATGTACTTATTTACTAATTTTGTTTAATTACTTATATTGATTATCTGATATCTCCTTAGGTAATATTGTAATCATTCTTTTCCATTTTTATAAAACATCTCAATCATCCTTCCTTCATGGTCTGATATTAAATCACTGTTCTGTTCTCTTTGGGGATATCCTATTGCCTTGATGTCTTTTGTTTTGTTCATCCCTAAACCGATTTTGTTGTACCTGTGGAAATCAGTAGTTTCTGTCACTTTTACAGGATTATTTTCATTGACTGATGATATTTCCCTGAGGAAATGTGTTTGAGAATTGGCTTGTTAGACTAATTTGGATTAGTTTGGGTTGGATTTCACAATGTAGTCTCCCTTATCCTTTTAATGTTATAGTTTATTGTAGCAATAGTGGATATTCTGGATATTTCTGGGGCCCAGTGCAATTGCTGGGATCCCTGTCATGCAGAACTCCAGCCACCTCATGTCATAGAAATTAGAATCAGCTATTTCTCAGGTAGTAACAGTAGTCTCTACTACAGGTGTTACAAGTGGGCCTGGTATATAAACATTCAGAAATTACCCAAGTCAGGAGGTAAAGTTGCATAAACATTGGTTCTAGTATAAGGTTGGGTTCATTGACTTCTAACCTCTATCCAATTCCAGAGTCCCAAGAGTAGCACTCATGTTTGTGTGTTGGGGGTAGGGGGGTGGGGAGGGCAGATGGGAGAATGGAGGCAGGGTCCCACCGATGCTGTCTAAAACAGTCACTGAATCCCAGGTGGTTTTCACTCTGGGATGGCAGAACAAATACTCCCAGGCCACTCCAGACTACATGCTGAACTGAGTCAGGTGTAGGAACTCTAGCTCAGAGGCATGAGTGAAGAGCAGTGCAATTTCCTTGGAAGATCATAGAAACATGGAAGCTTCTTTGAAATTATTTGGAGTTCAGTGCAATATTACCCCAGAAAACCTATATAATGATACAGTATTTCAGAAGCATCCTGAAGAAAATGAAGGCAAAAGTCATTTAGAAACCTGAAGGATACAGCAAGGGAAAGACCCCAAGATTTCAATATGATTAAATAACTTCAAAGTGTGCTTGTATATCTGAGAGTAAAAGGGGATGTGGTAAAAAACAAAATCAGAGAATTGAGTAAGGGTCTGATCACACAGGGCCTTGTAGACCATTGTAAGGGTTTAAGTGAGTTATAAAATCTTCATTATATTTTAAGATTTCTCTATTTTGTGTGATTATGTGGGGAGCATTGTTGAATTCAGGGAAACCAAATATGAGACAGTAGCTTTGATGAAAAAATGCAGATGATAAAAACTGTAAGATAATGGGTTGATGAGAAATCGTCCAATTGTGATTATCTTTAGATGACAGAAATGCAAGAAATAGGTTAAGGACTTAATATGAGGCTGAGAAAAAAATGAGTCAACACTGTTGCTCCAAAGTCTGACCAAATGAAAGACTTAGTTTATATTTGTGGGAATTAGAAGTAC
The DNA here is from genome assembly GCF_030435755.1 of Ochotona princeps. Classification (NCBI taxonomy): domain Eukaryota; kingdom Metazoa; phylum Chordata; class Mammalia; order Lagomorpha; family Ochotonidae; genus Ochotona; species Ochotona princeps. Next base: position 50,698,580 of record NC_080865.1, read on the forward strand.
AAGAGGTAAAATATATTTGTGATAGTTAATTTTTGTATTAAACATCTTTTGTATACTCATATCAGGAACCTTGTTGACCATTGACTGCCCCTCTAGAGCCAGTCAGTTCCTCATATGAAGAGAAGCTCTTCAAGTACAAATAAAACAAATCCAGAGTGCAAATCTTTAGCCACTTTGATTATTTAGCATACAGAAGGCTATTTTTCATTCTCTGTCCTCTTTGTCTTTGTAACTCTGAATTCTAAATAAATAAATAAATCTTCAATAGCTGTGATCTCATGACCTTTTGTCTTTGTCATTCCTTAATTACAATAAAACTTATAGTCTAAAACCATCAGGAATTAAATTTTGTATTAAATTAATTTGTGGAGAAATTGGAATACTTGTACATAATTAATATAACGTATGATGATGCATTCACTATGGAATACAGCATGCAAGTTACACAAATATTTTACTCAGAATTGCTATATAGTCTAGCAGTCTCACATGTGAGTATCTACATGAAAAAATTAAATCAATATTGCTAAAAAATATTAGCATCCACATGTAAACAGCCATTATGTGTAAGTAATGTAAATTGTCACCATCCGACTGGTGAATAAGGATAGCGTGATGTATATATACACAACACACACTCGTCATTCTTTTCAAGAAGAAAATATTGTCATTTGTGACAACAACACGGAAGTACCTGGAGGCCATTTTCTTAAGTGAATTAAGCCATGTATTCTAAGAAAAGTGCATATAATTTTATATGTGAAATGCAAAAATATATAACTCAGAAATTGACAGTATAGTGATAATTAATAAGGACATATTGTTTTATGGGACGGAAAGGGAGATACTAATAAAAAGAAAAGTTTTGCCAGGAGAAACAAGTTTGAGAAAGTTATTATATGACATAGTAGCATATTATAGTATGTTATAACAGCTTATGGTAACATTATATTATTTTTTATCTTAAACTATCATAATTATGTAACACTTTTTCTTCAAAAAATGTCAATATAAGGAAAAATTAAAGACATGGTTGTCGTTTTTTTTTTTTTTTTTGGTGTATTCCTGAAGCAAAATATGGATATTGATTTTAAGTATTATTACCAACAATTGGTGAGTATGTGAGGAAATACATGTCAAATATTTTGATTAGCCTTTACATATGTGTATATATGTCAAAAGATAATGTTGTATATGAAAATTGTATTTCCTGTTTATTTATTAATTAAAATTATGAAAATGGAGAAAATACAAATCTATACCTCACTAGTTGGAAAAATTTTATTAAAAGCCAAACAAATCAAATTATCAATCTAAACACTAAGCCTATTTTCTGATCTTCTTATGAAAATGAGCTGACAAAACTAAGAACTAAAATTACTAAGCTTGTATACTTTGTAAACTATTGATATGGTGCAATAAATACATTAGAATTTGCTCTAAACACTTAACTGCTTTATTTCAAATAAGCTGTATATTTCAATTAAGTTCAATTTCCATGATTAGTTTACACATGTATGGCTAAATTCCTTTATTTAGTGAGGGAGGTGACAGGTTCATTTTTATATACTAAATTCTTACAACATTTGGAAGGATTTCTGAATATTCTAAAAAAGCATAATACTTATTTTGCTGAACTGATTCAAGTAAAGTGCAAATTTTATGCAAATGGCAAAAACAGTATTTGAAAAGAATGTGTACAATATTATAGGAAAGATGGATTAGATTTAAAATGGAATTACATATATTCACTGTAAGAGTTACAACCCATGAAATAATGTAAAACAAAACAGTAAAATTCAATTTTGCCCTCAGGGTGTTTGTGTCATTAGAATTCTTGGTGAACAGTTTTCCACAGCATAAATCCCTCTTTATGTTTTTCGACCTTAAGGAAATCACTTTATCTGCTCTTTGCCTTGGTTCCCCTACCACATTATAGATCTTCTAAATCTCTACTATTTACCATCAAGAAACCCTTCAAACATGAATGAATCAGAACTATGTAAAACTGTGGAAATATGTTTATGGTATATGTGTGTGTTCAAATAAGAAAATCAGGATTAAGTGTTCACATTATAAAGTTTAACTTTAATAATTTCAATTCACATATTTCCACACCTCTATCAGAAAAGTACTTTATTGAGTCATGCTTTTGAGCAGATGTCAGATTAATGTAACTAAAAACAAAGGTAAAAGATAAGTCAGATAAGCACTTGTTGACAACTGTAGAAAGTTTTATTATTTTTTTTAATTTTTTTATTTTTTTTTAATTATTTATTATTTAACTTCAGTAATTACATTGTATTATGTGACACAGTTACATAGATACTTGGGTTCTCCCCACCCCTCCCCAAACCCTCCCACCATGGTGGATTCCTCCACCTTGTTGCATAACCACAGCTCAAGTTCAGTTGAGATTGCAAGCGTATACCAAACATAGAGTCCAGCATCTTATTGTCCCGTCAAGTTCAACGGCTTCTTAGGTATACCCTCTCTGGTCTGATGACAGAGCCAGCAGAGTATCATCCCAGTCAATTGAAAGCTCCAACATACCATCAGCAAAAATTTACATCATTATGGAATTAATTGACATAGTAATGAGTAACCAATATGTTAAAAGTAAATGCGATTTCTTATCCACCTTCTGTGACCACCTCACCTATACTTCAATTTTAGTTTATACACAACATATAACATTCAAAACATAACATGTTATACATAACATCATATCATCTTAAATTAAGGCAAACATGTGGTATTTAACCTTTTGGGATTGGCTCATTTCCCTTAGCATTATGGTTTCCAGTTTGGCCCATTTGGCCACAAAGAACTGCATTTTGTTTTTTTTAATAGCTGAGTAGTATTCCATGGAGTAGATGAACCATAGTTTTCTTATCCAATCCTCTGCTGATGGGCATTTTGGCTGCTTCCATGTTTTTGCAATTACTGATTGTGCTGCTATGAGCATAGGAGTGCATGTTGGTTTCTCATAGAACAAGTGTTCTGGATATATTCCTAGGAGTGCTATTGCTGGATCATACGGTATGTTGAATTTGAGTTGTTTGAATATTCTCCATACTGATTTCCATAGAGGCTGTACCAGCCTGCAGCCCCACCAGCAGTGGAGTAGGGTTCCCTTTTCCCCGCAACCTCGCCAACAAGTGTTGTTGGTGCTTTTATTCATGTGGGCCAGTCTTACTGGCGTTAGGTGGTACCTCATTGATGTTTTAATTTGGATTTCCCTTATTGCCAGGGAACTTGAGCATTTTTTCATATGTTTATTTGCCATTTGGGTTTGTTCCTTTGTGAAGTGTCTGCCCATTTCCCGTGCCCATTTCTTGAGTGGCTTGTTTGTTTTGACATTTTGGTTGTTTTGTAGCTCTTTGTATATTCTAGACATTAGCCCTCTATCACCTATGTCGTGTGCGAAGATCTTCTCCCATTTTTTATTTTTTTTTAAAGATTTATTTTTTTTTTTATTACAAAGTCAGATATACAGAGAGAGGAGGAGAGACAGAGAGGAAGATCTTCCCTCCGTTGATTCACTCCCCAAGTGAGCTGCAACGGGCCAATGCGCGCCGATCCGATGCCGGGATCCAGGAACCTCTTCCAGGTCTCCCACGTGGGTGCAGGGTCCCAAAGCTGTGGGTCGTCCTCAACTGCTCTCCCAGGCCACAAGCAGGGAGCTGGATGGGAAGTGGAGCTGCCAGGATTAGAACCGGCGCCCATATGGGATCCTGGTGCGTTCAAGGCGAGCACTTTAGCCGCTAGGCCACGCCGCCACCTTTGTGACTGAGCGACATGCATTTTACATACTATAATAAAGTGTTATTATAGAAAGGGAGTATGATTCATTTCACCTATACATGTTTAGATACAGAATGTATTGCTGAGATCAGTCTCCAAATAAAAGTATTAAATTCTAAAGAAGCCATTTAATAAGTTATTTTTTCCATTCTACATCTACTATCTTAATCAATGTACTGAATTGTGAGATAAAAAAGTGGTTTTGTGCAAATACCATATCCCTCTATAATTGCGTTTATTCCAGCATCATAATTACATCACAATACCTTTACTACCTATTTTACACAGTATTTGGATGAGGAAAAAAATAAACTATTGTGAGAAATAAAAAAGTACTATATATAATCAATTTTGAATGCAACCTGTGCATAGCCTATTTAGTTCCCAAAGCTCATTCAAGTTTTTCATCCTACAAAGAGTTTTTCTGGAGCATATCAGCTCTCACATTGTTATCTGTCTCTTATGTTGTTTGCTAGTGAGTCATGACAAATACTTTGTCTTTTCATTCAGACTGTAACTTAATAGGAATGAATGCATAATTCTCTGATGATCTCTAGTTCAGCTAGCACAGGGCTAATGAGATAATGGACATTCAGCAACTGCTTTTAGTTTAGTGAAAACACATAGTAAGGGCCCAGTGCCATGGCTCAATGGCTAAATCAACACCTTGCAAACTTCAAGATTCCATCTGAGCTCTTGTTCATGTCATGGCAGTTCCAGGTCCTATCCAGCTCCCTGCTTGTGGCCTGGGTAAGCATTAGAGGATGGCCCAAAGCCTTGGGACCCTGCACCCGTGTGGGTGACCCAGAAGAGCTCCTGGCTTCAGATCGGTTCAAGCCTGGCTATTGTGTACACTTGGAGAGTGAAAAAGCAGATGGAGGATCTTCCTCTATGTTTCTCCTTCTCTATAAATCTGCCTTTCCAATAAATAAAAAATAAAATAAAAACCACACAGCACAAAAACTAATATATTTTATGTGTACAGTAAACTATATGTACATTTTTGTACAAGTCTCTACAACTTTTTCATCTTACTTGACTGAAACTTTGTATACATTAATCTGCAATATCTCCTTCTCCTTCATTTAATCCTCTGGAAGCCATTTTTCACTTTAATGATGTTTAATATACAAAACAATAAAATTTATTACTGAAGGATCTTCAAGGTACTTAAAAAATCTAAGCGTTTGGGGTTCCATTACTTGCAAAGACTGTCAAAATAGATTATGCAACCAAAAAGTGCTGCTGCTTTTGGTTTTCTATCAGACCTTCTGAAAGAACATATCACATATCTGATTTCATCTGATCTATGGTCCATTCATGGAAGTACATAACATGATATTTTCTGGTTTTCAGAGTCAAAGCAGGAGACAATGTGCTCGATTGTAAAATTAGTGGAATATTGGCCTTGTGTTTGGTGCAATAGGTTATGCTGCCACCCTTGCAGTACGAGCATCTCATATGGACATTAGTTTGAGTCACATTTGCTCCATTTCCAACTCAGCTCCATGATAGCAGCCTGGGCAAACAGGGTAATACTCCTGGGTTTGTCCTGACCAAGACCTGGCCATTATAGCATTTGGGGCAATGAATCAGAAAACTGAAGATCAATTCTCTCTCTCTCTCTCTGCAATTCTCTCTCCCTCTCCCTCTTTCTCTCTGTTTCTTCTCCTCTGCAATGGTGTCTTTCAAATAAATAAGCAATACTTCAAAAGTTAGAACTTATTAAACAATTGATGAACTACTAATTTGGATTTTTGTCAAATCAAATCATTTACCATCTATGGACACGTCACCAGATTTGAATTGTTCATGGCATTTTTTTCTTCTGAAATTTCCTTTCCCTTCAAGCCTCTTCAAATACCATTTAGTCTTTTGAATTGAACTTAAATGAATCCCAATACATCCAAAGAATTTTAGAATACTCTTACATTAATACATTCTACTTTTTGTTGCACAGGGTGTGTTGTGTATATACACTGACACGATGTGATCCTATAAAATATCAAGTAGGAGTTAAGCATTGTGGCTACAGTGGGTAAAACAATATTTCTGGACACCTGTATCCCAAATCGAACAGGAAGTTTGCATCACACCTAGTAAGCTTCCTGTTAATGTGCGTGGGCAAGAAGAAGAAGAAGAAGAAGAAGAAGAAGAAGAAGAAGAAGAAGAAGAAGAAGGAGGAGGAGGAGGAGGAGGAGGAGGAGGAGGAGGAGGAAATGGCCCAAATAATTGTGTTCCTGTCATCATATGGTGGGCTTGGAAGGAACTTCTGGCTCCTTGCTTCAGCCTCATCTAGCCCCTGAGTGTGGTAGTCACTTGGGGAGTGTGCTAATGAATGCAAATCTCTCTCTCTCTCTCCCCCCTCCACTCTGCCTTTCAAATAAAATAAATCTTGAAAGCAATGAATGAAGATGACACATTGCTTACTTGTATAACAGATACTAAGCAATATCTGTTAAACAGGATTCACTTTCTGTAATTTCATAAAAGCTATAAGTAAATACATTCAAAACAGCAAGACAAATTTGTTTAAGGATGCCTACAGCAGCAATAGTTGTGGCAACATATTGGAAGTGGGGAATGAAGCATATAAATTCACACATAAGCAAAGTATGCATTCTAGCAATCATGAAAAAGTGCACTGTTTTTTTAAGAGACAACCTAAATAGAAGAGTATACAGAGAATGTGTTCTACAGCAAGCAGCTTGAGAGAAGATAGATAAATTCTCCAAAGCATATGCTATGTATTCTTTAAAAGTTTCCATTTCATTGCTATAAATTAAAGAAACAAAAAAATGATGCAGTAAAAAAAATACATTAGGTAAATACATCTGAGAAGAGAGGACCTGAAATATTACTAAATAAACATTAAAGAAGCTAAAAGAAAATAGAAATAGAAATGAGGAAAGAAATGAAAATCGTTATAGTCCCAATGTAATACATTTATCACATATAATAACATGTGCTGTTTATTTAACATTGACAATCCCTAGAATTACAAATGGAAAGATTTTGTGCTGGCATTTATTACTTTCTGCACAATAGCAACAATTAACTTATAAAGATGGAGGTTCCTCCTAGCTCTGAACTCCAGTTGTCAAACTTTCACTCTGGAGTAACATCAGCACTTGGGTCTCCTATGTATGACTGAATTATCCTTAACCCCTGCCTCCCTTTCTCAGTCCATCTTGAAGCCTTGGTCACAGAGCCCTTGTGTCACCATGGCAACATTTGCCCCGCCCACCTTCTCTGATGCACCAGTTAGTATTACTCTCAGATTGGCAGAACTGCGCAGGCAGCCACAGCAGCTCACCTGTGATCATCAGTTTGGTTAATTCGTGGAGCAGGTAAGCTTACTTCTTCCTCCTGCGAAGGTAATCAGACTTCACTCTCACTATCTCAATAAAAACTGAGGTCGGCAGGGTGGGGAATTGGGAAAGAACAAGGGACTTTTAGAATTACTGGTTCTGGACTGGCACAGTAGCCTATTGGCTGAAGTCCTCGCCTTGCCTGCACCCGGATGCCATATAAGAGCCTGTTGGCATCCTGGCTGCTCCAGTTCCCATCGAGTTCCTTGATTATGGTCTGGGAAAGCAGTAAAGGATGGCCCAAATCCTTGGAACCCTGCACGCGAGTGGGAAACCAGAGTAATCTCCTGGCTCCTGGCTTTGGATCTCGCTCAGCTCTGATCATTGCGGCCACTTGGGGAGTGAACCAGCGAATGGAGGCTCTTTCTCTCTTTCTCTCCTCCTCTATAAATCTGACGATCCAATAAAAATAAATAAATCTTTTTAAAACGTACCAGTTCCTAATTTCTGTAGCGCTTTTGTGAAATTTAAGCTAGAAAACAGGATGAAATAACTTTGAAAGTTTGATATAATAAAAGTAAAATAAATTCAGTTTCTCAAATATGTTTCCTTATTTCTAAAGTAATGCCAATAGCACTAATCTCCAAAGGTTCTTATTAGAGGTAAAGGAGATATATCAAAGTGTTTTCTAAGCTTAAATAATCATGAATACTATTATCAATTTACTGTGTAGCCTTAATAAGGCATTTTGTTGATCTTTTACTTGTCTTTTTGTTAACTGTAAAAGGAAGGAAACTGCATAAAAATATACAGGTTATTAATATGTGTACTTAAATACAATACATGTATATAATTTTAAAGGTTGGAAGAGAAGCAAATAACTATGCATTTCTAATTCTTTCAGCAAAACCTGCCTTCTTCAGTTCTCAAAAACCTCCACTGCATTGGCTATTGTTGTAGTGCTGCAAGTAAATCCACCACCTACAATGCTGGCCACTGCAATCTACCTACGAGATCTGGATGAAACTCCAGAAATCTGGCCCTGGTCTGGCCCTGTCCTAACCATTATGGAGATATGGGGAGCGAACTAGTAGATGGGCGATCTCTTTCTGTGTCTGTTGCTCTCTGTATATATAACTGTATTATTGCTATTCATTAGCAGATGTATTTTCCAAGCTGTATGCTTGCACAGGTCTTACTGTGAAGAAAACATTTATAGGTAATAATGCATTTGTTTTTTGAAGCAAATGGGCAGGTGTCACTATTTAAATTGATCTGGATATTCAATCATCTTAGGCAATTAGTTTGTTATATCAAGTAAGCTACTTGATACAAGGGCTATAATTTAAATATCTGTGTTTCCAAGGTTTGGAACATATAAATTATGCCCCCAAAAGCTCAATAATCATTCAGAGGTCTCAGTGGATTGAAAGGGGGAAAGTTCAAATCTACTTATATTAGACCATCTCAGAACTTAACACTTGGGGCAAGTTTAATGAAATTTTCTTTCTTTTCATACACAGAAATCTGTTAGATATTCCTTATTAGCTGTAGCCCAAGATCAGGGGAAATGAGAGAAGCAGGGGGGAAATGGATAAATATGGCACATAAACCCAGGGACAAACCAATTAACCAAATGAAAAAGAGAAGGAAGAGCTACTAGATTGTTTCCTGATAAAATAGTACTTTAGATCTCCAATAATCACATTTCTTTCAAAACAGGAACTTGGCCTATCTACAGTCAAAAAAATAATTGAATAGAAAAAATGGAGGATTCAAGCAAGTAAGTAAAGTCTCAAAGAAAAGATAGTAATATTGCTCTACTTTCATGTGGAGTCCCAAGAATTAAATCTTCAAAAGAAACTCTGAAAATGTCCACATAAGAATTATTTTTACTGTTTGCAAAATAATTGTATATTTTAATTGTGTGGATTGCATGCTATGCAATTCACAGGTTAACATAGTTATTTTAAAAATCTGTAAAATTATTCCCCAGAAGTCCCAAAAGTAAGAAGACATCAGAGGATATTCTTATTTTTGTGACATTGCATTTGATGATTACCTGATGTTGCCTGAGTATTTTGTTTGCAATCACCAATTATTAAGAATTGGTGCCTTTGGAATAAATAGTCGAGCAGATAAGAGAGGCTTGCTCCTTAGTTTATCCATTTACGATACTCAGAATGCTTTGAGATCTCATGATCTGAAGATAATTAGAAACCTGTTTCTGGCTGAGACTGAGGTATGGGAAAGTGATCCACTCCCAAATACAAAACGCAGATGCTAAGGAGTGCTAACTTCTATGAAGTCTTTGTGCAGAAGCACAAAAGATACGGTTAAATTAATCTTCAATTCTATGAAACTGCAAGGCTTCCTGTTTATTGTGGAAAGATGCTTACTACCTGTGTTATATAATTGGTGTTATATTAATTCAATGCGTAGTATATACTACTGCATTATTATGTCATTAGGATTGCACACTCATTTCTCCTTTCTACTTCATCTTAATTGCTCTCCTTCAGTCACTGTCCTCATATACATGAACCTGCAATACACCAATAAAATTTTCAGCTCTTCTATTACCCACTATTTATTCAGTTATATAAGGGAAACAGACTTCATGTATTTGAAATAAGCAGCTTTAAATACGCAAGGATACTTCCTTCCATTCTGCTTTCCCCCACCCCTCCTTCCTTTCTTATTTTTCTTTAATTATTGTGATGGCATGCCTTCAATTTACTTTATAATTACAAATTGAAGAAGGTAATCCTTACTAATTCTACCACCCAAATGAGCTAGAAGTCTGTATGAAATTATGAAAAACTAAACAATTCCTTAATGTCCTATTGTTTCTAGATCAGATGATGAATATTTTGATACAAAATCAACCTTCAGTACCGAATCTGAAGAAGCAGACAAAAGTCAGGAAGAGAATTTTGAGGAATTTTTTGATGCCTTGGGAACCCAAGAAGAGGAGCTACCTTGCAAAACATCTGAAAAAGGAACAGCTCCAAACGAAATGAGTGATACAGCATGTAGGACAGATTTCAAAGTGTTACTTGGTTCTAAAGCAGAGCTAGTTTAAAAACCAAATTCTGAGGTTTTTTCAAAGTACAAAGCATTGGAAATTTTCAGGAAACAAACACAAATGTTTGCTTAATGTTCTAAATTAAAAATTTAAATAAACTTAAAATTTTAAATTCCCAATTAGAAAGAACAACTTTTGGACCAGAGAGATGGCTCAGTTGGCTAATCCTCCAATTGCAAATGCCAGGATCTGATGTGAATTCTGGTTTATAACCTGGCTACTCCGCTTTCCATCTAGCTGTTTGCTTATGGCTTGGGAAGCAGAAGAGGCCGACCCAATGCCTTGGGACCCTGCACCGTCTTGGGAGACCCAGAGGACGCTCCTGGCTCCTGGCTCCCAATCGGCTCAGCTCTGGCTGTTGCAGCCATTTGGGGAGTGAACCAGCGAGCAGATGGAAGATCATTCTCTCAGTCTCTTCTTCTGTCTGTAAAGCTGCCTTTCCAATAAAAATAAATAAATCTTAGGAAAACAGAACATTTTTCTAAATTTAAATTTTTTATTAGCAAACTGAAAGATGAGGAAGCCTAGGTTTCTTAAATTCTTTCTCTAATAGAACTCTAAGAAATACAGTGAGCATAGACCTCAAATTGAACCAGATGACTTTAGTAACAATCTTCTATCAAATGATACTGTGAATTGTTAAAGATCTAGAAAATATTATTTTATCTCCTTTTATAATTTCTCATTTAACTCTGGAGAAAAAGTCTGATGCTTCAAACACATTAAATGTCTTACTTCCCCTACACAAACCCATTAATGTTGTTTACAGAAAATAAGAGCGTGGGGATTTAACTGAAATGACAGTCAATTCAAAAGGAAGCTTTATCTACTATACTCTGTCTTAGTATGTGAGAAATTTTTTGTCTGTAGTGTTGCAATGGAGCCCATCTTTCAATAATATTTCCATATTGTTTTTACAGTCCTTTCTATAAAATTTCAGTAAAGGTTCTATAACATCAGAATGGCAAAAGTACAAAGTAAAATTTCATAACAAGAGTAGTTTATACCAATTCATTTAACTGCTTGAATCTCTGAACTTTCTCTCAAATTGCTAACCCCATAATGCTTTTTAGAAATAACTATAGAAAAATAATTGTGAAACAAATGTACAAGTGCCTTTGATCCTCAACTCATACACAACTTTTTTCATACTAATGGCCATTGAAGCAGAAAATATGAAGTATATGTTATCAAGGGAAAAATAGAATATTGTGTGTTCTTACTGAATCATTTCTCCTCTCTGGGGACTAGGTGAATTTGTTTGCTTTTTTTTTTTTTTTTTTTTTTTTTGCTTTCCAACATTGAATAAAACGGAAAGTCTTCCTGTGGAATTCTATGATACCTATCAGAAGTTTAAGACATTTCAGGGAGCACTTAGAGAAATTGATAGAGGGCAGACCATAAGGGACTTTCTTTAAAAATGTATAAATTTAACTTAGTCTTTGAATTATGATTTCACAGAAAGTAACCAACTATTATATTTTCTGATCAAATTTATTTGTACTCATAGAGAGAATGTGATATTTGAAAGTGGAATATGTTGTGACCCAACTAAGCCATTCTTAGGATCTCAAAATATTGATTTTTAAAATAAAGAGAGTTTAATTGATGTGAACCCAAATTTGGGAACTTATAAGATTTCTAATTTGTGCAGAAATAAGTTAGCACAGACTGGTGTTTAGAAATGTGAGCTACACTGTGAAGACTTTATCTTTTAAAGTAATATACTTCTGATGTTAAAATGATAGTATCTTGATCAGAATCATCAGAATGAAAAGTTTAAATGCACTAAGCTCTAATCATGTTAATAAATGTAATCCCAAACATAATTTGCTAGGTATTTTGACATTGATATCCTTTATATCTATTAGTTTTATATATGACTATTTTAGAGAGATGAATTTTTGGTGTCTACCTCCATGAAAATCAAAATAGCAAGTCTGTTATCACTTTTCTAGATCTGGATTCTGTTTTTGGACAATTACCTCCGAAGTCCATCATTAAAACGAATCTTCTCTTTGCCAAGCCCGCTTGTCCTCAGAGAAGAGTTCGATCCAAGAACTTTTTCAAGAACAGAAAAGTAAGTATTTAGCATTTTAATTATATCAGCAAAGTAAAAGTTATTAGTTATTATAACTAAAATGGTTTATAGCAGCAGCAGCAGCAGTTAACATAAGTCAATGTAGTATAGCCTCACTTTATCCATTAATGTAAAGAGAAGCACAATAAAGAAGTGGAATTTTTACTGTGCTTGGTTTGCCTTTTTATGTTCATAAAGTGCTTAAACCTCCCCACACAAAAATTGAGGCTTTAGTCAAACAGACAGCCAATCCATGAAAAGAAATGTAAATATTTAAATACATCATGTTAAAAATGTGCTGTAATGTTAACACTCATTTCATTGACAATCTCTTTTGCATCTAGCAACTGTTTAACAAAAATCTGTGGAGTTTGTTTCCAATGCTTGATGCTAGCTAAGCCATAAACAATTTCACCCATTTACAAGTTACTAAAATGCAGGGTATTTGCACATCTATGAATGTCACATAAAAGGTGACCCTCCTGGGTTTTACAAATTACCAGTCATAGTAGGTTAGTCTATGATGAGCAAAAGGTCTTTAAAATAACTTGGCTACCCTAATGTTGAATTCTTATCATAGAAAAAAAAATGTTATAGTCATTGGAATTTTGGAAGAATATAATTATACATTTCAGGTGAGTTAATAATCACCATTTTAAAATTTAAATCAGCATGTTATTTTAGTCAATAGTCAATTAAAAGCTGTTGAAAACTGGGCCCGGCAGCGTGGCCTGGCGGCTGAGGTCCTCGCCTTGAAAGCCCCGGGATCCCATATGGGCGCTGGTTCTGATCCCGGCAGCTCCACTTCCCATCCAGTTCCCTGCTTGTGGCCTGGGAAAGCAGTTGAGGACGTCCCAATGCATTGGGACACTGCACCCGCGTGGGAGACCCGGAGGAGTTTCCAAGTTCCCGGCTTCGGATCGGCGTGTACCGGCCCGTTGCGGCTCACTTGGGGAGTGGATCATGGGACGGAGGATCTTCCTCTCTGTCTCTCCTCCTCTGTGTATATCTGGCTGTAATAAAATGAATAAATCTTTAAAAAAAAAAGCTGTTGAAAACTAATTGAACGGAAAAACAAATATTTGAAGCTCACATTGCAACATTTCTTCAGATTATCTTCATTTTATGGCCCAGTGCAGAATTTAGGGAAAAAAGGCCTATCTGGGGTAAAAATGTATATGCCAACTGACTTTTGAAAGCTGTTCAAAAATAGTTATACTTATCTGTTGTATTAGTTTTTTCTTTCTTTCGTGATTTGCCTTTGAAGTGATTACTCTTTAAACTTATTTATTATAAAGAAATTGTTTTTAAAAACTCCCTCTTTCCAAGGAACACATTCCATCGAAGCAAAAAATCAAGCCTGTGTTATACAGATGCCAAAAATAATTTGAAAAGTGCAAATTCAGTAAATATACATATTTTGTCTAAATAATAGAAAATAATTTTTATTTTTCACTAACATTGGTTCTTAAAATACTCAACTGGATTTTTTTTCTTTGTGTTCTATAGACTGAAGCATAATGAGACACAGCATCATGCCTCTTCAATTGAAACAAAGACATTTCTTGGTGGAGATAATCTCTTTCACATTTCTTTCGGCAGTTGTCATACTAAGTGATTCAGTTATATGTTTTGAAAATCCAGGTATCTTCAACCTATTAACACCTATGTACCACTATTTATAACAATATTTGTGATCTTACCATTATTCCTGAAGTTGTTCTAAAGAATTGTCATTAAAATGTAAGAGGCTCATCGAATTTTTGTACTTTGTGATTATTTTATTCTATATAACTTAAATAATTTTAAAAATTTCTTAAGTACGAGAGAGCATTTAGTGTCAAAGGACCTGTGAGGCTTTTCCTTTAGTGTAGTAGTTAAGGTGCTCCTTTGGACACCTGCACCCCACATTGTAATACCTGAATTCAAGTCCTGATTCTGCTTCCAATTGCATCTTCCTCGAAAACTCATTGGTACAGTGGCGTGCCACAAGTGTCTGCCTGCCTAGGACTGGTGAGGTCCTTAGTCTGACTGCCACGTCTGTATGATGGTACACTGCAAGTTTGGCTGACTAGGAAACTGGCATCAATTCTCAGAATTGGCCAGCTCTTCCCAGAACAACAGTCTAAGTGTAGCGGTTGCAGCCTATTCAGAACCCCTAAAATCCTTGGCCTTCCCACTCCCAGCATAGGTGAAGTCTTAGGACTTTGTGATGCCCCTGGTCTGCCTGCTCCCAAATCAACACATTCACCAATAGCAGGAGTGTCCTTCCTAGGACCCTAATATATTACTCCTCAGCTACCTGCTCTCAGACTGGTACATTTGTGCATTGCAAATGTAGCTCCCTAGCACCCTTAGGGTTCCTGACTTGCCCATTCCCAGGACAGCATATTGGCACACTACAGCAGTGTCCTGCCATGAACTTATGATATCGCTGGACTGCCTGCTCCCAAACTATCATGTTGGTGTGCTGCAGAAATAGCCTTCCTAGGACCAGGCATGTCCCTGGCCTAACTAATTCTACACCTTCATGGTGGTGTAGTATGGTGCAGCCTTCCTTAGGGCAGTTGTGTCAGCCCCTGGTCTTCCACTGCAAGACCAGTGCAGTTGTGTACTACAGGCACTGTCTGCCTGGGACATTGATGGTCCTCCTTTGTCCCTCCTCTCCCAGACCATCACCATGCACAGCACAGGTGTAGCTTGTCTAGGTCTCCTGAGTCCCTTGGTTTGCTCAGTCTCAGACCAGTGCATTGGCACACCATGCAAGTGACCTGCTTAGGTTCCATGAGCCCGCTAGCCTTCCAAAGGCCCCCAGTGGAACATCCCCCTGGAATGTGGTCTCAGGCTCCTGGCCTACCTCAGTGTTGTGCTGCAGGAACAACCACCATGGACCAGTGAGTTTCCTGCCCTGCCTATTTCCAAGCTGGCATGGTGGCAAGTCATGCAATTGTGGCCTACCCTGTAGTCACAAGGCCCCCAAACTATTCACTCCCAACCTAACTGTGGTTTGTCTAGGACCCATGAAGTTCAGGTCTTCCCACTCCAAAACTGGCATAGTAGCACATCATGAGGACAGCCTGCCTATGATGCTGAAATCTCTTTTTATAAGTAATAAATACTTATATACATATATATGCACATGTTTACATATATAAGTAATTAGAATAATCTCATGTTTGTTGGTTGTTGGTTACATGGAATATCTACAGACATGAGTATTTTCTGCAGAACTTGGCCTGAAAATTAGAGCAAACTACATACAAAATTGATCTGTTTTTTTTTTTAAAATTAGCTTCATGTCACACACTAAGATCTTCTAGTAATATATTAGAAGAATTCACTAAAGAGTTCTCCTGCCAATAGCAGCTTGCAGAGAGGATCAAGAGAGAAAGCCAGTAAAACATGGTTGCCTTAAAATGTCACAACCTTAATATGGATAATGCAAAAGCTATGCTTACTTTTGGATTTTCAAGAGGGATTTTCACAGGGTCGATTCTCCAGTAGGCCCTGAGACCACCAAGGGGTGAGCCTGTGCGTTCTTTTGCAGCAAAATCACCAGAGACAAAACTGATGAGGCAATATCCATTTATTTGAAAGAGTTACAGGATTATATAAAGTAAGAAAAGGGGGCAGGAAGAGGAATGGTCCAGACAGTACTTCAACCCAATGACACTGTGACTGGCTAGTAGGCATGTCTATCTCTCTGGACCCTCCACTGAAGCTAAAAGTCATGAATCACAGGAAGCTATGTCTAAGAGCAAACTCATTACCTGCTGAAAAGCAGGATGAATATAGCATTTGACTTCCTAGGGTTGTATGCCAAGGAAGTCCTAGCACAGTTTGATAAAGAGGCAGAGAAGTGAGACTGGAGTGCAGCCCATTGCTCTTGCTGCATGCCCAGTGAACAGGCCATGTTGGGATCTCAGTTAGCCATGACACCCAGCAGGTGTTCCCCCAGAGACACAGTGTGCCATGTACCTATGGTCTCCCACATGGGCTAGGCAGGCAGAAATCCAGGGGCAGTCTCCCACATCTTTCCCCTCTGCTCTTCAAACAGTATCTATACCCAAAGAGACCTTCGCCCAGAGACCCTAAGACAGTAGAGCAGACACTGCAAGACAAAAGTTCGCATAAAAACATCATCTGCCATCACACCACAGTGCAGGCAGAACTCCTGTCACAACAATGTTAATTGTTCTTGATGCAAGCCCAATTTCTGTTGAAGAGTCAGGATGGCAGATGATTGGGATGATTCACATCCCAAGGGCATAGGAAGCTAGCATGGTTATGTTGTTTACAGATTTTGTTGGTTTTTTTGTTTGTTTGTTTGTTTTCATTTTTAGTTTTATTTTGACAATCTTTACATAGTTAATTTGGGTAAAAAGGTTCAAGGGCTATAGGAAAGTGGGTAAGACTATTATTTCCATATTGTTTCTTTCATGTATCTGACGTAAATGGGGATATTGAAGGAGAAGCCCCACCCAGTTTCCCACCCACCCCAAGTCCCGGATGTGGGGCATGCTCTGAGATACTTGCTCAAGAGGTTTTGATAGTTCACCAGTTATGAATCGCTGCCAGTCTCCCCACTCCAAACACAATGAGGTAGTTGAAGAATCCACTGATTGACATAGTCCATCATAGAGTCTCCATTTCCCCGTTATTTCGCTGCCAACATACAGCTGAGGTGGTTGATTGACTTGTTCTGTCTTCTCTTGGTTAGACAGTCCAGGTGGTCTAAGTTGGGGTAGTGCAGACACTGCAGTGGCAGCCATCATGGCCATGAGAGAGACAGCAGTGGTGATGATGAGGTTAAGTGTGTGTTGGGTCTGAGGTAGAGAGAATCTTGTCATGTGCTTGCTTCCAAAGTCCCCCTTATTTGTCATTTGGCTGTGCTGGAGTCCCTGGCAATCACACCATTCTTGCTATAAAGATAGTAAAAAGCGTATTAAGCCACATGTGATCAAACAACACAAGTTGTGAAGTGCAAGATGGATATATCCCTAACATTAGTGAAAGCTGTGATATTTCATATGTACGTATGCTCACTTGAACCATGTATGGGAATAAGGAGGCCACAAACTGTGGAAATTAAAAGGTAACTTCACCAGGGACCAGAGACCCTAACTGCCTGTTATGCCATCTGACACCTCATATCCCTCCCCAGGAGAATGGACCATAGCTAAGACACAGGCCGACGACCATTCTGGCTGCTTCGTGTTGAAAAGGGGGATTGAAAGGCCAGGGAAAGCAGCAAGGCACTCTTCAGGGTGTCGATCTAGAGGTTCCTGATAGAAGATAGAAGTGTGTCTGAAGTATTGATTAGAGCTTGGAGATTTCTCTTTGTTGAAGTCAATTTTTGTGAATCCTAGAACCTCAGAATAACATTTATCCTAGAACATAAAACAGGATAACAAAGCACTTGTTATAAGACTTGTTATATGAGTCATACGGTAGCTAGTAATGGATCAAAAACTGGTTGTGATATACAATAACCCAACAGTTTATAGTGCTATAGTAAGATTTTATAGAACTTTACATACTTATTGCATAGACAAGCAATTAAGATTTCTGTAGTTCTAACATGTCATATATTAGCAATTAGGGAACAGAAGAATCTTAGGTAGATGAACAGAGAAATCCTCAATAAGGTAATAAATGAGGAAGACGTGAACTCTGCGTCAGAGCAGTGATGATGTTCTACCTTAGTAGAGTATAGCAAAACTTAAGAAGAACACCGCCAAATAGCCTTGTAGGGGCCTGGCCAAAGGCACAGTCTGAATAGTAATAGGCCAGCAAATTTTCCGGAAGGATCTAATATTCTATATTAGTTTCTATCTCAGTTCTAAATAAGAACAGTGATCTTTAAATGAGCTAAGCTGGGCCTCCTGAAAGACTCTTATGATTATGCTAAGAGGAAAGGGTACCAAAGCTAGAGCTTGTGGATAATCTCCTAAGTGCTCATGAGCATGTGTGGGGCCATCCTGCTCACCCTCATCACCCTGCTACTGCTGCCTCTGCACCTTCGCCAGAGTGCCAAGGATCCCGAGGTGGTCAATGATGAATCCTCGCTTGTCAGGCATCACTGGATATGATGCTCCCTGGCCCAAAGTGGCCTTGGACTGCACATGGCTCCAAGATGTCCACGCCGTGGGCCACAAGCCCGGCATGTGGGCAGGGAGGGCTTCCTGCTGTGCGTGTGGCACTTGACTCTCAGTCTACCCCTGCTGCCTTCCAGAATCAACCGTATTTTGATTCTTGATTTTTTTAAAGCTTTCGATTCATCTTTCATACTTCCTAGAAAAAATAATAATAGTAAAAGAAAAATCAATTTTTCTGAGGATCACAGTAAATGATTCTATTTGTCACTTCTGCCCTTCCCACTGCCCCCCCCGAAAAAACTGTACATGAGTTTACAAACATATTAACACATAAATAACAAGGGCACCAGGCGATGCCAGAGGCCAGCAGCTGTGGGCTGGCTGCTGGCTTCTTGACCGCCTTCAGGTCCAGGCGCCAATCTCGGGGCACGCCCAAGGGGCAGTTGCACATCCCCTATCATTGCCCGGGCTCCAGCTTGTACGGGCAGGGGCGCTTTCGCTCCCGACAGCTCTTCTGGTGGACTGGTCAGTCCTGCTGGCACTGGGAACCGCAGTAGTGAGCCACCTGGCAGTGCCCACAGATGTTGAACTCCCGGAGCTGCTTCTCGGTCACCTTGCAGGGCGGGTAGTGGCACTCGTACTAGGTGCACGAGTTCTCCTCCTCTACCACGTCCCCACTGACTTTGTAGCACCGGGTCATGTTCAGGACGGGGAACTGCTCTTCTATGGTGTCTGTAGGAAGCTGCTGAATGGCGAGCCAATCCAGGCTCTGCTCCCTCTGTTTTCTGGTGGTCTCATCAGCTCTGGGCTGCCAGCCCCAAGACACCAGGTGGTTGTCCACGGTCACTGCATTGAGATGCACCACCTGGAAGTCGGACACCACGCCATCCTGGTGCCACTCCCACAGCAGCTCGTGTAGGAGCCTGCCAGATTCCCAGCCTTGGTTCTTGTCAAAGGTATGTGTGAAGATCTTAGCACCATTTCCATCTGCATCCACTTCCATGCAGGCATTGAAGGACAGAGAAAGCTGCTCTCCCATGTGCATAAGGAAACTTTATATGTTTCCCTTCACCATAAAAAACACCCAGGGTTCTTGGGTGCTGGTCTGGTATGACACTGGAGTCTGTAGAAGATTCTGGGCTGCTTCAGTCCTGTGTTGGCAACCCAATGGAAGTTGCTGACACGGAAGTTGTCACCCTTTGAGGGCAGTCAAATCAGCAGTGATCTCTTTGGCGGTTGGGGCATGGTCCTGTGTCTTTTTTTTTTTTAATTAATTTTTAATCATCTTACTTAGTTGATTAGGGTACACGGGGTCAAGGGCTACAGGGTGAAAGTGGGTAACACCATTGTTTCCACATTAATATTATCATTTTTCCCTGTATCTCGGGCTAGGGGAGAAACAAAGGGAAAAGCCCCACCCAACCTTCCACCCATCCCAGATCCCCAACGGGAGGCACGCTCTGAGGGTCCTGCTCAAACAGTTTTGATAGTTCATCAGTTCTGGATTGCTGCCAATCTTGCCGTTCCAATCGCAATGAAACCTATTCAGAGTGTACGGCTGACAGTCTCTTCATGGTTGGGGTTTTAAGATCAGCAGTTCAGTTGGAGGAATCTCCAAACAAACTTCATCTGAGAAGATCCCAGACCTGCTTCTTGCGTGGGTTTGCTAGTACAGACCCCAACACCGTCCGTCACCCCAATCAGCTTATGCACATGCTGGTCGTTGTGATTGTTGGGTCAGTTCTGTTTCCAGCCCTGTCTTCCTCGTGAACCAATGGGTGTTGTAGTCCAGCTCGATCCTGCCCACTTCATACTCGGTCCTCAGGCAAACCAGGGGCAGCTGCAGCCTAGTCAGGGCGACTCCCATAACCCCTACCAGTTCTGCCCCCTACCCTGGTTCCCATGCTTGCCAGTATGTATTGCAGGCTTGTCCAGTCTGTCCCACCTCCCATTTAGCTCTCACACATGTCAATGGGCACTGACGCCTAGTTCAACCCAACCAACCTACTCTCCAGCCCATACACCTAGTGGCAGGTGCCTTTCTGTCTAGCCACCCCTGCCCCTATCCTAGTTTTTGTGCTGTCCAGTGAGCATGGTAACCCACGAGGGGGGTGCCCACTATTTCCCTTCTAGGCACACCCACTCCCAGATTGGACACTCTCCAGGTGGTTCTGGCATTTGATTTGACAGAATTAGCTCCCAGTGCCAGCCTCTGCCAGCTAATGCTGCGGCTAAGCCCAACCAACCCTCACCCTCTTTAATTTTGGCTTGCACCAGTCGGAACAGTCAGCCCACCGTGGCCCTTCCCTTATCTAGCTCACATGAGGCCCACAGGTGTTATATCCCTGCCTAGTCTGATCTGCCCCCATCCTGACTCACGCTTTCCAATGGAAGTAGTTGTCCAGCAGGGGAGCCCACATTCCCCTGTTTGCTTTGCCTCCTCCCCCTGATTATCACATGTACTGTTAGGGCACTGCAACCACATCTGGTATGGCTCATCTCACCTTGGCATTCCTTAATGTGTACTGGTATGTGTCGCAACCGAACCTGACTTGACCCATACTCTGTTTTGGTGCTCAGATTCACCACCGGGTGATGTGAACAGGTTCAGCCTGGTCTACCCCCAACCCATGCCATGTGTATGCCAGTGGGATAATTTCCATTGCCTATTCTGGGCTGTTTGCTATTGTGCTTCTTGCGCTTACCTGCAGGGACTGTGTCCTGCCAGAGAAGTTGTCCAGGCTCCTCCATCAGAAACTCTCCCAGTGCCAGATTTCACGCATACCAGTGGGTCCATGAGGCAGCCCTGCTCAGTTCACCTCCTGTCCTAGCAGAAACAGTGGCTTTTCCTGGCTGGCTTTCACCCCATTCTGGTTCTTGTTGTTGGATGTTTCAGCCCAGCTGTGGCTCGTCCATACCCACGTACAGCTCACACATGGCTCAGTAGGGGGTTGAGACCTAGCCTAGTCAGTCCCACATCTACCCTGGTTCTCCAGGACACCAGACGGTGTTGGGATCTGGCCTGGCCTGGTGCATCCAATCCCAGCCCACACTAGTGTCACAGAGACTACAACTGTTTCCTAATTAGAACGCAGCCCCCATTCCAGCACACACACCCCTTGATGGGAAACTCAACCCAGCTAGGGTGTCCCCTTAGCTCCCCTACCGGTCCTATTCCCAGCCTTAGATCACATGAAGGCCAGTGGTTGCTCTGACTCAGCTTGGGTCAGCCCCTCACTTGTCCTGGCCCCTGCCTTAGATGCTGTGGCTTAGCGTCCCTGGCTCACACAGATTAGTAGGTGCAAGGACCTACTTGGCATGAACTGTGCTCCAACCTGATTTCTGTTGTTTCTTGTGGGTTAAGGTTTGCTTGGCCCTGCCCATTCTGCCCCCTTCCAGTGGCAGCCCGGCCCACCCCACATCCTGTTTTAGGATGCACATTCAGGTGCTGCTGCCTTGACCTGCCGTGACTGTTGTGGGTTCCCTTACCCGTGAGTGATGGCAGGTGGCATGGTCACACCTAGCTTAGTCCATCCCAACCCCAGCTTGCAAGCTAACCATGGGGACTTGTATTTCCACAGGGTTGGGCCCACACAACCCCACAGAGTCTACCCCCTGACCAAGTTGTGTTGCGTGCAGGATAGTGTCTTGACCCTGCCAAATGTGACCACTCCACCACTCCACCACCCAGTCAGGTAATGGTACCCAACACTGCCAAAGAGGCCCCCATTCATAGCTTTGGTGTGGGCTGGTGTGTAGCGGTCAAGGATGTTCTATAGTACCAGCCCATCTCTGGATTCCTAATTGGGTTGGTGAATCTGTCTAACCCAAATTATCTTCTGGATACTTCCCTCCAAACCAACGGGTCTCAGTCCCCTTGCATGCCTGAAACTTTCATGACTCTGACACTGGGAATCACCTGAAATTCATTACACCTACACTAAAACTGACCATAGTCATGGGTGGCCCCAGGTAGCACCTAGATATCTTAAAAGCCCCAGAGTTCGCTGCTGGGCAGCCAGCAGGCAAAGCCTGGCACCACTTGGTGCACTGGCCACCCTGGGGGAGGCCAAGGACTCGTTCACTGCCTTCCAGCAGTGTCTTTGGCGTGAGTCCCCAGCATTGGGTCCGACCCAGCAGGGGCAACCCCCCACAGCTGCCGCACTGCGGGGAGCTGCAGTTGCCCCCAAACCCAAGGCCCAAACCCCTCCCAAACTCACCCAGCCGCAAGGTCTTAGCAGCAGGGCAGAGCTAGGAATTTTAACCCAGTTCCCAAGTTCCCTCTTGCAGACTTACCCTGAGGGAAGAGCTCTCTTGGGTCCTGGGGGAGGCCGAGGACTCGTTCATTGCCTTTTCTTGGTGTCTTTGGTGTGAGTCCCCAGCATTGGGTCCAACCCGGCAGGGGCACCCCCCCCCCAGCCGCCACACTGCAGGGAGCTGCAGTTGCTCCCAACCCCAAGGCCCGAACCCCTCCCAAACTCGCCTAGCCACAAGATTTTACCTGTGTCCTTCTTTAAATCCTTTGGCAAACAGATTAATGCATCAGCAGTGAAAGCTCTTGGGAGGTCTCCAAGCGACCAGGACTACAAACTTCTTAGCCTCCTTCTCTGCTAAGGGCTCCCTTCCTGGTCTGTGATAAAAGACCATGTAACCATGTAAGAGGTTGTCAGGTGGTCTCAGGTCCCAATGTAAGTCTCTATATCTTTTTTATTAATGTGCAGAACAGTTAAGAACTTGTCATTTGGAAAATCTTGATGGCCGAATAGGGTAAGGACACGTTTAAACAGACATAGAAACAAAAACCAGTGTGAAGCAGAGAGGGCAAATTCCAGAAAACAGGAGAGGACAAACCAACGGCAGAGGGGTACCTGGAGACTGACCGACACAGGATAGCAATGGAAACAATGGTGCGGTGTCTCAGTGACTGATACCCCACCAGCATTCAGCAAGTGGTGATTTGAATTGCCCCTTCAGTCGGAACTCCACCAGAAACAAGGTGGGAAGGGACGTTCACCGGGCACTCAGGTGGTGAACCAAGACAAAGAGCTGCCCATCCTGCTGGTCTGTTTTCTTTGACCAGGAGCAGAAGCAGAGCAGCAGTTCCCAGATAGGCAGTGTGGGAATAGGGTGGATTTCACAGCCCAGTTCTCCCCCAGAGCCGATTTGGGCACCATTCTGTTTAAGGAGGCAAAGGCTATGGACAGTACTGCGTGTGCACCAAGCTGAGAATTAACACATTTCCTGTTCAGTGAATGTCAACAACGTGGCATCCTACAGCTTCAACCCACGATAGGTCCAGGTACCACCCAAACCTGACGGCCACCAGATCAATAACTCTAATAGTGGCACATCAGGCACAATTTTGTATGGTGAGCCAAAGGCTTTAAGACTGCAGGGACAACAGTGAGCTGTGAATGTGCTGAGCTCGGAGAAAACTCAACTTCAGATTCATATAGGTTAAAATAGCTCCATGTAACGGCCAACAGGTTCCAAAAGATCAGTACCACCAACAACCTAGCATTATAGGACACCTGTTGTTTCCCTAATTCTGGAACCTGCTTCAACCAAAAGTGGGAGAAAGGTTGCACAGACAATGGTGCAGCCTCAGCATGGTATCGCAGGAGGTGGAGACTGGTGACCTAGGAGCTGGGGCTACTGAGACCATGGTGGAAATCTAACATAAGAACTCAGAGCTGAAACTTGCTGGAAGGAGTGGCACAAGTGACTGAAAACAAAGAGAAGTGCCAACTGCAGTAAGTGATATTGAACTGTAGACCTGTGGGTGACACAGCTGAGAAACCTGCCCCAAGGAGAAGAATATGATAACCAGAAGTACAGTAACTAAGAGCAAAAGAAGAGACAGAGGAACAATGAACATTACTGAAGACACCCCTGCAAAGGAGCAAAACCCTTTGCCAACCTCAGAGTTAACTGAGGAAGACATCGAGAAAATAGGGGATACAGAATTCAAAACACTTGTTATAAAACTTCTTATCAACAAGAAACACGTAAATCAGGCATTCAAGGAATTCAAGGAATATGTCATACTGCAAATTAATCAAATGAAAGCTGATATCAGAAATGAAGAACATAGTGGAGCAAATTAAAAGTACAGTGCAGAGTCTCCAAAATAGAATGAAGGAGGCAGAAGAAAGAATCTCAGAATTGGAAGATATTTAATGTCACTAGGGGAAAACAAACAAAAAGCTGGAAGCAGAGCTGAATCATGCTAAAAAAAAGTATTGAAGAATTGAAAGACACTATTAAAAGGCCAAATATAAAAGTTATGGAAGTCCCAGAAGGTGCAGAAAGAGAAGCTGAGATTAAAGGCATATTCAACAAAATAATAAGGGAAATTTTTCCCTAATGTGGAGAAAGAATTGGCAAACAACATCCATGAGGGGCACAGAACTCCCAACAGGCTTGACCAAAAGCAATCTTTACCATGACACATGATAATCAAGCTCTCTCCAATCGAACATAAGGAAAAGATCCTTAAATGTGAGCGTGAAAAAAATCATATAAAGGAATGCAAATTAAACACACAGGAGATCTCACACAGGAAACTCTACCGGCCAGACAGAAGATCTTTCTCTCTGTCTCTCCTCTTCTCTGTATATCTGCCTTTCCAATCATAGGAAAAAAAACACTAAGATTCACTATGTGGTCATTTTTCGTTTGTTCTCATGGAACATTAAGATCAAGTAATGCTACAGTAAAACAACACTTTTATTTTGCAAATCACACCCTAAAGGACTGTAAATGTAAACTTCCAAACGATTTTAACAGAAAGACATACATCAAGACAAACATAGGTAGCCATCGCATTCACCCAATTTTAGTAATCTAATGGGCTGTAACAGCATCTCTTATGGACATTGACTGAAAACATCGTGCTATGTCCAGCCTTTCCAAGTCTCAAAAGAGTACTAAAAACAGAAACAGGTCAGATGGTGAGATATTTGCTTATGGATAAAGGTCAGTGCTTGCCCTGAAGCCATGAAGCCAGGACTGACATCTGTGGCCGTGCTAGTCATCACGGTGGGCCTCCAGACTACCGAGCCGGATTCTAAAACACGGGATGGCCACTGCCCTCTGACTGAGGTCTTAAAATGTTGCAGGGTGCAGGAGAGATCATGTCAGACAAATCTAGGATTTATTAAGGAGTCTTTATTAACCAAACTTGGTGATAGTAGGGCCCACTAGAAATTAGCAAGTGAAAAGTCAACCATGATAATCCAGTCTGAAGCATCCTGAGTCAGTTTCTTCAGCTGTCCCCAGGTCAAGGTTTTGCCTTCTTTGTTGCTGGAGTCACCTGCACTGAAGCTGCTATTGGCGGTCTGTATTAAAGTTTCTTCTTGTTCATGGAGTGGTCTTATCCACCTACTGGAAATCCACAGACTTGCTTCATCTGTTGAAATAAGAGCATAACCACATCCCCACACTTTAACCCATCCTTTATTTTCCATTGTTGATTGCCTTAATGAAACCATACAGGTTGTTGAATATTATTTCCTGGTTGCTTTAAGATGTCGTTCTGCGGTTTTTGTATTTGCTTATGATTTGTTTAAGAAATTTAGGGTAAATAACTTTTTGTAACTGAATTTTAGGGCTACTATATCCATCTCCCCCTTTTGTTTTGAGGAGATACTGCTTAAGAGTTTCATGAGAGTGCTCAACATTGGCCTTACTTTGTAGAATTATAAGGAATGTCTGTAAGATGCAGTATATTAAAAGTTGTTAAAAGGACTGAAATTTATAGCTTAGACAGGAGCATGATCAGCTTTAATAGTTCAGGGTATGCCCATAACATTAAAACCTGCATATAAGTGATGAATAAGTGCATCAGCATTTTCAGAAATGCAAGGCATAGCTCATCGAAAACCTGAAAATGTATCAATAGAATGGTGAATATATATAAGTCTGCCCAAAGGAGGAAGATGTGTGACATCCATCTGCCATATCATATTAGGTGTGCCTCCTCAGAGTTTAATTCCTGTAGGAAGATGTTCAAAAACTCTTCACAATGCAGGGCAATGAGCAATAATAGCTTTTGTTTGATTTTGTGAACGATGAAAACGAGAGTGAAGAGTATGCCAACTATAATGCATGAGTAAAATTATGAAAATTAATAGCTTGAGTAAAGATTGTTGCTACCAATTGACCCATTTGTGAATTTTTTTTTCCCACTAGAGGTCCTGGCAATCCTGTACGGGAATGAATATGAATAATAAAGAATGGATGCATTCTCTTATGTTAAACCTGTTGCAATTCACGAAATAAAAGCAGTATGGGGTCATTATATTCAGAAAATAGAAGAGGAAAAGTTGTGGTGTAAAGATTAGTTACAACCTGAACAGAACATTGAAAATCAGACACAAAGTTTAAAGGAGAAGGTAATAACATGATGACTGTTTCTATTTTAGCCTGTTGTGCAGAGGAATAAAAAGTTTGTTTAACTTGAAAAGAATCTGAACCTACAAAGCCAATTTTACCATTGCTAGAAGCATCTGTAAAATACATAGGTGCATTAGGAATGGGCATTTTAGAAATAATATGGTCAAGAGTAATGGAATGTTGAGCAAGAAGCTGAATCCAAGGGGGAAGAAAAAATGGCCGACCATGGAGGGTTGATGTAAAGGGGAAGGCAGAGAGAGAGGGCCAAAAAGTGCCAGAAGAAGGAGCAAGTCTAGTTAAAAATAGTATACACAGGTGTGCGAATCCCACAGGACACTGTGGAATCAACAAGATCCACGCAATTTGGAGAATCAACCAAAAATAACAACAAATAAACCAAGGCAGCGCTCAGTGGCCGGCTCAGTGGCACCGCAGCTCGCAAACGGTGAGTTGGAAACCCAGCAGGGGAAAGGCCGGTGGGAGTTTTGAACGGAAAATATACAGGCAATTTTGGGAGATCGTTGCACAAGGCCCCGCCAGTGGCGGCTGGAGACTGCAGGAGTGCTGAAACCTCTAGCACTGGTGGCGATATTAATAACCTTGGTGGGACCCAGGCAAAGACAGGGACAGCTAAGTAACACACATTCCCACATAACGAACGCTACGGTACCGGAAGGGCGCAAGGACCCTGAAGTGCGGTAGCCGGCAGCTACCCCAGGATCACAGCTAAACTAAATTCTGGGCCAACCCAGGCCGAAGGAAAGCGGCCGTGCCTCAGACAAAAAACCAAAGCAAAACAACAACAACAAAAATCCTAGGCGCTGAAACCTGAAACCCAGAAGGGAAACAAAAACAACTCCCTGGGCCAGAAGGAAAACAAACACCTAGGCTAGCAAGACCTCAGGCCACCCACTAGGTGGCAACAGAGGTCAAGGGTGAGAATTCAGCAACACCTTGGGTCACAAATATGAAACGCAATAAGAGAGGTAGTGACCTAGACAAAGCTTCCTCCACCCCCAAAAAGCCACCATAAAGCCTGGTCAATCGCAGAGATTACAGATGAAGAAATTGAAGACGTCTCTGATAAGGAGTTCAGAAAAATAATTATAAAACTCTTCAGAGACAATGAAAAACGATGGGACGAGTTCAAAGATTTTAAAAACCACATAATCACAGAAACAAAATCACTCAAAAACGAGATCCTGGACTTGAAGAATAAAGTTGAGAGCTTAGCCAACAGAATTACAGCAGCAGAAGACAGGATATCCGACTTAGAAGATTCCCAGAATGAAAACAGGCAGATTATTAACCAACTAGAGTCACAACTACACAAGGCGACCAAGACGATCCAGGAGATGAATGACAACATCAAGAAGTCAAATATCAGAATCATGGGGCTCCCAGAAGGAGTGGAAAGAGAAACAGGCATACAACCAGTACTTGAGGAAATTATGCAGGAGAACTTCCAAAATACCTGGAACATGAGTCCAATCCAAATTCAGGAAGGCCAGAGGACTCCCCACAGGGTGGACCCAAAACGATCCTCCCCAAGACACGTGGTAATCAAGCTATCCTCCAATGAATACAAAGAAAGAATCCTAAGGTTAGCACGAACCAAAGAGAAGCTTACATTTAGGGGCAGGACCATCAGAATCACTGCTGACTTCTCAGAACAGACGCTCCAGGCAAGAAGGGAGTGGCACAAAATCTTTCAAGTACTGAAAGAGAACAACTGCCAACCAAGAATACTCTACCCAGCAAAGATTTCATTTGTATACGAGAATGAAACTAGATACTTCCACAGCAAAGAGAAATTAGAAGAATATGCCAACACAAAACCAACTCTACAAAATCTCCTTAGAAATGCGCTACTCCCAGAGAAAAAGGAAGCAAGCTATAAGCAAGGATGGCAATCAGAGAGATCTCAATAAAGTCCATCCACGGAAATGACAATCAATTACCAACAACCTCAAAAACACAGGCATATGTCACGGCATAATTATAATTTCTCAATATTAACCCTCAACACAAATGGCTTAAATTCATCACTGAAAAGGCACCGATTAGCAGACTGGGTTAAAAATCAGGACCCAACTATATGCTGCTTGCAAGAAACACATCTAACCAGAAGAAACTTCAGGAAACTCGAAGTGAAAGGATGGAAACAAATATTCCATGCCAATGGACGAGAAAAAAAGGCTGGTGTGGCAGTCCTATTCTCAGATGATACGGACTTCAAAGTAACAAACGTCAAAAAGGACAGGGAAGGGTGCTACATCTTCTTGAAAGGGAGGATCTAACAAGAACCAATCGCAATTCTTAACATATATGCTCCTAGCCCGGATGCACCCAGCTACGTGAAACAACTACTTTTGGACTTAAAGGGAGACATAGATGAACATACGATAATTCTAGGAGATCTGAATACCCCACTAACACCAATAGATAGATCAACGCAGCAAAAGCTCAACAGAGAAGCCACAGAACTCACACAAACAATAGAACAACTGGACCTAGTAGACATCTATAGAATATTTCATCCTAAGGCCACAGACTATACCTTCTTCTCAGCAGTGCATGGTACCTTCTCCAGGATAGACCACTTAATAGGACACAAAGCAAGTTTAACTAACTACAAAAATATCAGAATCATACCATGTACCTTCTCAGACCATCACGGAGTGAAACTGGAAATCAACAACTCAAAATGTCCCAGGAAACATGTAAACTCCTGGAGGCTGAACAATATGCTACTAAACGAACAATGGGTTAGAGAAGAAATTAAAGACGAGATCAAAAAATTTATGGAAACCAACGAAAACCCAGATACAAACGTCCAAAACTTATGGGACACCGCCAAATCAGTGTTACGTGGTAAGTTTATTGCAATTAGCGCGCACATCAAAGCCCAAGAAAGGCAACAAATGCAGGAATTAAGCACACACCTCCAGGAACTGGAAAAGCAACAGCAGAAGGACCCCACAAACAAGAGGAAACAAGAAATTATCAAAACAAGACAAGAACTAAATCAGAAAGAAATTTAAAAAAAACCATTCAGAAAATAAATGAATCAAAAAGCTGGTTCTTTGAGAGGATAAACAAAATAGAGACCCCACTGGCCAGACTGACAAAGAAAAAACAAGACAAAGCAAGAATTAGCAGCATCAAAGATGAAAAAGGCAATGTAACAACAGACACTACTACCATTAAGGAAATAATTAGAAATTATTACAAAGAACTATAAGCCAAGAAATCCGATAACCACTTGGAAATGGAAAGATTCCTAGACTCCCACCACTTACCAAAACTCACCCCAGAAGCAACAGAAGACCTGAATAAACCCATTACCGAATCAGAAATTGAATCAGTGATTAAAGAGCTCCCAACAAAGAAAAGCCCAGGCCCAGATGGTTTTACCACAGAATTCTACAAAACATTCCAACCAGAGCTAACCCCAATCCTTTACAAGCTCTTCAAAACAATAGAAAAGGAAGCAGCTCTTCCAAACTCATTCTATGAAGCCAATATCACCTTAATCCCCAAACCGAATAGAGAATTAACAGAGAAGGAAAACTACGGACCGATCTCCCTGATGAATGTTGACACTAAGATTCTTAACAAAATCCTAGCCAATAGAATACAAAAAAACATCAGACAGATCATCCATCCAGACCAAGTAGGTTTCATCCAGGGAATGCAGGGATGGTTCAACATAAGGAAAACCATAAATGTGATACATCACATCCAAAAACTGAAAAACAAAAACCATATAATAATATCAATAGATGCAGAAAAAGCCTTCGACAAAATTCAACACCACTTCATGTTAAAAACCCTAACCAGGGTGGGAATAGAAGGAACAATCCACAACATAATCAAAGCAATATATGAAAAACCCAATGCCAGCATCATACTAAATGGAGAAAAACTGGATCCCTTCCCACTGAGATCTGGAACAACACAAGGCTGCCCACTATCACCACTGCTATTCCATATAGTCCTAGAGGTACTTGCAGAAGCCATAAGACAAGACAAAGAAATCAAAGGAATCCAAATTGGAAATAAAGAAGTCAAGCTTTCACTATTCGCAGACGACATGATTCTCTACATAGAAGAACCAAAAAACTCAATACAAAGACTCCTAAAACTCATACGAGAATTTGGCAGAGTGGCAGGATACAAGATAAATGAACAAAAATCAACAGCCATGGTGTATGCAAATGGCCGCACGATTGAAGAAGATCTAACCAACAAGCTACCATTCAAAATAACAGAGAAAAGCATGAAATATCTGGGAATAAATTTAACCAAAAGCGTAGAAGACCTTTATGAAGAAAATTACAAAACACTCAAAAAACAAATAGAACAAGACCTCGAAAGATGGAACAACATCCCGTGCTCCTGGATAGGCAAAATTAATATCATCAAAATGTCTATACTACCAAAAGCAATATATACATTCAATGCAGTCCCAATCAAATTACCCACAGCATTCTTCATCGAACTGGAAAAAATGATACACAGATTCATCTGGAAACACAAAAAAACACGAGTAGCCAGAACCACTCTGAAGAACAGGCACTTAACAGGGGGAATCACAGTACCGGATCTATGGACATACTATAGGGCAGTGGTTATCAAAACAGCCTGGTACTGGCACAAAGATAGAGAGGAAGATCAGTGGAACAGAATAGAAACAACAGATGGAAACCCACACAGATACAGTCAATTAATCTTCGACAAAAAGACAGACAACAACCCAAGCAAATGGAAAGGTCTGTTCAATAAATGCTGTTGGGACAACTGGTTGATAGCCTGCAGAAACAAAAAGATAGACCCACATCTCTCACCATACACCAAGATCGAATCTAAATGGATAAAAGACCTAAACCTACATCCAGAAACCTTCAAACTTTTGGAAGAAAATGTTGGAAACACACTGCAACACTTAGGGGTAGGCCCTCACTTCCTAAAAAAAGACTCCAAAAGCAGTAGAAATCGAGACCAAAATAAACAACTGGGACCTCATCAAACTAAGAAGCTTCTGTACAGCTAGAGAAACAATCAACAAAGTAAAAAAACAACCTACAGAATGGGAGAAGATCTTTGCACACTACATAGGAGATAGAGGGCTGATCTCCAGAATATACAAAGAGCTACAGAGAAGCCAAAACACCAGAACAAACAAACTGCTCAAGAAATGGGCACGGGAAATGGGCAGACATTTCACAAAAGAACAAACCCAAATGGCAAACAAGCATATGAAAAAATGCTCAAGTTCCTTGGCAATAAGGGAAATCCAAATGAAGACAACAATGAGGTACCACTTAACTCCAGTAAGGATGGCACACATACATAATACCACAAACACTTGTTGGCGAGGATGTGGGGAAAAGGGAACCCTTCCCACTGCTGGTGGGACTGCAGACTTGTACAGCCTCTATGGGAATCAGTTTGGCGAATACTCAAACAACTGAAAATCAGCATACCATATGATCCAGCAATAGCACTCCTAGGGATATATCCAAAACATCTCCTACACAAGAAACCAACATGTACGCCTATGTTCATAGCAGCACTATCTACAATCGCAAAAACCTGGAAGCAGCCAAAATGCCCATCAATAGAAGACTGGATAAGAAAGTTATGGTTCATCTACTCTATGGAATACTATTCAGCTATTAAAAAAAAACGAAATGCAGTTCTTTGTGGACAAATGGGCCCGACTGGAATCCATCATGCTAAGAGAAATGAACCAATCCCAAAATGTTAAATACGACATGTTCACCTTAATCTGAGATGAAAAGATGACAACTTGAAAGATAGTACCTGTATATTGTGATAGTAGTGCAATCTCTAACAACCTGTATCCAATGCAATAAGATAATGCGATATAATCTATAAACTAACAATTAATGTCAGAATATTTGAGATCTACATTGTAAAACTGTAAAACCTACTATACCCTCAATACGCTATGTTAACCGGTAATGGGGAGGGAGTGCAGGGAAATCTTTCAGGACCATAAAAAGAGTGAGAAAAAAAGTACAATATAGCCTATCAAGGTCAAATCTGGTAATTCATAGACAACAGACTCAAAGCTGCACTAAACAACAATAAAACTACTATACCAATGCATGAGGGGGGAATCGGGTGCGATCCTGACAACCTCTTAACAGGAGGTCATGTGCGTGGAGCAGGGGGGCACTCCAGAGTGGAGCAGGTGGTAAGGAGGAAGCTTGGATCCCAACCACGAAGACTCCCAGACCTTCACCACGGACTATTAATACGAGCAACAAGGACTATACCCCAACTGCCAAGGAGGCCACAGGGAATTGGATGCCCTTGGAGGCTGAGTACTCTGAGGTCACCCACCCCCAACTGGAGCTTCCGCAGGGGATGGAAGAAGTCCAAACACTACCGTGCAGAAACCAACGTCATCGGAAAGACAACCAGAAGCCCTGAGCGGTCCACAGAAACAGAAGAACAATAAATGTCCTTTGGGACCAGGGAGGAGAGCTTTCTCTGGTCTGAGCCTGGCTCCACCTCTGGACCCCCGCCCTCCCTCGCAGTGACCATCGCGATCGCTTCGAAAACCGCTCACAGCAAACAAACAATCATACAAACTAAAAAAAAAAAAAACTAAAATAAGTAGACAAACAACAGAAAGTAGAGCTTGAAATCTGACAGGAAAGAGCTGGCGTGGATTGGCTCATGCCTCGCTGGGTGGGACACAAAGATTAGTCACTCCTCACCATGGTGTTGAGGATTTTCCTGCACAACCCCCCCCCCCCAAAAAAAATGTTCTGCACCTTAAATGTTGACAAATATCTTGTTAGAGTTACAAGCCAGTCTAGATTATCCTAAAATCTGCCAAGATCAACAAAATTATACTTCAACACAACAAATGGCTAAATACTAAAATGAAATAGACACGAGACAGCTGAATGGTACCCTATAGCCTTTTCAAGGTATATAGCAGCCGGTCCGGTCCTGTATATAAACTAAAATTGAAATGTCAATGAGCTAATCATAGGTTGTGGCTAGGACTTGTTTTTCTTTTTTTTTTAACATATTGGTTACTCAAAACCATGTCAATTCCATAATATTGCAAATTGCTGTTGATGTTATATTGGGACTCTTAATTGACTGTGAGGATATTATACCAGCTCTGACTTCGGACCAGAAATGGTCTCCCCAAGAAACTGTTCAACCCATCTGGACAATAAGTAGCTGGACTCTATGCTTGGTATATGTTTGCAAGGAAAGAATCTTGATTGAATTTGAACTGTAATACTGCATCAAGGTGGAGGAATCCACCAGGGGGGAGGGGAGGGGGAGGAGTGGGGGGATTCCCAGAGCCTATGAAACTGTCACATAATGCAAAATATTAATAAAAAAAGAGTAATGGAATGTTGTTTAAAAAATTGTATGTGCTTAACTTTTGGATAGTGATTATCTAGTTTTCCTACAAAATTTGATAATGTAATTTGCCATTCTATGTGAGTCTGAAATACTGATTCAACTTGATTAATGTTTAAAGGAACTATTATATGAGAGAATCTGCAGCAACCAATTGTCATAAGTATTGTCATCCTCACAGGATTAGTATTTCAATTTTGGTTTCTACGTAAAAGTTTCCAATCATTGATTTGTTTTGTTAGGCGAGAATATCCACTCAATAACAGAGTCTGCTTCTTGAAAAATGTAAGCTATAGAGAATGAGGAGTAAGGTTAATAATGAGGATAAAAGTGATGGAAAAGTCAACTTGATCCAAGTAATTATTTTTGAAAGGCTGTTTGACTAAATTTATTTTTTGTTTGTCCACCAGAGAGAATTGCCAAGGGAAGTTTACATCTGAACTGCCCTGTAAGATAGCGAATAAATTTGGCAATGCATAGTTAGAAATTCCTAAAGAAGGTCAAAGCCAATTAATACCTCCTGAAAGTTTCTGAAAGTCATTAATGGTATTTAAATTATTCTCTTGGAGCTAAACAGGTTGAGGACAAATTTGATTATTGGTTAATTTATAGCCTAAATAAAGATTTGGCAATGTGGTTTGAATTTTTCTGGAGCCACCTGCAAACCATATGTTTGTAGGGTGGAAGAATTGTAGGAATTAAAGAAGTTAAAGTGGGCGTTTCTGCTACAAACAAAATATCATCCTTATAGTGAATAATTATAAAATCTGAAAATTGTTGCCTTAACTTTTGTGGTGGCTAATGAAGAAATGACTAGGTATTTTAACATGCCTTGTGGAAGAACTTTGAGCTGACATCTGATTACTAGTAGCTGGAATAGTAAAAGCAAATTTAAAGCAATCATTAGGTAGTAATGGAATGCTAAAAAGGTAATCATTTAAATCAATGATTAAAATATGCCAATTAGCCAGAATCATTGTAGGTAATGACAAACCAGGTTGTAAAGACCCCATGGGTTCAATGCAAGCATTAACTTTTCTTAAATCTGTGAGCATTCTCCATTTTCCTGATTTTTTTTTCTTCGTATCAAACACAGGGGAATTTTAAGAGCTAGTGGATGGTTCTATGTGACTAGCCTGTAACTGTTCATTAACTAATTTTTGAAGGGCCTGAAATTCTTAGACACTGATCAACAGAGGCTGGAGTTGCTGCTTTCCATTTTAATTATAAAACATAATGAACAATGACCCTCACTATAAATGCAAAGCTAGATAATCTAGACCTTGGTGATTAAAATTGCTTTTGGGTGAACAAAAGTATAAGTCCCTTGTGAATTTTTTTTCTAGCCCTAAGCCACTTTCATACTCAATTTTTTTGCACCATAGTTTGAGTTGGAGAATGAAAATTATTTTCTGAGGAATTTGTTCCTAATGTTATAACAGTTTCTAATTCTTCCCAAAAAATCTCTCCCCAACAAAAACAAAAGCCCTATATTTGATCTATAGGGGGGAAAATTATCAGTTTGACTTTCAAAAGTGCACTCTAACAAATCTGTTTATTGCCATACTTAGTCAAATGTGCCAAGAACTCTGGAAAATGCACAGATTTGAATTATGTTTTTGTAATTTTTAAGACATCTGTAATAGTAGTATTTTGATATAATAAAATTTGTCCCACTTGACAGTGTTTTAAATATAATTTAAATGGTCTGATCAGTTGTTGTTTTTATAAAATGAGAGACATTCCTTGATATTTTCAGAAAATTTGAAATTCCAAAATTTGAAATTTTTACTTTTTTTTCTTTTGGATGCCTGTCAAGAATGCCAAGAAGGTTTAAAATATCTGACAAAAATGGGATCCTTTCATATATAATATAGATCAAATTATTGACATGATTACTTAAACACTTTTAAAGAACATAACCTTTGTTAATTTTAAACAATGAAAATGAGACAGAGAAAACAACAATTACCTTAATTTAAAAGTTGTAAATAAGAATTAGTACATTTGTTTAACTTGTAAGACTGGCTGTTCAGGAAAAAGAGATATATAAGTAGCATTCATTTGTCATAATTAATTGAAACTTTGTCCTTGAGGATTATCACCTGTATGATGAGAAGTATACGATAAAGAGGCACAGGAATGACTGAAATTTTGAGAGATATCAATGTCTAATTAGTACTTCCAATAGTAGCAGGTTGTAAGTCTGTTACTCTTCTGTATGCACAAATTGGATAAGATATTGATGTTTTGCAAACCTCTGATTGTTTGACATCTGGGGCTGGCCCTGCCAGGACTTTTCTGGACACAGGTATCAGCCATGGCAATTAAATTTAGATTTATATTTTTTAATCCAATTAACTTTTCAAAAATTAGCATATGTTGTGGGAGTCAGTGGTGCCAAAAAAGTCAGACGCTCCTTCCCTAAGTGGAGATTATCCAGCTCTCCAGCTATCTTTCTGATTTCTCCCAGTAATGATTGATTCTCTGATTTTTTTCACAGGAGCATCATTTTCTAAAATTTCAATTTGTCCTGTTTTAATGCTAATTTCACTATCTGATGACTCCATTTCACTCTCCGGGTGAATTTCTGTTTCAAAAAGAATTTTTACTGCTTTTCTGGCCTCCTTCCTCTTCTGGAATGAAAAGTGAGCTCTTAGAAACTGACAGAGGAGGCAAAGAGCAATTATGTAACTCATCTACTGACTGACATCCTCTGCTCTGTTGTTTTACTAAACCCTTTTCCATATCAGAAGCAATTTCCCTGGAAATTTGAATTTATGCTCATTATGGAGCACAGAGTCCAAACTTTAGGTGGAATTATTTTCCCCCTGCTAATGAGCCTTTCTCAGAGTGCACAACATCTGTTTTCACACTTTTTGATTTAAAACTCTTTTCCCCGAGGGAAAACAATGACAATATTTATTTATTAACCCGAACAGCTCTTCAAATATCTCTTTGTGGACATTACATCCAAAGACTTTTACTAGCCCCTGCAAAACTTTCTTGTGCTTTTTTTTGTGTGTGAACTTTATGTCCAGAGTCTTTTATCAGCCCCTGTGCTGTGCGCTCACGGATCATGAATTTTCCATGCTGAACAATTCCTCCAAAAGTTCACTTACTGAAGGCATTCACAATCATTTATCCAACTTCCTCCTTTCAACATTCTACACAATCCCCTTGTGTCCTCACGTTAGGTGCCAGTGAATTTAACAGAGAACGTGAGAAGTTAAGCAGAAGTGAATTTTTATTATTGTAGCAGGGCGATCATCATCTCACTGGGTGATGCACCAAAACAATCAAAGTGAGAGTTTTTACACTTTTACAAAAATGTAGTGTAAGTGGTAGGAAAGCAGGTGTGCATAGCACAGATTAGCTGACTTTCTACAAGGTCAGAGTAGCCCATATAGTCCCAAGCAAAAGGTAAATAAGTAGCTCTCCTGTGGCGATAAGGAATTAGGCAACATTCCAAGGGACAACAACACATCAGACTCTAGGGTCAGGTCTTTGCGTGACTCCAGGCCTACTTACATCCTTGCATGTACACAGGGTGCCCTCTGTTTTATGTCTCTCTTGGAATGTCTGCCAGGCATCTGCATCAGCCAGCATCCAGGGTGATCTTGCCACAGCTGAAGCTAGTGAAACACTTGAGGAAGAGCGTCAGCATGTTGAAAGTCCTGTGGATGCTGAAGCGCTTGCTGGCAGGCACCTTCCACTTGCAATTGGTGTATGTAGGTGTTTTCTCCTTTCAGGTCATCCCGCATCATGAAAAGCTCCAGAGCCTGCATGATGATTGCAGCTTGCTGAATCTCCAGCACTATGTCCTGGTAGGGGTCATAGGTGTCCAAGATGCTCTCATACTATGAGCACTTCACTAGCGATCTCAGATACCCCCAAAGATCTGGTGGATCAAGGCAATGGCCTGCATCTAACAGTCCATTTTGGTGCAGCCATTCAAGCAGGCTTTCTGCCTAGTGTCAATGGTGTAGCAGCAGAGAAACTCGTGCACATCTTCTGGGTTCCCAGAGCAGAAGTGCCAGGCGATCCTTTCCAGGTCTCAGATGAAGGAAATGGGCTTGATGGTATTGTCACTGTTGGCAAAAGTCTGCACGACGTGGTTCTGCATGACATACAGCATGAAGAAGTCCCCCTGGTGTCAGCTGCATGCATGCTCCTGGGAGAGCAGGTAATTGGCCAGTGGTGGTGTGTAGGTCAAGCACTACATAGTGGAGTTCAAGAAGCAGTTGTTGCCCAGGTTGTGCAGGCTGGCGCCCATGCAGAAGACATGCTCCAAGTGCAAGGACAGTCACTCCATAGGGAAGAGTACTTTCTGGGGGCTGGTACCTTGTCATTCTCCTGCAAGTCAATGCAATCTGTTTCCAAGGCAGACTGTCTCTGTGTTTCAGATTCTGACTCCGTTGAATTCCTCTGACCCATGACCACAGTGAAACACAAGCAAGTAAACAAGAATGCCTGTGCGGTGGGAGCTCCTATGAAAAGAGCAAATATCCCCTAAGAAATTAAACCAAAGGGTGAAATCTGTTTCCACACAGAGGTAGAAAGAAGAGGACAAGAATCCAAAGGCTCCCCAAGACAAGCAGTCTGGTGGAGTTCATCTCATGGGGTCCCACAAACCAGGACGCAACCAATGCCTACTGCCACCAGAGCTGGACTAGTGCCCAAACCAGGGCAAAAACAGTCCACTGAGAATCTGGGTGAAAACCTCGGAGACCACTGCAAATCTGGATGAAAACCTTGCAGGCCACTATGAATCTGGGCAAAAACCTCAGAGACCACTGTAAATCTGGGCAAAACTTGGGCCCTCACCCAAATTAACCTGGCATCTTCTGGTCCCTGAGGTCCTGTTCAAGGCACCAGCTCTCCAGGATCTTTATCCAGTAGGCCCTGAGACCACAAAGTGGTGAAGCTATGGTATTCCTTTGAAGCAAAACAACTAGAGGGAAAACTAGAGAGGAAATGTCCATTTATTTGAAAGAATTACAGGCTTATGTAAGTAGGAAAATGGGGGAGGAAGAAGAAAGGTCCCAACAGTACTTCCATCCAACAATGTCATTGTGACTGGCTAACATGTATGTCTGTCTCTTTGGACCCTCCAATGAAGTTAAAAGTCATGAAGTACAAGAAGCTATGTCTCAAGCCAAACTCATTTCCTGCCGAAAAGCAGGATGAATTGACTTCCCAAGGAAGTCCTAGCACAGTTCATTAAAGAGACAGAGAAGAGAGACTGGGGTGCAGCCCACTGCTCTTGCTGCATAATCCAGTGAGCAGGTCATGATGGGGTCTCGGTTAGCAGAGACTCCCATTAGGGGTTCCCCCAGGGACATGGTGTGCTATGTACCTATGGCCTCCCAGATGGGCTAGGCACTCAGTGGTCCAGGGGCAATCTCCCACAGGGTTTAAGATTTTCAACTAGTTCACTGGAGAAGGTAGGCTTATCCTTTTTGCGTGTGTAGTTATGTCCCCATTTTGGCACCAGAGAGGCAAAAGAGGCAGTCTGTTGTGCAATATCTGTACCAAACTGAGGGAATACACTCATGGGGTCTGGTCCCTGCAACCAAAGTCAATAGGGCATGAAGACAAGGGCTATTTGCCAAGGCCAAAGGCCATCAGTGGGAAAAAGGCAAGGCTTCTGGAAAACTCTGGTTACCATTTTCCAAGATGTGGTGTGGACACAGGCAGCAACACCTTGCGCCACAAGGCTCAGGATGTCGGCCCTCTCCAGCTGGGCTGGGTGGCCACCTCAGCCCCTGAGGCACATGCCTCAGGCTTCCATGAAGGGAGCTGGTTCATATGTCATGGTTCCATCCATAAGCCCTCTCCCTGCTGAGTTGAAAATTTTTAATTCTCAAAGACGTATTCCAAACACTCAGATAGCTGCTTCAAAAAGATGGTATGTATGAATGGAAAAAAAGAGTTTTCTGTAATTCTTATATAATCACAGGTACATATTAATGAGGTATGTGCTTTTGTCAGACACTGTATAACTTCTCAAACTATGCAGTACCATTGAGTACCATCTTCCTAATCACCTATTACACACTAATCTTCATAGCATAATTTCTGTTTTATTAAAATGACAAAAATAAACCTTAATTATTATGACATATTCACAAGGAACACAGTAACACTAAATGTTAATACGGCCTCAATGTACAATGTCACTACTCATCATGAAAATTAAAACCAAACCATCCTGCAGCATACTGAGTTTGCTGTGGTGCCCCAAGACCTTTAATGTGTAATTTTGTAACTGCAGGAATCGTAATATACACTGATTTTATACCATCATTATGAGGAACGAGTGAAACAGCAGATGTGAATTGCTTTGATAACTGAAGTGGTATGCAAGTTAAAGCTGCTTTTAAAATTGTCATCCAAAGCCTATTGCTGAAGCACAGTAAATAATTATTTTTTTTCCAATTACTCATTGAATTTTTTATTGAAGCCTTCTTAGTTTAACTTCCAAGAGATCCTTCCTGCTATTTATTCTTTTGTTGGTAGTGTTTT
The DNA here is from genome assembly GCF_030435755.1 of Ochotona princeps. Lineage (NCBI taxonomy): Eukaryota > Metazoa > Chordata > Mammalia > Lagomorpha > Ochotonidae > Ochotona > Ochotona princeps. The sequence continues at coordinate 50,739,311 of NC_080865.1, forward strand.
TGTTTTGTTTTATGGATACAACATAGTCAATGAGGATGCTCCTTTTTTTAAAGATTTATTTCTGTTTTTATCTGGAAGGTAGATTTACAGAAAAGGAAGGAGTGACACACAGAGAGACAAGTTTTCTCAATCCCTGGTTCACTCCCCAGATGCTCACAATGACTGCAGCTGAGCTGCCCATGTGGGATGCTGGCATCACAGGACAGATCAGCTTGCGTCCCCACTGTGGGGTTTACAACAAGGATGCTCCTTTCACGTGTTTATTCTAACTTCACTTTGTTTTTACTCGCCTTTTTCTTACTTACAGAGTTTGATTTTGTTTTACTCTGTATTTGCCTTTCATAGCAGAGACTTTCTCCTAATGTTAGATCTCCTGTAGGTATCAGATCATAGTTTAATGTGAAGCCCCAAAGAACCCCATCTAGAATCTCGAGTGTGGCTTGTCAATTTGTGAATCTCACTGTGGGCTCAACACTGATGAGCCATTTTTGTTGATCAGGAAAATCTCCAAATGCCTGCAACCATACTTCAGAGGTTGTCATCCATTATTTGTCGCCATGGAAGTCTGATGAAGCCTGTGAGTCCTAATTCAGATTTATGATTTAAATTCATGAAAGTAATTATACTACTTATTGCTTATCAAATGTTTTTACATGTATGACCTAGTGATATGCATCATGGCTGTGTTTTGTAAATGCTGTAATGTTGAAATAACAATGAATGCAAATACTTTTTAAAAATACATGCAATGAAATCTCTGTGATTCCTGCTGGTCACACAGACACACAGTTGCACACGTGCCCACACGTGCACAGATGACAGAAATGGTAACCCCAGAAGCTTAGTGGAAGTAAGTGAATTGTTGTTTTCCTTCCAGTTCACAGGTCTATTGATACAATTCCTGCTCCAAGTTGTTACTTCTGAGAGGACTGCTTTTTCTAGAAAGCAGTCAACCTATATTCAATGCTAAGGATGTAAGCCTATTTGGCAACCTTTCGCAAACTGGCACAGTAAATAATTATTAGAACCACAAGAATAGGGAGATTTCACAGCCATCTCTAGGTTATTCAACTAGACATCTCTATATATTAATGACACTGAAACCATGCTTGTGAATTATATAATTCCATATCCTAACGTGCATCACATTATCAGGAATTTCTTTTCTAGTTATGTCTAAGAGGCAAATAGATATATGAGCCATTTTCTACTTTTCCTATAATTAATTGGAAGTAAACTTTTAAAAGGTGGAGCTATAATCAAAACTACTATCCTTTCGTTACATGGTTTATAATCCTCACATGGTATTGGAAATATGCTAGAAATTAATTTGTACTGATTTTATAAGAAAACGATATCTGTATCCCTCAGACGCTGCTGGAAATCACTGACTCAGATAGTTCAGAATCATATACTGAATACCTATCAGGTAAAATGTATTATATGTACCGTAATTTTTTAATAGAAGATTTATGCACTTGATCCTTGTCTACACAAAGTTTTCAAATAGAAATAACAATCACTAAAAGGAAATAAAAAGTTCATAAGAAATCCTTGTTGTCATTACATTCTCCCTCAGAAAGTATATAAAAGTGATTCCTACTAAATCAGCAACAACCAACTTGTTTCTTCCTCTATCCAGAAAAGTTCTTCCTCTATCCAGAAAAGTTCAACTACTGATTTTTAAATTTTTTTGTGTTTAGACTAACAAGTTTAAACTTTCATCTATCTAGTTGTCAACCTAAGCGGTAGCTAAGATTGGCAATCTCTCTCCAAACTTTAGCTCAAAACAAATTTCGCTAAAGGTTTTTGTTTTTTACCTCTAAATGGAGACAGCAGTGGTCTATGCAGTGACTGATCCTGCGATAGGAAGCACTCACTGGCCACTTTCTTATCTATCTATCTATCTATCATCTATCTATCTACCTGAAGAAGGCTCCTGTCTTTGGATCAGCTCAGCTCCATCAATTGTGACCATCTGGGGAGTAAACCAGTGGATGGAAAATTTTCTGTCTCTCCTTTACTCTGTAGATCTTCCTTTCCAATGCAAATAATACCAAAGGAAAAGTTACAGAACAAATACTTCCCTTCAGAGGTAATGATATATATTTGACTTGATAGAGGCCCAGTCCTAGCCTGGCGCTAGTCAAGAAAATTGATCACTCCCTGCACATGCTGCTCTGACAGATATATATCCTCAGTTATAGATGTGAAAGGCTGAGCGAGCACAGGTAACACGTGTTAATCCACCTTCACTTTTCTCTCTTTCCTGTGAGCTTCAGTGTACATCTGGATGTCACAGGCAGTGAGAAAGAAGATTCTGAGAAATGTCTAAAACTCAGGAGAAACAAAAACTGAGGAATTCTGTTTTTTGTCCTCTCACTCCAGATAGGAAATAAACAATCTACAATAGGCATTCCTTTAGGATGCATTCTTAGACCTTGGTTCATCTTAAAGAACAACAAGGAAAGCTTAGAACCAGACAGGAAACGGTCAGCGGGGATGCACTTATACCTCACTGGGTGGGACACAAAGATTAGTTACTCCTCACTGGGGTATGGAAGATTTCTCTGCACACCCCTCCTAAACATGCTCACCTAAACTGTTGACATATATCTTGTTAGAATTATAGAGTTAGACCACCCGAAAAACAGCCAGGTTCAGTGAAATCATGCTTCAATGCTATAAACTGCTAAAGACTAAAATTAAAATAGGCATGAGACAGCTGAAGAGCAATCTAAGCCATTTTAAGGTGTATAGAACATGGTTGAATATAAATCAAAATTGGAATGTCTATGAAACAGTCACAGGTTGTGGTTGAGAACCTGCATTTTCCTTTTAACATATTGGTTAATCAATACCATGTCAATTAATGCCACAATGTTGTAAATGGTAGGAAATATTATGTTGGGGCTTTTAATTGATTGGGATGATACTCTACCAGCCCTACCTTCAGACCAGAGATGGTCTCACCAAGAAACCATTGAACTTACCAGGACAATAAGATGCTGGACTTTATGCTTGGTAAATACCTCCAATGAAAGAATGTCAACTGAATTTGAACTATGGAAATGCAACAAGGTGGAGCAATCCACTGTGGGGGGAGGGTGTGGGGAGGGGCGGGGGGAATCCCAGTGCATAAAAAATGTATCACATAATGCAATGTAATTAATTTAAAAAATGAAATGCAATAAAAATATATGTTGAAAAAAAAAAGAACATGCTCTTTTCTTTAACAGAGGCAAAATTCTCTGTTTCAAAATATCTTGGCCACACTTATGCAGGAGGAGTATTTTAAAAGAGAAGAGGGCAACTCACTCTCCCAACTCTGCACCTAGGCCCTCCTGACTTTGGCTTGCCTAAAGCAATTAGGAGCTATTTACTACCCCCTATCTTCCATCTCAAATGTGTGTGTAAGGGGAGGGATACTGCCTAGGCAAGGCCCAGTGTGTAACCCCAGTCAGCTCTTCTATTAAGGGATGCCATGCATCTCATTTCCCCTACCTCATTAGTCACCATTTTGAAAAGGTGCTAGCAAGCAATTCATCACAACAGGCTTCATTTTAAACTGTTGTTTTGTTTTGTTTTATCACAGATCAGACTCTACATAGAGCTGTGCTTTCTAATCTGCCTCTTAAATATTTTTCTTCTTAGACTGACAAGAACAGCTCTCAGTCTTCTCACTCGCTAAATTACAAAAGTTTACCTGTCTATCTATGTAAGATTTCTCTGTTATCCAGCTGTCAATATATACATTGTTAACTAGACAACTCTGATTGGTTGTCACCATGCTAAAATGTATAAAGGTCTGTGAAATCTTGCTATATTTACTAAAATGCCATAAACTATTGAGTTACTGTAAACCATGGCTAGTTTAAAACACATTCTAATCTGTAATGTGATTTATGTGTATCTTAAAAAAAAAGCATTTTTAGGCTCAGTGTGGTACGCTACCTACTAAAGTCCTCGCCTTGAACACATCAGGATCCCGCATGGGCGCCAGTTCTAATACTAAACCCGGCAGCCCTGCTTCCCATCCAGCTCCCTGCTTGTGACCTAGGAGAGCAGCTGAAGACAGCCCAAAGCCTTGGAACCCTGCACCAGTGTGGGAGACCTGGAAGAAGCTCCTGGATCCTGGCTTTGAATCAGCGCAGTTCTGGCAGCTTGGGGAGTGAATCAGCGGATGGAAGATCCTCTCTGTATCTCCTCCTCACTGTGTATCTGACTTTCCAATAAAAATAAATAAAATAAATCTTAAAAAAACACTTTTGTGTTTTCAAAATCATAAATTATTTTAAATAATTAATTAGATATAGTCTGTGCCTTTGGTTAAAATGTTCAGGTATAAATTTTCCTTGGGTAATGATTCAAGACTCTGAGCATTCTTTCACATCTTAAGCTCTAAAACTAAGTGTTCAACATTGAAGTTTCCAGCTGCGACCTTGAAACACTCCAAAGATGACATGCTATATTGGTAGAGATTATAACTGGTTTATGTTTTGTTATTTAGAACCTAAACTGAGAAACCTTCAAGTTCCAGATGTTACTTCAATGTCCCTGAGGATCTTCATTCTACCAGGGACACTTTGGTCAACCCTTGGAAGGATGTTTTACTGCTACCTCCCCAAGTCCCCTTTCAGCATGAATCAAAATAGTCATTGCCCCCACATCTTTAATACCAGTTGGAGTCCATCCTACTAGGGAAGGAATTTAAGGGATTAGATGAGAAGATATATAGTTAGGACTAAGGTCCCTGGTGGACTGCTAACTGCTAAAAGGAGGAGTCTCTTTGAAAGTGTACATGATGATTTCTTCTCCTTAGAAACTGCCTTTAGGAGGACAGCATGGCAATCCCATTCCTGATTTTCTAACTTATCATTGAATCACAAGGAGGCAATGGCTTTACTCTTCCAAGATTTTAGCTTGTCATGAGAAGAAAAAAAAGAAGCTACAAATCACATCCTCCTGATGGCCTTTTGTTTTGAACAACTTAAACAATATTATTAACTCTGGACTTTGGTTCATTTTGTCCCAATCCTCTGCTAATTGGTTATTGACCTATTTTTTTCTCCCTCAAAATTGTACTTAAAAGACTCCACTTCAGTCAGATTTTTAAATCTGTCTCCCTTGAAAACTCCATTCCTGACTGCTTGTGGTAGGAGTCTATTCTTGATAAATCCTGCTCTTTCTCATTGTGAAGAAAAGGAGAAAAAGAAAAAAAATGCAAGGCAAGGGAAGGAAATGAGGGGAGAGGAGAGGAGAAGAGAGGGGCAAAAGGCAAATGTCATAACCAGGAGTTTTTCAAAGAATGAAATAAAATGAATTCCAAATGACCAACAGACACATAAAACAATGCTCAGGATAATTAACCATCATGGAAATGCAAGTAAAAATCACAACGAGGTTTCAGTCAACTTCAGTTAAAATGGCTATCATTCAAAAATTCAGAAGAAATAAAATAAAGAAAATAATAAATGCTGTTGTGGATATTGGCAAAAAAAAAAAAAAGGTAGCCTAATGCACTGTGTGGACAATCATTAAAAACAGTATGAATATTCTTTAGAGATCTGAAAAAGGTTTTATCATATGACCCAGCCATCTCACTCTGGGAATTTACCCAAATGAAATGAAATCAGTATATGAACAAGTTTTCTGTACCCCCCTATGATTATTGTAGCCCTACCAAGGTTACCCAACCACAAAAGGTAAGCCCACAGTGCCCAAGCACTTCACCCATATGGACACCTTAATCACAAAAAGAAACATGTGCTCTTTAATTTAAGCACCAAACCCATGTGTCTTAGAAGCCAGACACAGCAATTGCCCAAAGACCTAGCCACATGCTATCCCACATCCTATCTGAATTGCAGTCGCAGAACACAGGCTTCCACAGTCACAAGGAACAGAGTTTCAACCCTCAGCCCTACAAGCCTCGCCAATCCACAGAAAGAGCTGTGGCATTTCCAGCGTCAGCTCCCTAACCCATAGGGGTTTTTTGTTGCTCCATCTTGGCAAATCGAGTCTGGGTATCAACAGAGTGAAGAGAAGGGGATGTTTCACCAATACAAGTGGGGGTTGTGTCCCCTCCTCAATCCTCCAGGTTAGGCTCAGTCAGTGAGATTGTGAATTTATAACCCAGTCATGTACCAGATGTAGCAGCCTCTATTCACCTTAATAACATGGTGTTTCCTCACTGCTGCTAGCTGGAGTTTCTTTTTTTTTTTTTCGAACCTTTTTATTTTTTGAGACATGTCTATTGAGACGAACTGGCTATTTTAAAATTGGATTATTTAGAGGGGCATGATTACATTTTTGTGTCAATTATATATTGTGAATACAAATACATTGATGAATAGATCATAAATATTTTGTTTGGTTGTGTACATTGTTTCCTTAATGTTGATTCATTTTTTATCTAGTAACTTCGTAGATTTATGTAATCTCATTTACCTACTTTTGGTTTTGTTGCCTGTGCTTGGAAACTTTATCACTAAGAGCATTGCTGATATCTATGTGTATTTTTTCAAGTCTTACATTAAAATCTTCACCCATGTTTAGTTCATTTTTCTATATGGTGAGGGGTAAGGATCACATTTCATTGTTTTGGATATGAATATTCAGTAGTCCCAGAACCATTTACTTAGGAAACTGTCCATTTTTCCATTTCTAATTTTGGTCTGTGTGGACAGTTAGTTTTTTTTAGAGATATGTGAGTTTATTTTGGAATCTTTATTGTGTTTCAACAGCTTATCTGCTTCATATCAGTACCATGCCATTACTATATTTTGTTTACTATAACTGTTTAGCAGATCTGGAAATCAGATACATGATATGTCTACTTTTACACTTTGTGTTTAATGCTGCTTGGGTATACAGTCTTTTCTGATTTCATGTAAAAGATTTTCTGAATTTTATTTTATGGTACAGTTCCATAGGTTCTGGGATTTCCCCTACCCTTCAAATCTCCTCCCCCAACTAACTTCCCCCATAGTATTACAATAATATAATCCTTTATAAACAGCATAAGTCCTTCATTTTGCTATTTAAGTGTATCCTGACATTGTAGGTGTGGACAATGGCAGAAAGTTCAGCATCCTATTGTCAAGATATATCTAACAGTTTCATTGGGAAACTTTGATTTGGAAGTAAAGATGCATGCTGCATTGTATTTTCAATATGGATATGATAATCCCTATTACACAGTTACTATGTATCCCCTTAAATGAAAAGCCATAAATATTTAATTGCATTTTATAGTCTCATGAATAATGTCATTGGTATTCTGGTGGTAAAATAGCCATACAATCTAAAGTGAGATACAGACCCAGTTCCCATCACAACAATTGTTTTCTTGACTTTCTCTGATAATTTGTTGTTAGAATGTGTATTTATTCTGCCTACATGGTAGATGCTGGGTCCGTGAACCCTGGGGCCAGTGGATCTGGCAGGGCCCAGTACAAGTGGCCCGGGTCCTTGGGCCCATCTGTGTGTGGATGCTGGGTCCATGAACTCTAGAGGAAAGGGATGGGTCTGATAGGGCCTGGGTCATCTGGCACAAGTCCTTGGGCTTACCTGCGCAATGCATGCTGGTTCTCTGAGCCCTGGGGATGGGGATCCAATGGCACCCAGGTCATCTGGCAGAAATCCTTGGGCCCACCTGTGTGGTTAGTGCTGTGAGAACTGGTCTTCCTCAGTGGAAAAAGCAGTGAACAGCAGTCTCTGATGCACATAGAGGATATGCCAGCCCATTGGAGCCTGCAGAGGACATCTGGTGCCATAGCAGAGGAAGGAGAAAACAACAAATTAACAATTACCCCAGCCAAATGACGAAAACATATATCTGGGTGAATGGAGACCGTTAAATCGACTGTGTCAACCAATGGACATTGGAAGGGTTTGCTCATCCATGGATCGGGGAAGACTGACATCATTTCAGAGCTATTGCAACCACCAGGGGAGAACATTTGCAGCTTGAACCACATCGGGACCCAGGGTTTATATCAGGTGGCTATTCCCTATCCGTGGCACTGGGATGGTTGGGAGGCTGGGTATGGCTCTCTCCTTATCTCCTCCCATTCCTCCCCCCAAAAGGAAGAGGAAATAGAAAATTCAGATACAATAACCAGATCCACTTTCCCTAACCCTGGATCCTTCCCACCCTGAGCAACTGTGTAAACATCTAGGGGAGGCAAGATGGTAGTTTAGGGTGCAGACAGGTTTGGAATAATGGAGAATCATTAGACAGGGTGAAGCATGAGGAGCAGATTCTAAGAAAAGACAGTGATCAGGCAGTTGGCAAAGGAGTACCTGGAGTCCCCCTGTACACAGGGATGCAGCAGCAATGGTGGAGGGGTGTTGGCAGTGAGCAGAAAACCCATCAGCAGCCAGTTAAACAGCGATCCAGACTCTGGAGAGCCATGGTTCCAGCAGCAGCCCAGAGATCCAGTAACAGCCACAGCTCACATGAAAGCCAGGTGGAAACGTGAAATTCACCAGGAACTTGGGAGGTGAATACAGGCTAATAACGGCCCATTCTGTTTGACCTAACAAGCATAGAAGAAGCAGTGGACCCCTAGGGGTGGTTCAGGGGCAGGGTGGATCTCACAGCCAACTCCAAGTAGTGCCAGATAGGGTGCCATCTTGTGTAGTGGTGCGGATTATGCAGATTTGAAGGGACAGCATGGAGCGGGCTCATTTCTAGCTATTCACACTGAGCTGATCCTACAGGGAAAGCAATGCCAGCTTTGCATCATGCAGCATCTGTGTGGTCCCCAGATCTGACAGGCAGCACCCTCAGATCTCCATCAGTGCCCCTCAGGGTACCATCTTGCACAGAGAGGAAAGGGCTGAGAGGATGAGAGGAGCAGTGGTAAACTGCACATGCACTGTAAATCAGTAGGGCACAAGTGCCATTTACACAGGGCCAGACACTGTTAGACCAAAGGGACAGCAGCTGAGCTATGCAAGTGCTAAACCGGGAGCAAAATCACTTCCAGCTTAGCACATTGCACAGGTCCCTCAGGGAAAACAGTTCCATTGTGGCACTCCACCAGCTCCACCCAAAGTATCTCCAGGTGTCCCTCAGACTTAACAGCCAGAAGGTGTCAGCAAGATCAGCGCCACCTAAACCTAGTTATTTAGGGCAGCTGGTATTTTCCTAATCCTTGACACTTGCTTGAACATAAAGTTGACTTGTAGACCTGTGGGTAACACATCTTAGAAACCTGCCCTAAGGAGAAGAATCTGTCAGCAAGAATTGCAATGACAAAAGGTAAAAGAAGAGAAAGAGGCACTATTAATGTTACTGAAGACTCTTGGGCAAAGGAGGTAATGCTTCTACCAACCTCAGAGTTAACTGAGGATCACATTGAGAAAATGGGGGACACAATGTAGAAAACTCATGTTAAAGCTTCTGAACAATAATAAGAAGCACATACAGGAGTTCAAGTAATTTAAGGAATGTGTCACACAGGAAATAGCAGCAATGAATCAAGTGAAATGTGATATATCAGAACTTAGCAACACAATGGAGCAAACTGAAAATACAGTGGAGTCTTAACAATAGAACGAATGAAGCAGAAGAAAGAATTTCAGAATTGGAAGATATTTCCTGTCACCATGAGAAAAAAATTTTTTTAAATGGAAGCAGAGCTGGGTCAAGCTAAAAGAAGTGTTTAACAATTAAAAGATAGTATTAAAAGGCCCAATATAAGAGTTATGTGGGTCCCAGAAGCCAAAGAAAGAGAGGCTAGGGTTAAAGGTGTAGTCAATGAAATAATAAATGAAAACTTCCCTAATCTGGAGAAAGAATTGGAAAACAATATCTAGGAGGGGCACAGAACTCCCAACAGAGTTGATCAAATGCAAAATTCACCATGATACATGATAACCAAGTTCTCTTCAATTGAACATCAGAAAAGATCTTTAAATGTGCATGTGAAAAAAATTAAGTGACTTCTAGAGGAACCCCAATCAAACTCACAGTTGATCTTTCAGAGAAATGCTAGAGGCCAAAAGAGAATGGAGTGGCATATTCTGGATTCTGAAAGTGAGAAATTTTCACCCAGAAAAACATATCCAGGAAAGCTTTCCTTTGTCTTTGAAAGTAAATTAAAATTTTTCCACAGTAAAGAAAAACACCAAGAAGTTGCCTCTTCTAAACCTGTCCTACAAATGTTACTCAAAGATGTTTACTCAAAAGAGCTGGCGTGGATTGGCTCATGCCTCACTGGGTGGGACACCCAGATTAGTCACTCCTCACCATGGTGTTGAGGATTTTCCTGCACACCCCCCGGCCCCCCAAAAATGTGTTCTGCACCTTAAATGTCGACAAATATCTTGTTAGAGTTACCGGCCAGTCTAGATTATCCTAAAATCTGCCAAGATCAGCAAAATTGTGCTTCAACACAACAAATGGCTAAATACTAAAATGAAATAGACACGAGACAACTGAGTGGTGCCCTATAGCCATTTTAAGGTATATAGCAGCCGGTCCTGAATATAAACTAAAATTGAGATGTCAATGAGCTAATCATAGGTTGTGGTTAGGACTTGTTTTTGTTTTTTTTTTTTTTTAACATACTGGTTACTCAAAACCATGTCAATTCCATAATATTGTTGCAAATTGCTGTTGATGTTATATTGGGATTCTTAATTGACTGGGATGATATTCTACCAGCTCTAACTTCGGACCAGAAATGGTCTCCCCAAGAAACTGTTCAACCCATCTGGACAATAAGTAGCTGGACTCTATGCTTGGTATATGTTTGCAAGGAAAGAATCTTGATTGAATTTGAACTGTAATACTGCATCAAGGTGGAGGAATCCACCAGGGGGGAGGGGAGGGGGAGGAGTGGGGGAGATTCCCAGAGCCTATGAAACTGTCACATAATGCAAAATAATTAATAAAAAAACAAAAAAAATAAATTACATTGTAAAAATCCTGGCCTATTTCAATGACCTAAAGAATATTTGTTTTATTCTAGTAGTTTTAAAGTTTCAAGTTTTACATTTAGCACTTAATTAATCTAGAGTTTTATACACCTGGAAAGATATGAAGTAATTATAAGCATTGTCTTCATTCAATTACATCAATATAACCTTCTTTCTTTCCTCACTTTACGCTCAGTGCCATGAATTCCACATTTGTCATATTGACATCCATATTTCTAAGAAATAGCAGATAGCTGTATGTATATAATATCTACATATGGAATCAACATGGAAATATTGAATATTATATCCTGTTATAATTTTCAAATATTTCTACATATTAAAATATAGATACCCCCATCCTGTTTGGATTGTCAGGATTTGAGTTCTACCTCTACATACTTGTTTTGTTTTGTCTTGCTTTTTGCTCCCCCCCCCAATTATTTTTGTTCTGGAAAGCTAAACGTGATAATATGATAATACATACACGTGGGTCCCTCCCACAGCAATGGGAGAAGCAGATAGTCATCCAACGTCATGGTTTTAAGCTAATCCATCCTCAGCTGTTGCAAGCATTCAAGAGTAGTCAAATGGCACAGGACATTCAGTTTGTCTCAACACATTTATCATTGCCTTTCTGTGAATATGAACTGTGTGTGTGTCTATTTAAAATAAAGAAAATCTGAGTAATGTGATTTTTTAGTCTCTAAAAGAAAGTCATCTACTTATTAAAATAGCAGGTTATCTCATTTGATTAAAATGGCTGGGATTTGATCTTTCAATTGTGTTCAAAGCCGCTGCTGCGCCACTGTCACTCTAACACCAGTGTAGGCTCTGACTCACCAAGCTCCAGCCAATGAAGAAGGGGGTAGGTGAGTAAGGAAGTACTTACACCATGGCTCATGCAAAGCAGACAACCCACAAAGCTGTAAAGCACCAAGGAAGCAACTGGTTACAAAAGCCAGTCACAATAGTGTGCTCTCTGCTGCAGGGGTGAAGAAACCTCACCATTACAGGCCTGGTACTGTGGTGTTCCATGAAATTAGATGTTATCACAAGTCCACTGATCTTCTGATTCGCCAACTCCCCTTCTGGCATCTGGCATGAGAAAGTTCTCAGGATTTTAAAACAAATCTGCGCTACCAGAGTACAGCTATTGGTGCTTTGCAGGAGGCAAATGAGGCCTATCTGGTTGGCCTCTTTAAAGATGCCAGCCTATGTGCTATCCATGCCAAACATGTAACAGTTATGCCAAAAGATATTTAGCTAGCATGCCACATTCGTGAAGATTGTGCTGAAGAATCCACTACAGTGGAAAACATTTCATTCCCAAATTTGCTTTCTCTTTTTCCTGTTATTGGTAGTTCTGATCATTAGATTTTTTTCCCCATGGGGCCAAAACGTACTTAAGTATATGGATATACATGAAAAAACAGAGGACAGAAACCAGGTACTGGCAGTTTTTCCATTTTCATTTGTGTGTGGAGTTTTAACATAAATGCGGGGATGAAAATCATTAATGCAAGTCAAAATGTTTAAGTGAACAAGTTTCAGCAGTTCAACTTTATAACAATTATAAATAAACCTGTTAAATTTTTCAGAACAATGTCAGCATTTGGATTTTTTTAAAAAACAAGTAAATTTCTTATTGATGACAACTTTCTTATTGGTTTCTGTTAAGTATATCATGTGATCCTGCCTTGTGGTAGCATTGACTTTGAAATAAGCATAGATTACTCACATGGAATGTTCAACCATTTTAAATAGAAATAGAAGTCTTACAAGAGGCATAGCATTTCTCTGGAGTAATGTATTACATATATTTCTTTCATGCTATTTTTAGAGATAAATTGTAATTTAAAATGTATAATCAGAAATTGTTCATTTATAAAAGCTATTTAAAAGCATATAATAATAAGCAAGAAATTTAATCAAATATTTCAAATATTTGTAAACTAAAAATTGGAAGGTGTTGATATTTTGGATCAGTTCAGTGGCTCACTTGCGGAGTGAATCATCGGAAGGGAGATTTTCCTCTCCATCTCTCCTCTTCTCTGCATGTCTGACTTTGCAATAAAAATTTTTTAAAAATAAGGTGTTGATAAATTGAAGTTGAAGAAAAGCATTTTATGTTCATGGATTAGAAAACATGTCATTTTTAAAATGTTTGTAATACCCAAAGCAAATTACAAGTTCAATGCAATATTTATCAATATCACATTGACATGTTCTACACAAATTTAAAAGAGAAAATTTAAAATTCATATGGGGAGGGCTGATATGATGGCTCAGTAGCTAACGTCCTCACCTTGCATGCGCTAGGATCCCATACAAGTGCCAATTTGTACCTTGGCTGCTCCACTTCACATCCAACTCACTGCTTGTGGTCTGGGAATGTAGTAGAGGATGGCCCAAAACCTCGGGAATCTGCACTAACATGGGAGATCTGGAAGAAGCTCCTTGCTCCTGGCTTCAGATCGGCTCCCCTCTGGCTGTTGCAACCATTTGAGGAGTGAACCAGTGGAAGGAACATCATCTTTTCTGTCGCTACTTCTCTGTAAATCTGCCTTTCCCTACTGAGCCATGTGTGAGCAGTGTCTGGGTATACATAAGCCTTGGCTGGGCTGAAACATCCAACAGTAAGAACCAGAATGGATTGAAGGCCAGCAAGGCGGGCTGACCCACGGAACCACCAGTACAACAAGATCTGGCATAGGGAGAGGTTCTGATGGAGGAGTTTGGGAAACACCTCTGTCAGGACACAGTCCCTACAAGTGAGCGCAAAAAGCATGATAGGCAGCAACCCAGACCAGGCCAGAGGAAGATACCCACCCACATACATTTGGCATAGGTGGAGGGCAGAACAGGTTGAACCCATTCACATCACCTGCTGGTGAAACCGAGCACCAGAATAGAATGTGGTTCAGGCCAGGTTCGGTCATGACACAAACCAGTGCACATTACGGAATGCAAAGGTAGGATGAGCCATACCAGATGTAGTTGTGGCGCCCAAACAGCACACGTGAGAACCAGGGAGGGAGGGGCAAAGCTGACAGGGGAAAAGTGGGTTCCCCTGCTAGACAACCACTCCCACAGGAAAGCGTGAGTTGGGATGGGGGCAGACCAGACTAAGCAGGTCTACAACACCTGTGGGCCTCATGTGAACTAAGTAAGGGAAAAGCTAGGTTGGGCTGACTGTTCCAATTGGTGCAAGCAAAAATTAGAGTGGGTGAGGGTTTGTTGGGCTTTGCCGCAGCATTAGCTGGCAGAAGCTGGCATTGGGGGCTAAATCTGTAAAATTAAACTCCAGAACCACCTGGAGAGTGCATAATCTGGGAGTGGGAGTAGCTTAGTAGGGAGATAGTGGGCACCTCCCTCGTGGGTTACCACTCCCACTGGAGAACACGAAAACCAGGACAGGGGCAGGGGTGGCTAGACAGAAAGGCACCCGCCAGTATGTCTGCAGGCTGGAAAAGAGGGTTGGTTGGGTTGAACTAGGCTTCAATGCCCATTGACATGTGCCAGAGCTAAATGGGATGTGGGACAGACTGAACAAGTCTGTGGAACATACTGGCATGTATGGGAACCAGGGTAGGGGCAAGCCTGGTGTGGGTTATGGGGAGTCGCGCCAATTAGGCTGCAGCTCCCACTGGTTTGTGTGAGCGCCGAGTATGAAGTGGGCAGGATCGGGCTGGACTGCAATACCCATCAGTTCGTGTGGAAGACAAGGCTGGAAACAGAACTGACCCAGCAATTGCAATGACCAGCATGTGCATAAGCTGATTGGGGTGAAGGACTGTGCCGGACCCTGTACTGGCAAGCACATACAAGAATCAGGTCTGGAATCACCTCAGAAGAAGTTTCATTGGAGATCCCTCCAACTGAACTGCTGATCTCAGAACCCTAACCATGAAGGGACTATGTCAGCCAGTAGATTCTGGAGAGATTTCGTCGTGATTGGAACGGTGAGACTGGCAGCAATTCAGACCTGTTAAACTATGAAAACTGCTTGAGCAGGACCCTTGGAGCGTGCCTCACATTGGGGACCTGGGATGGGAGGGAGGCTCAGTGGGGCTTTTACCTTTATTCCTCCCCTGGGCCCGGCGGGGTGGCCTAGCGGCTAAAGTCCTCGCCTTGAACATCCCGGGATCCCATATGGGCGCCGGTTCTAATCCCGGCAGCTCCACTTCCCATCCAGCTCCCTGCTTGTGGCCTGGGAAAGCAGTCGAGGACGGCCCAATGCATTGGGACACTGCACCCACGTGGGAGACCGGGAAGAGGTTCCAGGTTCCCGGCTTTGGACCGGCGCGCATTGGCCGTTGCGGCTCACTTGGGGAGTGAATCATCGGACGGAAGATCTTCCTCTCTGTCTCTCCTCCTCTGTGTATATCTGGCTGTAAGAAAATGAATAAATCTTTAAAAAAAAAAAAAAACCTTTATTCCTCCCCTGACCCCAAATACAGGGATAAAAATAATGATATTAGTGTGAAAACAATGGTCTTACCCACTTTCCTGTAGTCCTTGACCTTTTGTACCCTAAGTACAAAGTAAGATTATAAAAAAACATAAATAAATAAAGTAAAATAAAAAAAAATCTGCCTTTCCAGTAAAAATAAATAAACCTTTAAAAATATATACAGAGTACACTAAAGTGTGGGAGATCGCCCCTGGGATCTCATAAGGGAGGCCATAGGCACATGGCATAGTGTGCCCTTTACTAACAGATCCCAACATGGCCTGTTCATTGGACATGCAACAAGAGCTGTAGGCTGCACACCAGTCTCTCTTCCCTACTCTGCTAGGATTTCCTTTGTAAACAACTCTATGAAGTCAAATGTTACATTCATCTTGCTTTTCAGCAGGTAACGTGTCTGCCCTGAGATACAATTTCCTATGCTTCCTGACCTTCAACTTCATTGGATGGTCCAGAGAGATAGACATATCTGTTAGCCAGTCACAGTGTTGTTGTTGGCTGAAAGTCCTTCTACCTGCCCCCTTCTCCTATATAAGCTTGTGACTTCTCTCAAATAAATGAACATTCTTCACTACCAGTTTGTCTCCAGGGTTTCTGCTGCAGAAGAACACTGTCAGTTCACCCATCAGTGGTCTCGGGGTCTGCTCAACAGAAGAACCCCCAGACCATAGATCCTAAGTTGTCAAAGCTTAAGAACAAAGCTAGGTTCATTATCTGATTTCAAATATGCTACAGATCCACCACAATTAAAACAGTGTTTTACTAGTATGAAAACATATGCAGAGAACAATTTAACAGAATACTGAAGAATAAACCCATGCATATGTGTTCTTCCAAAACTATAATAGAAATACTGCACAGTAAAATATGAATACAATTGAACTCTTATCTTACAATTTAAAAATTAAGGTACTACTAATAAAAATATAAGATATGAATCGCTGAAGTGCCTAGAAATAAGTAGATGTAAAATTTGATGTAATTTATTTTGGAAATGATTTTCTGGATATGATACAAAAAGAAGAAGAAAGGCAAATGAAAAAAGACAGCATACTCCAAATTAGCAACCATTTTCACAGTAAAGGAAATAATTGGAATGAAAAGAAAATTTTAAAAATTGGAGGAAATGTGTAAACCATGTATCTATTAAGGTACTAATATCCAAAAATATGAAGAAATGTAATAAAAATATAAAAAATGATGGTGTAGTTGTTGTCAAGGCTCAGTAAAAAGTGATTTAAGGTTAAAGCATTTATATAACAACTCTTATATCAAGGAATGTGCAGCCTGTCCTTGGGTGGGTTGGCTCTCTGCCCAGAATTGAATAAGTCTCCTTCATTTGCAGTCTCCTGTTATTTGGAGCACAAGCGTGGGAACACTCATAGAACCAGACTTGAGTGTTTTCAGATACTAGCCAAATCCAGGGTCACTCTGATCTGAGACACACAAGTACAAGTTTTCAGCTTGAGGCAGGTCAATAAGCAGAAGAAAAAAAACTTGTCCTCTCTTACCAGCAAGAGGGGTTCTGCTGATGGTGCCCCATGACTGCTGTAGCCACATTTTCTCGTGTGATGTGATAATGTACTCATGTATCTATGGCTACATTTTGCTTTATTCTCCTGTTTTAAGAAACTTTTTAATATCTGCCTGATATTATATCTGCAATCTTTCACTCTGTGCCAATCAACCACAGCAAAATGAGTCTGTGAACAGCATAACAAGAAAAAGTTTCCTTGTTAATACAGAGAAAAAAAATAGTACAAGTAAATAGAGAAAGCAACCCAATTAAAAATGATAGAAGGGCTTTCATAGACTAACAGCCAATGAAGATATACAAGTGGCCAATAAGAATGATAGTGGAAAAATAAAATTAAATGAACTCGTCTATTTTGGTACAACATAACCTTCTGTTAACACTTGGAAAACACATATTATGAGACAACGTGCATGTATTTCTAATGGTATTGCAGGAAAATATACTTGTTTTGATTTTGATTTTTTTGGAAATATTTTGTCCAAAAGAGAGTTGTAGTCAGTATGTTCAAAAAACATGCCTGCAGTTCCATAGTCATTGCAACAACATTTGCAACACTTTAAGAAAGTAACTTGCTGAGGTGGTCACAGAAGGTGGCTGGGAACTCGCATTTATCTTTAACATATTGGTTACTCATTACTATGTCAATTAATTCCATAATGATGTAAATTTTTGCTGATGGTATGTTGGAGCTTTCAATTGACTGGGATGATACTCTGCTGGCTCTGTCTTCAGACCAGAGAGGGTATACCTAAGAAGCCGTTGAACTTGACTGAACAATAAGATGTTGGACTCTATGTTTGGTATATGCTTGCAATGGGGGAATCTCAACTGAACTTGAGCTGTGGTTATGCAACAAGGTGGAGGAATCCACCATGGTGGGAGGGTTTGGGGAGGGGTGGGAGAACCCAAGTATCTATGTAACTGTGTCACATAATACAATGTAATTAATGAAGTTAAATAATAAATAATTAAATAAAAAAACAAAAAAAAAAGTAACTTGCCAAATATCAACCAGCAGAGGAATTGATAAATATCATGTGACATACATGTTTAATGCAATTGGATTCATTAAATAAAAAAGAAATGCTCATGTTTTCAACAGATTGAGTGCACCTAGAGGACATTATGCTATTGAAATAATGCAATCATAGACATGAAATATTGCATGCTTCTATTTATGAGTAATCTTAAGGAGGCAAATAAAGGTAAAATATGGTTTCACAATAGTTTAAAGAAGAGGAAATGAGGGACTTCTGTTTAACAAATATAAAATTTCACTTATGCCAGAAAACTAATTTCTTAGATTTGCTTTATATTTTGCCTGTGTTATAAAATACTGTACTATCCACTTTAAATGAAACATAGCTCAAATGGTGTTTTATATCACACTTGAAAGTAAAACATAGTTGAGAATGCAGCCTATCTCTGTAGTAATTATCATGCTGAAAAAATAAACTATAGCTCTAAATCAAACTGTTATTACCCTACTGGTCACCTGCCACTTGTGTTCCAAAAGATAAAACAATTATTGGATCCAGCACCATGGTGTAGCAGGTTGACCCTCTGCTGCAGTGTCAGCATCCCATTCAGACCAGTTAAAATCATGACTGCTTCACTTCTTCTCCAAATCCCTGATTATGTGTTTTGTAGTTTTTTTCATAGTGGTCTTCCATATATTTGGTTTGATTAATTCCTAAGTATTTAAGATTCCTCTCCACTATTTTAAAGGGCACTGTAAAACAATTTGTTTCTCAGCTATGAAATTATTTGTGTATACTAGTGCCATCAATTTGTGCTTATTAATTTTGTGTCATGCTACACTGCCAAAGTCTCTTATTAGTTCTAATAATGTCTTGACTGAGTCCTTTGGTTCTCCTAAGTACAAAACTATATCATCTGCAAATAAGGATAATTTCAATTCCTTGTTTCCAATTTGAATTCCTTTAATTTCTTTTTTCTTGTCTAATAACTCTGTAAAGGACTTCTAATACCATATTGAAGAGTAGTAGTGAGAGTGGTCATCCCTGTCTAGTTCCAGATTTTAATGGAACAGCTTCTAGCCTTTCGCCATTTAGTATGATGTTGGTGTTAGGTTTTTTCTTGTATTGCTTTGATTGTGTTATAGAATGTTTCTTCTATACTTATCTTTTTTTTTCATTTTAAGTGTTCTAGTTTATTAGAAAGTGCTTCTTTATCATTATTATTAATTATTTTGATAATCTTAACATAGTTGATTAGGGCACAAAGGGTCAAGTGCTACAGGAATGTGGGTAAGACCATTGTTTCCACATTATTTTTTTTTAGATCTGGGGCCAGGGGAAAATAAAGGGAGAAGCCACACCCAGCTCCCCAGGTCCCCAACGTGGGGCATGCTCTGAGAGCACTGCTCAAGTGGTTTGGATAGTCCAACAGATCTGAATTGCTGCCAATCTCACCATTCCAAGCACAATGAAATCTTTCCAGAATCAATTGACTGACACAGTCGACCTTAGAGTTTTCTTTAGCTCAGATTTTTTACTGTCAATACATGGCTGGGGGTAGATATCAATTTGTTCTGTCCTCCGTCCTGTTGTGGTACCAGGTGTCCTCTGCAGGTTCCAATAGACTGCTGTATCCTCCATTGCACTTGGGTTTGCTGTCTACTGTTCCATCTGAGTCTGAGGAGGCTCAGCTTTGACACTTGCATTCCATGGTCAGACCATGGAACCTGCATTTCTCTTCATGGTTGGGGTTCTGAGATCAGCAGTTCAGTAGGAGCAATCCCCAAAGAAACTTTGTCTAAGGTGGTCTCAAACCTGATTCCTGTATGTGCATACCAGTACAGGGTCCATCTATGCCTATCTTGTTTAAGGTTTTCAGCATGAAGTGGTGTTGGATTTTGTCAAATCTGATTCATTCTTCAAATGCCACAATAGTTGAAACTCAGTTGGTCAAAGCCAAGAACAGGGATCTCAATACAAATCTCCCTTGTGGATGGCATGAACCCGATTATTTAAGCTTCTGATTTTGCATTATCAAGGAGCTGGAACTGTGAGCTTAAACCCGAGCACTACAATATGGGATGCAGGCATCTTGACTGCTTGGTCAAATACTAACACCTCAATATTAATATCTGAACATTTATTTTCTAAATCCTAGTTCAGCATGTTTTTCAGTCCCATATATATCCTTTTAAAAACTCTCATTTTCACTGTGAGTAGTTGAACAATTTGTTATATCTTGTGCAAAACAAAAACACATCATACCCCTGAGTTTTGGTTCAATTTTAATGATAAATTTAGTCCCACACATAGTAGGTGTCAGAACAATGACAGTTTCAGTCTTATTTTTTAGTGGCTACCCAAGATAGCCAGTATTTCACCACACTATTACAGTTTAAATAATAATATTTGCTCATTAAATAAATATTTCTGAGTGACTATTTGTCAGAAACTATCCTAGTAATTTGGAATAGAGCAATAAAAGAAACAGATAAAAATTCCTACCTTCGTGTACCTTTTTTATAGTAATTAATGACAAACAATAAATTATGCAAGAATGCAAGAAATGGGGCCCAGCGTGATAGTGTAGCAGTTGAAGTCCTCGCCTTACACGTGCCCAGATCCCATATGGGTGCCAGTTCTAATCCCAGAGGACCTGCTTCCCCTCCAGCTCCCTGCCTTTGGCCTGGGAAGGCAGTCGAGGAAGGCCCAAAGCTTTCTTTGAAACCCTGCACCCACATGGGAAACCCGGAAGAGCTCCTGGCTGCTGGCTTCATATTGGCTCAGCTCCAGCCATTGAGGCAGCTTGGGGTGTGAACCATCGGATGGAGGATCTTCCTCTCTGTCTCTCCTCCTCTCTGTATATCTGCCTTTCCAATGAAAACAAATAAATCTAAAAAAAAAAAGAATGCAAGAAATGCTATGAAGGGAAACTAAAGGAAGTAATAATAACAGAGGGGGCCATAATAGGGAAGAATGTAGACTATAGGCTTTCGATTCAATTGAACATGTAACCTATTTTTAGCCTACTTGTGAAGGGTGTTACAGGCTGATTCAAATATTTTTACTCTTTGCTGCACTATATTCACTTAAAACCTCACTACAGTCAATCTGGAAAAGTTAAAAACAAAAGAAAACAATAATTGAAGTTGCATGAGGAGGTTAAGGTATCTGCTATATACAAAATTGGAGTGTCACCTCCACATTCAATTCAGCTTCCAGTTAATGCACCTAGAAAGCAGAAGGTGTTGGCCCAAATACTTGGGTTGCTGCTACCCATATGGAGATCCAGATGGTGTTACTGGCTACTGGCTTCACACCTGGTCCAGCCTCTGCTCTTGTGGGCTTTTGGGGAAGTGAATCAACCAATGGGAGCGCTCTCTTTCTCTCTCTCTCTCTCTCTCTCTCTCTCTCTCTCTCTCTCTCTCTCTCCATTTAAAATTAATAAAAGTAAAATACATAAAATAAAACTAAACTGTCATTAAGATGATTTGATTTTCAGCAAACACAACTATATGCTGTATAGGAGAGATATACACAAACAATATGATTTAGGAAGTTTGAGAATTACATATTCAATAATGAATTAAACATACAGATAAAGTATGGAGATATATTAACTTCATAAAATGAGGAAAGGTGAAATGTTATTATTTATATAATGAATATAGTAATTCAGTAACAATGAAATTTATAATTATGAATGAACAAAAATAATATAGCATCCACATTTTCACACTGACTTCCACATTTAAGGGAAAACATAACCTTCGTCCTCCTTGTTTGACTTATTTTTCACATAATGTTCTCCAGTCGCATTCACTTCATTGAATAGGTCTGATTTTGATTCCTTTTGAAGACTAATATTCCATTTTGTAATATCCTGTATTGCAAATTCATTCATACTAATAGGCGCCCTATAGGCATCAGGTGAAAGCTCAAGTAATTGAGTCCCCACACCACCCACATGGGACACTTGGATTAGGTTCCTGATTTCTGGCCTTGTCTATTTCCAAATTTGCTGAGATTTTGAAAGTGAGCCAGCAGATGGGAGTTGTAATTGACTTTCTGTCTGTCTGTGCCTGTCATTCTACCATTCTACCTTCCAAAAAAGACTAGCAGCTTGTCAAATCTAGCCCATCTACTTATTTTGTAAATAGAACTTTATGGGAACTAACAGTCCCCATTTACTTGTTGTCTGCCAGCTTACTTACACTGCTACTTTTATGACAGCACTATCCACAACAAAAAAGAAAGGAATCAGTATAGATGTTCATTAGTGCCTGAATGGCTAAATAAAATGTAGTATATGGAAAAATATAATAATTATTATTTAGTTATAAATCTCAGTTTCACCCATATAGAAATCACTTTTATGAATACATATATTGATTTCAATGGTACTTATCAGTCTTTGAGGAGCTAAAAAGTCTGATGATTCTGTTCAATCAGCAAGGAGACTTTTGTTTTGTTGCAGCAAATATATGTCTAGTTAACTGAGTATCCACAGACTTTGAGATGTTTCTGGGGATCTTGACAACTGCATGCAGGTTTTGTAGCTCTTTATCATTTTACTCTCCAGCTCAAGTGCCTGATCAGTTTGAGAACAAGTAGGCCAGTACAACTGATACATTTTAGTGACAGGACAATTACCTGTCTCACTTATTTGCATTAACTCATACAATTTGTTTATGTGGTTTTACCAGTCACTGCAATTAAAATAGGCTCAAATGGGAACATAGGTATTGTTCATATACTGACTTCACTTCTTTATCCACGAAAATGGGATAGTTGAAGATTCTAAGATATGCTGGATTACACTAGTCAAATAGGAACTAGATTATAAGACTGTCCAAGACCTCTAGTCTTGTGTCAGGTCCAGGAGAAAGCTTTATGAGGCCATTCTCCCTGTGCCACCATCTCACTGCCCCACGTTTTCACTTACTGTTAGTATTGTCAAACAGGATAGCATTGAAATCTGAGAAGGGAAACTTGCCATTTGTTGAGAAGACTACCCTTTATCCCAGAAAATCAAACTTTTAAGTGGGCCACACAGGAATTGATCAGCCATTTCCTAATTGGTTGAGAGACCACCAATTGGAGAATGTCTTCTCTGAAGGTTGCCACCCAAAGAGAAGTCAGAAAATCCTTAAAGAATTGGGGCACTTCCTAAAATTCCAGTGTCTTTCCTTTTCTTTTCAAGAGGCACTCCATCAAGGTTTCTCATGGGAGATGCTTTCCCTTTCCTTCTTTTTAATGTACACATGTTCATTTTCCAAATAAAACTTCTTTCTGCAACTAACTCTTGGTTTTTCATTGCTGTACTAAGCTGAGGAAAGAACCCACAGAGCTTTGCCAGTAACATTTTGCCTGATGCCCAATATGGAATTCAAAAAATGGATTCTGGTACATAAACCTAAGCCACATGGCTTATTTAACTGAGGAAAAAAAAACTTCACAAGGTCAATATGCCTTCCCTCAAGTGGGACTGCACACATGGAAGTGACCCTTGGCAGTCCATGGCTCTGTATGAACAAGGATGACTCTGGTCACAGCCTAGCTATGGTTGAACATCTTATTTTTAGAGGGGTAGAGATTTAAAGAGCGGAAGTGTGGTTCATCGTCGATTCTGATACCTGATCACCTATTTGCACTGTCCTTTTGGGAGTAAGGTCATGGGTGCACATGTTTGAAGAAAACCTTGTGCAGAACTGACAGTCTCTGGCAGAGTTCACTTCTCTGCCCAGGTGGGCTCCAAATGCTGACTGCCAACAGAGTATCCAAATTCCAAGCTCCCCTCTCACGTTTCTGGATGATTTCGTCTCAGTGGAGGAAGGTGTGAGAACCCCCAAAAAGTATCCTGCATGGATTTAATCCCTTGAAGCGATTCATAAAGACCTTTGGATGATTTCCTTCTACACTATCCAGATGAGTTGAGAAAATATCAGTCCCTTCACTGTGCCTTCCATCTCAATTCTATCACCCAAATGGCATTCTGCCTCTGAGATCTGGGAGCAATTCAGAAACTTTGTTCTTCAGATACTCATTATCTATGTTGCTGCCACTTTCCCATTCACTTTTCATAACAATTTCCCCTTTCCTGGAATGGTGCACCCTCCTCAGGCGTATTACAAGACATGCTCTCATGATTCAATCTCATACGTCTCAATTATGAAGTAAACTATCAAAAAAATGTGTGTGCCATTGGCACTGATTTTGATTAGGCCAAAAGACAAAAATCCAAGTGGTAACAAGCACCTTGCTTAGCTCAGGAAACTCATTAGGCTATCTTAAAATTTTCTGAGAAATAGAGATCAGGCAGAAGAAAGGGTAACCAGAGGTTCCATGGCTTCCATGTAAGATGAGACAGCAATGGTTATGGGCAGGTGGGGCAAGAAAGGGGTATCACGGTAGTTCCTGGGCTCATGGAAGTCAGAGTTCACTGACCAGTATGCCCAGTGATGGGTCCTAGGGTCTCCTGTTCAAGTTCCCACCACTTGGCTTTTTACGGAGGAGCCTCAGGTTTTTCTGCTTCTGGGATCTCAGATTCAATTACGTGCTAGACACAGGCACCCAATTTTACATCTTGCCTTTCTCATCTGGGCCTAGATCCTCTCAAACAGAAGGAGGCATCTTGGGTCAGCTTCTCAAACAGTATTTCACCCAACCATTGGCTTTCTCTTGGGAAGATCTCCACTTCCAGCACTCCTTTCTTATTCCTGAGACACCTGCCCCTTTATTGGGGTAAGATATATTGGCAAAAGTCCATGCATGCTTAGTTTTACCCCTGATGGGAAAGATTGTTTTGCCGTCTCTGAGGCAGACATTGACATTGCACTATGGACAAATGGAAGAATGAGTGCTTATTTGACTCAGGGAACCCTCCCAGCCGAAAACAACATATTCTAACACCAGAGACCCTCATTACAACCTACTGTGGAATCATTAATAGAATTGAGATTGCTGACAGAATATGTTAGTCCATATAATGTACCTATCCTAGGAATAATGAAGCGGTCTGACAAGTGAGGACTTGTTCAGAATCTAAGGCTCATGAATGAGACAGTTACTCCTTTGCATCTCATGGTTCTCAAAGCCTCTTAACCCAAGTTCCTGGCAACACAAAATATTACTCTATACAGGATCTAAAGGATGCCTTTTTCTGCATTACTTTGCATCCCCAAAGTCAAACCCTATTTGCATTTATAAGCCCAAGGAGAAAGGGATGACAATTATCTTGGGTTGCTCACCCCAAAGATTTCAGTGATTCCCATCAACTGTTTGGGATGGCTTTAGCTAGACTGACATTTCTCTGAAGCTACCCTCCTTCAATATTTAGAAGACATTTTGTGAGTGCTGGGTTCATGAGCCCCAGGAGTGAGAGATCCGGTGGGGCTTGGATCTCCTGGTTCTCCTGGTCCTGGTCCTGGGGCCCACCTACTAGGTGGATGTTTTGTTCATGAGCCCTGGGGAGGGGGAATCTGGCTATGCTTGGGAAACCTGGCCTGAGTCCTTGCTTGGACTCGCCTGCAAGAACATGTCCTACTTAATGAAAAAGACAGAGCAATGGACACAGGCCCTGTTGTAAAAGGAGAATATAGCAGCTCATTTGTTGCTGTAGCAGAAGAAGAACAGAACTAACTGGACAACTACACCAACCAGAATAGAGTCAATGGACATTGGGAGGATGACATCACCCTCATCTGTGAAATTGGCAGCATTTCATAACCATCCAAACCACTTGGACAGAACCCCCGGAATACGTACACATTGAGACTCTGGGTTGATATGAGGTGGCCATTCCTCATCCCTGGGTACTGGAACATGTGTAAAGTCATGAGTGACTTCCCCAATTTGTCTTTTCCTGCCCCAGAAACAACAAGAAGTAATAGCAAATTTGGGGGAAAAAAGAAGACATTTTGTTAGCCTACCTATTAAAAGAAATATGCAGTCAAGTCTCTTCTCAGCTTCTTCGCACAGAGAGGGTATTAGGTACCTGAAAGAAAGGCACAACAGAGTGAACCTAAGTTGACATATTGGGCAATCATTCTTGAGGGAAATACCAAACTCTAGGAGAGGATCACATTCAATCATTATGAAGTTTTCCCATAGCCCAGATATTCTGCCAGCTAGGAGGATTTGAGGTGACCACCGCCTGCTGTGCATTTGGATTCCATGATATGCCATGCTAGTCAGACCACTGTATAAGCTACTCAAAGAGACTCAAGGACTGAATACATTTCCAGAGGCCCCTCTGAGGGGATGCAAGCATTCAATAAATTAAAACAAGCCTTGATTGCAGCCGCCGTATTAGGCTGCCTCACCCAAGAAAGCTTTATAATCTATGCACTTATGAGAAAAAGGAAGTAGCTTTGTGAGTCTTGATTCAAGACTCAAGATGAGAAAGCCCCCTCAGACAGTGGCTTCTCTCAGCAGAGAATTACACTGTGGTAGCTAAGGTGTGGCCAGCATACCTGAGAGCTTTGGCAAGTGTAGAACTTTTGATCCTGGAAGTTCAGAGATTTGTTAATAAGGTCCCTTACCATTTTATTCACTCATGATTTAAAGTCTACTCTAACATCAAGGACATTTCTGGCTGTCAGATAGCCATTCTATCAGAAATCGGATTTTTCTTACAGAGGAACCACATGCTAGCCAAAAAGTGCTTTACTCCAAATCCTGCCACCCTTATTCTGGGGATACAGAAGGACCTCTTTACTCTAGTGTGGAGGCTTGCTGTTAGTGGCAGTCCTCAGATTGTCAGAGAATCAGACAGCCAACATTTTTATTGATTCCAAATAAGCTTTTATTGTTCTGCATGCTCACAAAACCCTGTGGAAAGAGAAGCATTCCTAAATTCAAGACAATCCCCTATCAAATATAAGACAGAGATTCCAAGCTTACTAGAAGTAATACTCTGGCTTACTAGTGTTGCTGAAGTTCATTGTGAATGACACAAGAGGGAAAAGGATTCAGTATTAAAGGGAAATACCCTAGCCAGTAGGGCAGCCTGAAAGGTAGCCACATCAAAAATTTCAGAAGCCATGATTCTGTGGGAATAATCTTTGTTTCCTGGGGGGAGATCTCTGTATACCGCAAATGAAAATGTCATTACAAAAGAAAAAAGTTATACCTTGGACCACCAAGGGTGGTAAATTACCCCTGGTGACAGACTTTGATTGTTACAAAATGCCCCACAGAAAGTACATAAAACTCCTCAGCCTATTCATACCTAGGAGAGTGAAATATGTTTAGTTTTGGCTAAGTGTATGTTTAGAGGTAAAAAAAAAATCACTGCTTGAGACAGCCAAACAGTTGGTGCAGGAATATGCAGCATATATTAGGTGCAACCCTAAAAATCGGTTGTTGACTCCTCCAGGAAAGCAGATAAGGTACTTATCTGGGTGAGGACTGGCAAATGGATTTCACACATATGCCAGGAGATAAGAGATACAAAGCAATCTTGGTCATGATAGATGCTTTCTTTGGATAAGTTGAGGCATTTGTATGTAAGATAAAGAATGCAAAAGCAATAAAAGTATTGTGACAGGGGAATCAAGGTGGCAGAATGGGGTAAGGACAAGTTTAAACAGATGGAGAAGTGTTAGCCAGTGTGAAGCATAGAGGGCAAATTCCAGGAAATAGAAGAGTACAGAACAGTAGAGGGGTACCTGGAGACTGACAGACATAGGAAAGCAGTGAAAACAATAGTGCGGTGTTCCACTGACTGATACCTCAGCTCCATTCAGCAAACAGTGATCTAAAATCCACCAACAGTCACAACTACACCAGCAACAAGGAGGGAAGGGACTTTCACCGGGATTCAGAAGGTGAACCCAGACAAAGAACTGCCCATTCTGGTGGTTCGTTTGATTTGACCAGGAGAAGAGACAGAGCAGCAGATCCCAAAAAGGAAGTGTGAGAACAGGGTGGATTTCACAACCCAAACCACTCCCTAGAGCCATAATGAATGCCATTTTGTTTAAAGAGACAAGGGCCATGGACTGGACTGCATATGCACGGAGCTGGGAATGAACTCATTTCAAACTCAGTGAACAACAACAACGTGGCATCCTACAGGTTCCACCCAAGACAAGTCCAGCTAGCCATCAGACCTGATGGCCAGCAGATTAAGAAATGAAGTAGTTTTGCATCAGGCATCATTTTGTACAGTGTGGCAAGGGCTTTGAGACTGTGGGGACAACAGTGAGCTGTGCATGTGTTGAGTTCAGTGAAAACTTGCTGATTTCAGTGCACTGCACTGGTCCTACAGGAAAATAATACCAACTATGGCATTGTATAGGTCAAAATAGGTCTGTGTGGCCCTCAGACCTAATGGCCAACACGTTCTGGCAAGATCACCTCCACCAACAACCTAGCTATATAGGACACCTGGTGTTTCCCTAATCCTATGACTTATTCCAACTGGAAAGTGGAGAAAGGCTTTAAGGAAATGGTGCAGCCTTAGCACGGTATCACAGGAGGTGGAGAGTGTTGAGTCAACAGCTGGGGCTACAGAGACCATGGTGGAAATCTAACACCAGAACCCAGACCTGTCCCAATGAAACTGTCGAATCTATCTGGACAATAAGATGCTGGACTCTCTGTATGGTCCATGCCCGCAATGAAGGAATCATGACTGGTTATGAACTGTACTACTGTAACAATATGGAGGAATTCAAAATGGGGGGAGGGCTTGGGGAAATCCCAGAGCCTATGAAACTGTGTCATAAAATGAAATAATAAAATTAAAAAAAAGAAAGAACCCAGACCTGGAACTCACTAGAGGGAGTGGCACAAGTGACTAAAAACAAAGAGCCATGTACCAACTGCAATAAGTGAAATTGAACTGTAGACCTCTCGGTGACACAGCTGAGAGACCTGCCCCAAGGAGAAGAATAGTCTAACCAGAAGTGCAATGACCAAGAGCAAAAGAAGAGACAGAGGAACAATGAATATTACTGAAGACTCCCCTGCAAAGGAGCAAAAGCCTTTGCTAACCTCAGAGTTCACTGAGGGAGATATAAAAAAAAAATGGGGGATACAGAATTCAAAACACTTGTTATAAAACTTCTTATCAACAACAAGAAGCACAAAAAGCAGGCATTCAAATAATATGTCATACTGCAAATTAATCAAATGAAAGCTGATATCAGAAATGAAGAACATAGTGGAGCAAATTAAAAGTACAGTGGAGAGTCTCCAAAATAGAATGAAGGAGGCAGAAGAAAGAATTTCAGAATTGAAAGATATTTCCTGTCACTAGGGGGAAACAAACAAAAAACTGGAAGCAGAGCTAAATCATGCTAAAAAAAAAAAAGTATTGAAGAATTGAAAGACACTATTAAAAGGCCAAATATAAGAGTTATGGGAGTCCCAGAAGGTGCAGAAAGGGAAGCTGGTTTTACAAATGTATTTAATGAAATAATAAGGGAAATTTTCCCTAATCCAGAGAAAGAATTGGGAAACAACATCCATCCATGAGGGGCACAGAACTCCCAACAGGCTTGACCAAAAGCAATCTTCACCATGACACATGATCATCAAGCTCTCTTCAACTGAACATAAGGAAAAGATCCTTAAATAAGCACATTAAAAAAATCAACTGACATATAAAGGAATGCATATTAAACTCACAGGAGACCTCTCAAAGGAAACTACCCGCCAGAAGAGAGTGGAGTGTCATATTCCAGCTTATAAAAGAAAAAAAAAAATGTCGGCCCAGGATAATGTACCCAGCAAAACTTTCCTTTGTCTTTGAAAATAAAATAAAATTCTTCCACAATCAAGAAAATTTAAAAGAATGTGCCTCTTCCAAACTGCTCTACAAATGATACTTAAAGGTGTTCTCTTGACAGAGAAAAGGAATAGTGCCCACAAAAACCAAAGGCAAATGTAAAGAACATTCCGGGGAAATAACAGAAGACTAAATAAATGAACAACCTGCTGCTAAAATGACAGGACCAAATTACCACCTGTTTCTATTTATTTATTTATTTATTTTTATTGGAAAGGCAGATATACAGAGAGGAGGAGAGACAGAGAGGAAGATCTTCCGTCCAATGATTCACTCCCCAAGTGAGCCACAACGACTGGAGCTGAGCCAATTCGAAGCAAGGAGCCTCTTCCAGGTCTCCCACACAGGTGCAGGGTCCCAAAACTTTGGGCCATCCTCGACTCTTTTCTCAGGCCACAAGCAGGGAGCTGGATGGGAAGTGGAGCTGCCGGGATTAGAACCAGCGCCCATATGGGATCCTGGCCCGTTCAAGGCGAGGACTTTAACTGCTACGCTATCATACCAGGCCCACCACCTATTTGCATTAACCCTGAATGTAAACAGCTTAAACTCATCAATCAAACGTCAAGGATTAGTAGACTGGATTAAAAAACAAAACTCATCTATTTGTTGCCTACAAGAAACACATTTCACCAACAAAGATCAGCAGAAACTATATCTCACGGTTTTTGATGATTTTTGTTAGTTTCATGTCTTCAAAACACTTTCTTCTGATTAAATTCTTCAGTGACTCATAGATGATACAGTAACATCATTTTCTTCAAGAAGGTTCTTGATTTCCTTTTCTTCAGTGACACATTAGTCGTTCAATAGCATGTTATTTAACTTCATGGTGGTGTTTCTTTCCTCTTGCTGATTATGCTTTGTGGCTTTTAATTTAAGGGGATATGTATAATAACTGCATAATGGAGACTATCATATCCAGATGTGAGGATACAATGCAGTTTGCATCTCTGCTTCCAGCCCAAAGGTGGACTCCTAATGAAACTGTTTACTTTATCTTGATAATAGGATGCTGGACACTCTGCCATTGTCCATGCCTGCAATAATGGATCTATGACTGTGTATTAAGAGCTATACTGTAGTAATAATATAGGGGAACTCAGTGAAGAGGGAGGGAATTTGGGAGGGGTAAAGAAAATCCCAGGACCCATGAAACTGTATTATATGATGATAGTAATAAAAACAAGCAAAATTTTTAAGAAAGTATTGCAACAGGACATGATTCCTCATGTTGGAGCTACATATTCAGTACAGAGTGACAATGATGCAACCTTTAAATCAGAAGTGACTCAACATTTAGCTTAGGCAGTGGGCACAATTCATGCCATCCCCAGTACTCAAGAAAGATAGAATCAATGGTCTATATACCTTATTGGCAGCTGCAACCCTTAGTTTTGATCAGAATGTGCAACACCTCTGAGAAGCTAGGTCTTTGTCTCTTTGAGAAACTTCATGGGCATGCATTCCTCACTAACGATATAGTTCCAGAAACACAATAGTAGAACAATTATGTCAACTATCACCCTTCTGACAAGTCTTGAGTGAAGTATGTAAAGAACCTCCCCAGCAGAGAATAGTTCCTATCTACCCCCACGAGATCTAGTTGTAGTAAAATCTTTAGAGAAGCAGACAAACCTCTCTTGGAGGCACACTTTTCTGTCATTATCTCTACACCCACTGCCATCAAAGTACCCAGAACAGACACATGGATGCATCATACCAGAGTGAAAACTGGAATATTGTCAATCTACCTAATCCATTAACAGTTGAGACAATGATGCAGTTGAGACACCTACTGAATTTGAGACCTCCAATCAATCAGATTTTCCAGAACCAACATATATACCTGTGAACTATTAGGGACTTTGAAGCTGATTTTCAAAAACCAAACAACAAAAAAATCTGACAGATAAGTGTTTTCTATGTGGATCACATTTTGTCATCCAGTTACCACTGCCTACCAAGCTACTATTATGACTTTTTAGCTTTGTCAAATGTCTACTAGTAAAAATGGTGGCCCACGGGCAGAAATTGCATATAAGGGGGTTCAATCTAAAATATTTGTCATACTTTGGACAACATATGCTGCCAACAACAGATGCTTTTTGTGCCTGATATAAATTTCATAAGTTCTTATTGGGAATGGTATTTGATACCCTGTTATACTTGGACCTTGCATTCTTTTTTTTTTTAAAGATTTATTATTATTGGAAAGCCGGATATACGGAGAGGAGGAGAGACAGAGAGGAAGATCTTCCGTCCGATGATTCACTCCCCAAGTGAGCCGCAACGGGCCGGTACGCGCCGATCCGATGCCAGGAACCTGGAACCTCTTCCCGGTCTCCCACGCGGGTGCAGGGTCCCAAAGTTTTGGGCCGTCCTCGACTGCTTTCCCAGGCCACAAGCAGGGAGCTGGATGGGAAGTGGAGCTGCCGGGATTAGAACCGGCGCCCATATGGGATCCCGGCGCATTCAAGGCGAGGACTTTAGACGCTAGGCCACGCCGCCGGGCCCCTTGCATTCTCAACTGTTTTATGTCCATTGTTTCATGTAGATTAGGGATTGTCAAGCTCCAGATGGTACTAACATGGAAATCTGCATGATGACCAACTTTGTCACACTAACTTGCATGACCCAGATCATTTCTCTGTGGATTCCACATCTCCTTTAACCTGTTACCCAAATGATGCCCCATTTCAGCAGGAAGCACCTAGAAGACATCTTCACCCTTTTCCCCTACAGAAATAGGCTATGAGATTCCAAGAGAAGGTTTGAGATCATCCAAACCCTCTAATCTTGTGTCAGGTCCAGGGGAAAGTCTCAGGAGGCTATTATCTCTGGGTCACCATCTCACTGCCCCTTGTTTTCACTTAGTGATAGTATTGGCAGATGTCTGACAACTCAGTGAGAAGAGAAACTTACCATTTGTTGGGAAGGCCACCATTTGTCCTTTACCAGGTGGTCAGAAAATCACACTTTCAAGTGGGCAGCACAGGAATTGCCCACCAATTCATGGTTGGTTGAGAGACCACCGATGTGGAATGTCTGCCCTGCAGGTTCCCACCCAAAGAGGAATCAGTGAATTCTTAAAAACCCAGGAAAAATCCTGAAACTCAGGGTCACTCTTTTTCTTTCAAGAGGCACTTATCTCCCAGGCATCTCCTGGGAGGTGCTTTCCCTTTCCTTCTTTCTATATTCACATGTTCAGTTCACAAATAAAACTTTTCTGGCTACAGTCAATTCCTGGCATTTTATTTCTATACTAAGCTGAGGAAAGAACCCACAGAGCTTTGCTGGTAACATATTGGTGCCTTGTAACACATTTGCCTTCTATTTTCTAAAATAACATATGGTACATTTACAACAAGGAAAAGCCCAAGAACAGATGGCATCACTTCCGAATTCTACCAAGCTGTAAAGAAAAAATCTCAATTCTTCTCAAACTATTCCAAAAAACTGAAAGGAAGGTAATTCTCCCAGGCAGCCTGACAGGGGCAGCACAAATATCATCACTCCCCACCCCTCCAAGGCACACACAACATTCAACCAGCCCCATGAGGAGTTATGAGAGCTACAAAGGCAGAGTATACAGAGATAACTGATTTAAGAAACAGTGCTGACCTCTTCAGATGGAACCTAACATTGTGGCTGAAAGGGGCTTCAGCATCAGGTGACTGCTGGTGTTTTACACAATGGCTGTGGGAATTCAGCGACTGCATGATAGTGTCTGTTGTGTAGCTAGAACTCTAGGCACACAGGGAACTGCACAGATTTGTTGTGTGGTTCATGTGTTGGTACTGGTGGAGGTTCTAACCATCCTAGGCTAAACTTCGGCAATGATCATTTATAAAAAGAAGAAGTCAGACAGTAATTTCACACGCAGGATGACTGGTTCCCTTGTGCTAACAAAAATGGAGACCAGCATGCCCAACCTGGTTATCACCCTGTACTCTCACTCCACTCTTGAGTGCAGATCATAGTGTGCTGCCTATATCTAGTTCACACACACACACATTCTTTTATTTTTTAAAAGATTTATTTATTTTTATTGCAAAGTCAGATATGCAGAAAAGAGACCAAGAGGAAGATCTCGCTTCTGATAATTCACTCCCCGAGTGACCAGAGCTTGGCCAGAGCTGATCCAATCCAAAGCCAGGATTTCTTCTGGGTCTACCACACGGGTGAAGAGTCCCAAGACCTTGGGCCATCTTCGACTGCTTTCCCAGGCCACAAGCAGGGAGCTGGATGGGAAGCAGGACTGACGAGATTAGAACCAGCACCCATATGGGATCCCAGAGTGCTCAATGTAAGCACTTTTGCTGCTAGGCCACACACTGGGCCCCACATATTCTTTTTAAGGAGCAACCATTATAACAAGTCACAAAGATATAACTCAAGGATAATAATTATCACAAGAGTTAAGACTGGTATGAGTAAAAATGAAGGAAAATAAACAGAGAAACACAATAAAAAATTAACAAGGGAAACAATATGACACCCACAAGGGAACTTAAGACTGCAACATCAGAATGTGTAGATGAAGAGGTTGATGAAATGTCTAAATATGATTTCAAAATAATAATACTAAGTTTACTCAAAAACAATGAGAAGCATAGGCAAGAATTAATAAAATTGATTCAAGACATAAATGAAAAGCTTTGCTATGAGATAGAAAGTTTGAAGCTAAATCATACTGAAATATTAAAAATGAAGGATTCAATATCCAAATGAAAATACAGTGGAAAGGATTAAAAACAGATTTGGTTAGTTATAAAAAAGATTCTCTAAGCTAGAAGATAATTTTCAGGAAAAATTTTCAGACAACAAATGAAAAGGATTGACTAAAATCAAAAGTATCCAATAATTATGTCATATCAGCAAATCACCAGACATGCATGACTTAAGAGTCACTGATGACTTGCAAAGAGAAACTGAATTAACAAATACGTCGCTAATATGAATAAAGAAAATTGTATCTCAAGTACAGGAGTTACAGAGAATGCCAAATAAGCACGAACAGAAATGATCTTCACCACAATACATTATAGTGAAACCTTCCACACTTTAACGAAAAATATAAAGTGTGCATGAAAAATGGCTGGCTACATTGAGAGAACTCAAATCAGAATCACAGCTGAATTCCCATAAGAAACCCTACAGGCTAGGAGAAAACTGAGATACAGTAGTCCAAGTCAGAAAAAAAAAAAAAAAAAGCTTGCCAGCCCAGATGTGAAAAACCTCAATAATGAAAATTACAAAGCTTTGAAAAAAGAAGACATTTAAAAATGGAGAAATTTAACATGCTTCTGAAATGGAAGGATCAACATTATCAAAATATCTATATTCCCTAAAGTAATATATAGATTCAATGCAATCCCAATCAAAGCCCCAACAACATTTTTCTCAGGAATAGAAAAGATGATATAAAAGTTCATCTGAGAACACAAAATACAACAAGCAGCCAAAGCTATCCTGAAGATCAAAACTCAAGCTGGAGATATCACAGTTCTAGATCTGAAGACATGCTACAGGGTCATCTAAAGAGTCTGGTACTGATACAGAAACAGAGATCAATTGAACAGAATAGAAACCACAGCAGTGAACCCACACATATACAGCCAAACAATTTTTAACAAGAGAACTTAAAATAATCCAAGGAAAAAGTTTGGTCTCTTCAACAAATGCTGTTGGGACAAATGGACAGAAGCTTGCAAAAAGTAAGAAGCAAGTCATCTCGCTCACGTTTCATCTTATACAGAAATCAGCTCTGAACGGATTAGAGGTCTAAATCTGCACCCAAGAACCATCAAACTATAAGAGTAAATCATAAACAAGATATGGGCATTGGTAATATCTCTTAAAATCACAAAGACACAGCCAGTCAAAGCCAAAATAAACAAATGAAACTACATCAAAGAATCTTCTGTACAGCAAAGGAAATGATCAGCACAGTGAAGAAGAAACCAAGAGAACAGAAGAAATCTTCCCATGCTAAATAGATAGGGGACTAACACCTGGGACTTAAAAAGAACCTCAGAAGCTCCACAACAACAAAACAAACAACCCTGTAAAGAAATGGATGAAGGAAATAAACAGACCTTTTCAAAATAACAAATTGAAGTGGCTAATAGACATAGGAAAAAAATGCTCAACCTCCCTAGGCCTCAAGGAAACACAAATTAAAACCTCACTGAAAGCTACAATACCTGCTGGCATGGATATGGGGAGAAAGATACCCTACTCCACTTTTGCTGGGAGTGTAGGTTATTGCACCATTGTGGAACTCAGTATAGAAACTGGTAAGACAACTGAAAATGTATCTGCCATATGACCCAGCTGTCCCATTTCTGAGGATATAGCCAAAGGAAATGAAATCTGCCTAGGGGAAAGTTTATGCATAGCTGCATAAACTCCAACAGCGAAGACATGGAAACAATTCACATGCCCATCAGAAAAGGAATGGACAAAGAAAATATGATACATTGGTGGGCAGAATCCAGGTAAGTATGAGCAGTGGCACGGGTGCCTAGATCCCCCAGTCATGTGGTTGTGGCTGGGGGTACCCATGCTGGCCCAGGCTTCCTGCTGGGGATCCTAGCTCCCCATCTACTGTTGCTAGGCAGAGGGGAATCCTGGTCTGATGGGCAGCCAGAGCACCAACCAGTGTCAGAATTCACCTGCTGTCTACCAGTTGGAGAGTTCTGGGGTCTTGGGAGTCTGGAATTACTGGCTAGGGACATCCATGGATAAGGCCACTATACATGTAGGTGATTAAAGAATCCTGAGGGACATCCAATGACAGGGCCATTGTACTTGCAGGTAAGCGAGGGGATTGAGACCTGCTGGTTTGGAGGGAAGAGATCTGAAGATATTTAAGGGTCAGACTTATTCACCAATCCACATGAGAGTCCTGGGTTGGGCTTGTTAGCATGGAGTATGGCTGAACACCACACACCATTGCTCATGAAAACTATGGCTGGGGGGCTATCTGAAAGGGCTAGATTCCAGTACCTGACAATGAGTATCAGATCAGGGATGGGTCACATTAGGCTGGACCATGACACCAACCAGATCCAGGATTGGATTCTGTGGGGGATATATGAACCCAACCCTATGGAGCTAAAAGTCTCTCTGGTTAGTTTGAGACTTGGGTTGGTGATGGGCTGAGCTAGGCATGACCATGTAACTCACCAATATTTACTGGTACTGGGGCTGGGAATAAGTGGGGCAGGTCCAGGCTGCAGTTCACCCATGAGCACCCTAAAACAGGGTATGGGGTTGGGCCTGGCTGCACCAGCTCATACAAAAGCCAAGACAGATGGGTCAGGCCATGTTGGGTAACAGCCAAACACCTGCTAGCATGCATGAGATATGGGTCTGGGAGTAGACCAAGCAGAGGAACCTAGGAAACTTCCCTAATGGGTCATAGCTCCCACTGATGAGCACGTGGTTCAGGTCTGGGTGTTGGGCAGGCTGGGTAGAGTAGCTCCATATATTGGCAAGTGTGTCAATTGGTTTTGGAAGGGGGTTGACCTGGTGAGGCGAAGCAAACCATAGTGCACTGGCAAATGCAGAAACCAGAATGGAGTGCAGGTCATGCCGGGCTAGGCTGCCATACCTACTGGCATGTGTGAGCCAGGGATGGGAGTAGACTGAGCAGGGCCAGATTGCACTACCCTCCAGCAAGAGTTGGCACTGGGGACCAACCAGGCCAACCCAGGCTGCAGCATCCAAAGGCAATTTACGGCCAAGACAGGAGAGCAGCTATGCCAAGCTGGGTCAGAGCAACCACTGGCACTAGTGAGATATGTGTCTGGGATCAGACCTGGTTGGAGAGCTAAGAGGACATTCTGGCTGGGTTGTGGGTCCCACTGATGAGTGTGGGGGGCCAGAGTGGGGGCTGAGTTCTGGTCTGGACATGGATGCAGTCTCCCTAAGCACAGATGTGGACTGGGTCTGGAGCGTGCAATCCTGGGCTAGAATCCAACAACCATTGGAGCTCGTGATGGGTATAGGATGGGCTGGCCTAGGTCTCTGTCTCTGCTGAGCCATGCATTTGAGCTGTGTCTGGGTATGGGCAAGGCATGGCTGGTTTGTAGTACCCAACAATAGTAACTGGAATGGGTGAGAGTCAGTCAGGAAAGGCCACTGATCCAGCTAGTACAGAAGGTGGACTAAGTAGGGTTGGTCCATGGATCCACCGGTGCGCACAAGATCTGGAATTGGGAGAGGCTCTGATGGAGGAGCTTGGCAACTCCTCTGTCAGGACACAGTCCCTGCAGGTGAATGCGAATAAAACAAGAAAGAGAGCAGTCCAGACCAGGCCAGGTTATGGTACCCACCAGCATACCTTTGGCTCAGATCTGGGGCAAGCCACGCTTGGCCAGTTCATATCACCCACTGGCAAATCTGAGAGCCAGAAGAGGATGTGGGTCATGCAGGTCTGGCTGCAATTTCAGCCAGTTCGCACTAGGGCCAGGATGGGAGGCTGGCTGGGCTGGCTAGGCTGTAGCTCATACCAGCATGAGCTAGAACTGGGGGCTAGCCAGGTCTGCCCAGGCTACAGCACCCACTGGCAAATGCAGAGGTGAAGTGGGCGATAACAGACTGTGCCACAGCACTCAACCTGCACATTTGAGATCTGGGAGACAGTGGGAAAACCCAGTAGAGGGGCTGTAGGCAGCTCCCCTGCTGGGCCACTATTCCCACTGGTAAGAGTGAGAGCTATGACTGGGGGCAGACCAGGCCGGGGAGGGCTACAATACCTGATGGCTTGCATCTAAGTTGGATCAGAGACAAGCCAGGCTAGGCTGACTGTACCTATTAGAACATGCATAAGCCAGAGGGGGTGAGAGTTGGTTGGGCTTTTTTGCAGCATCAGCTAAGAGATGTTGGCACAGGCGAGAAATCTTTTTTAGCTGAACTGCAGTAGCACCTGGAGAGTGCAAGATCCAGGAGTGGGAGTGGACCCAGTAGGGAAACAGTGGGCACCTCCCTCTTGGGTTGCCACCCCAACTGGTTTGAATGAGAACCAGGACTGGGGCAGGCATGGCTAGACAGAGAGTTGCACCCGTCGGCAGGTGTGTGGGCTGGATAGTGGGGCTGGTTGTGTTGAACTAGGCTTCTATGCCCATTGATATTTATGAGAGCTGAATTTGATGTGGGACAGACTGGATCAGTCTGCTGTATATAGTGGCAAGCATGGGAACCAGGGCAGGAGACAGGCCTGGAGGGGGTTATTGTAGGTTGCTCCAACTAGGCTACAACTCCCACTGGTTTGCATGGGAGCTGAGTGTGTGGTGGACAGGATAGGGCTGGACCATAACTCACATTAGTTTGCATAGAAGACATGGCTGGAGACAACTGACTCAGTAGTTGCAACTAAAAGTGTGCACAAGGTACCATAACAGAGGACAAAGGACAAGGCAAACAGATCAAGTACCCCAGCAAACAGCTGTCAGTGAATACCTGGGCAAACAGACACTCTAAGATAGACTATGTCAGCCGGAAAGTCTGGAGAGATTTCATTGTGATTGGAGTGGCAAGATCAGCAGCAATACAGAACTGGTGAACTATCAAAACCACTTGAGCAGTGCCCTTAAAGCATGCCCCACATTAGGGACCCTGGGAAGGTTGGGAGGTGGGGTGTGGCTTCTCCCCTTAAATCTCCCTCCCCCCAGATACAGGAAAGGAAAAAGAGAATGTCAAAACAATTGGTCTCACCCACTTTCCTCTAGCCCTTGACCATTTGCCCCAAGCAAATATGTAAAAATTATCAAAAATAAAATGTGTACAACTAAAAAAGAAAATATGATACATCTCCATAGAATACTATTCAACCATTAAAAAGAATAAAATTCTAGCATTTGGAACCAAATGGTCCCAACTAGAGACCATTATACTCAATGTAATAGCCAATTCCAAAAGGAAAAATACATGTTCTCTCTGATATAAGCAACATTCATGCAAAATACAAGATCAATTGACATGTATAAAGTAAACATGTATACACATATATTTGTCTAGAGAAGCTGTGTAAAGGAGACTAGGATAGCAAGAAGTGAAGATACACTGCAGTATGCATCTCTACTCCCGAATAAAAGACTCCCAATGAAACTGTTAAATGTATCTTGACAACAGGATGCTGCACTTTTTACCATTGTCTATATCTACAATGTCATGATACATTTAAATTGAAGAATGTTGGACTTGTGACTATTGTTACTGTTGTAATAGCATAGGGAAATCATTGGGAGTCTATGCAATTTTATATTGAAAAATAGAAATAAAAATAAATACATATGAAAAGCATTCACCTGAATGAAGTAGTTGCTTGTGTGGAGGGATGGTTCAACATATGCAAATCAATAAATGTGATACACCACATTAATAAACTGAAGAATAAATTCATATATTTATCTAAAAATGCCAAAAAAAAACATTTGATAAAATACAACATCCCCTCATGATAAAAAAAAAAATACCTTCAGGTAATTAACGAAAAACGTATAGCCAGCATCATATTGAATGAGGAAAAGTGGGAGGCATTTTCAGTAAGAGCTGGAACCAGAAAAAGAATGAACACTCCTACCACTTTCATCCAATATACTTCTGGAATTTCTAGCCAAACCCATCAAGTAAGAGGAAGAAATCAAGCAAATAAAAAATGGTATAGGAAAAAGTCAAAACCTCCCTTTTTTCAGATGTCATAATCCTGCATATAGAGGAACTAAAATACTGTATTAAGACACTGTTGGAACTCATGAGAGAGTTTGGTAAAGTTGAAGGATATAAAATTAGCATGGAGGGAGACTCGCAAGATGGCCGACATAGGAGGAAGACTGTGAGAGAGCTCACAGACAGAGAGGGCTAGAACGCGACAAAAGCGTAAGTGGAGCAGCATAGAACTACAGGGAGAAGAACGTGAAGTTCCCTGGACAGTGTGGAGCCAAAAAAATCCACACAACTCGGAAGAGCAACCAGGGAAAAACAAAGCAAAGGACAGGGAAGACGACTTTCCGCTCCTGACCTGCTGAGTCACCCCTGAGTGCAGACGCTGAAAGCCGCCGAACCCGCCCAAAGACCGACCTGAAGACGCTGTGGCCGTGAGGACCGGAGGTGATTGGGACCCGCTGGCATCTGCTCACCCTGGTCACCAGGACTCGCCAGGACCT
Source organism: Ochotona princeps (assembly GCF_030435755.1). Classification (NCBI taxonomy): domain Eukaryota; kingdom Metazoa; phylum Chordata; class Mammalia; order Lagomorpha; family Ochotonidae; genus Ochotona; species Ochotona princeps. The sequence continues at coordinate 50,780,208 of NC_080865.1, forward strand.
GCCCCGCTGCGGACACCAGGACCCTGAATCACCGGGACCCGCCGGCATCTGCCCACCCTGGTCGCCAACCCCCGGGACCTGCACCAGCCGCAGCCTCCAGGCTCCATCGCGACCCGCGCGGAGACCAGCAACGGACGCAGCAGTCGGGAGACGCACTGGCGGCCAGGATTCCCACCAGAGGAAGAGGCAGACTGCAAGAACCTGAGGTTTGAGTGAGTTGGGTGGGGACAGTGGTGGGTTGGAGGCTTCGGGAGTTGGCCCCCCAGGGGCACGGACAGAGCCTGAACACAATTGGCCTCCCCGCCCCTCCCCCCCCCCAGGCTCCAGCCTCTAGAGACACAGGGCGAGTGCCTTGAGACTGCCAAAACTGTGTCTGGGAGAAAGGCAAAAGGCACACTGGATACTCCCCTGTGCCTTTGCGGTCTGGCACTCAGCTGGGCGGTGCTATCCCACAGGAACCCAAGCACGCCTCTGGGCTGGGCAGTTCCCTGCTAGCGCAGGGGCGGTCGGTCCCCTGCAAGTGCTGGGGTGGGCGGACCCGTACAGGAGGCGTTTCCAGAGAGCACCTGGAACACGCCCTATAGTCCCTTGCTCCAAGCCCTGTGATCCAGTAAACAGGGTGCGCGCACAGAGAGTGCCTTCACTCCCCCACGCCCTGTGGTAGCATACCTGTAGGGGACGAGCTGAGAGTGCGCTTTGAATCCTCTGGGCCCTGGAAGAGGCGCCCTGAGGTCCAGTGTTCTGGAGACGCACCAAAAGTGCCTTGAAAATTCCCACACCCTGCTACTCCACACCTGCAGACTCCGATCTCTACAGGATAGTGCTTGGAGACCCCTCAGCACACTGGTACCTAGGTCTCTCAAAAAAGAAACACTAACACAATGGGAAGAAATACCAGAAAAGGTAATGATCCAGATGAGAGTGCCAACACCCTACCAATAAAGGATCGAAAGCCAATGTCTATTTCGGAGATGCGAGATGAAGACATAGAAGATCTACCAGACAAGGAATTCAAAAAAATAATGTTAAAATATGTCAGAGACAATGAGAAGAATTGGGAGGACTTCAAGGAATTCAAGAACCACATAGCCTCAGAAATACAACAAATGAAAAGTAAAATCCTTGACTTAGAGCACAAAATTGAGAGCCTAACCAACAGAACAAATACAGCAGAAGAGAGGATCTCTGAAACGGAAGACACACAAAACGAACACACCCAGTTCATGAAACAGCTGGAGACAAGTCTGAACAAAGCCAATAAGACCATACAAGAAATGAAAGACAACCTCAGAAAATCAAATATTAGGATTATTGGCCTTCCTGAAGGAGCGGAAAAAGAATCAGGAATGCAAATGGTGCTCGACGAAATTATACAGGAAAACTTTCAAAACACTTGGAACATGAATCCAGCTCAAATCCAGGACGGTCAGAGGACTCCCAGCAGATATGACCCAAAGCGATCTTCACCCAGACATATGGTGCTCAAGTTCCACTCCAACGAAGACAAAGAAAGAATCCTGAGACAAGTACGAAGCAGAGAAAAGATCACATACCGGGGAAAACCAATCAGGATCACGGCTGACTTTTCTGAAGAGACCTTACAAGCAAGAAGAGAATGGACAAAGATCTTCCAAATCCTGAATCAGAACAACTGTCAACCAAGAATATTGTACCCAGCAAAGATCTCATTCGTATTTGAGAACGAAATCAAATACTTCCACAGCAAAGAGAAATTAGAAGAATATGCCAGCACAAAACCAGCTCTACAAAATCTCCTTAGAAATGCACTAATTCCAGAAAAAAAGGAGGTGAATCATAAGCAAAGATGGCAAACAGGAAGGTCTCCCCACTAAAGTCCACACAAGGAAGGGCAATAACACAGATATCAACACCCACAAAAACAAGTATGGCAGGGCAAAATTACAACCTCTCAATTTTAACTCTCAACACAAATGGCCTGAACTCACCAATCAAAAGGCATAGATTAACAGAATGGATTATCAAACAGCACCCAACTATCTGTTGCCTACAAGAGACACATCTAACCAGAAGAGATTCAAAGAAGCTGAAAGTGAAAGGTTGGAAACAGATATTTCATGCCAATGGACGAGAAAAAAAGGCTGGGGTAGCTGTCTTAATTTCAGATGATGTGGACTTCAATCTGACACACATCAAAAAGGACAGGGAAGGACATTATATATTGGTGAAGGGACTGATCCATCAGGAAGTAATTACCATTGTGAACATATATGCACCAAATTCAAACGCACCTAGCTACGTGAAGCAATTACTCACGGACTTAAGGGGAGACATAGATATGCACACAATAATAGTGGGTGATCTTAACACCCCACTAACAACTATAGACAGATCAACAAAACAAAAACTCAACAAAGAAACAACAGAACTCATACAAACAATAGAACAACTGGACTTGGTTGACATTTATAGAATTTTTTACCCTAAGGCCACAGATTATACATTTTTTTCAGCAGTACATGGCACCTTCTCCAGGATCGACCACATGATAGGACACAAAGCAAACCTAAATAACTTCAAAAAGATAGGAATCATACCATGTACCCTCTCAGACCACCACGGAATGAAGCTGGAAATCAGCAATTCAAAATGCCCCAGGAAATACAGAAACTCTTGGAGGCTGAACAATATGCTACTAAACGAACAATGGATCAGAGAAGAAATTAAAGATGAGATCAAAAAATTTATGGAAACCAATGAAAACTCTGACACAACATTCCAAAATTTGTGGGACACTGCCAAAGCAGTGCTACGGGGTAAACTCATCGCAATTGGAGCTCATGTCAAGGCCCAAGAGAGGCGCCAAATACAGGAACTAAACACACACCTCCAGGAACTGGAAAAACAACAGCAGAAGAGCCCCACACACAATAGGAAACAAGAAATCATCAAAACAAGGGAGGAAATCAACCAGATAGAAATAAAAAAAACCATACACAAAATCAATGAATCAAAAAGCTGGTTTTTTGAGAAGATAAACAAGATAGACACTCCACTGGCCCGACTGACAAAGAAAAAACAAGAGAAGGCAAGAATTAACAGCATCAAAGATGAAAAAGGCAACATAACAACAGACACCGCATCCATTAAGGCCATAATCAGAAATTACTACAAAGCACTGTACTCCAACAAATCAGAAGATCACCAAGAAATGGAAAAGTTCTTAGACTTCTACCACTTGCCAAAACTTAGCCCAGAGGCAACAAACGACCTGAACAAACCCATAACTGAAGTAGAGATTGAATCAGTGATTAAAGACCTCCCAACAAGGAAAAGCCCAGGCCCAGACGGCTTCACTCCAGAATTCTACAAAACATTCCGAACAGAGCTGACCCCAATCCTCTACAAACTCTTCAAAACAATAGAAAAAGAGGCAACCCTTCCAAACTCATTCTATGAAGCCAACATTACCTTAATCCCAAAACCAGACAGAGAACTAACAGAGAAGGAAAACTACAGACCTATCTCTTTGATGAACATTGATGCTAAGATTCTCAACAAAATCCTAGCCAACAGAATTCAAAAACACATCAGACAGATCATTCATCCAGATCAAGTAGGATTCATCCCTGGAATGCAGGGATGGTTCAACATTCGAAAATCTATAAATGTGATACACCACATCCAAAAACTGAAAAACAAGAATCACATGATAGTATCAATAGATGCGGAAAAAGCTTTCGACAAAATCCAACATCACTTCCTACTAAAAACCCTAACCAAGGTAGGCATAGATGGAAAAATCCACAACATAATTAAAGCAATATATGAAAAACCCAACGCCAGCATCATACTGAATGGAGAAAAGCTGGAACCCTTCCCACTGAGATCTGGAACAAGACAGGGATGTCCACTTTCTCCACTACTATTCAACATAGTCCTAGAGGTACTCGCTGAGGCCATAAGACAAGAAAAAGAAATCAGAGGAATCCAAATGGGAAACGAAGAAGTCAAGCTCTCACTATACGCAGATGATATGATTCTTTATGTAGAAGAGCCAAGAGACTCAATACAGAGACTGCTAGAACTTGTACGAGAGTTTGGTAGAGTGGCAGGGTACAAAATTAATGAACAAAAATCAACAGCCATAGTGTATGTGAACAGCCCCAAGATGGAAAAAGACTTAACCAGCAAGATACCATTCAAAATAACAGAGAAAAGTATGAAATATCTGGGAATAAATCTAACCAAAAATGTAGAAGACTTATTTGAAGAAAACTACAATCTGCTTAAAAAAGAAATTGAACAAGACCTCAAAAGATGGAGTAATATCCCATGCTCCTGGATAGGTAAAATCAATATCATTAAAATGTCTATACTGCCAAAAGCAATATATACATTCAACGCAATCCCAATCAAATTGCCCAAAATATTCTTCATGGAACTGGAAACAATGATCCAAAGGTTCATCTGGAAGCACAAAAAACCACGGATAGCTAGAACTATCCTGAAGAACAGGAAGTTAGCAGGGGGAATCACAGTTCCGGACCTCTGGACATACTATAGGGCAGTGGTTATCAAAACAGCGTGGTACTGGCACAAAGATAGAGAGGAAGATCAATGGAGCAGAATAGAAACGTCAGAAGGAAACCCACACAGATACAGCCAAATAATCTTTGACAAAAAGACAAACGACAACCCAGGCAAATGGGAAGGTCTGTTCAATAAATGCTGCTGGGACAACTGGTTGATAGCCTGCAGAAACAAAAAAATAGATCCACATCTCTCACCATACACTAAGATCAGATCTAAATGGATAACAGATCTAAACCTACATCCAGAAACCTTCAAACTTTTGGAAGAAAATGTTGGAAACACACTGGAACACTTAGGGGTAGGCCCTCACTTCCTAAAAAAGACTCCAGATGCAGTAGAAATCAAGACCAAAATAAACAATTGGGACCTCATCAAACTAAGAAGCTTCTGTACAGCTAGAGAAACAATCAACAAAGTAAAAAGGCAACCCACAGAATGGGAGAAGATCTTCGCACACGACATAGGTGATAGAGGGCTAATATCCAGAATATACAAAGAGCTACAAAACAACCAAAATGTCAAAACAAACAAGCCACTCAAGAAATGGGCACGGGAAATGGGCAGACACTTCACAAAGGAACAAACCCAAATGGCAAATAAACATATGAAAAAATGCTCAAGTTCCCTGGCAATAAGGGAAATCCAAATTAAAACATCAATGAGGTACCACCTAACGCCAGTAAGACTGGCCCACATGAATAAAAGCACCAACGACACTTGTTGGCGAGGTTGCGGGGAAAAGGGAACCCTACTCCACTGCTGGTGGGGCTGCAGGCTGGTACAGCCTCTATGGAAATCAGTATGGAGAATATTCAAACAACTCAAATTCAACATACCGTATGATCCAGCAATAGCACTCCTAGGAATATATCCAGAACACTTGTTCTATGAGAAACCAACATGTACTCCTATGTTCATAGCAGCACAATCAGTAATTGCAAAAACATGGAAACAACCAAAATGCCCATCAACAGAGGATTGGATAAGAAAGCTATGGTTCATCTACTCCATGGAATACTACTCAGCTATTAAAAAAAACAAAATGCAGTTCTTTGTGGCCAAATGGGCCAAACTGGAAACCATAATGCTAAGGGAAATGAGCCAATCCCAAAAGGTTAAATACCACATGTTTGCCTTAATTTAAGATGATATGATGTTATGTATAACATGTTATGTTATGAATGTTATATGTTGTGTATAAACTAAAATTGAAGTATAGGTGAGGTGGTCACAGAAGGTGGCTGGGAACCCGCATTTACTTTTAACATATTGGTTACTCATTACTATGTCAATTAATTCCATAATGATGTAAATTTTTGCTGATGGTATGTTGGAGCTTTCAATTGACTGGGATGATACTCTGCTGGCTCTGTCATCAGACCAGAGAGGGTATACCTAAGAAACCGTTGAACTTGACGGGACAATAAGATGCTGGACTCTATGTTTGGTATACGCTTGCAATGGGGAAATCTCAACTGAACTTGAGCTGTGGTTATGCAATAAGGTGGAGGAATCCACCATGGTGGGAGGGTTTGGGGAGGGGTGGGGAGAACCCAAGTATCTATGTAACTGTGTCACATAATACAATGTAATTACTGAAGTTAAATAATAAATAATTAAAAAAAAAAAATAAAATAAAATAAAATTAGCATGGAAAAACCAATGGCACTTGTATGCATAAAAAATTGCAAGGCTAAGAAATAACTTATCAGAGCAGTGCTGATCACAATAGCTGTAAAAATTTTAAATGTCTTGGAATAACCAAGGATGGTAGTGATGTCTATGATGAAAATTACAAGACAATATATAAACAAACAGAAAAATTTACCAAAACATGGCCAAGCCTTCCATGTTCATAGATTGGTAAAATTAATAGCATCAAAACATCCTTACTCCTGAAAGTAATGTACATTTTAAATGCAAATCCAAGCAAAATACCTACATTTTCCTCATATCTAGGAAAACATTGTGAACATTCATATAAAATACAAGAGACTCTAAAAAGCTAAAGCAATCTTAAACAACAGAAACAAAGCTAGAGGCATCGTAATCCTAGACTTCACCTTTTCCACTGATCTGCTGCCTGGCAGCTTGCCTCGTCCATAGCTGTGTAGCCTGGAATGTATTCAGGGCTGGGGAACTCAAGCCATGCGTTGAGGTAGTAGGATTGGATTCCTGGTAGGTGATGGGGGCAACGATAGGACCCCAAGCTGGAATGCTGGTGTGGTGTGCGGGTGGACTGGACTTGGAGAATTGCACGTGTACTTGATTCCCGGGCAAGTGGAGGGGTAGGGTCTCAGTCCAGCAAGGTTGGGTCTGGAGACACATGCTTGCTGAGGTCATGGGTAGGCTGGCAGGGCTCCAGGCCAGCATGCACCCTGCCAGAAGACTAGGCAGGGAAAACAATGTGCTCACAGGCAGAGAGGCTGTGGATTGGTAAGGGAAGCAGGTATGTGATGCTGGGAGGGATGACTTCCGAGAGAGCGGGTGAGAACTAACTTCTGGAGGACTTCTGCCGACATGTTCATTGTACTTGCAGGTAGGCAAGGGACTGAGATCAAGAGGTTTCAAGGAGGAAAACTGGAGGATCTTTCTGGATCAGATGAGTACATCTGCCCATGTGGGAGACTGGAGTTGGATTAGTTAACATCAACCACCACCTACCAGTGCACGTGAAAGCTAGTGCTGGGGAGGCCTACCTGGCAGGGCTGGGCCACAGTACCTGCCAGTGAGTATCAAAGCAGGGAGTCTCTTGTGTTAGACCTGGGTTTGACATTAACAAGCATGTGAGAGAATGAGGTCTGGGGCAGATGCTGAAGGGAATATGTGAGCTTGCCCTGATGGGACTGCAGTATCTGCTGGTTTGCTCAAAAGAGCTGGGCATGGTATGGTAATGCACCAAACTAGTTATAACCGTAGAACTAATCGACATTCATGGGTACTGTAGTTCAAAACAGACCAGGCTGATCTGTACTGCAGCACTTGCAGGCTCACCTAAGAACTGAGTGTGGGGCAAGCCAGACCAGGGGTGGACTATGCCAGGTAAGGGCATAGAACCTGCTGGTAGACATGAAATCTAATCTGAGAGTTGGTATGCTGGGTAACTTGGGGAACTCCTCTGGTGGTCTGTACCTACATGTCAAATCTACCAGTTTGCGTGAAAGCCAGGAATGGGGGCAGGCTAGCAGGGCTAGGTTGCAGCACCCACCAACGAGAATTTGCACTTGGGGCTGACCTGACCAGGCCAGGCTGCAGCATCCAATGGCAAAGGACAAGCCATGGTGATGGCCTATGCAAGACTGGGTTTCAGCAACCATTGGCATTTGCAAGATCTGTGGTGGGGAGCAAGTCTGGCAGAGATCTAAGGGAGATACCACAGCTGGGCTGGGGTTCCTACTGGTGAGTGCAAGAACCAGAATAGGGGCAGCAAACAGACTGGATATGGCTGCAGCATCCATAAGCATCGGTGTGGACTGGGTCTGTGGTGTGCCAACTGGACTAGGCTCCAGCACCCACTGGTGCTCAAGAGGGCCAGGGTGGGTGTAGAACAAGCTGGGCTAGATCTCAGCACCCACTGAGCCATGTGAAAGCTGGGATTGGGGGTGGACCAGGTGGGATTGGACTGTAGCACCGAACACTAAGAGCCAGAATAGATGTTCACAGGTTTACTTGGCCACTGTACCCGCCAGTACAGGATGTGGGCCAAATCAGGCTGGGCCAAGCAGTCACCAATGTATATGAGATCTGCAACTGGGAGGCGGCTTTATAGAAGAGTTTAGGGAACCCCTCTGTCAGGACACAGTCCCTGCAGGTGAGCACAAGAACTGAGGCTGGGAGCAGCCCAGGGCAGAAGTTACAGTACCTACCAGCATATGTATGCATCAGGTTTCAGGACAGGTCAGGCCGGGCCAGTTCATAGCACCAACTGGCAGATGTGAGAAAAAGTATGGGATGTGGCACAGGCCAGGTTGGCCACAACACCAGCCAGTTCACATTAGGGTTGGGACTCAGGCTGACTGGCCTTGTCTGGACTGTACTTGTCTGGACTGTAGTTGGCTGGACTGTAGCATCTGCCAGCATGAGCTGGAACTGGGGGCAGGCCAGACCAGGCCAAGTTGCAGCACCCTCAAGCAAATGCCAAGTTGAGGCAGACTGGGCTGCAGTACCGACTAGCACATAAGACGCTTGGGTCAAGTGATAAGCCTGGTAAGGGGCCTGTGGGGGCTTCCGTGAGGGGTCACTACTCAGGTTGGTGAATGTGAGACCTAGGACTTGGGACATAAAAGTCTGGGCAGGGCTACAACACCCATTGGCCTTCATGTGAACTGGGTTAGGGGATGAGCCAGGCTGGGCTAAATGATTGTATTCATTGGTGCCCGCATGAGCCAGAATAAGTGCAGACTGGTCAGGCTTTGGTATAGCATCAGCTGGCAAATGCTAGGAATTGGAGGAAATCCTGCCAGGTTAAGCCACAGTACCACCTGGAAATGCTAGAATCAGAGCTGGGAGTGGGCCTATTAGAGAAACTGTGTGCACCCCTCTGATGGGCTGTAGTTCACACCAGTGAGCATGAGAACCAAAGCTGGTGGTGGGCCTGGCTGAATAGGCAGTAGCACCTGCCAGCATTAAGTGTGACTGAATAATGGGGTCAGTAATGCTGAGCTGAGCTGCAGCACCCAGTGATGTGTGTAAGAAACCAAATAGGATGCAGGACAGATCAGGCATGGGGGAGGCTTGGTAAAGTTTTGGGGGTTGCTCCTACTGGTTTTCAGTTCCTGCTGGCGTGCGTGGGGGCCAAGTGTGTGGTGGGCTGCATAGAGGCATCCATCACTTTGCACACGAGAAGGGGCTGGAGTCCAATCTGACCGTGCAACTTCAACCACTTGTGTATATATGTGTAGACTGATGCGGGTGACGGACTGAGCCAAACTCTGAACTGGCTGGCACACACAGGAGTCAGGTATGGGGTCACTTCTGGTGAGTTTTCTTTGGGGAACCCCTCCACACACTGGTCAGGATCTGTGGTTTGACACAAGTGCAAGTGTCAGAATTGAATCTCCTCAGTTGCTAAAGTCTGTTCATGCTAAGATGCACATGAGAGACATGAGAAAGCTCATTGAGGCCTGCAAAGAATATTTAGTACCATGGAGTGCAGAACAAATTGGACAGCTCTCACAGCCAAGCTTTGACAGCAAGTATCTGGACAAGTGCAAATTCTAAGGTGGACTGTATCAGCCAATGGACCTTAGAAGGATTTCCTCAATCTCAGAACAATCAATCAGCATAACCTCAAAGCTACCCAAAACCATTTAAGCATCAGGGATTACAGGATAATATCAAGTGGCTGTCCCACATTCCAAGGGGGACAGAAAAGGGAAGATATTTCTCTCTCTCTCTCTCTCTCTCTCTCTCTCTCTCTCTCTCTCTCTCTCTCCCCTGCCCCATCTCTCTATGTAAGCCTTCAATAAAATAAAATCATGTCATCTGGCACTGTTAAGAAGACAATTTCGCCTGAACATAGTATTACCAGACCTAACTCATTTTCATTTTTTAACCATGAAAAAGCCACATTTACAAATTTCCTTCAAGAAAGAAATTGATACCTTTTTCTAACTCAGTTATGTGTATAACTTGTTTTCAGCTTTGAAGGGGGGAACATGAATTTTCAAACTTGCTAGTATAATAGATTTTCTTTCCTGAACATAATTTTTTTCTGAACATACATTTTATATAGAAGAAAGTCTGAATATCAAGAAAATACATCAGATTGCAGCTGGTTTTTACAGAAAGTGTTTATATTCTTAAAGTTTTCTTTCCATCCTTGTAGCTCTTACAAATACACACACTCACAGACACACATGTTTATTCTCCTGTGTTCACAGATGCACACCCAAAACTTGCTAGAATACACTTACATGAAGTAATTGGATATTTATTAAACAACTAGATAGATTAAACAAGTGAAAAACTAATGCTCTGAAGTCCAAGCTTTGAAAATTGTGCACTGTTGGGGCTTGACACAATGGCTCAACTAGCTAATCCTCCACCTTCAAGCATCGCATATGGACACCAGCTTATATCCCAGCTGTTCCACTTTCCATCCAGCTCTGTTTAGGGCCTGGCAAAGCAGCAGAGGATGGCCCAAAGCCTTGGGATCCTGTACCCATGTGGAAGATCTGGAGTAAACTATGGCTCCTGACTCCTGGCTCCAGGCTTCAGATTGTCTCATTTTAGCTCCAGCCATTTCAGCCATTTGGGAAGTGGACCAGCAGATGGAAGATCTTTCTGTCTCTCCTTGTTTCTGTAAATCCGCATTTCCAATACAAATAAATAATAAATCTTTTTAAAATCTGCACTGTAAAACATAGCTACTCTGTGCTTTCCCTTTAAATTTCTGCTGATCATAATCTCTTTATGATGTCATCACTCAACATCACCAGTTTCAGCATACAGCACTGAAGTCCTGGCAAGATATAAGGGAATGTCTCTCCCAAGGTTGTGAGTCATTTTTTAATACTTTTGATTACTTTTGATAATTAAAGTGCTTAATATTGTTACACATATATATAACTAAGTATAAAGAACATTCATTTCATGATTTTATTTCTAGATTTGAAGGTTATGGTTTAAACAAAGGTATGAAATCATCATGAGTACCTTGTCTGTTTAGTATTTGAAATTTACCTAGTTTTGGTTCTTTTACAACACGATTGAATGACTTTGACCATTTTGTCTTTCTGAGTCTGTTTTTTTTTTATAATTATGTCTATTTTAAGATGAAGGAATTAATGTATACATAGATACTTTAAAATGTTATAACCAGATTAAAATTTGGTGTACTTTATAAATTTGGTGTGCTTAGCTTCGTGTTTAAGTAAAGTTAGTACATTTTATTGCTCTGTTAAAAGGAAAACAGGGACTGGTTTGTGGTGAAGTTGGTTACGTTGCCCCCTGGGATGATGTCATCGCATATGAGCATCATCTCAAACTCCATTGCTCCACTTCTGATCTAGTTCTCAGATATCGCACCAGGAAAGGCAGTGGAAGATGGCCCAAGTACCTGGGTCCTTGACACCTAGATAGAAGTCCTGGTTCCTGGGTTTAATCTGGCCCAGCCCCAGTTATCTAAGGAATGAATGAATGAGCAAATAGAATCTCTCTCTCTCTCTCTCTCTCTCTCTCTCTCTCTCTCTCTCTCTCTCTCTCTCTCTCTCTCCCTGTCTCTCTCTCCCTCCCTGTCTCTCTCTCCCTCCCTGTATCTTTCTTTCCCTTTCTATCTCTTTTTCTCTCTTATTCTGTGTGTGTGTTTGACAGATTACAGAGACAGAGAGATGCCATCTTCTGGTTTAATCCCCAAATGGCTGGGCCAACCAAAGCCAGGAGCCATGAGCTCCTTCCAGGTCCCCCATGTAGGTTCTTGGGTCAGAGTGTCTGGATCATCATTCACTGCTTTTCCCAGGCAATGCACAGGGAATTGGATGGAAAGTGGAGTGGCCGGGTCTTGAACTTGCACTCATGGGATTCCAGCGTCACGGGCAGCTTAAGCTACTATTCCAAGACACTGGCCCTAGTGAATTTGTTTTTGAAATGAAACATTTGATGGAAGGTAAAGTATTAATCACATGGAATTAAACACTATTCCTGTAATGTTTCAGTTCTGGTTGTTACTTTAATAGTCCATTTCCTCTTAATATTATTGAACTTTTTAGATGATTCAGGCCATGTTAAGCTGGAACTATCGACTAACATCTGTGTATATTAAGCTGAACCATATGAGATTACCAATATTCAACCATTTTTTGCTTACTTAAGTTGAAATTTATTGCAATAAGTCTAACCAAAAGTCGTGCAAAAGATGCACTTAAATGTGGTATGAACATCATCAGTTTATCTGAGAAGGCATTTTTTAGAAAAAGTAGCTTATATAGACAGTACACATGCAAATCTGCACAAATTCAGTAATAAAGCTTGAAAGATCTTTACCTCAGAAATTCAAAATCTGTAAAACAATTCTACAGAATGGATTATAGGATTTTTTCCCTTTTAGAATGATAAATATCTAATATATTTGAAGTTTTTAATGAGCGTGCAATGATTATAGAACAACTTGCTATAATTTGAAAATAATGAATTATTATGGAAATTAAAATTGAATTCACCAAAGTTAGTTTGGTGCTGCCTGTATATGGTCTACCTATATTTGGTCTTCATTCTCACATCAAAAAAAAAGGCTCAGGATTAGGCCACTATTACGCAGTGAAACCCACTGCCATTTAGCAAAATTTGTACATCCAAGCATCGAGCCTGACCTGGCTTGGGCGGCTGCTGGGAGCTCCCTCCACCCAGGCCCTGAGTTTGAACTCCTCTAGATCCCTCCTGCTGAAGATGGTGTTGGTGGGTGGAGCCAAGGCCCGCCTTTGCTTCCAAGAGATCCCTTCACAGGGTACTTACCATGAAGGGAGAAAACTCCAGGCCAGCCCAGGACACATTCACCACGTGGCATCGGTGGCTGTGGCCAGGGATCCAAGCAGCCCTCATGTCTGACTTCCCCATGATTTTACTATACAGATGACCATTCTCATAAATAACATTGCAGCAGGAACTAGGCTGGAATGCAGGACATGCCGGGTTAGACTATTGCACCACCAGTTTGCATGAGTCAGGGATGTGAGTCACTGTGCAGGGCCAGGCTGTAGCACTAGCCAGTGAGAGTTGGGACTGAGGGTGGACCGGGCTAGGCCAGGGTGCAGCATCTGATGGCAAACGTCAAGACAGGGAATGGACTATGCTAAGCTTGGTCAGAGCAACCACTGGCATGCAAAAAAATCTGGCTAGGAACAGGCCTGGTTGGAAAGCTAAAGGGATACCCTGGCTGGGTTGTGGTTCCCACTGATGAGCACAAGAGCTGGAATTGGGGTGGTACTTTTGGCCAGACATGACTACAGAGTCCCTTGGCATGGGTTTGGACTGGGTCTGAGATATTCCAGACTGAGTTAGATTCTAGCACCCACTGGTGTTCATGAGAGCCAGAGTGGTTGTAGGACGGGCTAGGTTAGGTTTCAGCTCCCACTGGGCCATGTGAGAGCTGCATCAGGGTGTGGACTAATAGCGGCTGAGCTATAATACCCAACAGTAAAAACCGGATTGGGAGTGGGCCAGTTCAGCAAGGCTTCTGTTCCTGCCAGGTCAGGAGGTGGACTAAATCGATCTGAGCCAGGAATCTACTGGTATGCATGAGATCTGTCACTGGGAGGAGACCCAATAAGGATCTTGAGTGAGCACAAGAAGCAAAACAAGGAGCAGCCCAGACCAGACCAGGTTACAGTACCTGTTGGCATACATGTGGCTCAGGTCTGGGGGCAGGCCAGCTGACCAGTTCATAACACTCACTGGCAGATCTGAGAACCAGGATGGGGTGCAAGATAGGCTGGGTCTGGCAGTATCACCAACCATTTCACATTAGGGCCAAACCTGGAGGCTGACTGTGCCTGGTTCAGATGCTGATGTGAGTTGGAACGGTGCAGAAATGGCCAGGACAGGAGCCAGCACCAGTTGGCAAATGCTGAGGTGAGACGGGCCACACCAAACTGCGCCACAGCACCTACCAGCACATGTGAGATGAGGGGAGGTGTATGAGCTCAGTAGGGAAGCAATTGGGGACTCCCCTGCTGGGCCACTGTTCCTGTTGCTGAGTGTGAAAGAACTGGGACTAGGGGCAGACCAGGCTGGGCAGGGCTACAACACCTGCTGGCCTACATGTGAACTGGGTTGGGGGAGAACCACGCTGGGCTAACAGACTGTATCCACTGATACAGACATAAGCTGGAATGAGGGCAGGTGGGTTGGGCTTTGCCACAGCATCAGCTGGCAAGTGCTGGGACTGGGGGCAAGTCCTGTCGAGCTAGGCTACAGAACCACCTGGAGAGTGCAAGATCCAGTACAGGGAGTGGGTCCAGTGGGGAGATTGTGGACACCTCTCTGATGGGCTGCAACTCCCAGTGGTGAGCATGAGAACCAAGACTGGGGTGGCGGGCCTGGCTGGACAGGCGGTGGCACCCACTGGCACAAGTATGGGCTAGAGGGTGGAGTCAGTTGATTTGTGTTAGGCTTTAACTCCCAATGATGTGTAAGAGAGCTGAATGGGATGTGAGATAGACAAGACCAGTCCCCTACACATGCCTGCAGGCACAGGAACCAGAGTTGAGTGGTGTTCCAGTAGTAGTTGTTAGGAGTTGCTCTAACCGGGTTGCAGTGTGAATGAGGGCGTAGCAGGGGAAGGAGGGCAGAACAAATTGATCAACTCCCCGGTGAAACTTGACAACCAACATCTGGGCAAATGGTAACTCTGAGATGGACTAAGTCAGCCAATTGACCTTGGAAGGATTACCTCATCCTTGGAACAGTGACATCAATAGCATCATCCAACTGTCAAAACCGCTTGATCACAACCCTCAGAATATGCCCTCAGTTAACATTGAGAACTGGGGAGGCAGGACATCACATCTCGCACTGTATCCTCCCCTCCCTCACATACAGCAAGAAAAACAGATGTAAACAATAATCTTACTGCAATATAATTAATAAAAAAACAAAAAAATGATCTTATCCATTTTCCCCTGATTTTTGACCCTTCCCACCCTGATCTACTATGTAAACATTATCAAAAACAAAACTTAAAAAAATAAGAAAACCAGAAGTAATTGAAATTTAGTAAATATATAAATAGCATTGTTATTAACTGACCCTCCTTCCTTCCATTAGCTAGTCTTATGTTTTAAATTATGGTTTCTTCCCATGCCCATATCCCCATCAAAAAAAAATAAATAAATAAGGTGCCATAGGCCAAAAAGCACAAGTATAAATGAAAGTTTTAAACAGCAAGGAAACAGGGACCGGCATGGTGGCCTAGCAGCTAAAGTCTTCACATTGAACGCACTGGGTTCCCAAATGGGTGCCGGTTCTAAACCCAGTTACCCCACTTCCCATCCAGCTCCTTGATTGTGGCCTGGGAAAGCAGTCGAGGACGGCCCAAAGACTTGGGACCCTGCACCCACGTGGGAGACCCAGAAGAGGCTCCTGGCTCCTGGCTTTGAATCGGCCCAGCTCCAGCCTTTGAGGCCGCTTGGGGAGTGAATCAATGGATGATGGGAGATCTTCCTCTGTGTCTCTCCTCCTCTCTGTATATCTGACTTTGTAATAAAAAAAATAAATCTTTAAAAAAAAAAGCAAGGAAACAAATTCATGCCTCAGATATCATAGAATAAACCAGACATGGTGATACTTTGATTTAATAAAAATAAAACAAAAAACTTATTATCTTCCCCTTTATGTCTTTATTAGGTGAGAATTGGATGGGTAAAATTATTGCTGAATTTAGAAGACTGAATATGGCAAGAAATAGCTTTGAGAGGAGATTATTGAACGAACGAGATGACTGTAATACTATTGCCAAATAGCATTAACAGTTCACTTGAAAATTATCATTGTGTACTTAAATTGGTAGCTATCATGGTTACACATTTTTCTTCATTCATATTGCAAAGGCTGAAATGTGGAGTAATTGGGTTATAATATCTGTGTTTTTTTTACTTTTATTTTTTTTTTTATTACAAAGTCAGATATACAGAGAGGAAGAGAGACAGAGAGGAAGATCTTCCTTCCAATGATTCACTCCCCAAGTGAGCCGCAACGGCAAGTGCTGGGCTGATCTGAAGCCAGGAACTCTAACGGGTGCAGGGTCCCAAAGCTTTGGGCCATCCTCGACTGCTTTCCCAGGCCACAAGCAGGGAGCTGGATGGGAAGTGGAGCTGCCGGGATTAGAACCGGTGCCCATATGGGATCCCGGTGCGTTCAAGGCGAGGACTTTAGCCGCTAGGCCACGCCGCCAGGCCCTATAATATCTGTTTTAAATTAAGGTTTTGTCAGTAGAAAGGGAGAATAGAATAAAGAGATTGAGTATATGTGCTAGGGAGTATTTGTATACTGATTCACTATGTGCCTAGGAGATAATATATTATGAGAAAGAAGGCAAATGAAACCTTGAAGGTAAAACCCACACGGGACAGTGGAGAGATGGTAGAATCAATGATTGTTCTTAAGAAATGTGAGAGAAATGCTGAAGTTGGGGTATTTAGAAATACCAGAGGCACTGTTGGTAGAGTAAAATGTTTAAAAACGGCTCAGCTCTGGCTATTGTGGCCACTTGGAGAGTGAATCATCAGAGAGGAGACCTTTCTTGAGTCATCAGACAGGAGATCTCTCTGTCTCTCTGTGTATCTTCTTCTCTAATAAAAACAAATAAAATCTTTTAAAGCAAAGTTACATTATGTGACTTCTTGTACAAATCAGAATAATCTCCCAATATCATGGTTCTTTATTTAATCACACATGTAAGATCTTTTCATCTACAAGAGGAGACTCACAGTTTCTAAAGCTTAACACATTCACGTTTTAGGGGTACTATTCAACTCTTCATAGCTGAATGAATAAAGTAAAAATATGTCAAAATTTTATACTCAAAAAATGTTATAAAACAAAGCTAGAGCTAAAAAAACAAAAAACATAAAAGTAAGGATCCCATGTATATAAAGAGTAAAACTGAAGTAGAATTCTAAATCTAGAAAGAATAAATGATTTTGTGAGCAGATTTTCACCCTATAGAAAATCAAAAAATAGAATTATTCATTTACATTGAGCAGATAAAATATATTTGAACATGTCTTTTACACACTGTATAAAATGCAGTAAAATCATGATGAAAATATTAGATATTGGCGCTAACACCACAGCACAACAGGTTAATCCTCCACCTTCAAATATCAGCATTCCATATGTTTGTTAGTTTTTGTCCCGGCCATTCCTCTTCCCATCCATCTCCATCCTTAGGACCTGGTGTCATTGCTGTTTCCAAAGACGGATCTCATGTTTTCACCATCAAGTCTTAATTTATTATAAGTTTGCTGTAGATTACCTTTATTACATTAAGGAATACTTTATAACCTTCATTTGTTAAGAATTTTATCATAAGTGCTTGATTTTATCAAATAATTTTACTACATACTGATACGATCATACAATATTATCTCCTGTATTTTAATAGTTTAATGTGGTAAATTTCAAATATTAAACCAACATCACATAAATTCTAGTTGGTCCTGAAACATATTGTTCCTTCCTATGTGTTGAATTTGCTAAAAATGTTTAAAGCTTTTAGCACATGTGTTTAAGAGGTACAGCCCTGCCACTTTTCTACGAACAACTTTGTTAGTTTTATGTATTAAAGTTATGGTTGGGTTCTTTCTTAACATCTAAATGTTTATTGTTTCCTTTTTTAAAAATTCCTATTCTTTAAAGAGTTTGTAAACTATTGTTATTTCTTAGGTGCCTGGGAAAATTTAACGAAGAACACATTAAGATGTCAAGTTCTCTGGATCGGTTAGTTTTAATTATTAAGTCAAACCCTTTAGAATAAAGACCAAAATCCATATTTTCCAATATAAGCATTAATGTTTTAATACGTGTTTTTTCCAAAATGGCCATTCTATCTAGACATTCCAATTAATATGCATGAAGCTTTTGATTTTATCTTTCATTTCTAATTTTACCTTTGTTATTTTGTTTTCTTCCTACATTGAGTATAAAGATTTTGTTTTCTCTTTCAGCTCTGATTTCTGCTATTTTTTTTCCTTTTACATACTTTGACTTTAATTAATGGCATTTCTCGTTTTTTCAGGTGGATATATAGGCCACCAATGTTCAACTTCTTTTGTTATTCACATATTTAAGGTTGTAAGTTTCCCTAAAAATAGATCTTAGTATTCCACTAGTATATAAATATAATTTTCTTTAGGATACTCAGAATATTGTACAATTTTTATTGTGATTTGGTCTTCAATTTCTTCTGGGAAATCTATTGGCCTTCTGATAATGTGCTGCTATTCTTAAATTGAGACTGCTAAGATGGTTTGCTTTTCTCTTACAGCTTTTAAAATTTTCCCATTGTTTTAGCTTATAAGAACTTGATCAAACATCTGGTGACGATGCACATACTTCATATATTTGGAATGGTTTGGGCTTTATGGATTAAGATATTTGATTTTGGAAGTTTTCTGACATTATTTCTTTAAATAACTTTTCTATACATTTTCTGCTCTTGGTTTGATTATTATTTCCTTTATTTCCAGTGGTCTTTCTTTGCTCTTTGTCAGACTTTTTTTTTCTTTCTGTTTCTCTATTTCATAATGTCAAATGTCCATCTTCACTGATAGGTTCAAAAATTCTTTTCCTGCCTGATCAGTTCTGCTACTATACAGACTTTCTCACTTCTGAACCCTTGTGCTCATTAGTTCCATGATCTGTTTCATTCTTTTTTTTATGGCTTATATCTCTTTATTGAACTTGTCACTGTGTTTGTGTACTTTTATATATTCTTCAGTTGTCTGTTTTGGCCTATCTTTTTTTAAGATTTATTTGTTTTTATTGCAAAGTCAGATACATATACAGAGGAGGAGAGACAGAGAGGAAGATCTTCTGTCTGATGATTCATTCCCCAAGAGGCTGCAATGGCCAGAGCTGAACCAATCTGAACCCTGGAGCCAGGAGCCAGGAGCCTCTTCCGGGCCTCCCACTTGGGGGGTAGGGTCCCAAGGCTTTGGGCCGTCCTCGACTGCTTTCCCAGGCCACAATCAAGGAGCTGGGTGGGAAGTGGAGCTTCCAAGATTCGAACCAGTGCCCATATGGGCTTGGTGCGTACAAGGTGAGAACTTTAGCTGCTAGGCCACCATGTCGGGCCCATCCTGTAGTTTCTTTAAGACAATTATTTTGAATTGTTAGGAAAGCAATAAATCTCCATGGTGGGGTTATTTTACTACTGCTTTATTTCTTTGATGGTGTCATGTTTCCCTGATTGTGATACTTGTGGCTGTGTGTTCATATCTGGGGTAGTATATGCTTCTTCCAATGTACCTGATACCTCTATCAGTGGATGGTGATTCTCCTGCCTAGATCCTTGGGATGAAGACTAGAATCTGGTTTGTTGGAGCTGATCTGAATTTTGTTTCCACAAAGACTAACCTGACACTGGATTGACTCTTGAGTCCTAGCCTATAAAGGGATAATCTAGAGCTGTGGTGGCTCTAGGGCATGAACAATGGACATTAGACTATACCCTGAGTCCATGGGCGTAGACATGTACTGAAGTGGAACTGGAACCTGGGTTTGCAGTGAAAAAACGAAATCTATGGTCTTGGGGGCCAACCTAGAGCTGCAAACTAAATAGAATGGCCTATTATTGTTGTTGCTGTTGTGACTGTTGTTCTAACTCATACCAGTTGTTGGCCTTGTTTCATGGCTTCTCAGTTATGCAAATGTATAGTGGTGGAGTACTGGGTTCCACCATATCCAGATGTGGGGGTATAATGCAACATGCATTTCTGCTTCCAGGCAAAAGATGGATTCCCAATGAAACTGTTGGCAACGTATAGACAATGGGATGCTGGACTGTCTGACATTGTCTGTACCAGCAATGTCGGAGTACACTTAAATAAGAGACTGATGGAATTATGATTCCGTATGAAAAACTATACCATTGTAGTAAAATGGGGAAAATCTGTCAGGGTGGGAGTTGGGGGGAATCCCAGTCTATACAAAACAGTACCACATAATTCAAAAATTCAAACTAAAAATATAAAAAAAAAATAGAATGGCCTGGTGCCAGGATCTACTGGGAGAAGCCTGGACTTTGAGCATACTGGAATGGGACTAAACACTGGGCCTAGGATCCCTGGAAAAGATGGAAGCTTTTGATGAGATAATTGCTGTGGAATTCCTGGAGCCAGGATCTTTGGGCAAGGTTTAAATCTTGGTGTCTGCATGCGTGCCTTAAGGCAGGGTCTGTGAGTACCAGCCTAGAACCCAGGTCAATAGGAAGTCTTTTATATGGGACCCTGGGAACATGCTCTGTGTGGAATCCACTGGGATTGCAACATGAAGCCTGGGTCTCTGAAGTGGGCCTGGGCCCTGTTTATTTTACTTATTTTTTTTTTCCAGAACCTAGATTTCTTGAATCATGCATAGAAATTAAGACCTCAGAAAGTAGCCTGAATCTGAAGTTTGCAAAACCAATTTGGTACTGGCACACCACTAGAGGCAATGTTTGAATATGTTGGCATGGTATCTGGGACTGCAATAGTTGATCTGGTGCTGTGTTGAGCCTGAAGCCAAGAGATATATAATTAGTCATGACACTAGGTTGATCTGAAAGCTGGAGCTGCAATGGCTGGCCTACCTCTGGGCATATCTACACCCTATATCTCTAGAGTTCAGCCTAGAATTCTTGATGTCACAGTGATGGCCTGGAATCAGAGTCTATAACTGCCAATAGGAGACTGAGATGAGACTTGTTCTTACACAAGTGTTAAGATTGGCATTTGTGGGGCTGGCTGAGTGTGAGAACTTGGACTGGGGGCAGACCAGGCTGGGCAGGGCTACAACACCTGCAGGCCTACATGTGAACTGGGTTGGGGGAGAACCACGCTGGGCTAACAGATTGTATCCACTGATACAGACATAAGCTGGAATGAGGGCAGGTGGGTTGGGCTTTGCCACAGCATCAGCTGGCAAATGCTGGGACTGGGGGCAAGTCCTGTCGAGCTAGGCTACAGAACCACCTGGAGAGTGCAAGATCCAGTACAGGGAGTGGGTCCAGTGGGGAGATTGTGGACACCTCTCTGATGGGCTGCAACTCCCAGTGGTGAGCATGAGAACCAAGACTGGGGTGGCGGGCCTGGCTGGACAGGCGGTGGCACCCACTGGCACAAGTATGGGCTAGAGGGTGGAGTCAGTTGGGTTGAGTTAGACTTCAATACCTTTGCCTACAAGCACTGGCATGCCATATGGGCTTCAGTTTGTGTCCCAGCCACTCCACCCCCATCCAGCTTCATGTTTGGGGCCTGAGAAAGCAGTAGAGGATGGCCAAAAGCCTTAGGATTCTGCATGCATGTGAGAGATCTCAAAGAAGCTCCTGGCTCCTGGCTTTGGACTAGTTCAGCTTAAGCTATTGCAACCATATTAGAGAGTGAACTGGTGAATGGAAGATCTCTCTCCTTTTCTCTATAAATCTGAATTTTCCAAAGCAAATAAATAAATCTTTAAAGATTTGGTATTTGGGACTGTTGGAATTGGCCTGATCTGATTGGGCCTGTGTCCTATATTTGTGTAGGCTGATCTGGTGCCAACCTGGATATGGGAGTCTTTGAGTGCCAGCATGTGACCATTGGTGTCTTGCATGGTAGCAAGCAATCTTGGAGACTGAGTTTTCAGGTTCACATTAAAAGCATGGAGCCATTAGTTTTGACCTGAATCTTGAATCTGTGAGGGCTTTGCTAATTCTAATGCAGGTCTGATGTCTATGGTACCACTGGGACCTACCTGGAACCTCAGGGAGACTGGAGCCAGAATCTCACTGATTCACTTGCTTCTGCGGTGGATCTGGAGAATGAAACTGTGGGAATTAGCCTGAGGCATGTCTTCAGACTGCAGCTCAGGGATCAGCTTTGTGATGGAGTATGCCCACTGAATAAACAGGGCCCGCTTGGACCCACAGTGATGATCTTAGTTCTGGATTTCAATGGGGCAAGCATGATGTTGGGAATTCAGTCAAAGTCCTGAAAAAGATATATGCTACTTGGTACTCAAAATATGGGTAGTGTGAAATTCTCCTTCCTATCCTCTTGAGTATCTGTTTTCTTGTTTCTGTGCTGTACTCGAGTACCGTACTCGAGTACTGGATTCTCGAGCCTGGATTTTTAGGGCTTGTGAAAGTATTTTTATGTGTGGCTAGGTTTTTGTTTTTTAATTGACGTTTCTGTATGGGAATCAATAGTGGAAATTGCTATTGCACCATTTTACTGATGTTGCTTTTCACCCTATTCCACAGGTTGTTTTAAATTCCAAATATCAGGGAAACTTTTAGTCTCCTTTTTCAGCTGTGTGTTTTTTTTTTTTTACTTATTCAGCTACAGCCATCAAACATCACCATATGATTTCAACACATTTATACTTGTTGAGACTTGCTTTATGGCCCAGTATACACACACACTCTTGTTAAGAGCTATGTGTAAACTTGCAAAGGATGTGCCCAGTACATCGATTCTTTTAAAAATGTAGGAAAATGGGATTAAAAGATTAAAGATGGTGTAAAAATTCAAACCCAATATAACATTTAATCATACCAATTTTTCATTAATGCCTTTAAGACTGTTCTAATACATGAATTTGAAAATTATTTTGCACCAAAAAACTTATCTTTCAGTCCATTTTCCATGAACTTTTACAGTTACTATAACAACTCTTTTCATTTCATTTTATTTTTACCTTTTTGTATACTTTTATTTGGGGTGCATCTCTTATAAGAGGCATATAATCCAATATTTGAAATTCACTGGAAAAATCTCATTTTATTTATTTTTAAATATTTATGTACTTATTTAAAAGGTAAAGTAACAAAAAATGGAAATATATATCTTCTACCTGCTGGTTCATTCCCCAAATGGCAAAAGTGACTGGGGCTAAACCAGGCAAAAACCAGGAGCCAAAACTCTCCTAAAGCATCTTGCACATGGATACAACAGGCCCAAGAACTTGGACCATCTTCCTCTGCCTTGCCAGGCAAATTAGCAGGGAGCTGGATTGATGAAGCAGCTGGCATTCTAGCCAGCATCTATAGCGGATTCATATCAGTTCTAAATTATTTTCCAGAACCTAAATCAGAATGAAATATTTTCTTTTTTAATTATCACACTTATTTTTAATATAATTAAGAATAACTATAAATATTACTCAATTATGTGTGACTTTTCAAAATATGTAAACATGTTTACTGAACAAATCAATGTAATAAACATTTTCCCTCTTTGACATCATTTTGTGATTATACACTTGAAATTTCTTTCTTCTTGTTAATAAAAAATGTTATGAACTATATAATCATTCTCACTATGCTAGGTAAAATTAGGAATTTGGGGTTTGGCATGGTAGCCTAGCGGCTAAAGTCCTTGCCTTGAACATACCAGGATCTCATATGGGCACCAGTTCTAATAGCGGCAGATCCACTTCCCATCCAGCTCCCTGCTTGTGGCCTGGGAAAGCAGTCCAGGACAGCCCAAAGCCTTGGAACCCTGCACCCAAGTGGGAGACACAGAAGAGGTTCCAGGCTCCAGGCTTCGGATCGGCTCAGCTCCAGCTTTTGCGGCCACTTGGGGAGTGAATCAATGGATGGAAGATCTTCTTCTCTGTATCTCTTCCTTTCTGTATATCTGACTTTTCAGCAAAAATAAATAAATCTTTTTAAAAAAGAAAAGATTAGAAATCTGTTTAATCTAATGTGGATTTTTCTACTCATTATACAAACTCCAATATGATACTGGCTATGGGTTTTTTCCTATATTACCTTGATTGTGCTAAGTCATGTTTTTTCTATACTCAATTAAGATTTTTAATCATGAAATGATATTGTTTTATCATATGCTTTCTCTTCATCTATTGAGATAATCATATTTTTACTATTCTTTTTCAATTTGTTAATGTGATATATCACATTTATTGATTTGTGTATGTTGAACCACCCATGCATGGCAGTGATAAACATCACATGGTTCGTTGAATGGTCTTTGTAATCTGTTGTTCAGTTCCATTACCTAGTATTTTTTTTGAGGATTTACTCATCTATGTTCTTCAGGAGTATTGGTCTATAGTTCTTTCTCTGATGCATCTTTTTCTGATTTTGGAATTGAAATGATGCTGTCTTCATGACTCAATTTCACTAGAGCATTGTGTCCAGGAATCTATTTCTTCTAGATTTTCTGATTTGGAGGGGTATAGTGGTTTGTAGTAATTCATGATGATTCTGATTATTTCTGTGGTATGTATTGTAACATCCCTTTGTTTGCCTCTGATTTTATTAATGTGAGTTTTCTTTCTCTCATTCTCTCTCTCTTGGCTAGTTTGGTCAATTGCATGTCAATTTGATCTATAAAAACAGATTTTCAATTCACTGATGTTAATGTATATTTTTATGTCAATTTTGTTTATTTCTGTTATAATCTTTTTTCTCCTAATAGTTTTGGATATGATTTTGTTATTTTTCTAGACCCTTGAGATACAGCGACAGATCATTTATTTGATGCATTTCCACCTTGTTGAAACACACATTAACTTCTATAAATTTTCCACTTAAACACTGCTTTTACTGTATCCCATAAGTTTTCATATGTTATTCTGTCATTTTCATTTATTTCCAGGAATGTTTTGATGTCCTTTTGATTCCTTCTATGACCCACTGTTCATTAAGCAATATGTTCAGTTTCCACATGCTTTCATATATTACATTTCTTACTAATTCGCAGCTTACATCTATTGCTGTAAGAAAAGATGCATTATTTCATTTCTATATTTGTTAATACTTGCTTAAAAGATGAACATATTTTATCTTCTAGAGAAAGTGCAATGCATTGATGAAGAAAATATGTACTCTGTTGCTATGGGATGAAATTAGCTGTATATATCAGTTAGGTCCATTTAGTTCATGGTACATATTAGCTCTGCTTTTTGTGTGATTTTTCTGGCCATCTCATCTATCCATTGATTGAAGCAGAGTACTGAAGCCTCCTGTTATAATTACATCAGAGTCTATGTCACTTTGTATTTATTAACAACTCTTTTAAATAACGAGGTGTCCTAGCACAGAATGCATATACATTTACTACAGTCATAAATTCTTGTTGAATAGATTCCTTAATTATTGCACAATGCTCTTCATCTCTTTTACATTTTTGTATTTAAATCTATTTTGTCTGATATTAGGATGGCCAGTCCTCTTCTTTTTTTTGCTGTCCATTCGCATGGAATATATTTATCCTCCCTGCACAATACAGTCTGTGTATCTGTTGGTGAGGCATTTTTCTTTCAAGCAGCAAATAGATGGGTCCAATATTTTAGTCCATAGTGCCCATTTGTGTGCTTTAATTAGAGAGTTTGGAGTGATTATTGATAAGTAATGCCTTGCCCTCACCATTTTTCCATATATGTTATTGCTTGCTTTAGATTTCTTTTGTATTTTTACAAGGAGCTTCTTCGCCTTCACATTCTTCCATAATGGTGACTATTGTTCTCTGTTTCTTTGTGTAACACATCCTTGAGCACCATTTGTAGGTATGGATAAGTTGAAAACAAATTCTTTCTATTTCTATTTAGGAAGGCTTTTATTTAATCTTTGTTTATAAATGGAAATTTTGTAGGATACAGTATTCTGGGTTGATTTTTTTTTTTTTAACTTGGACTATGTCTCTTCATCTTCTCTTAGCTTTATAAAGTGTCTGATAAGAAATCAGCTGTAAGACTGATTGGAGATCCACTGAAGGTAATCTGGCAATTCTCTCATGTATATACCCAGTGCGAGAGAATGATCTCATCCCTTAGTGTCATCACTGCCTCACATCCTTTCTAGCCTTGATATGATGGTATCTCAATGCTGGTCAGCAGCTGGCTGTGTCATTTGCACCAGGCTGCAGCAGTGCCCATCTTCACTCCTTTTGAACCACATAATATCCCTTGCTTTATTTCTTACTTTCTTGACAAAAATTTCTGTCATTCATGCCCCTGAAATGGTATCCATTTTTTTCTTTTCCTTTCCCAGAGCAGCTGATACAAGTATGGCTACATGCTCTGCAGCCATCTTGGACTTCTAAATTTTCATCTTATTACTGATTTTACTAAACACTGACTTTGATCTGTCATGTTTTTATTTTCATTTTTTTCAGGGAATTTTACTTGCTTTTTAAAGTTTTCTCAATGATCATTTAAAATGTACAATTCAATTTTGATGTATTTGTAAATTTTGTATTTTTCTTGTTGGAAATATAGTTTTATTCCTTACATTCTGAGAAAGTACATTGTATAATTTGGATCTTTGAAAATTTATTAACTTAATTTGTAGTCACTTTTTATCCTGGAAAACATGCTGTGGTTTTCATGAGAAAGAATGTGTGTTCTGTAGCTGCGGGATAAAATGTTCCACAACTTTCCTGGATTCATTTGTTGTATAAATTTACTAAACTCTCTGTCTGTTTGATTTACTAACTGGATGATCTGTGCACTTATGATACATACAAAGTGTTAATCTTTTCACTAGTATTTTATTGGAGCCCATCTCTTTTTAGATATCTTGATTCTTGTTCTAAACATCATTTTATTGGACCCAGCATGATAGCCTAGTGGTTAAAGTCCTTGCCTTGCATGTGCTGGGATCCCACATAGGCATGAGTTCATGTCCTGACTAATCCACTTCCCACCCAGCTCCTTGCTTGTGACTTGAGAAAGCAGTCAAGGATGGAAAACACATGGACCAATTTTCTCACACGAACGGAAAAGTCAAAATGTAGTTCAATATCACATGCATCCCATCAACAACATGAAAAAAAGAATAAAGTGTGGATTTTTCCAGAATTAATTTATTTAATTTAGAATCACATATATTTTGATATTTTGTTTAAACTTATGGGGTGATTGGTTCAATTTTAAGCATGCTATCACTAAATATCTTGCTATTTAAGATTGCCAATTTAGGGTTTGTATTTCATGTTTTGGTACATAATATGCTTGTATTCTTGTTCATGCTTATGTGAAAATACATTTAGTCTAGAGAAGGGGAACTATAAATGTGAATTAAAGGTAGACATTCTTAGACAATAGAGATCAAAGAATATATGATTTACTAAAGTGTTACTCTTAAGGGCTTATAAATAATATTTAAGCAATTATTGCCATTGCTATATATTCAATTAAAGTGTTTTCTTTTTTAATAGCCAAGAAAGAAGCATCATGAAATATGACATTGTCATTCCAAGTAAGTATCTAGTCTTTCAAGTTCAATATTTTCACTTTGCAATACAATTTTAGAAATGGCTAGTATCCTTTATTAAATAAAACAAAATAGTCCGTTAAAATTTCACAGAAGCATGTGTGTATGTGTGTGCACGTGTGTGCACAAGTGCTGGTTGATGTACTTGTGGTATGTTTTTGATGTGGGTTTGTACTAGCTTATTTAAAAGGATATTTTCAAATTCGTATTTTCCATTTTATAAATTTGTAGGCATAGAGCTTCCTCCCTCTTCCCCCCAATCTCCTTCTCTTTCCCACACACATCATCTTCTGTTTTTTGTTATAAAATATTCAATCACGTGTAGTCTTGACTCCAACATTCTGCTCTTTACGTGGGTCATGACACCATTGATGTAGGAAATAACAGAATGTTTAATATTTTGTTGTCTAGGTATATTTAAAAGTTTCATTGAGGGCCTACTTTTATTTAGTAGTAGAGATTCATCCGGTTGATTTGCTTTGATTCCTGGTACTCTGTCTGGTCTACGTTACATCCTCCTTTTGTGAGATTACAACTGCATGTTTGTTTACCTTTATTTTTTGTCTTATATTTTTTTGTTTTACAGTAGCACAAACATATAATATTTGCCCTTTACTGAAAAGGATATATTTAGTTTGCTCTTCATCAAATGCAAACCAGCTTTATTTGCATGAGATTTCTTTGTGTTTAAAATTGATAATTATAAATGGCAAAGCACAAAAGACAAATATAATCAAAAGAAATGAAAACAGCGGATTGTGTGTTTGTTGAACCACCATTCAACTTTAGGAAAGTTTTCTTAATATATTAATCATAAATCTGCTCATAGCATTATTTCTTTACCTATTTGTTCTAGTTCTTCCCTCAATGTTAAATGTGCCTATACCATATTTCTTTACTGATCTTCTCTAGTTATTTCCTCAAGAAACATATAAGTAATAATCAACATTGTGCATAGCATGGATTTGGGGACCAAACTGTGTTTGGATCTTTAATTTGTGATTTGGCATCTGTAAATTAATCTGCCATTATGTTTTATACCTCATCTGCAAAAGGAAGATTAACATGCAATTCCAAGAGTTGATATAAAGATTAAACAAATTGGCATTATAACATGCCTAGAACACATTCTGCCACATAGAACACACTAAATGAGTGTTACCAGTTGCAATTCTGCTGCTATTACTGCTACTATTCTCCCACAAAACAGGTCATCTCCAAGAGAGCTACCTTGAGTTTCGCCCTTCAGTTCCTCTTCTGACATATTTTTGAGAGTTTTATCTTCCTGATCATTATATTATGGATGCTCTAAGGACCATGTGCGCTTTTCTTTAAGCAGAGTTCCACAAACTTAATACACTCTGGATTTATGGCCATGATTCCAGTGCTTTCGGAGGTGATTTAAGAGAGAGAGGAAATAAAATAAAATAAGATTTGATCAATCAAGTAGTTAATGGGTCGCTTAATTCTCAGCACTGTGCTAGTTCTTATGCGGATGATAGAAGGAGAATTCATACTATTTGCAATATAGCCAAATGACAAGGAATACAACCCAAGGAAGAGAAACTTACATGAAGACATTTGAACAATAACATTTCTATTTCTCACGCCTGCTGTTTTATTTTTTTACTATCATGATTTAAGTAACTATCTGGGAAAATTGATTTAATCTAGAAAGCAAAATAAAGAATGTCAACCTAAACACAAGTCAATAATAAATGAGAAGGTCTGTTTATTTTCTCCCATTGTTGTGCCAAAAAATTACATACTCCAAAGGGGAAAGTTATATTATTTTGAGTTACAAATTAGGTTGAATTATCTATTTTCTTGCTCAAGAATATTTCAGTGATGATGAAGGTATGTCGATTAACTCCAAATTTTTCGTTGCTCTCTGTCATTTTAGTCAGTAAATCTAGCAAAAAATCACGGAATCAAGGACACTTCACTTTCACATTTCCCAAACCAACCCAGCCAGGTAGAAAGGAGAGATCAACACCTGCAGAACCACAGATCACAGTTGCTGTAAGTATTTTAAAAAATTATTTTTAAAAACTAAATCTAAATTATTACAACACACATAAATACAAATAAGTCTTGAGTAATTTGAATTTTATGACATGTTGGAAGCAGATGTTCCATATGCAGTTTTGGAAACAAAACATATTTTCCCCTCATCCATTTCGGAGTAAACTTTTATGTGTACATGATCTCCACATCAAATAAGCAATGTAATTACAACACTGGGTAAGCAGGAGGACCTAATTCTGGGGCAGGTAAAATCTATCAGAAAATGTTCACCTGCTCCAAAATCTGTGAAATTTAATCTTCAAGCAGGAAAAAATTAGACAGGTTTCAGGTACTCCCCATGTCTTTAAATCCGGAATTCAGGATGCTTTATACTAGCATTTAAGTTTTCTTCTGCTTCTATAAAGTGAAGGTATCCTATCAATTAACAGAAAGAAAAATTAGCACTCATGAAACATCCATTGTGTGTCAAAATATTTTTAAAACATTTCACAAAGCAAAGATACAGTAAGTGAATTAAATCAGAAGCCACTCATTACATCTTTAGTGATTCAAGTTATGCTTGTTTCTATGGGCCACTTTTAATTCCATATAGAATTTGAATGTTGATGCCTATATTGGATTTGAATGACTATAAGAAATCTAAAATCAGTCTCTTTAAAGCCAACTTTGAGTGAGATTTGATAATAAGTCACAATTACTGAACAAAATAGTCTGGATCAAACATGTTTGTTTCATTTTATATCCTTGGCTTCCTTTTTTGATATTTATAAGTAAAGATCTCAAGTTTTCTATTTGACTTGAAATTTAAAAGCAAGAGCGTAAATGAACCTAGTCCTGCAGACTACCACTGTCACAAAAATTGTCATAGCAAACCTCAAAATGATCATTTTATTTCTGAGTTGAGGAAGAAGTGTGTGCAATGGTTTCCTCTAAAATCTCTTCTATATAGGATTTTAAATGGACATACTAGTAATTGTCAGGACATACTACAGAACATCATGGATCATTATTGTGGACCTATTCCAATCCTAACATGAACCATAATGTAAATCAAAAATCTTGCTTTACATTCTCTCCTATCATCATCTTATTTCCAAAATGAATTCATCACACACATACAACCTTCATACACACAGATACAAACTCAACTTTGAAAGGTAGAAATAATTTTTCAATTTTAGATAATGAAAAGATAACATTTTTCTTGTTACAATATAAAATGACATAACTTACTCGCAAATGCTTATCATTATGCTAATAAATCTTTTCAGAGACATGACAAAGGAAAATCAGAGGAAGATCAGAAGCCTGCTTCTAAATGCATAAGGCATTCTTTAAGAGAAAATTTCCAAAGTCCAATTATTTACTCAGCTGTCAAAAGAGAGGCTCCATTCAGATATACTAATTCTCCCAAATCCCCTCCTAAAAATGTGCAAGCTAAGGCATCTAGCAATGACATAAAAGAAACAGCTTTGGAGAAGAATTTTGAAAGAAAAATGAATCTATACACCACAAATTCAGAGTCTGTGAAAACAATGCAAGATGAGAAATGTAAAGAGAGTGCTAAAGCACTTAAATCACCATCAAAAACATCACTTGAAACTGAACAATTTAAGGAATTGAAGCCCAAATCAGAAACAAACCAAGAATCCAAAGTGCTTAGGGTAGTCTCAGGAAAGGATAAAATTGACAGTAGGAAAGATTCAAAGAATTGCAAGGAGACAGGTACTTTATCCATATGTATCAATAAGAATCCAAATAAAGATGCTAAAAGAAGCTCAAATAATGGTTGTGATGTCAAGTTAGATACTTGTTCAAATGATAGTGTAAATGTGAGTCTATTGATAGATTTAGAGGACTTTGGTGGTAAAGCCATAGATTTTGACATCCGGTTTAAAAATTACTCACAAAATAATTCAAAGAAACCTGCAAAGAAAGATGCAAAGAAGCCTCCAAAGAAAGACGACAAGAAGAAGGACGCAAAGAAGGATGCAGAGTCTACTGATGCTGAATCCGGAGACTCTAAGGATCCAAAGAAAGATGCGAAGAAACCTACAAAGAAAGATGACAAGAAGAAGGACGCAAAGAAGGATGCAGAGTCTACTGACGCTGAATCCGGAGACTCTAAGGATCCAAAGAAAGATGCGAAGAAACCTACAAAGAAAGATGACAAGAAGAAGGACGCAAAGAAGGATGCAGAGTCTACTGATGCTGAATCTGGAGACTCTAAGGAGCCAAAGAAGGCTGCAAAGAAACCTACAAAGAAAGATGACAAGAAGAAGGATGCAACATCTACTGATTCTGAGTCTGAAAAGGATTCTAAGAAAGGAAAGAAAGATGACAAGAAGGGTAAGAAAGAATCAAAGAAAGATGGCAAACCAAAGCCTGATGTTTCGGATTCCAAGTCTACCGATGCTGATTCTGAATCTGAAGGAGGTTCAAAAAAGGGTAAAAAGGATGACAAGAAGAAGGCTTCAAAGAAAGAGGACAAAAAGGGTGCAAAGAGCACTCCAGCATCTACTGAAACTGAATCAGAAACAGATTCTAAGAAAGGCAAGAAGGGTTCAAAGGATAAGAAAGGTTCAAAGAAAGAAGCTAAGCAGGCTGCAAAGGACTCAGAGTCTACTGATATTGAATCTGATGTGTCTTCCACGGCAGGACTCAAAAAGGCTGCACAGGCCAAAAGTTCAGATGCTGAATCTGATGTCTCACTAGGTAAACCTGGGGCTAAAAAAATATCTGATGAATCAGATGCTACATCCGTGGAATCAAAGAAGGGAGGAGGAGAGCTAAGAAGAGGACTCAGAATGTCATCCAAAAAAACAACTTTCAAAGCAAAAGAGAAAAAAGCTACAGGTAGAGTGCCTCCATCAAGAGAAAAACCACCACTTCCTCCTTGTGAACCATTACAATCATCACCTAAGGTCAAACGTTTCTGTCTGTGCAAGCCAACTCCTCCACCTCCAAAACCAAGATATGCTCCTCTGGTATGTTTGATTCTGTCTTACTTTTAGGACAAATCAGATTTTTAAAATGAAAACAAAAATGTGTTAAATATTTGGGTTTAGATTTTCTCTAAAGAATAAATCTCCTTTATTATAATAGTGATAAATTTGAGAAAGATGAAGGCTACTGAAAAAGGAATCAAAGATTTGCAAGACAAATATTTTAAAATTCTGAGATGAGTAAATAATTATACTAGAACAGAAAAACTGTCTTGTGATTTAAGTGAACATTTTAAGTTATTGGTAAGTAGGGTCATTTTACAAAAGCATTTATCTTTTCCACACTTAGAAAGGAACAAAAATCAAAATTGACTAAAACTTGCTACAGGATCAGACTGAAGTGCAATATAGACATTTTCAGGAAAGTAGCTCAAGTAATAAAAATCCAGACATAGTAAATGTAAATATAATGTATCAAGAGTCATATGTACCAAAGATTAAGTTATTTAATTCCTATCTGAGCTCAATTTTTGTGAGCCCTTATTTTCACTTATACCAAGGAACACTGTTAATTTACCAGAAGTAACTTGATCTCCTCTGGTTTCTAGCAATCCTTTTCAAATTAATTCTATTTCTGTGAGGCTAAATACTCTGTCAGTTAAGTTCCAATTTTTCCCATCCAAGACACAATCCTTTCATCTTCAATCCCAAATAATCTTTTTTTAAGGGGACACAAAAATAGACATCCGTTTTAGGACAGAAGAGCTGCCATGCCTCGTGTTCGCCCTCTTTGACTCTGTTTGATCTCTGCTTGATGTCAAACTCATTTGCATGGTTTCTGGGCATCAACCTCTGTTTCTCCTGTTTTTATGGTATTTTGGTGAAGTCTCAACAGGATAGGATTACTGCCCTTCATCCTGACAAACAGCAATATTTTTTTCTATTTTTGATTTTTATTGAAAAGTCAGATATACAGAGAGAAGGAGAGACAAAGATCTTCCATCCTTTGATTCACTCCCCAAGCAGCCAGGAGCTGCGCTGATCCAAAGCCAGGAGCCCGGAGCTCTTCCCGGTCTTCCACACTGGTGCAGGGTCCCAAGGCTTTGGGCCGTCCTCGGCTGCTTTCCCAGGCCACAAACAGGGAGCTGGATGGGAGGCAGGGCTGCTGGGATTAGGATTAGAACTGGTGCCCATATGGGATCCTGGCACGTCCAAGGCGAGGACTTTAGACACTCGGCAACTGCGCCAGGCCCCAATCAGATGATTTTTAAAACACGGTGGTTTTTTTGTTTTTGGTTTTTGTTTGTTTTTTAAAATATAAGTATTATAAAGCCTGCATCTCCCTCATCCTCAGCAGGTGATCAATCAGCAAGATTTGTCTACCATGCCTTCAAAATATATCCTGACTCAGTTCACTGCTTCTCATCTTCATCAATGCGAACTTAATGGCGTCATTATCATCGTCCAATAAGAGTGCTTAACTAGTTTTACTATCTCTATTCTATGGCACAAAACATTATAGTACTTTTCAATTATATTCAGAATAAAAGTCAACTTTCTTACTCTCATTTTCAGCACCTAAATTACATAGCCCTGCATATTTTCCACACTCACGTTGTACCGTTTTTCTTGTCCTTCTTACAATCTGGGCAAAGAGACATTGTTTTCCGTTCTTGTATATATCAATATTGTGTATCTACCTAGTTTTTGCATATGTCATTCTCTCTGATTTTAATTCTCTGTCCATCCCCTGATATTTACATGCCAAATCTTTTTTTAGCTTAAATGTACTTTTTAAAGAAGCTCTTACCTGATTATCTTATTCTATATGACCTCCTTCTTCACCACTGCCTAGCTTTCCAATCCGTTTATTCTTGGTTTATTTTACTTTGTAAAATTTATATTTGCATATAATTCTACATTTAATTAAGGTGTTTATTAATTGTATTCACCATTAGAATTTAAGTTCTATACAAGCTTATACAGAAAACCTTTTTTTTCCATTGCTATATGAGCAGTTCCAAAAGCAGTAAGTAGGAGCCATTTTATTGGTTGAAAATCCCTAAATAACTGCAGATCATATTGCCCTAGTGTAATCACTAATGTCCTTTTTCAGAATTTCTATTCTAATAATATCAGACTAAAATGAGCAAGGTAGGGGCCCGGCGGCGTGGCCTAGTGGCTAAAGTCCTCGCCTTAAGCACGCTGGGATCCCATATGGATGCCAGTTCTAATCCCGGCAGCTCCACTTCCCATCCAGCTTGTAGCCTGGGAAAGTGGTCGAGGATGGCCCAAAGCTTTGGGACCCTGCACCAGTGAATCATCGGACGGAGGATCTTCCTCTCTGTCTCTCCTCCCCTGTATATCTGACTTTCAAATAAAAATAAATAAATCTTTTTTAAAAATGAGCAAGGTATTTGGTAAGGGTGAGAGAAGTCACAAAAGCAAGCGCTTTTTACATTCTAAGTGGGGTATCTGAGAAATACACCTATGTCTCTCATTTGGGGATGGAGAATTTCTTAATAGTCTGTTAATGAGTTTTAAGTCTTCCTTAGTATGGGATTGGAAAACCATGCTCTTGCTCATGCCCCCACAGAAGTTCAGCTGCTATTCATCAGAACATGCGGTCATGCAAAATGACATGGTCCAATATCAGCTCTGCTTATATGCCTGGAAAATTATATTTTTTGTATTGATATGTTTTAAAATTTATTGTGTTTATAAAGGTGTGCTAGTGTATCAAAAATTGTGTTCCAAATACATTGCATAGAATAATTTTACTTGATTCATACATATACAATTTGAATATTTTAATTTCTATAACACCCAAAGAAATCCTTTAGGATAAGTGTTGGGGATAGAAGTTAAGATATCTGCTGGGATGCCACATCTCAGAGAATCTGAGTTTGAGTCACACTCTTAATTCCACATTTACTATCATGAACCCTGGGAGGCAGCAAATGAGACATCCATAATATCTAATCATGAGCTCTGGCTTCAGCTTGTCCTGACCACTTACAAGCATTTGAGAGTAAGTCAGGAGATGAAAAATCTGTTTCATCCCAGCGCTGTGGCTCAATAGGTGACTCCTCCACCTTCAAGCACCAGCATCCTGAATGGGTACTGTTTCCTTTTCTGGCTGTTCCACTTCCATCCAGCTCCCTGCTTGTGGCCTGGGAAGGCAGCGGAAGGTGGCAAGTCCTTGGGACCCCACAGCCATGTGGGAGAAGCCAAAGTAGCTCCTGACTCCTGGCTTTTTTTTTTTTTTTTTTTTTTGAAGAGTGAAGCAGCAGATGGGAGATCCTTGTTTCTCTCCTTCTCTCTGTAAATCTGCCTTAAGTTTTTGAAAAATTAAAAAACAATAACAAAATGAAAAATCTCTCTCTCTCTCTCTCTTCCTAGAAATAAAAAACATTAGAGAGCAAAGCCCATAATATAATGGTAGGAGACAGAATTGAGGAAAAATGTGTGAAGTTGCAACTAAACAAAGTTCTGCATGTTGTACACAAAGAGTACAACTTAATATTCAAATGTGAAAATAGTTGTATCATTCTGGCAGAATTTGGAATACTTATGAATAATTTTTAATATATTTTTGTGTGATTATATCATATTTTCAACTTAAAATCTTCCCCTTTAAAGTACTTATGAGAACGCAGCCTTAATGATGGAACATTGCTGGCCCTCATTTCCCCGTGAACACTGGTAACTGAGTGAGTGTTTAATACTTCAGTACTTCTGCCCCTGCAGGGGTCTTTAGGATCACGCAGGGAGATTACTGAGGACATACGCTATCAAACACTATCGGCAGAGTCTTTGAGCTGATATTTCTAGAGTAAACTGGAGTCCTAGGACCTGCGCTTCTAAGAAGAAAGAATAAAAATGATGCATACATTCTCTTCCATTTATGACATTTAGTGCTTTGATGTGGTTCTTAACATATTAGTGACTTTCTATAACTAATAGACAAATAATATTGTACTTTTAAGTTTTAATTTTTTCTACTTCATTCCTCAGCCTGAAGCAGAGTGGATTCGCAAGCTGCTTTAAAGGGCAACTGAGCACTTGGTTTCACAGACTGGCCTTATCACAGTGAGCACTTTAGTGCTCTCAAAAGAGCATGTCAACTTCTGTGGAACTTTAATAAAAACAGGTCTGCAATGAGTATCTTGAGGTTTTTTTTTTTTTTTGATATGTTTATA
The DNA here is from genome assembly GCF_030435755.1 of Ochotona princeps. Lineage (NCBI taxonomy): Eukaryota > Metazoa > Chordata > Mammalia > Lagomorpha > Ochotonidae > Ochotona > Ochotona princeps. The sequence goes on from NC_080865.1 coordinate 50,816,873, forward strand.
GAGATGTGCTATTTGTTTACTAAATGCCTAAACTGAAAATTTCTATAGCACTTTGCCCCATTCTGAAATTTCGGTCTTTTAAATCATTTCTGAGTGTCTGTTGAAATGTAGCAATCTTCCTTTGCATGCCTTTATTATGTTTAGCTAAATTTCTCCTTCACATAGTCTTCAAAAGACATAAAGGGTGAATGGAAAGAAAGAATCATACATATGGAAAGTAAGCACTCACAAAGAATCTATGCTTGGGCAATCTTTGGGCAGGTTCCTAAAGTAAAATCTAGACATATCTGAGTACTTAAAAGACTCCATTTTTTGCAATCTAGCAAGATTATCTTCCCTGGCATATTTTCCAGATTTATGTATATGTTTATTTGAAAGGCAAACTGAAACAGAGTATGTTCATGTACACATGAACGTGTGTGTGTGTGTGAGAGAGAGAGAGAGAGAGAAAGAAAGAAAGAAAGAAAGAAAGAAAGAAAGAAAGAAAGAAAGAAAGAAAGAAAGAAAGAAAGAAAGAAGGAAAGAAAGAAAAAATGCAAGCAACAACAACAGGACTTCCAAAACTTCCAGCAGCCTCCCAGCTGCTGGTGGGTCTCAGGACGGGGCGTCTCATGCCTGGATCCCAGATGCCAGCCACCACGTGCACGTGGTGAGCTGTCCCCAGGCCTGCCTGGGCTCCAGGGGCTGCTCCCTTCGGGGTGAGTACACTGACTGGGCAGGTCCAGGGCCCACCCACCACCCAATTGGGCAGTGAATGGGATTGAGGAGGGGCGTGACCTTGGCCCTGGGAGTTTAAACTTCCAGCAGCCTCCTGGCTGCTGGTGGGTCTCAGGATGGGGCATCTCATGCCTGGATCCCAGATGCCAGCCACCATGTGCACGTGGTGAGCTGTCCCCCGGCGAGTGTGCTATTTGGTGCCAGGCTCCACCTGCTGGCCACCCGGCCTGGTCCTCTGGGGTTTTGGTTCTTTGAATCGCTGCTTAGGTAGCTCCAGGTTGAACCCACTGAGCTTCTAGGACATTAATCAATCATACAGATTCCCAATGACAGTAACTCTTCCTTTGAAAAACTTGTAATTACTGAACAATGCTGACCACCAAATACCAGTCCATGCAAAAGCTATGACTCACGGCTTGTCCAGTAGAATCATATCCTGTTACCTGACATGATGATGGATCAGGAGAAGGGTCACATTAAGCAGGGCCATTACATTAACTGGCACTCGAGAACCATATCTGGGGGTAGATTCTGTGAGGGATGTGTGGGCCAAACCTTGTGGAAATTCTAGCCCCACTGGTTAGCTCGAGGGTTGGGGCGTGATGAACTAAGCTAGGTGTGACCAAGGAGCCTGCCAAAATCACAGGTAAAGGAACCCGCAACAGTCTGGACTGGTCATGGCAGCAGCACCCAAATGTGCACCCTGAATAGGGTGTGGGATGGGCCAGGCTGCAACGTCCACCAGCTCATACAAGGCCAAATGGAAGGCCAGACTTCGCCAGAACCTGGCCTAAACCCAATGGCATGTATAAGAACTGGGTCTGGGAGTGGATTAAGTGGAGGAACTTGGGAAACTCCCCTGGCGAGTCATAGCTCCTGCTGGTGAACATGTGGTTCAGACCTGGGGGTCAGACAAGCTGGGCAAAGTACCTCCAACATCTGGGTAATGTGTCAATTGGTAATGGAACAGGGTGGACAGGGCAGAACTGACCAAACCTTAGCCCACAAGCGAAACTAGAGACCAGGATGGAGCACAGGTCATGCTGAACTAGGCTCCTGCACCTACTGGTCTGCATGAGCCAGGAACGTTAAACCACAGTGTCTAAGGCAGAGGTCGGGGCAGATGAGGGGCTGAGCCAAACTGAATCTGAGCAACCACTGGCAGGCGCGTGATCTACGGCTGGGAACAGGCCCAGTTGGGGAGCTAAGGGGACACCCTAACTGGGTTGAGGTTCCCACCAAGGGGCACGTGGGTTGGAATGGGGGCTGCATTCTGATCAGGAAACGGTTGTAGTCTCCCTTGGCACAACTGTGCACTAGGATTGGATGCACCAAGCCTGGTCAGACTCCAACACCCTCTGGTGTCCTGGAGGACCAGGGTAGATGTGAGATGGACTAGGCAAGGTCTCAACCCCTACTGAGCCATGTGTGAGCCATATGTGGGTATGGACGAGCCATGGCTGGGCTGAAACATCCAACAGCAAGGACCAGCTTGGGTTGAAGGCCAGTCAGGAAAAGCCATTGTTCCTGCTAGGACAGGAGGTGAACTGAGTAGGGCTGGCTCATGGACCCACTGGTATGCGCAAAATCTGGCATTGGGAGGGGTTCTGATGGAGGAGCCTGGGCAACTCCTCTGGCAGGACACAAACCCAGCAGGTTAGCGCAGGAAACATGGTGGGAAACAACCCAGAACAGGCCATGGGAAGTTACTGGCATACATTTGGCATGGGTCAGGGGCAGACCAGGCTGAATCAATTCACGTCATCCACTGGCAAATCCAAGCACCAGAACAGTGTGGGTCGAGCCAGCTTTGGTCGCGACAAAACCCAGTGCACAATACGGAATGCCAAAGTGAGGTTGCCTGAGCCAGATGTGACCACAGCACCCAACCAGCAGGCATGAGAACCAAGAAGGGAGGCATGGAGCCGTCAGGGGAATAAGGGGTGGTTCCCTTGCTGGACAGCTACTCCCACTGGAGAGCATGAACTGGGATGGGGCAGACTAGATTAGGCAGGGTTACAACACCTGTGAGCCTCATGCGGACCAGATCAGGCAAAAGCCAGGATGGGCTGATTATCCCTACTGGTGCAAACAAAATTAGAGTGGGTGAGGGTTGTTTGGGCTTAGCCACAGCATCAGCTGGCAGAAGCTGGCACTGGGGGTCTAATTCTATCAAGTCAAGCCACAGAACTACCTGGAGAGTGCATAATCCGGGAGTGGGAGAGGCCTGGGAGAGAAATAGTGGGCTCCTCCCTCTTGGGTTACCACTCCCATGGGAGGGCACGAAGACTGGGGCAAACGACGGGGCTGGGGTGGCTAGACAGATACCCAACAGCATCTGTGTGGGCTGCATGGTGGAGCTGGTTATATAGAACAAAGCTTTAATACCCATTGACATGTACAAGAGCCGAATGGGGTGTGGGACAGACTGGACTACTGCTACACATACTGGCAAACCTGGGTAGGGGGCAGGCCTGGTGGGGGTTATTGTGGGTCGCTCCAATTAGGCTGCAGGCCCACTGGTTTATGCAAGCGCCGACTTGCACAGCATAGCCACTACGCCAAAACAATGATGCCTAAGATCCATGAGGCCCATGATCTGCTCACCCAAAACCAGTACAATAGGATGCCACAGAAGCTGCCTGCCTAGGTCTCATGTGGCACCCATACCATTCCCAGCCAGACATATTAGTGTCATAGGGGTGTCGTCTGACTAGGACCAGTTATGCCTGTGGTCTTCCCACACCCAGATGCATGGTGGTCCATCATCAGTGCGAACATGTAACAACCCCAACAAAAGTTCCCCACCTCCCACTCCCTGAACGGCACAGTGGAACACCACAGGTGTTGCCTGCAGAGGAACTGATATGCTCCTGGCCTGCCTACTCCCAGAACAACACGGTGGTACCCCAAGGGAAGGCCTGGGACACTAGTCTCCTGCTCTACCTAACCCCAGAAGGATACCTGCCAAGCGAAGAGTTCAGCTTGCCCAGATGCCTGGCATCCAGCCACTGGCCTGCCACTCCTAGACCAGCCTGGTGGTGTATCACATGAACCACCTGCCTAAGACCCCATGGTCTAGCCATTAATCTGCTCCCACAATGGTATGGTGGGCAACACAGGTATAGCTTGCATACAACCCTGGCCTGCTGCTTCTAGGCCAGCATGATGGCATACGTGCAGGAGTGCTTGCCTAGTACTCTTGAGGCTCCTGGCCTACCCCCTTCCAAACCAATGTGGTGGCACACCAGCAGGTTGTGCGCCACAGATATGGCCTGTTTAGGACCTAAGATGCCCCTGGCTTATCAACTTCCAGACTGGCAAACCTAGGTGGAAAATAGATCCAGTCTGCCTAGGATCCGAGCAACAGGCCCCTGATCTACTACTCCCAGAATGGAAGAGAAGTACACCAGGTTACAACCTGCAAAGGACCTCACCATCCAGTCCCTGGCCTGCTGTCCCCAGACCAGCACAGCTGCAAACAGCAAGAGTGGCTTCCCTAGGACCTGTGTGGCCCAGGGCTTGCCTGCTCCCAAAACATCACATTGGCACATCACAGAGGTAGACTGCCTAGAATCACAGTGGCAGGCCACTGGGAGTGGCAGGCTCAGGCCTGGATACTAGAATCATAAGCTGCTGCACCTGCAATGCACTACTGTACAATTCTGGGAGCAAGTCGGGCCAAAAACCTAACAGATCTGAGACTGGTGCAACCCATGGTCCTCCCCCATGTTGACCTGGGAGCAGACCTGCACAGTGACACACTACAGTTGTAGCCTGTTTCTAGGCAGGCTTGTTTCAGGCCCTTGCTCTGCCACTCCTATACAAACACGGTGGCACAAGAGGGATTCAGCCTGTCTAGGACTCATTCTACTCTCTAGCTTGCTACTCACAATATTGCATATGAGCAAATTATCCATGGGGAACATCCTGCCTAGGACCTGTGAGGTCCCTAACATGCCTGCCCCCAGACTAGTGTATTAGCATGTTGCCAGTGCCACCTGCCTAAGACCCATGAGGCACTTGACCCCCCTGCTCCCAAAATAGTGCAGTGGCACATTGAGAGTGCAGCAGCTTATGAGTCTGGTATCCAGCCCTGGGCCTGCCACTCCCAGACCAGCACAGTGCCATTCCAGGGTTCAGCCTGCCTAGGACCCCAGCTTCCAGCCTTTGACCTGCTGATCCCAGAACAGTGAAATGGTATAGCAGGGTTGGGGCTGCCTAGGACCCATGAGGATCCTGGCCCTCCCACTCTCAGATGGGCACAATGGTATGCCATGGGTGCAACCTACCTAGGACTCCAGAGGCTGGCCCTGGTGTGCTATTCCCAGTCTAATACAATTGTGCACTTTGAGTGCAGCCTGCCTAGACCCCTGGCTTCCAGGCCGTGGATTCCCCACTCATAGACCATGCAGTGGCACACCACAGCTATGATCTACCTAGGACTCCACCAACTACTGATTCCACACTAGTGCGGTATCACACAACAGGAGTGACCTGCTTAGAACCCTGCAGACCAGGGCCCTGCAGGCCAGGACCCTGGTCTGGTGCTCCCAGCATGGCACCATGGTATGTCACAGATACGGCCTGCCTAGGGCTCAGCTTCCATCTCCTGGCTTGACACTCCCAGACCGCCACAGTGGCCCACCATAGAAGTGGTCAGCCTAAGGACCCACAAGGCCCCTGGCTTATCTGTCCCAGACTACAATGTGAGCATGCTGCAGATGCCACCTGCCTTGTACCTGTGTGACCCCTCAGCCTTACTTCTTCTAGATCAGCATGGTGTTATACCACAGGTGTGGCCTGCCTATGACCTGTGAGGCCCCTGGCCTGCCCACTCCCAGACTGGCACTTTGTCAAGCCATAGATATGGCTGTCAAAGACTCTAGCATCCAGCCCCCGGCCTTCTACTCCAAGAACAACATAGCAGGATGCCAGAGCAATGGCCTGCCTAGGACCCATGAAGCACCTGGCCTGACTGTTCCTAGACCAGTTTAGTGGTGCAGCATGGTGCAGTCAGTACAAGATTCCTATTCTATAGCTCCTAGACAGGTGGAGTGGTGCACTATGAATGCAGGCTACCTAGACCCCAAGTTTCCAGCTCTTGGTGTCCCTGTTCCCAGACCAGTGTTTGTGGCATGCTGTAGGTGCAGCCTGCTTAGGATCTCAGCTTCAGGTCCCTGACCTGCAGCTCCCATAACACTGCAATGTCATACCATGATAGTAGCTTTCCCAAAACCCATAAGGCCCCTCACCTGCCCATTCTTGGACCTGCTCATTGGTATGCCATGGGTATGCATTGTCTTTGACATGTTAGGTCTCTGGCCTACACACTCTCTGGCTGACACGTTAGCAAGCCATGGGTGCCACCTACCTAGGACTTGTGAGGCCCCTGGCCTGTCAAATCCCAGACTGGCATAAAGTCATGCTTGCAATGAGGCCTGCCTAGAACCCCAGCGTCAAACCCCTGCCACACCGGAACCATGTAGTGATGTGCCATGGAAGTAGCCTTCCTAGGACCCATGAGGCCCCTCAACTGCCTGCTCCCAGACTGGCATGTTGGCATACCACTGGTTTGGCCTGCCTAGGACCCCCAGTGTCCTGCCCCTACCGTGCCACTTGCACATGATGGCATGCTAGACTCACCCATTCGTGTGCCGCAGATAAATCCTCTAGGACCCCAGGATCATGTCCTTGGTCTCAAACAGGTATGGTGGCATGGCACAAGTACAGCTTGCCTAGGACTCATTAGGCCCTTGGTCCGTCTGCTCTCACAATGGTATGGCTACTCTCCAGGGATCTGGCCTGCCTACAGCCCAGCATCCAGTCCCTAAACTGTCACGGTTAGAAGAATGTAGTCGCAAAATGGGTGTATGGCCTGCCTAGGCCCTATGAGGCCCCTAACATGCCTTGTCCCATACTGGCACATTAGCATGACATGGGTGCCACATGTCTAGGACCCATGAGGAAACTGGCATGCCTACCCCCAGACTGATAGGAACTGGTAAGGCATACCAAGTGTGGGCCTATCGAGAACACCCAGCATCAGGCCCCTGGTCTGTTGCTCCCAGAATGGCACATGGCATACCACAGGTACAGCCTGTATTGCACCCTAATATTCATCCCATGCATGGCCTGCCACTCCTGGACTGGCACTGTGGCACACTACAGAGGTGGCCTTCCTAGGACCCATGAGGTCCCTGGCCTGCCTGCTACCAGACATTGGCATGTCACTGATGCAGCCTGCCTAAAACCTCACCATCAGGACCATGGTGAGTTGCTCCCAGACTGGAGCAATGGTGCACAGCAGGTGCAGCCTGCATAGAACCCTGGCCCCCCAGCTCTTGACATAACTCTCCCAGACCAGTGCAGTGACACCAATAGTATGGCCTGCCTAGGACCTCAGAGTCATGTGCCTGGCCTGCTGCTCCCCGATAGGTGACTATTCTCAGGCCACTGTCTATGGCTGCTTTAGGGTGTCCTACACACTTAGGTACTTTTTGTAGACATTGGCCTGAAGTATAGACCAAACTGCCTAAAACAGTCCAGTTTTTAAAGATTAGCTTTATGTAACATACCAAGATCTTCTGGCACTTAATTAGAACTCACTGAGGAATTCTCACAATAGCATCCAGAGAGGAGCAAGAAAATCAGTAAAACATGTCATCCTTAAAGTGCTGCAGTCTTAATGTAAAGAAAGCAAAGGCTATACTTACCATTTTGCATTTTGAATAGCTATTTGTGGTCTTTGGTTTACTCAAGAAGGCAGATGGATTCTTTGTTTCCTCATGTGGGCTAGTTACGTGGCTTTCACCTGCACAAGAGTCAGCGGAGGAGATGATCGAACAGGCATCACATGTGTGCAGGACAGGGCGCATACTCACGGGCTCTGATCCCTGAGAACAGGAATCTGAAAGTGTCCAAAGGCAGCAGAATGTGAATGCACTGGCCACTTGCTAATGCCAAAGGGCATGATTGGAATAAAGAGAAGTTCTGAAAAGGGCAAGGATTCCTGGACGGTTGAGGTGATTATGTCTTTACCTCAGACACGAAAGGGATAAGGCAACAACATCTGGGATCATACCCTCTCCCAGACAAATAACTGAACAAGATAACTGAGCAAGGCTGAGCAACCACTCCAGCCCACTTGACCCAGGTCCATGCAACTAACAGGCTGGGCAATAGGGATAGTCAGGCAACAACTTACCCGTACAACATCAGCCTCAGTCCCTATTTTGAGGACCCAGGCCTGCACGACTCAGGTCATAGGCCCTTTCCCAGCTGGGTCAGGGGCTTACTTCAGCCAGCATGCTCAAGTCCCTCTTCCAGGAATGGAAGGGGAGGAATTTTATCTTGTTGAGTGTTGAATATTTCTGAATTCCTATAAACACTTTTTAAATTTGTTCTGGAATGTTATTTGAAAGTTAATTCTCTTTTGATTTTTCCTTTGACATTGTTGGTTATAATCAGAGAAGTATGTAATCTTGAGATAATTTTATTAACTGCCGAGGCAAAACTCTTCTGAGTATTGTTTCTTGTAATCCATGAAGTCTGAGGTTTTCCACTCTACCCGGTGAGCAGGCCCTATCCCCAATCCTGTAGTTGCCTCGATTATTCTATTCTCTAATCCTTGTGAATGATTCTTTTCCAAACTGTGGGTTGCTTTCTCAAATATTGCTTTGATCAGTACTCAACTAAATTTTCATGAAAAACTCCATCATTCTATGTAATTCTTTCACTATATTCTTCACTTCTCTGGTATTTTGTCATTGGGATTAGGCTTGCTTTGGTATGCCTGCACTCACAGGAAGAGCTCAGATCAGGGAAATGGCCACACAGCAGGAGTTCCTACTCCAAGAACTGCAACCTGGAAGCTCAAGGCATGAAGTTGTCGTAACTAAAGCATTGACATTTGTTTTCCATCTCTTAGGAATAATTCTGTTTTGTTGTCTTATGTCCAGTGTTTTGAGTAATTTGACATTTTGGCAAGCTTTTCTTTTACTTTATAACACAGATTCCAGCAAATACTTGTATTTACAGTTAATGAAACCTCATAAGTGATTTGTAAGTATATCAAAGAGCATTAGAATTCTTGAGAAAGAAATATGTCAGGGGCAGGCACTTGGCATAGCAGTTAAGGACACTACTTGGACAATCCATTGCTAAAATGACAGGACCAAATTGCCACCTATTTGTATTAACCCTGAATGTAAAAAGCTTAAACTCATCAATCAAATGGCAAGGATTAGTAGACTAGATTAAAAAACAAAACCCATCTATTTGTTGCCTACAAGAGACACATTTCATCAACAAAGATCAGTGGAAACTCTCTCATGGATTTAATTCTTTTGTTAGTTTCATCTGTTCAAAACACTTTCTTCTGATTAAATTCTTCACTGACTCATAGATGATACAGTAGCATCATTTTCTTCAGGAAGAGTCTTGATTTTCTTTTTCATTTATTCAGTGACAAATTAGTCATTCAGTAGCATGTTATTTAACTTCATGGTGTTGATTTGTTTTTTTCTTCCTGTTGTTGATTTTGTTTTGTGTCTTTTCATGTAAGGGCATGTATAGTGACTGTGTAATGGAGACTATCATATCCACATGTGAGTATACAATGCAGTATGCATCTCTACCTCCAGACAAAGATGGACTTACAATGAAACTGTTTATTATATCTTGACAATAGGATGCTGAACTTTCTGCCATTGTCCATGCCCACATGATGGACATATGACTGTGTATGGGGAACTGTACTATGGTAATGATATAGGGGAACTCATTTAAGGGAAATCCCAGGGTCTATGGAACTGTATCATAAAATGATAATAATAAAAAGAAGTAAGAAAAAAATTCAATGGTAACAGATAAGACTGCCGGAAAAAAAAAAAAAAGACACTACTTGGGATGCCTGAATTCCAATATCAATATTACCTGAGTTTGAGTTCTGTTTTTGCCACCGATTCTAACTTCCTGCTAATGAGCACCATGGGATTCCCCCGACACAACATGGAAGACCAGGTTGGAATTCTCAGCTTCCAGCTTCAGTTTCATCTAGCTTCAGCTGTTGCAGGACTCCGGGGGGTGAAATAATGAATGGGAGATCTTTTTTGACCTGATATTCCCCCCCCCCCCCTCTCTCTCAAGTAAATAATATTTTTAAGTGAATTAAACTTGCCATGCAGACACCCAGGCCAGGTGAAATTTATCCTGGTATTCTAGGATGGTTCAACATATGCAAATCAATAAACGTTATATGCCATATCAATACACACAAATCAACGGTTGCAAGTTGATCAAATCTATCTATTCTAAGGATTACAGGCACACCATTAGAAGCTCAGGAGTACCAGTTCACCAGGCAGCAGATTGTCCCTTTCCACCACATGTGGAAGAGAGGAGCAGCCCGATCAGCCGTGTTCAGGGATTTTTAAGTAATGATCATCCAATCAACTAAGAGAACATTGATACATGATATGAATCAATAAACTAAGCTTACATCAGTGCACAATATAAATTATTCAACTATAGTGTTGTGGAACATAGACAATCAGTTTAAGCATTATGCACTTTAAACTATCCAATCAGTAAGAGCTGCATCACGACTAATAACAAACAGAACCAGGTAAATGTCCTTCCAATTTCATGTACAGAAACCAATTGGGAACAATCAGCTTACCGCATTAGCTGTAAGAGAAAATCAAGATCTCATCCTATAGTGAGATATTTTCTTGTAATAAGCACTCTCACTCCCCTTTCAGGATTTTTCAAGAACTCAAGGTTATGGCAAGGTCAAATTGTCGACACGTCCCAGAAATGTTTCGGGAGATTTAGCCTCACTGTCACCAATTTTATTGTCTGGACTGTCACACAAAGCCTTAATACACAAAAAGAATTCCACAAAGAAAAAACACCTTGAATAACTTAGAAAAAAATACCTAACCAAGAAAGTGAGGCATCTCTACAATAAAAAACTACAAAACATTTTAAAAAGAAATAGAAGAAATCAAAGCATGTCTCTGCTATATTCTTGGATGGGTAGAATCAAAAACATCAAAATGTTCATATTACCAAAAGCAATATGTGGATTCAATGCAAATATCCAATCAAAATACCAATGATATTTTTCTCAAAGCTAAGGAAAAAAATGATGCTGAAACTGGTGCCATGGCTCAACAAGCTAATCCTCCACCTTCAACTGCTGGCATCCCATATGGGCATTGATTCATGTCCCAGTTGCTCCAATTTCAATCCAGATTCCTAAAAGTCTTGACCAGGAGAACTGACCAACCCTGTTCTGCTTTCCATCCTGAAAAGACAGTTGACATCCCCTGCTGGCCTAGATGAGCTAGCCATTATGACCCCCATGTGCATGCTGTCCACCGCAGAGGCATCAGCAACAAGAGGCTCAATACCGATACCTGTGCTCCAAGGTCAGACTACCCATGCCGTGATTTTCCCTATGACCAGGATCTGATCCAAGCTGTCTAGTCAGGGAATGCCCCAAGAAACCTCACCTAGGGTGACCTCAGACTTAATTCGTGTGTGCCAGCAAATGTAGGGTCAGGTGTGGTCTTTTACCTAAGCCAGCCAAAGTACATACCAGTGGATGCAGCTTCCTGGTCAGTTCTACCTCAGCCCCATATCCCATGTGAACCTATGGGTACTGAGATCTAGCCCAACCAACCCACCACAGACCCGGTCCACACACATCACAATGGATGCTGTGGCTCAGTCAATGCAAACCCCTATAACTCCCACAAGGTGCTCCCCTATCCCTGGTTTTTGCATGTTCCAGATTCTGCTGAAGCCAAGCCTGCCCCAACTCATAACCCATCTGGCTCTCATGCATACCTGCTAGTGCTGCTGCCGAGCTCATCCTAACTTGCCCCTAGACCCAGCCGACAGGCGGCACAGCCTTGCCTGGCCTGACCTACTGCCAGCCCTGAATCTTGTGCTCACAAATATAGGTAGTCTATCAGGGAAGTGCCCACAGTTCCCCTACCAGACCTGCTCTCTCTGGCAGGTCTTGCATGTGCCAGGAGGTGGTGTGGCCAGTCTGAGATGCTCCACCCCAGTCTTGGCATCTCCCAGCCTGGCTCAGCCCAGCCTGCCCCCAGACACAGCTCTCACTAGCAGATGTAGCAGCCTAGTTCAGCCTGGCCCACCCCCAGCCCTCATGTGAACTGGCAGGTGCTACAGTCAAACCTGACCTAGCCAGCTCCCTGTCCTGGCTCTTACTCTTATTCATGCCAGTGTGTTCTGGGGGCTAACCCTATTCGGCCTGCCCCCAAACCTGGGTCACACATATGTCAGCAAGTGCTACAGACCAGCCTTGTCTAGCTTGCTTCCAGGCTAGCTCTCATGCTCACCAGCCAGAGCTACAGCCTAGCAGGGGAGCTTCCCAAATTCCCCTTGGCAGGCCCACCGCCAGTATTGGATCTCACTTGTGCCAGTAGGTGCTTCTACCCAGATTGACATGGCCCACACCTATTCCAGCTCTCACTGATGGGTGCTACAGCCTAGCACAGCCTGGCTCACCCCAAGACCCAGCTCACATGTGACACAGTGTGTGCTGTAGCCTAGCCCAGCCAGAACCTATTTTGGCTCCTGTGCCAGTGAGTGCTGCACCTAAACCCAGTTTGATACATCCTCAGACTCAGTCCAGATGCATACCTACACGTGCTATAAACTTGCCCAGCCTGGCCCTCCCACAGCTCTGGCTCTCACATTTGCTAGTGAGAAGCACAGTCCAGAAAGGAAGTCTCCAGAGTTCCCCCACCAGACCTGTTTCCAGCCCTGAATCCTGTGCATGCTGGCAGGTGCTTTCACCGAGCATGACATGGCCCGCCTGCAGTCTCAGCTCTCACTGGTGGGGGTTGCAGCTCAGTCCAACCAGTCAGAACCCATATCCTGTCCTTCCTCTTGTGCATGCCAGTAGGCACTAAGGCCTGGCCCAGCCTGGCCTGTCCCCAGACCTGGCTTACACAAATGCTGATGAGTCCTGTAAACTTGCCTGGCCTGGCATACCCCCAGCCTCAGCTTTTGTGTTCCCCAGCAGGAGCTGTGGCCTAGTAAAGGAGTTTCCCAAACCCCCCCACCAGGCATGCTCCCATTCTCGGATATCACAAATGCCAGTGAGATCACCGGCCCTGCTTGGTATGTTCTGCCCTCAGTGCCAACCCTTGAATGTGCCGTCAGGTGCTGCATCCTGGCCTCACCCAGCCATCTCCCAACTCCAGCTCCCATGAGTGTCAGGTTGATTCCTGTCGGGTAAGTTCTGTGGTCCAGCCTAGCTGTCTATCATTGCTCCCATCTTGCAGCATAAACCAGTGGATGCAATCCTACAGAGGCAAGTCCATAATTCCCCAACAGCATTTTCCCTTAGATCCAGTTCTTTCACATTCTAGTGGGTGCTGCAGTCTAGCCTGACATGGCCCATCCACTGTTCAAACACTCACAGGCAGGAACTGCAGCCTATCCCAGCCAAACATACCCTGTAGCTCCAGCTTTTGTGAGTACCAGCAGGCAGCAGATGATCTATTTAGCCCACTACAGGGCTCACATATGGGCAGGTGCCTTGGCCTGACACAGACATGACCTCCAGTTTCCTCCTTCTAAACCACTCCTTCTCAGCTCTGTTGCCTACCTGCAAAGTGCAGTGGCCTAGCCCATGGTCTACCCCAGATATAATTGCTTCCCTGTCAAACATGGCCACAAACAGGAAGCTGGATGGAAAGTGGAGCAGACACATATCATACAACCAGCACCCATGTGGGATCCTGTCATGTGCAAGACAAAGATTTAGCTACTGTGCTACCACACCACTCCCCAGTCTAAGGTTTAAAAGAATACAAATTTGAGCCCGGCGCAATAGCATAGCAGTTAAGGTCCTCGCCTTGGACGTGCTGGGATCCCATATGGGCTCCGATTCTAATCCCGGCAGCTTCACTTCCATCCAGCTCCCTGCTTGTGGTCTGGGAAAGCAGTTGAGGATGGCCCAGAGCATTGGGACCCTGCACCCACTTGGAGACCCAGAAGAAAGTTCCAGGCTCCTGGCTTCAGATCAGCGCAGCTCCGGCCATTGCGGTCATTTGGAAAGTAAATCTTCGGATGGAAGATCTTCCTCTCTGTCTCTCCTCCCTCTCTGTACATCTGCCTTTCCAATAAAAACAAATAAATCTTTTTTAAAAAAAGAATACAAATTTATTACATTAAAGTATTTCATGAAGATCAGATGGCCAAATGGTTTTTCTATGGTAAAATCCAATTGTTAGCAGGATTGCATTGTTTGGGGGACTCCAGGGAAAAAGCTACGCCCTAGCCATTTTCAGTCTCTGGTGACTACCCATGCTCTTGGACTCATCCACTATCTGAAATGCCAGCAGTGTAGTTTCTTCTTTGCTCCTTTACTTGCATTAACACATTATATTTATTATGCTATCACTCCTACTCCCCTTGATAAGGGACCTTGCTAATTATATCACGCTCATCCAAGTAAGCCAGGGTAAACCCCATTTCAATATCCTTAATCACATCTATAAAGTGTTCTTTGCTAAATAAGGTGATATTCACAGGTTCTGGGATTTAGGACATAGATCTATTTTGGACTAATTATTCAATTTGCTATACATTTTGTCTTGTTTTTATTACCACTCAATTTTAATCCTTTTGTCTTCAACTTTACACACAACAGTGCTCTGTTAGGAAGAAAACCTGCCCAGATCATACTTGAGAACCTCAATGCATTTTTGACTTCATGAAACTCTCCATGTCTAATGGAACACAGTGTTATCCCACTCCTTTGAGATTTTGCAACACCCAAGTAATACACCAATAGCTTAGTTTTTGTGACATCCCTATATAGTCTCATTTTACTATCTCTAATATTCAACATACATATCACATGTTTCATACCCTGAGGAGTTTGAAGGAAAAGTTGTTTTATTAATCTTTGTTTTGCCACTATATATATATATATAGTATATATAGTATATATATATACAGTATATATAGTATATATATTTATATAGTATTTATATATATTTATATAGTATTTATATATATTTATATATATATAAATTTATGTACATATTTATATATAGCATATATATAGTATTTCTCAATACTCAATAAATGAGTGAATCAATCAGTGAGAAATCATATTCTGCATAATATTTTCCGGATTCCTTCTTTCAACAAATGTATCTGTGCTCTAATAATGTCTCAAGTCCTATGTCATTTGCTATAGATACAAAGATCATTGAAACAAAATCTGTACCTTCAAAGAGTCGACAGGCTTGTAGCAGAAACAATGTTTTTTTTAAAGTAAGAATCTCAACTGAATTTGAACTGTGGTAATGCAACAAGGTGGAGGAATCCACCATGGGGGGGTGAGTTTGGGGAGGGGTGGGGGGAATCCCAGTGCCTATAAAACTATGTCACATAATGCAATGTAATCAATTAAAAAATAATAACAATTTTAAAAAGCAAAAAAAAAGTAAATGTGAAGTAGAAAGGCAGTTGATATACTGTGAGTCATGAATTAAATAAAATTGAATGAACACAGTCTTAGATGTTAAAATATCTTTGTAGGAATAATACTGGGAATCACAGCCTCTGATGTGAAGTTTGTGAAGCATTTTGCTTTTCTCTTGTTTCAATAAGTGAAAGTCTAAAAGATTCTTTTTCTTTTCTCTACATGAAATACTCAGCATTTTGTGAATAACTGCTTCACTCTGCATCACAGGTTACTACTGACCATTTTGATTCAAGGAATAATCCTCAGAGCAAACAAAGCAAAAGGCAGCAGGGGGGTGGTTGAGGGTGAGAGAGGAGGAGGGTGGGTCGAGGAAGAGTAACAAGAAGGAAAGAAACAGGGGCAAGGAGACAAGGGAGGGAAATAGAGAGAAGACAGAGAAAAAGTGGGAAATTCAGGCACAACATGCCTGCAGAGTCATAGAAGCCTATTTAGTTAGCCTCGACAGCTTTTCTTCACAAGAAAAGGAATCTCGTTGTCTGCCTGCTGCTAGTCCAGAGGTTTCAATGAAATCATAAGCCCATTAATGATTTAATAAGACTTAATCAAATCCTTAGTTGAGTCATTTTGTTATTATATCCAAAATGATTTAGCACCATGTTTTTAACAAAATGGGTCAAAGAAAACTGTATATTTTACAGAGTAAATCATTTATGGCACTCATTGGTTATTCACTTCTGCTTAAAACACATTTTATAATTCATTAAAGTACCTTTGAAAGCTTAATTATTTTCTCTCCCTAAGGCTTACAATGTGTTTCTGTTAGAAAATTAGACTTGGTACTAAATGTTAAAGTATTGAAAATTTTTCATTTGGCCTGTAGCAGCAAATATATTTATTTAAATTCATTAATTAGAAATAGAATTAATCATGTCTTTGACATATTAAGAATAAAGTTTCAAATATAAACCTAATGATCCCAAATCATCTTTATATTTTCAACTAGTAGACATCATTTCCAGGTGTTCCTGGTGTGTGCTCTGTCAGTAAAATGTGAACTTCTGAATGAAAGTAAAACTTGCAATGAGACTGCCAAAACAGTTCAGATGCCTAGCCTGGAAAAAAATCACGTATTAAATTCAGTTTCTAACAAAATTGATAGAAAGGCTCTCTCTCTCTCTCTCTCTTTCTCTCTCTGTCTTACACACACACACACAAATGCACACACACATACACACCCTTGCTCTACATTTAATATCTATATATGTGTATATATATTTTAAAATGGGGCTACCTTTGTAATACAGTATGTTAAGCCACTTCCCGCTAAATAGGTTTCTCATATGAACTCCTGTTCGAGTCCCAGCTGCTCCATTTCTCATCCAGCTCCCTATTAACATGCCTAGGAAAGCAGTGTAAAATAGAGAAAGTACTTGGACCTCAACACCAAATATGATAGATCCGTATGGCATTCCAGGATCCAGGCTTTGGTTTTGTACAGCACTAGCCATTGAAGATGTTCGGGTAGTGAACCAGTGGATGGAAGATCTGTGTGTTGGGGGGTGTATGTGTGTATGTGTAACTCTGCCTTTCAAATAAATTAATTTAGATAAACCAAAGAAATTGGAAGATAGTTCTGATGACTGTATGAGAAGTAAGCTATACAAAACAAATGTAGCTGAGTTTATGAAGATCCGCACTAGAACAATGGGAGTGAGAATGAAAAAGAAGAGGTGTATTTCACTCACATGTGCACTTTCCTACAAACTAGAGATGATTCAAACAAAAGACTGAGAATAAAAATGACAGCAATAAATGAAATAGCATGAATTCAAACATCCAGCAAGTAATATTGCTGTACACACATCTCTTACTGTCATAGTCATACATCATTTCAGGTTTTTTCTTTTAGCAAAAAGCACTCCATGTAATTTCAAAATACACTCACTTCTCTGTGTCCACAAGCTCTACATTTATGGGTTCAATCAATCTCGGAGCAAAATTATTCAAAAAACCATTTTGACACATCACAACTAGATAGCTGAGTAGAGAGTCACTTTACTCTTCTCAGCCACACAAAAATACCTGGAAGAAAAAGGAAGATTCACTCTTCCAGGAGATTGGATAAAGAGAAAAATCAGTAAAATGATGATGAGAACTTAAAAAAGCAGAGAAATTCCAAAATCCAGTAGTTCCCACTCCACTGTTACCCTGGATAAGGTGTAGGGCAGCAGGCAAGGGACATGGGGACAGAATGCCATCTTGCTGGGCAAAGGTAAGCAGAAGGTACCATGTACCCTGTCATTGCTGCAAACCAGTAGGCTTAACTACAAGAGAATTTTACTCTCCTCACTGACTTTAAATTTAGCCTAGAAACCTAACAGGGTTTCATTGTAGTAGAGCAAGTTAAGTCCCAGCTGCTTCATTTCCGATCTAGGTCCCTACTAACTGGCTTCGGAAAGTAGAAGATGGTTCGAGTGCTTGGGGCTCTGCACCCATGTGGGAGATCTGCAGGAAGCTCCTGGCTTTGACCTGGCGCAGCCCCAGCCATTGCAGACTTCTCAGGAATGAACACTCCACCAATTCATTAAAGTCTTAGGATACAAAACCAGCATACAAACCCAACATTTTGTACACCAATAATGATTCCTGTTGAAAGGAAAACTGAGAAATTCTATTGACAACAGCTACAAATTTTAAGAGTAAATTTAATCCAATAATGAAAGATCTCTGACAAGTATTATAAAATGCTGATGAAAGAGATCAACAAGGACACAAAAAATAGATTTATTTCCTACTCATGGATTAAAAGAATTAATATCATTGAAATTCCCATGCCAGCTAAAGAAATACATAGATTAAACGTAATTTCCACCAAAATACCAATGACAATCTCTAGAGAATTAGAAAGATATACTAAAGCTAATTTGGAGTTGCAGAAGATACTAAATAACTGAAGCCATCTTGAAAGGAAAAAAAAAAATCAATCTGGTCGCATCACAGTTCCTGACTTAAATGAATACAACAACATTGCAAGAATTAAAACAGCATTATACTGGGCCCGGTGCAGTAGTCTAGTGGCTAAAGTCCTTGTCTTGAACA
Source organism: Ochotona princeps (assembly GCF_030435755.1). NCBI lineage: Eukaryota > Metazoa > Chordata > Mammalia > Lagomorpha > Ochotonidae > Ochotona > Ochotona princeps. Next base: position 50,835,174 of record NC_080865.1, read on the forward strand.
CGTCAGGATCTCATAGGGGCGCTGCTTCTAATACCAGCAGCTACACTTCCCATCCAGCTCCCTGCCTGTGACCTGGGAAAGCAGTCGAGGACGGCCCAAAGCCTTGGAACCCTGCAACTGCCTGGGAGACACAGAAGAGGCTCCGGGGTCCTGGCTTTGGATTGGCTCAGCTCCTTCTGTTGTGGCCACTTGGTGAGCAAATCATTGGACGGAAGATCTTCCTCTCTGTCTTTCCTCCTCTATGTATATCTGGCTTTCCAATTAAAAAAAAAAAACATTATTCTAGCATGAAAACCAACACATACCAATGGAACAGAATAGAGTGTAGATATTAATCAAGATACATACATACAAATGACTTTTAATGAAGATGTTAAGAACATATATTGCAAATAGTCTTTTGAATACCAGTTTTCTCTGGTGCTGAAAAGTCTTGACATATACATGTAGAAGAATCCCCGCTTCTCACCACAACCAAAAGTCAAGTCAAGACGAATCAAACAGCTAAATGTGAGACTTGAAAATCTGAAAATGCTAGAAGAAAGCACAGGGAACACAACTTAAGATATTGGTGAAGGAAATGATTTCTTGTATAAGACCACAAAACTGCTGGGCCCGGCGTGGTAGTCTAGTGACTAAAGTCCTTGCCTTGAAAGCTCCGGGATCCCATATGGGTGCCGGTTCTAATCCCGGAGGCCCTGCATCCCATCCAGCTCCCTGCTTGTGGCCTGGGAAAGCAGTTGAGGATGGCCCAAAGCCTTGGGACCTTGCACCCATGTGGGAGACCCGGAGGAAGTTCCTGGCTCCTGGCTTCAGATCGGCTCAGCACCAGCCATTGCGCTCACTTGGTGAGTGAACCATTGGATGGAAGATCTTCCTCTCTGTCTCTCCTCCTCTCTGTATATCTGACTTTGCAATAAAAATAAATAAAGCTTTAAAAAAAAAAGACCACAGAAGTGCAGCAACAGGGCCTGGTGGCGTGGCCTAGTGGCTAAGGTCCTCGCCTTGAATGCGCCAGGATCCCATATGGTCGCTGGTTCTAATCCCGGCAGCTCCACTTCCTCTCTATCTCTCCTCCTCTCTGTATATCTGACTTTGTAATAAAAAAATAAAAAAAAAGTGCAGCAACAGCAGTAACACTAGGCAAATGGGCTTATATGAAACTTAAAAGCTTATGTACAGCAAAAGGAACAATAAATTAATTCAATGAAAAGATCCCCGAAAGAATGGGAGTAAATATTTGCAAGTTACTTAATCTGACAAATGATTAATAACAGTAATATATCAGGAATTTTTAAAATTCAACAACAAAAAGCAGCCAACTCAGTAAGGAAATAAGCAAAGACCTGAATAGACAATTTTCAAAAGGAGACATACAAGTGGTCAACAAATGTAAGGAAACCATGCTCAGAATCGATAATCACCAGGGAAATGTAAATCAATAACAATAAAATGTACCCTCGCCGCTGTTAGAATGGCTATTATCAGAAAGACAGAAAGTAACAAGGTCTGTTGAGGAAATGGATAAAGGAGATGTATATACTATTTCTTGGAATGTAAATTAATGCAGCCACTATGAAAATCATTATAGAAAATTCTTTAACAAAAAAGCTAGAAAGCACACCAGTCGGACCACATTAGAGCTGGGTTTAGAGTTGGACCAGACAGAGCTGGGCTGTAGCACCTAACATTAAGAGCCAGAATGAGTACGGGCTGGCCTGCCAAGGCCACTCTTCCTGCCAGGACAGGAGGTGGACCACGTCAGGATATGCCAAGAACCCACCAGTGTGCATGAGATCTGCCACTGGGAGGTGACCTGGTAGAGGAGTTTCGGAAAATCCTCTGTCAGGATGCAGTCCCTGAAGGTGACTGCAAGAACCAAGCTGGAAGCAGCCAAGACCAAGCCAGGTTACACTACATGCTGGCATACATGTGGGTCAGGCCTGGGGACAAGACAGGCTGGGCCAATGCATTACAGCAACGGCATATGTGACAACCCCGACAGGGTACTGTTCTTGTAGGGCCACAACACCAGCCAGTTCACTTTAGGGCTGAAACTGAGAGCTGGCGGGGATGAGCTAGGCTGTAGCACCCACCAGAATGAGCTGGGTCTGGGGGCAGGCAGGGCAGAGCCAGGCTACAGCATCTACCACAATGGTGAATGCCAAGATGACGTAAGACATGCTGATCTGGGCCCCAGCACCCACCAGCACATGTTAGATCCAGGGGATGTGGCAAGCTAGTTAGAGGGGCTGCAAGGACTCTCCTGTTGGACTGCTGCTCTTATTGGTGATTGTTATAGCTGGGACTGAGGATAGACCAGGCTCTGCAGGGATACAAAACCCATTGGCCTGCATGTGAGCCGGGTTAAGGGGAGAGCCAAGCTGGGCTAAGCGACCACATCTACTGGTGCATGCATGACCCAGAGTAAATGCAGGTTGATCAAGCTTTGCCGCAGCATTGGCTAGCAGGTGTTGGAAATGTGGGCAAGTCCTGTCAGGTCAGCCCAAAGAACCCAAAGTGTGAGATCTTGGTCTATGAGAGAGCCTAGTAGGGGAATTTGGGGCACCCTTCTGTTGGGTTGCCACTCGACAAGTGAACATGAGAACCAGGGGTAGAGGGAGGCCAAGCTGATCAGACAGTGGTACCCGCCAGCATAAGTGTAGGCTGGATAGTGGGGTTGGACAGGATGAGCTAGGCTGCAACAGCCATTGATGTGTTCGAAGAGCCAAATGGGATGTGGGAGAGACTGGACCAGTCTGATGCACATATCAGCATACACAGGAACCATGGATGCAAGTGGGTCTGGTGGGATTTCTGGGGTTCACTCTGGCCAGGCTGCAGTTTTTGCTGGTTTGTGTGAGAACCAAGTGTGTGGGAGGCAGGGTTAGGCTGGGCTATAACATCCATTGGTCCGTGTATGAGATGGTGCTGGAGACTGAATTGGTCGGGCAACTGCAACCACTAGTGCATATAGGTTGATGCAAGTGATGGACTAAGCTGGATCTTGCACCACTGGCACACACAGGAGTCAGGAATGAGGTCAACTCTGGCAAGGTTTCTTTGGGGCTCCTCTAACTGGACCACTGGTCTCAAAACCACTACCACGGGGAAAATCATAAGATGTCTGGTTTGACTGTAGAATGCATGTATCAGAACTGAATCTCCTCAGTTGTTGAAGCCTGTGCAGTGAACGGCAGGCCCAAATGCTCATGGGGGACATGACAACCCATTCATTCAAGCCTACAGAACATGGGGGCCAGAACAAATTAGACAGCTTTCCTGTCTAAGCTTTTACAGCAAGTATCTGGTGACTTAGTCAATGGACCTTGGGAGGATTTCTTCAACTTTGGTGCAACAAAATCAATGGCATCTCAGCACTATAGAAACTACTTAAGCAGTATCCTCAGAACATGCTCTACCTCAGGAACTCTGACATGACATTAGGTGGCTTTCCCCCATTTTTCAGTACTGATGCCGATGGCCTGCTGGGAGTGGCCCTGTCCCCTTCTCTCCCCACTCTCCACCAGTAAAAAAAAAGAAAAAAAGAAAGAAAGAAAGAAAAGAAAAAAAGGAGATTGGAAGCAGTTGTCTTACCCACTTCCCCCATTCCTCTGCTCTCCGCACCTGAATCAGTGGTCCACATGGTTGTGCATCATTTTTAACTATGTAAACATCATCAAAAATAAGTTTGTTATCTAAGAAAAAACAAAAAAAATCTTTAGAATAAAGAAGGATTTTCTGAGGATAGATACAAAAAAGGAAAGTTCACCCACTCAGCCTTTCAAAAAACAAATACATCTTCAAATGGTTATTTTCTTTGAAGTCTGGAAATAAATATTAGCAAAAAACTGCATGTATTTCTGCTTTTTACCAAAGATATATATTTCAGCTCTAATTCATGAAGATAGCCTTCTCTTTCTAAAAGTCATTTTTATAATTGATACTGATGATTACAATCTACTTGTTATAAAATTATATTTATGCTGTGATTTCTTTCTACACGGATATTACATTGGCCAGCATCATTTGTTGAATTTATCATCTTTTCTATACCTTATGGCAATTTGCAAACTTTGTTCTTTTCATTCAAAATGGCTTCATCAATCTTAGAAGTTTTTACTACTATATGAACTCCTGAGCCAGATAATGACCTCAAAAACTTCTGCTAGGATTTGGAATACTTTTTAGCAGTTTTCATGTTTTTTTTTTCTCTTACTTCACTCCTCCTTGTTAAGTCCCTTACTTATTTCTTTAATTTGCATTTTGAAAATAAATTTGTAGGATATTTTTCCTAATAGGTTTTCCATGAAAAACATATTTAGAAAATATGAAGAAACGATTCTTTTATTGTTCATAATTATTTTTTTCAATTCTTTTATTCTTATTAGGAAATCAGATATACAGAAAAGAGGAGAGACAGAAAGATCTTCCATCCAGTGGTTCACTCACCAAGTGACTGCAATGGCTGGTGCTGAGCCGATCTGCAGCCAGGATCCAGGAGCTTCTTCTGGGTCTCCCACACAGGTGCAGGATCCCAAGACTTTGGGCCATCTTCAACTGCCCTCCCAGGTCACAGGCAGGGAGCTGGATGGGAAGTGTAGCTGCCAGGATTAGAACCGGTGCCCATATGGGATCCTGGCGCATGCAAGGCAAGGACTTTAGCCGCTAGGCTATCATACCAGGCCCGATAATTATTCTTTATCTACAGCTCAAAGCGCAGACAATCTGTGCAGTGATTAAGGTGCCATTTGGGATATCTCATTTTGAGACCTCTGGATTCAGTCCTGAGTCAGTTCCTAATTCCAGCTTCCCAACAATCTGCATCCTGGAAAGTAGAACATAGCCCACGAGGCAGCAGGTGAAGACTCAAACAGGTAGTTCCTAGTCACTCCACTTTTCGAAGTTCCTGTCGCTGGTCTCTCAGCTTTTGCTGTTAACAGTAATGTGAAGTGAACCGGTAGATGGAAGACCTCTGTCTGACTTAGTAAACATAATACAACAGCGACCGACTTTATTGCATTGGGGGTAATCCACCACATGCAACATTAACATCTGAGACCCAACTGCTCCACTCCTGACCCAGCCCCTTGCTAATGTGTCTCAGGATGCAGCAAAAGATGACGCAGTCCTTGGGACCCTTCACACATGTGGAAGACACAAAAGAAACTACTGGCTTCTGGTTTCATCCCAGCCCTGACCTGGCCATCGTAGCCATTTGCAGAAGTGAACCACCAGATAGGAAATCTCTGTCTCTCACTCGCTCGCTCTCGCTCTTGCTTTCTCTCTCTCTCTGCCTTTCAAATAAATAAATCTCTTTTTTTAATAAAATTAAAACCACACATTTGAGATCAAAAGTAAACAAAAGCAAATTAATGTAGTTCTCAAATTCTGTATTTTCTCTTGAATCAATTTTAGTCAAATATTTTTCTATAAACATGAATTTTTATCTAAGCTTTGAGGCCTCTACAGAGGACACGTGGTACAGGCTGTGGTGTCTGCAATGCTCCATGCTAGCAAGCCTAACTCCGAACTCGCATGTGGCCTGGAGCCTCGGTTTGACCCATAAATGTCTTCTGGTCTCTCCCCTTCAAAGCCCCAGGTCTCAGTCGTCTTGCTTACCTACAAGAACAGTGGACTTCCGTAACAACCTTTTATATATATATATATATATATATATATATATATATATATATATATATATATATAAAATTCTTCGATTTTTTAAAAAAGATTTGTTTTATTTCTTGTTGGAAAGTCAGATATACAGAGAGGAGAAAAGATAGAGAGGAAGATCTTCGTCCTCTGGTTCAATCCCCAAGTGACCACAACAGCTAGAAGCTGAGCCAATCCAAAGCCAAGAGCCAGGAGCTTCTTCCCGGTCTCCCACGTGGGTGCAGGGTCCCAAGGCTTTGGGCCGTCCTCGACTGCTTTCCCAGGCCACAAGCAGGGAGCTGGATGGGAAGTGGAGCTGCCGAGATTAGAACCGGCGCCCATACGTGACGAGGGCTTTAGCCACTAGGCTACCATGCCAGGCCCTTCAATTTTTTTTTTTTAACTCTATACATTTCAATGCTTCTGTAACTAATATTACTAAAGCTTTCTTCTTTTACTTAAAAACACTGACATTTTTTAAATATTTATTTTGGTACTTTGAAGAAACCAGATGATTTTGTCAGTTTTCTGGCATTTGTTTCTGTATTGATAATGTTTTAATTTTATTTTTTTTCATTCTATTTTCTTGAAGTCTATTTTTTATAATTTATAGTCATTTAATTAACACTTTCTTCTCAGTCTTTCTGTTTTTTAAAGTGGAAACTTTTCTGTACATAAACATCTCTCTAAGTATCATTTTAATTGCCCTTTATAACTCTGATATATTAAATTTCCATTTTAAGCAATTCTAAACATATTCTAATTTCAAATAGCATTTTTCCTCAGACCCATACGATTTCAGTAGTGAGGTATGAAACCTACAGTTGTATTTTGGCTAAATTCTTTCTAGTTAGCTTGCATTACATTAAAATTCACACAGTCCATTTGATCAATTTTCTTAATGTACATTATTACTTTAAAAGGTCACATAATCTAATTATTACTCACAGACCTATTTGTTAAATCAAATGCCTAGTTCTATTTCTCACATGTTTTTATTTTAATAAGTCTTTGATCCAATCCCTCAAGGTTAAATACCACATGTTTGCCTTAATTTAAGATGATATGATGTTATGTATAACATGTTATGTTATGTATGTTATATGTTGTGTATAAACTAAAATTGAAATGTCAATGAGGTGGTCACAGAAGGTGGTTAAGAACTTGCATTTACTTTTAACATATTGGTTACTCATTACTATGTCAATTAATTCCATAATGATGTAAATTTTTGCTGATGGTATGTTGGAGCTTTTAATTGATCGGGATGATACTCTGCTGGCTCTGTCTTCAAACCAGAGAAGGTCTACCTAAGAAGCCGTTGAACTTGACTGGACAATAAGATGCTGGACTCTATGTTTGGTATATGCTTGCAATGGGGGATTCTCAACTGAACTTGAACTGTGGTTATGCAACAAGGTGGAGGAATCCACCATGGTGGGAGGGTTTGGGGAGAGGTGGGGAGAATCCCAGTACCTATGAAACTGTGTCACATAATACAAGGTAATTAATGAATAAAAAAAAAAAAAAGAAAGCAGTGCAGGAAGGCCCAAAGCTTTGGGACCCTGAACCGGCATGGGAAACCCAGAAGAAGCCCCTGCTCCTTGGCTCTTGGCTTCAGATCAGCTCAGCTCTAGCTATTGAGGCCACTTGGAAAGTGAATCAGCGGACAGAAGATCTTTCTATAATTCCTTTTCTCTGTAATCTGCTTTTCCAATAAAAACAAACAAATCTTTAAAAAAAATAAATCTTAGATTCATTGATTTTTGACAGTTGTTTTAATTCTTATTATGGTTGTAAATTTGCCACTTTCTCATTATGCAGTAAAATTTTATTCTGTATGTGATGCATCTATCTTCACCATATAGGTTTTATTTTTAATCATTATGTAATAATTCCCTGTATCCCTAATAATGCTGCATTTTATGATAAAATTAAAATAGATCATATTCTCCTGATCTTTGCTTTCCACCCTTCAATGTTTTAGGTCTTAGTCTTTTTTTAAAATGAAGTCAGTTTTATTAATGTGCGTGCAAGTGGTTCCCTAAGCCATCCAGTCCAGTGATTCACTAGGATAACTCACAGGACTCAGCCTGTGCTTGCATTCATGGCTATGATTTACTGCACTAAATCAATGTAGAGTAAAATCAATGAAGAGCAAAAGCAGATGATGTGAAGTTAAGAAGTGTAAGTTTCCAGGAGCCCTATTCCCATGGCTCTCTCCTTGGAGTCTAACAGGATTTGCGTAATTCTGTCATCAAACGGTGACAAGTATTGTCTACCAGTGAAGCTCATGAAAGTCTTAGTGCCCAAGGATTTTACTGAAGGGGTATCAAATAGGCACATTCTGCCTAGCATATGCTAAGATACCATACTCTCCAAAGGAAAGCAGGTGTTCAGAATAAACCGTATTGTTGATGTAAGCTAGGAACAGAATACTACTCTGATCATTTATGGAATAACGGAAATATGCCTCAAATCCAAGTTCCCAGATGCCAGCCAAGAGCCAAACTTGCAAATAGGCCTTTTTTAAGAACCACAATAGTGAGCACGCTTACCATGTTAACTTTTCACTAGATGTTGTATAATTCTAAGGTATATATGAAACCACCACCATAATCTACACTTAAATCCTTTACTCAAAATGATTAAATTGGTACCCTTTAGTAGTACACCTCTTTCTGGCCCATTTCTAGATGCTATTCACCACTAATCTGACTTTTGTTCATCAACTTTGGCATATTCTAGAAGGATACATATTCATAATTAGCAAGTTACATACTGGCTAATTAGCATAAAACTCTTGGTATTTATCTGTTTTATTTACTATAATGGCAATTTATTCCTTTTTAACATTTGCATCTTCCATTTTATGGCTATACAATATTTTTATGCTCATTTTACCTGTTATCATATTGAAATATATGTTGGTGGGTTTTTTTTCAAAGTTGTGAGCAATTTTAAATAAGCTCCTACAAACAGTTTCTTCAGACATATCTAGAAGCAGAATTGGCAAGCTGACATATAGTATTTTTCCTTACCAGAAATGGTTTGGGATCAGGATTTTTTTTCCAGATTTTGGAATATTTTCACATATGTAATGTTGCACACTGTTTTTGGGAACCTAGCCTAAACACAAAATTCATTCATGATTCACACACATCTCATATACCTAAAGGTTATTTAATTCAGTATTTTAAATATGCCTGTGCTTTCGTCCCGACCGGTCACACAGTCAGGTGTGAAATTTTGTGCTTGTAGCATTAGGTTACCATTCAAACTGCATTGGATTTTGGAAGATTTCAGACTGCAGATGTTCAAATTAGTGATGCTAGGATTGTAATAAGCAAGCGCTTGGTTTGTTTTATAAGAAACTAATGAATTACTTCCCAAAATGTTGTCACATTTTGCATTCCTGTCAGAAATTATTAAAAGTTCCAGGTTTTTTCTTTTCTTTTTTTTTTTTTTTGCATGCTTGTTAGATGGTACTATTGTGTTACATTCTTTCCAAAATTTACATATTTTAATAGCTGTGCAATGATATCTCATTGTACTTTTAGTTTGCATTTTCCCAGGGATTAATCATAGTGTATATTATTTTAATGTCTTTATTACTCACTTGCATCTGTTGTGTGTTTCACATGCATTTTTGTCCTGTTAATTTTGAGTTTTGAGATCTTTTTGTATTCTATATGCAGGCCCTTTTCTCTATATGTGCCTTTCAAAGAAAAATACTTTTTAATGTTTTGAAATATTCATTTTTATTGATTTGAAAGGCAGAGTTACAGAGAGAAAGGTCTTCCATTCACTACCCAAATGGCCACGACTTTCAGGGCTTGGTTAGGCCAAAGACAGAAGCCAGGAGGAGCTTTTCTGGCTTTCCCACATGGGTGGAAGGATTCAAGCACGTAGGCCAATCTTCACGGCTTTCCCAGATGCATTATTAAGGAGCTGGATTGGCTTTGGAACAGCTAATACTCAAATCGGTCTGACATCACAGGTGATGGCTTTACTCAATAAGCTACAACACCAGCCTTAATTTTGATAATGTCCAATTTATCATTTTGTATTTTAGTGAATTACAATTTTTATGTCATAACTAAGAATGCTTTAACCAAAACAATGGAACAAAAATGTTCTCCAATGTTTTATCCTACAAGTTTTAATTTAGGTTTCAATTTAAGCTATAATCATTTCAAATTAATTTTTGCACTTCTGTGCAAATAAGAATTACACATGTCAAATGGAGTACTGTGTGATGTTTCAATATGAATACATTATATATTTACATTTATTGGCTAGAGTATCTGTTTCCCCGAACATTTAACATTTTTATTTGTGGTGAAAACATCAAAATATCAGGAACCCGTATTATGGCAGAGCAATTTAAGTTATCACTTGTGATGACAACATCCTCTATCAAAGTGCTAGTTCAAGTCCTAGTGTCTATGGTTATGATTCAGGTTCTGCTAGGACAGCTGGGAAGGTAGTGGAACAAGGACAAAGAACTTGGGAGCCTCAGATTCAGTCTCTGACTCTTAGATTCAACCTGGCCCTGCCCTGACTGTTACAACCTTTGGAGACTAGATTAGCAGGTGGAAGATTCATTGTGATTCTCTCATTCAATCTCTGTCTCTCTCATTCTTTCCTCCCTCCCTCACTACCCCCTTCTCTATTAACTTTGCCTTTTAGTTTTAAAAAAATTACAGTTCAAGGACTATTGCCACAGAATATCAGAATAATCCTCAGCCTGATGTTGGCATCCCACATGGGCACCAGTTCATGTCCTGGCTGCTCCACTTCCAATCCAGTTCTCTGTTTATGGCCTGGGAAAGCAGTGGAGGTTCTTGGGACCCTGCACTCTACTGGGAAACATGGAAGAAATTCCTGGCTTTGGATCAGCTCTGCTCTGGCTCTTGTGGCCTTTTGGAGAATGAACCAGCAGATGGAAGATCTCTCTGTGTGTCTCTGCTTCTCTCCAAAACTTTGTACAGATATAATTAGATCAATAAATCCATCTGTCTCTTTTCCATATTCAGCCTCTTGTAACCAACATTCTGCATTTATATCTATGAAATGCTCACTTTCCAGGCTCCACATGAGTGAGGCCATGTAGTTTTGATCGTTCTGTATTTGAATTATCTAACATAATAATCTGCAGTTCCATATATACTGATATGAGCCAATAAAATGTATCCTTTTCATGGATGAGTGTTATTTTATTTAGTGTATGTACCACATAAATACAGACATATCTTCAACACATTGACTTCATTTTTGTGGGGTATGTGTATCAACTAGTTACAGTGCTAGTCCATATTATAGCTCCATTTTTAGTTTATTGAGAAACATCCATATTGTTTCCCACAAAGTCTACTATTTTACATTCCTATCAGTAAAGTACAATGGTTCCCTTTTCTCAACATTTTCATCAGCACTTGTTATCTTTTGTATTTTGAGTAATAGCTACTCTTAATAAAGTGATGTGATAACTCATTGTGTCTTTGATTTACATTTCCATTATCATTAATGATGCTGAGAATTTTTTGACCATTTGCATTTATACTTTTGAGAAAAATATTTAGATACACTGTTCATTATTAATCGGATAATTTAATTTTCTCTACTGAGTTCTTTGTGTTCCAATGCTGATGTTTTGCATATTTGAAAAGAATATCTCCATATGAAATCCCTTTGTAACTTTGTTCAAAAGATACAAGGTGGTGAACTAAGAAATAGCAATCTCCAAATCCATATTCTTCCATTGACACCAAGTTGAAAATGGTGTATGGGCAAGAATACCCATGGGAGAACTCTAGAAACAATTGAAGAATCTATAGTACAAAGGGTAATACAAAATCAGGAAGAAGTTTCCTTGAAAGGGTCAGGATAAAATAGCACAAGAATAAAAATACTCAGAGATAGATTATTTGAAATCATACAATAGGAGGAAAACCTGAATGAATGCTACAGAATGAAAAAAGCCTATGGGACTTATCAAACATCCTCAAAAGAGTCAATATTTGTTTAGCAGGAATTACATATGAAGAGAGAAATAAGAACAGAACGCTTATTCAAAAAAAAAAAAAAGCAGCTGAAAAATTCCCAAAATGAAGGAAATATATAAATATTCAGGTAAAGGAAGCTCAGAGATCCCTAATAAAATTTAACCCAAGGAAAAGTTTACAGGCCCCTCAGCTATGGGAAACTGCCTACATCGGCCTGCACCAAGGCAAGTGTTACACTGCTGGGAGAAAATCGGCCAATAGCTGGAAGGTATTCTGGGCCTCATTAATGCCAAATTTGTGTTAAGTGTAATACTATGCCAGTATAGTTACTTATTATATTTATTTTATTTTTGTTTTAATGATCTGGGGAGAGGGCATGGGGGCCTAGCGGCTGAAGTCCTCGTCTTGAACGTGCTGGGATCCCATATGGGCACCAGTTCTAATCCCGGCTGCCCCACTTTCCATCCAGCTCCCTGCTTGTGACCTGGGAAAGCAGTGAAGGACAGCCCAAAGCCTTGGGACCCTGCACCCACGTGGGAGACCCGGAAGAAGTTCCTGACTCCTGGCTTCGGATCGGCTTAGCTCTGGGTGTTGCAGTCATGAGGGGTGAATTATTGAACAGAAGATCTTCCTCCTTGATTCTCCTCCTCTCTGTATATCTGACTTTGCAATAAAAAAGGGGAAAGGGGCAAAACAGCCACTATGCCACTGTGGGCACACACCATCCAGGGCCACCCCACTACCACTGCTGCTCTCATGAGATGGCAAGGAGTTATGCATTGTTAGGGGCTAGGGAATTAGGGTTAGGTCAGAATGGCAGGCACTGAGGCCTTGTTTCACATCTATAAAACTATTTCTGGAGACTTCCATGGACTTAGCCCCTGTACCTACAGAAAATCAATGGAATTGTGTTAGGGAAAACCATAAAGGGAAATCTGGAGTGCTTCCCTGCATCAGACCAAAGCACCCGCCTGCACACAAAAGAGCCTTGGCTGGGGGATGACCAGGCCAGGGTAGGTTGCAGTACTTGCTGGAACTTATGAGAACCATGTTTGGGAGTGGGTCTAGCAGGGGTTCTTTGGGTTACCCCAACTAGGCCACAGCACCCAGTGGTGAGTGTTAGGGTTGAGGGGCTGTGGAGGGGGTGTGCCAGGCTAGACTGCATCACCTGCCAGCACACACAAGAACCAGGGATGGGAGTAGGCTTGGTTGGGGATATTTAGGAACACACTGCTGGACCACAGCACCCACTGGAACATGTGAGAGCCAGAGCTGGGGGCAGGCCAGGCTGGACTAGGCTGCAGCATCTGCCAGCATACACAAGAACCAGAGCTGGGGACAGACTAAGCTGGGTCAGGCCACAATACCCACCAAAACATGTGAAATCCAGGGTTGCAGGAAGGGTAGGCCTGGCTAGCCTGCAACATCTGTCAAAACATTAAACCAGGTCTTGGGACAGGCCAGGTAGGAGTCATCAGGAATCTTCCCGACCAGGCCACAGTACCTGTCAGTACAAGAACTAGGTCTTGGGAAGGAGGGATGGACCAGGCCAGACTTAGTTCCTGCTGGTGTACACAAAAGTTGAGTCTGGGGACAGCCTGACCCATGCGAGGCTGCAGCATCCACTGGCACACATAAGCCAGGGCTGGATGGACCAGGCTGGCTAAGCTGCAATACCCACTGCTGAATGTGAGAGTCAGGTCAGGGTGTGGGCTTGGGAGAGATCTTTTCAGAATCTTCCCGAATAGGACTGCAGCACCTGCTGAAACAAGTAAGAACTGGGTCTGGGGACAGGTCAGGTCAGGACACAACACCCACCTGTGCAGACAAGAACTGGATCCAGGGTGGACTGCACAAGGCCACAACATTCACTGGTGTGTGCAAGAGCTGAGCCTGGGAATGGAACAGGCCAGACTGCAGCACTTCTGATGCACACAAAACCCAAAGCTGGAGGCCAGTCATTCCAGGCTAGGCTGCAACACCCACCAGTGAACATGAGAGCCAGGTCAGGGTGTGAGATTGGTAGGGGTGTTAAGGGTTCTTCCTAACTAGGCTGTAGCACCTGCTACAAGTAAGAGCCAGATTGGGGGGGAGGTGATTAAGGCCTGGCTGCAGCACTCAACAGTATATGCAAGACTGAGTCTGTTGGTAGGGTGGACTGGGCTGGGCTACAGCACCCACTGGCACAAGTGAGAGCCAGATCTGGGTACCAACCCAGCAGGAGCACTTAGAATCAGGCCAATGGGTCCACAGCCTGAGGGAACACCACATGGACAACTCATTTGGCCTCAGAGCACATGTTATGGGACTGGCCCACTCCAACTGCTAACTCTGTGTAAGGAGAGACAACATACTGGGGTACACATGAAAGACAGGACAAGTTCAGGCCATGGGGTTGGGGCAAAAGCAGTTCCCTGCAGTGTGGTGGCTGTGGGGGGTGCCCCTGCCAGGGATGCTGGCAACGCCCACGTCGCCACGTACCCCGAGCCAAGCGGAGGGACTAGGGTTACAACAAAGACAACACAGAGAGACAACACAAGGCAGCACGCAGTACACCGAATGCCGATCGATGACAGATTGCTCTTTATTGCAACTCCAGGCTTTCTTTTATACTCTCCCTAGCTCCTCCCAGTGTTTATCCAGTCCTCAAGGGGCCACCCTAAATCCTCGAGTTCCTCCCAGTAGTGGCCACCCTAAATCCCTTGAGTTCCTCCCAGTGTCTATCCAATCCTCTAGTGGCCACCCTAAATCCCTTCAGTTCCTCCCAGTGTTTATCCAATCCTCTAGTGGCCACCCTAAATCCCTTGAGTTCCTCCCAGTGTTTATCCAATCCCTTGGCAGATAACTTGACAAATAGGAAGCAGGAACTTGCAGTTAAGCCAGTGGCTAGATGTATCAGGCCAAAATTGCTCATCCTGTTTCCCTCTGAGAAACAAGCTAAGCTGTGGAGTTAATCCTTGGGAGACCGGGGCCTGCAGACCCCGATGCTGGGGACTCAGACCAAAGTTACTGCTGAAAGGCAGTGACCAAGTCTTAGGCTTTCTCCAGGCCAGTGCACCAAGTGTTGCCAGGTTCTGCCTCCTGGCTGCCCAGTGGCAAGCTCTGGGATTTTTAGGATATGTTATTGCTGCCTAGGGACACACATGAATAAGGCCAGTGTGAGTGTAGGTGAGGGATGAATTCTGGATCATTCCCAGAAATGTGGTCCTGGAACTTTCTATCAAGTGTGGGGACTGAAACCTGATGGTTTGGAGGGGAGAGTCCATAAGATTTATTTGGGTCAGACTGATTCACCAGCCCAAATGGGGATCCTGAGATGGGCTGTTAGCATAAGCATTACTGACTGCCACACACCAGTCCACACGAAATCTATGGATGGGGGCCTGTCTGGAAGGGCTAGGTACCAGTACCTGAATGGATAGTGGAACAGTGGGTGGGTCACACCTGGCAGGGTCAAGATACTAACCAGCAAGCGAGAGAGCCAGGTCCAGGGGTAGATTCTCTGGGGGAAAGTGTGGGCCCAACCCTATGGAAATACAAGTCCCACTGGTTAGCTCCTGGCTTGGGGTGGTGATGGGCTGAGCTAGATGTGACCATAGAACATGCCATCACTTACGGGTAAAGGAACCCACAACAGTCTGGGCAGGTTAAGGCAGCAGCACCCGAAGGTGCATCCTAAAATAGGATGTGAGGTGGGCCGAGATGCAACTGGAAGGGGGCAGACTGGGAAGGGCCAAGCAAACCTTAACTCACAATAAAGCATACAAATCAAGATGGAGCACAGGTCATGCCAAGCTAGGCTCTTACACTGACTGGTCTGCATGAGCTGATACTAGGCCAAAGCATCGAAAGCAAAGGCTGAGACAGGTGAAGGGCTAAGCCAACTGGGTCAGAGCAACCACTGGCCTGCGCATAGTCTATGGCTGGGAATAGGCTGTTGGGGAGCTGTGAGCGTGCACCCTTGCTGGGTTGGGGTTCCCACAGGAGAGTGCAGGGGCTGGAGTGGGGGCTGCGTTCTGGTCTGGATATGGCTGCAATCTCCCTTGGCACAAGTGTGAGCTGGAGCTGGGCGCATCAAACCAGGATAGAGGCCAGCACCATTTGGTGCTTTGGAGAACCTGGGTAGATGTAGGACGGACTAGGCTAAGTCTTTGCCCCTACTGAGCCATGTGTGAGCACTGTCTGGATATGGACAAGCCTTGGCTGGGCTGAAATATCCAACAGTAAGAACCAAAATGGATTGAAGGCCAGCAAGGAGGGCTCACCTATGGACCCACCAATATGAGCGAGATCTGGCATAGGGAGAGGTTCTGATGAAGGAGCTTGGGAAACTCCTCTGTCGGGACACATTCCCTGCAGGTGAGCGCAAGAACCACGATAGGGAGCAACCCAGACCAGGCCAAAGAAAGATACCCATCGGCATACATTTGGCATAGGTCGGAGACAGACCAGGCTGAACACATCACCTGCTGGTAAAACCGAGCACCAGAACAGAGTGTGGGTCGGGCCAGGTTCGGTCACAACACAAACCAGCGCACATTACGGAATGCAAAGATGAAGTGAGCTGTACCAGATGTGGTTGGAGCACCCAAACAGCACACATGAGAACCAGGGAGGGAGGAGGCAAAGCTGGCAGGGGAATATGGGCTCCCCTGCTGGATAGCGTGAGTTGGGATGGGGGCAGACCAGATCAGGCAGGACTACAACACCTGTGGGCCTCATGTGAACTAAGTAAGGGAAAAGCTAGGTTGGGTTGACTGTTCTGATTGGTGCAAGCAAAAAATTAAAGTGGGTGAGGGTTGGTTGGGCTTAGCCACAGCATCAGCTGGCAGAGGCTGGCACTGGGGACTAAATTTATCAAGTTAAACTCCAGAACCACCTGGAGAGTGCATAATCTGGGAGTGGGAGTGGCTTAGTAGGGAGATAGTGGGCACCTCCCTCAGGATTACCACTCCCACTGGAGAACATGAAAACCAGGACAGGGGCAGGGGTGGCTAGACAGAAAGGCACCTGCCAGTATGTGTGTGGGCTGGACAATAGGGTTGGTTGGGATGATCTAGGCTTCAAAGCCCATTGACATGTACAAGAGCTAAATGGGATGTGGGACAAACTGAACAAGTCTGCAGTACATACTGGCAAGCATGGGAACCAGGATAGGGGGCAAAACTGGTGAGGGTTATGGGGAGTCGCACCAACTAAGCTGCAGTTCCCACTGGTTTGTGTGAGCGCTGTATGAAGTGGGCAGGATCAAGCTGGACTGCACAAACCATCGGCTCACAAGGAAGACAGGGCTGGAAACAGAACTGACCCAGCAATAGTAACGACCAGCATGTGCATAAGCTGATTGGGGTGACAGACTATGCTGGATCCTGTACTGGCAAGTGCACACAAGAATCAGGTCTGGGATCATCTCAGACGAAATTTCTTTGGAGATCCCTCCAACTAAACTGCTGATCTCAGAACTCCAACCATGAAGAGACTATGTCAGCCAATGGACTCTGAATAGGTTTCATTGCGATTAGAACAGCGAGATTGGCAGCAATTCAGACCTGTTAAACTATCAAACCTGCTTGAGCAGGACCCTCAGAGCTCGCCTCCCGTTGGGGATCTGGGATGGGTGGGATGTTGGGTGGGGCTTTTCCCTTTGTTTCTCCCCTGACCCAAGATACAGGGAAAAAATGATAATATTTGTGTGGAAACAATGGTATTACCCACTTTCACCTTGTAGCTCTTGACCCTTTGTACTCTAATCAACTAACTAAGATCATTAAAAAATAACTTTAAAAAATGTTCCTAGCAAGGACCCCCTGGTAGGCGCAAAATCTGGCATTGGGAGGGGTTCTGATGGAGGAGCCTGGGCAACTCCTCTGGCAGGACACAGTCCCTGCAGGTAAGCGCAAGAAGCATGATAGGAAACAGCCCAGGATAGGCCATGGAAAGTTTCCCACTGGCACACATTCAGCATGGGTCAGGGGCAGACCAGGCTGAATCAGTTCATGTCATCCACTGGCAAATCCGAACACCAGAACAGAGTATGGGTTGAGCCGGGTTTGGTTGTGATAAAACCAGTACACATTATGGAATGCCAGGGTGAGGTTGCCTGTACTGGATTTGACTGCAGCATCCAACCAGCACACGTGAGATCCAGGAAGGGAGGGACAGAGCTGGCAGGGGGATTAAGGGGCTGGTCCCCTCACCAGACAGCTACTCCCACTGGAGAGCGTGGGCTGGAATGAGGACAGACCAGACTAAGCAAGGCTGCAACACCTGTGCGCTGCTTGTGGACTAGATCAGGGAAAAGCCAGGCTGGGCTGATTATTCCTGCAGGTGCAAGCATAAATTAGAGCAGGGTGAGGGATGTTTGGGCTTGGCCGCAGCATCAGCTGGCAGAAGCTCGCACTGGGGACTAATTCTGTCAAGTCAAATCACAGAACCACCTAAAGAGTGCATAAACCGGGACTGAGAGAGACCTGGGAGGGAAGAAGTGGGTTCCCCCTTCCTGGGTCACTAGTCCCGTGGGAGGGCATGAAAACTAGGACGGGGGCTGGGGTGGCTAGACAGAGAGGCACTCAACAACATCCGTGAGGGCTGAATGGTTGAGTTGGTTAGATGGAACTAAGCTTTAATACCCATTGACAAGTACAAGAGCCAAATGGGATGGGGGACAGACTGGTCTACTGCTACACATACTGGCAAACCAGGGTAGGGGGTGGGCCTGGTGGGGGTTGTTGTGGGTCCCCCGACTAGGCTGCAGCTCCCACTGGTTGATGTAAGGGCCGAGTATGTGCTGGGCAGAACCAGACTGGACTGCAACACCCATTGGTTTCAGTGCAACTCAGGACTGAAAACAGAACCAACCCAGTAATTGCAACCACCAGCTGATCGGGGTGATGGACTGTGCCGGGCCCTGTGCTTGCTAGAACATACAAGAATCTGGTCTGGGAATACCTCAAGGTTTCTTTGGGTATCTCCCCAATCGAACTGCTGGACTCAGAACTCTAACCAAGAAAAGACAGAAGACAGAACAGGTCAATCATTCATCTCAGCTATATGTTGGCAGCGAAATATGGGGCAAACGGAGACTTTATGATGGACCATATCAATCAGTGGACGACCTCATCGAGCGAAACTGGCAGCGATTCATAACTGGAGAACTATTAAAACCGCTTGATTGAACTGTGGTTATGCAACAAGGTCATGGAATCCACCATGGTGGGAGGGTTTGGGGAGGGGTGGGGAGAATCCAAGTAGGTATGAAACTGTGTCACATAATACAATGTAATTAATGAATTAAAAATAATAAATAAATAAATAAATAAATAAATAAATAAATAAATAAAAACCACTTGAGCAAATATCTCAGAGCATGCCCCATATCCAGGACTTGGGGTGGGCGGGAAACCGGGTGGGGTTTCCCCCTCAATATCCCCCTTTACCTCAGATACTTGATGGAAACAATATGGACATAACAGTATTACCCACTTCCCTATACCCCCTGAGCCTTTTTTTTGTTAACCATAATTAACTATGTAAAGATTGTCAACAACTATACAATAAAATAAAAAAATTATAAAAATAAAATTTTTTTAAAAAGTTCCTAGTGTTAGTCATCAGCGTGTGGAGACTATAGTTCATTATAAATTACTTTGTGATTTATGTGAAAATATAAGGAGCTCCAAAATTTCAATAATAAACTAATTTAAAAGCAGAGACATTGATAATTGTGAGATCAGTTAATATTACACATTGTCAGTTCATCCCATAAGTATATACAATTGCTAATAGAAATACTTTTAAAGCAGTATAGATGGCAGTGCCATTTCTATGTAGATAGCTTCATAAGGTCTCTGGTATCTTCAGCTTCTATTTCAAAAGCTACTCCAACAGTTCACCATCTTCATTCTTGCAGCCAATGGTACACTCCTCAAATGCTTGCAGCTGTCAGATTTGGCGCAAGCACAAGATACATAGTGTAACGCTATCCATGTCTCCCAGGTACGGGGGTGGCAAGGATCCAAGCACTTGAGCCATCTTCTGCTGTCTCACATGATGCGTATTAGCACGAAAAAAGGACAAGAGGAACCAGTTCTCAAACAAGTCACTCCGAAATATGAGATGCAAGCATCATCAACATATATTAACACTTCACTATTTTAATAAAAAAAGTCTATCATCCCTCTAACATATAAACCAGTAATAGGAAAGCAAAATAATCTGTCTAGAGCTAGCGAGTGGTTGAGATGTGAGGCATACTATTTATTCCTATTGGAAAAAGAAAATATTGCCCTTTTCTAGCCCTCTACCTTGAACCTGAGTTAAATTTTAATTGTAACTTTGAATAGTCTCAGAGAATCTCCCAGTTTAAACAAATCTCAAATGTCTAATGAAGGGGCTGAAAATAACTTTAGTAATACATTGCAAAGTATCTTTTTTGTGTGTGTGTGGTTATTTAACCATAGAGGGCATTGCAATAGTTGAGCTACAGTGCAATATATTAGCCAATGCTACCCTCTTGTGATCAATAGTGGAAATTCAGTAAAATGAAATTTCTTGAGAACAGACCAGATGAAAACAATTCAGGGTATAAAAGTCATTAGTACAAGCAAAAGCCCACCAGTTTTATCAAATTCCAATGGAAAGCAATGTGGGTACAAATTTTTAAAAGATGGCTATGGTCACAATGAGAATGGGTCACAGCTACTCAATGAATTGTTAAATAGACAACAGGTGTTCACTCATAACTTGGTGCTTCAGCATCTACTTTCAGTGGACACTCACTAGATGGTAACTGACTGGCCCATGCTTCCTTAGAGAAGCAACGTTGACTTCTATTGAATCTCATTCCCCATATTTCTGTGCCATCAAAACAGCTGCTTCTCAAATTCACTGGAGACAAATCAGAAGAACTATTCATTAAGCACCTGTTTGTGAAATATCAATGACTATAATCTCTAGCTATGAAAAATGACTCTTGCTGTCTGGAACAGCTTGTTCAATGCCTTAAATCTTCTCAGGCTAGAATCAAATTGTTTCAGATTTTTCAGCAGAGAATCTTACGCAAATTATATAATATGAATCAGAAAAATATAACTGTTTTTCTGATAAGACATAGAATGATCTATAGCACTTTTGCATTATTTTGATACCCACAGATATTTGAGGTTGCAAGAAATTTCCTCAGTTAACAGGGCATTATAACTATTGAAATTAAGCCAGGATTTAATTTGACTCATTTTCTTTTTTTCTAAATTTTTTATTAATTATGAAAAAAGTATATGCCATACATTCCCTAGGCACAGTTCCAGTAACCACACTTCTCTCACTTCCCTGATTTTCCCCAATAACCCTCCCATCCATTCAACAATATTTGCACAGTCAAAACTTTAATTTACTCCATAGTCACAGGCTACTAATTACAATATTCAACATTTAAAAAGGAAAAAAACCACCAGATCACATTTCCACTGGAATGTAAACATGGACTTAAAAAATAGCATTTCATTCCTGTCCACTTTTATGTGTTCTATACTAGCTGCCATATGTCAGAGAAAATATATTTGTCTCTCTGTGACTGGCTTATTTCACTAAACATAATGGTTGAGTTGCATCAATTTTGTTGCAAAAGACAGGATTTCACTCTTTATGACTAAGAAATATTTCACAGCATATTTTTGTTACTGAGTCTTCCATTGAGGACTATCAGGGTTGATTCCACATCTTAGCTATTGTAAATTGAGCTGATCATTTCCTTTTATTTAGTAAATTCCCAAAAGTGGGATGTAGGCATCATATCTACTTTTCAAATCTGAGGACTCTATATACTATCTTCTATAATGTTTGTACTAGTTTATATTCCCACAAACATTTGATTGGGGTACCTTTTCCCCCACTTCTTCATCAGCATTTACTGTTTTCTGACTTCAGTGTGATAGCCATGCTAACTGGGATGAAGTGAATATACAGATTCAATGAGATCCCAATTAAAAATAACTATAATATCCTCAAGTTTTAAAAAGTGCTACAATTCATATGGAAATGTATGACACAGTGAATGGCTACAGCAAACTTAAACAACAAAACCAAAGCTGGAGCAATCAAAACAGCTGATATTGGTACAGAAAATATAGGCATGAAAATCAAAGGAACAGAATAAATATCCCAGAAATTAACCTGCACATCTACAGCCAACCAACTTTTTCACAAGTGAGCTCAAAGTAATCCATGGAGAAGGAACAGTCTCTTCAACAACTTGAGCTGGGAAAAATTGGATGTACATGTGCAGAAGTATGAAACAAGATCCCTAGCTACACCTTTTACTACAACAGGTTCTAAAGGATTAGAGAATGTGAACATCTGACCTGATGTCATCTAATTACCAGAGGAAAACCTTGAGGAAACTCTGTGTAAGACCTAGACATAGGCAAAGACTTTTTTGGAAAAGATTTCTGAAGCACAGGCAATTAAAGCAAAAATAAAGAAATGGTTTTAGATTTGGAAAGAGGAAACCAAGAGAATGGAAGAAAATATTTGCAAACTATGCAACTGATAAAGAATTAATACCCAGACTTTAAAAGTAGCTCAAGGAGTTTAACAAAAAAAAAAAAATCCAGTTAGGAAACGGACAAAGGACATTAATGGCAGTTTTCAAGAGACGAAACACCAATGGCCAATAGACATGCAATTTTTCCAGAAATCCACTCAGAAATCTGTTGTGTTAGTGAACAACATTTGGGGGTGGGGGAGAGTTCTTTGTTGCTTTCTTACTTTTTTGCTTTCACTTAGCTTAAAAAAAATACTTTGACATTTGTCATCAAAGCATACTAGTTGAATTGCTTCAGTCAGCTATAATTTTTACACTTGCGTATACATTTAACTAATAATTGAAAAGGCACCATGATTATACAACTGTAAACGGATAGTCTCATGTTAGAGAAACTGAATACGCATTTGAAAAAGAATAAATATTTGAACCTATCAAAAATTAACTCTAAAGGACTAAATGTCAGAACTGAGACCTTTGAATTCCTAGGGGAAAATACAGGGAAAAAAAGTCTCCCTGACATTGTTCCCAGTAATGATATGACAGCAAAAGCATAAGTAACAAAATTGAAACTAAGTCTTGGAATTTGACACTAACAATATGGTAGAGGAGGATATGGCAGCCTTCAGTCTCACAAAGAAACTAATATGCACAGCTATCCTGAAACCAAAATATCCCAAACAGCACTCAAGGGCCCATGTAGAATCTGTGGGTATACACTGGAGCAAAAGCCAAACAGCGTCCATGTGGAAAGGACTGCCTGTGAAGCTGACATACCCAAAACACCTGAGAAGAGCTAGGAGCACAGGCTTAAGTGCTTATGTTTGGATAAGAATCAAGAATGCTTTTCTCTTTTGCCATTGAGGTTCTTGCCAATAGGACCCTGACACTTCTTGTCAGGGAACTCCAAAGTGGGAGATGTGGCTCCACATCCCTTCCCTACTTCAGAAGTTGATGTTGATGAGATGCTTTGGAAAAGGGATCACAACATCTTCAAATGTTGCACTTGCTGCAACCCCCGAGTCCTGAGAGGATTCATTCTTGAGATATGTCTCCGGACCCATTCCCACCCCAGACATGAGAACCATCACCACAGAGAATTGATTTGTAATCTTTTCTCTGGATCCAAATTCTTGCTATACATGTCTACACTCTGGAGACGAGTCTAGATCTAGGCTTATAATGACCCTGGGAAGAATCCAACTCTATCCATGCATGTGTTTCCATCCTTGGTGTTCTGGATATTCTCAAACATCTGCAACATTCATTTTGCCACCAATGCGGTAGCAAGAGTGCTTGTACCATTGGTATCAGTGTCATTAAAGCATGATATACCATGGCCAGTGTTTTCTAGCCAAGACTGTGCCCAAAGCTCACTTTGGTTGTGCTCTGCATATCAATCAACAGAAAATTGTACTCCCTTTAACATGAATGTGGATGCCAAGAAGGATCCCCTTGCCCATAACTTCCCAAGTTGGAGAAAAATAGGAGGCCCATAGCCTCCATAGTGTACCAAGACACCAAAAGTCCTCATTATCACTATGGACAGCCACAGCATTAATTTTTGAGGAGCACTGGGATCATTATCCATGTTAATCTCATCTGAAGGAACTGCACAGTGACTATACAACTATACCCTTACCAATGTCGGAATCCATGCAGTACACTTACCATTGACTTGGAAATTCTTTCCGCAACAGGTTAGTCTACAAATCATGCAAGCATTAATTGTTGTCTATATTGCTGTTGGTGGAATGAACAGGACAAGCAGCATAAAATTAAAAATAATAATAACCTTCCAGGAGCTGAGACCAAATAAATTGAGATACATAAAGTTCTTGACAATCAGTTCAAAATAATGGCATTAAGGAAGTTTCGCAAACCTCAAGAAAAATATACAGGAAATTTGAGGAGAATCAAGATGGCAGAATACAGCAAGGTTACATTTAAACAGATGGAGAATCATTAGCCAGGGTGAAACAGAGAGGGCAGATTTCAGGAAATAAGAGAGGACAGGCCCACAGAAGATGGGCACCTGGAGACTGACAGACACGGGGAAGCAGTGGAGAAAATGGAGAGGAGTTGCAGTGACCAGATACCCCAGTGGAAGTCAGAGAACGTTGATCAGGCTCCACCAGCAGCCAGGTAGTGAGGGGAGTTCACTGGGAGCTCAGGAGGTAAACACAGGCTGCTGATTTGCAGGCAGTGTAGCAACATGCTGGATTTCAAAGCCCAGACTTCCCACCAGTGCTACATCAGGCGCCATTTTGTGTAGTCAGACAAAGGCACATCCACACCAGCAGGTGTACCTAGTAGAGTTCTAAATGTAGGTCAGTCTCACTGGAGTTAGGTGGAATCTCAGTGCGGTTCATTTGTCTCTCCCTAATGACTAGGGAACTTGAGTATTTTTTCATACATCTGTTAGCCATGTGAATTTTTCTTTTGGAAATTGTTTATTTCCTTCACCATTTCTTCACAGGGTTGTTTGTTTATTTACTGTCCCTGAGTTTCTGAAGTTCTTTACAAATCCTGGATATTTGTTGCCTGTCAGTTGTATAGTATGCAAAGATTTTCTCCCATTCTATTGGTTGCTTCTTCATTTTTGTTGATTATTTCCTTTACTATATTGAAGATTTTTAGTTTGATGTAGTCCCATTTGTTTATTTTGGCTTTGACTACTGGTGCTTTTAATGTTTCCCAAGAAGTCTTTCCCCTTTCCTATACCTTGGAGAGTGCTTCCTATGCTTTTCTCTAATGTTTTCATGGTTTCTGAATGCAGATTT
The DNA here is from genome assembly GCF_030435755.1 of Ochotona princeps. NCBI lineage: Eukaryota > Metazoa > Chordata > Mammalia > Lagomorpha > Ochotonidae > Ochotona > Ochotona princeps. The sequence continues at coordinate 50,860,160 of NC_080865.1, forward strand.
AGGTCCTTGATCTAGTTAGAGCTGATTTTTGCATAAGGTGACAGGTTGGGGTCTTGCTTCTTACCTCTGCAGGCTGCTATCCAGTTGTCCCAATAGCATTTGTTGAAGAGACCAGGCTTTTTCCCTGGCTTGTTTACAGTTTTCTTGTCAAAGCTCAGTTGGCTATAAAGGTGTGGACCCCCTTTTACAGTTTCTATTCTGTTTCATTAATCTTCTCTGTTTCTGTACCAGTACCAGACTGTTTTGATAACCACTGCCCTGTAGCATGTCTTGAGGTCTGGAATTGTGATTCCTATGGCTTGATTTTTATATATCCATAGGAAATGAGATATACATATGAGAATATACCCAAAGGAAATGAGATCAACATATGAGAAGGGGATCTGTAATCCTACGTTTACAACAGCACAATCTACAATAGCTAAGACATGGAAACAACCTAGATGCCTGTTCAAAGAAGAGTGGGAAAAGAAACTGTGAAATACTATTCAGGAATAGAAAAATAATACAACTCCAGCATTTGCAACCAAACGATCCCAACCAGAGACCACTGTGCTCAGTAAAATAAGTCAATCTCAAAAGGAAAAATAGTGTATGTTATCTCTAACATAAGGCAACCTCCTTGAAAAATACAAGATCAATGACTCTTTCAATACTGTTTTTGCTGCAACTAATGCATTTTGGTATTTTTATTTTCATTTCTACAGAATAGTATCTTTTCTTTTATTAAGTTCTTCACTGACTCACAGGTCATACCGTAGCATCATTTTCTCCAAGAAGGTTTTTATTTTCTTTTTAATTTCTGCAGCAACACATTGGTCATTCAGTAACATGTTATTTAACTTCATATTGTTGTAAATTGTTCAACTTTATTCCTGTTGTTGATTTTGTTTTGTAGCCTTTCATTTAAGGGGATGTATAGTAACTGTGTAATGGAGACTATCATATGCAAATGTGAAGCTACAATGCAACATACATGTACACTTCCAAATCAAAGATGGACTCCCAATGCAACTGCTAAATACATCTTGACAACAGAATGCTGGACTCTGCCATTTTCTATACCTACAGTATCAGTATACACTTAAATAGAAGAATTACAGGCTTATTTATGACTGCTTACGAAGCATTATACTATTGTTATAATATAGGAGAAATCAGTGCGAGGGTAAGGGAATTTGGGGAGTGAGTAAGGGAAATTCCAGAACCTATGGAATCATATCATTTAAAAATTAAAATTCAAAAAATAGAAGACAATAAAAAGAAATGTGTCCCACCAGAAAGAAAAAGATTTATGGGAGTTTCAGAAGGCACAGAAAGAGAAGCTGGGTTTAAAGCTGTATTCAATGGAATAATAAATGTAAACTTCCCTAATATGGAGAAAGGATTTGGAAACAACACACATGAGGGGCATAGAACTCCCATTACAATTGGCCAAAAGCAATCTTCACCATAATACATGATAATCAAGTTCTCTTCAGCCGAACTTAAGGAAAAGATCCTTAAATGTGCACCTGAAAAAAAATCAATTGACCTATAGAGGAACCCCACTCAGACTCAAAGATAACCTCTCAGAAGAAACTTTACAGGGCAGAAGAGAACGGAATGACATATTCCAGATTCTTAGAGGAAAAAGTTCTCAGCTCAGAATGACATACTTAGCAAAGCTTTCATTTGTCTTTGAAAATGAAACAAAATTCTTCTACAATAAAGAAAACTCAAAGAATATGCCTCTTCCATACCTGCCCTACAAATGATACTTAAAGATATTCTCTTGACAGAGAAAAGGAACACCTACCAAAACCAAAGGCAAATGTGGAGAACATACAACTAAAATGAAAACAGAAGACTGATAAATCAAATAATGAACAACCCATTGTTAAAATGACAGGACCGAATTGCCACCTATCCATATTAACCCTAAAAGTAAACTGCTTAAATTCATCAATCAAATGTCATAGATTAATGGACTGGATCAAAAAATAAAATCCACCTATCTGATCCTACAGGAAACCCATATCACCAACAATGATCAGCAGAAACCATATCATGGATTTCAATGTTTTTTTTCATTTCTTCAGAACATGTTTTTGCTCATGTTAAATTCTTCACTGACTCAAGTCATACAGTAGCACCATTTTCTTTAAGAAGTTTCTTGATTTTCATTTCTTCAGTGACACACCAGTGATTCAGTAGCATGTTATTTAACTTCATGGTGTTGCTAATTTCTACTTTTCTTCTTGTTGACTTTCTTTTGTGGGTTTCCATTTAAGAGAAAATACAGCAGCTATGTAATAGAGATCATCATATCCAGATGTGAGGATACAATGCAATATGCATTTCTATTTCCAGATAAAAGATGGACTCCCAATGAAACTGTTTTACTATATCTTGATGATAGGATGCTGGACTCCATATCAGTGTCCTTGCCCACAATGTCAGGATACACTTAAGTAGCAGAATGATGGACTTACGGCTGTTTATGAAGAACTATACTGCTGCAATAACATAGGGTGAATCAGTGGGGGAGGAGAGGATTTGGGAAGGGGGTGAGGGAAATTCCCGAGCCTATGGACCTGTATCATAAATTAATTTTTAAAAATGAACAAATATATAGAAAATTTAATGAAATCAATAAATATTTAAGTATCAAAATGAGAAATTTAGCAAACATAGAAAATGCAAAAATATCAAACCAATTCTTCCTGAATTTTTAAAAGACATTAATTTTGCTTGAAAGAGTTAAAGGCAGAGGGGAGGGAGGGGGAAAGCCAGAAAGAGAAAGAGAGATCTCCAGCTCATTGGTTCACTCCACAAAAGGTTACAACTGCTAGAGCTGAGCTGATCCAAAGCCAGAAGCCAGCAGCTTCTTCCTGGTCTCTCATATGAGTGCATGGGCTCAAAGCCTTCACTACTTTCCCAAGATATAAGCAGGGCACTAGATTGGAACTAGACACAGGCAGAGACACAGGCAGAAAATTAGCCTAAATGCCACAATGTTGACCCTCAAACCAGTTATAGAGATGAAAATAATTTAAAATGTATGGAGAATGTAAATAGAATTAAATGGAATAAAGAATCTGGGCTAAAACATAGGTTATTTGAAAATATACAGAGAAAAAGGAATGAAAGTAGAAACTATTAAATTTAGGACATCTCTTCATAAAGTTTGGAAAACTGATTTTGAAAATTGTTTTATTGGGCCCGGCGGCATGGCCTAGCGGCTAAAGTCCTCGCCTTGAACGCACCGGAATCCCATATGGGCGCGGGTTCTGATCCCGGCAGCTCCACTTCCCATCCAGCTCCCTGCTTGTGGCCTGGGAAAGCAGTGGAGGACGGCCCAAAGCTTTGGGACCCTGCACCTGCTTTGGGACCCTGCACCCACATGGGAGACCTGGAAGAGGTTCCTGGTTCCTGCTTCGGATCAGCGCGCACCGGCCCGTTGTGGCTCACTTGGGGAGTGAAACATTGGATGGAAGATCTTCCGCTCTGTCTCTCCTCCTCTCTGTATATCCGGCTTTCTAATAACAATAAAATCTTTAAAAAAAAAAAAAAGAAAGAAAGAAAATTGTTTTATTTACAGTACAAAAATTTTGAAGTCGTTAAATTTCTCAAAATACGATCCAGTATTCCCATCAATCCATCCAACCCATTCTCATTTAGAATATAATTTCTTTAAAGTAGTAAATTGTCTAGCTTATGGTTTAATACATCCAGAAGAGTAGATTTTCCATAGGCACTATTCAGCAAGAATGGTAAGATGTGATTATCAACCAGGTAGCACCTAGTGACCCCGGGGACAACTAGCCTTCTCCAACCGGCACTCTCCCAGCTCCTCTGTGGCTCTTATGCTCATCTCCTGGGACCCCACCTCGTACTTTACTTCAAAGTACTACCACCAGCACTGGAAGCAGGCCCAAACTTCACTAACAAGTAGTTAGTCCCCTACTTCCCTTTCCATTGTTTAAATTCTGAACAGACATGCCTCCTCTTATATAGTGTTGTTTCATACCAGAAAACATAGGCTGTACCATGAGTGTGAATACATAGTAAATTTTGCAACAAGCGCTTTGGAAATTGTCAAAGATACACATTGCAAGTACAAAGCTACAGCTCTGAAAGGTGTAACAATGCAAGTGTAAGAAGAACAAGTTCCTTAGCCTGCTCATGTTGTGGCCCTCCATTACCTCCTTAAGGACCCTGGGGGGCTCGGCAGCGTGGCCTAGTGGCTAAGGTCCTCGCCTTGATCCCATATGGCCGCTGGTTCTAATCCCGGCAGCTCCACTTCCTCTTTATCTCTCCTCCTCTCAGTACATCTGACTTTGTAATAAAAATAAAATAAATATTTTTTTTTAAAAAAGGACCCTGGGAATCTGCACCAACACTACTGTAGAGCAGATCCATCTACTTTTTAAGAGTTTTAGGATTGCTACCTTCTTATCTCTAGTCAGCACCATGAATCCAAACATTTTTTTAGCAAAACTGCTAAGGCATCTGAAAAATTTGTGTTCAAAGTAAGCATGGCAGAACACAGCAGACACTGCAATAGATACAGCTTGCAGATTCTCACTAGAAAATAATGTTACTATTCACTGCAGACTCAAACAGCACTCTATACAAAGAGATGCAAAAATGAGGAGCAGTGGCTTAAACCTGCTATGTCAGAACTTCAGCCTTCAATATTTATTATCATCTGGTAAAAAGTTAAAATTTGGGCCCTGCATGGTAGCCTAGTGGCTAAAGTCCTCACCTTGCGCATGCTGGGATCCCATATGGGTGCCGGTTCTAATCCTGGCAACCCCGCTTCCCTTCCAACTCCTGATTGTGGCCTGGGAAAGCAATCAAAAATGGCCCAAAGCCTTGGTACCCTGCACTTGTGTGGGAAACCCGGAAGAGGCTTCTGGCTCCTGGCTCCTGGCTCCTGGCTCCTGGCTTCAGATTGGTTCAGCTCCGGCCATTACAGCCACTTGGGGAGTGAATCATCAGACGGAAGATCTTCCTCTCTGTCTCTCCTCCTCTCTGTAAATCTGACTTTCCAATAAAACTAAATCTACCTGATCTTATGATGCTACCTCTGAGTTATGTATCTATTATACAAAGGTTACGGATTTTTCAATGGAGTAAGAGAGTTGGAACTTAGATCTTTCTTGAGATACTTGCCATGAAGATGATGAAGATGTACATTGATAGTAGTGTATCTTATCTGATTTCCCAGATGCCCTTTGGGAAGGTTGCTAATGTGTTTCTACCTCTCCATTGTGTTCAGTTTAAATGAGTGTAATAAGCAAGAACAAGCAAATAAATCAACATTGCTATTTAAAAATAAATAAATAAGTCTAAAAAATGGTTTAAGTTAAAATGTATTAAGCTCTAGCTATGTGCTATGACCTCTTCTGAGCCATTGAATATTTTTGTTGGAGTTTTTAAATTAGTTTTTAAGAGGTTCATTGTGACTTGTAATTATGATTCTAAGAACATAATGATATTCCCTTCCTCCCTCCTTCTCATCCTCCTTCCTTATTCCATTTTTTTTGGGGGGGTGACATTTTAAACTTGTATTACAATAAAAAGGATTAATATTTCCCTGAACAAGAAGTTTAACAGGTTAAAAACATTAGCTTAGTGGGAATACAGACAATGACTATAAAGGAAAAATGACCATTTCATCCGTATGCATTAAATTTTAAGGTAATTACAGATCATTAAACTGCAGTAGTATTATAACATCCTTAACTCTTGGAAATACTTTGTAGTTAGCATGAACTTAGGCATGTTTAGACCCGGAAAGCAAGTAGGCCATGATAAGCAGTGAGCAGGTGTGAGGCTTCTTCCTGTCCTCTTCACAGTGGCCACTTTTCACTAACTTACCCAATATGTGGAAACTCCAAAGCTCTGAACTGATGATTGCCTAGCAAGGGTGTAAGAAAGGTATAAAAGTCCTCTACCTTGGTCAGATTGTCAGGGGATCCTTTGTAACTTAATCAAGTGTTAATCTGAGGATAAGGATAAGGTGCTGTACCTACAACCCAATTTGCCCAGCACCATAAGCAACAAGATTGTCAAGTATGTTACTATGTCTCTGTGATCTTTCCTTTTTTCTTTTTTCTTTTTTTTAACAAGGCCCTCGAATCTTTGTAATGACATATTGGAAGAAACCTAGTAAAACCAGTGACTGGCAGCGGCCCATTTACTCGCTGTCCTGAGAGCACATTGGATCCGTTGGTCCCCGTTATTACTCATAAATCTCTCATGGTCCCTGATGCTCTCCACCTCTATTTTAGACTTTGTATTTCTAAGTCTTTTAGCTCCTGTCTTTTAGCCTTGTTTCTTGCCGGATTGTTGCATGCTGGCACGTGACACTTAACTCTTTCTCTCCTTCTCTCCCTTTCTTCATTTCAAATACATCCAAAAAGGAAATGCTCAAGACAAATAGTTTTTCTTTACGTAACTATCACTCTTCCTCTCTCTGTAAATCTACCTTTCAAATAAATAAAGAATAAATCTTTTTTTAAAAATAAACTTTATTCTTCTTGAGTTGCTCTTGGTACCAATATCTGTATAAATCTCCAGAGAAATCAAACTAAATCAAAATTGTGTGTGTGTAGGGGGAGGTTACATGCACACACACTTACACGTGCACACATATATAGGGAGAGAGAGAAGGGAGATTTGTTTGGCGGATTAACTGAGAGTTACACAGATTATCAAATGTCCAACATCTGAATAGGCCCACAGGCTGGAAACTCAGGGAACAGTTGGTGTTGCCATGTGAGTGCACAATGCCTCTTCTTCAGGGACACTCAATCTTCTCCTTGTAAAAATTATTTATTTATTTTAATTTATTTGAAAGACAGACAATTAAAGATCTTCGATCTGCTACTTTAGTCTTCAAATGCTCACAACTGCCTGGCAGGCCAAAGCCAAGAGCCCAGAAATCAGTATGGATCTCCCAAGTGAATGATGGCAAGGATCCAAGCACATGAGCCTTCCATCACCTTCTATTTCATGCAGGTGGAGGTGGGGGGAGTGTTAGCAGGAATCTGGAATTAGAAGTGGAGCTGGTACTCTAATCTGAGAACTTGAAATGGGTCATCTGAAATGGACTATAAACCACTGTGCCAAATGCTCTCCCCTAATTCTTTTTTCGCTTAAAACTTTTCACCAGTTCAATAATGCTCACCTACATTATTGAAAGTGATCCGTTTTACTCAGTCTACCAATTTAATATTTTCATCTCACCTAAAATTATCTTCCCAAAGAACACAGACTAGCTTTTGACCAAATGTTGATTACTATTGTTCTGCTACATTCACACACACACACACAAAAAAAATGACCATCCAGTTTTCTATTCTGAGTCACACAAAGCTTAGATAAAATGGTTGATCCTAGCTATAGGCCCCTCTAATGGGGAAAAGAATACTTAGACTGTTTCAGATGGCTATTTTTCCTCTGAGAATATTTCAAATGGTTATTTTCCATCACTCTTTCCCTGAACATGGTGATTTTTTTTCTCTGATGTCTAGGACAAAACCCTAATCAATAGCCTAGCGGTGAAGTGCACAAAGAACAAGAGCCTCTGGGCGTTTTTGACACGCTCAGTTTAAGTAAGAATTCTCCCGCTTCTGCTCTGCTGAGGTTTTGTTCTGGCCAATCTCTGAGCTCTGCATTCCCCTGCAATCAGTTTTCAGCATGGTCATTTACCCTGTCAAATTAATTCTCTAAACAACCTAAGAACAGCAGTTGCTACTCAAGTTTTTTGGCTCACTACTTATGGTGAGGATGGGTTAATGACTTCTGGGCTGTTTACATGTAAGACAAGGAACCAGAAGTACATCATACATTCTGTATCTTCCTTGTTATCTGCAAGCACTCTAATTAGTCCCCAAGAAGCATCTCAGTTCTTGGTTGCCTTGTTATTGTCAGGCTGTGGTTACTTCAATTATCCATTAAGTAGGTATAATTAGGCATGGAAGAATGAAAAACATTCAAATGAATTCCTTGAAATTCTCTCTTTTCCCTCAGTATGTGCATAAAACTATGGCTCATCATGTTATGCAAAGCCAATTAACCACAGCATCAAAAAAATGTATGTTTCTGCTGACACACCCCCCCAAAAGCTCAAGGTTACAACAGGTGCTGCGAACTTCCTCCCTTCCCTTTCAGGAATCACTATTTTTTATCTTCTCTCCCATTGTCTTTGTTTGGTTCTTTTTTGTTTTGTTTTGTTGTTGTTTTCTATAATCTCACTTAGTTGATTGTGGTACAAAGTGTCAAGGGCTACAGGAAAGTGGGTAAGACCATTATTTCCACACCCAGCGTCCCACCCATCCCAGGTCCCCAGTGTGGGGTATGTTCCGAGGGTCCCACTCAAGCAGTTCTGATAGTTCAACAGTTCTGAATTGCTGCCAGTCTCACTGCTCCAATCGCAATGAAATCTATTTGGAATCCACTGGCTGACATAGTCTCTTCAAGGATAGGGCTCTGAGGGAGGGATCTCCAAAGAAACTTCATCTGAGGTGATCCCAGACCTGATTCTTGCAGGAATCACTATTTTTTTTTATTGCATTTCATTTTATGACATCGTTTCATAGGCTCTGAGGTTCCCCCCCACCCCTCCCCGTACCCTCCCCCCATGGTGGATTCCTCCACCTTGTTGCAGCATTACAGTTCAAATCCAGTCATGCTTCTTTCATTGCAAGCATGTGCCATGCATAGTCCAGCATCTTATTGTCCAGATCAATTCAACAGTTTCTTGGGGAGACCATCCCCTTTAGACCAAAAGGCAAAGCTGGCAGAATATCACTCCGACCAATTAAAAGTCATAACATAACATCAACAACAGTTTACAACATCATGGAGTTAATTGACATGGTATTGAGTGACTGATATGTTAGAAAATGCAGGTTCTTAACCACATCCTGTGACTACTTCATTAACATTTCAGTTTTAGTTTATATACATCCAGCTTCTATCCACCTTAAAAAGGCTATGGGATACTATTCAGCTGTCTCGTGTCTAGTTTCATTTTTGTATTTAGCAGTTTACTGTATTGAAGCATTATTTTTACTGAACTTGGCAGATTTTAGGATAGTCCAAACTGGCTTATAACTCTAACAAGGCATATGTCAACAGTTGAGGCATAGAGGGGTGTGCAGAGAAATCTTCAATACCCTAGTTAGGAGTAACTTATTTTCATGTCCTACCTAGCAAGCTATATGTGAGTCCCCGCTGACCGTTTCCTCTCTGGTTCTAAGCTTTCCTTTTTGTTTCTCTGTCTATTCTAATTTTTGTTGTTTGTTTTGTTTTGTTTTGTTTTGGGGGGGGGCTCCGGGGCAACCCTGAGAGTCATTGCAGGAGAGGGTGGGGCAGACGTGAAGTATAACCTATCAAGAACGTAACAGGTAACTTATAGACAACAGATTCGAATCAGCATTAGACAACAGTAAAACTACAAAGATATACAGAGGGAATCAAGAGTGATCCTGACAACCTCTTAACAGGTCATATGCATAGAGCAGGGGAGGACCCCAGAGTGGAGCAGGGGGACAGGAGGAGGCTTGTATCCCCACCCTGAAGACTACCAGATCCTCACCACGGACTTTCAGTATGGGCACCAAGGACTACATCCCAACTGCCAAAGAAACCACAGGGAATTGGAGTGCCTTCAGTGGCCGAGAACTCTGAAGTCATCCACTCCCACTTGAATCTCCCACATGGGATGGAAGAAGTCCAAATCCTTCCTTGCAGGATCCAAGGGCATCAGAACAACAGCTAAGATCCCTGAGCAGTCTGCAGAAACAGAAGAACAATAAACTCCGTTCGGGACTAGGAGAGGAGCTTTCTCTGGTCCTTACTTAGTTCCAACTTTGGATCCCCACTCTCTCCTGCAATGACTATCAGGGTCGCCCTGGAGGCCCTAATGCACTTTTAAGACCCTATGCTTCTCGGTAGTGGGGCAGGAGAGCAGAGAAATCTTCCATCTCCCTTGGAATCACTATTTCTAAAGAAGCAAAACCTAGAGCTTCTAAGACAGAAAGCAGAAATTCTTGATTGGGCTATTAGAAGTAATGATGAAACCAAACCATTTACATGTCTACCCCCTAACGATTGAACCCATATAATCTTACAATTAGAAACCAGAGCTATACAGCAACGCTAGACTCAACATAACCAGATTCTCAAAAAAAAAAAAAAATAGAAAAGAAAAACTTAAAAATCCCAGCAGCATACAATAACAAATATCATTTCTTACCTGTAAGTTTCAGAGTCAGTTGATGGAGTACTGCTGCAGGCTTTAGCAACTGGACAGACCCAGGAGGTCAACTAGTAAAGTTCAACAGTATAATTCTCTTTGCTACTTGTGCAAATATGCATGGCCATGGCTGCAAGTGCAAGCAAGGCAAGGCACAGTGCACAATGGCGTTTTAGGCTTTTCCTTGCAACCTATCTACTCACATCCCATTGACTGAAGCAGGCCAAAAGTCAAGATGAGGAAACAAGTGTTTCCAATTATAAGAGTAATTTGAAATGTCTTAACAAAATTACATAACAAAAGGGGTGATACATTGGAGCCAACACTAAATGGTCCCCACCTCCTATGATCACTGAGTATCACTGCATCAATTATGCACGCATATTTTTCTTCACTTATTTGAGAAAGACATGTGGAGCTAGAGACAGCTCTCATCCACCAGTTCACTCCACCAAATGTCCACAACAGCTAGCCGAGGCTAGCCCTGGTCAGGCTGGGACGCCAAGTTGCTTGAGAGGCAGGAACCCAATCACTTGAGCCATCCATGCTGTTCTCAGGGTCTGTGGTCTGCATTGGTGATCAGAAACTGGAGCAGTCCAACATGGGTTGTGTGCATGTTCATCACTAAGCGAAATATGCCCTCTTGACATGCGTATTTTAAAAAATTCATCCCAAGCGTCCTTATAAATTTGCGTGTGTGTGTGTGTGAAATACACAAAATCTGTTCATTTTATGTAAGTAAAATTTTAAAAAAATAATCCCAGGGGTTAACATTATGGCATAGTAAGTTAAGCCTCTGCTTAACCTCCACTCAAGTGCTTGGGCCCCTGCGCCCACATAGGAGGCCCAGAGGAAGTGCCTGGCTGCTGGCTTCAGCCTGTCCCAGACCCCTCCCGCCCCTGTTAGCGCCACCTGGGGAGTGAACAAGTAGATGGAAGAGCTCTCTCTTCCTCTCTGTTTCCCTCTGTGTGTTTGTGCGTGTCCTCCTCTTTCTGTAACTCTGTCTTTAAAGTCCACCAATTTAAAAAAAATACTTTCAAAACTATTCTTATACAATATAAAATAAGTTTTACCTGGCTACAGAGCTATCTATGAAAGGCAAACAATAAATTTAAAAGAAATTAGAGTTGCTGTCCGGCGAGGTGACCAGCCCCTTAATCCCCCCCGCCAGTTCTGCCCCTCCCTTCCTGGATCTCACGTGTGCTGGCTGGGTGCTGCATTCATATCCAGTACAGGCAATCACGCCCTGGCATTCCATAATGTGTACTTGTTTTGTCGTGGGCTGGGATAGACAGGCCAGACTAAGCAAGGCTACAACACCTGTGCGCTGCATGGGGACTAGATCAGGGAAAAGCCAGGCTGGGCTGATTATTCCTGCGGGTGCAAGCATAAATTAGAGTGGGTGAAGGATGTTTGGGCATAGCCGCAGCATCAGCTGGCAGAAGCTGGCACTGGGGACTAATTCTGTCAAGTCAAATCACAGAACCACCTAAAGAGTGCATAAACCGGGACTGAGAGAGACCTGGGAGGGAAAAAGTGGGTTCCCCCTTCTTGGGTCACTATTCCCGTGGGAGGGCATGAAAACTAGGACAGGGGCTGGGGTGGCTAGACAGAGAGGCACTCAACAACATCTGTGAGGGCTGGATGGTTGAGTTGGTTAGATGGAACTAAGCTTTAATACCCGTTGACAAGTACCAGAGCCAAATGGGATGGGGACAGACTGGTCTACTGCTACACATACTGGCAAACCAGGGTAGGGGGCGGGCCTGGAGGGGGTTGTTGTGGGTCCCCCGACTAGGCTGCAGCTCCCACTGGTTGATGTAAGGGCCGAACCAGACTGGACTGCAACACCCATTGGTTCCAGTGCAACTCGGGACCGAAAACAGAACCAACCCAGCAATTGCAACCACCAGCTGATCGGGGTGATGGACTGTGCCGGGCCCTGTGCTTGCTAGAACATACAAGAAACTGGTCTGGGAATACCTCAAAGTTTCTTTGGAGATCTCCCCAGTCGAACTGCTGGACTCGGAACTCTAACCAAGAAAAGACAGAAGACAGAACAGGCCAATCATTCATCTCAGCTATATGTTGGCAGCGAAATATGGGGCAAACAGAGACTTTATGATGAACCATATCAATCAGTGGACGACCTCATCGAGCGAAACTGGCAGCGATTCATAACTGGAGAACTATTAAAACCACTTGAGCAAATATCTCAGAGCATGCCCCACATCCAGGACTTGGGGTGGGCGGGAAACCGGGTGGGGCTTCTCCCTCAATATCCCCCTTTACCTCAGATACATGATGGAAACAATATGGACATAATAGTATTACCCACTTCCCTATCCCCCTGAACCTTTTTTTTGTTGTTGTTCTTTAACCATAATTAACTATGTAAAGATTGTCAACAATACAATAAAATAGATAAAAAGAAAGAAAGAAAGAAAGAAAGAAAGAAAGAAAGAAAGAAAGAAAGAAAGAAATTAGAGCATACGTGCCAGAATTGAGTGGCCAAAGATTTCTTGGATAATGAAAGAGGCCTGTTAGCCATAAGTTTTTTTTTAAAAAGATTTATTCATTTTATTACAGTCAGATATACAGAGAGGAGGAGAGACAGAGAGGAAGATCTTCCGTCCGATGATTCACTCCCCAAGTGAGCCGCAACGGGCCGATGCGCGCCGATCCGAAGCCGGGAACCTGGAACCTCTTCAGGGTCTCCCACGCGGGTGCAGGGTCCCAGTGCATTGGGACGTCCTCAACTGCTTTCCCAGGCCACAAGCAGGGGGGTGGATGGGAAGCGGAGCTGCCAGGATTAGAACCGGCGCCCATAAGGGATCCCGGTGCGTTCAAGGCGAGGACTTTAGCCGCTAGGCCAAGCCACCGGGTCTTAGATCTGATCCTTTTAAGCTACTTGAATAACGAAAATATCCTTGCAGTATTTAGCTTATTCTTTAATTTTTTAATGGAGTGTTTTGATTGAAGAAATTACTATTTTAAATTTACTTCAATTTTTCTAGTTTTAAAACTTACGGCTTGGGCCCGGTGGCGTGGCCTAGCGGCTAAAGTCCTCGCCTTGAGAGCCCCGGGATCCCATATGGGCACCGGTTCTAATCCTGGCAGCTCCGCTTCCCATCCACCCCCCTGCTTGTGGCCTGGGAAAGCAGTCGAGGACGGCCCAAAGCTTTGGGACTCTGCACCTGCGTGGGAGACCTGGAAGAGGTTCCTGGTTCCTGGCTTCGGATCGGCGTAGCACCGGCCATTGCGGCTCACTTGGGGAGTGAAACATCAGACGGGAGATCTTCCTCTCTGTCTCTCCTCCTCTCTGTATATCTGACTTTGTAATAAAAATAAATAAATCTTTAAAAAATAAATAAAAGGATCAGATCTAGAATTCTAAATGATCCCTCTAGATCTACAAATATGACTAGACCCCAACCCCAAAACAGGCAAAATATTTGTGCTTACACCTCGTAAAAGAGAGTGTCTGGCACATGGCAGACACTCAGCACCGAGTACCTGTTAGCATGGCAGGCGTGGGAGCTCCAGGTGCTTTCCCTTTCATCATGTCATAAAATGCTCCTGTGGGCAGGGTCTTGGCATAGGAGAGGCCCTGGAATGGAACCGGCAGCAGAAGAGGGGTGACCAGGGAGGGCAGACAGGGATATGCAGTTGAGCTACTGCCTCGTCCCTTCCTTGCTTCTCTTGAAATAATCAGAGCTTCATCAATAGGAAAGTCTTGCTGTGAGGCTAGTGAACTGGCATAAAACATGACCAAACCTCTGCCATGAGTTTAAGTCCAAAACAAACGTAGCTGCAGCTTCGGAACTTTGCTCCTGTAGCCCCTAGGGCTGTCCAGGAGACCGCTCCGCTCCCAGTCATCATCTCATCATGACATTGTCACTTGTATGTGTACAGAATCCCCTGAACTCTCAAGCTCACAAGAGAATACTCCTAAAATTCTGATGATACTTCTGTCTTCCTAACTTCTGCCTATCTAATACTTTGTGTTTGTCTCACAAGTACCACCTTCTAGGTTCTCAAACTTTTTCCATTCAAGCCCCTGTTTTCTATTCATCCCTTAAATGTCTGTTCAGGCTTTTGCCCTTGACTCTTTTTGTTGTTGTTTTGCCACAACTACCATGATCCTTGAGAACTTTTCTCTATGGCCATGGCTTCACTTGTGACTGGAACAGTCTTGTACGTTCTATTATATTTATCCTCTTCCTCCTGTGTTTCAGTGGTGTCTATTTAGTGCCCAGGAGGTGTTAGAATCTTCAGACATTCTGGTGAATCCCAGTGAGCCCTTTCAGAATGATGTGCTTTATGTGTGAAAAAAGTTCAGGAAAGAAAGGGGAACCAATTATATTGAAATATGATTATCAAATATTTAAAGCCATGGTGGTGAATAACATCACTGACTATGTCCTCGCCTATATGGGAAAGGGAGCTCATTCATGCTCTTACACCGTTACACCTCCTTCCCTCATAACCATCCACTTACAAGAACTATGGGTTAAGTCACCAAAGTGTCCCTTTCACATATCATTTGCTCATTGCAATGTACGTTCTCAGTGTCCTCTGACATATTTGCAATAGTCTTACCAGGCTCGCAGGTTAAGCCACCTCTACAAAGACATCGTATTCTGACACCCAAATCAGTCTATACCACTGATCTGTTCCATGCTTCTGCCTGTCGAGCCATTTTGCTATGGTACAAATATATTTAATTCAAAGAGGAACTATTAAAATGTTTAATTTCCAAAGGAAATTGCAGTATTTGATATCTGTCAAGCACTATTGTTTATCCAGACTCAGCAAGAAACAATCATTCCCGCTACGTATCAGCACATGGTGTGGCTCTGCCTATTTTTGTCACCAAATAAGTAAAAATGACAATGTTTATACCTACAAAAAAAAGAGACTATTCAAATTTCCAATAAAGAAATGGAAAAATGCTTAATCTCATTCATTACCAGGGATACATTTAACTAAACGCATTCAAACAACGTTTTATTGCTTGACCTTGTTACAGGCCTATGTTATTTCTGTCTTTAATAAAAACGTTGAACTAAAAAAATTCAGTTCATTCTTTAAGCTAAAATGCAGTTAATTCTTTCCTCCATGTAGTTATGAAGGTTAAAGTTAACATACAGTTTAGAAAATTTGTTTCATTTGATTTTTAATTTATAAGAATTATATTTATGTGTTTTATTTAAATTTTGTTCATGTAAAACCTCCATGTCTCTGAAAGTCAAATCTATGTACTAGAGTACAGTCACAAAAATGTTTGCCCTCTACCCCTTTTTCGTGCATTCTCTCTTTCTCTCTCCCCCCGTAGGTCAACATTTGTGTCACTTTCCCATTTACTCTGGATTTTAGTTTAGTCTTTGGACATAAATCCAGGATCCAAACATGTAAAAACCACAATTGCTTATATTCAGTTAAAAAAAAAAATACCCAGCATGGCGTGGTCATTTAGCCTAGTGGTAAGGAGCCCACAGCCCATATCTGGGTTTGAATCCTTGCTTTGCCGCCCACTCCAATTCCCCCCTAAAGAGCTCCCTGGGAAGCAGCTCAAGGACCTGGCTCCCCGCCAGCACCTGGGAACCTGCATTGAGGTTCTTGCTCCCAGCACTGGCCTGGCGCAGCCCTAAATGATGATGATATTTGGGAAACGCACCAGTGAATCATAAATGGAAATTCTTGCTCTCTCACTTTTCCTCTATCTCTTTGCATTTTAAGTACATTAAAATAAATTAAATATTTTAAATATTAAAAAATTGCAGACGTGCATAGAAACAGGAAAATAGAACTCACAATCAAGAAAAAAGTCCATAAACAGAACCACTATCCGAAATGCCAAAGATAATAAAATTCATTGACAAGGATATTCGAACAGCCATTTATACATGACATAACTATTGCCTATCCACAGGGTCACAAATGTTAACCAGATGAAATTAATCTTTGTGTATACATGAAAAAAATGGTCAAAATTTGGGGTTTTTTGTTTTGTTTTTACTACATGGATATCCAATAGGATAAGTAGTGTTTTTTTTTATTAATTATTTAGCATTATGTGACAGTTTCATAGGCTCTGGGAATCCCCCCATCCCTCCCCCTCCCCTCCCCCCCTGGTGGATTCCTCCACCTTGATGCAGTATTACAGTTCAAATTCAATCAAGATTCTTTCCTTGCAAACATATACCAAGCATAAAGTCCAGCTACTTATTGTCCAGATGGGTTGAAGGATAAGTAGTTTTTAAGACAAAGAACATTCTTTCCCCTTGCAAGATTTTTCACTCACTGGTTACTCCCTGGAGCTGGGCCCGGGTGGAAGCCAGCAACTTCACCTGGACCTCCTACATGGGAGACAGGGACCCAACCTCTGATTCCATTTTCCACTGCTCTTTCTAGAACAGCACATGGAGTAGGTTCAGAAATGGTGCAACCAGCACATGAATTGAAGCTCCTTGAAGTATACCCACTGTCACGGGTGGTGAATTTACCCACAACACCACAACACCAGGCCATCACTTTTTTTAAAATTTATTTTTATTGCAAAGTCAGATATACAGAGAGGAGGAGAGACAGAGAGGAAGATCTTCCGTCCGATGATTCACTCCCCAAGTGAGCCGCTACGGCCGGTGCTGCGCCAATCCGAAGCCAGGAGCCCGGAACTTCCTCCAGCTCTCTCACGCGGGTGCAGGGTCCCAAAGCTTTGGGCCGTCCTCGACTGCTTTCCCAGGCCACAAGCAGGGAGGTGGATGGGAAGTGGAGCTGCCGGGATTAGAACCGGCGCCCATATGGGATCCTGGTGCGTTCAAGGCAAGGACTTTAGCCGCTAGGCCACACGGCCGGGCCCATGGCCATCACTTTCAACGTGAAATCTTTGTAGTCTGTTTCCTCATACCTCCGATTTGCTAACGTATCTATCCAGGCCTAGCTGATTGTATATGACAGCTTTTCTGCTACTTATTTTACAATCATGGAAAACCGGGTTATCCCTTTATACTAACATTCATGCTAACCAGAAATTCATATCCACTATGCAGAAAAAAAGATGATGGGGAGAGAAAAGTTCATTTTTTTCCTTCTTCCTGTTAGTAATGTAACTTTGCTGTAAGATTCTTTTTCAGAACTGAGGTGCCACGAATATGATCTGCCTGGTGTAGCGCTCTCAGACAATTCTCCACAGAACGAGATCTCAGATTCCTTCAGATAAACCCAAATTCACGAGCCAGTCTTATATCGACTTCTGTGGAGCATCTCTTCCTAGGAAACTTCCATTGGACTGTGTAAAGCATGTTCTTCACAATGATGAACTGTCTGTAAATTGGTGGCTGCACTTACTCCTGGAAAACACAGTGGCATGTATGTGAGCTCTGCTTTCAGTATTTTGTGCACTTTTTTCAAAACTCAGACCTCAGCCGTTTTTTAGAGATAATGTGACATTCCTCTGTTTGGCCACTAGGGGGAACTACAGGCTTAATTTTTAAGTGGCTGTGGCCTCAATATAATCACTCCATTTTTACATACAAATATATTCAATAACCTTATGCATAGTTTTAACCTGTACAAGAATCCTTGGGAATCACCGACAAGGTCAGCATAATTGAGCATGTTCTGTTAAACAACCACACTCGGTTCACTGGCAGCTTGTTATAGTTTCACAATATCACGTTATTCTTGACCTGAAACCTCCAATCTGTGTGAAGTACACATCTTACTGTTATTCTATTCCATTTCAAAAATGTCATTTAATTGCAATTACTAGCATATACTCTACATACATATTTAAATGTTGCATTGTACCTCAGAATGAGGTAACTTTTGTTAATTTTTTAAATATTTAAAGAGATGGAAATACTACCTTGATATGACCATCAGCCATTGAATATGTGCCTCAAATCACCACGCTGTACTTCATCAAATGTACAATTAAATAATAAACACATTTGAAAAGACTCTTCTATGGTTGTTAAAATTCCAGCTTTTTGGTGGGCTTTGGTGTGCAGTGGGCGATGCTGCCTTTTGGGATCTCTGCATTCCGTATCGGAGTGCCTGAATTGAGTGCCAACTATTCTGCTTCAGATCCAGCTCCATTGAATGTGCCAAGGAGTCATCAGAAGATGGCCCAGGTGCTTGGCTTTCTGCCACCAACAAAGAAGATCTGGCTGGAGTTCCTGGCCCATGGCTTGAGCTGCTGCACACACTCGGGGGCTGAAGCTGCAGAAGCACACGCAAGATCTCTTTCTATCTGCCTCTCCTCTCCCACTCTGTTTCTCAAATAATAAGCAGATGAGCCTGTTTAGAAATGCCTGCCTCTTGTTAGTTAATTTCAGCAGCAATTTCACATCCTCATATTACATATTGAAATATTAAACACATTTTACATGGTGAAAATATCATGGTGCATAAACTAAAAATCTTTTCTTTCGTAAGGACATTAATTTGGTTAAGTTTTTTTTAACATCTTTTTCTATTTTTATAGAGATTTAGTCACAATCCCAAATTATCTTTTCAACATCTTTTGAAGCTTCAAGCATCAATGCCACTGGTGAAATCAACCTCTCCCTAATAACACAGCATTACATCAGAAAAACTATTATTAGCAGCATAATACAAACCTAATGTGTTGTTTTTTATTATTCTATGTATATTTTTATTGCATTTCATTTTATAACAACATTTCATAGGCTCTGATGTTCACCCAGCCCACCCCTGTTCCCTCCCCATGGTGGATTGCTCCACCTTATTGCAGTATTACAGTTCAAATCCAGTCTGATTTCTTTCATTGCAAGCATGTGCCATGCATAGAGTCCAGTATCTCATTGCCCAGCTCAATTCAACAGTTTCTTGGGAGACCAACTCTGGTCTGAAGACATAGTTGGCAGAATATCATTCCGACCAATTAAAAGCCATAACATAACTTCAACAACAGTTTCCATCATTATGGGGTTAATTAACATTGTATGTGACGAGGTGGCCGAGTGGTTAAGGCGATGGACTGCTAATGTGTTATTCATCAAATGTTTCAGCCCTCTTCAAATACATATTACAAGGACCTTGTAGCATGATGGTTGATGCTAGTGGTTGGGCCAGCGGCAATCCATATCTGTTAGCTGGTGGCTCTGTTTCCAATCCAGCGCCCTACTAATGTGCCTGGGAATCAGTAAACAACATCTCAAATACCTGAGTTCCTGCCATTCATGTTGGAGACCTACGTGAAGTTCCTGGCTGCTGGCTGCAGTTTGGCTCAGCTCCAACTATTGTGGTCATTTGGAGAATGAACCAGTGGATGTAAGATTCTCTCTCCCTCTAGAATAAATTATACGTATGTGATATATTAATAATATAGTCAGCATCACGTTCACAGTACATATATAGTATATACACTATACATATAATCAGCATCATTTTCACAGACTTTTGTTTTTTGAAAAAAGAATGTGTTTATGTTATTTATTTGAATGGCAGAGACCCAGAGAGAGGCAGATAGATATCTTCCACCCACTGGTTCACTCTCCAAATGCCCAGAATAGTCAGTACTGGGACAAGTTGAAACCAGGAGTCTGGAACTCAATTCAGGTCTCCAATGTGAGGGCAGGAAGCCATCCACCATATGAGGTACCTGAACAATCACCTGCTGCCTCCCAGGGTGTATATATTATCAGGAAGCTGGAATTGTGAGTGGATCTAGGGCTGGTACCCGAGCACTCGAATGTGCCAAGCATTCACACCTTAAAGAATCATATTCAAGTTTGCCACAGAGTCTCTCCTCCCCTCTTGTTACGCTAGCTGCTTCCTCCTCCAGTAGAGTGTCACTACATTCCTCTTTTGCTGATAACTGAACAGGTTTTGAAAAAGATGTCACTGTTCCTGAATGGGAACAAACAGATCTATTTCTCTGTGTGAAGAAATGCCACACTCTATAGCAAACTCTAGTTCCATCAGAATGGAAACCTGGCATGATCAATAGCACCAATGGACAGTAGAATTCGGTGTGTTCCATGTTACAGGCACCTGTGACCAACTATGTTGTGCAAGGATAACTTCAAATACTGATGCCTAATCCCACAATTCTTTGGACACCTTTACTGATGGTGGCCCTTGCCCTTTCTCACAGTAGTAATTCCAACCTAGTGGTAGTGGGTGCAATACACACAGTTCTTAATCTTTGATCCACTTTTCACATCAACTTATCACTCTATACCCCAAGGGCATCTTTCAGCAGTATGAGCTACAAAAGTCATTTGATCGGGCTGGTGTGGTGGTCTAGTAAGCTAAGCCTCCGCTTCTGGCCCCAGCATCCTATATGGGTGTCAGTTTATGTCCCAGCTGCTCCACTTCCAATCCAGCTCCCTGCTAATGGCCTAGGAAAGCAGCAGAAAATGATTCAAGTCGAAGTTTCTACTGGCAGACACCCTTGTGGCTCTTGTTGGACCCACATCTAGTTTCCTCTTGCTGGGATAGACACTCCCCAGTGCAGCCTTGATGGGAAGTAGAGTTGGGTTAGGAAGTGTTGGTAGCATCAGGCCCAAAGGCAGTAACACAAGAAAACTCACAAAATCACAGAAGCAGAAACTGACTTACAACTCTGAGAGAAGTGGGCAACATGACTCACAGTGCCAACAGTAAAGACAGAACTTTCCAGGTCACACAGTATCAAGATGTAGGTGAGGAACAGGAGAGAGGCAAAACAGCCTATGAGCCAAAGCCTTCCGGGGGGTCCCAGGGCATTACTCAAGCAGGGCTGCTGTGGGGCACTCGAATTGGCAGGTTTAGAGCAAGTAGGCATGTGCTCTGAAGAGGCATGCTGTACCCGAGAGATTGCCAGTGTGCATAGCTGCACAACCCACGGGGTGTGGGAATCTATTAAGCTGGTCTGATACATCAAGTTGTGCCTCAGGGAGGTGGTCACCAGGAGGCAGTTGCACAAGACAAGTTATCTGGTGCGTCTACCTTGTAGAACAAGGGAGAGAGAGTGAACTAGAAACAGTGTGAAGAAGGGTGAATATGCCCCGCTTCTGGTATAACAGAGTCCAATATATACTCAACTTGGATGTCATGGTAGCATAAAATTATAAGAATTCATCACCTCTACCCCAAAGGTGTAAAAAAAAAAAAAAACCTCCTATTGGATGTCTAATAGCTCACAAAATCACAGAAGAATATAATGTGCTCAAATGGAAGTCTTAATTTCTACTTGCCTAAAACAAAACAAAGCTAATCATCTTGTTTCAGTGACTCCCACCTCTGTTACTGGCAGTGAAAGTTGCAAACATTCCATTAACTTATTTTTGCTAACTGGGTGAGAATTCTTCATTTACAAATATCCGTCCATCATTCCACTAATGAATGCTGTGAGAAACAAGTGGGAAAGACATGTGTAATGCGTAACAGGAATTCAAAAAAGAGCAAGCATTCAAATGATTGTCATTACCATTCCATGGTGTGTTCAAGGCGAGAAATCTATTCTTAGGCCTGAGCTTCTCATATACATTTTACTCCAATAGTTATTAGAATAGCTTGCTTTGCTGATAGAGTTAGGCATTTGCTCTACTATATATTCAGCAGTAGATGCCAGATTTAGAGACTAGGCATGAGCAGAGAGGATGAATACTTAAGACTCAGGAAACAGAAAAGAGCAGAAAGTAAAATGAATTCTTTAAGTTTTTAGCACATCAGTCTTGGCTTTTGTTATTAAACATTTTGTACCTGTGTGGCACATGTCTTACCAGGATTGGAAGTGGGTATGAGTGTGTTCTATTGAGATTTTTACATTTCTTACAGCTGTGCTGCTTCAGAGTATTAAACAGCAGTCTCGGGGTGTCATGTGCCCAGTGGAATGAAGTTTTCAACCCAGTGAGTCAATACTGGGATTTCAGAACCTAGAACCAGGAGCTAGAGAGGGAAATCAGCACACAGAATAAATGTGTTATCATGATATCACTATTTTTCTCTTGTCAAGAGCAATGTCTTTTGAAATCCATGGCAAGATTGCACAAGAAGTATAATGAGTCAAAAGTGTGTGTAATAACATGTTGGGACTAGAGTGCATATCATTGGCCTGGATATACACTATTGCATGATTGTTGTTGTGCTACAAAACCTAATTTCAGATTGTCATTCTCTGAAAGTTCCAGGGGACCACACAAAATGTATTCAGTAAATCATAATTATGTGTCAAGGTAGTATAAGAGAAGAGGCACAGAATAGGTGAGTAGGGTTCTTAGGCCATGATGCATATTGCTTGCGCTTCATTATATTTAGCCCCTCTGGTAACTCTTTGCTTGCTCTAAAGCTCAGCTAAGGGCTACTCTGGATCCAAAAATAAAGTGATGCCATGCAAAATCTATTTTATAGGCAATAAAATACATGGTATAAGAGTTGAAGGGAGTGGGTCCAGTGGGATAGCCTAGTTCTAATCCCAGCAACCCTGCTTTCCATCCACCTCCCTGCTTGTGGCCTGGGAAAGCAGTCGAGGACAGCCCAAAGTCTTGGCACCCTGCATCTGCACGGGAGACCCAGAGGAGGCTCCAAGCTCCTGGCTTCAGATTAGCTCAGCTCCAGCCATTGCAGCCAATTGGGGAGTGAATCATCAGATGGAAGATCTTGCTCTCTGTATATCTGACTTTCTAACAAAAATAAATCTTTTTTTTTTAAAGTTGAAGGAGGGAAAGATGTGAATGTCTCTAAAAATTTATTTGAGGAGATACTTGGAATGACTGTTTTTGTAGGCATTCATTTCCTTTGGTAGGAACTGCTTCTGAGTCTAACCTGAACTATTATAAACTATTATGATTAAGAATCCCCAAACAAGTTTTTTGTTTTTCTGGGCTTGCTGCCAATGTCACTGTCTCTGAACAAGGAAGGCAGCCCTTTTATCCTGCTTCATATGAAACTGTATATACAATTGGGCCCGGCGCCGTGGCCCAGTGGCTAAAAGTCCTCGCCTTGAAAGCCCCGGGATCCCATATGGGCACCGGTTCTAATCCCGGCAGCTCCACTTCCCATCCAGCTCCCTGCTTGTGGCCTGGGAAAGCAGTTGAGGATGGCCCAAAGCCTTGGGACACTGCACCCGCGTGGGAGACCCAGAAGAGGTTCCTGGTTCCCGGCTTCGGATCGGCGCGCACCGGCCCGTTGCGGCTCACTTGGGGAGTGAATCATCGGACGGAAGATCTTCCTCTCTGTCTCTCCTTCTCTGTGCATATCTGGCTGTAATAAAATGAATAAATCTTTAAAAAAAAAAAAGAAAGAAAGAAACTGTATACACAATTACTCCTGTTCTCAGAGTCAAGATCCAATCTAAGTAAGTGTGGTCCCTCCTGAAACTTGTACTTGGGACTTTGAGAAATCCATGACCAATATTATCCATGCTCACTGCTTCCCCGTAGATGTCCCCTGCATGCTATTGTATAAGCAAGAGACTGCTGGGAGCTCAGCCAGTTATCTTGGCAGTCTGTGATGCTGATGTGGTATCAATTCGTATTCATCATTATCTTGATTGTTTTATCTATCCCCTGGCCTCTGGGTTTCACAAAAGTAGATTTCTCAGGTGAAACTTCAAGTTGGATGAATGATTGCTTCCAAACTTGGGCAATGCCTATTTAAATATTGACTCAAGCTTTTTAGCCTCTGCTATGAATGACATATCACTTGACCTCCTAGACTACAAAGCAGTTTTACATCTGGATTACATAATAATATATTTCATTTATGTACTTGTTCTTACATAAGCTTCTAAAAAGGCTATTGTAAGCAAGCAACATAATCGTCACCTTGCAACTCTATCGAAGTGAGTATTTGGTTAAACTTTGGTAGGTATAAAATCCACAGGCACATCTGAGTGGTTATGATAAGGTAACACCTTCCTTGAAGCAGTACAAAAGCCATCAAATATTTTCAGCTATTTGCTCTTTGAAGTTCATCCACTTTATGCCAGCTTGAAAGCACTCTTTAGTAGAGGGTCATTTATTAACCTTATGGATTTGGTTATGTCTGAAGTATTTGAAATGTAGAAGGTTACATTTACTCTATATTCTTTTTTGTAATAACTAGCCTTCATTGGACATTTTCTTCACACCAAATTGTATGTATCATGCTTAATATGAATGATTTTGTATAAACTGCAACATAAAGTATACTGTTGTTGTCATTTGGAACCATCGTACGGGGAAGCCTACTTGCACTCTGAATTACAGCATCTATTGATTATATGGATTGGAAATAGTACTGACCTAATATTGTCTGTTGATCCAAAGAGGATTCCAAAAGCAGAGTAAGATATCCTCGAGGTTGTTTCTCCCTATTAACCCCAGTGAAAAAAAGGAACTGAAAACTTGGAAGATAAAACACAGTTGTCACAACCTCTGAAGAATGGATCCCACAAGCAAGTGGATTCCTTGTGCATATCACATTAAATTCTTGGAACTTAGGTTTCTTCATATGGTAGCTTTCTTTTTAAGAAAACCTGCATGTTTGTAAATCTTCTTGTATCTATGTGTGGGTCATTGAAGCGGGAGGGGTGGGGGCTCATGTGCAGTCAAAAGAAACCTGGCTGAGACCAGCATTGCCGGTGAAATCTGCTACCTGTGTGGGCACCTGCTCACATCCCAGCTGCTCCATTTCCTATCTAGCTTCTTGCTAATAGCCTGGGAAACACAGCACATGGCCCAAGTTCCTGGCTCAGTGGCTAAATCCTCACCTTGCATGTGCCAGGATCCCATATGGGTGCTGGTTCATGTCCCGGCTGCTCCACTTCCCATCCAGCTCCTTGTTCATGCCCTGCAAAAGCAATAAAGGATGACTCAAATGCTTGGAACCCTGAGTCGGCAAGGGAGACCCAGAAGAGGCTCCTGGCTCCTGCTTTCAGATCAGTTCAGCTCTCACCATTGCAGCCACTTGGGGTGTGAACCAGTGGACACAAGATCTTTCCCTCTGTATCTCTTTCTCTATGTAAATCTGACTTTCTGATTAAAAACTAAACCTTTTCTTTAAAGAAAAGGAAAAATGCTTTCATAATAGAAAGTAGCCAAAATATATACTGGCCCTGATTTAACAATGGTGTGACCTCTGACTTTTTGACTTTATGATGACGCAAAGGCAATATGCACTTACTAAAGGCCGAATGTCAAAATCTGAGTGTTACTCTTCCCTTGAGCTAGCAGTATAAGATCCCCCAGCACGATGCTGAGTGTTGGCAGTGAAGCTCAGCTCCCAGCCAGCCATGTGATGGATCACAAGAGAAAGCAAACAATGCTCTGAGTGTATCGTGCTACTAAGCTCTGATGTTCAGCAGGTTAGGCCTGTTAAATGCATTTCAGTTACTTATTACGGGTTATTAGGAAATAATTTTAAGTTGAGAATCACCTTACTAACTTATAATTACAAATAATTAAAAACAGCTAAATGTACAAGAATAGGGAAATTTTCTTTTTTCTTTTTGTAAGATGTATTTATTTGAAAAGCCGAAGTAAAAGAGAGAGAGAGAGAGAGAGACCTTCCATCCACTAGTTAACTCCCCAACTGGCTGTAATGACCAGGTCTGTGCCATGCTAAAGCCTGTAACCAATATCAGTCTCGTACATGAGTTGCAGGGGCCCCAGAACCTGTGCCATATTCTGTTGCTTTCTCAGGCACATTAGCAGGAAGTTGGATGGTAAGAGCAGCAGCCAGGACATAAACTGATTGGCGCTCAAATGGGACATTAGTGACACAGACAGAGGCTTAGCCTGTGACACCAGCCCAAACAACAAACAATTTAAGAAACTGTATACAGATAATCAGAATAAAATTTCCAAAGGATTAATTTGCATGTATCCACAATGGTTGCCTACCTGTAACAGTGCTTCGCTGAGACCCCAGCCATTTGAACATGACCCAGCAAAGCAAAGGATGCCAATATTTAAGTAGGGATATGAGTATAAGCCTTTACCTTTTTTTACGTAGCCTAAAGAAAAAGTTTTTTTTAATTTCATGACTTTTATTGAAAAAGATATGTTAGGCAGATGCCTTTTATTTTTTTTAATTATTTATTATTTTTAATTCATTAGTTACATTGTATTATGTGACACAGTTTCATAGGTACTTGGGTTCTCCCCACCCCTCCCCAAACCCTCCCACCATGGTGGATTCCTCCACCTTGTTGCATAACCACAGCTCAAGTTCAGTTGAGATTCCCCCATTGCAAGCGTATACCAAACATAGAGTCCAGCATCTTATTGTCCAGTCAAGTTCAACGGCTTCTTAGGTACCTTTGTTTGATCCAGAAGCCATACAACGTGTTCATGGGTCAGATTCAGGTTGTAGAGATCAGCCACTCCTTCAATGGCTCTCTCTTTGTTCCTGGAATTCAGGCTGTCTGCAATTGGTTCCACTCCAATCCTATCCCACTCATCCCCCTTCGTTCATTAGCCTCCCCCACACGTGAGAAACATCTTTGCTGAAAATCTTTTTGACAACAGGTGTTTTCATATCACCCAAACAAGTCCTGTCAGGCACTGCCATTAAGATTAACTTCTCATGGGGGACTATAGTTTGTATCAATTTATTAGATATTTTATAGAAAAAACTACAAGAGAGGAGTTCAAAGCTTCTCAACACAAATATGTGATAAACATTTAAGAAGACAGAAATTCTAATTACTCTGATTTATTCATTATAAATTACATACAAGTATTATCACACTTCATTCCATAAGAATGTAGCTATACAATCTATACGCAACATAAACCCATGAATTTAGATGACAATATCTCTTTAACTCTGATTTTCAAAATAAATGAAATAAATATTTTAAGAGAACATATATTTTATTATTAAAATACTGGTTTGAATTCAATTTTCAGAATGTGACTTTTGGGGCCAGTGTTGTAGTATAGCAGATAAAGTTGTCTATGATGCCGGCATCTCACATGGGTGCCAATTTAAATCATGGCTGCTCCAGTTCCGATGAAGTTCGCTGCTAATGGCCTGGAATAGCAATAGAAGACAGCCCAAGACTTTGGGCACCTGCACCCACATGGCAAATCTGGAAGAAGCTCCTGACTCTTCTCTTGGCTTGGATTCCACCTGGTCCAACCCTGGTCGTTGTGGCCTTCTGTGACATGAATTAACAGATATTTTCTCTCTCTGTTTCTCTCTCTAATAAATAATAAAATAAATCTTAAAAAAAAAAAACAGAATGTGACTAGGGACAGCATGGTGGCATAGCAACGTAAGCCTCCATCTGTAGCATCACCATTCTTCATAGGAGCCTGTTCAAGTCCTGGCCATCCCACTTCTGATCCAGTTCCCTGCTAATGGCCTGGGAAAGCATTGGAGGATGGCCCAAGGCCTTGGGAACCTGAGCCCACATAAAAGACCTGAAGGAAACTGGATCTCAGCTCAAACTAGTCCAGCTTTGGGTATTGTGGCCATTTGCAATGAATCACTGTATGAAAGAGCTCTCTTGCTGTCTTTCCCTCTCTCTGTAACTCTGCCTTTCCAATATAAAAAATAAACCTTAATAAAATAATGTTACCCTTTTTAGAGACAGTAATTTTCAAGAGGTGATTAACAGGAGGTCATTAGGGTGAGATCAAATCTAATATGACAAGTGTTCTTATAAAAGGAGGGAATTTGGGTAGAAAGCAAGACACTGTGAATGCACATACAAAGATAACTGCTAGCAGAGTGAGAAAGTGATCAACTCTCTGCAAGCTGTGTAGACAAACTTCAGCAGCAACTAAACCTGCCAAAACCTCGACTTTGGTTTTCTATCCTCCAGGACTGAGAAAACAACTCTACGGCTTAACCAAAGAGAGAAAGAGGGGGGAAAGGAAAGGTAAGACAGAAAGAAGAGAAAGAGCAAGGAAGGAAGGAAGGAAGGAAGGTAGGAAGGGAGAGATTAGCCTGACAATGCTCTTTTGATTACAAACTGTGAGTGCTTAGTTTCTCTTCCAGTTTCGGAGCGCAGTGCTCAATATTATCTTTTTGCATCCACCTGACCTGGGCAAACCACCTTCAAACTGTTGGCTAAGTAGACGATTTCAAGGCCAGCATCTCTGGAATTTCACCTTCTGTTATCATAACGGCTTCCCTTCATAGCTTTGGGAGGAGTGGGATATGTTTGAGAATAGCATCATTCTTAAATCCAAGACATTGTTATACCATAAGAAAGTTTACAGCAAGCGGCTAAATTAAGTAACATTATTATGTGCAGTACCTAACATAGCACCTGGCACGCAACATTTTTTAAGGAAATAAAAGCTGTCACTAACTGAAAACAACAGCTGCAGACACAAAAACATTTCCGTGTATGGCCACAAGATGGAGAAATTGTCAAGAAATATTTTGTGAAATGGTCTTCACTGATGAAACCTTAAAAGGTTAATTGAGGGCCTGGAGCGATAGCGTAGTGGTTAAATTCCTCGCCTAACACACACCGGGATCCCATAGGGGCACCAGTTCTAATCCCGGCAGCCCCGCTTCCCATCCAGCTCCCTGCTTGTGGCCTGAGAAAGCAGCCGAGGATGGCCCAAAGCCTTGGGACCCTGCATCTGCGTGGGAGACCCGGAAGAGCTCCTGGCTCCTGGCTTCAGATCAGATCAGCTCCAGCCGTCACGGCCACTTGGGGAGTGAATCATTGGATGAAAGATCTTCCTCTCTGTCTCTCCTCCTCTCTGTATATCCACCTTTCCAATAAAAATAAATCTTAAAAAAAAAAAAGGTTAAGTGAACGAAGCATACATGCAGTAACCTAACAGCAGATGCAATCAGGAGAACCAGAGGGAGCCAAGGAAACGAAAGACGCTGATTGGAAGTGGGTATCAGCAATTGGATTTTGAAGTTCTGGGGACAAGGTTGTTGGTTTCATATTCTCCAGTTTAAAAAAAAATCCATCCCAGCAGCCAGTGAGAGGTGGGAAATGAGGAGTTATTGCTTAAAGGGTATAGCGTTTCTGCACAAAAGGATTGAAAAGTTCTGGAAATGCACAGTGGTGACGGTTGCAACACCATGAACTTACCTGCTGTCATCGAAATGTACACTTAAAAATAAGGAAAACGCTAAATTGCACGTTATTACTTAACCACGTGTTTTATAAAATAAAAAAGGACCCAACCCAAATTCACTTTCAAATACTGTCTCATGGGGAGTGCAGCTACTTCTCGTAGATCCTTCTCAATTACTTCCTCTTAGCCTTTGTAACAATGTTCGCCTTCCATTCACTTATCCATAAACTAAAATCATACAACATGAAAGGTCTTCAAAAAGCTCATGGGAAATTCATATTATGAAAAAAACTAGGAATGCGTGGATTTTGAAAAAAATGTTTTGCACAAAGTAAACTTGCCCATCAATTTCCTCTTCCACAAACTTTTGCAACTATGATTGTGTGTTGTTTGTTACTAGTATCCTGAACAAACTGTTAGCTATTGGATCACTTAGGAGCGAGGAAAAGAATTTATTGCACTTGCATTTATTCCTTCACTAATGCTCCTACTTTCTGTACGTTGACGTGGCTTTTATAACATGTTCCTTCCCTCTCTCTCTGACGAAATTCTTTCGGTATTTCTTACGAGACAAATTGGCTTGCAACAAATGGTCTCAATTTTTGCTTTCTTTTTTGTTTCACTTTAGAGTATTTCATTCCACTTTCTCCTCCCCTAATGCTTTCTAAACAAGTCAAATGCTATCTGCAAACAAAGAGGTAAATTAAAAGGTTAATTGTTTGGTCTCAAAACTTTACCCAGGTTCAGTGTTTTTGAAATAGTACACTCTATCTCATAACATATACAATTATGTAGTAATCCATAATTTAAAAATTAGATGTAAAAGAAATGTAATGCAATTTTCATCCTAGTTATTTTATGGGAAAGGATTTTCCATCAATTGATGTCATTCAAGATTTTCTCTGTCTTCCATAATTTGCATATAATACACCAATATGCTGTTTGGGGTATTTACCTTCTAATCTTGGTATCTTCTAATCTTTATAGATCTGTGACTTTGTGCCTGTGCTTTGGGAACTTCTCAGCCATTGTACTTCAAAGTTTTCTTCATTTTCTTGTCTTCTCTATCTAGTAACCCCAGCTCCTGTATATTGCACCATTTATAATTTCCCTATAGTTCTTAGATTCATGTAGTGATTTTTTTTACTACATTTTCTCTTTGTTATTTAGATCGGAACATTTCTATTGACATATGCTCAAGTTCACTGACCCTTTCCAAGAGTATGTCCATCTTATCGATGAGCCCATCAAAGTTATTCCATGTTTATGGTACAGTGTTCGTGGTTTCTAGCATTTGATCTTTGCATGCTTGCTTGTTAGGATAAGTGAAGTTAATTATAAGGTCCAGAGTTTCCAGATGCCCCCTTTTCCCACATACACATAAACTTCCCCACCTGATTGGTACCCCTGTTCCAACAGAAAAAAATCAATGGTAACATATTATCAGCCAAAATCCAGAGTTTAGAGTTCGCTGTTAGTGTTCCAGTTCCATAGGTTTTGGCAAATGTATGATGAAATGTATCTGTCATTATCACACCATACAGAATAGATTCACTGTCCTTATAATCTCCTGTGTTCCACCTACTCATTCTTCCCTCTCTTCAAATCCCTGGCAACCACTAATTGTCT
Source organism: Ochotona princeps (assembly GCF_030435755.1). NCBI lineage: Eukaryota > Metazoa > Chordata > Mammalia > Lagomorpha > Ochotonidae > Ochotona > Ochotona princeps. The sequence goes on from NC_080865.1 coordinate 50,891,042, forward strand.
CCACACATTTGCCTTTTCCAGAATGTCATGTAGCTGAATCATAGAGAGTGTGGCATTTTCAGATTGACTTTTTTCAATTAATAAAATGACTTTAAGTTTCCAAGTTGCCCTTTCAGGATTCAGAACTAATTCCTTTAGTGCTGAATAATGCTTCATTGTCTAGACTTAACATAGTCCATTTACCCATTTACCTACCGAATAGTATCTTGGCTACTTCCAAGTTCCGACAATCATGAATAAAGCTGCTATAAATATCTGCTTGTAGGCTTCTGTGTAGACACAAATTTTCAACCCCTGGCTTAAATACCAAGGACTATAATTGCTGAAATTTAGAGGAAGGACATGTTTGGTTTTATAGGAAATGACCAGTCTTTTAAAATGTCTATGCCATTTTGCATTCCTGTTTACTGTTCCACATCCTTACCAGCATTTGGTGTTGTCACTATTTATGGTTTTGGCTTGGCCATTCTAATAGGTACAAAATGCTAACTCAACATTTCACTTGTTTTCATCTGTTGTTGTTTAGTGATATATGGTTCTCAGCATCTTTTCATTTGCTCATTTGCCATCTGTATATTTCTTTGGTGAGATGTTTGCTCTGTAGTTTTGCTTAGTTTTTCAAATTGGAATGAAGAACATAAGCCTTCCAATTGTTTTTACTAACAGCAAAACTGTAATGGTAATGCTAGTTGGAATTTCAAGAGGCTGAATTCCCTCTGGTGTTCTTATTCATGCCTCTCCCTTCTTTGAGCACCACTGGTTACCGCGTCTTAAAAAGCATCTGAACCTTGCAATTCTGTCTCCAGAACCTGTAATCCTCTGTTACCCTATGAGGTCTCTAATTGATATGGTGGTAAGGTGCTTGGGAACAAAACGATGTTCAGTCCATGATCAGGTCCCCACCTGTTAGCAAGTTTGAGCCCCTGATTTGTTATCTTCACAAATGCTCCTGTTGTGTGTGGCTGGGGAGGGGATACATACTCACGAATGTAATGAAACAATTAGTATGCCCAATTTTAAAAGGAAATTCTGACACGTGACAGAGTGTGGATGGAGCAGGACCACAGTATGTTAATTGAAATACAAAACATAAAGTGCCACAAAACATAAAGCTGTTATTTAATGCCACCCGTATAACATACTTACACTAGTCAAAGTCATAGAGACCAAAAAAGAATAAAATGAGTCAAATGATAGTTGTTAGAGACTGGGAGAAAGGGAGAATGGAAAGCTGCTGTTTAATGGGTCTCGAGTTTCAGTTTCACAAGGTTTAAGGAGTTAGAGAGATGGACCATGATGATGCTTGCATAACATTATGAGTGTATTTAATGCCACTGAAGTGGAAAATAAAAATGAGTAAGATGGTAAATTTTATGCCATGGTATTTTACCACAGAAAAAAGGAAAAAACTTTAATTAAACTAAAATCACTGAAGTTATACATTATTAATATTAACTATTATTGTACCATTACTCTCACGGCCTTTGTTTTAATCTGATTGCATTTGGGCCTTCAGCTTTATTTTCTTTGTTCAGTGAATGTAGTGCATTTATCTGATTACTCATCCAACCCATCAAAGTCATATCTATTACACCAAAAGAAAAGTAATGACACCCAATTCAACATAACATTCAAATATAAACAAATAGAATAATTATTCTTCCTCCTCTTTCATGACCCTTAACAACTGTCAAGTGGTGTTTTAAGCTAATCCTCTGCTCACAAATTAAGTGTCTCATATGGACACCAGTTCTAATCCCAGCTGTTCCACTTCCCACCCAGCTCCCTGCTTGTGGCCTGGGAAAGCAATAGAGGACAGCCCAAAGCCTTGGGACCCTGCACCCATGTGGGAGGCCCAAAGGAAGCTCCTGGCTCCTGGTTTCAGATCAGGTCAATTCCAGCCATTGCAGCTACTTGGAGAGTGAACCAGCAGATGGAAGATCTTTCTCTCTGTCTCTCTTGCTGTAAATATGCCTTTTCAATAATAAAAAAAAAAACACCTGTTGTACATTTAGACCAGTGTCTCTTACTCGGGTCATATATTATATCCACCCATGACTCTTTGACAGGTGTTTACCTTCCTTCCCACCTTAAGTAAGACAAGCAGGTTATAGGATGCTGGGGTGGGGGTTCCCTTCTGCAGTAATGCTAAGGCTCTGCTGAAATGATTTCTTTGGCCAAAGGCTTATTCAGGGAGAAAATACATCAAAACCATTCTCAAATCCTGACAGGTTTCTTCTTCTAATATTCTTTCCGAGCATCAGGTGGGCTCTTGGTGGTAAAATTCACAAAATAACTCACTTAGAAAGGTTCCCCAGGAGTTGGTCTCTCTCTTGTCAATTCTCATTGGGCAACAGTGATTTCTTTACCCTTTTAGGATTTCTCCCAAACTTCAGTCCCCCAGAAAGCTAGAATTATTATTTTTTTCAATAACAGGCTAAAACAAAAGTACGTTTAGTGACATCTGTTCCATTTTAAAGTCACCTTATTGAACGATACATCATGAAATCAATAGTTGTACATCTAGGAAATTTACCAATGGAGCTCTCGTCCACTGGTGTGTATATGTTAATCTGTCTCATGTGGTTATCTCTTCCATTTTGGTGATTGGCTTGAACAGCAATCTGGGTCATGAACGTGCGCGTTGTCTTCTTATGATTATCAGTTAAAAGAACATGTATCCAGCCACTTGGTTCCATCAATTCAAGTTGCCGAATTTCTTGAAGATTGTGAAAATTATTTCCTACTCTGAGATCTTGCTTGGAGTATAGCTTTTTTTTGTTTTGTTTTCCCCTGCCTCTTCAATTTGGAGGGGTGATGGAACTCAATCTGACTGATCTATGAAAAGGTGCTGATTTTAAGGGTTTTTTTTGGGGGGGGACGTTGTTTTGTTTTTGTTTGCTTGTTTTCAATTGTGAGGACAAAAGTGATGGTTTCCAAAACAGATCCTACCAGTTTTCCCTGTTTTTTTTTTTATCTTATTGACCCATTTTTAAAATTCATTTTAATATGTTTGGGAAAATAGGATCTAAATATGCAACATGAGCATTTTTGTGTGTCATGCAAACCTTTCAAAGAAGCTTTATTTTGAAGTACAAAATAAATACATTCACAGCAAAATAAAATATATAAAGCTAAAGTCTTCCTCACTGCTGTCTACTTTCAGAAGTAATCACTGTGAATATTTTATTCCGTATATCAGCATATGGTCTATGTTTATACCGGATTATTTATCATGCCCTATAATAATTTTTACTCAGTTTGATCTTTTTTAAAAAATGCCTATTTGAAATGCCAAGGGTAGGGGAGAGCCACCAGTTGATCTTCAGTCTACTGGTTCCACACCGAAATGGCCACAGCAACCAATGCTGGGCCAGAAAGAAGCCAGGAGCCTGGAACTCCATGTGGGTCTCTCATGTGGGTGGCAAGGGCTTATGTACTTGGATTGTCTTTGCTGCTTTCCCAGGTGCATTAGCAAGGGGATTAGAAGCAGGGCAGCTGGGACTTAAACCAATACTTCAATATGGGGTGCTGGCATTACAAGTGATAACTTAATCCATTGTACGACAATGGTCCCCTACCAATTATTCCTTCTGATGTACTGCAGTTGAAACTACATCATACATGCAATTTATAAGCTGTCTTTTTAGATCGCATATTATAAATTGTTTTCCTTATAAATCCAACTTTAATAGTTGTTTTAATAGCTGCCTTCAGTATACATGTAATACACTTAATCAAGTCCCATGTGAAATATTCAATTTTTTCTAAATATTTGTTATTCATTTATTCATTCATTCCTTCAATAAATATTGACTGAGTGAGTGTTTATCATATGCCTGTCACTATGTATGTCATTGTGAATACAGCAGTTACACATCTATACATGCATATTTATTTCTGTGTATGTAACTTTCATGAAGCATAAATTCAAACTATTACAAATAATGGTGCATCTCATAACCTTGGTAATAAATCCGTATCTGCTGTTTCTCAGTATTTCTCCAATACAGATGTTTCTAAGATGAATCCCCAGGTTAGGAAATATGATAACTGCAAAGCTTAGAGCTAAATGGCCAAATAGCATTAGACAGTTTACATTATATTCTGAGATGGTAAAAGCTTTTCAGGCAGAAAATTGTCTTGCATATTAACCAACTATTTTTTTATTATTAGAATTTATTCATTTTCCCAAAAGTTAGATGACCTCATGAAGTAACTGTGAGGAGGATTAATATGTCTTTATATCAATATTGTAAAAATGATGTCTAACTCAAAAGGTTTCTGTAGAAACAAAATTACATATATTTAAAAAGATTTATTTCTCCTCGGATCCCAACCCTGAAGACTCCCAGATCTTCACCACCAAACTATTAATACGAGCAACAAGGAGTATACCCCAACTACCAAGGAGGCCACAGGGAATTGGAGTGCCCTCGGAGGCTGAGAACTCTGAGGTCACCCACCCCCAACTGGAGCTTCCGCAGGGGATGGAAGAAGTCCAAACACTACCGTGCAGAAACCAACATCATCGGAAAGACAACCAGAAGCCCTGAGCGGTCCGCAGACACAGAAGAACAATAAACGTCCTTCGGGACCAGGGAGGAGAGCTTTTTCTGGTCCGAGCCTGGCTCCACCTCTGGACCCCCGCCCTCCCTCGCAGTGACCATCGGGGTCGCTCCGAAAACCCCTCATAGCAAACAAACAATCATACAAACTAAAAAAAACTAAAATAAATAGACAAACAACAAAAAGTAGAGCTTGGAATCTGACAGGAAAGAGCTGGCGTGGATTGGCTCATGCCTCGCTGGGTGGGACGCAAAGATTAGTCACTTCTCACCATGGTGTTGAGGATTTTCCTGCACACCACCCCCCCAAAAAAATATTCTGTACCTTAATTGTCGACAAATGTCTTGTTAGAGTTGCAAGCCAGTCTAGATTATCCTAAAATCTGCCAAGATCAGCAAAATTATACTTCAACACAACAAATGGCTAAATACTAAAATGAAATAGACACGAGACAGCTGAATGGTACCTTATAGCCATTTTAAGGTATATAGCAGCCGGTCCTGTATATAAACTAAAATTGAAATGTCAATGAGCTAATCAGAGGTTGTGGTTAAGAACTTGCTTTTTTTTTTTTTTTTTTTTTTAACATGCTGGTTACTCAAAACCATGTCAATTCCATAATGGTGTAAATCGTTGTTGATGTTATGTCGGGATTCTTAATTGACTGTGAGGATATTATACCAGCTCTAACTTCAGACCAGAAATGGTCTCACCAAGAAACTGTTCAACTTATCTGGACAATAAGATGCTGGACTCTATACTTGGCATAAGTTTGCAAGGAAAGAATCTTGATTGAATTTGAACTGTATTATTGCAACAAGGTGGAGGAATCCACGAGGGGGAGGGTATGGGGAGGGTATGGGGGAAACCCAGAGCCTATGAAACTGTCACATAATGCAATGTAATTAATAAAAAGAAAGAAAGAAAGAAAGACTGTCTTTCAAATAAATAAAATGACTGTTAAAAAAGACAAAAAAAAGATTTATTTCTCTATGAAAAAAAAAAAACAAAGTTAAGGAAGAGAAGAAAGGAGAGAGAGAGAGAGAGAGAGAGAGAGAGAGAGAGAGAGAGAAAGAGAGAGAGAGAAATGATTGTCCATCTGCTGGCTCATTTCCCAAATGGCCACAACAGCTGCGGCTTGTCTAAGCCAAAGCCAGGAGCCAACTCCTCCCAGTTTCCCCCATGTTGCAGCGGCCCAAGCACTTTATCTCCTAATGCTTTTTCCAGACTCATTAGCAGGGAAGTGGATTGAAAGCAGGTCAACCAGTACTCAAGCTGGTGTCCATTTATTACGTCAAAATTGCAGCAAGTATCTTTACCTGCTACATCATAGTGTCAGACCCTAAATGACTTATATCTACAAAGCATTTTTCTAAGCTGTGAATATATAGTAGTGTCTCAATCAACATACTTTCCATTTTATACCAAAACAACTGTGACCTTCTTGTTTCCAGGTTACTTTCCTTCTAGAAGCCATCTTCCACAGCTTTTCTAGACTAATCATCCAAAAGACATCATTGCTCATGCTTGTTCTACTTTGCTACTCAATAATCGTTTCTGTCTCTGCATCTCCTATAAATTAAGGTCAAACTCATCCCACTATTTTTAAAGACTTATTTATTTATTTTGAAAGTCTGAATTACAGACTGTGTCAGAAGGAGAGAAAAACAATCTTGCATCTACTGGTTCATTCCCAAAATAACCACAATGACTGGGGCAGGCTGAAGCCAGGAGCATCATTCAGATCTGCCATGTGGGTGCAGGGGCCCAAACACTTGAACTTTCCTCTACTACTTTCCCAGATCATTATCAGGAAGTTGGATCCAAATTGGAGCATAAAGGACATGAACTGACACTCATAGGGGGTGCTGACATCACATCTGTTGGTGTCACCCGCTACACCACAGTGCTGGCATCCAGTCCAGCATTGTAAGGCTTTCCACTCCGTGATTCCAAATTACATTTTCAGCCTTCACTTTCAACCTGAACTCTATTCCACTTTATTTTTAGTTTACTAGTCAATTGTTTTCCCGTATCCACACACACACACTATTCTTCTCTGCTTGAAATGCCTTTCAATCCATCTCTACCTATCAAAATGCATGCCATCTGTTCCAAGCAAGGTTTATGGATTCCCCAAATGTACGTGCTTTGTGCTTCCCCAGAAGCCAGGCTGCAGCATTTTGTATGCATGCATTGTCTCTCATGGAACACCAAGTTGCTCAAGTAGGAACCTTATCCCCTTTATCTTCCAGGGCCAACTACCTAATAGGTACACATTGCTAACTTGTTAAATGAAGTCCTAACATTTACAGCTGCTGTATTGGAAACAAAACTAACTCGACCCCAGCATGGTAGCCTAGCGGTTAAAGTCCTTGTCTTGCAGGTGCCAGGATCCCATATGGGCACTGGCTCTAATCCTGACAGTTCTGCTTACCATCCAGCTCCCTGTTTGTGGCCTGGGAAAGCAGCCGAGGATGGCCCAAAGCCTTAGGACCCTGCGCCCACGAGGGAAACCTGGAAGAGGTTCCTGGCTCTTGGCTTCGGATCGGCACAGCTCTGGCTGTTGTGGCCACTTGGGGAGTAAATCTTCAGAGGGAAGATCTTTCTCTCTGTCTCTCCTCCTCTCTGTTTATCTAACTTTCCAATAAAAATAAATTTTTATTTAAAAAAAAAACTAACTCTTAGGCAGATTTTTGAAACTTCCATTATTAAATCACTTTGGCAAGGAGGAGCCAGGAGAATGCTCAGTACATTCTAGGAAGAAGACAAGCAGTTCACTGGGAACATTTTAAGACATGTATTTCTTGGGCCAAAAACTTTTAATAAAATTCTACCATGTATACACAAGATGTAAGTATAGTGTTTGGTGTTGGGAGCATATAGGTTTTCAGACTAAAATGGTTCTGCTCATTTAACTGGCAAGATAGAAGTGCAAAGAGAGTAAGAAAGTAGACAAGAAAGGGTTAAAATAATTTGCCAGAAGTTTCACAGAGATGCGATAGAGTTAGCAGTAGTAAAGAAAACATGAAACAAAACCTTGATTGAAATACCCAGATACAGAGAAAACCACAGTTTCCCTCTTCTTCCCACCCTGGAAACCTCGTCTGAATCACTCCTTCATCTTTTTTATTCATTCATGTATGCTACTCAATAAACATTTACTGAGTAACTATTATGTAGAGAACTATGCTTTGCCTGTAGGGGAGACAGGGAACTCATAGTCTGGGAGCCGTGGTAGTTACATAAATAATAACCATGCAAGGCAGGCAACATAAAGACTGTGTATTATGCAGGTCAAGAGAAGCAGGGGGTCGCTGGGCTAAAGCTAACTCACAGAGTGAAGCAAATCGTGAAGTTTCTTCCTGCTACCACACAGCTGACTACGACAGCTTCCATATCCATTAAGAGCAATTTGAGTGGCATTTGCGCACTCTCTGATCCCTCTGACCACCTGGTTTCCTGTCAGTTTTCCCCAGCGTGGTACAAAAAATAGTTGACAGTGGCATTTTAACATCTTGGTTCTTGCTGTTGTTATTGCTGTTTCCTTTCTCAAATGTGAACCCATAATATTCACTACCCGTGCTTTTCTTTCTTCTTTGAATATGATTACTACAATTTTAAATGAGAATCAAGAAAAATACAGTTCCACACACTGCATATGTGTTTCTGGCACTATCAGGGAAGCCTTTTTTTTTTATTATAAAAGCTAATTCACCAGTACACATCTGATTGTCTGCCTCATTGTTGCCAAATTACATTTTTAGACAAATAAGTTTTCTCTAAGAATGTGCTTTATTTCTAGGAGTTTCCCATCAGTAGTGTTTTTGGAAAGCTACACGATGGCTCACACTTTGAAACACTTTTGAAATATAATCGCTAGCAGAAGATTTGGGACAAAGCATACAAGCAAGTTAGATCAAGCTAGTTGGACTAGGAGGCTGAACACAGGGCACAGTGTAATGTGTTACAGGTGACAAAGTCAAGTCAAAGAGCAGAAGCCGAGGTCAGTGGACCCTCCTTGAAACCCCATTTACTCCACCCAAATTCTGGTCCCTCAGGTTGATGGTGCAGAACCACTGCTTCTGCAAAGCCCAGAACCAGCATCAGTTTGATGGTAGCCAACATGGCTACTGACTGCATCTCTACCATGATGTATAACTTATCATAATGTCATTGTAATAAAATGACCACGGGGGACTCCTTCTTCCATCTTGCAGCTGATGCCATGGCAATTTTGAGACTTTGAAATGGGATCATCAAGAAAATGGGGTAATCAAACTCCACCCCCAAGCATCACCCTCTATGAATATTCAATTCAATCCTAATCACACCCCCCCTCCCTATTTGACCCTCAACCGTGTTGGGCGCAGCACACTTGGCAGCATACCCTCACTCCCTCTTCCGTGCATGCTCTCACCTGTTAACAGTGGATACGATTCCTCTGCTGATCTTTGCCTATATCACATCCTCAAATTCTTCATTGACTCAGAAAGGCCAACCTGTGGCAGATGGGTACCAGTGTCCCATCGCAGTTATATTAATCTGTTCCTTTACAAATTTTGGAGACAAATATTTTCCCTCCCTTCCCTTTTCCCTCTGTAACACAGTGTAGAGGACTTTATGCTGGAATCAAACCGATGAAGATTAGAACCTGGCTCTTTGGCTTTACAGCCTATCTCAAACTGCAAATCAGAGAGAGCAATTGTTCCCACTACGCAAGATCACGTCGAAAATTTGATGACATTTTGAATACGAAAAGTATGAAAGCTTGTATGCCCAAGAAACGTGAGTTATTTCCATTCTAATTTTTTAGGAGCTTCAAAGAACAGAGCTGAGTAAGGGAGGGGGGGAAGGGGAGGTCAAGGGGGGAATCCCTATACCTGCAAAAACAGATAATGGAAAACAATAACAGTTAAACATGTTTTTAAATGAAAAGAAAAAACTGAACAGAGCACTCCAGAGACAGAAAATATCAAAATGTTAGATAGTTGTATGACTTCATCAAGCCATAAAAACTATTCAGCCCTCAGCTCTCTCATTTCATTTTCAAAATTACTGGGAAGATTCCAGCTCAACGTGAATGAAAATATAAAAGCGCTCAGTAAAACCATGATACACAATGGAAATATAAGGCCCTTTTGTTTGTATGCCAAGCAGTGCTTCTAGAAGCATGAGGAAGCTATCTGTTTTTTGCTACTCTGAAACTGCCTTCTCCCTACTGTGTTTATTTCTTAATAAAACGAGTCAAACCTGCTGCTGTTTCTAATTAAAATACTCTTATCATTGAATGAACATATCTGCTGCCCTTGGTATATGTGTGTATGGGTATGGTGATTCAAGCATATGTGGGTGGCTACAAAGTCAATACACTGTTTCAAACATTTCATTTCTTGGAATAGTTTGAATTTTAGGCTATTTTCCCCATAAGGCCCAGGGTAAATTAATTAGATGTTTTCTCCAGTGATGTGTGTGTTTGTGTGTGCGTGTTATGTGTGTATATGTATGTGTGCACGCATGCACGCCTGCGTGTTTCTTTTTCTTATAAAAACATTTTTGTTGTGAAAACAATAGAACTACATGTTGGAAACGAAAGAAAAGAATAAAATAGCCCAGTTCCCTAGCATATTCACTGTTAAACTTTGACATTTCGGATGCTTTTGTCAAGTGTTTTTGTTATTTGTGAAGATGGAAACAAAATCCCAAGGAAAGCATAGTGTACAGCTCATTAAAAAAGTAGATTTCCCACAAACTAGCAACCATTAAAATCTTTCTGAGCTCTGTTATTCTGCCCCTTGCTCTCAAGCCAAAATCTCTTTTATGTTCTGAGCATTTCTTACAAAAATGTGACTCAGAGTGGTCTTGGGAAACACCTGCATCAAAATCACCAAAGAGGATGTTGAAAAAAGACAGTGCCACCTGCCCCATTCTACTGACTTAGAATCTCAAACAGTAATGCCTTCAAAACCGCATTTTTCACACCACACCCACAAGATGTGATTCATACTAAGACCTAATAACACCACAAACTAATTCGATGGAAAGCCTTTTTGAAAACATATACTATAAAAATAAATAAGCCATTTGAAAAAGAATGTAATAAAAGCTGAATCTTTCATATCTTTCTTAATCATTTTACCTCTGCTCCCCTCCCCACATACTCCCACTATTACTCATTTTGTAAGTATCCTTGGAGAAGCACTTTGGCATGTGTAAGTATCTATATATATCCACAGAGACATTTCTTCAGGTATGGTATTGTTCCTTAGCCCTTGCATACTGTAGCTGTGAAGCATATACAGGAAGAATTTCCTTAAATTTTCTCAAAAGATCCAACCTAAGATATTTTTTTAATGAATGCTTTCTGCATGCTGATTTATACTCAGGCCCACCGAAGCAGGTCTGAGTCTTGATGATCTAAATTTTAGTAATTCCCTAGGCAATTGGCTACACAATCCAATTAGTCAATCAAAGGCACATTTAAATATAGTGTCTGTCATAGAGTAGCTGCCCAGAAAGATTTGCTTCCTTGATAAAAAAAAAATCTGTTACGATGCACTTTTCTAATTTAAGATGTAAAATTCAGTGATTTTTTTTGTATATTTACAAAATATAACATGTTTCATATATTGTGTATGTACATTTACTACTCTGTAGTTTGAGAACATTTTCTTCACCCCCCAAAGGTAGCCCACACTATTAGCAATCACTCCTCGTCCCTACCAGCTCCTTGCTCCTGACAGTCACGAATCGCCTTTCTGTCTCTTTGTATTTGGCCATTCTGGACATTTCACATAAAGGAAGCCATAAGATATGTGGCATTCTCCTTCTGGCTGTTTACTTATTATGTTTTCAAGGTTCATTCCCATTGTACTAGGTACAAATGTTTCATATCCACTTGTCCAGATATCATGTGTTGAAAGGCTACTTTTACTTCCCCTGAAATGTTCAGGCATTCTTGTTGAAAATCACTTGACTACAATGTACAGGCTCATGTTCGGATACTCAATTCTGTTCCATCATTCTGTAAGTCTACTCATATGGCAGTGTCACGTTGTCTTTGTTCACTAGTTTTAGAGTAAGCTTTGCCACCAGTAAGTATAAGTCCTCAAATTTAGTTTAGACTTTTCAAGATTGTTTTGGCTATTCTGGCTTTCATGCATTTTCATTTGAATTTTAGATCATCTTTTCGATTTTCTGGGGGAAAATAGTTCGCTGGGCATTTCATAGGCATTGTGTTGAATTTGTAGACCAGGTTGGGGAATTGTTACCATTCTAAGAATATTAAGTCCTCCAATGCGCTAACATGGATTTTTAAATCCATTTTCATCATACTTCTCTCTTTATTTCAGCACCATTTGTACTGTGGGGTTTATCTATTGAGCACTCATTTAGTTAAGCTTATTTCGAAACATGTAATCTTGTGTGACACTACATATATGGAACAGTTTGCTTAAGTTCATTTTTTTGATTATTCATTACTAATATCTGGAAGTGAATTTAACTTTTTATCTGGATTTTGTATTCAGGAACTTCAGTGAAATGGCTCATTAGCTCTAAGGGTTTTCAGCTGCTATTTAATTAGAGTTTCTAAATACAAGATCAATAGAGGCATTTTTAAGTTTTCATATCCAAACATAGATTAGTTTCACTTGGATTTCTTTCATAATTCCCACAAATAAATCCCCTAGTATAATGTTGAGTAAAGGTGGCAAGAATGCACATCCATGTCGTGTTCATGATCTTTTTTGGAAATCATGCAGGTAACTATTAGCTTTGGGTTTCTGATAAACACTATCAAGTTCAAGAAATTCCCTTTTATTTCTAATGTATTGGACTTTTTAAAAATTTTTAACCACTAAACAATGCTGAATTTTGTCACAAACTTTATTTTATTCTTATTTGAAAGACAGAGATACAGGGAGAAGGAGAGAAGAGAGAGAGAGAGAGAGAGATATCTTAATCCATAAGCTCACTCCCCAAAATAGCTGTAATGGGCAGGGATGTTCCAGTCCAAAACTCAGAACCAGAAACGTCTTCCAGATCTCCCACATGGGTACAGGGGCCCAAGGACTTGGAGCATCTTCAGTGGCATAACCAGATGTATTTGTAGGACACTGGATTGCAAGTGGGAAAGCAGATGCTCATGTAGGATGCTGGCATCACAGGCAGCGGCTCAACTTGCTGCAACAGCAATGCCAGACTATAAGTAGTTTTTAAGATTACTCATTCAATATCTATAGTTCCTAAAATTTTATTTGAATTTTTAATTTCTTTCTGAGCAAGTTTCCATAGTTTGTTTCAAAGAATTTCTCCATTTAATCTTTTAATAATAAATTTATTTTCCTTTTGATGATGTTTACATAGTTAAAAAGGATGCATACCCATGTGGACCACCGACTAGGGTGGGGAGGGTCGATAAATGGGGGAAAGTGAATGAGAAAACTGCTTCCAATCTCCTTTTTTCTTGCTGTATCTGGGGAAAGTGGAGAGAGGAGGGGACAGGACCATTCCCAGCGGCAGCCCAACCGCATCAGTATCCGGGGAAAGAGTGGCCACATAATATCAGCCTCGGGTCTCCAATGTGGAGCATGTCTTGAGGGTATGGCTTAAGTGGTTTTAATAGTTCTGAGATGCTGTTGATTTCATTGTTCCAAGATAGTGGAGTCCTTCCAAGGTCCATTGGCTAAGATAGTCCACCTTGGGGTCTCTGCTTGCCAAGATACTCATTGTCAAGGCTTGGGCAGGGGAGTTGTCCAATTTGTTCTGCCCTTCATTGTAGTAGAAGTCTTCTGCAGGCCTCAATGAACTGCTTGTCATGTCCTGCATGTGCATTTGGGCATGTCGTCCACTGCACAGGCCTCAACAACTGTAGAGACCCAGTTCTGACACATGCACTCCACAGTCAGACCAGAGGTCCTGTGATTCTCCACATAGTTACAGTTCTGAGTCCAGTGATCCAGTTGGGGGACCCCAAACACTTCACTAGAGATGACCCCAGATCTGACTGCTTAACGTGCCAACCAGTGCAAAGTTCGACTTAGTCCATCACCCACATCATCCTATATACACACTGGTGGTTGCAATAGCCGGGTCAGTTCTGTCTCCAGCCCCATCTCATACACAAATCAATGCATGCTGTGATCCAGCTCATTCTTGCCAACCACACACTCAGTTTTCACGCATACTAACAGGAACTGCAGCGTAGTCCGAATTACTCAACCCCAATAACCCCCCACCAAGTCTGCCCCAACCCTGGCCTCCTTTGCATGCTGCTGGTATGTGCAGCAGACCGATCCAGTCCATTCCGCATCCCATTCAGTTCTTGAACACATCAATGGGTGCTGCAGCCTAGCTCAGCCTGACTGACCTCCACTATCCAGCCCACACTCACGCTGGCAGATGCCAACGCATGTCCAGCCGGGTCTATACCAGCCCCGGATCTTGCACTTTCCAGGTGGTTCTGTGCTCTAGCCTGACAATTTAATCTTACTTATCTAATTTTTCAGCACACTGAGAGTTCAGTGTTCCCCTTTAATCCTTTCATTTTAGGAAGCTTAATGATAATAGCCATTCTTTTATTCCTGATACTAATAATTTACATTGTCTCTATTTTTATTGGTTATTCTACCTGAAGGTTCATCAGTTTCTTTAAAAAAAAAAACTCATACCAGAACTAACTTTACTCATTGATTACTTTTATATTTCCTTAAGTTCTCATTTCAAAAACAAATTTCACTTTTTTTCTGCTCTCACATTTATTATTTCCTTTTGTGTGGTTGCTTTGAGGGTGAGTAGTTTGCTCCTCCTTTTTCAGTGACTTAACATGAGGATTAGAGGACCCGGCATGGCAGCCTAGTGACTAAAGTCCTCACCTTGCAAGCTCCAGGATCTGTGGGCACCGGTTCTAATCCCGGCAGCCCTGCTTCCCATCCAGCTCCCTGTTTGTGGCCTGGGGAAGCAGTCGAGGATGGCCCAAAGCCTTGGGATCCTGCACCTGCGAGGGAGACCCGGAGAGAGGTTCCTGGCTCCTGGCTTCAGATCAGATCAGCCCCTGCCTTTGGGGAGTAATTCATTGGACTGAAGAACTTCCTCTCTGTCTCTCCTCCTCTCTGTATATCTGCCTTTCAAATAAAACTAAGTTTTAAAAAAAGATGAGGATTAGTGTGCTGATTTGAGATATTTTTAAATTAATTAATTAACTTGAGAGTGAGAGAGAATGATCTTGCATCTGCTGGTTGACAATCCAAACATTTGAAGCAGTTTAGACTGGGCCAAGATGACGCCAAGAGCCAGGACCTCAATCTGGGTCTTTGACAAAGGTAGCAGAGGCTCAAGTACTTAGTCAGTCTTCCACTGCCTTCCCAGGCATCTCAGTAGAAAGCTGCAATAGACGTGTAACCAGAACATTAGTTACATTCTGATATGGAATGCTGGCATAGTAAGTGGTGGTTTTGCCCATTGTGCCACAATGCTGAACCCTTTCTTCTTTCTCATGTGGGTTTTTTTTTCTCTTCTATTATTTTTAGTTGTACAGTTCTTAAGGCACAAGGATACCCTCTCCATCCCCCTTAGCACCCACAGTTGACAAATCCAACATGCTTCTGTTTAAAGTGTATCATGACATTGTAGGTATAGGCAATGGTAGATAGTCTAGTATCACTGACCTTAATGGTTTCTAGTTGGGAGCATACTGTTATCGGTTTCTGATTTTGCACAGCTTTCATTACATCCCATCAATTGTAGTAATGTGCTTTCACTTTAATTAGTCTTCAGGTCATCTTCTAATATCCATTGTAATTTAGTATTTGACCCATTGATTATTTAGGATATACATTATTTCCCATGTATTTTTAACTCTTCAAATTTCCTTTTATTATTGATCCTTAATTTAATCATTTTACAGTCCAAAAATTAACATTGCATGATTTGAATCATTTTTAATATATTGCCTTATTATTACTTTTTATTGTCATAAGAACACTCAACATGCTATCTACTCTCTTAATAAATTTTGAAGTACAGTATACAATACTGCTAGTTTATTGTTATAGAGTGAATCTCTAGAATTTTTTTCATCCTGCAGAACTTAAATGTATATGCTTTGAGTAACAATTCCCCATTTCTCTCCCCACAACTTCTGACAACAACCATTGTACTCTTTTTTTATGAGTTTGACAATTTCTGATATCTCATTATAAGTGTAATCATGTAGTACTTGCATTTCTGTGTCTGGCCTTTTCATTCAGCATACTGTACTTCAGGTTCATCATGTTACTGTAAATGTCAGGATTGCCTTTATTTTAAGAAGTAACATTGTATCTTATGCATGTATCATATTTTCTTTATCCATGTGTCAGTTGGTAAGCATTTGAATTGGGTCAACATCTTGGCTATTGTGATAATGTACCAATGGATGTCAGAGGACAAATATTTGATACCCTGATATGAATTATTTTAAATAAATACCAAGAAATAAAATTGATTGATCAAATGTAGTTCTATTAGTATTTATTTAGAAAACATAAAGCCACCCAGAGACAAATTTTTCATCAGCTAGATAACTGTCCAAATGCTAGAATGACCCAGTCACTGAAGCCAGGAACCAGGAATTTAGTCCAAGTCTCATGTGGGTCGCATGGATCCAAATCCTTGGTCTGCCACCTGTTGTCTTTCAGGGTGCACATAAGCAGGAACCTGAAATCAGGAACCAGCGCCAGGGTATCCTAACTGGAATCTAAATGGCTAGGCCAAACGCCCTTGCTGATTTTTTTTTAATAACCATATTGAATACTGTTTTCTATGGTAGGTGTCCCAGTGTACATACTCCTGAACACCACATGAGAGTTTCAATTCATACATATCCTTTCCACCTTCAACAATATGTATATATCTGATAGCCAACCTAATAGGTGTGCTGTGATCTGATTAACGTCGTAAGTGGCATTTCTCTAATTATTAGTAATTTTGAGTACATTTTAATAATCCGACAAGCTGTCTGTGTGTCTTCCGTGGACATCATTAACATTCGTTTTAGAGGCTAATAATGCTGTTGGTGGTTAGACTGTTCAATTTTTGTTTCTTTTTCATTAATATAAAGAGAACAGATTTCAAGAATGCCTTAGGCACAGCTCCAAGAAAACAACCACACTCCCCTTGCTTCTATAGATGTCTCTTAGGTCTAGTTGGTTAGTGTTGTTCAGATCTCCTCCAACATTTGCTTTTTAAATAGAACTTCTCATTAAAATGTTTACTTATCCTCCTTCAGTTATTTGCATTTCCTCCTATTATTCCTGGCAGCAATCAACATTGCTATGGATTACCCCCTTTTTATCTGTGTATGTGTTTTAAAATTGGATAAGTCAGCTTCAACTTTACCTTCAGCTTTATTTATTGATAAAGCAGAAGGTTTTACCCTTAATTGACAACAAAGAAGATGTGCTTAATTACTTTTGATTTAGCAGCAGGATAGGATCTCACTCTAGGATAGAAACCTTCTTATTGTAAATTAGAATCTGTCATACATGACTAAAGTCCACCATTTGGGAATGTAAATTAATACAGCCACTGTAGAAAAATAGCATGGAGGAGCCTCAGGAAACTAGAGGCAAGCCAGCATTTTGTGTGTCAGCTAAGACAGCCCTGGGAATTCCTGCACCTTGGTCTGAGACCCAGCTCTGTTCTCGACCTCAGCTTCTAAGTGTTGTGCACACTGGGAGAAAGCACATGATGGCTCAATTGTTTCAGATGCCATTGCCCATGTTGGCAGCCTGGGCTGAGGTAGGAGTTCCTCCACTGACAATTCACTCTGCAGCATTTGAGGAGTGAGCCAGAAGATAGGAGGCCCTTGATTCTCTGCATCTGTATCCCTGTTTCTCTAAACAAACAAACAAATAAATAAAATGTATGAAAGAAATAGAAGGGGTAAACATTCAATCTAGTGAATGAGATACTGGTTAAAATACCCACATCCGCCATGTATCTCATATTAAAATGCCTGGGTTCAAGTCTTGGCTCAATTCCAGACTCCAGTTTCTTGTTAACATGGACCTTGGGAGGTTGCAGTGAAGGCTCAGGTGGTTCAGTTTTTGCCACCCATCTGTGTGACCTGGATTTTATTCCTAGATACCAGTTTCAGCCTAGCCCAATCCCACACATTGAGGATTTTTGGGAAATGAACTAATTAATGGGTGACCTCTTCCTCACCACTTCTACAAAAAAGATAAAAATAAAACTAGCAGCTGATCCAGCAACCCCACCACTTAGTACATATACAAAGGCATTTCAATTGGAATGACAAAGAGCGTCTGTTCCTGCATGTTCACTACAGCATTATTCACAACAGCCAAAAGCAAATTAACCTGGAGGCCATCAGTGCCATTTGCCTTGAGTCTGCAGCAGCAGCAGCGCATTAAAATCATGGAGAGATGGAGGAGGTATTGAAATATAGCAGATGGCACCTGATTTCCTATAGGATGGAATGCAGTCTGTTCTAGAGCTTCTGGACTCCCCATCTCCTTTGTTCAAAGGACTACTCTTGGTCAAGGCCTCTGTGTGATCCCAAAGTGATCCCATCTTTGGAGCACTTGAAGGGTCCATTGCCAGAGCCCTTCACCAATGGGGAACCACAGAAGCAGAACAGCTCTGAAGCACTGGCCCCAGGGACCTCTGAGAGCCCCCGGCCAGCCCTGGCGAGGTCCGCCTCCAGTGACACCAGTGAGGAGCTGGCTTCCCAAGACAGCCCCAAAAGAGAGGACTCCACGGCACCCTCGTCTGCCTCCTCCTCCTCCTCCGACCCCATCCTGGACTTTGACATCTTGCTGGCCATGGCCAAAGAGAGGGCTCACCAGAAGCGCAGCAGCAAACGGGCCCCCCAGATGGACTGGAGCAAGAAAAATGAACTCTTCAGCAATCTCTGAACGCCCTGGCCACTCCTGCCTCCCTTCCTCCTATCCTCCCCCCCCCCCACCACACACACACCCCTGCCAGTTCCCCTTGAATCCACACACCAATCAGCACCAGCATCCTCCTCCTTGGCCATCTGATTTTTCTTACTGAACTGTTCACTTCCCTGTCTTAGGGAAGGTGAATGCTCTGTCCCACCCAATCACACATCCCCCCAGTGCCTCTCTCCCAGGCTGGCCACGGCTACCCTGCCTTGGGACATCACTGGGACCTGCTCTTGAGCCAGAATGGTGTGGGACCAGGCAGGTGATCATCTTCCTTCACGCCCTTGCACGGTGACCAAGGAACTCTGAGGCAGCCACAGCTTGCTGGGTGGGATGACCGCCATCCTGGCAGCTGTGGCCTGCACATTTTGGTTTTTTTTTTTATTTTTTTAAAGATTTATTCATTTTATTACAGCCAGATATACAGAGAGGAGGAGAGAATCAAGGAGGAAGATCTTCCATCCGATGATTCACTCCCCAAGTGAGCCGCAACCTGGAACCTCTTCCGGGTCTCCCACACGGGTGCAGGGTCCCAATGCATTGGGCAGTCCTCAACTGCTTTCCCAGGCCACAAGCAGGGAGCTGGATGGGAAGTGGAGCTGCTGGGATTAGAACCGGGGCCAATATGGGATCCCGGGGCGTTAGAGGCGAGGACTTTAGCCGCTAGGCCATGCCGCCGGGCCCTGCACATTTTATTTTTATTTGTTTGATTTTTTTTTTTTTAAGGAGTGCATGTCACAGTTTAGAGGGATGCGCCTTTCCTTGATTAATGGTGATTTTCCTGGTTGTTGTATCCAGGGCATAGCAGCAGTCTCAGCCTTAAAACTTTCATCCTTGTTCTTCTTCCCCCTGAAGGTCTCATGCATGGGGAGGGCTTGGCTAGCCCTGCCCAGCCCTGAGCCAGGGTCCTATTGTAAGGAAACTCCTTCAGAAATTAACTCGTTCCTACAAAAAAAAAAAAAAAAAAAAAAAAAAAAAAAAAAACAAAAAACAACCAACCAAACAAAAAAAAACCTCTCAGTTCAAATTGCTGCATTATCCTTGTGTACAAAATTAGGTGGTAGCCGCAGCGGGGGCCTGGGTCCTCTGCACGGACACACGGGTGTGCATCTTCACCAGGTGGTCCGTGAATTCCTGGAATGGAGACTTGGTGAACACAGTCTCCTTCCAGAGGTCGGGAGTCAGGTAGCTGTAGGTCTTGGAGATGGCATCAAAGGTGGCCTTGGCGAAGTTGCCTAGGGTGGCAGTGCACCCGCGGGTCGAGGTGTAGCAGTCATCAATACCAGCCATCATGAGCAGCTTCTTGGACACCGGTGCCTACATGATGCCGGTGCCAGGGGGCTCGGGAATGAGATGCAGCGGTACGGAGCCGCAGTGCCCCGTCACCTTGCAGAGCACCGTGTGGGGCTTGCCGATCGTGTTGCCCCAGTAGCCTCGGCGCACTGGCACGATGGACAGCTTAGCCAGGATGATGGCGCCCAGGATGGCCGTGGCCACCTGCTTGTTGCATTTGACACCCAGGCCCACGTGGCCGTTGTAGTGCCCGATGGCGACGAGGCCTTGAAGCGGGGGGCGCTGGCCAGCTGCTGCTGCACCGGCTTGATCTTCACCATCTCATCCTTGAGGGACGCGCCCAAGAAGAAGTCGATGATCTCAGACTCCTTGATGGGCAGGTAGAACAGGTAGATATCCTCCAGGGACTTGATTTTCATGTCCTTAACCAGGCGGCCCAGTTTGGTAACGGGGATTCACTTCTTGTCCTCGGCCTTGCCGCGCTCCGGAATTGAATTCAAGTTTGGGCTCTGTACATTCTACTTTTCTTTCCATGTACCAGAATCCTGATATAGAGAGAAGCTAGAACGTATTTTAACCACAAAACCTCAGCCTAAAATTCAAAATCTATAATTTTGTTAGCTCACTGCTTTTGGAAGAAAAACAAAACAAAAAGGCAATCTTTTTAGCGCCTTCTATGGAATCACAGAGAATTGCCCCGCCAAATGAAACTGGGGCCCACAACCGTGACATTCAGGCTGTTTCCTAACCACTCTCATGAAACACACACACACACACACACACACACACACACACACAAACACACAGTTCCTTTATTTCTTGAGAAAATTGCTAATGTTTTGTTTGGAAAATACTTCCCTGTCTTTCATATCCTAGAATACACGGACATGAAGATTATATGGTTGGATGAAACAGCATCAATATCAGAGAAAGTTGAGCTCAAATATGAACTCAAGGACAGGGTTTGGCCTAGTGACTGAGAAGCCAGTTAGGACTCCCACATCCCACATCAGAGTGCCTGGGTTTGGTAGTCAATTCAGTTCCTGACTTTAGCTTCTTGCTAATGCAGAAAGGAATTAGTAGTGATGGCTCCATAGACTGAGTTTCTGCCACCTTTGTAGGACACCTGGATTGCTGTTCCCAGCCTCCCAGTTTTGGTCCCAGCCCAATCCTAGCTGTTGTGGGTGTTTAGAGATTGAACCAGAGGATGGAAATGTTGTCGCTCTCTCTCTCTCTCTCTCTCTCTCTCTCTCTCTCTCTCTATATATATATATATATATATATATATATATATGAAAAAAACAAGCATTTGCTTAATCTCTCATTATGGTCTCAGGTGCAGACCATTATGCTCAGTGAACTAAGTCAAACCCCAAAGGACAAATACGTTTTCTCTGATAGAGGGCAACATTCATGCAAAATAGAAAATGGATATATATGTGAAAAGATATATATATTTCTACATATATATACATATATATTCACATAAATGAACTGTGTAATGGGGAATAGCATACTGGGAAGTAAAGATATGTTGTAGTATGCATCACTTTTCCTGAATAAAATGAAGATTCCCACTCAACAATATGATCATAGATTTTTTACCTTTTTCTATGTTTACAATGCTATGATACACCTAAATGGCAGAATGTTGAACTTGTAAATGTTGCTAAATTACTACACTACTGTAATAATATGGGGTGAAATGGAGAAATGGGAGGGAGGGGGAATCCATATACCTACAAAACTGTATTATGAAAAGTAATTTAAAAAAAAAGAAAAAAGTAAACGCATGTAATTTACAAGGCTACAATATAGTTTAAATAAGGTGATGAGCACAAACCACTTTGATACATACCTGGTACAAATAATCATTATTTACCCATTCCAAATAATAAGTGTAGTATATTTGTTTGGAGGGTTGAAGATTTCTTTTCATCTGAGCCTCATATTTATAATTTTCTTAGTGACTAGTGTTTATGTTTAGTTTTAAATATTCAAGAAGCAGAATGAGAGAGAGAGAGAGAAAGAGAGCACTCTTATTTGCTGGTTCCCTCTCCAAATACCCACAGCAGCTGGAGCTGGATCCTGACAGCCAGGAGCTAGAGTCAATCCAGGTCTGCTATACAGGTAACAGGAACCAATTGGTTTGAGCCATCACTGTTGTCTCCCAGGAACTGCATTAGCAGAGAGTTGGAGTCAGGAGTCAGAGCCAGCTATTGAAGCCAGGTCTTCTGTTGTGGGATGTGGGATCTTAACTAGTATCTTAGCTTAGGCCAAAAGTGCACTCTAAAATATTTGGTTAATCTTTTGTCTTCTATCATCTTCTGTGTTCTATTACATGTATGTGTTTATGTATAGATCTACATATATATGTCTATATTTATACATATGTCCATATGTATGTTTAATGATATATATATCTAAGATATGTATTTGATATATGCATATATACACATAATATATATGTATATATACAAACATTTGAACACAAAATAAATTTTCTGGAGTGCTTTTAGTACTGTGACATTTGTATTGCAAGCCCATATACAAAGAACTAAGTTAGTTTATGTGATATATCTTTCCACATGGAATCTGGGG
Organism: Ochotona princeps; assembly: GCF_030435755.1. Taxonomy (NCBI): domain Eukaryota; kingdom Metazoa; phylum Chordata; class Mammalia; order Lagomorpha; family Ochotonidae; genus Ochotona; species Ochotona princeps. Next base: position 50,913,454 of record NC_080865.1, read on the forward strand.
GAAAATAGAAATCAGTGATACATGTATGTTTTCTGGATATTCACTGAAGAATACCCAGGAATAAACTTTTGTAAACTGAACCAACAGAATAACACAGTGTTGTCAGGGTAATGGCTGTAGGCAAGGTATGTGCTGTTTTCATGTGTATAGCTCGTCATGAAATTAAAAGAATGCATTTATCTGCCAGATACTCTTACCTCATTAAGACTCTAAGAGCTCAAATTTGGCAAGCTTCCTATTGAAAGGATTGGCAGGAGGAAAAGGCCTGAAGAATAATTTAGTATGCTTACTGAATACTAAAGTTTGTTGAAGGCATATGGTCCTAACGGTCAGCTAAGCATTTTTGCTGCATTTAATGATACCTGGAAGCCTTAGATAATGATTTTCAGACAGCCTACTCGTAAGCAGTGGCTGCCTAAGTGGTGCATTAGGATGACAAAGAGAGAAGGACACAGTTGTTGCCTAATGGAAAAAAATGATTCTTCCATTGACCGGACTAGGTGCTTGAAATGCCAACGTTATTAAGGTTGACGGCATAGAAGTGAATGCTGGAGAGAAACAAATTGCAGTGATGTATTTGTCAGGTTGATCAGTTGTTTAATGAGACTAGAAATGGAACTAATTGGAGGAATAGAAGAAGATTTGTCTATACCTGACTCAGGTAGCTTGAACAGACACTGTAGGAAGGTAGCTCTAGTTGCCAAGGGCACTGAGTTTGGGGGGCAGGGAGATGTGGGGCTCTCCAGGTAGGAGGCATAATCGGGACAGCATTTTAATTCTTTCAAGAGTTGGCCTTCTTGGTCCTGTCCAAAACTTGTCACTCTTTAAAAAAATCTCACTGCTCATTTGCCTGGTAGAAGTAGCATTACTAGACATCACAAAAATTAAAACAATCTCCACCTACCTTGTAAAGATCCTTTGAAGCAGTCACATATCATATAAAGATACTTCAAAATGTTTTGGGGAAAATGGCATTAAATAATAAGCTTAGGGGATCAGAGTTGTGGTGCAGTGGGTTAAACTGCTGCTTGTGAAGCTGGCATCTTAGGTGAGCACGGATTCAAGTCCTGGTTGCTCCACTTCGAAAACAGCTCCCTGATAACGTGCCTGGGAAAGCACTGCTAGACAGCCCAAGCGTTTGAGCCTCTGCAACCATGTGGCAGACCGAGATGGAGTTCACAGCTAAATTGGTAGCTGGGAAATTACTCCAGGTCTCTCACATGTGTGGGAAGGATCTATTTAATCTGACAGCCCAGGTTATGCATGAGCAGGAAGAAGGAATCAAGAGCAGAGCTGGGGCTCAAATCCAGGCACTCTAATATGGGACCCAGGAATCCTAACCAGTGTCAACCACTAAAAGAAATGCTTGCACACAGATCTTTAGTATGCATTCTCAATAACCCTCTGACCCACAAATTTCACTTCTAAGAACTTAATTATTTGTCAGCAGCCCTTTAGATTTGCATAGGTAATCTTTCTAGTATTATTTGTGACATGAAAAATTAGATATTCCTCAAAGGCTGTCAGTAGCAGACAATTAAAATACATTATTGTAAATGCAGGAGATGGACTGCCATTGATGAGAATTAGGTAAAAATTATCAAAGAAATGTTAAGTAGATAAAAATCTTGTTGTACCTGAAAACAAAGATATAAAGTATGTGTAGAAGATTTCTATATTTGCAAAAGATAAGTGTGCATGAACTTACTATTTGCGTATGAAAATATGAATATTTGAACAGATAAACTTGACCTAGATGACTTCTGAGAAGTAGAAATGTGGAAAAACAGCAGGAAGGGATTGTCTTTACTCAAATATTTCAACACTGAGTTTGTTTCAACAAGCATGCATTCTTTTGTAAAATGAAATTCTGAACATTAAAATCGCGTATTTTAAAGATTTGATTATTTGAAAAACAAAGAGAGAGAGAGAGAGAGGAAATAGTGGTACTGCTAAGCATACTTTCATTGTGTGTGTGTGTGTGTGTGTGTGTGTGTGTGTGTGGTGTTTATTTGTAATATTGCTTACATAGTTGCTTGCATAGTTGAGAGCGATGCATGCCCATGTGGGCCTCTAATTAGGGTGGGGAGGGTCAGCTATGCAGGAAGGTGGGTGAGACACACATTTCAGTCTTTTCCTTTTTTTTCCCTCCTGTTTCCACGGGGGAGCTAGGGCAGAGGGCCACTCCCTGCTGCCAAACTGCATCAGCAATTGGGAATGGGGGATGATCTTTTGATGATGCCAAAAGACCCTGATGTGAGGAGAAATGTTCAGAGAGTGTTACTTGCGTAGTTTTGATAGTTTGAAGACATTGATGGTTTCATTGCACCGAGACTGAAAAAAATCTCTGCGGTCTAATGGTTGACAAAGTCCACCTTAGTACATCCTCAGACTATGAAACATGCAGCAAAACTTGGTCAGCAGAATTGTCCAATCTGTTTTGCTTTCCATCCTCTGACAAGGCAGTTGATGTTCCCTGCTGGACTAGTTGAGCTGGCTGTCATGTCCCCTGTGTGCATCTGGACATGTTGTCTACTATCCAGCATTAGCAACTGAGGACACACGGTCCTGATACATGCACTCCAAGGTTAGATTACACATCCTGTAATTTCCCTTTAGCCAGGGTCTGAGTACAGTGGTCCAATCAGGGAGACCCCAAGAAACCTCATCTGGGGTGAACTCAGACTTGACTCGTGTGTGCCAGCCAGTATGCATGCTTTTATGGTCTGTCACCTGCACCTGCCAACGCACATCCTGGTGGATGCTGCTTCATCACTTCTTCCTCATCCCAGTATCTTACATGAACTCATGGGTGCTGCATCCCAGCCCAACCAGCCCACCACAGACCCAATCCCCTGATCAGCCCACACCCAGAGCCAGTTCATACATGTGTCAGTGGATGCTACAGTCAAAACTTGTCTAGCCTGCTCCAAACCCTGGCTCTTGCACTCACTAGCAGGGGAGTCCCCAGAGTTCCCCTACAAGGTCAGCTACCAGCCCCAGATCTTGCATGTGCTGTGGGGTGCTGCTGCTGTCCAGACTGCAGCCTAATGCAGGCTGGTGCAGCCCACACCCTATCCTGGCTCTCATACATGCATGCCCATGGGTACTAGGGCCTGGCCCAGCCTGGTCTGTCCCCATATCTGGCCCACACAATTGCTGAAGAGTGCTGCAGCCCTGCCTTGCCTGATCTGCCCCCAGACCTGGCTATTGTGCTCCCTAATGGGAACTACAACCAAGTAGGGAAGTTTCCCTACTAAGTCTGCTCCCAGACTCATATATGCCAGAGGGGACAGCGGCCCTGCTTGGCGGGTCTGCCCTCCATCCTGGCCCTTGCATGTGCCAGCAAATGCTGCAGCCTGGCCTCACCTTGTCTCTTTCCAGCCTCAACACATTTTAGTGTAAGATGGGTTCTTTTCAGGTGAGTTCTATTATCTAGCCTGGCTCAGCCAGTCCCACTTCCTGCTCTCTGCACAAACCCGTGGGTGCTGCAGTCCCACAGAAGCAATTCCACAGGTCCCCTACAGAAATTGTCCTCAGATTTGGTTCTCTCATGTTCTGGTGTGTTCTATGACCCACTCACCGTTCTGATACTCACCAGTGGATACTGCGGCCTAGCCCAGCCAGTCATGCTCCCAAGCCCCAGATTTTGTGAATGCCAGCAGGCGGCAGGAGATGTTACATAGTCCAAGTCTCCCAAGTGGGCAGGTGCCTTGACCAAACCTCTGGTTTCCTCCCTCTAAACCATTCGTTCTCAGCTCCCTTGCCTACATTCAAATGCAGTGGCCCAGTTCATGGAAGACCTCAAAAAACATTTCTTCCTTGTCAAACATGCCCTCAGCTGTTCACACTTCACTATTCCCAAATGCCTTCCCTGGTCAATGTGCAGCTTCCCTCCCCAGCTGGCATCTGGGCTACTGGCTGCTTTTCTCCCAGCAGTGTAACACTTGCCTGGGTATAAGGCAACCCCGGCAGTTGCCTATAGTTGTGTGTGTGTGTGTGGGGGGGGAGATTGATACTTTCTGATGAGCTATTCTTGTTACTTGAATTTTCCTCCATATGCAAGCCATCATGTTTTGATTGTTTTCAATGAATTTTTAATTCTGTTTACTTTACAGACATTTAGCTCTGATTTGTCTTGATGTAACTATCTTTTGTTCTGTTTAGACTCCATCCAGCTTCTTGAACCTTAGGTATATATCTTGTCAGATCTAGGCAGTTTTCAACCAATATTTGAGTACTTTTTCCACTCCACCATTTCTCTTTTCCTTCACAGAGTACAACACAAATGTGATGTGCTTTGCTATAATCTCCACAGATCCCTCGGGCTCTGTTCACCTTTTTCCAGTATATTTTGTCTTTGCTGTCGAGATTTGGTGATTCCTGTTTTTCCATTTTCTTATTTTCTGAAATATTTTCCTTTGTTCCCTACATTCTGCTGTTGAACCCATGCACCGAGGGTTTAGTTTTTTTTTTCCAATGTGGTAACTACCACTTAGTTCCTCGTGTCCTTTATCTCTTTGCTGAGACATTTTTCCCTTCTGTTTCAAGTACGTTCATAGTTTCTTTGTTGATATATTTTTCATCATGACTGCTTTCAAATTTTTGTCAGGTAATTCTAACATCTCTGTTTATCTTGGTGTTAGCATTTATTGTCTTTCTTTCCTGTGGCTAGTGACCTTTCTGGATCATGATATGATTTCTTTTAATTGAAACTGAGAGCATTCTGAAACTGAATCTTATTTAAACCTTTCGTTTCAGTGGACTCTTGACATCATTACAGCATGGGAAGAAAAGGTGACACGTTGTTAATACCCTGTGGAATCACAAATTCAACTTCCCACTCAGACTCTGTTGATACCCACCATAGTGTAATCTTTCTTACTAAGGTAGGGGTAAGGGTTGTAGCTTCCCTAATAGGCTTCCATGCATATTTCTTTTGCTGGTTACTGGAGTACCCCACTTCTGCTCCCCATGCGGCTTTCATTGATGTCAAAAAGGAGGTTCGGTCACCTCATTATTGCTAGGTGATGGTAAAACTTGAGTCTTCACTAACATTACTTGAAGTACACATTGAGGGTGTGGGTAGTTGATTTTGTCCATTTCTGTATGTGGTTTCCACTGACTCTTGTGGGAAAGAAGAGGTCATTACTGATCAACAGGAATGGAAGTGGTATCTCTCCATTCTACCTGCTCTGATACCATTCCAATGGGGTTTGGGATGCTCCAACCTGGTAAGTAGGACATGTAGGCTCTCCACGTGTCTTCTGTTGACAGGGATGAAGAAGGGTCTGCTGTTAAGCATATAGTGTTGGGCTTTAATAAAAAAAAAAAAGTTACTGTCTAAGAATTTTCTACCATGTAAGCTTCCCCATTCTTAACACTTAGTGACAGAGCATATACTTCTGTTGGGAATTTTTGGGGGGAAGGCTGGGTAGTGCTACAACCTTGGGCATGTGGACATTATTTCTCCAGCACTCATTCTAGGATACATAGGCAGAAAGAAAATCTAGAGAACTGAACAGGAAATTCCAGATGCGATATTCCGGCCCCCAGGAGGGGATGGGGGCTGCAGATTGCCCACAGAAGGGAGTTTGGGGATGAAATGGAGTGAGACCAGGTGAGGGCATGTTTGACAGGGGAGGAATAACTTCTGGAGTCTTCCACGGACCCAGCCACTGTACTTGCATGTACGCATGAGAGCAAAGATGGTGTGGTTTATAAGGAGGAAACCAGAGGGCATGCCTGGGTCAGGCCAAGGTATCCACCCATGTGGGATACCTGTGTTGGGCTGAATAGCATCACTTGCTGGTTGGTATATGCAAACGTTGGGCATGTCTGGCTGGGCTAGGCCACAGTACCTACCCGTGAGTGCTGGAGCCAGGGACGGTTCATGTAAGGATGAGTCACAGCACCCAACAGAATGCAAGAGAACCAGTTCTAGGGGGCAGAATCTATATGCAGATTTTTCTGGGCTTGCCTCTATGGGACTGTAGCACCAGCTGGCTTGTATTGGAGAGCTGGGGAGTGCTGATGGACTGACCCAGGCTGGGCCACTGAACTCATTTGACACTTGTGGGAGCCAGGGCTAGGAGAAGGCTGGTCTGGGCCAGGCTGTAGCACCCACCAAGACACACAAGGACTGGGACTAAGCTCAGACCATATCAAGCAGGGGTGCAGTACCTGACAGCATGCATGGTATCTGAGGATGGGAGCAGACATGGTAGGGGAACTTTGGGAACTCCCCTAGTAGGTTGTAGCTCCCACTGGGGAGCACAATAGCTAGGTCTGGGGGCAGATCAGGCAAGGCAAGGCTGCAGCACTCTTCAGCAATTGTGTGGGCCAGATATGGGAACAGACCAGGCTGGGCCAGGCCCTAGTACCCATGGTCATGCATGTATGAGAGCCAGGATAGGATGTGGGCTGCACCAGCCTGTGTTGGGCTGCAAAAACTGCCAGTGAGAGCTAAGACTGCAGGTGGGCCATGCCATGTAAGGTCAAAGCACCCACCAGCACTTGCAAGATCTGGGGCTGGGAACAGGCCTGGTAGGGGTGCTTTGGAGACTCCCTTGCTGGGCTGCTGCTTCCTCTGATGAGTGTGAGATTAGAATTTAGGTGGGCCAGGCTGGATTAAGCTGCTGTACCCATTGGCGTGCACAAGAGCCAAAATGGATGCGGGTCCTCCATCCAGGCTAGGCCACAGCAGTCATTGGCAAGCATTAGAACTGGGAACAATTCATCAGGCTGGAAGGCAATAACCCTTATCAGGTGCATGATTTGGGGATTGGAGTGGGCCTGGTAGGGGAACTGTGAGTACTCCCTGCCTCTGATGCAGCTCCCGCTGGTACCACGAGAATCAGGGCTAGGGTGGGATGGGCTGGGCAGACCAAGGTAGAAGCACACTTTAGCATGCATGTGGACCAGGCCTACAGCTGGTTCAGCCTGAGCTATGCTGCAGCACCTGTGCATATGCATCAGAGCCAGATGGGGTGCAGGACATACAAAGTGAGGCCACAGCACATCTGGCACACATAGGGCCAGGTAAGGGTTATTGGGGGTTGCCCTGACTAGACTGAGGCACCCACTTGTGTACATGAAAGTTGGGCCTGTGGTGGGCTGGGCTAAACTGGGCTGGGCTAAGCTGTAGCACCATCAGTTCATGTAAGAGAGGAGGCTGGGAGTGAAATGGACCAGGCAGCTGCATCCACCATTATGCTCAGGTATTGGTGCAGGTGATGGACCAAACCTGACCCTGTGTTGTCTGGCACACACAAAAGCAAGTATGAGGTTACCCCAGGCAAGGTTTCTTGGGGGACTCTGCAACTAGATGGCTGGACTCAAAGCCAAGCCACAAGGAAAATCACAATATATATGGTTCAACCTTAGAGTGTGTATATGAGGATTGGGTCTCTTCAGCTGCTGATGCCTGTGCACCATGCCCACATGCACAGTGGGTTCATAACAACTAGCTCGTCTAGGCCAGCAGTGGACATGAAGTGCCTCATCAGCAGATGGAAAGAACAGGTTGGTCCAATCTCTTGGCCAAGCTTTGCAACATGTCCCTAGCCCTTGGGATGTACTAAGGTGGACCTAATCAGCCAAGAGACTTTGGAAAGCTTTTCTTCATTCTGTTGCAATGAAGTAAATGACATCTCAAAATTATCAAAATCACTCGAGTAACACTCCTCATCTTAGAACACTCTTTCTCATATCAAGGTCTCTAAGATGTCATCAAAGGACCATCCCCTATCCCCAAGTATCCATGTAGTTTGACAGCAAGCAGTGGCTCCTTTCTCTCCCTGTCTCCCCGGAGCCATAGGAGAAAACAAAAAATTGAAACATTGTGCCATCCACTTTCCTCTATGCCTTGACTCTTCCCACCCTCATCAGAGACCCAATGAGTATGCATCCCTCCCAACTATGTAAACAATCTCCAAATTAAAAAAAAAAGAAAAAAATGATCAATATGAAAAAAAACTGCCTAGTGAAAGGAACCTTGAGAATAAGATATATGTTGACATTTGTGATAGTGAGTGAAATAGTGGAGATAGTCACACATACCTGACTTAAGAAGTTGGACAAATTCACAAACAGGATAGCCGAAAGGTAAAGAATGCGAAAGGTGATACAATACAAGAAAAATACAGTGGAAAACCATGTAAGAACATCCAAAATAAAAAGAGACTAGATTGCTGAGAAAGATCTTGCTGATGCGCTTAAACAAAAACAAAATGAAGCATTCAAAAATTACAGAAAATAAAGATGAATTTTTGAGAGGTATAAATTTGTGGAGATATTATCTAGTCAGGTTAGACTGAATGGAAGCTTAAATGAGAAGAAGCACAAATTAAAAGAAAAATCGGGAAGCGATAGACACATCACTTACATTATGTGATTTTTTCTTTAAGAAACAAAGGTGAGAAAATGGAATTGCTTAAATCACATCCTGTTTCTATCTTGTTCATCAGAAAGAATAAGCCTTACATTAGAAAAATGAACTTATGTCTAAGGAGCTAGGAAATAAAAACGAAATATAGTAATATTTAGGCTACAGTCTATCTTAAGAATTACAACAGAAAATTCCAGGTTTGGTTACTAACTCATAGTGTCAAACAAATAAAAATAATGAGACACATTCTATATTTTTTTATTGTAAAAATCTTTGAAAGGCGATGTCAACAGTGAGGGGAAAAAAGAAACAAAAAGACTTTGAATCCACTCAATCACTCTGCAAATGGCTTCAGTGTCAGGATTTTCTTCAGGGTAAAGCAAAGAGCAAGGAACTCCATCTGAGTAAACAAGTGGAGGACAGGGGTTCAAGTACTGGGGCCACCATGCACTGCACCCACAAGTATGTTAGCAGGACACAGCGTAAAGCAGCAGATTACTCAAGTTAGGGGACACTGCAATTTGGGATGTGGCCAATGCAAGCAGCGGCCCAATACATTGCACAACAAGGTCAGCCACCAGCATGTTATGCTTTTAAATATACCATATTAGAGAATGCTCAAACCTGGTAAGTAACCTGTGCTGTTCCGTTCCTAAACCAGTAGTTCTCAAACCTGAGCACACATCAAAATCACCTGAAGAATCATATACTTATATCACATATTTCTCACTCAGTCCAAGAGTTTCTGATTCAGTATATATGAGGTATGCCCAATAATACAAATTTCTTCTAAGTTCTCAAATGATACTGATGCTGTTGCTCCAGGGGTCAGATGTTGAGAATCACTAGTCTAAGTCAATCTGTAGCATTCTAGGAACACTGAAAGGAAACAAAATGCTAATGAGAGCAGCTTCATGAAATTCATTTAAATACCTAGCTTCCAATGTACTCACTGAGGACTGAAGACATACACAAAGCATGTAAAACCAGGGGTCTCATTACTGAGAGCCTCACTCCCTGGTTGATGCAGGGAATCCTTATTCCTGGTCTAGAAGTGTGCTATGTTCCATGGACTGGGGACCACAGGATGTTATTTCCCATTATTCCACAATCCAAATGAGAATTTCTACTGCAAGAATTCTGTTCTTTACTACTTTATGTACATGTAGATATAATTTAGCCACGTTTCTTATAAGGTTTATTTAAAGTGATCCTAAAGTTCTTACAGAAAAATAAATGTACAAGAATGACTAGAAAGCAATGAACGGGAAGATCTTGGGAAGTAGAAAACTAAACCCAACAAAGAGATCCAACAAATACTTAAACTGTTTTACTAGAAAGCTTCCATAACTAAAGGAGTGTAGCATTGGAGAACTCAGTAGCTAAATCTTGTACAAAGCCCAGAAAAAGACTCAACCACACATAAGTAAAGGTAGTAACAGTGATGTTCCTCAGATTCTTTTGGCAAATTTGGCGAAGTTAGTGGTTTTGTAACTGGTACTTAGAAAACTAGAGGGTTATTTGGAAAAAAAATATTAGATATGTTTTTGGGCCCGGCGCAGTAGCCTAGTGCCTAAAGTCCTCACCTTGCATGAGCCTGGGATCCCATATGGGCACCAGTTCCAATCCTGGCGGGCCCACTTCCCATCCAGCTCCTTGATTGTGGCCAGGTAAAGCAGTCAAGGATGTCCCAAGGCCTTGAACCCTGCACCCACATGGGAAACCGAGAGGAAGCTCCAGGCTCCTGGCTTCGGATCGGCTCAGCTCCATCTATTGCGGTCACTTGGGGAGTGAATCATCAGAAGAAGATCTTCCTTTCTGTATATCTGACTTTGCAATAAAAATAGATAGATGTTTTAATAATTATGCAAAAAACATAATCTAAATGGATCAGAGAGCTAAATGTAAAATACAAAACTATATAAATTCTAGAAGAAAATATATATCACTCTATATCCTGAGTACTGGGAAGGGTTTTCAAATTCATGAAACAATGAAAGAAAAATGTGTTATTTTTGATTGAACAAATTTTTAAAAGTTGCATGTATTAAATATCAAGCAAAAATTACATGAAAAATTGGAAGAAAATACATGCAACATAGAGTTGACAGTCATAATTTATATAAAGGACTTTATATATATATAAAGTTTAGGATTATGGACTGAAATTCTATAGACACAAATATATGAAAATAGATTCAACTGTAGTAACTGTAAGATTAAATACAAAGTAAAGCTATGCTGAAGTGTCATTTCTCATCACTCAGCTTAGCAAAAATATTAAACCTGTCAATGCCTTCTAGTGCTGAAGCTGTAGAAAAGCAGACGCTCCCACACACAGTTGGGAAGAATGCAAAACGCCATAATGCCTACGCAAAAGGTTATGGCACTAAGAAAATTACATATGTATTTATCTTTTATTCAATTGCACTTTCTCAAATTTGTCCTTAAGATACACCAACAGTACACAGTACAAACTGTATACACATGAGGCTATTTATCATGACATTAGTTGAAATTGTAAAATATGAGAAACTCCCTGTGAAAGGATAACTTAACACATACAATGAAGTACCATGCTGCTGAAAGAGTATCGACATGATAATATGGATTTTCAACATCTAGTAACCAAAAAAGTAAAGTGCAAGAGAATGCATAAATTGTACCATCTTTGGAAAAAAACAAAGGGAGCATAGTAAGGCAAAATATCTATCTTTATATTTAGAAAACACAAAAATGTGGGACCCTGCACTCACGTGGGGGACCAGGAGGAAGCTCCTGGTTCCTGGCTTCGGATCAGCTCAGCTCCAGATTTGCAGCCACATGGGGAGTAAAGCAGTGGATGCAAGCTCTTTCTGTCAATTCTTCTGTCTGTAAATCTGCTTTTCCAATAGAAAAATCTTTTTGAAAATCTAAAACCCCACAGAAATGGATAACTCCAAAACAGTGATGCTGATATCTTAAAAGGGGTATGAGCAAAGAGGGTAAAAACAATACTGAGGTAGTGAAAATTCTCTAGTACAGTTTCCTACATCGTTTTGAATTAGAAAGATATTATTCTATAAACTCAGACAAGAAATCCATTAAGAGGAGGAGGATAGGTTAAAATTGAAATAAACCCAACCAATTCAAAGTGAAAACTTACTAGACCTAAACGGAAACCAAAGCTTAGTTGTAAGTCATTCGTCATCCCTCTCTGATGCATTACCTAGAATGCTTGGCTCTTGAGGTACATCTCAGATATACACGAGACTTGGGTTTATTTTTTGAGAATGGTACATTATACCCATTGTATAGATACTTTTTTGTATATTTTTAAATTTTTTTATTAATTACATTGCATTATGTGACAGTTTCATAGGCTCTGGGATTCCCTCAACCCCTCCCCAGATACTAACTTTTTATTTTTTTATTTTTTTTTAAAGATTTATTCATTTTATTACAGCCGGATATACAGAGAGGAGGAGAGACAGAGAGGAAGATCTTCCGTCCGATGATTCACTCCCCAAGTGAGCCGCAACGGGCCGGTGCGCGCCGATCCGAAGCCGGGAACCAGGAACCTCCTCCAGGTCTCCCACGCGGGTGCAGTGTCCCAATGCATTGGGCCGTCCTCGACTGCCTTCCCAGGCCACAAGCAGGGAGCCGGATGGGAAGTGGAGCTGCCGGGATTAGAACCGGCGCCCATATGGGATCCCGGGGCGTTCAATGCGAGGACTTTAGCCGCTAGGCCACGCCGCCGGGCCCGATACTAACTTTTTAAAGTGTACATATGGGAAGGATATTGGATCCAAAGGAAAACAGCAAACGTGGTTTGCTATCCAATATTTATTTCCCCTTATTCTGGTCACAAAATAACATTTTCTATCAGAATTAACACCTCTCTTTCCTTGTTCAAGCATTTTTTTTCCTAGAGTTGAATCTAGCCCTAGGAACCAGCCCTAACAGAGGAGGTAAGGTATGGGTCTCCTGCCATCATGAAAATACTGAGAATGGATCTGCAATGAAAACGGAGATGGAGGAAAAAAAATGTCTCCACAACATTGATGCTGATTTGTTTCTTCTGCTCTTTACCCTATGTTCCTTACTAACCTAAGGAGACTAAAGTATGTGTGCACTAACAAATTTATTCCACTGCCCAACAAACTAGAAAATGGGGCTATTTTGTTAAGCAATGCTTAACGCAAAATAACAAAACGGAGGGACTGCCATGATAGCCTAGTGGAGGAATCCTCATCTTGCAAATGCCAGGATCCCATATGGGCACCGGTTCTAATCCCAGGAGCTCCACTTCCCATCCAGCTTCCTTCCTGTGGCCTGGGAAAGCAGTCGAGGATGGCCCAAAGCCTTGGGACCCTGCACCCACATTGGAGACCCAGAAGTTGTTTCTGGCTCCTGATAAGCTTAGCTCCCATCATTAGGGCCACTTGCGGAGTGAATCAGCAGACAGATCTTTTTCTGTCTCTTCTTGTCTCTCTACAAATTTGCCTTTCCAATAAAAATAAATAAATCTTTTTAAAAATAAAAAAATGGAGTAAAACTTTCATGGAAATGTGTTTATTACACACACACACAAATATAATTTTTCCCCACTGTGGAAGCACAAATGACAATTACATGTTTTAGTAAGAGGGTAAAAAGAGGCTGTGTGAAAAAAAGTGTTTATGTGGAAAACAATTTTTGTAGACTTCCCAAAGTTGGTCTATAGTCTGTGCTGTTCACCTTAAAAAGTTGAGAGAAACAGAAAAAGTATACATGGGGATTTAGGATATGAAATCAAGCCTGTTAAATTTAATCAAGCATGCAAAGATGTTACACAAATTAACATGGCCTACAGTTGTAACTAAATTTCTGCTATTCCTCTTGTTTCTATCTGCTGGAGTTCCATGCTCCTGGCTTCAGCCTGTCCCAGCCTTGACCTTGGCGCTATTTGCAGGGAGTGAACCAGCAGATGTAAGCTCTCTTCTTCTCTCTCCTTCCATCTCTTCTTCCCTCATTTTGTCTGTCATTATTTCAAGTACTTTTAAAAAATATTTATCACTTCTAGTGACTTCTGCAATTAGCTATATATGCATAGTAGAAGCAGACAGGAGTCTTATATCCATAAATGATGAAGCATGGCCAAGTGTAAAATGTTAGAAAGTTGCAGCCTTTTTATTTAGTACCCAGAGAATGCCAGTAATTTAACATGGTATCTTGATAATTGTTGATCACAGAGTTTTTAACAACAAAAATAAATATAATTTCTATGTAATCTTTGGCATGTTGTAAATTCAAAAAGATAGCCATTTCTTTAGCAACACTATGAGGATGAAAAATAACTGCAAAATGCACTGCTAGATTAGGTCTTAGATGTTGAAAATGTAGTACAAAGAATAAAATTTTAATGGCGAAAGGCTAGTGCTTTAAGGAAAATATATAAATAATGATGGCATAAATTCCATAATATAGTTTGAAAAATGAAAAAGTTATCTGAGCTGGGGACCATTTCTTTCAATTATAGTTTTTAAGGTATTAAGTACTAATGAATACAAGTTACACAGGGCTTCTGGTTAATGCGATCTATGTCTTGAAAAGTGTAATGAAACTTGAGTAATAATGGTATTTCTGTACTGGACAACCATCTAGAAAATTTTTAAACATTATTGAGAAGTGCTGGAGTTTTTTAAAATGTAGCTACAGCAAACTATGCTTTCTGTGCATAAAGCTTATGCAACTTAAAACCAAAACTATTTCCCATTTAACAAAACAAAATCTGAAAACCACATTCACCCTTTGACAAAATAATTTAATGCAAAATAAAATTTTCATTTCTAAATCATGCTGCGTTGGGATAGTTTCAGTTAACAATTTACGCATAACACTAAGGATGGCTGTTTCTTACTTGAGTGTTTTTTTACACTCAAAAATTTTACTAGACTAAAAACCAGCTTCTTTGCTTATAAGTAGTATCAATTTCAAAGAAAATAAGTTTTAAAATAGAAATCAAATGTGACCTGAGTAATTTCAGTTGATAGTAAAGGAAAAAGTAAATAATGTTATCGCTTACATTATGACAATTTATTAAATTACCATTTAAACAATTAGTTCCCTTAAGTAGACAACTAGAATTAAAGCAAGTCATCTGAAGTAGTTTTATTTTTCAGGGCTTAGAAACTTGAATACAGGGGAAAAACATAATTTGTGAATTACCTATGTATTCATTTGCGAGCACTGAGTTAAAATTTCTTGCTAGTCAATAATTATAAGGTATATAACTGGCTAATATGACTGGATTGAATTTTTGTATTTCAAAAGTATTTTTCCTTTATGCATTTTTTTTCAAATTTCAAAGAAAGGTGGACTTATAATTTAGGACTAACACTTCAAGTATGTTTCCCTGATGGATTTGTAACCAAATTACTTTTAAGACATTAAGCATTTTAATTTTATTCGAATTATGTGAACAAAATAATGAACATTACTATAAGAATAAAAGCCAAGCACACTGAATTCATGAACATAATGTATATTCTGAATAGTTACTAGCAATGCCACTACACTCCTGCAAGAAAGGCAAACAGCATAGTACTGAGTTATTCTGCCAATTTCAGTAATCACTGATCTTGAGATACACACAAAAATGCCTGAATAACCTTTAAAATGTAAAATATGATTTCAAAGTTCAACTGCAATTGGTCAAGTTATACTTAATATGCTTTGCATTCTTGTGAATTAACACTGTGATAATCTCCAGATCTTGAAGTCTAGATAAAATGTCTATAAATGGCTTCCAACCCTGCCTTCCTCCACACTACTGTGCTACATTAGGTCACTGTGACTCAAAAGCTTGGATGCTGCCAAGAAAAAAATATAAAATAATAAGAAAGGAAGAAACTACGTAAAAAGTAGAAGTTAGGTAATATGACCCAGGATACATGTAAATTATTTGCCTGACAAAATCTTCCCTGATAAAATGAGACTGAAGTTAATCTCACCTGGTTAAACTGCCTCTAACTTCAGCAAGCACAAACTTGTTTGGTTAATGGATATCTTCCTTGAAAAACGCTAATTATCTACCGTAGTAGCTACTAACAGAAAATGTGAATGAATTTAAGAAGATAGCTTTTCTTTCACCCTTTTGCTGAAAATCTTTGCTCTGAGAGAATGCAACTCCTGGTTTAGGGAAACAGAAGAGGATGTGGCCCTTTCGGATCAGAATTCTCCAGCAGAAATCTCTGAACAAACGCTGGGTATACCCACTAGCATACTTGTGCCTTTCATATATTGTTAATCTTCAGTGACTGGTGAAGAATCTTGCTGTTTCACGTGGGAATGGAAAACACGACCCTTCTGAACAAGCTAAGTGAAAATTAATTAAGATCATTTACTTTTCAAAACCATTGTGGAAAGACTGAAGGTTGTTTTTTGATGATTTTTCAATTTCTAATTCCCCCTAATTTTATTACTTGAAAAGCACACATGAAGATTTTATTCCTGTCTTGAAAAATTCAACACTAAAATCACATCTTTGAATTTGACATGGTAATTCTGACAGAAAGAATGTCTAACCAACAGCATAAACAAGATAACAGGAAGAAAATAATTCCAAATACATGGACATAAATTGTTAATGGAGTACTTGCAGTAATAAAGCAAAATGAAGAAAGAAAAGACAAATAAAAACATAAAAGTCATAAAATATGATACCAATATATTTCTTAGTAATGCTTCCACGTGGAATTAGATGTTCTTTAATGTCTTTCAATTATTTCAAAATGACATCTCAAAATAAGAATACATACTTTTATATATATATATCACACCCAGGAAACAAATCTTTGTGCATGTATATAGATCACTTACATTATAAAGAGAATATGTATAGCTTCTTTTATTAAATACCAAAGTTATGAGTCTCCTAGCCTAAACTGTATACTCAGTAATCAACTCTGAACTAAGCAAAATAAAATACACAGCAAACAGTACACCTAGCACTCACAAGTAGTTCACTTATATTCACTAAACAAAACTGTGACACCCTCCAGTTTACATTCATGAATTCTTTCTGTCAGTAGTACTAGTTGTAGTAGTAGTGATATTTTCTTCAACAACACAAAACAATTCTTAAAGCAATACATACTACACAGTGGTTCTGAATCATAAATTTAATAGTAAGGCCAATTTGGCCAGATCTTCTCAAATAAATATGATTGTTAAATGTGCTCAAATTTCATGTGGATCATTAAAATTATTTTCTATGTAAAATGCCAGTTTATCTTTTTGAAGTATTATCATGTAGTATTTTCTAAAGATTACTGAAATATATTACACTGTATCATGTGTGCTAAGTGCACAAGTCCACTACAGCAAAATTCCAACTATATTATTATAGGATTCAATTAGATTAATATACTACACTGTTATTGAAAGCACATGGAAGCCAGAAATACAACAGTGCAGTTCATTTATAAAGGGGACAGATGATTAAATCAAACTGGTTAACTTGAAAATCAGCTTACATAACACCAAGACAGTGTCAACATTATATATTTTATTTTCAAAGGCTTAACTATGACCTATTTCAAAGATTACAACAGCAATATAAAGCCTTTGTCTAAAAAAAATCCTTTACTTGTACTACAACTCCATAGATGTAAAATGTACAAAAGTATTATGGAAACTTTTATTTCTAGATGTGGCTGTTTATGGATAACATACAGGTCTTTATGCACATATCATCTGTGATTTGATTCTTCCATAAAAATGTTGGCACCAACTGTATCTGAAATTCATATATTAGCACAACTGTATTCTGCCCTGGTACCAAACTACTACGTCTACATGTAATAACTATAGATAGTCAAATGAATGAACTCCTTTGGTTTTATACAATAATAAGCTTCATAATAATTTTAAAATTTGTTTTTCTTTTTTTTAAAAAAAGGTTACCCTTCAGAATCTGATGTTTAAAAATACTGATATTGTTTGGCATTATTCTATTGTTATATATGCATCTTGATGACTAGTAATGAATGATTCCCCAAATCATGATTTTATGAAACCAGAAAAACTATTAAAGTAACTTTATTTTAAAGGAATTTTAGCAATTAGTTGTCAGGACCTTGTGGACACCAATTTTGAAATAAACCAAGGTTGAAATAAACACTTGAACACTACTGTAAAACAACATAGTATGAATATTGCGGACCTGTGGATATATATATTTTTAAAAATATCACTCCTCCTAAAAAGGGGGGTTTGAAATATTCAAGTAATGTAACAGAAAACAATGCCTTAGATATAAGATTAGGTAAAAGCCACACAATTTTCTCTTCATTTAGTTTGGCCGAGGAACACTGCAAATCTTAGAGGCCAGTTGATGTTTGCTTTTTCATGCTCCGTCGCTGAGCTAAGCTGGAAGCAGCAACAGGCTCCAGAATTGGTTGACAGGTCTTATGAGTAAGGGAAGAATATGTGGCAACCAGTGCTCCCTAAAATAAAGACAAATCATTACAAACTGAGTAACAAACACTGGAAACAAAAACAAAAAAAAACTTGCATGTTATATCATTAGACATTTAACTAGAACAAAATTATTCCCAGAAATATAACTGAGTATGCTTGATATATATTCATCACTGCTCCCTTGATGAAATATAACTGATTCCTTCCTTACTTTTCATTGCGACTACTATGCTTCAGAAAAATCCTCTTAAAACAATAAAATATAAAATCTGGGTTCAATGTCTATGAATCTAGGTACTATTATAAATGGCTGTAATCTAATAACTAACAGCAGTTATTTGTTTCCATATGAAATTTCTATTTCGTCAACTTCTAGCTATTTCAAAATCAAGGCAAGTAAAATTAAGCAATCAGTATCTTATCATCAGAAAGACAGTAGTAAAGAAAAGAAAGTAAGCACAGGGGCTAGTGTTGTGGAATAGCACAATAAGCCTCAGTCAGCAATAAGCATCCCAGATGGGCGCTGTTTCAGTCCACACTGCACGAGACTGCCTGGAAAAACAGCAGAGGATGGCCTAAACGCATGGGCCTCTGCCATTCATGTGGGAGACCCAGAGGGAGCTCTTGGCTCTTGGTTTTGGCCTGGCCGATTCCCAGCAACTTCAGCTGTTTAATGAATAAATCGATAGATGGAAGGTTCCTTTTTCCATCCCTCCCCCCTCTTTTTCTCAATCTATAACTCCGCTTTCCAAAGAAGTAAATAAAAAAAGCCCATGGTTACCCACCAAGTTCAGTAAAAATTATGCTTTAACACTATAAGCTACTAAATACAAAAATGAAAATAGACACGAGACAGCTGAATAGTACCCTATAGCCATTTTAAGGTGTATAGCAGCCGGATGAGTATAAACTGAAACAGAAATGTCACTGAAGTGATCACAGGATGTGGTTAAGAACTTGTATTTGCCAACATATTGGTCACTCAATACCATGTTAATTAACCCCATAAGGTTCTAAACTATTGTTGATGTTATGTTGTGACTTTTTTTTAAAAATGATCTTAGTTGATTAGGGTACAAAGGGTCAAGGATTACTGAAAAGTGGGTAAGACCATTGTTTCCACACTAATATTATCATTTTTTCCCCTGTATCTGGGGTCAGGGGAGAAACAAAGGGAAAAGCCCCACCCAACATCCCACCCATCCCAGGTCCCCGATGTGAGGCACGCTCCAAGGGTCCTGCTCAAGCAGTTTTGATAGTTCAACAGGTCTGAATCGCTGCCAATCTCGCCGTTCCAATTGCGATGAAACCTATTCAGAATCCATTGGCTGACATAGTCTCTTCATGGTTGGGGTTCTGAGATCAGCAGTTGAGTTGGAGGGATCTCCAATGAAACTTCATCTGAGATGATCCCAGACCTGATTCTTGTGTGTGCTTGCCAGTACAGGGTCCAGCACAGTCCATCGTCCCAATCAGCTCATGCACATGCTGGTCGTTGCTATTGCTGGGTCGGTTCTGTTTCCAGCCCTGTCTTCCACTGGAACCAATCGGTGTTGTAGTCCAGCCTGATCCTACCCACTTCATACTTGGTCCTCAGGCAAACCAGTGGGAGCTGCAGCCTAGTTGGGGTGACTCCCCAGAACCCCAACCAGTTCTGCCCCCTATCCTGGTTCCCATGCATACCAGTATGTACTGCACACTTGTTCAGTCTGTCTCTCATCCCATTTAGCTCTCGTACATGTCAATGGGCACTGAAGCCTAGTTCAACCCAACCAACCTACTATCCAGCCCACACACATACTGGCAGGTGCCTTTCTGTCTAGCCACCCCTGCCCCTGTCCTGGTTTTGAAGTTCTCCAGTGGGAGTGGTTACCCATGAGGGAGGTGTCCACTATCTCCCTACTAGGCCACTCCAATTTCTGGATGGTGCACTCTCCAGGTGGTTCTGGCATTTAATTTAACAGAATTGCCCCCCAGTACCAGCCTCTACCATCTGATGATATGGCAAAGCCCAACAAACCCTCACCCACTCTAATTTTTGCTTGCACCAGTTGGAGCAGTCAGCCCAACCTAGCTTTTCGCTTATCTAGCTCACATGAGGCCCACAGGTGTTGTAGCCCTGCCTGGTATGGTCTTCCCCATCCAAACTCATGCTCTCCAGTGGGAGTGGTTGTCTAGCAGGGGAACCCACTTTTCCCTGCCGGCTTTGCCTCCTCTCCCCTGGTTCTCACATGTGCTGTTTGGGTGCTGCAACTACATCTGGTACGGCTCACCCCACCTTGGCATTCCGTAATGTGCACTGGTTTGTGTCGTGACTGAACCTGGCCCGACGCACACTCTGTTCTGGTGCTTGGATTTGCCAGTGGTTGATGTGAGTGGGTTCAGCCTGGTCTGCCCCCCACCTTTGCCATATGTATGATGGCGGGTATCTTCCTCTTGCCTAGTCTGGGTTGCTCCATATCGTGGTTCTTGCGCTCACCTGTAGGGACTGTGTCCCGACCGAGGAGTTTCGCAAGTTCCTCCTTCAGAGCCTCTCCCTATGCCAGGTTTTGTGCTTAATGGTGGGTCCATGGGCCAGCCCTCATTGCGGGCCTTCAATCCACTCCAGTTCTTGGTGTTGGCTCTTTCACCCCAGCCACGGCTTGTCCGTACGCTGCTCACACATGGCTCATTTGGGGCAGAAACCCAGTCTAGTTCATCCTACATCTACCCAGGTTCTCCAGAGCGCCAGATGGTGCTAGCATCTAGCCCAGCTTGGCACACCCAGCCCCAGTCCACACTTGTGCCAAGGGAGATTACAGCCATATCCAGACCAGAACGCAACCTCCACTCCAGCCCCTGCACTCTCCCATGGGAATCCCAACCCAGCAATGGTGTATTCTCACAGCTCTCCAACTGAGTCTATTCCCAGGCCTAGATTGCGCACGTGCCAGTGGGTGCTCTGACCCAGTTGCCTTAGCCCCTCACCTGCCTCAGCCTTTGCTTTCAACGCTGCGCTGTAGTATCCCTGCCTCATGTAAACCAGTTGGTGTAAGAGCCTAGGTTGGAATGACATGTGCCCCATTCTGATTTCTATTCTTTTCTTGTGAGTTGAAGTTCGCTTGGCCCTGACTGGTCCTCCCCCTTCCAGTTGCAGCTCGGCCCACCCGACATCCTATTTTAGGATGCACCTTCAGGTGGTGCTGCCTTGACCTGCCCAGATTGCCATCGGTTCCTTTACCCGTAAGTGATGGCAGGTGCCATAGTCACACCTAGCTTAGTCCCTCGCCACCCCAGCTTGTGAGCTAACCTGCGGGACTTGTATTTCCACAGGGTTGGGCCCACACTTCCCCCACAGAGTTTGCCCCCAGACCAAATCTCTCGTGTGTTGGTTAGTGTCTTGACCCTGCAAACGTGACCAGTCCACTATTCCATTACCCAGTCAAGCAATGGTACCTAGCCCTGCCAGACAGGCCCCCATCCATAGTTTCATGTGGACTGGTGTGTGGCAGTCAGTGATGTTCTATGCTAACAGCCCATCTCAGGATTCCTAATTTGGCTGGTGATTCAGTTTGGCCCAGATAGATCTTATGGACACTTCCCTCCAAACCATCAGGTCTCAGTCCCCACGCTTGCCAGAAAGTTTCATGACCCTGTTACTGGGAATGACCCAGAATTCCTCTCTCACCTACACTAAAACTGGCCTTATTCATGGGAGTCCCTAAGCAGCAATTACATATCCTAAAAACCCCAGAGCTCTCAGCTGCGTGGCCAGCAGGCAGAGCCTGGCACTATTTGGTGTACTGACTGTCCAAAGTCAAAAGGAGTCAGTCACTGCCTTTCAGCAGTGGCTTTGGCCTGAGTCCCCATTGGATCCGGCCCAGCAGGGGCACCTCCCACAGCTGCCACACTGCGAGGAGCCGCAAGCTGCCCCCAAGGCCCAGACCTCATGTTGTGGCTTTTAATTGGTCGGGATGATATTTTGCCAGCTGTTGAAATTATCTGGACAATAAGATGCTGGACTCTATGCATGGTACATGCTTGCAATGAAAGAATCATGACTGTATTTGAACTGTAATACTACAACTAGGTGGAGGAATCCACCATGGGGGGAGGGTATGGGGAGGGGTTGGGGGAATCCCAGAGCCTAAACTGTGTCATAAAATGAAATGTAATTAAAAATATATTTTTAAAAAAGCCCATGGTTGTATTTAAAAACCACCCAAACCAAAACTATCTTTAAAAAATAAAGATACTTTAAACAATTATCTGTGACATCAGTGAGTGCTATACAATGGCTTTAATAAGCTCTTAGAAAGCACATAAAAGGATGTGCATTTTACCTTTACAACATGTGATGCATCATTTCTCTTTGGTTGATCATTCTGCAACCGGTTACTGTGGGTTATCCATGAGTGCTTTAGTATTTGCTCAGTAGTGTACCGTTGATGAGGGTCCATATGGAGCATATGGGAAAGCAAATCCTAAATTAAACAGAAATACACACATGTACATATTGATGCATATAATCACATACATATAAATAAGTGTCATTTCATACACATGTCCTCAAAATATTAAAGGACTCAAAATTTTGCAACCTGTATTTTTTGACATATTCTTTGGGGAAACATAATTAATATTCTATACAATTAACTTTTAAATGACAGTCTTGAATCAGATTGTTGAATATACAGTAAATCCTTATTTATAATTTTCAATTCAGAGGACTTTAAATCTATAGACCTGGAACATGGATAGTGAGGAAGGAGGAAAATGAAACGAAGAAGAACTTATCCTGGAATGTGCCAAATTGCCATGATGAAAAAGGGGCTACTGGACTGCTGGTAAGCTGGACTTGCAAGTGTAAGGGTATGTGAATATGCAGGGCAGATTCTTACAGTGTGAATCCACTCAGTATCTGGGAGCTTACTGTATAACGTATCATGCAAAGTAAAAACATAAATCCAATGTTAGTAACTGGCTGCTAGCATAGTATCAGAACATAGTAAGCTTTTAATCTGTAAATATGTTTTACCTGTTAAAAAATGTTGTGAATTTAACATAACCTCACAGTGAAATGCAATTTTAAATGTACTGAATTATGCAATGCTTTTAAATAAGTATTTTTTTTTATTTGAAAGGCAGTTATATAGGAAGGATCACTCCTCCAATGGCCACAATTGTTAGAACTGAGCTGCATCTGAAGCCAGAAGCCAGGAGAGTCTTCGGGGTCACCCAAGTGACTTGAGCCATCTTTCAGTGTTTTCCCAGGTCATTAGTAGGGAGCTGAATCAGGAAGTGAAGCAGTTGTGACATGAAACAGCACCCATATGGAATGTCGGCACCTCAGGCAGAGGGTTTACCTACTGCACCACTGCAACAGCACCTTAATAATCTCGTTCTACCAAATATCAGCTAGTAAAGAAAAAGTATACACACCCTAACAAATATTTTCTACTACAGAAACAAAATTTCCATCTGTGAACTTCTCAAGAGCAGACAGAAGCAATGAAATGAAGGACTCTGAAGACTAAGATAATAACTTACGATTATTTTAAGGAGTAGGAGAGCCAACCAAAACATCCTGTGCAAAGAATGTGAACTACTCCCAATGCTTCCCAGGTCAGGCTGCCAATCCCTGTAAGTTAGTCTTCACTTGGCAAAGGAGTAAGGACTTTTTTTTTCTTTTTTGAGAAAATTCAAACACTTAAGAGTAGCATAAGTTAGGATTTAGACTAACCTGAATAATGAACTAGCAACTTCCAAAGTGTTTCCCAAGTCAGTCCTGGGAACAGCAAATAGATGGGTTTATTCTAGTCCGTATACTGGGTCCTTCGAAGATCTAGTTTTGTGTTAGTGGCATTTTCCTCAGGAGAAAAAAATCACAATCTGGGGTTTGCCACGATGGCTCAGTGGCTAAATTCTCACCTTACAAGCACAGGCATCCCATATGGGTGCCAGTTCATGTCTTGGCTGCTCCAATTCCCATCCAGCTCCCTGCTTATCATCAGGGAAAGCAGAGGAGGAAGGCCCAAAGCCTTGGGACCCTGCACCCTCGTGGGAGAATTAGAAGCTCTTGGCTCCCAGCTTCAGATTGGCTCAGCTCCAGCCCATTGCGGCCATTTTGGGAGTGAACTCAGTAAATCTGAACTGCCCTTCCAATATAAAAAATAAATATAATTTAAAAAAATAACCAAGAAGAAAATAACAACCTAATCTGGTGGTAGTATGCATACTTTGTGTCACTCTAGTCAAAGAAGAACTGAAGCCAAGTAATCACTCTGCCTAACCTACAATCTTGATCCCTGACAAATGGCTGGGTGAGTTTGCCCTGACTGTGATAGGCAAACTTAAGTGTTCCTTTTCTATGTTAAAATATTTTGAAAAGTTATATTTTAGTGATACCTTAAGGCACTGTGGTCAATTATTTATAGCTTTTGTCTACCCCTATCCCTTGCTGGCCTAGAGTGTAAACAGCTTCAATAAATATCAAAACCAATTAAGTTTAAGTTCTTCCTCTTAGCTTCCAGTGCCCTTTTCAATTCTTTACTAACCTATCACTTCAGTCTTTACACAATCCTTACCAGGAAATATGCTGATCTAGCCAAGTAACCTACTCCCTACACCTTCAAGTTTTCCCATCTACAGATGGGGGACAAAAGAATATGCATCATCCTCTCTCCCTCAAAAAAATCAATGGTAAATCTCTGGCTTCCAAAAATGGGGTTCTTTCCACCAAAATCATGCTTAATTTCCAAACGTAATCAAACATGTATTCCTATTACGGTCCATGCCATGGATCAACAGAAGCATGACCTATTCAAAATAGATAAAAAAACATCTTGTCTAAGTATTCCTTTTTGATAGCAAATGGCAAACACAGATGGGTAGTCCCTGCTTAGATGTATCTGCCTTCAAGGAGCCTTCTTTTGTGCCTAAACCTGGGTATGGTACTTCTTTCTCTCCTTACTTCTGCACCTACACAGATCACACTGTTACAATGTCTTTTTCATTTACAGTCTCATCCCGCTAAGCTTTTTAGAGCAAAATAAGATCTATAATTACTGTGTGTCTAGCATCTAAAAGCATTCATGGTAAGTAGTAGACATTTAATTAATATTTAGTGTAATAAGTTATGCCTGGTTATACTGTACATCAAAATTATATTCATATAAAAATAAAATGAAAATAATTTTAGATTAATGAGTAAATATTTGTGGTAAATCCCATATAGCACAACCTTGTACTAAATTAAAATTTTACATGATTTACCAATCTTAATATGAAAATACAGGCGTAAGTAAAAACTGGTAAACTTATGTATTTCAAAATTAGCATTAAAATAAAGTTTCTAAAACATTTCCTTAAAGCAGAAATAAATTGAAAAGCTATTATTTTAATGAAATGGACCTTTGCATAAGGTGTGCTGAAAGAAAGTGCAGAAATAAATTGAAAGCTGATAATAAAATAAGTTAACAATGAATTATTACAATAAAAAAGACTCAAGCAATAATGAAAAAATAATAAAATTCCATTGGTCCATGCCTGCAGTGATGGACATATGACTGTGTATGAAGAACTATACTATAGTAATGATACAGGGGAACTCAGTGATGGGGGGGGCGGAACTGAGAGGGGATAGAGGGATTCCCAGGGCCTATGGAACTGCATCATGAAATGATAATAATAAAAAAGAAGTAAAATTAGAAACAAATTCCATTGGTCCAAGGACTTCAACTATTGTCCAAAATGAAATATCAGGATTTTTTTTCTTTCTGAGCCGTGTGTTTTTAATATATCTTTAAATTAAACATATGATACCGTTCTATAGGCTCTGGGATATCCCTTTCCCCTATCCCCAAAGCCTCACTCCCCCTCACTGATATTCCCCATATCACAATAGCATAGTCCTTCAGAATCAGTAATGAGTCCATCATTCTGCTATTTAAGTATATCATGACATTGTAGGCATGGGCAATGGCAGGGAGTCCAGCATCCTATTGTCAAGATACATTCAACAGTTTTATTGGGGATCCATCTTAATTTGGAAATAGAGATGCATACTGCATTGTACCTTAACATGTAGACATGATAGTCTAGACTATACAGTTACTATACATTCCCTTAAGTAAAAAGCCATAACACAAAAATCAACAACCAAGAAAAAACAGGAAATTTACAACATGAAGTCAGATAACATGCTAATGAATGATCACTGTGTCACTGAAAAAATGAAAAAAAAAAAAACAAAACAAAACCTAAGACCTTCCTGAAGTAAACAATGCTATTGTAGACCTATGAATGTGTGAGGAAATTAATAAGAAAACCAAAAAATTCTCTTTTGAATGAATGAAAATAAAAACAAAAACATCAAATCCCTGAAGACATAGTAAAAACAGTATTGAAAGGGCTACTTGATCTCATATTTTGCATAGAGGTTGACTTCCATCAGAAACAACATATGATATTTGTCCTTTTGGAACTGACTTGTTTCATTGAACATAATGGTCTCTACTTGGGACTATTTGGCTGCAAATGGTAGAATTTCATTCTTTTTAATGACTGAGTAGTATTCCATAGAGTAGGTATACCAGAGTTTCTTTATCCACTCCTCTTTGGATGGGCATCTGAATTGTTTCTATGTCTTTGCTATTGTAGATTGTGCTGCTGTAAATGTAGGATTATATCCCTTTCTCATATGCAGATTTCATTTCCTTTGGATATATTCCCAGAAGAGTGATAGCTGGGTCATATAGCAGGTTTATTTAGGAAGTGAACCAGAAGGATGGAAGATCTCTATCTTTCCCTCTCCTCTGTAACTCTGCCTTACAAAGAAATAAATACATCAAATATACCTTTTTAAGAAAGAATTAGCAGACAAGGACATTAAAATTGTTGCAAAAATTCGATTTCAGAACTTGCAAAGTAGAGAGAAATTTTATAAAGAGACACAATGCAACTTTCAGAGATTAAACTAAATGTGACAATAAATAAAACAGTAAATTTGTCAAGAAGAAAAAGACTGACAAAAACACAACAGACACTACCCCGAAGAACACAAAATATAAGACCAACAAGCAGAAGAAAATAGTATCAATAAGCTCTGTGACAAACTCAAAAGGCCAAAATATATATGCAAATGAAGTTTTGAAGGAAAGAAGTATAGAAGAAAGACTGAAGAAATATCACCCCTTCAAATTTCCATATTTAATGAAAACCAGAAAGCAACCAATCCAAGCTAAATGAAGCCTAATTATAAGGGGGAAAATTACCTAAACTTAAATCAAAACCAAACTGATCAAAACCCATCATGCAGAGAAATACTTAAAAGCAGATATAGAAAAAAACGGAGCATGCCACATACATTGAAACAAAAGGAGAGGTTATCAGTTATTTCTTGTAAGAGAAAAAAATTCAAGTGTAAAGACTTTGTAGTAGTATCTTTAAAGTATTGAAAGAAAAATAACCTAGAATTTTATGTTGAATGAAACTATCTTCTAAAAACAAAGGTCAATATTAGCAAGTATGAAGAAGATAATTTCATGATTAATGAAATAATAAGAGGATAAACTTAGAAACAATGTCAATGCTCATTTGAGAAACAGATACCCTAAACAGCCACATAACTTTAAAAATTGAATTTATGGCTAAAATCTCCTAGATAGAAAATTCCAGGCATAAAGGGCTTTACTGGTGAATTTTAATAAACATTTAAAAATCAGTAAATCTAATTCTATACAACTGTTTCAGGAATTTGGAGAGGAAGGAATGTTTCCCAATTTGTTTAATGAAGTCAGTATTACCCTGGCACTAAAATCAGAAACAGACATTGCAAAAATAGAAACAATATATCAATATCCCTTATGTACACAGATGCAAAATCTGTAACAAGAAATTAGAACAAATCAAATCCCGCTATACATAGTGCATATCCTGGTGCAAAACTTGCTGAAAAATTTGAAAATCAACGAAAATCAGGTATATACTAATATAAGCAAGAGAGAAATCAAGCAACTATTTCAAGCCTCTGATAAAATTGAGAGAGAGAGAGAGAGAGAGAGAGAGAGAGAGAGAGAGAGAGAGAGAGAGAGAGAGATCTTCCCACTGGTTCCCCATATGATCACAAAAGTTGGAGCCAGGCCAGGCTGAAGGCAGCAGCCTAGAGCTCCATCCAGTTTTCTTACATGGGTGGCAGGGGCCCAAGTACTTATGCTATCACAAGCACATTAGCAGAGCAGCTGGGATTAGAATCAGCAATCTGATATGAGGATGCTAATGATACAAGTGGTGCCTTAACAGGCTGGGCTACAATGTTGACCCCTCAAAATGTCTTGTGGCACTACACTCATGTTTCTTTTTCCTGTAATGAGGTGGGATACAATCAATGCCTACAAAATCAGATCATGTGATTTCATGATGTTACTGAAAACGATGTACAATTTAAAACTTACGAATTATTTGTGGACTTTTCCAATTAATATTTTCAGACTATAGATAAGAAGGGACTATTGTACGAATTTCTAAACAGTAATGAGGACAAGTGTGTTAATGACGTAAAGACAAATAAGCCAAATGAAACAAAAAGTGAATACAGAAACAGAATCTTGCAAATTTGGAACAGTTGATTTTTGATAAAAGTATAAATGAAATTCAGTGGAAAAAGCATTTTCAACAAATTGTACTGGAACAACTAGATATACATGGACAAATCAAGCTGACAACTTTGTATCATATGCAAATAATAAATCAAAATGGATCATAATTCTAAAGATAAAACTCCAAACTATAAAATGTACATATATGTGTGTATATGGACATATATATGTATATGAGAATATTTGAACTCTTGGCTAAGGCAAAAATTTTTTATTATGACATCAAAACTAGAAGAAAATTATGATAAGTTGATCTTTATCAAATTAGAAACCTTTGCTCTTGGAAAGACATTTGAGAGAATTAAAGGACTATCCATAGACTGAAAGAAAACATCTGCAAAGCATAGATTTGCCTGTCAGAAGACGTAAGAAGTCTCTGTACCCTACTCATCAAAGTATATTTCAACCCAAAAGTAACCTAAATAGACTAAAACTCAGTAAGGAAAAAAAAATCCTACTTTACTCATCATTAAACCTTTTATGAACTTTTCTACATGCCTAAGGATTCATACGGATTACTGAAAGTTACAGGTAGTGATAAAGGTGAAAGAGTAAGAATTTTAGGACATGGGCTTCTATGAATACGGAAAACTACTGCAATTCCCTAAATTTTATTCACGTGGGCCTTTACTACTAATAGGAAGTTCCAAGTACTAAATTTGATTATATATCAGAATGATTTAGACATTCTTAATATGACTTAATACTTATTGAACATTCAGTAGGTACCACATATATAACCTGTTTTTATACACACGAAAATACGTAACATCTAAGTTGCTTAATCTAACAACCCTGAAGCAGGTATTATATTACATTCACTTAACAGCAAAAGCTGAGACCAAAGAAGTCAAGCATCATTTTTAAGGTCCTATAACTAAGTATCAGAGCCAAGTTTTACATCAAGGTAATGTGACTCTAGAGTCATGTGCGTTAGCAATTACGTACACTACCTTTCATTCTTCCCTCATCAAACTCAAGGTTAATGCTTGAAATTTATACAACTACGAATACTTTCTTTTTATGGTAATAACTATCATACAGTTAGGGCTCCATGTTTACAACATAAAGCAAATATTCATAGAAAATATAAGTATCAAAATATAAATAACCCTGTTGAAAAAATGTATTTCATCATGAAATACAGTAACAAACTTTTATTATATATTCACTGAACACATTTTACTGAAATTAAGTACAGTGAAAACTAAATTAGATAGGCATGTAATTCAACCAAATCCAGGGATACTTGAGCTAGGATTGCGCTAAGCAAACTGTGGTATATAGTTAATCTAGTTTTAAAAAAAGTGCTATAATTACTTTTGAGGTAAAATTTAGCTAAGCTATATAAAATTAAAGCACATTTTAAAAGGTCCTACAAATGTCTTAGATACAAAATGGACAATTTATTTTTGAGACAGAAACCTATTTACAAAGGCAGATCATTCTCTTAAATATGTCACTCAAAATGAGAATACAACAAATGTGGCTATAACAGAAATACATGAAAAACATTATACTCATTTTTCCTGAGGAAGATATTAGCAGAGTATTGATTACAAATAAAGAAAATATGGTAGACACAATGAATGAGCCATGACTATAAAAAAGGACAAAATTCTGTCATTTGAGAAGAGAGCACGTGGATAGAATCAGCTTTTCTTACATTAAGTGAGATAAGCAAAACACAGAGTTGAACACTGTATTATCTCCTAAGTGAAAAATAAAAAGTCATATCATAGAAGTTAAGAGCAGAAGGATAATTAGTAGCAGCAGGGAAGCTTAGGGGCATTGGAATGATGCAACTGTACTGTTACAGTTAGGAAAAAAGTGATCTGCTGTCCTACTGCACAGTAGGGTAAATATAAATGAGAATTCACTGTACATCCTTAATAAAAATAAGCTACAATATTTTGAATATTTACATAATAATGACAAATATTTGAGAAGGATATGTTTATCCTGACTTGACTATTACATACTGCATACAGATGTTGAAACATTACATGAGAACCCAAAAACATGTATGATTTTTATGTAACAGTTAAAAAAACAGAGAAAAATAGTTTACAGTAACAAGTGGTTTCCTAACAGATGTATCAACATTTTACTAGTCTCCTTTAAGGAAACTGAAGTTGTTTTAATAACTTCATTTATCTTACTTCCTTAACCTCCCTCAGAAACAAGCAGTAAGCTCTTTCTGACAGAATGACAAATCAGAGTACAGATGCAATTATATTAAGTAATATTCAATGAATCTTCTGGATAACTACAGTGAGAGCAAAATGAACTCATCACTTTTCACAGAAATTTGTCACTTTGGCATGAGTAAGTTTTCATTTTTTTTGAAGTGGACACTAGTAGTACAAATCAATTTAAAAAAGATACTGAGATATAATAAGAGTGATTATTTATGCATAATCAGACAGGTAGTTTGATAACCTGATTGGAAGAAAACCACTGCTAATTAAAAACTAACCTGATCTAACCAGTTCGTCAAAGATTTTTATCAATTTTAAGCAAAAGCCACCAAACTTCAGGATATTTTGAAACATACAGAGGAACACAGTAATGTTTCTATTCTCACAGTAATCAAATAGCAAATTCACTAAATTTTGGAACCTACTGATTAACAATTAATCAGTGTGATCATGTGACTAAGATTAAATATTTTGCATCAGTTATTACTCATTATTCACTACAAATATTTTAACTTAATGGAATGAATTAAGATTCACATTTCCTCATTATGAAAGATGACATTCTAAACATGTTTAGGTACTTCCTTTTGACTTGGTTATAGATAACAACAAATATTTATCTTTCATAATAGAATTCTTACTATCAAATATGCTACTATATCTTCCCAGCATTGTTTAGACACTGTAATCTCTCTTTAGCACAATTTGGCAAAACATACTTAAAAGTTATAGTATTAGCAGTTCTACATGAATTTCAATATGTTTTAACTATAAATCTGCTCTGAATATAGTTCATGAAAGGGGTAATAAGCCTCTGAAAATTTACTTTTCATTACAGACTGAGTCAGCAATACCTTTCTTTTCAGTCTTCTATTATCAAGGAGTTAAAGACCTTTTTCCTTCATTTCCTCAATGAACAGGCTAATAAACTTTGTTCTTCTGCAAAGTTTTCCCTACATGTTTTGGTGGATTGAACACTGTGCTGCACAGAAAATAAATTCTAGCTCTGTAACTCAATATATGACCATGGATGAGTTTTAGAAATATATGACCTGTAAACACATGATCAAAAGCATTCCCTACGAAAAGCAACTCATATTCAAAATGAGAACAAACACAACAGAGAAAAAAAGAAATTGTTCTTTTTGAAGGAGACAAGGGCAAAGGTCACACATAACTTCCCAGTAAGAGTATCTATTGGGTAATAATTTGTTGGCAAAGGAGAATGTATTTAGATAGACATTCACATATTATTTATTGAGAGTTATTTTTTTTTCAAAATTAGAAATGAAACCAATGCATTTTTTGTGTTCTGGTTTTTATTTTTGCTTTACAAAATGTTTTTCCTTTTTTCCTGGGGCAAAGCAATGCCAGGATCCTCGCAGTCTAGGTTTCCAAAGTGAGCGTTTAGGACTACCATAGCAGCAAGACATACACAACCAATGTGATTCCCATTATCTTCCCCACCCCACACAATTTGATTGAACAGTCTAGGAGCCTAAGAGACTAATGGGATCATCATTTATAGGCTTCTGGTGGCAGTATTCACAATAGCAAGAAAGTATGAAAAGGGAAAAGTAATTCATATGTTGCTAATAATTAAGTGAAACAATTATCCTGAAGTGACAGTAAGTGCTACAGTTAACATAATTAAAAGAACATTAGTGTAAGGGACTATGAGCAACTGAACAATAGATTATTTTCATGGCTCATTTAGAATAGACCAAAAATAAAATTGTTAAAATGTATAAGATAGTTTTCTACAAGGTTTTAACTGCCCCTAAAAGGTTTCAAAGACAGAAACAATGCCAATTAACACATAAGAGGAGATACCTGAACAATAACCCAATGTCTTTTCCAAACGATGAGTTTAAAAGAGAATGTAAGAATAAGGTTGAACTTTGGTATATATGATTTCTTAAGATTAGACAGAATCAGAAAGACACATACAAAACATGAAAAACTGAAAATTTAGCCACAATTGACATAAATCTCACTCTTCAGCACTTTATTCACTTATATCAAAATTTTAATTGAAATAATTGTACATATTATGAGGTTCAATGTGATTTCTGACATATGCATATACAGTGTGGTGATCAAATCAGGGTAATTAACATATGCATGTCCTCAAACATCATTTCCTTGTAGTGAGAACTCTGCTAGCTATTTTAAAATACACAGTACACTGTTAACTATAATCACTCTACTGTGTAGTATGCCATCATTATTTATTCCTTCCACATAATTGCAACTGTACTTCTTGAACACCCTCTCAATTCTTTTCCTACCCCAATGTGATGCAGTAACACTACTACTGAATACAGATCCAAAATAAAATCAACATGTCAGAGAAATATCCCTACTCCCATGTTTATTTTAGTACTATTCTCTCACAACAATTGAGATAGAGTAAACCTTAGTGCCTGTCAACAAATTAATGGAGACAATGTGAAATGTATAAAGGATCTTCAAAAGATTTGTAGAAAAACTATGAACAGATTTTAAAAATTTCTTACACCAAAATAAACCCATAACTTGTTACAACATTTCTGAATACCATCTAGGATATGACACCAATCTGAAGAGCTCTTATCAAAGCAACACAAACTCTGGTAAATTTGAAATAAGAACAAACAGCTAGTCGATGGTGAAGATTGGCTGGAAGAATGGTAAAATCACTTATATTTTACGAAATGTTTTTGGATACAATGCCCCAAATCATCAGTTAACAAATGGATAACTAGTTTTAAAGAAGGAACTATCCAGGGGTAGGTATTGTTTACATTAAGATACCAGTTGGGACACCAGAACTCATATTAGAATGCCTGGGTAGAGTGTCTTGGATTCATTTTGACTACAGTTTCCTGCTAATGCAGACCCTAGGAATCAGCAGATGATTGCATAATATGGTGGTCCCATGCCACCCATGTGTTGAAGACATACACCGATTTGTGGGCTCCTGGTTTCAGCCTGTCCCAGTGCCAGATGTTGCAGACACATGGGAAGTGAACAAGAGGATAGAAAATCTTTCTCTGTCTCCCTGCCTTTCAAATAAATAAAAATAGGTAAGTAACAAAAGAAACCATAACATAAATTTGTCAAGAAAACAATCTTGTTTGTGCCTTAACTGAAGTGGACTAAAGTCCAATAGCAGATAAATTGGTCAATATTACAAACATCTCAATTAGGGTCATTTTAAATGAGCTTGAAAAATTCTAACTGAAGATTTACAATGAAACTTTCGCCTGATGAGTGCTAAAACTGCTGTGGTCAAATCAAATGAAAATTACAGAGGGTTGTCAATGGAAATTTTAATAGAATTATGATCCCAAAGCATTTTTTTTCAAAAGATTCTAACAGCAGACAAAATATGACTTTATCTATATGCTCCTGAAAAAAAAAAAGCACTGAGAGTGGAAACTGAATCCAGTTATGGTGTAAGTAGGATGTGGACATACAGGCAGGTCATTAGGGATGTGCCCCTAGGAGGCAGTTCCTGGGAGATGGCTGTTTATAAAAGCATGAGTCAAGATCACCCACTCTCCCCTTCTGTGTTCTGGCCTAAGATATGATCATTCCTCTGCTCATTTTCTGACATGATTATTCTCTGGTTTTACCAACTACTGAACAAATGGTGCTCACCTGATCTAGGATTCTGAGCTTCTAAAAGGATGAGACAAAATAAACCTCTTTACAAGTAGTTTGTAATAGATACTTTGTTGTACTGAAGAGAAGCTAGTAAACTAAAAATAAGTTACATTATAAAAATTGTCTACATAATAGTCAATTTCTGTCCTTAAAAAGACAATGCAGAAAATTATATTAAATTTAGAAATAAACTTCTAAAAACACATTTCTTTTCTTCAAATTGCACTTTTGGCTTTGGTTAAATAAAATAAGTTTTATATTTTCCTGCACACACAAAAACTAAGTAAGAAAGGAAAGGTAGTTTAGAAGCATATCAGGAAGAAAATGTCACTTTTGCACCTTGTTCAATCTGAAGAAGCAGGCATTTAGTACAGAAATTAAAACAGCTTCGGATACTTTCCTCTTATTTTGGAGTGACTGGCTTCAAGTCTCGGTTTTGCTCCTGAGTCTAGATTTCTGCTAATGTGCACCTTATGAAGAAGCGGGTGATGGCTCCAGCATTTAGTCTACATGGGAGACCTAAATTGAATTCCCAGGATCTGGCTTTAGCCTGCCCAACTTACTAGTTTTTTTTTTTTGTTTTGTTTTGTTTTTTTTTTTTTTTTTTTTTTTACACACTCCCTCTCATTTTTATTGTCTAATGGTCCTGTCTCATCTTGCTGTTTGACACATTCCAAATTAACTGCAAATTTGCAATGACAGCTGTTTTCCATGGCAGAAGATGTTATACTTAGTATTATCAATAATTTAGTATGCCTTTAATAAAAAGTATATATTTATTATTATCGCCAAAGTTTATGCTCAGTAAATGCTTATGGTGATTACTTATTACTTTATCAGCTTACTAGTTGTTAAGGACATTTGGGAAGAGCTCTGCGTGCATCTTTGTGAATTTACTCAATTAAAAACAAATGCTGACATATGACACCATCAGATACTCTTTAAATTAACACCAGGTTACAGCTTAAAGATCTGAAAGAATTTAACATACATGCAACAAAACAAAATACATTTGTAATGTATACCTTTGCGCCATCTGAAATACTGTCCCAGTTTCCACCACTCAAAGAGAACTTTCCATTGCCTATACGGAGTAGTATCTCTTCAGGAGTATCATTGGGGCCATTAGCAAATGGAGTGTAGCTATTAATAAAACAGATTTTAATAGACATGAAAGGTTAACATACATGTTAAACACTACTGAAACCAAGTAATATTAGATTGCAACTTGACATTTACCATACCTGATTAAGAATATCTTACTATTTCCCTTCACTATAAATATAAAATGCCCTTTTACAAGCAAGGGATTTAATCCCAACAAACTGTTTAATAAAATGAATAGTTTTGTCCATATCAATCCTTTTGTCTTGATCAGTTAATCAATGTACATAAAGTTCGTTTTTCACATAAATCTACAGTCTTAAGTCAGGGCAAATAAAGCACAGTTTCTTTTATTCATTGGCAGAAGTTAGAAAACAATACAACTATTATGAAAAAAATGTTAACCTTACACATTCACACAAATTTTACAGCATTTCTTCATTTTATTGTTATTTTGCCAGTATTATTAATCAAAGAAGTTAATATATTTAATTAATGTCTATAAAAATAGGTTGGTTAAATATTTGCATCAATGCAATAAAAAAATTCTACAGTCATTGAGATTATTGTGTAGATGAATATTTATGAAAATAAAGCTAAAGCAGTTTTTCAGAATTAGCTATAAAATGACAAAAGGGATGATTTTGTGTCATTTCAATAGACAGAATTGTTACTGCTATTTAAATTTGGGAATGGGACAATTCATTTCTGGTTAACAGTGTGAGGAAGATATACTAATATATCAATCTCATAATTGCCCTATGCAACAAGTAAATTGAGATAAAACTAAACTAAATAACACTAACAAATATTTTTGTCATTAAGTAAATACTTGAAAGTAGCAAGCTAGAAATCATATTCTATGAACAACATTTGATATACAAATATTATCCTTAAATTCAGTAGTAACAGCAGTTTATAAAAACTGCATTAGTTTGTAACAGTCTAAAAAAATGCACAAGAATATATACTGACATAATTATCAGCAAGTCAACAAAAATATGTCACCATCCTTATAACAGGTTGATAAATACATCTGAATTATACTAAATATATTCTTTAAAACATATTTAGCCAGCATTGTGGCCTAGTGCATTAAGTTGCTACCTACAATACTGGCAGCCCATTAGTGTGCAGGTCTGTCTGAGTCCCAACTACTCCACTTCCAATTCAGTTCCCTAACAATATGCCTGGTAGAATAGCCCAAGTGCTTCGGGGATTCAGCCTGACTCAGCTTTGGCTGCAGGGGCCCTTTCAGGGAGTGAACCAGCAGAAGGAAAATCTCTTTCTCTTTCCCCTCTTATCTGTGTAACTCTGCCTTACAAAAAAATAAAGCTTTTACATTATATTATAATTACTTGGTAAATCTATATCTTAAGTTTCTTACAGCAATTTCTACAACAAATTTTCACTTCTAACCAAAGGTGCTATTTATTCATTGCTATACATTTGTTTTGAATGTATTTTTCTAGAGAAAGTGAGCTGTGTGTTTCTGTATTTAGTATTGTTATCATTTAAATGAGTTATAAAGTACAATCTTATAATAAAATCTTCCTAATAAAAGCAAAAATCAAGTAAAATGAAATTACCAGCAAGATTTATAGAAAAATTTGTGATTATCAAATAAAATTTTCCATATATCATTCAATGTCAAAAAATTTTTTAAATGTGTGCCTTATTTTTTGGTAGTACCAGTAGAAATCTTTTAATGACTATATCCTAATACTATCTCATTATACATATTACTTTATGATTTTTTTTAGCTTTATAAGTAAAGATTTATAATTTTTTGACATGTAAGTAGGATTTCAACTGTCTTCTTTCTAAATTAAGACATGCTGGTGAAATTAGACCAAAAAAATGTAAGTACTTTTCAGATATACGTTTCTTACCCAGCCAACATTGTGTAAAAAAGGACCCCTAGACTCCAAATATCACAAGCAGCATCATATCCCTGTTGCGTAAGAACCTAAAAATGAAATAAAATATGGTATTATTCAGAATAAATTCAATTTGTTATTCCAAAAAGCTGTTTTCTTCTTGCACAAGTTCACCATACTTGTAATCAGTTTATTCACTTAATATTAAAAATAATGCCTGCTGCCATCAGCAAGTATTGAAAAAACAGGTATTATATAGCAATTAGGTAAAATGGGCCATTCCAAAAAACAAAACAAAGAAACAATCTTGTAATACACTCCTTGAACTCAATCAGTTTTCACTAGTACTCTGAGGAAATCAGATTGATACATATAATTAAATATATCCTATAAAAAGTACTAAGGTTCTTAACTGTTATTCTGGCTTCATATTTTATAATATTATATTTCAATTTTAAAGATGAGGAAACAGGTTAATACTAAGTAACTCACCGAATATCATAAAACTAGCTAAAGTAGTACAGTAGTCATTCTTTAAGAACCTTTGCATTTAATATCTATAACTTCCTGTTTATCACATGAGATGGCAAGATGATGTATGATCTTAGGAAAGCAAAACATATATTATATACAAGGCTGATGTCCTAAGAGTAGCATATTTCTGGATCACAAATACACATTCAATAAATTTTAAACAGCTTAATTAGTTTTTCATATAGTAATTCAGGCAGTTGATTTTTTTGCTTTGGAAGATAATACTAATAATTTCCAAATAATATCTTTATTATATACTCATGTGAGACTTCTCTATGAAGTTATTAGAGTTTGCTTGAAAAATAGATGAAATAAGGCCATTTTTTTCATGTGAAAAACCCACTGTTAAAGCCTCTAGGCATATGAAAAAAAATAGATGCATTAATGGATTAACATTAAGAATTGCATAAGCATCAACATGGCTATAAAAGGCTAAAAAACATGAATGTTTGAATGACAATTGCCAGACATGAATAATGACTATTTAACTTAAAATTCAAGATATAATTTTTTCCTACCTGAACTGAGAAGCTAAAGAGGATATAAAAAACCATATACACGGTTCAGCATTATGGTATAGAATATAATGCCATCCCTTCCATGCTAGTTATCACATGTGTGTGCTGGTTCAAGATGCAGCTGCTCTACTTCCCATCATCTCCCTGTTTGGACCTCTGCCCCCAAAATGTGGGCCCCTGTCATTCATGTAGGAGACCTTGAAGAAGCTCCTGGTTCCTGGCTTTGGCCTGGCTCATCCCAGGCCATTGCAGCCATCTAGGGAGTGAACCAGTGGATGAAGATCCTCAACTCTGATTTACACATACAATTTTAAAATTATAAAAACATGTAACAGACTTATACAATTAACACAAGTAGAGACCTAAATGGCTCTAATAAATGATAAGATACAACTTATCTATGTACAGTATAGTATAACTAAATTGGTATAGTCTAGGAAAAACATAACCCCTGCTATTTGTATTCCATTCTTCTTTCGTTTTCTCATTACCACTCATATCTCAGGGTATCACCATGTTTTCTCTGGTTCTAACATCCAATGTACAGCTAATTTTGAGGGCCACTTCTTTAGGAACTAGCTGGACAGGTGAGGGTTAGTTAGCAAGTCAGATGTGAATACTTCATATTCCCATAACCTTCCTAGTTACGAGAACAGAGTTGTACAGGCAGCATCACATTGATTAATCAGAGGCAAACATGAAAAACCTCTTTTAAATTTACCATACATTTAAATTTATTTTGTATGGATAAAGAGAAAGTTGTCCACTTTTTTTTTAACTGCTAGGGTTCATCGCCCTTTGATACTGAGAACACAAAGTCACACAAACAAAAAAGCACAGACATTAAGATGAATGAAAGAATACAGAAATGGGCCATGTTGCTTTCTACTTGCATTAAATTAAATAAAAGAATGTATCACAATTAAATCAGTCAATGTGATAGCATTCTGTCTATTTTGGCATCCCAAATTAGCAAAAAAAAAAGTAACACACCCAGAATTCCATTCTCTTTTATCTAAAGTTCAAATTAATTCAAAATAATTCATATTCAGCTCAAAACTACACAAAAAAGATGATCTTCAAAACTATCAAGAGCTGTAGGCAAAACCTTTCAGCTTTATCATGAATGCCATTAACTCAAGAACATTTTTATACTTCAGTAGGCATTAAATATCAGTGGAATAATATAATATCACACAATGTCTTTGTCTTTATAAAAGGATAAGGTGGGTTTACTTTTGCAAAACTGGTAAAAAATATATGTACTGAATAAACATTAACAGGCTGAACGAATTGATGTATATGATAAAATTAAGTGACTACTCCTTTGTTTTTGTTAAGCTAAAATTATAATTCATAGATTTTTTAGCCAAAAACAATTCTTTATTCACTGTGATGCAATAATGGACAGTTCTATACGTGTTATTATTGATTGAAATATCTATATGGATACTAAAACCCTTCTGATCCTAGGTTAAAGCAGAATACATTATATATACTTCACTAATATCTTCTGAAAGAATCTGAAACTTTACAAATAAACTTTACCAAAAACAAGATTTCTGCAATTCTTCTACAACAATTAAAAAATATATATTTATTACTAGGCAAGGGTTCAATATTTGGTAAGGAAACTTTTTCAAGCATTTTGAAAATAAAAATACTAGCTGAAAGTAATTCAAGTTCTAGTTACGAAGAAATGGGTTTCTGCATGGCCACCTCAAAACCCCTCATTGCTATAATGGACAAAATGTCTTAAATAATGCAAGTCTGTTAGGACAAAAAATTTATTAATGGCTTGCATTACACTCTATATCTACATTCTTTCAAATATGTTTATATAATGATTAACAGAAAAGTTTTTACCTATTAACCTAAACATAGACATGCTATTTGACTATATATTTTTCATTTTAATGAGTTTTTTTGTGTTGTTGATTTGTGACACTTATTTGTAACATTTTTACAGTAAGATTTCATAGTAACGATGGGTTCTGGTTTATTAGAAGTCCACATTAAAAAAATGGCTGTTG
This sequence comes from Ochotona princeps, assembly GCF_030435755.1. Taxonomy (NCBI): domain Eukaryota; kingdom Metazoa; phylum Chordata; class Mammalia; order Lagomorpha; family Ochotonidae; genus Ochotona; species Ochotona princeps. The sequence goes on from NC_080865.1 coordinate 50,953,845, forward strand.
GGCACAGGGCATTGGCCTAGCGGCTGAAGTTCTCGCCTTGAATATGCCAGGATCCCATGCCAGTGCCTGTGGCCCTGCTTCCCATCCAGCTCCCTGCTTGTGGCCTGGGAAAGCAGTCGAGGATGGCCCACAGACTTGCGACCCTGCATCCACATGGGAGACCTGGAGCAAGTTATTGGCTCCCGGCTTCGGATTGGCACAGCACCGGCCGTTGCGGTCATTTGGGAGTGAATCAGTGGACAGAAGATCTTTCTCTCTCTCTCCTTCTCTCTGTATATCTGACTTTGAAATAAAAATAAATTAATCTTTAAAAAAATTGGCTGTTGAAAGGGTTACTCTAAGCTCTGCTGTTGCATATGTCACCTAAATGTCAGAATATTTAGAAGATATTTAGATAATATTCTGTATTTAACGGAAGAGCTCTGATTTCAATATTCTGTCCTCTTGTTCTGTAAAACCATTGATGTATCCTAGCAAGGCCAATACCTTTAGGTCCAAGCTGTTACTGCACAGTTGAAAGCAGTAAATCACTCCTTTATACTTTTTGTAACACAAAAATTTATACATTCTTTGGGAACTTTATTAAATATAGATTAGATGCAAGCACAATTTCTTATAGGGAAAATTATATTAATAGCCCATAAAGCACATATGAAGCAGATGTTACATTTTTTCCTTAATATTCCCATTTTAAAGCAACTTCTGGCACATTTTAGAATGAGAATTTATTACTATTAGAAAGCCATTTTCTGGGGCTGGCGTGATATCCTAGTGGCTAAATCCTCGCCTTGTATGCACCAGAATCACATATGGGCATGCACCAGGATCCCATATGGGCACCTTGCATGCACCAGGATCCCATATGCACCATTCGTGTCCCGGCAGCTCCACTACCCATCCAGCTCCCTGCTTGTGGCCTGGGAAAGCAGTCGAGGATGGCCCAAAGCCTTGAGACCCTGTCCCCACGTGGGAGACCTGGAACAAGCTCCTTGCCCATGGCTTCAGAATGGCTCAGCTCTGGCTGTTGTGCCCATTTCAGGAGTGAACCAGCTCTGTCTCTCCTCTCTGTAAATCTTCACTTCCAATAAAAATAAATACATCTTTTTTAAAGTCACTTTCTATATATATTCAACCAAAAAAAAAAAAAAAAGAATTACATACAAATAATGAAGAAAACAATACCTCAGGGGCTACAAAGTTTGCAGTGTAGCACGGAGTTAAGAGAAGTCCATTTTCTCCTCGAAGTTGTTTTGCAAACCCAAAATCACAGATTCTAATTGAATCTGGACTGGCTGATTCATCCATGTATAAAATGTTACTGGGTTTAAGATCTCGATGAACAACCTTGAACATAAAAGTATTACGTTTCTATAGTTAACCAAATATCTGTGAAATAAGATATTTTATATTATTTTCTGTGACATAAACTTCATCAAGTACAAAACTTTCAACCTTAATAGTCTAATGGATACACAGGAAGTTATTTCTCAATCAAAACCTCCAATTTTAAATATTGAAACCAAATTCTCAGTTTGGTTTTTTTCATGCAATGCACAAAAGTCCTACTTAACAATCTAACAACTGCAAAACATGTATATAAATCTGGAGGTATTCAAGCATGAACCGGAACAGACAAATAGGTGAGGAAAATACATTTTCTTCAAAGAAGGAGGGAATATTGTGAGTTACACAAGTAGTTCCTCACATCTGTGGATTTTAATTGGAGTTACATATAGTCACGATGAGACATAATGATCATACAAAGAAGATTTTTTTTTTTGCTTCAAAGGATCAGAAATGAGATTCTGAGCAACTGTGCACACAAAGAACCAATAGCATGTTGGAGACAGTCAAATAGTTCATATAAAGACAAAAACATGAACAGTGTCCAAAAAACAGTTTTCAGGTCATGCTGAGGCAAGAAAATCCCTTAATAAAACAAAGGAAATAGTAATAGCCTCTGATGAAGTAAACAAAACATGCTTTCAATCTATGCAACTCTTAGCAGATATGCAGAATAAAGAACTAAATGAAATGAAGAACTGGAAAAAAATTCTGGAATTCCCATTATGATGATTTTCCTGCTATTACTACCTATTTCATTTAAATCTAGCTTGACTTAAATCAGAAGTTTACTACACTAAAAGTCCTTTAAGGAAAAGGATCAAATATTAATTCATGTTTGGACTTGCAACACCTTTTACAATGTATGCCACGCAGAAATGGTCAGAATGTCTCTATTATCTACCTATTTAATTTATAAAAGCCTCAATGTTTATAAAGTTGTGATGTTTAATTTCTTCTCAAAAATCTTACTAGAGAGCTGATAAAGAAAGTTAAGCACTATATTGTCATTGAATTGTTCTTTGATATTAAACAACTTATTTCATAATACTGAGAATGTACTCTAGTAAACCATACCAAAAACTGAATAATAGTTTACTTGTATTAATTTTAAGACACATGTAGAATTTTGTCTCAATTCTGAATTGCTGTTTTTAAATATATTGCAACATAAATTTCTAAAACTACTTGCTAGTTTCCTTCTAAAGCTATACAGTTGACTTCTTTGAAACTCAACTAATTTGCCTTCCTTTTGAAGAGACAGTAACTGAACTAACAGATATCCTTCTGCCACAAAATTTATTATATTACTAATTAAAGGTTTAGAATCCAAATTTCTGATTGTAATTGAGGGATGGCTGTCAAGGGTCAAGATTTAAAGTCCCCAAGCAAATTAGAAAATGTACAAATCAGACTCCCAATGAAACTGCTGAATATATCTTAAAAGAGGATACTTGGACTACCTATCGTTGTCTATACCTATAGGTCATGATACACTTATAAACAAAAGAATGATGGACTTCTGGTTTTGGCGGCAGCACTATATTATTGTGATAACACAGGCGAAAACAGATGGGGGAGGGTAAATGGAAATGGTGGAAGGGGAAATCATTGAGCCTATGGAACTGTATAATGAAAAATAAGAATAAAAAATGCAGATATCAACAGTCATTTCTCAAAGTAAGGCACGAATAGGTCATCATCAGGGAAATGTAAATCAAAATTCCAGTGAGATACCTCTTTGCTCTGGTAAGATTGGCTACTACTGAAAAGACAAAAGAAGGGCTGCACTATGCTGGCCACTGCAGGCCCCAGTCTCCCAAGGATTAACTCCACAGCTTAGCTTGTTTCTCAGAGGGTAACAGGATGGGCAATTTTGGCCTGATACATCTAGCCACTGGCTTAACCGCAAGTTCCTGCTTCCTATTTGTCAAGTTATCTGCCAAGGGATTGGATAAACACTGGGAGGAACTCAAGGGATTTAGGGTGGCCACTAGAGGATTGGATAAACACTGGGAGGAACTCAAGGGATTTAGGGTGGCCACTAGAGGATTGGATAGACACTGGGAGGAACTGAAGGGATTTAGGGTGGCCACTAGAGGATTGGATAGACACTGGGAGGAACTCAAGGGATTTAGGGTGGCCACTAGAGGACTGGATAAACACTGGGAGGAGCTAGGCAGAGTATAAAAGAAAGCCTGGAGTTTCAATAAAGATCGATTCATTTTTTCGCATTCGGCATTCTGTGTACTGCGTGTTGTCTTGTGTTGTCTCACTGCGTTGTCTTTTTTGTAACCCTAGTCCCTCCACTCGGCTCGGTGTACGTGGCGACGCGGGCGTTGCCAACAGGCCACACCATCACCCCATATCAGAGTGCCAGTTCAAGTTCTGGCTACTCCACTTCTGACCTAGCTTCCTGATAATGCACCTGGGAAGGTAGAGAAGGAAGGTCCAAACATTTGAGCCTCTGTCACCCAAGTGAAGAGCTTGATAGAGTTCCTGGTTCCTGGCTTCTGACTGGTGGAATCAGCCAAGCACAGAAAGGCAAATGTCACATGACCTCACGCATATGTGGAATCTACAGAAAGATGATCTCATAGAAGTTAAAATTACACTGAGAAAGGAAGTAGTGGAGGAGGGATTGAGAAACGTTGATTGACAGGTAGTGATTAATGCTACACAGAAAAAAGCTGTTCTTGGTTCTTTGACAATTCTATTGACAGTAATGTAGAAATAAAGCTTATTCATTGTATATTTTCCTAGGTAAAAAAAAACAACCTAGAAGATAGGATTTTCAGATGCTGTCAAAACAAAGGAATGTTAAAAGCTTTAAAGAATAAATATGTTTATCTTAAATTCACATTACATAATGAATACATGTACCAAAACATCACATAGCATCACAAAACCTGGACAATTTCTTCTAAAATTTTTAACAAAAATGCTTAAGAAGATTTACTGTCTTTATTTATGGCAATCTGAATACCTACAACATATACTTACATAATTCATTTATGCTTCATTTTAAAATTTGATCAGGTTTAATAATTGCTCAGTCCATGTTAGGTATAATGATATAATTCAAACCACTTTTAACACTAACATGCCAAATCCCAATTTCCTAAGTTTAAACCTTAACTACATTATTAGCTTTATTATGATATACCCTATGAAAATACATAACTGTCAGAAAAAGCAATTAATTTCATATGGCATCATGTCCTGTATACAATTTTATGAAGCTACAGAAGTAAAAGGAAAAATACAATTACAACTTACTCCTTGACAATGAAGATAGTCAACTGTCTTTGTTATTACATACAGCACATCGCTAGCCTCCTGTTCTGAGAAACATTTTTGTTTGAGAATACGATCCAGTAGTTCTCCTCCTTTCATCAAATCTGTAACAAGGTAAATGTATCTACCATCATCAAAGACCTAAAAAACAAAATATTTTCAAAATGTGGTTATTTAAAATTTACAATTATAAAATATTTAAAATACATTTACTTTGCTTTTCCAGAAAGTCAACATTTCACATTTAAAAGAAGATAGTATTCCTTTATTATTAATAATATAAGGTTACACTGAAGATTGAATCAGCTGTTCAATCTCTGATACATCCTTAAAGATCATGCTCTTGGGCCCGGCGGCGTGGCCTAGTGGCTAAAGTCCTCGCCTCTAACGCCCTGGGATCCCATATGGGCGCCGGTTCTAATCTCGGCAGCTCCACTTCCCATCCAGCTCCCTGCTTGTGGCCTGGGAAAGCAGTTGAGGATGGCCCAAAGCTTTGGGACCCTGCACCTGCGTGGGAGACCTGGAAGAGGTTCCTGGTTCCCAGCATCGGATTGGCGCGCACCAGCCCGTTGTGGCTCACTTGGGGAGTGAAACATCGGATGGAAGATCTTCCTCTCTGTCTCTCCTCCTCTCTGTATATCTGGCTTTCCAATAATAGTAAATCAAAAAAAAAAAGATCATGCTCAATGTATAATTTTATTACATTTTGTAGATATATGCTATGGCTCACAAAAGGACATAAATTTAAAAAAAATAAAACTCAGTGCCTATGAAATGATATTAATATAAATTTTCCTGTATTATAAATTCTTCATTTCTCTAACAAGCTTCTTTATGAACTAAATATATTATTTGTTATGGAATATCTTCTTTAAGTCCATTATCTGACATGATATTTGAAACATTATTAATTAAAATACATAATGTAGGATGCATAAGAAAATATTTATACCCTTTTTAAGAGGATCAGGGCACTTGAGATTATTTTTAAGACTTGTTTTTTTGGGGGAAAATAATACCAACTTTGGCATACTACCGGTCAAAACAGGTCCGAGTGGCCCTCAAACCCAATGGCCAGCAAGTTCTGACAAAATTAGCACCACCAACAACCTAGTTATTTAGGACACTTGGAGTCTCCCTAATCCTGGGAATTGCTTGAACCAGAGTGGGAGAAAAGTTGTACAGACAATAGTACAGCCTCAGCACGAAATCACAAGAGGTAGAGAGTGGTGAGCCAGGAGCTGGGGCTACAGAGACCATGGTGAAAGCCTAACGTAAGAGCCCAGACCTGGAACTCACTGGAGGGAGTGGCACAAGTGACTGCAAATAAAGAATCGTGTACCAACCGTAATAAGTAAAGTTGAACTGTAGATTTGTGGCTGACACAGCTTAGACACCTACCCTAAGGAGAAAAATCATCTAACCAGAAGTACAATGACCAAGAGCAAAAGAAGAGACAAAGGCACAATGAATATTACTGAAGACTCCCCTGCAAAGCAGCAAAACCCTTTGCCTACCTCAGAGTTAAGTGAGGAATACATTAAGGAAACGATGGATACAGAATTCAATAAATTTCCAGATTAAAAACAGACTCCCAATGATACTGTTAAATATATCTTGACAATAGAATGCTGGACTTTTTCCCATTGTCCATGCCTGCAATGATGGACTCATGAGTGTTTATGGAGAACTATACTATTGTAATAATAATATAGGGGAAATCAGTGGTGGAGGAGGAAGAAACTTGGGGAGGGGTAAGGGAAATCTCAGAGGCTACAGAACTATAACATAAAATAATAATTAAAAAATGGAAAGAAAGACATATGTATTTTACTTGAAAGCATTACTGAGAGAAAGAGGGAGAGACAGAGAGAATTTCCATCTAGTGGTTCACTCCCCAAATGGCCAGTACGGCTAAAGTTGGGCCAGATATAGCTGGGAGCCAGGACATTCTTCTGAGTCTCCCACATGAGTACAGGGACCCAAGAACTTGAGCCATTCTCTGCTGTTTCCCCGGTCACCAGCAGGGAACTGGAAAAGAAGTGGAGCAGACGCTACTAGAAGCAGTGCCCATATAGGATGCCTGTCCCTCAATAGGAGGAACAGCTTGCAATGCCACTATACCAGCCCCAATATGTGATACTTTATATCTACACATACCCACATACACACACACAGAAAAAAAACTGAAGTGGTAATTCGAAGAATTTTGAGGTAATGCTGCACGAAATTGAAAATATAATAAAAATCAATTCAATGCATAATGTAAAGTTCCAAGTCATAACTTTAAAACTTCAGTATCCAGGCTAAAAAATACCTACATCCTTTAAAGTAATAATGTTTGGATGTTGTCCATAGCGCATCAGAATTTCAATTTCTTCTGAGGGGTCTCGCTTGCTTTTGTCAATGATCTAAGAAGCCAAGAAGAAAAAAATCTCAGAGACAATAAACCATTTTCTTTATATATATTTTTAATTTGGTTATATTATTAAACATACACATAACTCAAAACAATGTTTACTTCATTATTTTAATGTTTAAAAGATTCCTATAACTGAAATTTAACAGAAAAAAAATAAACTAGAGAACTTAGCTATATTCCATTTCACTGAAACTATACTAAATGACAGTGTGATCCAAATGTCAGTGTGTCACAACTGGTCAATCTTAACAAATTATCCTAAAACAAAACTATCCAAAAGTAAAAAGTTAATTAAATACACTGATTATGAAATACATTGTTCCTCTAATATAAAGTCTTAGAAACTAAAAGTGAAAATATTAGGTATTGGAATTCTCTCCCATGATATCTTTCCTATTTCCACTGAAAATATGTCAGGTAGTCTTAATTTACATGAAATACATTTCAAAAAATTAAAAGTTAGGCTCAGTAACAATACCTTTACTGCAAATTCCATGTTCGTAGTTTTATGTATGCATCGCTTACAAACGGAATAGGACCCAACACCAATATCCTCCTTCAATTCATATACATCACCAAATTGTTCAGCATTTCCATTTATCTGTTTTTCAATAAAAATAAAATACTAAAGACAATGACATATTTTCATGCTTTCTATCTTTACTGCAAATATATATCCATCGTAAATCTTGGAGTTGTCAATATTCATAAATGGCTTATGACAATTATGCACCAATCCTAAATAGCAGACTTTCTAGGTCTCCAATGTCAGCACAATACATAAACCGGCTTATAAATTCTCCAAATATTTTCTTTTATTTCTATATTTTAACTGATTTTTTAATTTTATGACAGATTTCCACAGGCTCATGGATTTCCCCTCCCCCCACTGACTTCCCCAATGTTATTACAATGGTATAGTCCTTCAAAAACAGTTATAAGTTGTCCAAATACTTTCTTGCCAAAACAGCTGCACAAATATGATTAAAGGCTAATATAGTTTTTTTCCAAAATATATGAAGTAAAAAATCACTTTGCAAAGCTACTAAAAATCTATTAGAAATAACTGAAAGAAATAATTATCTTCAAATGCATACATGCCCAAATGTGATCAAGTGGAATTTACCTGTACGATTGGCAACACATTTGCACTTGTGATAGGAGTGATTTTGTATTCTTCTGCAATAGATGTTGCAACAAAACTAAATCCTTTGAAGAGTTGATGAGCATTTGCACTAGCTGGTAAACCAGGAGAATCTAATTTCAAAATAATTATAGTTAATTAGAACTATACAAAAACCTGATACAAAAATTCAGAATTTCTAAAAATACGAAGGAAACCATTATACATCACCATCTAATTTAATATATGTTTCATTTTATTCATTAAAATCTTCCACCATGCATATGTATGCCCCATGAGGTAATTTTTGTCTTATCCACTGCTGCATCCTCATTGTTTAGTTCAAAGAATGTATGAAGGCAATGCCACAAGAAGTAAAACCATATTAAATCTACCTTAAGAGTCAAAGAAATAACTAGATTTTTCACTGCCATGTGTAAATCAGCACAATGTCAAACAACTTATAAAAATGAAAAAAAAATCTTACTACTTTTTATCTGAGATCATGCTTCTCTGATACACAGTTCACATTAAAAGTATCTACTTGATAGATACCTCAACAACATCATATGTAGGATCCACACTTCCATAAGGGGCAGGCCCGTCCTCTGCAAACTTACCATCCTTTTTGACTTAGGAAAAAAGGTTTTTAATCCATCAACTGCAATAAGAGTCCTGATTTTACACATAACAATGCTCTATGCTTGGCAAATTCTTGCAGGGAGGGAACTTCAACTAAACTTGAACTATGGTTGTGCAGCGGGGTGGAGGAACCCACCATGGGGGGAGGGTGGGGGAGAGAATCCCAGATTCTATGTAATTACAACACAATGTAATTAATGAATAAATTTAATAAAACAAAAACAAAAACAAAAAAAACCAATGCATTACCTTTAGGAGTTTTTGCAGTAAACTCAGGATCAAAACAAAAAGTATCATCTGGTTTTCCAGAAGCAGGTTTGAAAGGAGGTTGAACTTCTCTTTTGTATAATTTCTAGAAGAAGTAATGGTGAACACAAAAAGATACTAATGCTTAAAATTTCTTAAACACAGATTGAGCATCCATAATCCAAAAAATGAAAGTTTTGGGACTGACATGCTACAAGCATAAAATTCCACACCTGATGGCGTGTGATGGTACACAACGGATACTGTATAAAATTAACTCCAGGAGATATATATACATACATACATACACATACAAATACATATACATACATTTTGTTTTGAAATGAATGCAATTTCAAATATTCTATGTATGCAAATGGTCCAATATAAAAAATCCAAATACTTGTGGGTCCTATGCATTTTGGATCAGATACTGCATGAGTAATTTTTAAGGTAAAACAGAACATAAAATTCACAGTATTTAACCAAAGACTCACAATTGTATAAAAGAAATTCCAACATGCTTCATATACTTGCTACCCAAATTCTAAAAAATCAGCATCATATCCAAATTCTACTGAGGCCAGGAAACATAGTAAACACAAACTGCATTCGCAAGGAATAAGATTTTCAATTTTGGATACAAATAAATAATCTGAATTCTAACTGGTAATATAATCATACAGAATATATCACAATGTTCCTATGCAAAAGCAACTAAAAGCGCTTGCTCAAGATTTTAAAAATCAGTTCATGAATTTTAAGAACTATATAAGAAATCCTCAGATTTTTCAAAGACTTTATTAAAAAAGTATATAAACTTCAAAATACCTTCTCATCCAAATAATTCAATTTTAATCCTATTTTGAAAGATTCTTAATTCATTTCTTTAAAAAGGGAAGGATTGTGATATTAATGTTGATATTAATCAATCAATTGATTAATCTTGTTATTTTGAAAGGCACAGAATGGCAGAAAGAAAGAGAGAGAGATCCTCCATTCACTGTTTTACTCCCCAAACAGCCACCATGACTATGTCTAGGCCAGACAGAAACAGGGAGCCAAGAGCTTCCTCTAGTTCTCCCATGTGCATCTAGGGGGCCCAAGAACTGGAGCCATAGTCTGTTGGTTTAGTAGAGAACTGGATTGGAAGTGAGCCTGCTACAACTGGAACCGGCACTCATGTGATGCTGGCATCACAGTTAGCGGCTTTATCTGCTACATCACAATGACAGCCCTGATATATTTCTTGTTTATTTCAAAGGCAGAGAGGGAATATCAAAATGCCCATAGTATCCAGGGATGAGTTAAAATCTGGAGATAGGAACATAATCCAGGCCTCCCACATGCACGGAAGGAATCACATTTCTTAAAGGACAAACCTTCCCAAGGTTTGCTTTAGCAGGTAGTCAGGAACAGGAATCGGGAATAGATCCTGGGAACTCAGATACGGATGCGGGCATCTTAATGATCAGGCCAAACCTAATCAGTAAAAATCAGGTGAATATATCCTCCTGGAACTTTTAAAAATATCCCATATATTTCATGTTAAATGATCTTTGAACTTAAAAAGGAGATATTTTATGAGGCTACTATCATGAAATTCAAAATTTTACGCTTGTCTAACCATCTAACTAGGAAAATTTACATTTTTGAAAGATACAGAAAATAGATAAGAACTTTTTTATAGCAACCTACTTTTTAAAATTTCCCCATAGTAGGAAAAATTTGAATTATTTTAAAAGTAACTTTCATTCATTTAAATAAATATGATGAATTTGTTTAAATAAGTGTAATTTGTTATTTTAATTACAATGTTCATAACTGTTTTAGATACAGTAATGATGGAAAATTTTTTTCCCATTTATCCAGGTAAGGTGAAAGGAAGAAAAGAAGAAATTTAAAGAGAATAAAAGGTTTCTAAAAAAGAGATAAGTACACAGACAGGACAAAGTGTAGGTTCCCATGCAGCAAGTCCACTTTTTTATGGTATTAGGAGTATGATAACTGCCACACTATACCTTTGCAATTATTTAAAAAATCAAAATATGTCCTACTAAAACTGTTACATAAGCCATATCATAATGATTTGATCTGTAAATAAGAGTTTTCTATTCCGCCTTCAAAATCAAAATAGATTCCTTAACTTTAAAAAAAAAATCAGAGTCAGTGCTGAACTAAACAAAAAATGCTTAACGATTATGATTATCACATAAAATATATATAAACCTGCATTATAAAGCAAACAGTAAGTTCAGCTTTACTTAAAAAAGCCATTAGTATGAGATAAACAACTAAGAAAAGCATGCATAAAATCTGAATTATAATTTTGGAATGTTTCTGTTTTCAAGTCCCCTCAAGACTGACTGAAATACATAAAAAGATACCCACATCTTAATAAAATTCAGTTTACTCTAACACATATCACATAACATTAATATTAAATAACAACTTAGATTCTTTACAATTCATTTCCTATAAAGAATATATTTATCACTTATATATGATCCCCATTATGTTCCTCCACCCACTGCCCAATCTAGAAAAGGACACAATATTAACCATACTTAAGAAGTTAAAAATTAGAAAGATAATTACTAATTATACACACATCTTATGATAAAGGTAATTGCCATGATACACTGCACATGCAAATAAAAATCTTACATTAAATGTAAAGCAAATTGTTTAAATTTATCACAGAAATTCATGTATGCACATTTACTCTTCAGGTTTCTTCTCACTTCAATATATTCAATAACAAATTCTCTATTCAACTTACATTCCAGTCAATATTTGCAAAAAAAAGATGTCTTTTAATTTCTTCAACTCCTTCTGAACCTGTAAAGGTGGAAAGATCCTTTTCACTGATATGACTATTTTTTCATCTTGATAACAGGCTATAAGACTGTCATCTACAAGCAGAAATACACACATTTCATAGGGTCCCTTCAAGTGAAAGATCTATGATTTCGTGCCCGGCATTTCATTTTATTAACCACTCCTTTGGTTTTAGTAACTGAAAAACTGGAGTTCATATTGAGCCACTTGGGATCATAAAATACTATAGTGTCTCCCTTGACAATCAAAATCATGTCCAGTATAACATTAAAATATTTTAAAAGGTTAATTTAGCTACTTATTTGAAAGGCAGGGCAACAGAAACAAAAGACAGTGAAATCTTCCATTTGCTGGATCACTGCCTAGGTGGCTACAACAATCAATTTTACATTGGGTAAAAGCTAGGGACGTCATTTGGAACTCCCACATGGGTATCAGCAGCCCACATATTTGGGACATGTTTGATGCCTTCCTTCCCAGGTACAATAGCAAGGAACTGGATTAGAAACAGGGTAGACAAGACTCACTCCACATGGGATATCAGCATGAAAAATAGCAGCGTAACCCACTGTGCCGCACTAGTTCCAATATTAAACTTTAAGTGAATTTTTTCTCAATAATCCGCCTTATGACTTTGTTTATATGCTGTGTCATAAACTACAAAAGAATAAACTGAAATTTCAATATATTTTTTATCACAGACATAACAGCATTTGCTATTTCAGAAATATGATGCAAAATGCATAATCTAATTAATCTAACAATCTACTTCATCAAAATTGTCTTTATCATACAATTATACAGAGTAGTAAGTGAACTTAAATGAAGCCAGAAAATATAAAGATGTAATTATCCTCCCAATATATGCCATGTATTTTTACAAAAGCCAAGAAAATAAACGATACCCAATCTATTTGCTGGATTCCTTTTGAATAACATCCTTAAAAGACTCTGTGCTTCAGCGCTAAGAAACTGAGGCATTCCAAGTTTTGCTCTAGAAAACAGATTTTAAAAACATTTCACTTAAATCTAGGAACATTTCAAGTTTGAAAAATCTAAAATAAAATAAGGTACCTTTATAACAACAACTAATGTTCCCTATTTGGCAGAATATGAAGACAGTGTAAATAATGTTCATTTGTATGGATTTAAAGCCAAATTATGTTCAGTTGAGATTCCCCCATTGCAAGCATATACCAAACATAGAGTCCAGCATCTTATCGTCCAGTCAAGTTCAACGGCTTCTTAGGTATACCCTCTCTGGTCTGAAGGCAGAGCCAGCAGAGTATCATCCCGATCAATTAAAATCTCAACTGAACTTGAACTGTGGTTATGCAACAAGGTGGAGGAATCCACCATAGTGGAAGGGTTTGGGGAGGGGTGGGGAGAATCCAAGTACCTATGAAACTGTGTCACATAATACAATGTAATTAATGAAATAAAAATAATAAATAAATTAAAAAAGTGATTTTAAAAAAAGCCAAATTATGTTTCTCAAAATTGAAAGCAAGGAATTCTTTTCCCAAAAGAAAACCATAGTATTTACACTTACTTTAGTATCATATTCATGGTTTCGTTTCTGTCTTTACCTTGAAATGGCAGAGTACCAGTAAGCATTTCAAACTAGAACAAAACAGACAAAACGCCTAAGGGTCATTTTAATACAATTTAGAACACATAAAAAATTATTCAGAAAAATGAGACTTGTGCTACATACATGATCATCAAAACATCTAGGATTTAAATCACAGTGGATCAAAACTGGACCAAAAAAACTAGGTCACTTATACAAACACACACACACACACACACACACACACACAAACACAAGTTATCTTTAAAAAAGAAAACAACTTAAAAAAAAAAAACCACTTTGAGACAAACATATATAGCATGAGGAAAATACTTTCCCAAAGAAATTTAACTGTAATGCATATAACTAAGCAAATAGTGATATACAAGTGTAAGTTTAAAAATAAAGATTGAGGCTCTTTCCAGCCAGCGCCGAGCAGTGGGTATCTCTCAGGGACAACTGGCACAAGTGCCTCAAGACTGGGGACAAGAGAAAGCCCTGCCACAAGAAGCGGAAGCATGAGCTGGGTCGCCTGGCTGCTAACACTAAGATCGACCCCTGCAGCATTCATACAGTGCAAGTGACAAGGCAACAAGAAGTACCAGGCCCTGAAGCTGGACATGGGCAACTTCTCCTGGAGCTTTTAGTATTGTACTCAGAAAAGCAGGATCATTGCTGTTGTCTACAATGCCTTCAACAATGAGTTGGTGTGCACCCAGACCTGGTGAAGAACTGCATCGTGCTCATCCACAGCACTCTGTACTGGCAATGGCAAGAGTGTCACTATGCTCTGCCCCTGGGCCACAAGAAAGGAGCCAAAATGACTCCCTGAGGAGGGGGAGATCTTAAAAAGTGGTCCAAGAAAATCGAGAAGAAATACGATGCAAGGAAAAGGAATGCCAAGATCAGCAGTCTTCTGGAGGAGCAGTTCCAGCAGGACAAGCTGCTGGCCTGCATTGCACCAAGGCCAGGTCAGTGTGGCTGAGTAGACAGCGACATGCTAGAGGGCAAGGAGCTGGAGAACTACCTAAGGAAAACCAAGGCCCAGAAAAGAAAATAAATCCGCCTTAATAAAGACAAAGATGTTTATTCTGTTTCTTTAAAAACTACCTATGAATACATAACTAAAGATTGAGAGCCATTCTAGCTCACTCAGTAGGACATGAGACTCTTAGAAATAAAGATTGTATCCCTCATCATTTTATCTCAAGCCTGTGCTCAATAATGGTTTGGCTTCAGTCTTCTGCTCAATTACATGAAGTCATAATTTCAATTATTTTATCTGGCCAATTCTTTCATACCCTGATAACTCCCAAATCTTCTTTCAACCCTCTTTCTCACTCACATTTCAATGTTCCCTCCAAAATCTACATTAATGATTCATCCTTGGGAAACAGATGGGTAGTAGAGGGACTAGCAGGGAGAGAAAGAAAGGACAGTGCATGGAATTTTACTTCTGCCCTAGCTACATAAGATATAGTTGAGTGTTTACAGACACACATAAGTCTAAGTACACATATTAAATAAGCCTCCAAATTATACTGATTTTATTGTTTACTGCCCCTCCATAGGTGGTTAATAACCTATAGTAACTTATGGCACATGTTAAACATAAATTGTTTCTTCACTTACAAAAACAGTTGTTCTAATCCTAATCTCTTTTCTATTTATCTCCCAATCCTTTCGATCCCCTAAATTTTCATTAGTTTACAGGTATTTTTATCTTGACTCTTATCTTCCCGTTGCAGTTGTATAATTTAATCAGGTAAGGTTAGTCACTTCTTCCTTTGCAATGTCACTAATATTGCCCCTTTTGTATTCTATAATTTTGTAACTGTTTGCAAGGAAATCCTTTTTTGGTATCTCTGATTCTTGTTTATTCCATTGTCAATGAATTTTCTGTAATGCTGTCGCAGTCATCCAAAAATACAATTTTTCTCTAATTACCAATACATTTAAGAACACATAATAGTACACTATTACCAAGTAAATCACATTACAGCTTTACTTCCTGCACCTCCTGATTCATTCTCCACTATTTTGGTTAAACTGGTTCCCCAAGTCTTTGCTAATATAATTGCAATACTCTACTTCTTTAACACGCAACCATTTAAATTTTATCTATCTCTCAAACTTAATTTAAATTCCGCCTCCTCCATTTTTCCTATATAAACTTATATAAAGTGTTCCTTGTAATACTAATGGTAATTTTAGACAGGTTTTGTCCGTTTCAAGCAATTTCATTTGCTGTTTCATTCTCATTGTATGCCTACTTGAATCACAGAAAATGCCATATCATCTATTTGAATAGGTTCCCACACCACAGCCTCCCCCAAGTGACTGGTTTATCATAGGTACTTGATATATTGCTACATTATACAATGAATCATTCAATAATAAATGGGAAATGGATTATTTGATTTAAAACAAATCATATCTCACTCAAAATTGTTCATCTAGCTTCCAACTTATTCCTGCAAATTTTATGCATGATCTCTTAGCAAACTAGTCTATATTTACTAAGCATCTATTAAATGCTCACTATGGTAAGTACTAGTGAGATTAAAAATATAATAGAAGACATGATCCTTTTCCTCAAGAGGTTTACAATCTTTGTAGGGCATACCTGAAACAATCTGACAATAAAACAGTATATGATAAGACAATAAATTCTGTCATACCTACAAAATCATATGACCACTAAACTCAGAATTCTGAAATCTAGAGTCTGGCAGACTTATTTCCTGAGTCTCAAATATGAACAGTTTTATAGCACTGCTATCATTTAGCCTTTTATTAGAAACCTTAAATGAAATTTGAGCATCAAAAGCCTATTTTAAAAAATTTAATCAGAAATTATCAGAAATGCTTCCTTACCTGACACATCCTGGAAATTAACTCAAGATTATAAATAATATTATGTACATTTGACATACTGCTACATACCATAAGTACACCATATGACCACCAATCAGCACTCTGGGAATGGCCTCTTCTATTTACTACCTCAGGAGCCATATACTCAACTGTACCGCAAAATGAGTAGGCCTTCTTTTCTTGATCTACTGACTCCTTGCTGAGTCCAAAATCTGCAAAGAGTTTAAAAACAACTTCAGGAAGCAGAAAACACCCAATCAGACATAATAATGCATTAAATATAAACATTATTTTTGGATACACTCAGTAACTCTTAAGAAAGCTCCTATAACAATAAAAAAGTAAGGATAAAATGTCTGGATTTCATAATGATATTCTACAAGAAGAGTAAAAGATTACTGAGTTTAATCACATCTTCAAAATGCATGCTCTCAGAAAGGTACTAGAACTTTAAGCACAGCTTTAAGGGAATAAAAAGCTAAAACTGCACACTGAACTAAAATTTAACATAAAGTAAGACAAAGTAGACTCTGATTTAGCTTGGATGAGGTAGCATTTTTCTTTAAAAAGTTTAAATAGTCTGGTCACTACAAAAAATGCTGTTGGGACAGTGGGATAGCAGCCTATAGAGGTAAGAAGCAAGAGCCTCATCTATCACCTTCTACAAAAATCTAAACGGATCAAGAACCTAAATCAAGCACCTACACCCAAAAAAACATCAAACTATTAGAGGCAAATATAGGAAAGCATGCTCCAAGGGAAAGATTTCTTGGAAAACACAAAAAGCACAGGTAGTTAAATCCAAAATAAACAAATGGGACTATATAAAACCAAAAAGCTTCTGTACAGCAAAGGAAATGATAAAAAAAAAAAAGTGAAGAAGCAACCAACAGAATGGGAGAAAATTTTTGCACTCTACACAACAGATAGGGGTCTAATATCCAGGATTTACAAACAGTTCCAGGAACTCAGTGACACCAAAACACACAACCCTGTGAAGAAATGGGTGAAAGAAATCGAGAGATATTTTTCCAAGAATAAATTCAAATTGCTAATAGACATATGGGAAAATACTCAGGCTCCCAAGCTACCAGGGAAATACAAATGAAAACCACATTGAGATTTCAATTAATGCCAGTGAGATTGACCAACATTCACCAACACCTGCTGGCTTGGATGTGGGGAGAAAGGCACCCTCCTTCACTGTTGGTGGGAGTGTAGGCTAGTACAACCACTATGGAAATCAGTATGGACAGTGCTTAGAGAATTGCAAATAAACCTGCCATATGACTCTTCTGGGAATATATCCAAAGGAAATGAAATCTGCATATGAGAAAGGTATGTAATCCTACATTTATACCAGCACAATCTAAAATAGAAAAGACATGAAAACAACCCAGGTGCCCATCCAAAGAGGAGTGGATAAAGAAACTGGTACATCTGCTCCATGGAATGCTACTCAGCCATTAAAAAGAATGAAATTCTACCAACTAGACATCATTATGCTCAGTGAAATGAGTCAATTCCAAAAAGACAAATAGCATATGTTCTTTCTGATACAAGGCAATGTTCATGCAAAACATAAGATCAGTAGCCCTTTCAATGCTGCTTTTGCTGCAACTAATACATTTTGGTATTTTAGTTTATATTTTCATTTCTTCAACATAATTTCTTTTCTCATATTAAATTCTTCACTGACTTAAAGGTCATACAGTAGCATCATTTTCTCCAAGAAAGTTTTTTTTTTCTTCGTTATTTCTTCTGTGATACACTGGTCATTCACTAGCATGCTATTTAACTTCATAGTGGTATGAATTTTTAAATTTTATTCCTATTGTTGATTTTGTGTAATGGCTTTTTATTTAAGGGAATGAATAGTAAAATGTATAGTAATAAAGACTATCATATTCAGATGTGCAGATCAATGCAGCATACATCTACACTTCCAAATCAAAGATGGACTTCCAGTGAAACTGTTTTTTTAATGGGATGTGGGGCTCTCTTCCATTGTCCATGCCTACAATGTCAAGATACACTAAAATAGCAGAATGATGGACTTATGACTGCTTATGAAGGACTATACTACTGTAATAGCATAGGGCAAATTAGTGAGGGGAGGAAATTTAGGGAGGGGATAAGGGAAATCCCAGAGCCTATGGAATTGTATCATTAAATAAATAAACAAATAAATAAATAATTACATTTTAAAAAAACCCCTGATTTTTAAAGTAAACCTTGTATTTTGAGATAATTGCAGGTACATACCATGAAATACCACAGAGATGGCATTTTCACTTTACTTAGTTCCCTCACACAGACAGCATATGAAACCAAATACACTGACATGGCCAGGATGTCAACACTGATGCAATAAGAGACAGAATGCTCCCTCCATAACACAAACAGCAAAGGAATGAATTTAACTGTAGGTAAATTACACCTTAATTTTAAAATACAAAAAGGCTTAGCAGTTGCTTTTTACATTAAAATCCCAACAGCAACAAACAATTTTAAGGCTCCGAAAACTGACTTCTGTGTTCAAATATTCTTATCACATTAACTTCATGCATTATAAGTTTATATATAATTTTTAAAATATTTACAATGAACTCCTATATTCTTTATATTTCAGCAAGATTTGACATTTCCATTTGGAAAATTAAATGTAGTTAAGAGCAAATCTTCAAAATTAGTTCAGATAAACACAACATACCTTTAAGCATGGGTGGAGAGCCTTTCTCATGACAAGCTCCGTATTTGTATACTTATAACATAATTCATGGGTCATACAAAATTATCAATTTAAAAATTGGCTGTCTATTGATTTCCTGAATTTTGAGTCATGCCTATGATTGGGTTGGCAGGGCCAAACCAAATTATTTCATGGGCATTATATAGCCCATGCTGTACAGAAACAACATTGGTTTCTTTAGCCATTCTAGATGGAAGGTGGGAAGGAGAACTTTTTAGCTCTCCTTTAACTTTTAGAGTTACTCAAATCTATATTTTCTTTGCTATATAGTATTTTTAAAAGAACTGATGGCTAACATTAGAATTCTCTCAGAAATTAATGGACCGAAATTTACAATCATTGAACCAGCTACAAGATTAAATAAGATAAGTTACACAGTGTCTTTTTTCCAAACAACCATTTTGAAAATAAAATGTATAAATCATATATATCAAGAAAATGTTTTGGGTAGTAAAGGGCAGTATTTCACATCCTTGTAACCTTGTTACTCTTTTATGAGCTAACTTACCATATGAAAAGCTTAAGACACAATAATTTGATGGGCATTTATAAGTAATCAAAATAACATGCAAGTAATTATAAGAAAAGGCTTAAAATTTTTCTTATATAGACATCTTGTCATAAAATATTCAGTTCAGTTGTATAAGGGAAACTAGCTTACCAAGAAGTGAAGATACAGTGCATATTGTACTCCTAAATAAAAGATGGACTCCCAATGAAAACTACTAAACATATGTTACAACAGGATACTGGATTCTCTACCATTATCTACAAGGGCATGATACACTTAATTAGCAGAATCATGGACTTCTGACTGCTGCTGAAAGACCATACTATTGTAATAACATGGGGGAAAATAGTGGGAGGAAGGCAAATAGGGACGATCACTGAGCCTTTGGAATTGAATCATGAAAAATAAAAATTAAGGAAATAGTTCAAGTATGTTTGCTTTAAGTTTCTGACATTACATTTTTTCTTTTATAGTAGTTACCTTTAACTTATATTCTTCAGAAAATATCCTATAGCAATAATATACACTTAATTTTGTGTTTTTCATTTTAGTGGGATATTATGAATAAGCATGATTTTCTAAATAAGTAAGTCATATCAAATAATTTTTTTATACAGACCTTGTTAGGCAAGGAAGATTTTAGAAAAAATTAAGTTGTAAGGACAACACAAATTATGTTAACAAGTATGCAGATATTTGAACATATTTTCTCTCATTCTACAAATCTTCTGCTATATAATCAGTTCAGTTCAGTATTGTCCCCAAAGAGGCTCAAAGTATAGAATATATTGAAAACTAATTCTTAAACAAACATTAGCTCACTAAACTATGAATAAAATTCAAATCAAATCAAGGAAGAAGACAAAAGAAAGTATAAAGTATGAAAGTATTAAAATAGTAAAAGATATAAAATAATGAATTTAGGATATAAAAATTTGCATACCTGTTAATTTGATATGTCCTATTTCATCAAGCAAAATGCTGTAAAGAAAATTCATATTCAAGAAGATGAAATGAAATGTTTTATATATTTACATAAATGTCATCAACACAAAACTAGTACTTTCATATATCAGAAAATTTTCAGATTAATTTTAAAAATAATTTAGTGCCTTAGTTATAAAGTTTACATTTTACAAATAGGTTTCACATAACTACATGAAGTATACCAAAACACAGCTCTAGAGATATACAGAGATACATAGAAATAAAGCTTTACTTTTCTGGTTTCAGGTCTCTATATACAATCCCTAATTGATGCAGATGATCCAAAGCGAGGGCCAATTCAGCAAGGTAGAATTTCACATCTTCCTCTGTAAACAAAACCTAGGGAAAAAAACAATTTACCATTTAATTTTTCTAATATTGATTCTTTAAAAAATAATTCTTTAAAAGCTGATAGACAAAGAAAATAAGCACAGCCAACTTTCATATCACTGGCATAATTCATAGAATGACACAGATTAAAGATTTCCAGACATATGAAATTAATTTCTTTAGGAATCTTTCTCTTCAAAATGACAACTTTCATATAAATTTTCCTAAGCATACTATGTTTTTTAAAAGTTCTTGCATTGATTGAATAGTAATAACACAAGATTTACCTTTTTAAAATGACTTGGTTTCCTAATATCACTTATTAATGTCAACACTCTGATTTAAAAGAATAATGCCCTAACAAAGTATTTCAAATATACGGGTACCTTGTTTCAGCAATGTTAATACCACTGCTTCCATCCTTCAAGTCTCAGGAATTTGACTTTTAACAGCTCTGCTAATTCAAATCTTCTAATATAGCATCACAGGTGTTTAATTAGTAATGTTTTTATTACACATAATTTATAAACTCATCTCCAATCTACTTTAGCTTCAGGTCTCTTCCATTTGTAAAATGAGAATAACGGCACAGTATTTCTCAGTTTTTCTTTTTTATGTAAGATTTATTAATTTTCATTGGAAAGGTAGATTTATAGATAGGAGAAACAGAAAGATCTTTCATCTGCTGGCTCACTCCCCAAGTGGCCACAATGGCCGGAGCTGAGCCCATCCCAACCCAAGAGTCGGGTGCATCTTCCAGGTCTCCCACGCAGGTACAGGGTCTAAAGGCTTTGGGCAATCCTCTACTGCTTTCCCAGACCACAAGCAGGGAGCTGAATGGGGAGTGGAGATATTAGGATACAAACTGCTACCCATATGAGATGCTGGTGCATGCAAGACAAAGATTTAGCCACTGAGCCACTGCATCACCACTCCCCAGTGTCTCCACTCCCTTGCCATGTACTTTTATAAGTGATCAATAGTGGGGCCAGTGCTATGGTTCAATGACAGGCTAATCCTGCACCTACAAGGTCTAGCATCCCTTATGGGCGCAAGTTCATGTCCTGGCTACTCCACGTTGCATCCAGCTCCCTGCTTATAGCCCGGGAAAGCAAAAGAATGGACCAGGGTCCCCTGCACCTGACTCCTGGCTTGCAATCAGCTCAGCTCTGGCCATTACAGCCATTTTGATGAGTGCAACAGTGGAAAGAAGATATTCCCTCAGTGTCTCTCTTCTCTATAAAAAAAAAAAAGGTGATCATTCAAAAAACAAAGATTATGTGCCTGACATGGCAGCCTAGTGGCTAAAGGCCTTAATTGTGCCAGGATTCCTTATGGGTACCAGTTTGTGTCCCAGCTGCTTTGCTTCCCAACCAGCTCCTTTCTTGTGCCCTGGGAAAGCAGTCAGTCTAGGACAGCCCAAAGCCTTGGAACCCTGCACCTGCATCAGAGAAATGGATGAGGCTCCTGGCTTCAGATCGGCTCAGCTCTGTCCACTGCAGCCACTTGGGGAGTGAACCAGCAGATGGAAGATCTTTTTCTCTGTCTCTCCTCTCTGTAAAACTAACTTTCCAATAAAAACAAATAAATAAATATTTTTAAGATTATCATCTGGGCTTGGCAGTGTGGCCTAGTGGCTAAGGTCCTCACCTTGATCCCATATGGCTGCTGGTTCTAATCCCGGCAGCTCCCCTTCCTCTCTGTCTCTCCTCCTCTCAGTATATCTGACTTTGTAATGAAAATAAAATAAATCTTTAAAAAAAATAATAAAGATTATCATCTTACTTTTAGGGTTACTAATTTGAATGCTGCAGTGGAACAGTATACAAACACTATTTTCATCTGACAATTTCATTTCACTAGCAATAAAAATATATTTTACTCATGTAGTATCTGGTAAGGATAATCAAAATCTTCACCAAAATCTAACAAATGAGAAAAATTTATTTAGGCAAGCATTTTGTGTAGTCATTAAAATGCTACTTGGGATGTCTGCAATCTTAAGTGGAAGTGTGTGCACTTGAGTCCCAGCTCTAATCCCGCTTCCAGCTTTCTGCTAATGCATACTCTGAGAGTACATGGTTCCCTACAACCCACAATAAAAACTTAACATTAGTTCCAGGGTCCCAATTTTTGGCCTGGTCCAGATCTAGCAATTGGATAGAACCGTGTATGCATGTGTGTTTACCTATCAAATAAATCAATAATCTTTTGCAGCACTAAATAAAAATCATCTAAACTCTAAACTGGAATACAAATGGTGCATTTCCTAGTGTATGGCAAACCTATCAGCTTGTTATTAAGTTATCTTCATGGAAATTCTCATGATAGATGCAAATACGAGACTCAGTTACAGGGCCTGCAATGTGACACAGCACGTTAAGCCACCTACTGCAACACCATCAACATCTCCGTTCTCTACTAAACATGTCTGCACAGGTGGCAGAGGATGGCTCAAATACTTCAGCCCATGTCACCCTTGTGGAAGACTCAGATGAAGCTCCTAACTCCTGGCTTCAGACTACGCATTACAGCCACCAGTGGATGGAAGAGAGCTCTTTGTCTCACCCTCTCTCTGGAATTGAATTTTTCAAATTAAAGAAGTATTAAAAAAAAGAAATTCCCTCAGTACCGCTTATGTTCTAGAATCAATTAACTATGTACCAAGCAATGTACATAGAATATTATAATCTTCAAATAACTTTATGAGGTAGGTATTATGTACAACTTACACATGCAAAGACATGG
The DNA here is from genome assembly GCF_030435755.1 of Ochotona princeps. Lineage (NCBI taxonomy): Eukaryota > Metazoa > Chordata > Mammalia > Lagomorpha > Ochotonidae > Ochotona > Ochotona princeps. The sequence continues at coordinate 50,977,538 of NC_080865.1, forward strand.
AGTCATTAAATAGCCTGCCCAGAACAATGCAACTAGTAAGGAGGAAAGAAAGACTTGAACTCAGGAATACTTGTCTAAAAATAACTTTTGGGGGGCAGACATTTGATCTACAAGAGAATAGTCAAGATGTCCACATCCCTGAAGAGAATTCCTGGGTTTCATAAATAGCTCCAGATTGATTCCAGCTTCTTACAAATTCAGACCCTGGGAAGCAGTATGATGGCTCAAGAAATTGAATACTAGCTACCTGCAATGATATAATGGTACTGAATGCAGCCTAGCTCTGGCCGTTGTAAGCATCTAGGGGATATATCGTGGATGGGAACTCCATCTGGCTCTCTTTTTCTTTCTATGTGTTTGTGTCCCTCTGCCTCTCAAATGCACATATATATGCAGAGAAATAATAATAACACAAGTAACAGAGAACTGTTACTAAGAATTGTTATTCTTGAACTTTGAGACTGATAAAATCATCCATAACTCAGTACCGGAAATAAGGATTCGTAGTTTTTTCTTACCTGTTCTTCAAATCATTTCGACATATATGCAAGTGACTATGTGATGCATGCTTTAACACATTTGTAATCATACTAAAAATACTAGTTAATGACCTCTACTGTCACCACATAATATTATAAGCACTCCACCATATCTTTAAAACATAGTTTCCAATAAACACCTTATCAATCATTACAAATAATTATGATTTTCCTAAATGTTGCCAGTTTAGAATCAGGTAATTTCTAGGGTTTTTACTACTTTAAAAACACCATAATATGAATATATTAATATTTCTTAAAAATAGATTCCTGTGCCCGGCGCCGTGGCCTAGCGGCTAAAGTCCTCGCCTTGAACGCACCAGGATCCCATATGGGCGCCGGTTCTAATCCCGGCAGCTCCACTTCCCATCCACCTCCCTGCTTGTGGCCTGGGAAAGCAGTTGAGGACGGCCCAATGCACTGGGATCCTGCACCCGCGTGGGAGACCTGGAAGAGGTTCCTGGTACCCAGCATCAGATCGGCGCGCACCGGCCCGTTGCAGCTCACTTGGGGAGTGAAACATCGGACGGAAGATCTTCCTCTCTGTCTCTTCTCCTCTCTGTATATCTGACTTTGTAATAATAATAAATCTTTAAAAAAAAATAGATTCCTAAGAAATAAAACAGGAGATACTGGGTCAAGGAACATAAATAGTACAAGATTCCTGATATACACAGACAATATTATTTTTCAAAATGGGTATAACAATTTTCACTCCCATCAGCAGGTTATGAAAGCATTTGCCTTGCCATATCCATGGTTAGCCCAGCCCCTAATCCAGTTCACATGCAGATCAACAGGTGTTGTAGCCCTGCCCGGCCTGTTCTGTCCCCAGTTCCAGTACTCAGTCTCACCAATGGGAGCATTTGCCCAGCAGGAGAGTGCCCTGCAGCACCCCTACTGGGCTCACACCGCCCACCCCGGGTTTCATGTGTGCTGGAGGGTACTCCAGCCCAGTGTTGCACGGCGTGCTTCATTTCGGCATTTGCCAGTGGGTGCTATAGCCTGGCCCAGTACAATCTGATTCTGGTTCCAGCTCAACTACCCCAGCCAAGTGCTGACAGCAAATACCTGGGCAAACGGAGACTCTGGGGTCGACTGTGTCAGCCAGTGGATCTTGGGAAGATTTCCTCATGCTTGAGTCAGTGAGACTGAAAGCATTTCAGAACTATCATGCCCTAAGCAGAACTCTTAGGGCATGCTCCACATCAGGGACTCAGGGATGATATCAGATGGTCATTTTACATCCCCAGGTATTGTGGCAGTTGGGAGGCTGCGGAGGTTCCCTCCCACACACTGCCCTGAGACACAGGAGGAAGAAAGGAAAATTTGGAAACAATGGTCTCACCCACTTTCCCTAGTCCTCAACCCTTCCCACCCTGGTCAACTACGTAAACATCATCAAAAATAAAAAATAAAATTTAAAAATTGGCAAAATTTTAACAAATGAAAGAAAAGTTTTAAGAAAGAAAGGAAACGTTTGTTACTTTTAAATTTCATCTTTCATTTGTTTATTTCTACAGATAAAATTTTCATGGGGCTTTGTTTGGAGCTTTGCTTAAGCCAATAAATTAACTTCAGAAGACTGGACAGTTTTAAAATAATCAACCACTCATAGTATATGTTCTTTTAAAATATTTTATATGGCATATTTGTACACTGCATTGGTACAACATAATATTTTAACACACATATACAGCATAAACAAATCAAGCCAGGTAATGAGCCTTTCATTTTCTTCAACTTTTGTTTGTGTTCGGAACCTATCACTTTGTTTTTTCCAGATTATTATACAGTCTATAATCAATTATTGTCAATTGTAGTTCTATGGCACACTGAAAGTTGTTATGTGTTTCTCACTATGCTTTGGTACCAGCTATCCAACCCTTCTCTATTTTTTTGATAATCGCAAATTAGGGCACAGTTTAACTGTTTCATGTGTTTATATATTTGCGTGTGTCTCTGTATGCACCTGTGTCCACACAGTGTAGATGTAGAAATTTGGGGAAGTACCTTATAAAATAAATGACATATTATCATAAAATTCTTCAACACATATAAAAATGTACGTTTAAAAGGTTTTTAATGAAGGACTACACTATTGTAATAATTTGGGGCAAATCAGTCGAGGGTGAGAATTTGAAGGGGGGAAATCCCTGACCCTATGGAATTATACCATAAAAATCAAAATAAAAAGCATAAAAATAAAAATTTCTTTAATCTAAGAAATAAGTCTTTATTCTAAATTATTTAACAATTTTTTGGACATAAACATGAAGTATAACCAACAAACTACTTATTCATAAGCTACCTAGTGAAGCATCATTTCTGTTCAGTGAATATACTGAATTATTATTTGCTCTTACCTACTACAAAAGACTTAGGTATCAAAACTTATTGACTGCCTCTCTGTGCTAATATGAGTATAGATAGTCCCACATCAAGTATGGAGGTCTGTAAAAGAACATTAGAAATGACTACAACAATTTTGCAGACATATTCATGACACCTGTACAATCTAACACAAAAAAAGTCATGAATACTGCAGCATTGTTATACTGTTGTCCCTCTTTGCCCTGGGACTACTTTTTAACAAGGTCTTCTGAAGATATTCCTTAGAAAAAAGATCCTAGACAGATCCTACCATATACTGAATTCTGTTCTATTGTGAAAAACACACTTGATGCTCATGCATGGCATGTTCTGCACTGGAGGTGGACAGATATAACCCAGAGACCTAGCCACTTAAGCACTGGCTAGCATCCCACAAATACACTGTTTCACTTTCCACCGTAAGTTCCAAAGCTCTTGGAATCAACAGTAGCTCTTATACACAAAACAATGTACATTCTGAAAGTGAAATTTTGAACCACTTTTATCCAGTTAAATTGCTACTCCTAGACTACCACTTCAAGACAAAATGAAATATAAAAGAATAAAATATTATCTTCTGCCTGAAACATCTAAAGCACAGGACAAAATCCAGACAATAAATGGAAAGCAAAATAGAAAAGAAAAAAGTGCACAGAAATGCACATTATGAAAAACCATGTGTAGATTTCATTTTTTGCACGAAAATAAATTTGTACTTTAATTTCACTTTTCCAAAAAGAAAAAAAAAATAAATGAGGAGCAAAAATGCCATGTTTTACTACTGCCTTAGATTACTACCTGGACATATCTACGGCCATACCACCCTGAACGCGCCAAATCTCGTCTGATCTTGGAAGCTAAGCAGGGAGGCCCTGGTTAGTACTTGGATGGGAGATTACTACCTGGACAGAATGATCCAAGTGGTAATACAGGGAAGGCTGGAAAGAAAACTGCCTGAGTTGATGAATGGAAGCCAAAACTCTGGGACAAGGAAGACAGAATTCAAAGGCTATATTATTGGAGAAGACAGAATTGTCCAGAGAGAATTCTAGAGGTAAAACCATCATGGAAATATTGAGCACATGTGAATGAGGACACTAATCTGAACCATGAAAGAAAAACCAAGGCTCATAGGAATCAATCCATAGAACTCACAATTGGACACAAAATAGTTGTTACCTCTAGTGTAAGCAGAAAATCTAAGACACAGACTTTAAATAGAATAATTAAAATGTTTGATTCAGTAGCAGAACAAAACTGACCACTAAATGTTTTTCTAGCCCAAGCAACCATACCTGCAAGATAAGAACTGAAAAGATCAACCTTATTCCACATCCCAGAGCAAAGCTCAACAATATTTACAGATACATAACAAAATTCATCACCTAATATGGTAAAATTCACAATATCTATCATCCCATAAAAAATTTCCAGTTATGGATCTTTAGCCTTATTAAAAAAATGCTAAAGGGGTAAAAAAAAAAGTATCTACTAAGCTCGCAAATGATCATGATAGCACCAGCTCACAATGGTCTATGAAAATGAAAAATCTCATAATTCAAAGTATGTTGAGCATCAATAAGTGTCACCTTTCAATACTGAGGCAAAGTTAACCCTTTCTTGTATGTTTTCTTTTACATACAAGATAAAAAAAGATCCAAAGTGATCAGAATGTTTACTAACAAATGAATTATATCCCAGAATAAAACTAAAAATTATACTAAATATTAGTTGTAAGAAAAAAGTATCAAGCATTCAAGAAAAGTAATAATATTCATTACCCAATAAATGATCATGTAACTATGCTTCTACTGAAGCACAAATAAAATTCATAGACAAAATTTAAGCAAAAGGTTATGACTAGGTTTTAATAAAGATTTACTTACAAAGAAAAGCTACTTATCAAATTCAGCCACCTGATTTCAAGTATTGATACCATAAACCCTATAAAACTACTTAAATCACACAGCAAAGTATTAAAGCTGTGAACACCAGAAATAAAAATAAAATTTAAAAAAAAGTTGAGGTAAAAAAAGATGAGACCAAAACTTAAAAATAAGAAAATCAATAATCACACAAGGCAAGCATGTCTACTCCTACCAATTCTATTCAATAATGGACTGCATGTTCTAGTTAGTGAGAAAAAAGAAATAAAAATGTCCATATGGCAAAGAAGTAAAACTCCTTATTCACAAATTTAAAAAACTTCAAAATCTAAACAAAATGTATGAGAAGTAGAAAGTAAATTTACCTAGAATGAGACACAGTTCTATATATTAACACTTTTCTCTCCAATTTGAAATTCACATTATGAAAGCCATTCTATTTATAAAAGCATTAAAAAACATGAATTACTTAAAGATAAAGCTGACAAAAGATGCACAGAATCTACACACTGAAAACAAGACATAACAATCATAAATGGATTGAAAGCCTTAGTGTTGTTAAGATGTCAGTTATGCACAAATAAACCCACAGATTAAATGTGATCCCAATAAAAATCCAAGCAATCTTTCTCTAGAAAATGAAACTCTGATTTAAAAATTAATATACAAATGCATAGGGCCCCAAAGAGCTTAAAACAACTTTCAGGTAGAAAAACTTTCAGACAAATAATCAGTGAACAGAATCTCCAGAAACAGATCTTCCAATATTGAGGCAGTTGATTTTCAATAAAAATACGAAGTTATTCCGGAAAGAAAGGACAGTTTTTTCCCAATGATGATATTAGAGCAACTGCATCTAAATATGCAAAGAAAATGACCTCTGATATATATCAAGAATCACATACTGAAATTAACACAAAATGGATCGGAAAACTAAATATAAAACTTAAATCACTAAATCTCTAGAATACACAAGAGAAAATCTTTACCTGGAATTAGGCAAATATTTCTGAAATAAGAACCTTAAGTCACAATTACTATATACAAGAAAAACTAATAATCACAGTGCATCAAAATGCAGAACCTCAATTGTTCAAAAGACAATGTTAAGAAAATGAAAATACAAACCTAGATCAAAGAAAATACCCAAAAATTACATATATGATCAAGGAGCAATGGTCAAAATATGAACAACTCTCAAAGCTCAGAAAGAAAACAATCCAATAAAGGTGGACAAAAGATTTAAACAGTTTACCATAGAAGGCAGATAACAAATAAGTACATAAAAACACTCAACATCATTAATCTCTGGTGTGATACAATTCAAAACCAATAAGCTACCATTGCACACCTGATATTCCAATGTTGCAAAAGGCTAATCATACCAAGTGTTGCTAAGTGTGTGGAGTAACTGAAACTATCACTGCTTTTAGTGGGAATTTAACATTTATATAATCACTATGAAAAACAGATTAGCAGTATCTAAAAGTAAAAGACTTAATTTTATAAACAGTCATTACTCTCCTCGGTACTTGCACAAGAGAATTAAAAATCCTTATCTACTTGAACACGAATCTGTACAACAGCTTTATTGGTAATATTCAAAAACTGCAACCATTCAAACATCTATCAACAGGTCAATCAATAACAAACCATGGTATAATCGTACAAATGGTAATACTACAAAGTAATAAAAATGAATGAATTACTGATAAATAAAACATAATGAATGAACCTCAAAATAATTATGCAGAATTAAAAACCTATGCAAAAAAACAAAACATTGTTTTATATATAAACTACAAAATGCAAAGCAGACAGCAACAGCAAGCAGATTCAGTGCAGTTACCATAGAAAATGGCACTAGAGCTCAGCTTCAGGCACCTGCCTAGGTTGCACTGCACCTAGGCGAGTGTTACACTGCTGGGAGAAAAGCAGCTAACAGAGGGCGAGCATCCTGGGTCTGGTTAATGCAAAATTTGTATTAAATACGTCAGTTTACCAGTATAGTAGCTGGTTCTATTTTTGTCTTTTTTTGTTTGTTTTGGTTTGGTTTGGTTTTTAAAATGCTCTGTGTGGGGCAGACACCAGCACAGCAGCAGAAAGCGTCTGGGGACGCATGCATGAGTGCATGGGCCCTGGGAAGGCAGTCAGGGCCCCAAACTTACACAGCATGCTGCCAGAGGACCAGGCTTTGGGGGATGTGTAGGAGGAAGGGCTGTGGGACAATGTTAGGTGAGGAATGACTTCTGGGGAGATTCACCAACCAAATTATTATAACTGCACGTAAATGAGGCGGCTGAGATTGGGTGGTTTAGAGAAGAGAAACCAGAGGATCTTTTGGGCCAAACCAATATATCCACCCATGTGTGAGACCTGTACACATAAAAGTCATAGCTGGGGGGCCTGCCTGGCAGGGCTCAACCACAGTACCTGCAAGTGACTGATGCGGCACAGTGTGGAACATGTTAGGTTGGGTCATGACACTAACCAGCTCATGGAAGAACTGGGTCTGGAAGCAGATTCCGGTCTCATCCCTGTGGCACTGCCATTCCAGCTGGTTTGCTTGAGGGTTTGGCTGGTGACAGGCTGAGCTGGGCATGATCATGGAACTCACAAAAACTCACCAGTACTGGGGTTGGGAACAGGCCAGGCTGGCCCAGGCTGTAGCACCCACAGGTGCACCCAAGAATAGCATGTGGGGCAGGCCAGGCCACAACATCCACCTGTGCTGGATAAAAGCCCAGCACCCACTGGTATGTGTGAGATCTGGGTCTGGGAGTGGCCCTGGTGGGGGAATTTGGGGAATTTCCCTAGTGGGCATTTGCTCCCACTGGTGAGCAAGTGAATCAGGGCTGGGTGTTGGTCAGGTTGGGCAGGGTTACTTCACTTGTTGGCAGATATGTGTGCTGGCTTGGCAGGGGAGGGGTGGTGGCAAACTGGGCAGAGCCAAGCCAGCCAAACCACAGTACACTGGCATGTATGGGAGCCACGATGGGGTGTAGCCATGTCAGGCCAGCACAGGCCATCACACCCACCAGTTTCCATGAAAGCCAAGGATGGGGGCAGGCTGGGCAGGGCTAGGCTGCAGCACCCACCAGCTAGAGTTCAGACTAGGGATGGGCCAGGCTAGGTCAGGCTACAGCATCAGATGGCAAAGGCCAATCTGTGTGATGTACTATGCCAGGCTGGCTCAGAACAACTGCCTGGATTCACAGTCTGTGGCTGGGAGCAAGCCTGTTTGGGGTGGGCGACGAACCCAGTAGGGAAGCTGCAAGGTCTCCTCTGCTGGGCTACTGCTCCCATTGGAAAGTGTGAGAGCTAGAACTCGGGAACGACCAGGCTGGGCACATTGGCCAGCATGTGAGCTGGGTTAGGGGTAGAGCCAGGCTGGGCTAAACAATCATAGTGCAGGCATTAGCCAGACTAATAGTAGTCATTTAGCTTTGCCATAGCATCAGCAAGCAAATGCTGGAATGGGGGCAAGTTCTGTCAGGCCAGACTGTAGAACCACCTGAAAAGTGCAAGATCTGGGGCCAGCGGCGTGGCCTAGCGGCTAAAGTCCTCGCCTTGAATGCTCTGGGATCCCATATGGGCGCCGGTTCTAATCCCAGTAGCTTCATTTCCCATCCAGCTCCCTGCTTGTAGCCTGGGAAAGCAGTCGAGGACGGCTCAATCCTTTGGCACCCTACACCCGCGTGGGAGACCTGGAGGAAGTTCCTGGCTCCTGGCTTCGGATCGGCACAGAACCAGCCGTTGCGCTCATTTGAGGAGTAAATCATCGGACGGAAGATCTTCCTCTCTGTTTCTCCTCCTCTCTGTATATCTGGCTTTGTAATAAAAATAAATAAATCTTTTAAAAGTGCAAGATCTGGGGCTGGGAGTGGACGTAGTAGGGGAAATTGTGGGCACCCCTATGATGGGCTACAAGTCCCAATGGTGAGCATGAGAACCAGGGCTAGGGGCAGGCCTAGTATAAGTGTGGACAGGATAGTGGGGTCCATTAGGTTGAGGTAGCCTGCAGCTCTCATTGATGTGTATGAAGAACTAAATGCAATGTGGGACTGACTGGACCAGTCTATTGCATATATCAGCATACACAGCAACCAGGGTTGGGAATGGACCTGGTAGGTAATAATGGGGTTCACTTTGACTACACTGCAGTTCTTATTGGTGTGCGTGAGGGCTGAGTATGTGGTGGGTAGGTTAGGCTGGGCCACAGAATCCATTGGTTTGCATATCAGATGGGGCTGGAGAGAGAACTGACCCATCTACTGCAATCACCAGTGTGTGTGTAGGCTGATGTGGGTAATGGACTGAGCACAACCCTGCATTGGCTGGCACATACAGCAGCCAGGTTGGGGTTACCTCTGGTGAGGATTCTTGGGGACATCCTAACTGGATCAATGGAGTCAGAACTCCAACCATGGGTGAAAATCACAGGATCTGTAGTCTGGAATGCATGTGTCAGAACTGGGTCTTCACAGTTGAGGGCTGTATAGTGGAACACATGACCAGATACTCATCGGGCACATGACAACCAGTTCACTGATGCCAACAGAGGATGTTTAGTACCATAAGGAGGGCACAACAAACTGGACAGCTCTCCTGGCCAAGCTTTGACAGCAAGTATGTGGGAAAGTGGAGAATTGAAGGTAGACTACGTCAGCTAATGGACCTTGGAATGATTTCCTCAACCTTGGAGCAACAAGATCAACAGCATCACAGAGTTATCACAACCACTTAAGCCATACCTTTGGAAAATGCTCCACACTGGGGACCCTGGGACTACATCAGGTGGCCGCCCTCCATTCCTGAATACTGATGAGGTTGGACTGTTGAGAGCAGCCCTCTCCCCTTCTCTCCCCACCTTCCCCAGATATAGGAAGAAGAAGGGAAATTGGAGGCCGTTGTCCACTTTTCCCCATTCCTCAGCCCTCCCCACCCTAATCAGTGGTCAACATGGGCATGCATTCGTCTCAACTATGTAAACATCATCAAAACTAAAATGATTTTTTATTAAAAAATTAAAAGAAAAACCTAAAAAAGAAAAAGGTATTACAAAGAAATATGAAAAAACTTTTTAGGTATGATGCATATTGTCATTTTCCTGATAATAATCATGGTCACAGTTACACACAAACGTAAAAATTTACTAATTGTGCACTTTGAAATACATGCAGTTTATTGTATGTCAATTTTAACTCTATAAAGTTATATTTTAAATGGCTAAATAAACACTGTTCAGAGGCTTTTCAGTAGCTTGAGTACCCAAAGTCCTAGGCTTGCCCATATCTACCTAATTCAGTTATTCATATTATAAATATGTCTAAGAAAATAATGAGAAACACACTGAGTTAATTTAAATGACAAGTAGATAGAAAATACCATTAATTTATTATAACATTAAATTTCATTCAATGAAACAAACAATACTTATCATTTAGAATTTCTATAGCAAAAAATGTAATCAGCAAAAACAAAATTTTCTTAGCTTTAGTCCAGTAAAATAGAGCAAACATTTAAACATACTCACTTCTTTGGATAATCTTGTGAAGACATCTCCTCCCCTGAGAAAATCCAATATTAAATACAGCTTCCCTTCAGTCTGAAAAGCTAATTAGAAATTAGAATGTAAGTAACAAAATAATATTAAAGGCTTAAAAGCTTAGCATATTTTTTAATTACTGTATCTGTTTAGAATTTTATCATTAAACACTATAAACAATCAAGTATTTACTTATACCTTCCATTACTGGGTAAAACTACCTCAAAATTAAATCCAGCATCTAATCTAGTATCTAACCTAGTGTTAAAACAGCAATAAATCCCTACACAGGATGCAGCCAACCTTTCAAGTAAGTCAGCCTTATACAGCAACATCATACCACCAAAACTTGGCTGATTTGTGAAGCATTTTGTTCTATCACAGTTTTCTGAATTTTACTTCAAAATCACCTTTGGAAAATCTCATAATTCTATAAAGCTCAAAAAAGAGTCACCTCCTCTATTAAGTATTTCAGGATTTGTTGATTTTCACACTTCCCTGCACTAATCTTAACTCCTTCCCCATCCAAATTACTTGCTACTACTCCTAAGATCTCACTGTTTCTTACTTATGCTTTCCTTATTCCAATTATTCTACTTTGATTCATATAATTAATTCATTATAAACTAATCCTTCCTATTGATTTTAAATTTGTTTGGGTCACAGACCGTTCTACTTCTATGGTCTGCAGTATCGATTCATTATTCTGCATACAACATGTATTTACGGGTTAATGACATACTGCAGACTGAAATATGTCTTTAAACACACTTATTCCATTAGGGTAACAAGGTGTGTATAAACGCATAGGGATTTCTTTACAGGTGTTATAGAGATAACTGGATATATATTTTAGTACACTACTTATTCAAATTACACTAAATAAGATCAATTATTGTTACTTTTTTAAAATCTAGAAAAATGAAAGTGATACAGAGAATCATTATACTGTATGGCCTTTCCATATACATACACATATCTCCATACATACACACATATCCCAAACACACATACACAGAGACAGAAAACAGAATGTAGAAAGTGTTTTCAGATCCTAAGGAAGCCTTACTCCATATCATGCACAATCTTCTGCATATATTAAGTTAACAGATTCAGAAATGTCTGAGGTCAAAGTTCATGCTCTTTCCAATATACCAACTCTTTCTTACTTTCCTACAGATATTCCTCTTCACCTAAGTATAAAAAATGGTTTAAACAGACTAATACAACTATGTGGTCTTCCTAAACAGAATCAGGACATAAGATCAATATGATTATTATAGAAAGTACACTGGGAGTACAGCCTAGCAGAGTACAAAAATACTGTCAGGCAAGTAAGATACTAACTTGTCTCCTTAGGCAAGTTAATCAATTTAGATAAATGCAGGAAATAAAACTAAAAGCTAGGTATTGTTACTAAAGACAAAGACATTTTACAGTTTAATATACTAAGAGAATTTCCTCTGAAAGGCAAAGTTAATTTTTTCAATAGCAAAAAGATTACGTACCATAGTGCAATTTGACAATGAATGGATGATTTACTTCCACCAGTATATCCCTCTCCATCTTTGTCCGAACTCTGTCTCGAACTAAAAATTACATAAGAATAGAATATATATTACTCACATATATAATTGCAGTAAAAATATCATGAATAATATATCACTAAAAATAGTTTATATGATATTAAGTAACTAATTCTCACAAAATCAACAAGTTCAGTTTAGATCTAGGCATGAATAAAAATGAAAAATAAATATGTATTAAATACCAATTTATTATGTTCTGGTCTTTAATCAGCCAAATGAACTCACTGAATAAAACTGAACTTAGCAGTATTTTGCCACAGCCTAGAAGTCAATCAGCATACACAAGTATACGAAGATGGCTGTGTTTTGTCCATATGTAACATACAGAACAGGGGAAAAGATCTTGAAAGAAAAGAGTACAGCTTAATACAATTATAAATTCAGTTTCAATTATATGAAATGTCAGTTTTTTCAAGCATTAAGATTTTATCAGGGTACATTCTCATTAAATTAGGCATACATAGACACCTGCACTGTGACACAGCATATTGAGCTAATGCCTGAGTTGCCAGCATCCCATCTGGGCAACGATTTATGCCCCAGCTTCTCCACTTCAGATCTGGATCCCTAGCCAATATGCCTGAGAAAGCAGCAGAAGATGGCCATTGTGCTTGGATCTCTATCATACATGTGAATAACTGGATGAAGCACCTCCCTCCTGCTTTGGCCTGGCCCACCCGTTGGCCATCACAGCAATTTGGGGAGTAAGCCAGCACACAGTCTCTTTTTCCCTCTCCCTCTGTAACTCTGCCTTTCTAATAAATATGTAAACTTTTAAAAATAATTAAGGCATACACAATATCAAACCCAGAAATACCACTTACTGGCTAGGAAAACCTAACAACCACGAATGCCAATGAAAAACTATATCTACTTACCTTATATAATCAATATACAGCATATTTCCCAAAATAACTTTTGCCAAATTCTATTTTAATAAACCTTCTGATTTTCTACCTTTTAAAGAAGCTTTTTTTAACACCTTCATTGCATAGAGCTGCCCAGCATCAGGACCAGTCTTCTTTCTAACAAGAAAAACCTAACAGGGGAATGAAAAAGGGAATAAAATTCACATATCAAGCCACTCTTCCTCCAGACAAACACACAAGCAGACACCTACATCATCGCATATCATACCTATATCTATACCTATTAAAAGCTAAAATGTTTGTATAAGGCCTCAGTTATGTAGAATCTATGTGAGTAGATTACAGCTTTATAGGATCAATTATGAGTGAGCTGTTTCATTCTTTAATTAGTAATACTGCTCTCTGCCTCAACCTGTCACCCATAACCCTAGCAAGCTCTACTGAAATGCTTTTTAAATTCAAAAAGGAACTAGGCAACTAAGTTATTCAGATAAAACTGCAGGAGGGGGAGCTGTAACTAACTTAAGCTGCTTTTCCAAGGCTTATCTGAAAATCCTTTATTCCATTTCTTCCATATAATTATGTATCAGTAAATTGGAGGACAGGGCACATCATTGAAAATCTCCAAAAAATATTTGTACCAGTACTTCTCATATTTTTTTGTGAAGAACACATGTCTTTTCTCTCCTAATTTACTGCAGATCACACTTTGGTAAAATACAATGAATTTACAAAAACTAAAAGTCACATGACATCAATCTTTCCAAAATAAGAAATTTGACACAAACATAAATTACTCTGACAAGCTGCTATCAGAAAAATTTTTAATGCTTACTCTTGGTTTCTGAGGATTTCTGCCAGTGAACAGGACAAACAGTTCAGATTAGGAATAGACTAGTCAAGAGTTCACATATTAAAAACTAGTTGATTATTGCAATATAAAACTATCTTTGCAGAGCAGACGAAGTTTTGGGATTGAACCAAATTATCCATTTCACAGATCACCACAAATAATTCTATACTGAAAAGATTAACCAATTAAAAATTACTTGCCACAGATCTTGTCTGAACTCCAAGTAAATTTCCCCAACCAATGTAGAATCCTGAAATACTCTGGGTCTTTACCATAGAACTTCAATGGCTTCCATCCACAGTGTCATTTTTATTAATATTTGGAAAGTAGATTCCTGAAAGCTCAAGGGTTTTCACTAATCAAGGCTTAATTAGTGGCCTACCCTCAATGTCCTTCAGAATGGAAGCATTAGAATATAAATGTCTTATAAATTAACAGTGTCAAATCTGGCTTTTTACTCACAAAACTAAGCCCTTTGAGCTGAATTAGAATAAACATTCAAACTAGATTTTCATGGGGCAATAAATATAATACATAGTGATTAAGCTACAACCTGAGATACCTATTTACTCTATATCCTACAAGTTTTCACTTGTTAACAGATATGTACATGTCTGTATAGATTATTTAACAGAGTTTTTACCACGTTTTAGAACAACAGATTGAACTGCCGGGGGTTGGGGAGCTTCAAAGCCATACAAACGGCAATAACCCTAAATACCAAGGCAGCTTTCCCTCAATTTTACTGATAAGGTGAAATAACTGCAGATAACCTACCTAGCAGTTTACTTTTTCATAATCAAAATCATGTAACCAGATAATAACAAAAAAGTAGGAGAACTACTTTTATCAGTCTCTCTCAAGAAAGTTCTAAATCTTTCTGCTCTCAGAAATCTTTCACAATCTTAAAAATGATTGAAGAATTGCATCTATGGGTATTCATCATATTAGACCTAAAACAGAAAACTTAGTAATTGCTTAAAAATTAAACTTGTTATTTGTGAACATGTTTTTATAAAGATAATTATATTTTCAAAATTAAAAACATTTGATGAAAAGAATGACACTGATGTACCTTTTTACAAATCTCCAGTATCTGACTTAACAGAAGACAGTTGGAGTCTTGTCTCTGCCTCTACATTCAACCTGTTGTAATTAAGTTGTTTTGTTGTTGAAAGTTAAGCAGAAAATCAGACTTAACAAGGTATGATTTGAGAAGGAGGAGGAGTATTATAATGCTTTTTCATAGAAATGTCGATACTTTTTCATATGGCATCAGAACTTGACAGATGTCACAATGGAGATCCTGGAAGCTTAACAATTAACCATCTGCTGGTCTATCCTATACTTTGAATGGATTTTGTTCCTATGCATGATCAAACATATATAACACATTGGTGAGCTTAAAAATACTGATTCTCTTAGCTATGCAGATTTTCTCAATTAAAACACAACTCTCTCATCAGAAAAGTATTTATTTAGAAGACATCATACTCATTATCAAATATAAATTTTCCAAAGTTCAGCTTTTTGCTTTAAACCTCTCATTTTCTCATGAAGTAATATTCACCTTATTCATTTTTCACGAAACACCTACCAAGTTCCCAAGTCTATGTAACTGTACATTACTAATATAATTAAAGATGGTGATCCACGACTGGAGTGACTATTTCAGCTTAGCTGAAAAATAAAAACAAATCAGACAAGCTTTCTGACTCGAAACAATCATTTTATTGTGGCTTAAAACTACATAGTTTTATATGAATTTGAATATTAAAAACAAGTTTATTTTTAATAGCTTATCAAAGACATTCTAAGTGTGAGGCAGCAAACAATGCAGTGACTGCTGATACTGTTTGGATACACCTGCACTGTGCTAAACTGCCAGCAGTTAAGCAAAAAATATCTCAGGATTCTTATGAAACATATTTGACCTGAGGACTCCCTAAAAGGGAGTATGCCGAAGTAGATGGAGATCACACCTCAAAAACTACCATTCCAGAACACGTCATGTGGTCTTTTTTTTTTTTCCTCCGGATCTATGGATGAGCTTTCCTGGCATGCTAAAACATGACTAATCTCTATCCTGTTCTAACAATTAACTTAAAAAGTAGCTGCATAACTTCAAACTACTATATCTAAAACTTTCTATTCTGATAAGAAGCTTCTTTCCTATTCTGATAGCTACCCCCACTCCAACTGTAGGAAACTGACCAAAAGAGAACTGAGTATGGGTTGCATCCATACACTTCTTCGTAGATGGTCCTTTGTATTTTCTATTAAGAAATACGCAGAAAGCATGTGTTAAAACGAACTGGAGGATCACATGTTGATTGAAATGGTCAATTAAAAACTTTAAGATATAAGCAGTTATTTTTAAAACTATCACTTGGTGGTTGATCAATTATCTACACAAAAATTTAATATTTTCAAAAATTCATTTTAAATCCCATAGGTTTGTCATCACAAAAGCAAAGTACAGACTTTCATAATAACCCATGAATAAAGTACATGCTTTATGCAAATGAGTTGGAATATGGTACATCAGGAAGGCTACTCTGACAATTTCAAACATGTTTTCACATTATTTTGTTTGGGATTGTGTCTTAAACTCAGTAAGATTGTATCTTAAAATAAGTTGTTTTGTATGCTACATTTCCACCCATGCATTAGTGATCATTTGCATTATACTCTGTACACTTAGTTACAAAATTGTGTGCCTACCTTTCATGATGACAACACTTAATCCTTAAAATTTTTAAACTGACTTTTAGTAGTCCCCGTCTAATACACTACAAAGACATTTAATGCCATAAGCTTTTTTTTTTTTTTTTTTTTATTGTTAATTATTTTGCATTATGTGACAGTTTCATAGGCTCTGGGAATCCCCCCCTCCCTCCCCCTCCCCTCCCCCCGGTGGATTCCTCCACCTTGATGCAGTATTACAGTTCAAATTCAATCAAGATTCTTTCATTGCAAACATATACCAAGCATAGAGTCCAGCTACTTATTGTCCAGATTGGTTGAACAGTTTCTTGGGGAGACCTTTTCTGGTCTGAAGTTTGAGCTGGCAGAATATCATCACAGTCAATTAAGAGTCCCAATATAACATCAACAGCAATTTGCAATGTTATGGAATTGACATGGTTTTGAGTAACCAGTGTATTAAAAAGAAAAAAAAAAAAAAAAAAAAAAAAAAAAAAGGAAAACAAGTCCTAGCCACAACCTATGATTAGCTCATTGACATTTCAATTTAGTTCATATACAGGACCGGCTGCTCTATACCTTAAAATGGCCATAAGGCACCATTCAGCTGTTTCGTGTCCATTTCATCTTAGTATTTAGCCAGTTGTTGTGTTGAAGTAAAATTTTGCTGATCTTGGCAGATTTTAGGATAATCCAGACTGGCTTGTAACTCTAACAAGATATATGTCAACATTTTAGGTGCAGAACATTTTTTTTTTTTTTTGGGGGGGGGGAGTGTGCAGGAAAATCCTCAGCACCATGGTGAGGAGTAAAACTAATCTTTGTGACCCACCCAGCGAGGCATGAGCCAATCCATGCCAGCTCTTTCCTGTCAGATTTCAAGTTCTACTTTCTGTTGTTTATTTATTTTAGGTTTTTTTTTTTTTTTTTTTTTTGGTTTGTATGATTGTTTGTTTGCTGTGAGGGGTTTTCGAAGCGATCCCGATGGTCATTGCGAGGGAGGGGGGGTCCAGAGGTGGAGCCAGTCTCGGACCAGAGAAAGCTCTCCTCCCTGGTCCGGAAGGACGTTTATTGTTCTTCTGTTACTGCAGACCACTCAGGGCTTCTGGTTGTCTTTCCGATCGGGTGCGATCCTGACAACCTCTTAACAGGAGGTCATGTGCGTGGAGCAGGGGAGCACTCCAGGGTGGAGCAGGTGGTAAGGAGAAAGCCTGGATCCCAACCATGAAGACTCCCAGACCTTCACCACAAACTATTAATACGAGCAACAAGGACTTTATCCCAACTGCCAAGGAGGCCACAGGGAATTGGATGCCCTCGGAGGCCGAGTACTCTGAGGTCACCCACCCCCAACCGGAGCTTCCACAGGGGATGGAAGAAGTCCAAACACTACAATGCCATAAGCTTTTATGAGCTAAAATATTATTTATTGCATTTTAACAAAAGAAACTTTGCAGAAAAACTTAAGACTCTGCAGTCTAAGTTTCTTGGAATGGCTCCTACACTTATCTGATTCACGGCCTTGGCCAAATTTTTGAATAGATTCTGCATATAACAAGTCACACCCACACAAAGCCTACACAAATGATGTAATACCGACAAGCAAGTATGCTCATGTCCTAGGAAAAAAACAAAACAACAACAAAAAATCACTTTAACATTTCTTTCGTTGATGAACTATATGCAGAACTCTACTCTTCTAAAAAAGATGTCAGTGAAATCCTTTCTAACCCAAAGTCCACTCATAAAAGTTTCCTAAATTTAAGGACTACAATGATAACTAGTTTGTATGCTGTTATTTTCATATGAAGATATTACAAAAATAGTCATTATGATATATATGGTACAAATATTCCCTTAATTCCTCCAGTTTGTTTGATGTTTCTACCTTAATGACACTGTCAACAAGCATATATTTGAATATATCTGCTTCTTTGTACCAGCTGATAAAAAACCTGAAGTGTTCATTTTTGGCCTACTTCTAGAAGTATATATTTATGTCATGTATCTATATGTCATGCATTTTTGAAAAACATTGCAAGTCTGGTTTCATCCAACACTTTGCTGCTGAAATATTCTGTTTATATCATTTTTGGCACTTTAATATTTGTATAATATTAATCTATGAAGGCCATAAATCCTTTCTAGAAAAAGGTACAAATAAGCAAATATATATGGATAAATATATACAACAATTGACAAAATTAATTTTAATATCTTGAAATGTTTGCCTGGTAAGACATTAGTTAGGTAAAATACTTAAGCATTCACATTTGTAGTATAAAGTAATTTAAACTCTGTCCTCTCAAATCTAACACTATGAAATAGCTATACAGTAAAAAAGTTAAAATATTGTACCTTTACAAACTTCATAAAATAAAAGGTGTACGGAATGCATATGCCTACTCTACAGATAACGTTTAAAACACCTACCACCACCACCAATCTATCAACAGTTGTTCCAGTTTCTCTGTTTCACACTCTGTACAAAATCATTGTCAGCTCATAATTTATCTAAATTCGTCTTTCTGTGTCCTGAAAATTTTATAGCTCATGTGAGATATATTCCATGCCACAAAAGTTATGCTTCCTTCAGACAATCAATTTGTGTTTTATATTCAATACTGTTTGTACAACCTGCTGTGCTTACCTTGAGTGTTTGGTAGGTGTTTTTCTGAAAATGTTCCAGAGCACCATAATTAAATACTGCTCAATGGCCTCTAGTTTTGAAACTAGACCTCATCATTTGCCGGCCTTTTGGCTAAGAGCAAGTGTGAGACTAGATCTCAGCCAAACTGAAATTAGTAGCTTTTCCTTGCCTTTCTCTCCTTAAACTGTTGTTTTCCTAAGGATTTTACTTAACATGTATGGATATAAGAGTTAATCTTTTGCAATTCTGCTTACTCCTTTGAAATTTCATCTCCTTAAAGCTAAGATTTTAATACAATCTACACATCATCCTGTACCTATGCTTTGCTACCTTACACATACTGTATATCTATGGAGAACTCAAGAGATGGCACATTTATCTGATTTCTATGTACAGATATTATTTTTATTTAATGTTCAGAGAGGACACAAATATGAAGAAAAGTATTCATTACCTTTCCAAATGATCCCTGACCAAGAACCTTGAGCAACTCAAACTGTGCAGGATCTGCTTTTTCGTATCCTTCTTTAACATGATGAGTAATTTGGATTTCTTTAACACTTTCATCCTGTAAAAAAAAAATCCAAACAATTTTCAAATCTAGTTCCAACATCATATTTATGCCTAGCTCAAGTTAAAACCAAAAGTTGTAAAGTACCCAACTCTCTCAGTCTAGCAGTTTTATGGTCTCTCACTATTCCCATTTCCCTGCTTTCTACCATATATAAAGACACTACTACCAACTTTCCTAACACATTGTTTCATATAAGCAGAAACATGTAAAATAAATCAATGCTTTAGCTATTTCAACTAGGTATTCACATTTTTTAGCAACTAATAGTGTGAAGACTCTCATTAGAATATGATTTTTAACATAGAATCACAGAACACTGAGATTTTTTTAAATACAAAGTAATTATAGGGAGTGACAAAAAAATGTGACTCTCAAGAGCTCCTTTTCATAGTGAAGAAACAAATATTTAGAATTGGCCTGCTGGATTCAGTTTAAATCTCAATTTTGTTGGCAACATCCAAAACATCATAAACAGGAACCAATTAAATAAAGGCCTTTTTTCTCCCTCAGGTCTGGTCTGGTCAGGGTACTTACTTTGGCCATATCAGTGTCACCAGAACTTTTTCTTTTTTTTTTTTTTTTTTTTATAATCCATTTTATTGTATTGTTGTTGACAATCTTTACATAGTTAACTATAGTTGAAGGAAAATCAAGAAAGAGAAGAAAAAAAAAAGGTTCAGGGGGATAGGGAGGTGGGCAATGCTATTATGTCCATATTGTTTCCATCATGTATCTGAGGTAAAAGGGGATATTGAGGGAGAAGCCCCACCCGGTTTCCCGCCCACCCCAAGTCCCGGATGTGGGGCATGCTCTGAGATATGTGCTCAAGTGGAGTTAATAGTTCTCCAGTTATGAGTCACTGCCAGTTTCGCTCGATGAGGTGGTCCGCTGATTGATATGGTCCATCATGAAGTCTCCTTTTGTCCCATATTTCGCTGCCAACATGTAGCTGAGATGAATGATTGTCTTATTCTGTCTTCTGTCTTTTCTTGGTTAGAATTCTGAGTCCAGCAGTTCAAGTGGGGAGATCTCCAAAGATACTTTGAGGTATTCCCAGACCAGATTCTTGTATGTTCTAGCAAGCACAGGGCCCGGCACAGTCCATCACCCTGATCAGCTGGTGGTTGCAATTGCTGTGTTGGTTCTGTTTTCAGTCCCGAGTTGCACTGGAACCAATGGGTGTTGCAGTCCAGTCTGGTTCGGCCCTTACGTCAACCAGTGGGAGCTGTAGCCTAGTTGGGGCGACCCACAATAACCCCCACCAGACCGCCCCCTACCCTGGTTTGCCAGTATGTGTAGCAGAAGACCAGTCTGTCCCCCATCCCATTTGGCTCTGGTACTTGTCAATGGGTATTAAAGCTTGGTTTTATCTAACCAACTCAACCATCCAGCCCTCACAGATATTGTTGAGTACCTCTCTATCTAGCCATCCCAGCCCCCGTCCTAGTTTTCATGCCCTCCCACGGGAATAGTGACCCAAGAAGGGGGAACCCACTTTTTCCCTCCCAAGTCTCTCTGTCCCGGTTTATGCACTCTTTAGGTGGTCCTGTGATTTGACTCGACAGAATTAGTCCCCAGTGCCAGCTTCTGCCAGCTGATGCTGTGGCCCTGATCTTGTCCACAAGCAGCGCACAGGTGTTGTAGCCTTGCTTAGTCGTGTCTGTCTCTATCCCAGCCAACACTCTCCAGTGGGAGTGGTTGTCCAGCGAGGGGACCAGCCCCTTAACCCCCCCGCCAGCTCTGCCCCTCCCTTCCTGGATCTCACGTGTGCTGGATGGGTGCTGCATTCATATCCAGTACAGGCAACCACGCCCTGGCGTTCCATAATGTGTACTGGTTTTGTCGCAACCAAACCCGGCCCATTCCACACTCTGTTCTGGTGATCGGATTTGCCAGAGGATGACATGAACTGATTCAGCCTGGTCTGCTCCTGACCCATGCCGAATGCATGCCAGTGGGAAACTTTCCATGGCCTATTCTGGGCTGTTTCCAATCATGCTTCTCGCGCTTACCTGCAGGGACTGTGTCCTGCCAGAGGAGTTGCCCAGGCTCCTCCATCAGAACCCCTCCCAATGCCAGATTTTGCGCTTGCCAGGGGGTTCTTGAGCCAACCCTACTCAGTTCACCTCCTGTCCTAGCAGGAACAGTGGCTTTTCCTGGCTGGCTTTCACCCCATTCTGACTCTAGTTGTTGGATGTTTCAGCCCAGCCATGGCTCGTCCATACCCACATACAGCTCACACATGGCTCAGAAGGGGATTGAGACCCAGCCTAGTCAGTCCCACATCTACCCTGTTTCTCCATAACACCAGATGGTGCTGGGATCTGAACCGGCCTGGTGCATCCAATCCCAGCCCACACTAGTGCCTCGGGTGACTGCAACTGTTTTCTAGATAGAACGCAGCCCCCATTCCAGCACATACACCCCTTGGTGGGAACCTCATCCCAGCTGTGGCATCCCAGATTGGGACCGTTCCTAGCCGTAAATCACGCACCTGCACGTGGTTGCTCCAAGGACCATTAGGTGCCAGCCTGCTAGACAAGCCGGAGCTTATCTTTTACTTGATAGGTGTTCAAAGCTCAGCATTATTAAGGGATTGGAAGTTCTTCAAAGGAAGAGTTGCTGGTATTGGGAATCTTTAGGATTGACTCAGATCCCAGAAACAGTGGGGTCACTCTAGAGCTATCTCAGCAGCGATTCAGACGTCCAATACCCCAGAGCTCCCCGGCCGGGCGGCCAGCAGGCTCAGCCTGGCGCCAAATGGCGCACTGGCCGCCCGGGCCCAGCCCGCCATGAGCCATGGGCACATGGCGGACTGGGTTCGGGATCCGAGCTAGACGTCCTCTCCCGCAGCCCTCGGCTCGCCTCTGGCAGCCGGAGGTTAAATCCTGCAGGCCTAAGGTTGCGCCCCTCCCCAATCCCGTTCGCCCACCACCCAATGAGGGTGGTGGGTAGGTCCCGGACATGCCCAGTCACGGAGGCCTCCCCCCTCAGCGTACTCACCCCAGAAGGAAGCAGGCCGCACCCAGGCATGTCCGGGCCCAGCCCGCCATGAGCCATGGGCACATGGCGGACTGGGTTCGGGATCCGAGCTAGACGTCCTCTCCCGCAGCCCTCCACCAGAACTTTTTCACAGCTTGTTTGATCTGCTACTTGTTGGCCCTGACATTCGCTGCCAACTCAGTGGTCAGGCAGAAATTGATGACAACATTAGTGGTCAAGCTTGTTTCTCCCAGGGCTGCTAGTTTGGTTTTTTTCTTTCTTTTTTTTGGGGGGGGGGGGGGGCTGTGGGTGCCTTTTGGCAATGTCACCTTGGACTTGAAAGACATTGCTTTGACTCTGGCTTTGGCAGGGGAAGGAGCTTCCTGATCCACATTCTATATCATCTTGATGAAAAAGGTGAAGAGCTGTTTTAAGTATTATTTCTCTATACCTTTTACATATGGAAAAGTGCAACTACCCATAGAAAGAAATGACTGTGAAAGGAAAAAAAGGCAATAAACTGACATAGATTTTAAAAAAATCTGCAGAATTCAAACAGATATTTCCAGGTCAGAGCTCAACTTCAGTTGAAATTCTGTACAGAAATTAAATGTCAGATTGCCCACCACTGAGGACAGGCAGAAATCACCTGTGCAGCCCTTCTGCACACCTGATGTCAAGCTCCAAGTTGTAACCCAAGTCCTTACAGAAGTGAAGTAATTGGATAAAAAGGCAAACCAAAGCTATAATACCACAAAATAATGGAGTTAAATGAGGTATCTTATTCAACACTCCGATTATATAGAAGAAAGATGAGACCCATGGGATTAAAGTTCACATGTTAGTCAACCCTCGTATCTAGAAGTTTTGATAGTTTTCTATTATACCATATTTATTCTGGTCTGTATGCAAATAACCTTCTCAATAGTCTCAGTCTTCAATTTATTGATGACTCAATGAGTGACTGGTCAAAATAGACAAGACTATGGTCCACAATGATCTAGGTTTTACAGCAACTAAAATAGCTTCCATGTCACAGAGGTGGTCAGATTCAGGCAGATATTTTAATTTTAGGTAGTTAGGAATCATTACTAAACTAAACAGAAATGAAAGGTAATTAGCTCTGAAAAGATATCAGTGGTGCCTCTCATATTTCAAAACCCTATTTTACCAGATAGTTTTAAGTAGTCAGTGCCTTGTAAAAGTATTTTAAAATAATATATAAATTAAGAGCTACTATGGTTACAGTGAGTTGGGTCACTGTCTGCAAAGCCAGTAACCATAAAGCACTAGTTCAACTCTGAACTGTTCCACTTTCAATCCAGCTCATGTTAATGTGCCTGGAAAATCAGAGGAAGATGACCCAAGTAAATGAGCGTTGCCAACCATGTTGGAGAACTGGATGACGCTCCTGGCACTGGCCTTGCTCAGCCCCAGCCACTGGTGCCATTTGCTGAAAAAATCAGGGATGGAAGATCACCCTCCAACCCCCACAACACTGCCTTGCTTATCACTTTTTCTGTATTCTTGAGAAGCAGTAGGCTTTTTTTTTCTACTTGCTATGTGTTATCTTTACCTAATGGAGTGTCAATCCTGTGATTGCAAAGTGAAATGAAAGTATATCACTGTAAAATCTAAAAAGGAAAGAGAAATAAGAAAGGAGGGGGTGTTAGGTGGGGAACATGAGCACGAAGGAAGGTAATATAGGAAGCATCACTACACTTCTAAGCTTGTAGTGCAAAATACATTAAATTTGTTTACTTCATTTAAATAATAATATAAGTTATAATTTTAAAATATTAGAAAGAAAGACAATGCAAGCATTGAGAAAATAAAGTAATACATAAAACCAAAAAAACTCAGTTTGCTCTGAGGGTGAGATTCCTACTTTGGAAATAAACTTTTTCTTAAATTCAAAAGCACAGTTTATTGAAATACCAACACACACACACACACACACACACGTACACACACACATGGAAACTCCCTATACCTATATTTGGGAATTATTGAACTATGCCATGTTGGTAGACACCTTTGTGTGTGTGTGTGTGTGTGTGTGTGTGTGTATGTGCACGCACATTACATTATATATACACTTAACAAAAACAACAAACTGCAAACTGTTAGTAATATTGTGGATAACTAATATTTCAACACATACTTGAATGTATTGCCTATTTTCAAAGCATTAATGTTTTTTTAATTATTTTTCAGCAGCACAAACACTAGAAAAGTCAAGATTAAGGTTTGCTCTTTGCTATGCTATACAAAAAGATAACAAAAGATAAGCATCCTTTGCCAAATCACAAATTACTCTACAAACTTCAGTTTTCTCACAAACCATACTTTTTTGTTTGTTTTTTGGTAGGCTGCTAAGGGCTCCTCAATGCCAGAGAGTCTACATTGAATATAATACACTATTTTTTAAAAAAGATTTATTTATTTTTATTGAAAAGGCAGATTTACAGAGAGAAGGAGAAACAGAGAGAAAGATCTTCCGTCTGCGGGCTCACTCCCAAAGTGGCCACAATAGCAGCAGCTGAGCTAATCTGAAGCCAGGAGCTTCTTCCAGGTCTCCACGTGGGTGAAGGATCCCAAGGCTTTGGGTCATTCTTGACTGCTTTCCCAGGTCACAGGCAGGGAGCTGGATGGTCAGCGGGGCTGCCAGGACACGAACCAGCGCCCATATGAGATCCCCGTGCTTGCAAGGTGAGGACTTTAGCCACTAGGCTACCATCCCAGGCCCACAATATACTAGTTTTATGGTTAATAAGACAAATAAGTTCAAATAATGACATCATTTTTAAAATCGGTATTAATTATTTCATTGAGAAGCAAGAGAGACAGAATTAGATTTTTCACCTGATGTTTCACTCCCCAAATGGAACTGGGCCAAGCCAAACCCATAAACCAGGCATTTCATTTGAATCTTACTCCCTGGGGGCAGTGGCCCTAGGACCTGAGCCATTAACACTACTGCCCAGGGCACAAAATGGCAGAAAGTTGTAACTGGGAGCAACATCTGAATTCAAACCCAGGTGTTCAGATATATAGGCTCTTAACTGCTATACCAAATAGATTTCCTTGACATCAGTTTTTAACAAAATATCCAGAAATATGAAACAGCTGTACTCCAGTTTCATAAACAAGTTTTCCAAGTGAAAATTCTTTCCCACGTCCCTTCACCACTTTAAGAAATTACATGTTTATCCATTAAAATTGTAATGTCAAGCTTCCAACATGAAAACGCTACTAGATAAGACTACTTTTCCCAGCAGACAGTAACCATATAATATTATTATACCATCTTAACACTTTATCTTTCCTTCTCACTGAACCGTAAATGCTTCCTTTAATGAAAGTGTTTTTTTCATCAACTTGAAAGTCGGGGTGAAAGGAGAGAGAAGACATGAAACAAGAAAAGGAAGAGGGAAACAGATTTTCCATCTGTTGGTTTACTTCCAAAATGTCCACAATAGCCAGGGTTTGGCCAGACAAGACAGGAGTGTGAAACTGCACCCAAGACTCCACTTTGGCAAGTGACCAAGTATTAAGCCATCAACTGCTGCCTCCCAGAATCAGAAGCAGGGTAGCCAGGACTCCAACTGGCACTCTGAAACTGGATATGGGTATCCCAAGCAGCAGCTTAAATGGCTGCACTACACTTGCCCCAATGTCCTTACAAAATGAGAATGTGGCCAGTACAATGGCATAGCAAGCTAATCTTCCACCTCAAGTGCAATCATCCCTCACAGGTACTTCACTTCTGTGGCTCCCTGTTAATGGCCTGGAAAAGCAAGAGATGGAACAAGGTTTGGGGTCCCTGAACCCACATGAGAGACCTGAAAGAAGCTCCCAGTTCCTGGCTTCAGGTCAGCCCAGCTCTGGCTATTGTGACATTGTGACCACTTATGGGCTGAATCAGAGGATAGAAGATTCTTTTTCTCTCTGTCTCTCTCTGTCTCTCTCTCTCTCTCTCTCTCTCTCTCTGGCAAAATAAATCAATCTTTTTAAAAAGCCAAATACTTAAAAATAAAAAGGAAGAAAAATACATTTTTAAAGTAGATAGAGCTCCCTAATCCATGCAACAACAAAGTTGAGAAGGTAGATATGGTCATATGTTTTACTATACTCCTCATTTCATTACATCAAAAATTGCTGTACAATTTATACACATATAATAAGAGAAATATTTTTCAAGGTAAAATCAAGAAGTATCTTCAAAATTATCCAAAAATACAGAAAATGGGGAAGGTGAAGGTGTTACAGCCAGGGCAGATTAAGTGACTGAGAAATCTACATCCCATATCTGAGTTAAGGCTCAAATTCCTGTTTCAAACTAGTTTCCTAATACTGCACCCTGGAAAGGCAGGTGAGAGTTCAAGTACTTCAGTCCATGCTATCCAAGTGGGAGACACAAATACAGTTATGGGCTCAGCCTGGCCTAGCCTTGGCTGTTGGAGGTATTGGGGAGAAAGATAAAAAACACATATTCTCTCCATTATTCTGCCCTTCAAAGAGACAAAAATAAGCATTTAAAACACAGGTACATCAGAAAAAATTTAAAAAGCTGAAAAACATATTTTCAGCATTTCCTTTTTATATATATAAGGAAAATAGTGAAACAGGATGTGCAGGACTGGCGCTGTGGTGTACAACATTGAGCCTCTGCCTGTGACGCAGCATCCCATATGGGTGGCGGATCAAGCCCTGGCTGCTCCACTTCTGATCCAGCTCCCTGCTAATGGCCTGGCAAAGCAACAAAAGATGGCCTAAGTGTTTGGGCTCTTGCATTCATGTGGGAAACTCAGAAGAATCTCAGAGCTTCTGGCTTCAGACTGGCTAAAACCTGGTCAAGGTTGCAGCCATGTGAGGAGTAAACAGAGGATGAAAGATCTATTTTCTGACCACCCCCAGTAACTCTGCCTTTCAAATAAAAAGAATAAATTTTTAAAAATGAAATTACATGCATGATAATGGAATTGTATCAGTGTTGACTAAAATCTTGTGATACTTCTAAATGTAATAAAATAAACATGCTCCTTACAATGTGAGGAACACAAACTTGTATGTCTCTCACTCACTGTGCTTTCCAGATAAACTAAATCTTTTAAAGTATATATAGTGAGAGATGCTAATGCACTGATCAATGATCCATTTGTATTTTCCTAAGAGCAAATTATCCTCAAAACAGCTTTCTTATGCTGCTAATGCTCTCTAAACCAAAGACTCAAAAACATTGTGCATACAAAAATTGATAAATATAAAAATTATAGAAAATAAATTTGTGTTGTCTAAGACATCCAGCTAGGGTAGCCATAGTGACCTTCAGTATAGTATTCAAAATTAGTTGATCTACAAAAAGAAAGTGTGGATTTAAAAAAAAAGATTTAACAGGGGCCACTATAATTTCTATCAAATGACAAATGTGAGACAAGGATAAGTATAATTGTTTTATATTTTGTTTACAAGCACAAAGTAATCATTATATAAAAAAACTATGAATTTCCAATCAAAACCAAAATATTATGTACCAATCTTTGTCATCAGTGATTGCTTCTTTTTTGTTTTGTTTCAATATTTGCCATTACCGAAATTTATTCATTTCTTTCTTTATTTTATTATTCCATGATACAGTTCCATAGCCTGTAGGATTTCCCTTTCCCCTCCCTCAAATTCACTCCTCCCACTGATTTCCCCTGTCATTACAATAGTATAGTCCTTCACAATCAATCATAAGTCCATCATTCTGCTATTTAAATGTATCCTGACATACTAGGCATGGACAATGGAAGAGTTTGGCATCCCATTGTCAAGATACATTTAACAGTTTTTTTAAAGATTTATTTTATTGGGCCCGGTGGCATGGCCTAGTGGCTAAAGTCCTCGCCTTGAAAGCCCCGGGATCCCATATGGGCGCCGGTTCTAATCCTGGCAGCTCCACTTCCCATCCAGCTCCCTGCTTGTCGCCTGGGAAAGCAGTCAAGGACGGCCCAAAGCTTTGGGACCCTGCACCCACATATGGGAGACCTGGAAGAGGTTCCTGGTCCCGGCATCGGATTGGCGCAGCACTGGCCCGTTGCAGCTCACTTGGGGAGTGAAACATCGGATGGAAGATCTTCCTCTCTGTCTCTCCTCCTCTCTGTATATCTGGCTTTTCAATAACAATAAAATCTTTAAAAAAAAAAAAAAAGAAGATTTATTTTATTTTTATTGGAAAGTCAGATATACAGAGAGGAGGAGAAACAGAGAGGAAGATCTGCCATCTGTTGATTCACTCCCCAAGTGCCGCAATGGCCGGAGCTAAGCCTATCCAAAGCCAGGAGCCTGAAGCCTCTTCTGGGTCTCCCACACGGGTGCAGGGTTCCAAGGTTTTGGACTGTCCTCCACTGCTTTCCCAGGCCACAAGCAGAGAGGTAGATAGGAAGTGGGGCTGCCAGGATTAGAACTGGTGCCGATATGGGATCCCAGCACATGCAAGGTGAGGATTTTAGCCACTAGGCTACTGTACCAGGCCCCATTCCAGTTTTGTTTGGAGTCCATCTTGATTTGGAAAGAAATGCATACTACATTGTATCTTCACATCTGGACATGACAGTCTCTACTACACAGTTACTTACACATCCCCTTAAACGGAATGGCATAAAACAAAATCAACAACCAAGAGATAAATAGATTTACAACATGAAATTAAACATGCTAATCAATCACCAAT
Organism: Ochotona princeps; assembly: GCF_030435755.1. Lineage (NCBI taxonomy): Eukaryota > Metazoa > Chordata > Mammalia > Lagomorpha > Ochotonidae > Ochotona > Ochotona princeps. The sequence goes on from NC_080865.1 coordinate 51,006,825, forward strand.
GTGTCACTGAAGAAATGAAAAGGAAAATCTAAGACCTTCCAGAAGTAAACAAATCTATTGTAGTCCTACTAATCAGTAAGGAAATTAATAAGAAAACCAAAAAATTTCTTTTGAATGAATGAGTGAGAAATTTAAAAATATCAAAACCACTGAGATGCAGCAAAAACAATACTGAAAGGGCTACTGATCTCATATATTGTATGACGGTTGCCTTCTATCAGAAAGAAAATATGATATTTGGGGCCCGGCGGCATGGCCTAGCAGCTAAGGTCCTCTCCTTGAACGCACCAGGATCCCATATGGGTGCCGGTTCTAATCCCGGCAGCTCCACTTCCCATCCAGCTCCCTGCAGTTGAGGACGGCCCAATCCTTTGGGACCCTGCACCCACGTGGGAGACCCGGAAGAGGTTCCAGGTTCCCAGGTTCCCAGGTTCCCAGCTTCGGATCGGCGCAGTACCGGCCGTTGCGCTCACTTGGGGAGTGAATTAATGGACGGAAGATCTTCCTCTCTGTCTCTCCTCTCTGTATATCTGACTTTGTAATAAAAATAAATAAATCTTTTAAAAAAAGAAAATATGATATTTGTCCTTTGGGGACTTATTTCATAAAGCATAATGGTATCTAGTAGGGAGCATTTGGTTGCACATGATAGAATTCCGTTCTTTTTATTGGTTGAATAGTATTCCCTGAAGTAGATATGCCACAGTTTCTTTATACACTCCTCTTCGGACAGGCACCTGAGCTGTTTTCATGTCTTTGCTGTTGTAGATTGTGCTGCCATAAACATAGGATTACAGATCCCTTTCTCATATGCAGATCTCATTTATTTGGATATATTCCCAGAAGTGGGATAGCTGGGTTATACAGCAGGTCAATGATCAATTCTCTTAGCACTCTCCATACTAACTTCAACAGTGATCGTACTAGCCTACACTCTCACCAACAGCAGTAGGTGTTGTTAGCAAAGTTCTGTAGGCCAATCTCACTGGCATTAGGTGAAATCTCAATGTGGTTTCATTTGTATTTCACTGACAGCTAGGGAGCCTGAATATTTTTTGAAATGTCTATTAGTCATTTTAAACCATTCTTTTGAAAAATACCTGTTCATTTCCTTCACCCATTTCTTCACAGGTTTATTTTGCTGTCGCTGAGCTTCTAAAGCTCTTTGTAAATCCTGGATATTAGTCCCCTACTGATTGTGTAATGTGCAAAGATTTTCTCCCATGCATTTGGCTACTTCACTTTTTGATCATTTCCTTTGGTGTACAGAAGCTTTTTAGTTTGCTATCCCAGTTGTTTATTTTGGCTTTAACTGCCTGTGCTTTGGGTAGCTTTTCTTCTAATAATTTCTTACCAATGCCTACATTTTTGAAGAGTGTTTTCTATGTTTCCTCTAATAGTTTGATGGTTTCCAGGTGAAGATTTAGGTCCTTGATTCATTTAAAGCTGATTTTTGTATAAGGTGACAGGTGGGGATCTTCTTTCTTATAAGGCTTCTGGCAGGGTGCTATCCAACTGTCCCAGCAGCATTTCTTAAAGAGACCAGACTTTTCCCCTGGATTATTTTCAGTCTTCTCAAAGATCAATTGGCTATACATGTATGGGCTCCCTTCTAGGGTTTCTAATATGTTCCATTGACCTTCTTCTCTATTTCCGTACCAGTATCTACTGTTTTGATGACCACTGCCCTGTAGTATGTCTTGAGGTCTGGAATTGTGATTCCTCCAGCTTGATTTTTATTCTTCAGGACAACTTTGCCTATTCATGGTCTCTTGTGTTTCCAGATGGACTTTTGTATCATCTTTTCTATTTGTAATTGTTTCCAGACAAACTTTTATATCATCTTTTCTATTTGTAAGAAAAATGTTGTTGGGATTTTTATTGGGATCATGTTGAATATGTATGTTACTTTTTAATAAAGACATTTTGGTGATGTTGCTCCAGCCAATCCAGAAACATGGTAGGTTTCTCTATCTTTTAAAGTCTTCTATTTCTTTTTTCAATATTTTGTCATTTTCATTGTAGAGGTCTTCCACATCTTTGGTTAGGTTAATTCCAAGGTATTTGGGATTCTTCTCCTCTATCTTAAAGGGGACTTTACTTACAATTTTTTCCCAGCCATGGAGTTATTTCTGTATACCAGTGTCATCAATTTATGTTCATTAATTTTGTATCCTGCTACCTTGCCAAATTATCTTATGAGTTCTCATTTTATGATACATTTCCATAGGCTCTGGGATTTCCCCTCCTTCCTCTTCCCCTGATTTCCCTGTTATTACAATAGTGTAGTCCTTCATAAACAGTCATGAGGTTATTATTCTATTATTTAAGTAAGTGTATCCGAATATTGTAGGTATGGACAATGGCAGAAACTCCATGATTTTAAGTAAATAAATAATCTGGGAATCAGAAAAACAGACACAGTGAAAGAGAAAGAGACAGGAAGTACCCCATATCCCACTGGTTCACTACCCCAAATGCCTACATTTGCTGGGGGTGGGGCCAGGATAGTCTATTAGCAATATTATAATTACAAACCTAATAGAAATGTGGGATTAACTTCCAGAAAACAAGTCAAAACAAAAGAGGAGAGATTTTTAAAGCCTACATTTCTTTGGTTTTATGTAACAATGTAACATCCATCTGTTCAGCATTTGTTTTACTGGAGAATTAGGCAGGCTAGTTTGATGGAAAGATAGCTCTGAGATTTCAAGAATCATTTGGTTATGGATTTGTTAAAATAAACATGCAGAGACCAGGAAGAGCATCTTGATACGCACTTCTCATGCAGTAATCCTACTAAAATCCAAGCCTAATACTAGTATAATTTGAAAAGGGGCTAACATTAATGTAAATGTCAAAATGTCACCACAGTGAATTAAAAAGATAAAAATAATATATACACTGGAAGATAACTGCAGAGTACTTTGGCTTGCAAAATTCTTTTATTGATGATTGAAAACAAAAGAAGTGTGGTAAGTCAGGTCCTGCTTGGGTAGGCTTTATTCTGTTTATTAGAATCAGTTTCTTAGTTCTCCCATCTGCAAAACTGAAATAACATCTTCATTTTCTTTTTTTAAATGAAATATGAATTTATCTATTAATCCAAATTCTTTTCCCACTTAAGTTGCTTAAAATATTACACAGAAATCTAGATCATAAATCTCTGTATCATCTTCATTTTCTATTTCACATTTTCTATTTCACATCTGCTACAAGTACAACTTCAACAACCATTAAACATGAAAAAAGTGATGTTACGGAATTTACAATAGTTATATTTGCATAGTTCATACTGCAGCATAAATATACCAACTAGTAGCCATCAAAGAGTGTTTAGTCAAAAAATAATTTTTCAAGGCTAGCACACTAGCTCAACTGGCTAATCTTCCACCTCCATGCACTGGCATCCCAGATGAACTCTGGTTCATATCCCAGCTGCTTCATTTCCCATCTAGTTCCCTATTTGCAGACTGGGAATGCAGAGGAGAATGACTCAAGTTCTTGGGCCCCTGCTCCTGTTTGGGAGAGCCAGAGGAAGCTCTTGTCTCGTGGCTTCAGATCAGCTCAGCAACAGCTGCTGTGGCTACTTGGGGAGTGAGCCAGCAGATTTTTCTCTCTGCCTCTCCTTCTCTCTATAAATCTTCCTTTCCAAAAAAAAAAGTAATATAAAAATAATTTTTCATCTGAGATTTTACATATCTATAACAAAAGGGTTTGAATATTTTAATAAAACAAAATTAATATAAAGCATAAATAAACAATTTTGCAAAAGAAGAAAACTACTGTAGCTCATAAAGCTAAATACCCATCACAATGGGCATCAATGTGGTGGCTCAACAAACTAATCCTCTGCCTCCTAGAATCAGCATCCCACATGAGCTTGTTCCTGTCCAGCTGTTGTTACTGGGAAAGCAGTGGAGGATGATTCAAGTCCTTGAGCCCTTGAACCCCTATGGGAGACCAGGATAAAGCTCCTGTCTCCCAACTTTGGATCAGCTCAGCTCTGGCCACTGCAGTCATTAGGGGAGTGAGCCAGTGGATGGAAGACCTCTCATTTGTCTCTAATTCTTTCTCTGTTAAAAAAAAATCTTCCATACAAATCAAAATAAGTCTTTTAAAATATCCATCATAATGAAAAAAAACTGATAGATGAAGAAATACTCTGCCACACCATTAGAAAGGACTTCTACCTCGAAACGTTCTCTATACAACTTTCCAGGTGAGTGTAACAAAGTGAAACATACTTGTGAAAGAATAGTTTTAAAAGATTATGATATCTGGACCTGGCACGGTAGCCTAGCGGCTGAGTACCTCACCTTACACGCACTGGGATCTCATATGGGCACTGGTTCTAATCCCAGCAGCCATGCTTCCCATCCAGCTTCCTGCTTATAGCCTGGGAATGCAGTCGAGGACAGCCCAAAGCCATGGGACCATGCAGACAGAAGATCTTACTCTCTGTATATCTATCTGACTTTGCAATAAAAATAAAACTTTAAAATAGGTTATGATATCCATGTCAACAATATCTCTAATTAGACCTGTAGGGATTGATATGTCAGTAAATCAGTAGTGTTTTATTTAATGTACATTTTCAATTGAACACCGCATTTGTGTTTGAGCAATAAAAACCTAAACCAATTTAGTGACTTAACATAGGGCTGACATTATGTTAGTGAAATCAACAAAGAATGAAATTGTTGAGTAATTCACCTTTGAATTTCCTATTGCATTAGTAGCATGAAAAAACTATATTTGGGGGTTCAGGTATTTGTATCCCACATTAGAATGCCTGGATTCAAGTTTGAGTTCCACTACTGATTCTACTTTCCTGATAATATGCACCCCAGGAGGCAGCAGATTCCCTGCCATCAATGTAGGAGTCCCATATCCTAGCTTCATTCCCATATCCCAACCACAGATATTGTAGGTACTAGAGGATTGAAGCAATAGATGGAAAAATTGTGTATCTGTCTCTCTTGTTTAAGTAAAAATAATTTTGGAGGGACACATCAAAACCACATTGAGGTTCCACCTAACTCCAGTAAGAATGTTCTATATACAGAAATCTGGATAATAGGGTTGGTTGGGTTGAACCACGTTTCAATGCCCATTGACATGTACAAAAGCTAAATGGGATGTGGGACAGACTGAACAAGTCTGTGGTACATACTGGCATGCATGGGAACCAGGGTGGGGGCAGGCCTGGTGGGGGTTATGGGGAGTTGCCCCAACTAGGCTACAGCTCCCACTGGTTTGCGTGAGGGCTGAGTATGAAGTGGGCAGGATCAGGCTGGACTGCAACACCCATCAGTTCGTGTGGAAGACAGAGCTGGAAACAGAACTGACCCAGCAATTGCAACGACAAGCATGTGCATGCCTCACATCGGGGACCTGGGATGGGTGGGAGGCTGGGTGGGGCTTCTCCCTTTGTTTCTCCCCTGACCCCAGATACAGGGGGAAAATGATGATATTAGTGTGGAAACAATGGTCTTACCCACTTTCCTGTAGCCCTTGACCCTTTGTGCCGTAATCAACTAAGTAAGATTATAAATTTTAAAAAAAGAAATCTGCTAATAACACCTGCTGTTGAGAATTTGCAGAAAATGATACTCTATTCCATTGTTGGTAGGAGCATAGACTAGTACAGCCACTATGAAATCAGTATGCAGAGTACTCAAACAACTGAAAATTTATCTGCTATATGGCCCAGCTATCCCACTTCTGGGAATATATCCAACGGAAGTGAAAGCTGCATATGAGAAAGTGACCTGTAATCCCTATAATTACAGCAACACAATCCACAATAGCAAAGACATGGAAACAAGTCAGATGCCCATTGAAAGAGGAATGGATAAAGAAGCTCTGATACATATACTCCATGGAAAGTTACACAGCTGTTAAAGAGAATGAAATTCCCACATTTGCATCAAAATGATCCCAACTGAAAACCATTATGCTCAGCAATATAAGCCAGTCCCAAAAGGAAAAAATATATGTTCTCTCTGATATAAAGCAAATTTCATGCAAAATACAAGATCAATAAATAGATGAACAAGTACATACATACATACATAACACTTTCTCTCTCTCCCCCTCTCTCTATTTCGCTCATTGATGAACTATATAATGGAGACTAGCATAACAGGAAGTGAAGATGCTTCACTTTCAGCAAGCATCTCCATGCCCAAATAAAAAGAGGACTCCCAGTGAAAATGTTAAATCTACCTTGATAATTTGTTAGTAATATTTTTTTACCACTGCCTATATCTGCAATGCCATGATACACTTCAATAGCAGTAATGTTAAACCTGCAACTATTACTGAAGGACTATACTACTGTAATACTATGGAGAAAATTAGTGGGAGGTGAAAATGTTGAAGGAAGAAAGGGAGGATAAGGCAGAAACCCCTACACCTAGAAAACTATATCACAGAAAACAATTTAAAAATTTAAAATATGTATTTGATTTTCATTAAACAGTAATCTATGAGGATTATTTAAAGAATGAGTTAGTTGGGAGGCAGAACATCAAATAGACAGACAGAGAAAGAAAAGATCTGCAGGTTCACTCCCCAGGTAATGCTAATATTCAGGGTTGGGCCAGGATGAAACCAGAAGCCAGGAACTTCCATCCAGGTCTCTCATGGGGGTAACAAGGACCCAGGTACTTGGGCTATTTCTGTTGCCTTTCTAGGTGCACTACCAGGTAGATGGATCAGAAGTGGAGCAACCAAGACTCTAACCAGAACTCATATGGAATGCCAACATCACAAGTAGGAGCTTAACCCACAGTGCTACAATGCTGGCCATTTCATAAATGTTTTAAAAGTAAATATATGAAAAACCTCAGCAACTATATATATATATATATATATATATATATATAGAGAGAGAGAGAGAGAGAGAGAGAGAGAAAGAGAAAGAGAGAGAGAGAGAGAGAGAGAGAGAGAGACAACATATAAGAAATAAACCCGAGCCCGGCGGCATGGCCTAGCGACTAAAGTCCTTGCCTTGAACGCCCCGGGATCCCATATGGGCGCCGGTTCTAATCCCAGCAGCTCCACTTCCCATCCAGCTCCCTGCTTGTGGCCTGGGAAAGCAGTCGAGGACGGCCCAAAGCCTTGGGACGCTGCACCCGCGTGGGAGACCCGGAAGAGGTTCCTGGTTCCCAGCATCGGATTGGCGCACACCGGCCTGTTGCGGCTCACTTGGGGAGTGAATCAATGGACGGAAGATCTTCCTCTCTGTCTCTCCTCCTCTGTATATCTGACTTTGTAATAAAAATAAAGTCTTTAAAAAAAAAAGGAAATAAACTCGTATCTGTTAAACCCTAACAAAGAATATTGCATTTCTTTTAGTTTGACATTGTTGCTAGATGTAGAGAATTATGCAGTGAAATGTGTTATCATACCTTTTATCAGAGAACTTGAATCAGAGGATATAAGGTTATATATGTCTCTCTGTCACTCTATCTTTCAAATAAATACATGTCTTTAATTTAGACCAACTATAATCCAGCTTTGTTGGTCACGATATATATATAAAAGTCTACAGAGTTTAAAAGCATTTTGTTTAATCTCATTTGTTTTAACTGAAGAGAATAAATGACCACAAAAATTCAAAATAAGAATACCTAAGAATATAATGGTTATCTAAATCAATCCACCATAAAATAGTACCAGACCACAGAAGCATACCTGAAGTTCAAATTTATACAGCAATAAAGAATCTGTGCACAAGACAATATCATACTTTAAAAATCAAATTAAAATCCAGTCAAAAAGAAAATACAGATGCTGATATCACAATGAAATAGACAATCACAATAAGAAAATTCCTACATACAAGAATACCTCAGAAGTTCATGGAAACCTGAATTAAGAGTTTTATTTTGGTGAAGAAAATGAAATCATACTTTTTCATAATATACATATTTTTTCCACAAACTTGTTGAAGATCTCTAACATGTAAATGTTTCCAAATGTTTACTCCAAAGGTAGAGTGATAAAGAGACAGAGTGAGACCTTCCGCTTACTGTTTCACCATCCAAATGCTTGCCAACAGCCAGGGAAAAGCCAGGCTGAAGCCAGGGGCCTAGAACTCCACCCACATGCTTCACAGAGACCCAAGTACTTGAGCCATAATGGGTCACCTCCCAGGACATCTAATAATGGGAAGCTGGATCCAAAGCAGAGCTAGGACTCAATCCCAGCACTCAATATGACATGCAGGTATTTTGTTTATTTTTTTAAACCACATTTATTTCATAGGCTCTGGGATTCCCTCCCCAAACCCTCCCTCCATATTGAATTGCTCCATATTGTTTCAGTAGTACAGATCATAACCAGTCATGATTTCTTCATTGCGGGCATGGACCATGCAGAGAGTCCAGCATCTTATTGTCCAGATAAATTCAACAGTTTCATTAGGAGACCACCCCTGGTCTGAAAGTAGAGCTGGCAGAAAGAATATAATCCCGACCAATTAAAAGCCACTACACAACGTCAACAACAACAATTTACAACATCATGAAGTTAACTGACATGGTATTGAGTGACCAGTACGTTAGAAAATGCAAGTTCTCAACCACATCCTATAACCACTCCATTGACATCTCAATTATAGTTTATACACAACCGGCTGCTATATACCTTAATATAGTTATAGGGTACTATTCAATGTCTCGTGTCTATTTTCACATATATATTTAGCAGCTTAAAGTATTCAAGCATGATTTCTACTGAACTACGTGAAATTTAGGATAGTCCAAACAGGCTTATACCTCAAACAAGCCATATGTTAACAACTGAGGAGCAGAACAGTTTTAGGAGGGGTGTGCAGAGAAATCTTCAATACCTTAGTGAGGAGTAACTAATCTTTGTGTCCTATCTAGTTAGGTATATGGGAGTCCAAGATGACTGTTTCCTATCTGTTTTAAGCTTTCCTTATTGGTCTCTGTCTATATGATCTAATTTGGGGTGGGGGGGGCCTCTGGAGCAACCCTGATGATCATTGCAAGAGAGGGTGGGGAGCCAAAGTTAGAACTAAGTTAGGACCAGAGAAAGCTCCTCTCCCTAGTCCTGAAGGAAGTTTACTGTTCTTCTGTTTCTGAGGACCGCTCAGGGCTCCTGGCTATTGTTCTGATGACATTAGATCCTGTGAGGAAGGATCTAGGTTTCTTCCATCCCATGTGGGAGATCCAAACGGGGGTGGATGACCTCAGAGGACATGCAGGTATTTTAAGTGGCAGCTTAACCCACTGTACCACAATGCTCACCTCAATATATTTTTAAAAGGACATACATGTGTGTCTTCCATTTCTTATGATCAATATAGTTTACTGATACAAGATAAATAATCAACCTATCAAATATGAAAAGTCCATAGTTTTGAATCTAGGTAACTCAAACCACAAACTAAATCACATCCCTGGATATCATTCTAGGTTTTTATTCTACAAAATGTCAATGTTCTATCTCCTAACCACTCAAATTGATGCTTAAAGTAGGTTACATTAGCACAGAGCACTGTATATTTCTGCTACCTTCCCACTTGGAAACTGCAATTTCTATTAAAGCAAAAAGGTAGGGGTCAATGCTGTGGTATAGTGGTAAGCTGCAGCCTACAGTGCCAGCATCCCATATGGGTGCCAGCTGCTCTACTTTTGTTCCAGCTCCCTGCTAATACACCTAAGAAAGCAGCAGATGAGCCCAGTCTTTGGGCCCCTGCACCTACACAAGAGACCAAGAACAAGCTCTTGGTTCCTGGCTTCAGCCTGGCCCAGCAGCCACTGTGGCTATTTGGTGAAGTGAACCAGAAGATGGAAGATATCTCTCTTTCTTTATTGTCTCTCCCTCTCTCTCTGACAAATAAATAAAATCAGTTTTTAAAAATGTAAATATTTGATAATCACCGTATGTACAAATATATGTTGGCTACATACACGCATACAGGTATGTGTACACATGCATGCATACACACTTCATTCCTTTCCCCTGTAGCATACAGCATAGTGGTTCCTGGAAAATTTGCTGATGCTAATGTACTAAGGTACTCTTCTCCAACGCCTTTCATAGCTCCTAATACTTCTTATCTTGGAAATTCATGAACACAAGTATTTCTATGCCTCTTAGTCCACATTACCTGTAGATGTACCTCTACAAGACTGATAGTTATATTTAAATACAATCAAAACTAGAATGTCACTAATATCAACTGCAAAAGATAAGACAATGCTGTGCTCATGATCTTGATCAAAACTTAGAGTGATATTATGTTGTCACTGTTTGTAGAGGAAGTTATATGAAACATTTCTGCTGCTTTCTAACTGATAAAAATCTATCTATGAAGTAGTTTCATAAGAGAAAAATACATCAAGGTTGATTTTATCCACAACTAAGTAAGAAAAGGTTGATGTTGTTACTTTCAACTTTTACACAATATAGCTTGAACTAACAGGAGGCATATTGTATCATAATTTCAGATTCTATTACTTGCCAGATTTATCATCTAGTAGAAAGCACAACTTCTCCAAGCTTTCAGATTATTCTATACAATGAACATGCTATAAAATGCTATTTTCGAAATTTTATTTCTAGCTTTAAACATCTAGAACTCTATGAAATTACCGATAGAACATAACAAGCATAAAATAATAACATGAATGCTAGCTTGACTTTCCTTAAATTCTTAAGAACACTTTTCCATAAAACTAGATCTTACAAAATTAGAAGGTAGCAGTGGGCATTCGCTCTGAAATCTAGGACACCTGAATTCCATGTCAAAAGGCTTAGGTCAGAGTTCGAGCACAGCTCCTGACCCCAGCTTGCCACCAAAGTAAACAGAGGGTGGCAGCATGTAAAACTAGGTTCTCACGTGGGAAACTTGAATTATACTCCTGCTTCCTGGCTCTAGCCAATGCCTAGCATTCAGAGTTTCAGGCATTTCAAGAAATGAACCAGCGATGGGAGATCAGCTCTCCAGTCTCTCCTCTGCTATCAAAATTAATTTTAAAAACTGCAATAAAATTATAGTCTATCATATAAACTTTGCATAGATATCCTAATAGCTAAACAGTCTTTAAAACCAGTCAGAAAATTTAGAAATAATTTAGACATAATCCTTCCTAAAGTCCAGAAAAAGAACTTAAAATGATGTCAAGCTATCACTGTAGCTCAATATTTTCAAATTAATCTTTCTACCTTGACATTGAAGAAAATATTATTTACTAATATTTTTACTAGTATTAGCAATGTTATTTACTAATATTATTCATTAAGCCAGAGAGTTCTATATTGAAGTAATCCAAATAACTCAAATACTAGTAAGAGGAATTTTTCATTCATCACATTTAAAATGGGTGAATTTTATTGTATGAAAATTTCATCTCAATTAAGATGTCTGAAAACTTCATGCCTAAGAATTTCTGATAGGAAAACTTGTCCTATGCTTTGAATTGCAGTTGATAATTGTGTCTGCTGGTGGGTGCTGTGATACTGTGAGTTAAATTGCTACTTAGAATGTTCAAATCTCAGATTGGCGTACCAATCAGTTGCTGTGTTTCTGATATAGCTCGGTACTAAAGCATCTGGGAAGACAGTGAATCACAGCCCAAACACTTGTGCCCGTCAGCCACGCAGGAGGCCAGGCCAGGGCTCCTTGGTACTGACTTCAGCCTGGCTCAGCACCAGCTGTTAAGTCATTCCAGGAAGTGAACCAGAAGAAAGAAAGCCTCCATCACTGCCTTTCTTTATAACTACAAAAACTTAATGAAAAATATTTGCTATACCAACTTCTCTGAGAAAGTTTCTTTGATTGACAAGTACTTTCTTATTTTTCCATTATTCTCTTTTCTTATATGACAAAACCGTTGCTTAACATATGAAGATGAGCACTTACCTGGCAAGAATCTGCTTCTCCCTCTTCCATTGGCTCATCAACCATTTTAAGACCATTTACCTGAAAAACATTGTTAAACACCTTAAATACAATGGTAAAAGAAGAGCAATGTTAAGAAAAATAAACTCTACACACTTATCTCCACATCTTACACGATTCACACTTACTGAAAAACAAAATCACACAGGACATATAGAAGATATTTAGAAAAAGGACACTATTAATATGGTTCCCCGATCATCCAAAAGAATTCTTGATTTTCAGAGTTTGTTTTTCATTTCATACTATTTAGATATTTGCTATGGCAGACAATCATATCCTGAGTATATGTACTTTCATTAAGTTTGTCCCCAACCAAATATTTATGGCACATACACAAAAAGAAAGCCAAAAAATACATTTTTCACGGGGACATAGTCAAAGCAAATTAGCATGGAAAGAAATTTAACTACACTGTTGTAAATATTTTCCCCTCTCTCAGCTCAACTAAATTTCAGGATATAATATGCAGAAAAAATTAAACCATATGAATGACACTTAAGTGGCCATGGACACAAACTTATATCAACACACAAAGCTTAGCAAGAAAAAAAAATGTGCTTTGATCACTATTTCAAGAAAAACAAAATGTAAACTTTAGTCAGATCTACATCTGCCCTGGTTTCTGTATAAAATATTTTTGGAATAGAGACATACTCATCTGTTTTTCTATTTTCTATGGCTGGTTTAACACTAAAACACAAGAATTAAGGAGTACAACAGAGATCCTAAGCCTTCAAACCCTAAAATATTTAATATTTGTCCTTTTATAGAAAATCTTGTTAATCACTGATCAAATATGTTTGAAAACTAATCAACATCAAGTTGGTCACTGCTCAATTGTAAGAAAATGCAGAATAGTAAAAAAGGGGAACTGATAACAACCTGGATGGTATGAGCTCACTAAGTCTATCGCACCACTGATTACAAACTCAAAGCCCTGAGGCAGAACACACAAAAAAATCTGAGAATCCTGGGAAATTAACAGTGTTAACCAGATTAAACAGTGATTTTAAATACTGAAAAATAACTCTAATGAGAACTGTAATGAGATCCCTAGGCTTAGTTTTTCACGTTTATCTCTAGTATCTGACCTGAAGAGAGACCAAGTCACGGAACCCCATCGTCATCAGTAAGACTAATTACATAAGAAATTCTAGCTTCTGCAGAGGACCAAAAAAATGTACCTAAGGCGAATCCAAATTTTCTCTTCCTACCTCATTTTTCCTTTTCAACTCTCTTTCCTACTCTAAGACAAGTCTCTGTAATCAGAAAAATCTATCTCTAGCCAGATGAAGCAAGACAAGAATGCCTAGTGATAAGAAAAATATGAGGGTAGTCTCCGTTATTTTTTTCATTCTTCATTTCATCCTGAGGGCAGGCCCAAAAGTATATAGCTGAGTGATACAATGGAAAACCAAGATACCAAAAGAAACTCTTGAGAACTGGAGCATATGGAAGAAATGACAGAATTATATGAGAGAAAATCTCTTAATTCAATGATCCAGTAAGAATCCTAGTCTCAACAATGAACCCGCACATGTAGGGAACCAAAGAAGTATAACAAAGGCTTTCGGATATAAGTCAATATCAACTACACGCACTGAGTGTACATCCAGAGTACATAATCAAATACTCCAAAAACTAACTTTACACTGGAATCATTATGCAGAAATAATATGGCAGAATATGGGAGTCTGCACTATATTGCCTATTGAAACAAACACATACAACAGGGAGATCCCAAAGTTGACACCTCTAATAAAGATGTTTAAGCAGTTACTATACATGCACTCTTGGTAAAAATAACACACTTTAGCAGAATAATAACGAGCTCTCGGCAAAGAAATTAAAAATATACAAACAATAATGCATAAATGATTCCAGAACTAAAAATTATATGAGAATTTTTAAAAATATTGGATAGGCTCAATGACATAATGACGATGGTAGAGTAGTAGTAATCTAGAACACAAATCAATAGACATCGTGTAATATAAGGACAGGGTGAAGTAAAAACAGAGCCTCAGAGACACATGGGACAATATCATTAACATTCCAAACACAATAACTTAAAACAATAGACAATTCCACTCAGATGAAAGGTCAAGAACAGGTGAATCTATAAAGACATAAAGAATATTAGTGGTTGCTTAGGGCTACAATTAGAGAGATGAATTTAATCACCCAAGGGTACAAATGAACCATTTTGGTGTGTTGAAAAAAACATCTAAAACTGACTGATGATGGTTACACATATTTGTAAATGTGATAATACATTACATCACACAGTTTCAATAGGTGTATTTGTATGGCAAGTGAATTGTATCTCAAAAAAGCTATTTGCAAGGCCTGGTGTGATGGCTCAATAGCTAAATCCTTGCCTTGTAAGCGCCAGGATCCTATATGGATACCAATTCATGTCTTATACACTCCACTTTCATTCCAACTCCCTGCCTGTGGCCAGGGAAAGCAGTCGAGAATGACCCAAGTCCAGATGGGAGACCCAAAAGAAGCCCCTGGCTCTTAGCTTTGGATCAGCTCAGCTCCGGCCACTGCAGCAACTTGGAAAGTGAACCAGTGAATGGAAGATCTTTCTGTCTTCCCTTCTCTCTGTCAATCTGCCTTTCCAATAAAAATAAACAAATCTTTTTATAAAAAACAAATAATGTCTGATTTTTTGTCAAATGTGGTTTCAAGAAGCTCAGTAAATTCCAAAAAGGATTAAATTTAAAAAGTCACCCCCAAACAATTAAATTTTTTTTCTTAGTCAAAAAAAAAAATGGGAAATTTTCTGAAAAGAATGACAGAAAAGTAGCATATTACATAAAATGGGACATCAAATTAAATGAATGCAGATACCACATGAAAAATCATGTATTTGGGATAAATGGAAACATACTAGTAGCTTTCTTCATAACTGGCCATAAACTGAATATAAACCACGTCCTTCACCTTATGAGTGGATAAACAATAGGATATTAATCATCAGTAAGGACAGAATTACTCATTTTCACTGGATGAATCTAAAGCATTTTATTAACTAAAAGAAGCCAAACACAAAAGAATGTTATAGGATTCCACATATGAAATAGTCTTAAAAAGGCAAAACTGAAAAAATGTTCAGATCATTGGTTTTCAGAGGGTGGGTTTGGGTGTAGAGAAGAACACAGCAGTAAGGGGATTACTAAACAGCAGTAAAAATAATTATTAATGCACACACAATGACATGGATGAATTTCAAATCTAACTGTAAGCAAGCTAAATTTACAAGGCTACATACTATATGATTCCATATATATAGAATTCTGGAAAATATAAAACTCGTAAGAGATGGAACAGAGACTAGTGGTTACCAGGGGTTAGGACTAATGGAAGATCTTAGCTACAAAAAGTCATATATGGGGACTATTTTTTATTGTGGTGGTGTTTACACAACTCTACGTATTTATACAGTCTTAGTATTGTTACATGATAAAGAATGAGTTTTACTGTATGAAAATTTGTGATCAACTTAAAAAGTAAATTATCAACATTTATAACATCATTCTTATAAGTACAACCCGATGAAAACCAAACAGAATTATCAAGAGTGTCTACTTTGCTAACAGATCCATCATCTGCAGCAAGTCACAGATGAACACTTTTCTATTTGAGTATCTGCTTTTGTGCTATTACTTTTCTTCCATTCCAACTTCCTTTTTTTGCTATCCATAACCCCTAAGGTATGGACTCTCACCTTCTCACCACATGTCATTTTCCCTGAGTTAATTTACTGACATGACTCACATTTACTCAGACTATTCTTCCAAGCTCTTGATCCATACATTCAACTGAATATCTCAGATTTCCACTTATTCTCCTCTGATGTCTCCAGATGTCTCCGGAAAAAATCTCTCAAACGTAACTAATAAAAAAAGGAAATACTGACCTACTGCCCAACTCTGCTATCCTCTAGAGTTTCTCATTTCAATAAATGGCATCAATAAATGTAATAATCTTGCCTCAAAAGAATGGGTGAACTATGAGGGATTTAGAAAATGGGAAGGATGACCATTAACATGTAGAGAGAATATTCATTAAAACAATCTGGAAACCAACATTAAGACATACTTCCAACAATTAAAATTTTATTACGACTATCAAAATCAGCCATAGAAAAATCACTATGCAAAAAAAGGGGAGAAAAACAATTATCCTTATAAAAAGAAAAATGTTGCTTTCCTCTGTTACCTAGCTACTGGTTACGTCCTACTCATACCACTTATGACTAATTTATCTTGAAGCTGTGGGTCTGAAAGAACTAGAAATAAAATGAATCTGAATGAGTCAAAAAGATCACTCTATCCTGAAAATCATTTCGGTCCACCAGAAATGAGCTTTAAAAACACAACAGCCCACTAACTCCCATGTCACGCACCCTCGAGGTACCAAATTTTCAATAAAAGAATATTCATTCCTATGGATAACCATGACATTCACTGATACTAAAATTTAAGCCATTTTCACCCACATTAAAACAATTACTTTCAAAATTCTCAATTTTTATTTCAAAAATAAAATTTAAAGCATAAAAAGAGAAGCGAAAAGGCTATACTTTCAAATTAAGTGTCATATAAAGATTAAATATTTTCTACCACTGGAGAGCTTAACAAAGTGGTAGTAATTTACTCAGATATTCCAAAACCAAAGTGACTAGACCGTGATTCAGAGCCTAGTAAAGAATGCTTTTAAATTATTTTTCAGTACATTAGCAAAGAAATAAATCATTTTAAAATATTCTAAAAAATAGACAGAAATACTAAACTGAATTGCTGTACTCATCTGACCTCAGAATAATTACATAACTCAACTCAAATATATTAATTACTATTGACAAAAAGAGCTCATCAAGGAAAATTGAAATGAGGAAAAAAAAGCATTTTGCGCCTTCAGGTCCTTAGAATTGGAGCTGACGCAATAAAGTGAACATACATGTGTAGTATTGTAACAAGGGCTTACTTTTACCTGATCATGATTCTATAATTCATATACCTATTCCTCAGTGTTACATAGAGAAGTGAATTAACAGAACACATAACTTGATACTGATATATACACTGAAGAAGGAAGGAGAGCTGCACAAATAAGGAAGAATCAGAAAGTGATGTAACTAACAAAACATATTCAAGACAACAATTTTCCCCAAATTTGATAGTATTATAAATTCTCAAGTAGTCTCCAAGATTCCCAAAATTCATCTCAAACAAAATCATTGTATTTATATAATAACTAATGCTAAACGTACATTTAACAACTTAACTTTATAAAAGAAAATTTCATCTTTCAAGTTTCATATTTACTTGTTAATCATTGACAGCTTTTGTTAAAGAATTTGATTTTTTTTACCTTGCTTGAACAACTAGAGCAAATTAGCTCCAAATTTAGTGGTGTGACCATATCAACTTGAATAAAGGTCTATGTATGTTAAATTAACGAAACCGATCACAAAATTAAACTTACCAGCTGATCACTGTGGTAGGCAGACAATAAAATGGGCCCCTATGAGTTTCATTTCTCATTATTAGAAATCTCCCTGCCCCCTACCAAGGTGAACACTGTGTGAATGGATTCCAAACAACAGGGTATAGTAAAGATGATGGGATTTTACTTCAACGATTACATTAAAGCAGATGATACACTAGGAACTTAAGCACTTTTATGCTGGTTTCATTGAATTAGGTGGTCATGTAGAGGATATACACATTATCAAGAAATATCTAGGAGCTACAGCCAACCCTGAGCAGCTTTAAAAGCAGCCTTCAGTCAACACCCAAAAAGGAGTCAGGGCTTTTAATACTATGACTACAGGGAATGGAATTCAGACAAGATTCAGAGGGAATTCTGAGGTTGATTATTCCCCAGTCAAGCCTCCAAATAGAATGAAGGAAAGCTAAAACCTTGACACAGCTCCATCAAACTGAGAGGACTTAATAGAGTATCTTCTTGATTATAGTATTCTTAGGCCCCACACAGATGACCTAGTTTGGTCATCCCAAAGATTTCTGGCCCACAGAAACTAAGATAATACATGTGTCATGATTTATACTACTATTTTTGATAATCTGTTATACATAATACTATCAACATTACTGGAAAAGTATCGATGATTTATAGTTCTACCCAAGGGGCAGGTAATAATTGGTCTGGTCTAGTGCCTGAAATGTCTGAAATGTCAGTGAAGACACTCATCTTCCATGTGAGCGCCTTGATTCAGTTCCTGATTCTGGCTCCTGACTATAGTCCCTGTGATTGCAGATCCTGGGAGGCAGCTGATGATGGCAAGTGACAGGGCTCCTGCCACTCACCTAAGAAATCTAGATTGCTTTCAGCTCCCAGTACAGGGCCAATGCAGGCATTTGGGAAGTGAATCAACAGAAAGGGGTATGCACACATTCTAACAAGTTTAAAACTGAAATGCAAAATAATAATAATTAAAATGTAAATAACAATAAAATTCAATCCCAAAAAGAACTTTCCAGCAACAAATTTTACAGTTAATACCTCTTAAAGGTATTATTTATTTACTAAATTTATGTCTTTTTCCTCATATGATAGACATAGACCATATCATGCTAGTAAGAGAGCTGGGTAAAAGTCAAGCAGAACCAAATTTCTGGTAAACAAAAATGTTTGATCAGTAGAGCTACCTAGTTAATTTTGGTGGTTTGTTTTAAAGCCTGTTTATTTGAAAGGCAGAGATTCCAGGAGAAATGAGAAGACAGAGATATGTGTTCTTTTATCCACTTGCTGACTCTCCCAAACACTAGGTCTGGGGCAATATGAAGCCAAGAGTCTCATCACGGTCTCCAAAATGGGTGCCAAGGGTACAAAAACGTGGGTCATTTTCCACTGCTCTCCCAGGCACATTATCAGGAAGCTGGACCAGGGGTGGAGCAGCCAAGACACAAACAGGAGTGCATTTGTGCTGCTAGCTTCACAGGCATTGGCTTTATTTGTTACATCACAATGCAACCTCTAATTTTGGTTTTAATTAACTTAAGATTGACCACACATGGTTTTTTTGCTTTCATCCTGCTTTCTGAAAAAATCTATCACTAACTTAATAAGTAATTTACAGACAGTAACTTTTTAAAATTTATCTATTTGAAAGGCAGACTGACAGAGAAAAGCACAGCCAGAGAGAGATCGTCCATCCACTGGCTCACTCCATCTATAGTGAAACTCCATATACAGTGAACTCCAGGCCAAAGCCAGGAGTTTCATCTAGGTCTCCCACATGGGTGCAGTGACCCAAGCACTTGGACCATCTTCCATTGCTTCCTCAGGCACACCAGCAGGCAGCTGGATTGGAAGTGGTGCATCCAGGACAAGAATCAACTGGAACTGGCACCAAATGGGATGCCAGCACTGCAGGCGGCAGCTTAACTGATTAAGCCACAACACTGGACCTTAGAGAATGTATTTTCATGCTCCTGTAATAATCAGGGATATTTCAATTTCTTAAGAGTTACTCTAAGTATATGAGTTATCAATGGCATAACTATGCTGCTATGAAAAGTGGAGAAGATAAAATTGACTATGTAATAAACCCAGAGTATAACATGGAATTTACTTTTTCGAAGTAATTCTACCATAGTTGAGGATGTAAAGAAACTGAGGCAGTGTTATTGGCAATGTAAATGGCATAGCTACTATGAAAAACAATGTGGCTGTTCCTCAACAAAAACTTAAACATAGAATTACTATATGACCCAGCAATTACACTTTCAGATGCAGATGTACAGGCATTTAAAAATTGGTCTCAAAAATATATTTGAACACATTCTGACATATTTTTCACAGTAGCACTCTTCACAGTAGCCAAAACCTTTGAAGGGACCCAAATATATATTAACAAATAAATAAATAAAATGCAGCACATGAATAACAATGGAACATTCACCCTTGAAAGAGAAAGAAATTCTGTCATATACAACATACATGAATCTTGAAGACAACATGCTAAGTGAAATAAGCCAGTCAAAAAAGCCACTCTGTGAGTCTACTTACATGAGGTAGCTACAGTACTCAAATTTATAGACAGAAAACAGAATGGTAATTGCTAAGGCCTCGGAAAAAGGGAAAACAGCAAATTCTTGTTGAATGCATTAAGTGTTCCAGTTTTTCAAGATGAAGAAATATGCAGACTGGTTGTACAAGTGTGAATGTACTTAACATTACTGAGCTATAAATTTGAAAAAAAATGGTAAAGTCACATGCATATATGTCAAAAATTTTAGTGCTAAAAATAATTTCACCATATCAAATAAATATCTTGTCAAGTGCATCTAGACTTAAACATTCTAGAGACAGCTACTGTGCTTTACTCACAAGACAGTGTATTTAATAGTGTCATGAAACGAACAACACTTTTGCGTCAAGCCGACATAAGTCAAATTCTAAAGCTCTACGTCTACTGTCTTGAGAAAGTTTCCTAAACTTTCTTATTGTCAATTTCTTTATGCATAACAATAAGAAACCACAGTTGTCAGAATTAACTTAATTTTTCCAAAGCACCTATCCCACATGGGCTCAATAAATCCCTAACATATGAATGCTTCTCTGTCAAAACACAGAATACCGGAAATTATTTCAAACATTTTAGTTAATGATTCACCAAAGGCGAGCAAAGCCATTATCGAAATCAGTAAGGAGGGCCAGTGTGGTGACACAGTGGGTAAAGCCAGTTCAAATCTTTGCTGCTGTACCTCCAATCCATCTCACTGTTGTTATGCCTCAGAAAGCAGTGGGGGATGTTCCAAATACTCTGGCCCCTGTACCTACATGGAGTACCTGCAGGAAGCTCTTTACCAAGTCCTACATCTTGGATAATGTTTCCTATGTTTCCTCTAACAGTTTGATGGTTTCCGGGTGCAGATTTAGGTCCTTGATCCATTTAAAGCTGATTTTTGTATAAGGTGACAGGTGTGGGTCTTCTCACAAGGCTTCTGGCAGGCTGCTATCCCCAACTGTCCCAACAGCATTTCTTAAAGAGACCAGACTTTTTCCCCTGGATTATTTTCAGTCTTTTTATCAAAGATTACTTGGCTATACATGTATGGGCTCCCTTCTAGGGTTTCTAATATGTTCCATTGACCTTCTTCTTTATTTCCGTACCAGTATCTACTGTTTTGATGACCACTGCCCTGTAGTATGTCTTTGAGGTTTGGGATTGTAGTTATATATGCAATAGGAATATTATTCATTCATAAAAAGAATGAAATATTGTCATGGATATGCCTGAAGAATATTATTTTAAATAAAATAAACCACAGAAAGATAAATAAGGATTTATATCTCATGCCCTGCAATACCAGATTATGGATTTTTTTAAATTTTGGAATATCTGCATATACATAATGGAATACCTTGGTAATGAGACAAATCTAAAATGAAAACTCACTTATGTTCATAAATACCTTATACACTCAGCCTAAAGGTAAAAAAAATATTTTAGTGTGCCTACAATCAAGGGTCAAATGTTGAATTTTTTTACTTGTGGAACCATGTTAGCACTCAAAGAGTCTTCAAAAATTTTTGGACTATTTCAGATTTTCATATGTGATGATGTCACTTATATAAATAGACTTCGAAAAGGCTGAGAGAAATAAATTTTATTTTGTTGCAAAAAAGTTGAAATCCAGGTATATGGGGGAACTCCAAAAATATATGAAAAACATGTGATTTTAATAACTGCACAAGGATTTCAAAGGTATTTTGCATCAAAATATTTTTCAGTCCATTTTTCATGAACTTTGAAAATGTGGAATCTAAAAACAGTCAAACTTAAAGAAACAGAGTAGAACAGTTGTAAACCATAACAGCAGCAGCTGGAAAGGTTAAGTAGGTGGGAAGAAAGCTGAACAACAGGTGTAAAATTGCAGTTAGGAGGAGTAAGTTCTAATGCTTCACTATACAGTAACGTGACTATAGCTACAAAATAATGTATATTTCAAAACTGACAAAATATTTTCAGTGTTCTCATTACAAAGAAAAAAATGTTTCAAGTGACTAACAAACTAAATACCTGAAGTTAGTCATTATATCTTATGTACATGTATCACAACATTACATAAGTATGTACCATTACTAGGTGTCAATTACAAACAAAACAAGCACGGGCACTGGGTCTAGCAATTACAACATGAAATGGGAGGCTCATATCATCTATTGCAATGAACAGGTTTGAGTAGTACCTAGACTCTCAATTCCAGCTTGGTAGCATTCGCACAACTCCTGGGAAACCTGGAACTGCATTTCAGGCTCCCAGCTTTGATGCAGTCCCAGCAATTAAAGCCATCTGGGGCATGAATAAGCAGATGAGAACTATGTTTCTTCTCTATGCTTATGTTTATCTGTCTCTCTCAAAATAAATTAATAATTTAAAAAACCATTTGGGGAGTGAAATTGCAGGCAGAAGATCTATCATTCCCTCTTTTCTCTGTTTCAATTAAGTACAATAATTCTTTTTTTAAAAAAATAAATAAAGTAATACACCTGTGAATCAAAAGTTACTACAAAACAATTACAGAATTATTTCTGGTCAATTTTAAAGGAATCTCCCAAACCCACCCATGAAAGTACAGACTTTAAGCTCCCAGAGAAAAAGGATCACATCTTATTAATCTATGACTTCAGTAATTCTATTATATAGCATTTTACCTAGCATATTATTAAAACCCAACATAACTTGGAAAAATAACTGCGGAATGAAATGACTGAATTTGTGAACTAAATGATTTAAATTTACAAAACTTCAGTAACTGCCACATTTTATTAATTTTCCTAACTTAGAATGTTTAAGAGCAACTTGAAAGCTAATTCCACAAAGTAGTTTCAGTATTTTTCTGATCATTTCCAAGAGAATTTTAAATTCTAAAAAGAAAGTCAGCTCTTTCAAAAATCTTTTTCAAAATAAAAAGCCCGAGACTTGATCCAATCTCCAATGTGGGTGGCAGGGGTCACCTTTTGCTGCTTTTCCCAATTCTAGCTATATCAGAGGTGGAGCAGCTGGGACTTGAACTGGCACTTACACGAGGTGCCAGCATCCAGCATCAGCATCCAGCATCAAAGGCGCTAGCTTTACCTGCCACCCACATGGGAGGCCCAGATGAAACTCCAGGTCTCTGGCTTCATCATGGCCCAAATGCTGGCAACTATGGTGGCCTGGGAAGAAAAACAGCAAATGGAAGATCCCTTTACCTCTCCACAACTGTTTCAAAATAAATAAATGTGTTACTCTTAAATCTTCCACAAAGATGGGGTTAGTCCTAAGATTTTTTTTTTGTATCACATACTTTACTTGGAAATTATTTCTAAGGATCATATTTTTTCAGTTAAATCCTGAACTCTATTTTCCAGTGAAATTAGCACAAACTTGTAAATATACTCTAAATATTATAGCCCATGAGCCAAATTTGTCTCAATTTGTATTTTTTTTATTTTTAAAATAACACCCTTAAATAATAGTCAAAGCTGAAATGCTACACTAAATGAAGAGTTCCACAAATAAAAATATCATAATTCAGCAGGGATACAGTAAACAAATGAAGAGATAGAGCTTCACTCATTTACAGTAAATTTAAAACAATCACAGATGTAAGAAAGGATAGGGAACGTGGGAAGGAGGCAGCTGGCAGGGAGAGGGCATGTGGGATAGAAAGTATGAGTAAGCTCCTGAATCTATAGTGCAATATATGTGAAATCTGTCCACTTAAAGAAAAAAAATCACAGATGATTAAAGCTATAGTAATGTATCATTAACAATTTGTCTCCTATCTTTTTAGTTTAAAAGGTCATTAAAATGTATCCTCAATAAATTTTGCATACCATTAAGATATCAGAACTTTATTGGCATAAACTTTCAAATACACTTCACTGAATACAAAAGGAGAAGTACAATGGATTTTACAAACTGTTAATTCTAATAAGAGACTAAGGGATAATAATATTTAAATCACTTTTTCTCATTGTTAAAAGCATTTAAAACATAATCAAGCATATCATTTTCAAAGAATGTAGAAACTAATAAAACTTATATTAAAAATAATGTAAAAACTGAAGTAACGATACATTTCTCTAAAATTAAAAAGACAGTAATTCTCAAATTACAATATTTGTCCAGTTCTGACAAGTTTCCAAAGCACTTTCCTAATCTAAACATTACTCTATCTTTAAGGATTCTATTGTCTCCGGATGTCCTGGTACTCTTTTTTAAGGATTTTATTTATTTATTCATTCATTCATTCATTCATTCATTCATTTTATTTAAAAGACCGACTTGGGGTGCAGGGGAAAGATAGACACAGAAGTCTCTTCTACCCACTGGTTCATTCCCCACATGGCTGCAACAGCTGGGGCTAAGCCAAAGCCAAGAGCCAGGTACTTCATCCAAGTCTCCCACATGGGGTGCAGGGACCCAAACACACAGGCTATCTTCTGCTGCTTTTCCCAGGCCATTAGCAAGGAGCTGGATCAGAAGAACACCTGGGACATGAACTCACACCCACAGGGATGCTGACATCAAAGGCAGAAGCTTTACCCACTATGCCACAAAACAGGCCTCTGTTTCACCCACCATGCCACATTGCCGGCCCTTGCCTTGGTACAGTTAATAATGTTTCTGCTATGCAGAGTCTAACAGCTGAAAATAAAAGGGCTGAAGTCAGTCATATGTTCTCTAATTAAACACATGTTTCCCAGGAAATGCTCCTATGTGTCTGTTAAAATGAGTCACACAGCTATTGTTCAACTTGCTATCCAGGTTCTGAACAATTTAATCACTTTATTACAAAAATAAGAATAAGCATAACTTCAAAATTGCACTATTACTATAAAAGCCATTTTTATGTTCTCTGTCATAATTTCAGAATCTTCATTTCCAGAAAATCCAAAATGGAATACACAGAATCAAACATCACTGAATTATGAACTATCATTAACATCAATGCAACAAGTCCAAAGTACTAACAACACAAAATTGAAAGCAACTCATTAGTAAGTTTCCTTACCCATGGAACAAAAAACAGCAATTGCAACCATCAGCATGTGCATGAGCTGATTGGGGCGATGGATGGTGCTGGACCCTGTACTGGCAAGCACACACAATCCGGCCTGGGATCACCTCAGACGAAGTTTCTCTGGGGATCCCTCCAATTGAACTGCTGATCTCAGAACCCCATCCAGGAAGAGACTATGTCAGCCAGTGGATTCTGAAGAGATTTCATCGCACTTGGAGCAGTGAGATTGGCAGCAATTCAGAACTGTTGAACTATCAAAACTGCATGAGCAGGACCCTCGGAGCATGCCCCACGTAGGGGACCTGGGATGGGTGGGAGGCTGGGTGGGGCTTCTCTCTTTATCTCTTTCCTTACCTCGTACACACACACACACACACACAAAATAATACTAGTGTGGAAACAATGGTCTTACCCACTTTCATGTAGCCCTTGACCCTTTGTACCCTAATCAACTACGTAAAAATTACCAAAACAAAAGGATTTTTTTAAAAAATAAATATAATAAAACTTAAAAAACAACAATATGAAAGAATATTAAATAGGGAACAGGACAGTAGCCTAGCAGCTAAAGTCCTCACCTTGCACACGCTGGGATCCCATATGGGCACCAGGATCCCATATGGGCACTAGTTCTAATCCCAGCAGCTCCACTTCCCATCCAGCTCCCTGCTTGTGGCCTGGAAAAGCAGTCAAAGATGGCCAAACGCCTAGGGACCCTACACCCACATGGGAGACCCAGAAGCGGCTCCAGAATGGCGCAGCTCCAGCCGTTGTGGCCACTTGGGGAGTGAATCAACGGACAGAAGATCATCTTCTCTGTCTCTCCTCCTCTCTGTATATCTGACTTTCTAATAAAAAAATAAATAAAACATATTTTTTAAAAAGGAATACTAAATAAAGTGAAGAGGGACATATTCCAAACATAATAATCTTCCACAATTTAATCCCAAGACTAAATGGAACTATGTATGGTAGGAAAAAGGTACAAATTGAATTGCCATAAATACTTTGTACATTCCACTGTCTTGACAGCTTATTTGAATAGGAAGGAATCAGCTATTAATACTTTTAAACATAAAAGGCTGGAAAAGAGCCTTCAGTGAGTCTCTAACACAACAGGGGTATGAAATTAAAATATTAACACCCCCTAGAAAGACTTTTTAAAGAAAGCTTCCTACAAGCCTAAATTTATCAATTTAGTGATACATTAGCCTATTTAGGCATTTTCTTATCATTATGGAAGAATGAGTAGATATGCTGATAATTGGTTTTCTGTTGCCAAGACAGATCTTCTGGTTTCTCCACCTCTGTATATCTTTCTAATAAAAAGTTTAAAAATTTCATAAAAAATTTCCTATTATCTTTTAGTTACATTTCCGTAAGATTTTGAAGCTCCTTAATACATTAGTTGTAGTACAGATGTGTATGCAGACACTGTTCTTCAGCAGTCATACATTTCACAGTAGTCACCTCTTAAAAATAAGAGGTACACAGATCTGTATTGTAACAGTACCTTGGGGTTACTAAATAAATTAAAAAGTTATCATTGAGTTATTTAATTCAAAAGCACTTTGTCTAAAACATCCAAATTGTTAGTTTATTTTGTTGGAAACAAGAATATCACTATTCTATATATGATATGCTTTATCAAAATCAACAAACACTTTTATGTCCACTTCATATATGAAGAAACAGGAACTAAATAAACTAGCTAGGAAACCACAGGAAGTTAGCAACAGGTTAAAGCAACTTGTTTGCCTCAGTGAATCTGTTTATAAAAAAATACATAGCATATTATTTTATCTCTTTGTCACTTCAGGGTTAACATAGAACACAGAAAAAAATAATTTTAAATAAATAAAATAGGTTGCTATCGGGAAATAGATTGAAAATAGACGCTACTACACAACTAGTAGCATCAGGTCAAATCCTACTTGATATATACTTTTTTCCTATTAATAAATATCTTTTATCAAAAGACTCAAGGAAATCATGATTTTAGAAAGCAGAAACTCAGTAAATAGAGAAAACAGAAGCACCTCAGTGAAATCAGCACCATCTTCTTGAGGAATTAATAAGAAAAAATAACCAGCATTACTGTAATAAAAGAATAAAAAGATTTCAAACTTCAAGCAACATGTAGAGTCAAACACTCAAAAGAAAAAAGAAAGGGTTTACATACATATATATTATATATGCAACACCACTTCATAGTTATACATGATGCTTAAAAATCACCCAGGAATAACTGATTTTTTTAAAATCTAGAAACTTGAGCCTGGCACAATAGCTTAGTGGTTAAGGTCCTCGCCTCGCGCGTGCCAGGATCTCATATGGGCGCCTGTTCGAGTCCTGGCGGCCCTGCTTCCAGTCCAGCTCCCTGCCTATGGCCTGGGAAAGCAGTCGAGGATAGCCCAAAGCCTTGGGACCCTGCACCCACGTGGGAGACTCGGAAGAGCTCCTGGCTCCTGGCTTCGGACTGGCTCAGCTCCAGCTGTAGCAGCTGCTTGGGGAGTGAACCATCGGACGGAAGATCTTCATCTCTTGTCTCTCCACCTCTGTACATCGGCCTTTCCAATAAAAATAAATAAATCTTTAAAAATAAATTAATAGGGCCCGGCGGCGTGGCCTAGCGGCTAAAAGTCCTCACCTTGAACGCCCCGGGATCCCATATGGGCGCCGGTTCTAATCCCGGCAGCTCCACTTCCCATCCAGCTCCCTGCTTGTGGCCTGGGAAAGCAGTTGAGGATGGCCCAATGCATTGGGACCCTGCACCCACATATGGGAGACCCGGAAGAGGTTCCAGTTTGCCGGCTTCGGATGGGCGCGCATCGGGCGGTTGCGGCTCACTTGGGGAGTGAATCATCGGACGGAAGATCTTCCTCTCTGTCTCTCCTCCTCTGTGTATATCTGGCTGTAATAAAATGAATAAATCTTTAAAAAAAAAAAAGAAAAGAAATGACTGCAAAAAATATATACATGGAAATTATTCTTTTTAAAATAGTATGTATAGCTAATAAAACTACCTGAAGAATATGTTTATTTTTTATACATCTCTTTGCAGACTATTTTATATATTTTGACAAGAGACTGTGGGATATTTAGCCAAGCAGAATATGTGGTGAAACAATAGCATGTGCAGGAAATTTTTTTGGTAATCATTAACTCTATCTTAAAATGACAGACTCCAAGTTACAAATGTGTGTTATCTGCACTTCAGTCAGTCATATTAGCAAATCTCCAAATGTCAGCAACAACAGGTTGTTTCCCCTGCACATGCTTTATTCCTGTTATAATATGTAACTTGGTGGTCCCTTTATAAATATGACACAGATTTTCATTGCAATTACTTAAGTACACATTATTTTGGTAGAAGTGTTGGGGACTATAAATACTCTATAGCTCAGAATCAGATGTTTGTATTAATGGTCAAAGCATGCGCATATTTTAAAGATTTATTTACTTGAAACATAGTTACAGAGAGATCTCTTCACAAAAGAGGCATTATTTTTTTAAACTTTTGTAAATAAAGGCTTTAGTGTTTTCTTAAAAATTAAACTCTGTAGAAAAAGCATCAAGAATTCTAACATCACATATACCTACGCTTAATAAATTCAACTGTAAGGTTCTATAAGTCTAATTCATTAAAAATATTGTTAATAAATTCAACTGTAAGGTTCTATAAGTCTAATTCATTAAAACTATTGTGAACAGTTTTTCATGTGCCTTGACTGTATTATAAAACTACTGTGAAATCAGACATCCATGACTTAATGACTTCTGAAGTAGCATACCAATAATTCAGTGGAAAATAGAAGTTTTTTCAAAAAATAGCGCAAGAACAATTATCCCAACATACAGAAAAAAAGCAGGTCTCAACCCATAAAACCATTGTATACAAAAATTAACTAGAAATGAGTGAAAGTTCTAAGGCAAGGCATGCAAAAATAAAACTTCTAGAGAAAAAAACAAACAGGAAAGTTTTTATGAACTTGGATTAGACAAAGATCAATAAAAGTGATTTGCTTAAAAAAAAAACAGAAAAACTGAACTTTATTAAAATTAGAAACCTACACTCTTTGTTGAGACAATAAGCAGATAAGCCACGGAATGGGAAAAATATTTGTGAATCTATGTCCAATAGTTAATATGAGAAAAGCAACAGCCCAATTTCAAAATTAGTTAAGAAATTCTGAAAAAAGCAACTCAACACAGGAAAAATATGTATATGGGATAATATTAAAGTCAATGAAAAATAAAAGGTAAAATTTCACTGCAAAAAAACTCTGAAACACCTCAGCTTTTTCAGAACGCTCATTTTCCATGGATTTGTAAAGTATATATATATATATATATATATATTTTTTTTTTTTTAAATATATAAAGAAAAAAAAAAAACGGGCCCAGCGGCGTGGCCTAGTGGCTAAAGTCCTCGCCTTGAACGCACCAGGATCCCATATGGGTGCCGGTTCTAATCCCGGCAGCTGCACTTCCCATCCAGCTCTCTGCTTGTGGCCTAGGAAAGCAGCTGAGGATGGCCCAAATCCTTGGGACCCTGCTCCCGTGTGGGAGACCTGGAGGAGGTTCCTGGCTCCTGACTCCGGATCGGCACAGAACCGGCCGTAGCGGTCACTTAGGAAATGAAACATCGGATGGAAGATCTTCCTCTCTGTCTCTCCTCCTCTGTGTATATCTGACTTTGTAATAAAAATAAGTCTTAAAAAAAACACATAGCAACCTTAGTCATTAGGAGAATACAAATTAAAATTACATCAGTGACACTATATACCTATTAGACCGACCTTTTAAATTTAATCTGATAATAGAGAATGTTTGCAAGAATTCAGAGAAACTTGGACTCCCATTTACTGCCAAGCATAGAGGTATTTACACAAAATAAATTGTTACATTAAATTGAAACATGCATGCATACATATATAATAGCTTTATTAACAATTACCAAAAACTAGCAACAATCCGAATTTCCTTCAACTAATTAATGAATAAACCAGCTGTGGTATATCCATACAAATGAATACTTTAAAGCAGGAAAAAAAAATCTAGTGATACATGCAGTATCATGGATGAGATCAAACAAAATCAATTTAATACTTATAGATGTGAGTTGCTAAAGTATTCACATATTCTTACATGATTGTCATTCATATGATGTTATGTTTTATAACATCTGATCATTGTGTGGTCTAGAACTATCCATTTGCAAAATATAGCACAAAATCAAACAAATTATCTCTAAGCTATGTTCTATCATATACATACAATTGATGTAGTTTTCCATAAATGTGCGTATGTTTGAATCTGAACTGTTTCTAACAATATTCTACTGTCATAGTTTCCCTGCCTGAACAATCGTGAACTCAAAGGACTTTTATCAAATTACACTTAACTGCTAGTTTATGTAGTATTATGAACCATTCCTTAGTTGTTAAATTTTGGCTATTTTCAACTACTAGTTCGTGCTTTAGGTGGCCCAAATTATCTCAAAATTTTGCATCTTAAAAACAGAACAGTTGGGGCCAGCATTGTAGTGCAGAAGCTTAACCACCACTCACAATCCAGTACCAGTTCCAGTCCTGGCTGCTCTTGCTTCTGTCCCAGCTCCTTGATCAGTTACCAGTGAAAGCAGAAGATAGCCCACGTAAAGCGGTCCCCTGCCACCCACACAGAAAACCCACACAGAGCTCTATCTTGCTACCCCAGCTATTGTGGCCATTTGGAGAGTGAACCAGTTCATAGAATATTCTTTTTCCTCTCTCTTCTCCATCAGACAGCCTTTCAAATAATTATAGCTTTTAGAAATGAGACTAGCAAATAATCTCCCTCCAAGAATCTTCACTTAAGGAAGTATAACACAATTTTAGGTTCTGTTTTGCTGAGTCAGGCAGAGAATTTTCCCCTACTAACTGTCTTATTTTAAAAACTGATCTTAACCTTTATTTTGTTTTTGTATTTTTCTCAAAAATCAGTTGAACATATTTATGAGGATCTATTTCTGGTTCATCTATTATGTTCCATTGATATATATGTCCAACCATCACCAATATTATACTGCCTTAATTAGTGCAGTTACACGATAAATCTTAACGTTCAACAGAACAACTCCTTACATTTCATTCTTCTTTTTCAAAATTGTTTTAGAGCTTTTAAGTCCAGGATTTACTAGGATTCTATTCACTTTATTTAAAATGAGTATACATGTATGGCTATTGAATTAGAACATCTGGTTCCTGATCTGGTATCATTGCAACAACTTGTCTGTAGCCAACTTTTTAACCTTAATATTGTCCACATGTGGGAAGGGAGCAATACAGAGAGGAAAAAGCACAAATTTAAAACAACTCAGGTTCAAATTTCAAATGTATTTCCCACTATTTTGCATGTCTCTGTCATCTCGCTAGCAAGGCACATCTGTCTTACAAGCTGTTACAAAGCATGAATAAAATTTAAAGAGATACTATATGTGAGGCATATAATCAGGCCTGGTTTATAATACACACTTAATGACTGTCATAGTTTTCCATAGTTTTCATAAATTTAAGACAGAATGGATTACACTGTCTTTTCAGATGAAAAATTATTTTTCTAAAAACCATCTTTTTGTTGGAAAGGCAGATTTAAAAACAGGAGGAGAGACAGAAAGATTTTCTGTCCTCTGATTAACTCCTCAAGTGGCCACAATGGCAGGAGCTGAGCCGATCTAGAGTCAGGAGCCAGGAACCTCTTCCAGGTCTTCCACATGGGTGCAGGGTCCCAAGGCTTTGGGCCATCCTCAACTGCCTTCCCAGGCCACAAGCAGGGAGCTGGATGGGAAGGGAAATGGCTGGGACACAAAGCAGCACCCATATGGGGTCCTGGCACATTCAAGGCGAGGATTTAGCTATTGAACCACTGCGGTAGGCCCTCAGGTAAAAATTTATGTTGACTTTAAAAACCACGGCAGTTTCTCTTAAAGATTGTCCCAGTCACTTTACAGGAGAAGCAGAAGGGTCCTATACTAGTAATTATTCATGGTCTTTAAAATTTTTGTTAGAGATGTAATGGGGTATCTATTACTCAAAGCAGGCACTATCCCATTACTTAGGTAATAAAAAGGAACAGATATTTAGCCTCTTAAATTACATGGTTAAAGTGCATCAAAATTAGCTAAGGTATTAAAATCATTTCTACTCTTGTGAATAAAACAAATTTCTCAAAACCAAACAGCAACAGCATATAAGACAATGCAGAAATGCCTTTTGGCCCTGGTCATATACTAAAACTGCAACAAAATAAAATATACAGTAAAGCATCAATATTCATTTTCCTAATTCCTACCTTAGAAATGGATAGTTTTTTCCCTTGCTGAATGGTGAAAAATATACAATGATTTCTTTTGTTAATTTGTCCTAAACTAGTGGTTCTTCCAACAGGCTGTGATTCACAATCATCTAGGGAATGGTGCTCAAGACCCCTTCCAGATCAGTGAACTGGGAATCTGTAAAGTGGGCCGCTTACATGGTTTTTTTTTTTAATTCCTTGGTAAATCTAATAAACAACAAGCCCAAGGAAACTCTAAGTCAATTTTACAATTGAACTATTTTGAATGTGTAGCAGACCCTTTGAAGTTGTATTCTACTTCACCCACACCTCCACTATCCACTTTTTCTACACATTTATATATTTAGCTAAATATCAAAATAACTCATTATCGGAGTGTATTTCTGGTAAATTATCTCAAATGCTTTGTGAAATAAACAAAATCAAAGTAATACAAATATACTTTCTCTCTCCCTACTTCTCTCTCTCACACACACACAAAGAGGGAAGCAGGTAGGCAAAGAAAGAAAGTCCTTCAAATGTACATATATATGGTAAAATCTAACAGCAAAATTAGTAATATAATTCAGAAAATACCTCCTCCTATTATATGAAAGAGATTAAAATTAACTCTAAATCTCTCTCCTATCCAACTCATTTCTCACCTAAAAACCAAAATGAAAACAAAATGTACCAAAAAAAAACTAGTGGAAATAGTAAATAATCCTTCAAAATAAATGGTCAATACTATAAAGTAAATTCTGACAAAGTACAAAAAAACTTACCTCAAGATATGTACTATTATCAAAACATCAGAACCATTGCTAAAGACAGTGACAGCACTAACCAAAAGAAATTACAGGCGGGCACAGCAGGATGGCCTAGTGGCTAAATCCTCTCCTTGAAACTGCCAGGATCCCATATGGGCACAGGCTGATGTCCCAGTTGCTCCACTTCCCAGCCAGCTCCCTGCCTGTGACCTAGAAAAACAGGAGAGAGTGGCCCAGGGCCTTGAGACTCTGTACCCATGTGGGAGACCTGGAAGAAGCTCCTGGCTTCGGATCCAGCTCAGCTCCAGCCATTGTGGCCATTTGGGGAGTGAACCAGTGGACAGAATATCTTTCTCTCTGTCCTTGCTTCTCTTCTCAAATCAGCCTTTCCAATTAAAAAAGGAAAAAAAAGAAATTACAGGAAAGAGAAAAAAATTTTGTATTTCCTCTTCAAAATTACAAATAAAACAAGTACTGAGGTATGGGGAGATAATAAAACAATACAGCCCAAGAAAGCAACTGCACCACTGGTAGGACTCACAGAACAGCAAGGTAATGATTAGCTTTCCTGTTGAATTAATCAAGCTGGAGAACTAAACAGGCACTGCTCTGAAGGGACTGACCTGAGTATTTCTAAAGCCAGTTTGGGAAGGCACCTAGTCATGGGAGAAACTAGTGCTCTTCTAATCCCTTCTCATCTACTACCAAAAAAAAAAAAAAAAAAAAAAAAAAAAAAAAAAAAAACCTAATTAAAGCATATAAGTAAGACTTATGTCCCTGTTCTCTTTTCCACATGCTAGTGACACCAGCCAACATTTTCAGAGCAATGCTCTGTACCCAGGGCCTACTTACATATAGAATGAATGCTGGTAAAACTATAAATCTAATGCTCAATTTAAAGCCATGTAAAAAAAATTAGTAAGTAATGAGTGTATTCACCTTTGGTAGTAAAATTTTAAGTGTGCCACATGGACCAGCAATCTTTAGAGCATTCTGCTACTGTTCAAGACAATATCAAAGAAGGGAAGTTCATTTTAGCTATCTTCCAATGCTGTAAAAATCTATGTATTTTTTACTAGTTTTGTGGCTCACAGTTAGATTCATATTGCAACTATGCACTAAACATCCATTAAGTTTAACTCTACCATGATACAACTAATCTCAGTTGTTCATTCTTCCCTCTTATTTGCCAACATCTAATTAGTAATGCTAACTAAATCCACCTCTGTCAGGTCTCTCCCCCATCTTGCCAACTTCAAAAATCTCACTAGCCATCCCACTCCTAGGAATATATTCTAATGAAATGAAACCTGCATTCAACTCTATATTTATAGCAGCACAATTCACAATAGCAAAGACATGGAATCAGCCCAGATGCTGGCAACAGGACTGGAAAAAGAAATTGTGGTAAATCTACTCAATGAAATACTACTCTGTCAGAAAAAGCAATGAAATCCTGCTATTTGCAAAAAAAAAAAAAAAAAAAAAAAGGTCCCAGTTATAAACTAATATGCTTAATGAAATAAGCCAGTCCCAAAAGGACAAATATCACGTTCTCTCTGATAAAAGACAATCAATATGCAAAGTACAATATGTGTGTATTAATATACATAAAGGAAACTACCATATCAGGAAGTAATGTTACTATGCAGTATGCGTATGTACTTTCAAATAAAGGTAAGACTCCCAAGGAAACTTTTAAATATACCTCTAAAATATAATACTAGGTTTTTTATTTTTGCCTGTGTTTATCATGTCATGATATATTTACATATCAGAAAGTTAAACTTGTAACTTACATTAAGGGATTATATATGATAGCATGGAGAAAATGGTGGGAGGGGAAAATGGAGAGGAAGGAAGGGGAACATGGCATGAATCCCTATATCTACAAAAATGCATTGTAAAAAAACATTATTTTTTTTTAATTTCACTACTGATTCCACTAGCACAATAACCTTAGAGCTACTGTTCTCTGCCTTGATTATCTCTCCAACTCAAATCCAGCATACACAATACCATCCGTTATTTTTCAAAGTACAAATCCTATAAAAAATGTCATTCATGTGCTCAAATATCCTCAATGGTTCCCGTTTACAAAATATCGGGGTTGAAGTTCCATCACAATATGCTAAGTTACAGCTTGTGACATAAGCATTCTATATCAGAGTGCCAATTCAAGCCCCAGCTGCTCCACTTCTATTCTGTATTCCTTGTAATACACCTGGGAAGGCAGCAGAAGACAGGGTACGTAGGTTTCTCCAACCCACATGGGAGACAAGGATGAAGTTTCTGGCACCTAGTTTCATCCTGGACCAGACCTGGCTATTGTGACCACTTGGGATGTGAACCAGAACAGGGAATCTCCCATTCTCTTCCTTATCCGTCTCCAAATCTGTCTTTTCTTCTGTTACTTTACTTATCAAATAGATAAATTCATAAATTTTTTAAAATGAATCCTTAAACTGACTTTAAAAGCCTCCTACAATCTGGGCCTAGCCTACCCTGATATATTTGCTACCTCATCTCACACTATATCCCCATTCACATATCAGACTTATATCCTAAGTATATCAGAGTATTTGTTCTTCCAAAACCATCTTGATAATTCTGTTTATATTGTTCCTATCTACTTCAAATATATTTTTTCATCTCTAAGAACAATATTACCAATCTGTAATAACATTGTAAATTTCAGTCCTTCACAAGACTTTTATCAGCTTTAGTAAAATCACACTCCCACCACCACTTGATGGTTAATGATCTTTCCCTTCTATAATATTTTCGAAACATGCTTATTTTACCCTCTTGAATGTAAAACAGGGGGGAAGTGTAAAGTTAGGACTCCATGTTAAATATGTAAGCATCTTACTTTACAGCACTATGTACTATACTATCTGTACTCCATAAATACTTGAAAAATTAAATCAGTTCTACCATGACAAGAGTTGAGAAGAGCAAAAATGTCAATGCAATACTTCACTAGCCAGTCAGTAAATGAAACGGCTTGCTTCCTCTTATCCCTCAAAGCACTGCTAAAAATAACCTCATATTTTATCCTTGAACAACCCTATCCATGAACACAAATGTACAGAATGCGAACTTTACCACGTCTAGATGAAATCATCAGATTCAGGAGGCAGCTCTAAGAATGTTAATAGAGAATGCTAGGGCTATGGTGTTGGCTAGCTGAAACTCAAGGTTTCCATATACATGACAATAATGCAGAATTTAGTGGCAGGGAAAGGAGGAAAATGATGGTTTTGAGAAAATAGAAACTGTTGTGTATTGGCAATCCACTACGTATGGGGGGAAAAAACCCTCTGTAGACATATTAAACCCAGCACAGCATTTTCTTTAAATAATTCTTGAAGATGGTTATTACCCCATTTACAGATGAAGAAACTGAGGCTTTTTAGAGTTTGGACTATATGCACTGAGTCACAGACCTAGTGTGAAGCAGATGTAGGATTGCAGATTTTTCTGCTTCCGATGTTCACGTTCATTCCTCTACTACCTCAGGGTCTTACAAAAATTAATCAAAACTACCATTTTTTTCCTAATCTGAGATATATTATCATGGTTAGATTTTTCAAGTCTGTGACTTTAATCCCAACTGTTTTATCAGTGAAAAATACTACTCTTAAAACCA
Organism: Ochotona princeps; assembly: GCF_030435755.1. NCBI lineage: Eukaryota > Metazoa > Chordata > Mammalia > Lagomorpha > Ochotonidae > Ochotona > Ochotona princeps. Next base: position 51,043,569 of record NC_080865.1, read on the forward strand.
GTATCCTGAAACAAAAGCAATATAAAGAAATAATATAAAGTGCCAGTTTTAATATATCATAATCTGCAGTTCAAAAACTCTTCAATCAATCCCTCCATTACAAAGCAAGCACTCCCTAAACAAAAGATAAACAATTACTTGCTTAATCTCTAATGTGCAAGGCACTGTTCATGAAAGTCCACGTTCCTCCAACAGGCCATTCTTTATGACCCCTGACCAGAAATGACCAATACTCATCCCACCTCAAGTAACACCTCTTCCCTGACCCTGACAGAATCCAGGCAAGAGCTAATTGTGGCTGCCTGAGGGGTGATGCCCTTTGAAGTTTCTATTCCCAGTAGACCTAACTGAGAAAGTCTCATTTAAGAGCTCTCAAAAGCTGAGCTTCCCCTTACCCTTTTTCCCTTCTTTCCAGAAATCTCTTCCTAGGAACTAGCAGAATTCATGTAACAGGCCTATTCTCCATATTTCACTGGAACTAGGATAATTTTACTGTGATTACGTTCTTCATCTTACAACTTGTTATTGTGCACTGTTCTAAAAACACAGCTATCCATAGGAAGTTTTTCTGATGGCAGAACACATTAAGCTTCTCAAACTATCAATTTACACAGTTCCTAATAATAATTCAAAAGTTAATAATTGCTCATGCAAACAAGACAGGTAAAAGATACCAAAAATGACTCCAAAATAAAAATATATGGTAGTGTCTTAAATCTTTAGCCTTACCAGGATTCAACATACACACACACAGGGAGAGAAAGAAAAAAGCAGGGGAGAGAGAGAAAGCTTTTTCTAGACATCAAAGTTAATAGGTTATTAAGCACTTTTTAAGGATTCCAGAACAATTAAAACATTATATATACTCTACAATGAAAATACCTCAGCCCTGAAAACTATCACGACTGTGCGATTGGGGATTGTAAAATTCATATTTTAAATTAATGGTTTTTAAAGCCAACAACAACAAACATGTAATTAAAATAAATATAAATTCTAGAAGGTAAACTCGTTTCCTTCTTATGAAAAAAATTAAAAACAACTAAAAAAAAAACCTCTTGCAAGTATAATGTGGGTCTGTTCAAATGCAGTATTTTTCACCTAAAAATATTTTTTTAATATTTTAAATTAGGTTATCTGCAAGGTTAAATCTAACCAATTGTAATTTTTTTTTAGAGAAAGAAGGCATAAATACTATCTTCACCACATTACCTTCACCTTTCGTTTTACTTCATAGGGATTAACAATTTCCACTCGAGTATTTTTCCAAATTGCTGAAGTAGAGAGACCCATTGTTAAATCTCTACAATACCTAAAACATACTGTAAACAATAAAAAAACCATATGTGATAATTACAATTTAAAACATACTACATTCAAAGATAACAAAAATAATAAAATAGTAGGCATGCGAAAGGCTCCCCACCTCCCATCCCATCCTTGTATCAAAGCATTTAACTGTTTTTGCAAACTAAACACCTGTGACTACAAACCAATATATTACATACATTAATAAAAGTCCTCTCCCCTTGAACAATCTGGCTGGAAAATTCATGCAAGTAAACACTATTCCCACATTTTGAGAATAAGTGAACTTCTCTTCATTTACTCTGTTCCTAAGAGATGTCAAATATTAAAAATGCATTTTAGAGTTGCTTAGCTTACAGCTAAAATATTTCTTTTAAATACAGAGGGTTAAGTTTTGGGGTAGCTCTGAATTTATATTCATAACACTTCTTGTTCCATACTATTCTAGCATGTAATCTTCACCCCCGTTTAGTGGAAAAAATTTTAAAGAAAAAAAAAACATGGTCATCATACAAAACTCCAAAGTGTATTTTTAAGATGAAGCAAGTATTCAAAGTTGCACCCTTGAGATGTTGAGGTTTGGGAGTCTTACCTCAAAATATCCTACTGTGAATCGATTTGGCATTCTACTATTTTTAGGTGTATGGTGGCCTCTACTGGAGTAGTATGTAGTCAATTAAGTTATCAGAAAAGGTTCCGAATTTCTATCACAAAAGACACGTTTTTGTGTTTTAAATGCTACCCGCTTTCATAACAATAAAAACAAAATCTCCGTGCACATCTAAGATCACAGTGCACAGCTGACCGAAGCCCAAACAGAATAGTTTGAAAAGTGAGAAGAGCGGGAAAAGAGGCAAGCCAAAATATTCTGATCGAACCCCACTACAGCTTACCAAGGATTCGTCTTACAAGGGCTGGGATTTACTTTGCTCCTTCTTTGACCGACCAACGGGGCGGAGGAGTGATTGGGGGAAGAAGGGGAGTGGAGGAAAAGAACAGGAGAATCAAGGGGACCAAGAGAAGGCAGCAGAACATCACCTGGATGTAGATAAAGAAACCTGGCCGCCAGTTCATCTCAACGTGGGTCGTTACAAAGAACCACAACAAGCAACAGAGAAACAAGAAAGCTAAGTTACCAGGGAGCACTGGTCCCTATGTGCAAATGTCCCCAGAGTTACTGGATCACTGCTACGTGTTTTGTTGTTGTTGTTGTTGCACTGGGTTCCTACAAACGCTCCCGGAGTGTCCGGGGCAGTCCTCCCCGAAGTGTTCCCAGACCAGCAAATCCGACGCGGTGAAGAATGAAAGACGCGCGTCCCGCAATCCCACTTCGGGTCGCAAAGTGAACAAACTTATTCCCAACAACTCCAGCGTGGCCGAGAGGCACTGTCTGCACCCGAGGCCGAGCCCAGGCTGGGACTGCCCCTGGCTCCGCTTGCCCGAGCCCGCAGTCTCCTCCCCGCCCGCTCCCCCAGCGAAAAAGCTTAGTTGGGACAGCGCTCGTGCTCCGAGCCCGGCAGCCTCCAAAGGGCTTGTCCTGGCACCCTGCTCCCTGGCCCGGTGCTCTTTGGCCCCCCCGGTCCGGGTTCTGAAGGAAAAAGGGGGGGTGGGGGTAGCTGCAACCCATCTCAACGACCACACTAACCTCGCCGCTGCACGCGTTGCCGCCGCCGAACACCTCCATTTCTTGGTCCCGGGGCTCGTCCTGAGGAGCGAACGGTAGCATCGCCCCCTCAGGAGCACTCGAACAGGAGGTGCTGACCGCCGGCGCGGCCGCGCATCCCGCCTATGGAGCTGGCCCGCCGCTGCCGCTGCCGCCGCCGACGCCGCCGCTGCGACCCCCAGGCCGGCCTTCAGCGGCCGCTGCCCTCGCCGCGGGGTCCCTCAGAGGCAGGGAGCAGGGGAGGGTCGCCTCCGCCGCAGACTGCTGCTCCCATAGAGAAGACAACTCTGTGCTGCCTCTCCGAGAGCTGCCGCTTGGCTCTAGCTCACCACTGCCGCCGCCGCCGCGACGGCCGCTCAGCGGCGACTCCCCTCCCCAACCAACCCCGCTTCCTCGGGCCCCCTCCCCGCTTCGCGCTCCCCGCTCCCCACTAGCAATATGGCGGCAGCGGCGGCTTTACCTGTGCGGCGCCCGGAACCCCCCACGGCGGCGGCGGCACAGCGGCGTCACCCGAACGTCAACGGAGATTCCCCCAGCCGTGGGTGAAGGGAGGGTGGGGAGGAGGGGCGGGGTGGATGCGGGAGACCGCGTGGTGGGGGGCGGGAAAGAGGGGAGGGGGCGTGCTGGGCGGGGGAGGCGGGTGAAGAGTAGTAAAAAGCCACTGCTAGCGCCTCGGTAAACCTGCCCACTCCACAGAGCATGCGCAGCGCTCTTCACACATGCTCAGCAGGCCCTCTCAAGTCTTTGGAGCAGCCTCGCCGGCGGGAGGATTCCCAAAAAAAAAAAACGGTGCGGGGGTGGGGGGGAAGGGGAACCCTCAGCAGCGTTTGAAGAATCAATGTCAGGGGAGGAAGCCGGGAGTATCTGCTTAGGGACCTTATAAGAAGCAGGTGTCCTACAGGCCTAACCACGCCCAGTCGGTACTTAGGGACAAATACCCTGGCGGGGATTTCAACCCATTTATACAAGTACATTTGCCTCCTGGAAGCCAGAGGCAGAAAAAAAAAAATGTTTTAAGAAAGAAATGAGTATACCTGTGCCGCCTATCCACTCGACTCACCCTTGCTTATCCCCCACATGATGCTTGCTTTAGGTTCTCCTCACACAGTGTTTCTAGTGTTTACACACACACACATACACACACACACACACACACACACACACACAACCATTGAATGGACTCAACTTACGGAGGAAGAACCGGAGGAACAGAAGGACGACTTCTGCAACGCTAACTCCTCCTCCACGCTGCTCTCGGAATATTCGGTCTGCAAAGGCAAAAATCATAATTTAAATACCTTCTCCAAATCAAGCTTTAGTGATTTGCCACACTGTGCACCGGACTGGGTGCCAGCGACAAAGCTGAAAGGAAGTCCAATGTCATGTACAGGCATGCTCAAGATCCTCCCCACCAGAGCACTTCTGAACTCAAATATTAGAAGTTCCCCTTATCTTGGACACTACAGAAAGAATTAACTGGAACAGTGAATAAGCTCGGTACCTGGTTGAGATTTCTAACGTTCTGCATACAACGCACACCGCAGCTTTCCCAGCTTCCACACCTAGGGCTATGGCGGTGTGCTCTGGGGAACACTGAACTATGCCCTTCATTTATTTCACCATCTGGCATGGAGAGTTAACGAGGCAAAGCAGGCCCGCAAAGGCTGGCACAGAATTACAAACAAGGATTACTAATAGTGCCCTCCCACTTAGTCTGACTTCAAATGTATACTCCCTCAATCACCTATCCATCCAGCCTACTGTCAACTCAGTGACCAAAATTCCTTAGTAGTTCTCCATCATCTCCAATAAAATATCCATAATCCTTAGGTCTCGATGCAAATGCTTTTACCATCTGGCCTTTGGCTATCCTTGCAGCTTCCACTTCACTCTCTGCCACCTCATATGCTAGTCAAATGTATGCAGATGGCCTCTTCCGATCCCAGGCCACCTTACACAATTTATTCTTCATAGCAAGCAATTGTACCAACTGCTCATTATTGAGAGCCCACTATGCTCCAGGCCTATGCGCTGCATGAATTCATTTAGCCCTCATAACAAATTGTAAAAATTTATATTACTGTATTTCATAGACAAGGAGTCTGAGCCTAGGAAAGGCTCAGTGACTTTTCTCCAAAGTCTCACAGCTATTAAATGAAAAATTCTAGAATTAAAATCACGTCTTCTGTATTTCAAATCTTCATCTCCACTCTGATGGTCTGTAAAGCCTCTTTGATTTTTTACATTGCCGATGTACTCTCCCTTCACTTGTTCTCTGCAGAACATTATTTACCCATTCCTCTATATTTCTGTATCCTATTTAAGCAGCTCTTAATATTCTCTTGTTAGCACACTTTGAACTTTTTCATGTCAATGAATTATTTTTTTATTAAGCTGTGTATTCGCAATGTATGTTGGATGTCCAATAAGTCTGTTGGATGGACAAACAGCACATCTCTATTCTGGTTACACATTGTGTTAAAGCAGTGGGCTAATACATGGTTAATTAAGGCAGGACTTGACCCTGGAACTTAATTCTTACCCTTTATGTGTTGACTATGTCAGGAAATATTGCCTGAGTTTTAGCTACTAATAAAGCTCTTTTAGATCTAATTTCTACTCCAGCTCACAAGACTTTTAAGATTTGGTGAAAAACATGATGACTTCATATAAGCACAAAAACAGGTACAAGTGAAGACTGGAGTTTCTCAGTCTTTAGCAAAGTATACAAGGCAGTAATTGAAACTTCCTATTGAATCTTCAGGACTCAGCTCATGTATATGTTCCTCTGGATCTTTGCTTACTGTAACAGTTACAGAATGCTTGGCAATATATTAGTGGCTTTGAAGCTGGAATGTACTACAAGGTTACTTTAAAAGTTCATGAAAAAACATCAAAACATACATTTATTGGCGACATGTAGCATAGTAGATAAGACACTGCTTGCGGATGCAGGGGGTGGGTTGCAATATGCTTCAGTGGCTAAATCCTCTCCTTGCATGTGCCAGGACCACATAAGGGCACCGGTTCTAATCCCGGTAACCCCATTTCCCATCCAGCTCCCTGCTTGTGGCCTGGGAAAGCAGTCAAGGACGGCCCAAAGCCTTGGGACCCTGCACCCGCATGTGGGAGACCTGGAAGAGCTCCTGGCCCCTGGTTTCAGATCTGCTCAGCTCCAGGGGTTGCGCACACTTGGGGATTGAACCAGCAGACGGAAGATCTTTCTCTCAGTAGCTCCTTCTCTGTAAATCTGCCTTTCCAATAAAAAATAAATAAATCTTTTTTAAAAATAAGAGAGAGACACTGCTTTGGACAAGCACATCCTGTATCAGAATGCTATGATTTCAGTTCTGGCTCTGCTTCCAATTTTGTATATGTGGAAGTTTGTATGTAATTTTCTAAAAAAATAAAAATATTTTAATTTTAAAATAAAAGAATATGTGTTCTGAGTATTTCCAAGACTGTGTAAAGGGTAGACTTAAACATTCACTCTTTTTTTTTACCCTATGACAAACAATGTACATTGCATGATCAGGGTCAGGGTTGAAAGTGGGAGATCATGTAATTTAACTGAAAAAAGTTAACTGACCCATCCTGGCTCCACGAAGGGGGTGTGACATATGAACCAAAGGCCTTTGATCAGCAGATCACAGACCACCCACAGTTCCTACACTGTGGCTCTGATTTCTAAATTGTGACATATACAAACGAATGCACACTGGGGATGTAATTATAAAAAGAATCATATACTCACTTGGTATTCAGCTAGTTCCCTAAATGTTATAATCCAAATAGGTGAAAAATAAACACCACAGAGCATAAACACTTTTAAAATATTTAATTAACTCTTTTTAAAGATACTCTCCATAAAAAAGCACGGTTTATGAACAGAAATGTGACATTGTTTATTAATAGCCCCTTTTTATCCTTACTTCCTCGGAAGTTTCACAAATTTTCATTTTCCCAAAATGCTGAATAAACTTAGGCCCCACAAACTACTGCAAAAAGGCAAGCAATTCACATGTATTTGTGAAACATAAGCTCATGATTGCCTCTATGCACAAAGAATGAAATTAAGCAATAAATAAATGATATCTATGATCATAATTTGAGAGCAATCGCTCTTTGAATAGTAAATTGACTTAATACACAGAATGTCAGCAGAGGGAGGAGCAGTAACCATTGTTTGCTGTATAACTCCTAACATTTTTATGAAAGATAATTATATGCCATGACTTAGCCAAAACTCTACTCATTTCATTCTAATGACAGTATCTGTTATAAATGAGGTGTGTTGCATTATGTATAAGCAAAATATCGCACAGTAAATTTTTTCTTTTGCTAAATCTTTTTAAATTAGGTCAAAATATTTGTTATAATGCTACTTTATGGAGGAAAATCAGTAGATTTCTATTAGTGGATTCACCAAGAAGTTACAAAGATTGATCTGTCAAACAGGAGATGAATTCCAATGATGATATAAATAAAAATAATAACCAGCTACAATTGAAGAATAGATACAATTGTGTAAGTCAACATCCTTTAAAACGTTGTTCATCAAGTTTCAGTCAGCCAATGTGACTGGTTATGTGACTCCTTCCTAACTCGTGATTATCTATTTGGGTCCCTCGCAAGTCTTGAAACTTTGTTGAGAAGAATTTCTTCTGAGATAGAGGTAAATTATTCTTTGATTAAGGATACGAGAGAAGCTATGCCCCTGTGTTCCAACATAGACATATTCCCAACTCTGTAAATTAATTAAGATTGTAAATATATGCATCAACCAATTTGCCTAGTTTTAGATTGCCTCTCATAAAAATGCCACCTACAATAAAACATTTGATTAAAGTTCCCACCAATGAAGTAATGATAAATAATTTTTTCTTGGCTTCACATTTATAGGCTCATGAGGTTCCCTCGGCATTTAAGCTTTCTAAACAGAAATTATATTAAATGAAACCAGATAACTTCAGATTTGTGTGTGTGTGTGTGTGTAGTTATGTACTTAGTTACTTCTTCCTCTAAAGCATAATTAATCACATATCAGACTCCTCTACAAGGCTCGTCAAAATAGATTGCTGACCCCATCTCCAGTGTTTTTGGATCCAAAAATCTGAGTTAGGGACTGCATTATTTTCTGTCCAATAAAGTTCCCAGGTAATCTGTAAGATTCTTGTGTGGAGATCACATAACTGCTCCAAATTGTAACTATTTCAAACAAGTGAGATTATTTTATCAAACATTTTAGCTAAAATAATGAATTTGAAATTTAGGTCCTTTAAACTTCCACTAAAAATAAATAGGGATTTGGAAGCAAATGCAAAAATACTTACAAAAATATTACAAAAGTAAATGCAAAAATATTTACAAAAGAAACATTCACTGAAGTAATTCAAGATATTATATAAAAGGAGTTGTCATGCTAACAACTTATTAGTGTACATACTTGAATGTAGTAAGTGTATTTTTTTAAGAATTCCTATTTCAGCATTCAACTGAAAAAAAAATGGGTAAATTTGGAGGTTTCTACAAAAGGGAACACACACATACACACATACGCACACTTACGGAATTCAAGAGTACTTTCAAAAGTTCACAAAAACTAACACTATCCTTTAAAATTATTTTTCATGAAATACCCTCATATTTCTATATATTTCTATATATATGTATGCATTTACATATTCATCTAGGCTCAGCACAGTTGTGACAAGCTTTTAGATTACTTATAGTCAACAACTCAAGGATAAGAAGGTTCAAAATAAGAAAATATGTAGACAGTGATATAAACAGACTATTTTTATCCAGTGGTCAGAGTAACTTCAGGTACATGTTGTCTAGTACCCTGGATAGCTCCCTGAAAGAATATTTGAGGCTAAGCCTGGTCTCATCAAGTAAACCTTTTTTCTATTTAGAGCCCTACCCTTTATTAAAATTCTGGTCATTGAAGGAGAACATATGTTCATATAAAAAGAGACCCTTAGAAACAGAGTAATGAGTTATTTTAATTTCCCAAATAGCATTTGCACCTTTTATTGAGTGAAGGAACCATATATTTTATATTTTGCCTATATTAGAGCAACACAGAGACATCCCTAATCATAGATATACTATTTTAGGATTCTCAATCAAAATATGATTTGCATTATGTTCTAGTTATTGTTATTTATTTGAGAGGCAGAGAGAGAAGAGACAGACAACAGACAGAGAGTTCTCCCAGCTTTCCCCAAAGGCCCACAAACGCAAGGGTGGGCTGATCCCAAAGCCAGGAACCAGGTCTCACACATAGAACCTAACTAAGCTGTTGTTTCTGCTTCCCATGGTCTTCACTGCAGGAAACAGGAGTCAGGAACTGGAAGCAGGACTTGAACTTGGATGTTCTAAAATATGTTATAGTTGTTTCAACTTTTACACTAAATTCCAGCCACAAAATACAACCTCCAAAGTCGAATACAGCCATCCCTTTGAAAGTATGAGCAATTGTTTCCACAACCTCTTACGGACATCGAAATTCATAGATGCTGAAATCCTTTCTATAAAATGACACTGTGTTTGCCTATAAACTATACACTTTCTCAAACTTTGTCAAATACTTTAAATAATTTCTAGATTACTTATAATACCTAATGTCACTGTTGTGTGAGTAGCTGCTGTACTGCATTTTTATAGAAAAAAGATGTGGAAAGAACATCTATATATAAATTTTCTTTTATTTCTTTAATTGAAATTTAGTTAAATGCATGAATGCAAAACTCAGCAATACAAAAGGACAATTGTGCTGGTTTCCAAACTAAAATTGAGATTATTTACATTAATTTTTTTCTGTATTTAGTGATTCAGAATTCATTTAGTTACCAAATTATTTTGTGAATTGTAAAAATTGTTTTTGATTTTCTGTCTTCCATATAGTCAGAAAATATTCCTCAAAGGCCTCACAGCTTCTACCTAACCTCTCTGCTTTCTCTGTTTTTCTAGTTCTCCCTCTGTCTCTCGTAAAAATAAAAGTTACCAAATGTTGCAGACAATATGCTTTAGAAACCTCTGCTATGCATTATAATAAAATTTTAAAAAGTTAATTTTAAAGCAAATACTTTAGCTTAAGTTGGGAAATATAGAAGCCTTCCAGAAAATAACAAAACATTAATATTATAGCACATGTTAGAACTAGAATAGATGGGTGGGCTTATACGCAAGGCTGTATGGCACCAAAGGAAACTCAGTTTATATTATTTCCTTTCAGCTTTCTATAAACAAATTGGTATTTTAAGAAGATATCAACCAGGATTCCACTAATGTCAGGAATGACTAACATGTAACTCACAAAGTCAGTTGGTCTGAGCCTGCCAAGATAACCACAGGTAGGACTCGAAATTCAATAAATTATAGCAGGTTAACTTTGAAGTTGATGATTTTGTATAGCCCATGAAGGATGCTATTAATGTCCAAAATGGCCCCTGACAGAAAAAGAATCCCCACCCCACTCCAGAGTGGAGCAGGTGGTAAGGAGGAAGCTTGGATCCCAACCATGAAGACTCCCAGACCTTCACCACAAACTATTAATACGAGCAACAAGGACTATATCCCAACTGCCAAGGAGGCCACAGGGAATTGGATGCCCTCGGAGGCTGAGTACTCTGAGGTCACCCACCCCCAATCGGAGCTTCCGCAGGGGATGGAAGAAGTCCAAACACTACCGCGCAGAAACCAACGTCATCGGAAAGACAACCAGAAGCCCTGAGCGGTCTGCAGAAACAGAAGAACAATAAATGTCCTTCGAGACCAGGCAGGAGAGCTTTCTCTGGTCCGAGCCTGGCACCACCTCTGGACCCCCACCCTCCCTCGCAATGACCATCGGGATCGCTTCGAAAACCCCTCACAGCAAACAATCCTACAAACTAAAAAAACCTAAAATAAATAGACAAACAACAGAAAGTAGAGCTTGAAATCTGACAGGAAAGAGCTGGCGTGGATTGGCTCATGCCTCGCTGGGTGGGACACAAAGATTAGTTACTCCTCACCATGGTGTTGAGGATTTTCCTGCACCCCCCCAAAAAAAGAATGTTCTGCACCTTAAATGTCGACAAATATGTTGTTAGAGTTACAAGCCAGTCCAGATTATCCTAAAATCTGCCAAGATCAGCAAAATTATACTTCAACACAACAAATGGCTAAATACTAAAATGAAATAGACACGAAACAGCTGAATGGTACCTTATAGCCATTTTAAGGTATATAGCAGCCGGTCCTGTATATAAACTAAAAGTGAAATGTCAATGAGCTAATCATAGGTTGTGGTTAGGACTTGTTTTTTGTTTTTTTGTTTTGTTTTGTTTTTGTTTTGTTTTGTTTTTGTTTCTGGTTTTTTTGTTTGTTTGTTTTTTGGGTTTTTTTTAACATACTGGTCACTCAAAACCATGTCAATTCCATAATGTTGCAAATTGCTGTTGATGTTATATTGGGACTCTTAATTGACTGTGATGATATTCTACCAGCTCTAACTTCAGACCAGAAATGGTCTCCCCAAGAAACTGTTCAACCCATCTGGACAATAAGTAGCTGGACTCTATGCTTGGTATATGTTTGCAAGGAAAGAATCTTGATTGAATTTGAACTGTAATACTGCATCAAGGTGGAGGAATCCACCAGGGGGGGAGGGGAGGGGGAGGGATGGGGGGATTCCCAGAGCCTATGAAACTGTCACATAATGCTAAATAATTAATAAAAAAATATACATATATATATAAAAGAATCCCCACCCATAAGAGGAAAGTTGGAAAGAGTATTGCTTCTATCTGAGCAATAGAAAAGGAAAATAAGCAACAAAGCCATAATATTTCTGGAACCCATCAGAGAACTAAGGATACAGGACAAATAGTCTATTATCTAAAGAAAACACAAGCATTTCAAGAAGAGATGAAATGCAATCACTGATTCATCTGTACCCACCATGATGTCAGAAGACATTTGAAGAAAGCAATGAAGAAAATTAAGTTCAAATTCTCAATTAAGTGTTAAAAGTCAATAGTAGGATAGTATGACAGTATTGAATTACTTAATGCTGTGAAAACAAGGAAAGTTATCATTTGTTCTCAGGCTTTTCTCAACCAAGTTCCATCTGTTGATCATTAAAAAGATGTGCCGAGGCCAGTACTTTGGCAGGTGGATGAACATACTGCTGCAGCACTGGTATGCAAGCCAGATCGAGTCCTGGCTGCTCCATTTCCAATCTAGCCCCCTGCTAACGCACCTAATAAAGCAGTGGAAGATAGCTCAAGTGTTTTGTCCCTTTCATCTACATGGGAAACTCAAAAGAAACTCCTGGCTGCTGGCTTCAGCTTGGCATGGCACTGATTATTGCGCTCATTTGAAAAGTGAACCAGTAGATGAAAGCTCTCTCTTGCTCTCTCTGCCTATGCTTCTCCCTCTCTGTAACTGTCTTAATAAATAAATAAATCTCAAAAAAGGAAGCTGTGCAGCAAGGAATACATAGTCTAATATAGAGGCTGAACCAAGAGAACAAAGAAGGCCCCTTGTACCTCTACCATGCTAGCAAGGACCAAATAAAAAGCAACAGAAAATTAGCAGATTATCTACCATATCACAAAATAAACTATAAAAATTTTAAAAGAAAAACATGGGAAAGGGGAAGTCTTTATGAGAGTTGTCTTAGGTGCAAAATATTTTCAAGTCACATATCTAACAACTTATAAACATACCTAAAACTTGTAAACAACTCTGTCAATTCAGCATTGAAAAAAACCAATGCAATACATAAATAAATACAATAAATAAACAGTTGTTTTAAAAAGAAAGAACCTCATGTGACAAGACCACACACCATGATTACAACTATATGATAATCCAGAAAAAGTAAATCTAAGTAGACAATAGGTAATCAGTTGTTGAGCCCAGCATGATGGCTTGATTGGCTAATCGTCCACCCTGCAGTCACTGGGATCCCATATGGGTACCGATTCACATCCTGGCTGTTCTACTTCCATCCAGCTCCCTGCTTGTCTCCTGGGAAGGTAGTAAACCATAATCCAAAAACTTGGATCCTGTACCCACGTGGAAGAACTGGAAGACTCCTGGCTCGTGGCTTTGCATCGGCTCAGCTACAGCCATTGCTGTATTTATTATATTGTATATATTATATTATGAAGTTTATTATAAATATTATTATTATAAAATGACATAAATATTATAAGATAAATCATGGCAAAACCTAGCATGATATCAAAATATTTTTTAACCAAAATATATTAATGTTTAATTTGTTCTCCTGCCAACTTTTAAAACTACTCACATATGATAGTAAAAGCTGACATCACAGCAAGCAACATTATCAGGAATTAAAAGGAGGCATTGCATAAGTATAAAAAGGTCAATTACCCAAATGTACCTAACAATTTTATACATGGATGTATATAACAAAAAAACCTTAGAATGCATGAAACAAAAATTGATAGATTTGAAAGGTGAAGTAGACAAATCCACTAAAGTATGCTACTTAACACTCCTCTTGAGGAGACTGCGACATTTCTCCTTTAGCAACTGATTAAACAAACAAGACAGAAAATCACTAGCGATGTAGAAGATCCAAATGACTCCTTTAACCAACTTGTATTGACTGGCATTTATAGAATACTCCAACCAACAGCAGAAAAATACACATGCTTTTCAAGAATGCAGGGAATATTCACAAATTAGGCCATATCCTAAGTCATGAATGAAATCATAAGAAATTAAAATATTTGAAAACTTACAAAGCATATTTTCAGGACTCAGTGGAATTAGACTTGAACAACAGAAGGGTATCAGGAAAGTCCCCAAATACTCAGAAATTCAATGACACAGCTCTCAACAATCTAATAATTAATGTAGAGTCATAAAGAAAATTTTCAAATATTTTGATTGAATAAAAACAAAACAGAATGCTTCAAAATTGGAGGCCTGCAGCAAAAGCAGTACTTAGAAATAGAAAGTACTGAATGACAGATAAAGAGGCACATCTCAAATTAAGAAACTGTGGAACATATACTCCATGGACTACTACTCAGCCAATATAAAGAATGATGTTCTACCATTTGCAATGAGATGATCCCAACTAGAGACCATTGTGTTCAGTGAAATAAGTCAATACCAAAAAGACTAATATCATATTTCTTTCTGAAAGAAGGCAACCTGCTTGAAAAATACAAGAGCAATAGCCATTTCAATACTGTTTTGCTGCAACTAACGCGTTTTGGCATTTTTTTTATTTTCATTTCTACAAAATAGTTTTTTCTCATATGAAATTCTTCATTGACTCATAGGTTATAACACTAGGATCATTTTCCTCAAGAAAGTTTTTTTTATTTCTTTTTCATTTCTTCAGTGATACGTTGGTCATGCAGTGGCATGTTATTTAACTTCATGTTGTTGTAAATGCTATTTTTCTTCCTGTTGTTGATTTTGTTTTGTGGCGTTTCATTTAAGTGGATGTATAGTAACTGTGTAATGCAGACTATCATATCCAGGTGTGAGTATACAATGCAGTATGCATCTCTACTTCCAGACAAAGTTGGACTCCCAATGAAACTGTTAACTCTATCTTGACAATAAGATCCTGGACTCTCTGCCATTGTCCATGCCCGCAATGATGGACATATGACTGTTTATGAAGGACTATGCTATTGTAAATATATGAGGGAAATCACTGGGGAGGAGGGGATTTGTGGAGGAAATAAGGGTAATTCTGGAGCCTATGGAATTTTATCATAAGATAAATACATATATATTTATACATATACACATATATATAAACTAAACATAAAAGTAAAAAAAAAAAACAGTAAAAGAGGAGCAAAATAAAACTAAAAACAAGCACAAGGATGGAAATAATAAATATATGCCAGGAAATCAGCAATATGCAAGGCAGAAAAAGCCACCTGATACTTTTTCGAAAAGATGAATCAGATTGATAAATTCTAAACTACATCAATAAAGCAGATACAAATCACTACCATCAAATGAAACACAATGTTTCACTATAAATTCTCCATATCAGAAGTATGAGAATATTACAATTTTATGTCCATAAATCCAAAAATGTTATCAATGGACAGATTTCTTGCATGGAGCAATTTCATTAAAGCTAAATAGGCATTCAATGAAGTATTATTTATTTGTAAGATGAATGAGATATTGATTCATGTTGCAACATGGATGAACTTTGTAAACATTATGGGAAATGCAAGAAGCCAGACACAGAAAATCACATACTATATGTCTCCTTTTATATGAAATGTCCAGAATAGACAAACATATAACGACATAAGATAAACAGTTTTTAGGGGCTAGAGGGAGAGAGACATGAGGAATGCATATTAATGGGTAATGACTTTTTCATGGGGAAATTGATGAAATGTTTTGAAATGTTAGTGAGAATAATTATAAATTTAATAAATACCTTAAAACTACATGAAATGTCCATTTTAAAATGTCCATTTTAAAATATGCCATTTATAATGGCATAAAAATGTATGAACTATTTAGACATAAATCTACAAAACAAATAGGATTTTATGGAAAAGCAATACTGACAGAAGAAGTCAAAGAAGATCTTGTCAAATTCAGATTTGAGGACTCAATATTGTTAAAATGTTAATTCTCCCAGAATAAAAGGTTCTCAAGAAATTCAGCTATAGAGCAAACAATTCACTTAAGAAATAGGCTGGGGCCAGGGGTTGTAAGTAGCATGTGAATTTGCTGCTGGCAACTCACCATTGCATATGGGTGCCAGCTGGTGATCCAATTGTTCCACTTCTGACTCAGATTCTTGAAAATTGCCTTGGAAAAGCAACAGAAGATGGCCCAAGTCCTTAGGCCCCTGCACCTATGTGGAAGATCAGCAAAAAGCTCCTGGCTCTTGGTTTCAGTCTGGCCGAGCCTTCACTGAGCAGTACAGACATCTGGGGAGTGAACCACAGGATGGAAACTGTCTCGCCCTCGCTCTCTGTAATTCTTTCAAATAAATTAATAAATATTTTAAAAAGGAAATGAGTTAAGGATGTTAACAGGTATTTTTCAAAGGATGAAATACAAACAGCGCGTAGACACTGATGGCTACCACGGTGGCAGGAGAAGGATGGAGTTTGCCTCCAAGCAAACCCGGAATGGATGGCGGAATTCTGGCGGGCCCATCGGCTGTGAGACCACTGTTGCACCAATGGGAGACACAGACCTATATCCACTCCCACCGAAAACGACCGAGATGACCCCCATCTCGGTTTATGTATCAAGGAGAGTTTAAAAGGACCCCTTCCCCGTCTCTTCCGTGCTCTTCTCCCTCTGCAGCCCCCTCCTTCATGTCTGTCCTTTCTGCTGCATGGGGAAGGGAAGCCCGTGACCGTGGTTCCCTGAAATAAAGGCCATCTAAATTCTTTTCATATATTTGGCTGAGTTATTCTTTCCCTAGTGGTTGGCGAATCTAGCATTTTCGCCAGCAGCGAATCTAACATTTGGCCAGCCAGCCAGGAGGAGAGGTCGTTAAGCTGCCAACCACCTGCAGAGTTGCGGCTTCCCTCCATTTGAACCTCAACCACTGCTGAACATTTTGGCCAGCAGCAAATCTAACAGACACATGGAAATTTGTTCAGGATTACTAACCATCAGGGAACGGCTATATTCCAAAATTCAAAAAATAAATGTAGAGAAAAAAAAAAAAACTGGCAAGGATGTGGAGAAAAAGAGACCCAAATACACTGTTGGAGGGAATGGAAACTAGTATAATCATTATCCAAGACAGTATAAAGATTCTTCAAAAATCTGAAAACAAATCTACCAGCTGCACCAGCCATTCTACCTCTGTATCTTCCACAGAACTTTCTGAGCTGAGGAAACCAGGGCTCCATTGAATAATCCTCCTCCCTGCCTGCGCTGGGATCCCATATTGATTGGCTGGCTGCCCCATTACCTGTTCAGCTCCCTGCTTGCGACCTCCGAAAGCAATAGAAGATGACCCAAGGTCTTGGGACCTTGGACCCATGTGGGAGGCCCAGAAGAGGTTCCTAGCTCCTGTCTCCAGATGGGCTCAACTTGGGCCATTGTGGCCACCTGGGAAGTGAACCAGCGGATGGACAAACTTTCTCCATGTCTCTCCTTGTCTCTCTAGATCTGCTTTTCCAATAAAAGTAAATAACTCTTTAAAAAAAAGAGAGAGAAATTCATCAACGTATTTTTTTAATTCCTATAAAAAGGCAAAGATCTTGAATAGCCAAAACAGCTTTAAAAACAACAAGAAATCAAATGCACTATCAAACTTTAAGACATCATAAAACATGGAATACAAAACTCAAAAATAGGTCCATATAAATGGAAAATCAATTCAGTGGAGAAAGAACAAGATTTTCAACAAAGTACTAGAAAAATTGAATATCTCCATAGAAGAAAAACAATTTTGTTCCATGTTTTGAAATATATACAAAGTAAGTCAAGGTGGATTATAAATATCAGTATGAAATAAAAACTATATTTCTAGAAAAAGAACTTAAAAATTAATAAAAATTTTGTGACCCTTGGTCGGGCAAAGGTTTCATAAATTTTGAGCTAAAAGCACACTTCATAAGAAAAAAGAAAATTTTACTTCATCAATGTTGAAACTATCTGCTCTTTTAAGACCCCATTTTAAGAGAATGAAAAGGCAGGCCACGGGGTAGGAGAAAATATTTTCAAATCATAAATCTAGATTATAAAGAAGCTCTAAAATCCAATAAATCAAAGAAAATATTCTTTAGCATTTTTAAAGTTTTAGTTTTTAACAGATTCAGTACAATTCATAGACACATCTCTTAAGAATATAATGATATTCTGTCTCTCTCCCATCATCATTCCTTTCTTTCTTTTTAGTTTTTGAGGTAACATATTTGAAAGTTATTTTCTGTTCAATAAAGGTCCCAGGTAACTTGGAAGATTCCTATGTGGAGATCATATAACTGCTCCAAACTATAACTGTTTGAAACAAGTGAGATTATTTTATTAAACATTTTAGCTAAAATAATTAATTTAAATTTTAGATCCTTTAAACTTCCACCAAAAATCAATGCTTCACTAAATAAGAAATTTAAGAACTGAAAAGCAAAAAGACCCTATTCTAGTGGGAATACAGGCAAGGACTATAAACAATAAATGAATGGAAAAATGACCATTTTACCCATTTTCAGTACATTTTTAAATAGACACAGATCATTAAAACCACAGAAGCATAACATGGGAAAAGTAAATTTTTTAAATGTAGAAATAATTTGACAGGTACTCCACTAAAAAAGATACATCAATGAGAAAATAGCACATGACAACATATTTAACAGTTCTGCCAGGAAAATCCTCATTAAAACCATAAAAAATTTTTTTAAATATCATCAAAATATTTTTTAGAAAGATACCATTAAAAATTATTGGAATTATCAAACAAACAAACAAAAAAAAAACCCCACTAAGATAAACTCCACAATACCAAGTGTCAAAGAGAATGAACATCAGCTAGAATTTTCTTATATTACTGGTGGGAGTACAAGATGATGTAACTACTTTGGAAACCATTTAAGCTGCTTCCTACAAAGTGATATGCTGATTTAACCTGTCATCTCACTCATTAATATTTGCCAAAGGAAATGAAGACATATATTCACAAAAAAACTTAGGATAATGTCCTAACACCTTTCGTAATAATTTTTCAAAACTGGAAACCATCAAAATAGCATTAAAGGGCACTACTATTTAAAATAGTAAGACTTGGGTCAAGTGCAGTAGCCTAGCGGCTAAAGTTTTTACCTTACAGGCACCAGGATCCCATATGGGTGCGGTTATGATCCCAGCAGCCCCTACTGTTCCACTCCACATCCAGCTCCCTGCTTGTGGCCTGGGAAAGCAGTGGAGGACGGCCCACAGCCTTGGGACCCTGCACCTGTGTGGGAGACCAGGAAGAGGTTCCAGGTTCCTGGCTTCGGATCGGCACAGCACCGGCCGTTGTGCTCACTTGAGGAGTGAATCATCGGATGGAAGATCTTCCTCTCTGTCTCTCCTCCTCTCTGTATAACTATCTTTCCAATAAAATTAAATAAACCTTTTAAAACATAAAAATAATATAATAAAAAGACAAAGTAAATGTCTATCTATTTGAAGGAATATTCTTCAATAATGAAAAGGAAGGAAAACAACTACTGGAACCCACAGCAACATATGTGAATCGCAAATACATTATTTGCAAGAAAAAATGTCTGAGGGAAAAGAAAATAATCTCAGAAAGATTCGTGCTATATGATTCCGTTTGAATGAAATCTTGGAAATGGTAAACTAGAGTGGAGAGAAATGATACAAACAGATTTTGCAAAAGGAGCTTTGGAGCCCCAAGGAAAGTATTCAATGGGGAAGAAACATTGGTGACCAACCAAGCCCTTGTTAACATTGGTTATGGGTGGAGGTGTTTATGTGTTTGTCGTACAATAACACTTCAAATTCTTCTTGGCAATGCCCTGTTACGTCATCTGATTTTCCCCTCCCAATAACATAATGAGTCACTATCCTGCAGAATATCAATGTAGCAAAGTACCACCGGAAGGCTGGAGGCCCAGAGCGTTTGCTTTGATAGGCTAAACCCTAAAATCCACCACTCTACCTAACTAGATCGTAATGGATACCCTCAAAAAGAAACACGTATAAATTTAGATATTTTAAACTTTATATTTCTTATTAAGATATGGGCAGGTTATACCTTAGATCGTTTTAGTAAATGACAGAAAAACAAGGAATGTGTTGTGGCAAAAACATGATAGCTGATTCAATGTCTGGCTGATCCACCTCTGATCCAGCTCCCTGCTAATGAATCTGAAAAAAGCAGCAGGAAGTGATGTGTGAACTTAGGTCCCCACCACCAACATGGGAGGCCTGATGAGTTCCAGGTTCCTGACTTCTGCATTGTCTGGTCCCAGTAACTGGCCGTTGAAGGAATAAATCCGCAGATGGGAGATCTCTCCGTGTGTGTGTGTGTGTGTGTGTGTGTGTGTGTGTGTGTGTCCCTCTCTGTAATTATGATCTTCAAATAAATAAATAAATAAATCTTTTCTTGAAAAAGAAAAGACCTCTATTTCTTACATGTACTTTGCTCATATTCAGTTAGCACATCATGCAAGAGAAGGGAGAATTACTATTTGTTCTTAGCTCCATTTCTGTTGGCATATGAAGCATTTGTGCTTAGAATCGCACTTGACAAAAACCACAACCTTTTTTAAAAAGATTTATTTTATTTTTATTGGAAAGGCAGATATACAGAGAGGAGGAGAGGCAGAGACGAAGATCTTCCGTCCATTGATTCACTCTCCAAGTGGCCGCAAAGGCCGGAGCTATGCCAGTCCGAAACCAGCAACCAGGAGCTACTTTAGGGTCTCCCATGTGGGTGCAGGGTCCCAAGGCTTTGAGCCGTCCTCCACTGCCTTCCCAGGCCACAAGCAGGGAGCTGGATGGGAAGTGGAGCTGCCGGGGTTAGAACCAGCGCCCATATGAGATCCCAGTGTGTGCAAGGAAAGGACTTTAGGCACTAGGCCACCGCACCAGGTACAAAAACCACAATCTTAAATGAACTACTCATATTGAACATCACAAAAATAAACATGTCAATGTGTAGCTTCAATAACTATTTGACGTGGGAAATATTTTACTGAAATAAAAGGCGCTGCTGTTTCTTACACATTGCTTTTATGAATTCTTAGGCCTATTTTATTGAATTTATAATGATCAGACACCTCCATTTTTCACTTGATGACAAATTTAAAGTGGAAATGCATTTTAAAAAACACAGTAGTTTAAAATTGTTCAAAAAGAAAATATAACCGTAATACCAGTCTGTTCAGTAAGCAAAACCCCTCCCAACCAGATACTATATGCCACTGCTAATTATCTTATTGCTTAACATCAAGTGCACTTCCTTTCTGGGAGGTAATCTAGTAGTGGAAGAGTTAGAATTATTAACCTATTTTTACATATATAATTTATATACTTCACCTATACCCAAAATAATTTGAAGAGCCGCGTTGTTTATATTCACTGGAGCAAAGAAATGGGAGTTAAACAAATGACTCAAATTAATAGAAGTTACATTAGCCACAGATGCCATTTATCCTCTTTACTTGGAATATATCAAATTGTAACAAGCAGCTGGTTTTCTCTACAATTCGCAAACTCCCTTAAATCCCCTTTCCTTCTTTTCCCAATCCCGTCTCATTACTGCCTTCAGGGTTTCTTCCTTCCTCCACTCTGAATCCATGATCCCTCAGCCTCCTTGCATTTCCTCTCGTTCCATTTACACCATTCCTTATTCCTCGTCCTCTCTCCTTCCTTTACATGCCCACCTCATATCCCTCTCACAAGGCCCAGCTGCCACACCATTTCTCATTTCTCACCTTAGTCTTTCTGCACTGTCTTAACCCACATTCATTCCCCCTTTCACTCCCTCCTCTAACTCCAGGAACACCAGTACACTTCCTCCCTACCAGTCACTGTCATTCTTACTCTGGACATTTCCCAGCCTTCTATTATCTGCAGTTAAGCCTGTTACAAAGAGGCCATCCCACTTTACTTGGTATGTTAAACTCCAGCTACTCATATCACATGGCATTTATGGTCCTTTATGCATTTGACTGCATCTTCATTCAGGCATAAACAGTGAGTAGTCATGTGTTCTGATTTCTATTCTCCTTACAATAGCATCTAAACTTGGGTTGCTAGAATTTCTGAGTATGTTTATTAAAATGAATGAAGGATTATTTAGAATATACCGTATGCTAAATATTCAATTTCCAAGTTCTATGAAGGGGGTGCAAATAATATTTCCCCTGCTGATCCACAGAATACTTTTGATAAAAAAAAAAATTAGGAGGAAAATGTAGCACATTGCCTAATGAGACACAATTCCCATAAATAAATGATTCATGCAATATCTAGTTGCACAAAGAAATCTCCCCATTCCTTGCACATTTGATAATAGTGATTTATATTGTCTGGGTGAGATAGTACTTTATGAATCTAAATATGTTTTTCTGTAGTCATTGGGGTGAAGAATTGGTAGTTAAGTGGTAATAGCTAAGATACAGAAAGAATAAAGATCATCGATAATTTATGTAAATAGAAACAGAACTGAGGCCACATTCTCTTCAAATCCCTGAAAATGTAGTGGCTGTCTCTCCTCCTCTTTGTATATGTGACTTTCCAATAAAAATAAAAATAAATCTTTTTAAAAAGATTGTGGTTTTTGTGAAATATTATATGTTTACATGTATATATATATATATATATATATCACTTGTCTTTGCAATACTGAACTCCAGTAACTTAAAAAAAATCAATAAAATACATCTATTCCATAAAGTTTTTAATTCTGCTATCAGCAAACATGCAAGGGCCATCAGAGTATTAGATCTGTCTACATAATGGCCCACCCATGGCTACCATCTGCCACTGGCAAGAAGCAGGCTCAGTTCATTTACCTATCCATTCCATGCTTTTCTTCCTAGCATGATGAGTATTTCTCTATTACAGAGAGATTTAATGCCTTGATATTTTTGTAAACCCTGCACAAATGGATAGGTGAGTAGAGTCTAGAATTTATCTATTCAGTCCTTGCATTCATGTTAACTTTTCACATAATGACACTTATCACTCCTAATTGTCTTACTCTGATATGGCCATCTAACTACTCCGACCTGATTACTGTCACCCATTTATTTCAAGTGCACTACAGAATGGGAACAATGCACTATTGATCTCAACTTGATTAGAACCAACACTCAAACCTTTATCAGAAGCACAGGGCTCTGCTTAGATTACATGATCTCCATCTAGCACAGAGGTAATATGCCTGCAATTTTACAAGCAGATTACTTTTTCTATCCTACTTATAATTCTAAAATTAAACTGCATGTTGATTTACAAGTATAATGGTTAAATTAGAGTTAGATCCATTGTATATGCTGTATTCTATTTACTTGAATAAAATCCTGAATTAGAAATGCTCATTCATCTTGATAAATATTCCCACCCTGTTTCCAGGGATAAAAATCAAGCTGCCAGAAAATATTTAATCAGCCTGACTTTATAACCATTATAGAAATGAACTGTGTATCATCATTAATGCAATCTTTAGAAAGTCTTTTTTTTAATCACTGGGAAGAATCTGTTTATAGCTAAAATATTTATGATTGTTTCTTGCTTTCGTTTGCCATGGAACTAAGCTAAATTAACTGAATAACGTGAGTAAATATGATTTATAGGAAGAAAGCTTGACTAAAATGTAATATAAAACTTATTTTACATGGCCAGTAGCATTTGGCTACTGAGCTTGAATTGCCAGCATATGGTCAAATGTAATTCTTTAAGGAGGCTGGCGCGACTCAATTGGAAAACTCGGAGAATTACAACCCCAGGCCATTCAACCCCCTTTTTGTCCCTGTCACAATCTCCAGTATATACTTTTCTAGGCCAGGAACAAGGTAGAATTCCTGCACTAAAGAAAGCATATGTATGCCCTCATCCCCAAACACAGGGGCTCTTTAAAGCCAGAAAAGCTCACTTGGTATGTCGTATGTCAACAGAAGGTCTTAGCCACCCTGTTTCCTGCAGTTATTTGACCTTAAACTTCCATCAGTATAACTAACCTGGGAAATTTGGGAAGTTCTCCCTCTAAAGAATTTGAACCAGAATCATGTACTTTTTCTGTGAGAATCTTAATCAAGGACAGCTTTGTCAAATCCCGCCTTCCAGTCCTTTTCTTTCCCTCACATTCATTTGTAGCCAATTTCCACAACTAAAACTTTATTGCCACAAGGATTACTTTATTGTTTGTTCCCTCTATAGTTAATCAAATCTATTACTTTTGATTACCCAATTAAATTATCTGCTTTCTTGACCCTGCCTAGAACCAACTCCAAAGGGAGTGTCCTAGCATCTACAGGAAAAGCTCCTATACCACCCATGTCAATTCTGTGTATCAACAGAACATGCCTGATAACAGCCTTGTTTTTGCCACATGATTTACATGATAGTTCTTTCATAATGTTCTAGGTGAGTGTAAGTACAGAGATCTTCAAACATTTCACTCCAATTTATCTCTGTTCACCTGAGCCTTGCCAGTCTAGTTATTATTCATTGGCACCTAGTGTGATGCTGTGCTAATCTGACCATTGTGAGTTTTACTAAAACTGTATCGCTACAGTGCTGTGCTCAGTAATGGTGCTTTAAAATGCTGAATATTTAAATATCCCACAGGGTTGTTGTGAAGCTCAAGTAAACTACAATTGATCTTAGCCAAAAGGCTGAGAAGCGACAAAGCTCAAGTAAACTGACACATGTAACACAGCTTTTCAAAGAACGAATTTTGCTGATGTAAAAAGAAGTTATGTCCTTTGATTATCTAATTTTCTGTTTCAATGGGTCATTTTTCCTTTTGATCTGCATACTCCTTTTGAACATCTGATTTTGTAACTGCAGATTTAATTGTGGATAGTATAATCTAAAATCTGTAAATTTTTTTAATCTGTGTAATTGACATTGCAGTTCTATTCTACAGTGATACTAACACCATGAGAGATTTAAGCTATCTTCAATGAAAATTATATGACCTCTTTTTAATATAAATTTTTCACAAACTTTAATTTTTATATTTATTTTCATTTACTTGGAAAAAAGAGAGAGAGAATGTCAAACTTCTGGTTCATTCCCCAAATGCCCACACTGGCAAGAGTTAGGATGGGTTAAAGCCAAGAACAAGGAACTCAATCAAGGTCTCCCACATGAGTAGCAGGAACTCAATCATTTGAGTCATTATCTAGTGCTTTGCAGCTGGAATCAGGAAGTGGGGCAAGGATTCTAACCTAGGACTCAGATATGAGATGCATTCATCTTTTATAAAACAGCCTTTTAATTACTAGACCCAACGCCCATGCTCTGCATTATCTTTTGAGTTTCATTTCTAAAGTCAAAAAATAAAATCTACAAAGATGGAGAAAATTACTCAGTGTTAAAATGATGTATCACATAACATCATTCACCAATTTATGCATTCATTTTTCTTTTTTTAGTAACAGTTACAAGTTTAACATTCCACTATTTTAAATACATCATGAGATTGTACATATAGACATAGAAAATCTAGTATCTTATTGTCAAAGCATATTTAACTGTTTCACTGGGAGCCCTCCTTTCATTAAGGAGTAGAGATGCCTACTGCAACATATCTTCACTTCCCGGTATGCCAGTCTTCACTTGACTGTTCATCTATAAGAATCTATGCATTAAATTTTCTGTCAATACAGAAATGTTTTCCATGCATCCACAAACACCCTAGTCGGTAGTAGTAATAACTGAATGAGCAAGTAATAACTGAAAGGAGTTCATGTCAATGACTCTAGTAATGATCTAGTAAATAAATGTAATATGAAATCTTGGACAAGAACCTTGAGCAGCAATAATTTAAAAAGAGCAATAAGTAAAAACAAAGGAGATTCGAATGGAGTATACCCTTCAGCTAGTAAATATGTATCAAAATAAGTGATGAAAAATGTGCCATGTTCATATTAAACAATGACAATAGAGGCAACTATGTGAAGTACATGAGAGCTCTTTGTACTATCTTCCCAACTTTTCTCTAAATTTAAAAACGCTCAAAAGTAAAAAGCAGAAAAAAATAAAAATGAGTGGCAGAGGAACATAAGAGAATTAATATATAAAAGATTATTTGTGATAACTATTAAAATAAATTTGTATAGTGTTGATTGAAAAGTACAGAAGAATCAAATAATATGCAACACTATATCACTGAGCAGGTGAGTTGAGTGAGGAGCACATTTTCAGGGTCTTCAAGAGAAAAGTATTTTAAGCAAAAAATGGGAATTTGCCTGATACTGCATATGTATGCCATGGTGGTGATGGGGAGTGGAAAAGGGAAGAGGGTTCTCTTGTACTGATATCCCATGCACAGTGGCAAGAAGCTTGGTAAGAAGCAAAACAGCCAGGACTTGAATAAGTGTTCATATGAGATGCTGGCAGCTTAACTGACTGCTTCCAAACACTGGCCCCAGAAGTTCACAATTTAATGTGCAAAGCAGACACACCGATAGAAAACAGATTGTATACTGTCCATGTGGAAAAGGAAAACAAATATTCATTCATATAAGATGCAAAAATCACAGGTGGTCTTCTAGAACTTAAGATTTAAGTTGAACTTTGATGGAAAGGTAATATTATCTTTCCAATACTTACATCTGGTTAGGTATAGGTGACCACTTTCTCCTGCCTTAAAAACTTTCACTGATTCTCCATCTGTTCAGAATTAACTCTATAGCATCCAAGATCTTCTGTGAACTGGCGCCTGTATAACTCTCCATTACTGTAATAATTCCTCATCTGTGTCTTAAATTTTCTTAACAGTATGTTACATAAGCTTGTGTGTATTTATAAACTATGCCTGTACTACCCCCTTTCCCCTCTTATCTACTCAAATGATCCATAAATTTGTCATTGCCTGTCAGCCTCTCCAATGGGAAGTCTTCTTAATGGACAGAATAGGTAAGAAATCTCTGCTTTTTTTTATGACATTACATACCTTTTCTTTATAGCACTTGGATTTTGTATGAACACAACTATTGAGAGATTATTTATTATCTGATTCCTCTACTACAATGTAAGTTGTAATAGAAAGCAGGGACAATGTCTACTATTCCTCAGCACGGTGTATCTTCATCTTCCAGCACAGTATTATATACTAAAAACTCACGAATTAGTTATTGAGCGAATAAATATTGATCAGTTGCACCATTACTCTGTACTACTATGTTAAGTTTCTCCTACTTTCTGGGACAAGATGGCTTTGATGAAAATCTATGCATGATAATGGAGGAAGTACCATGTAGAATCTTCATACATGTACATGATATTTTTTTTTCTTACATGAGGAAAATTAGGCCTTAAAAAATAGATTTGTCCGGGGACTGTGGTGGCAACATAGTGAGCTAACCTTCGGCTTTCAACACCCAAATTCCATATGGATGGCAATTTAGCTCCCATCTGCTCCACTTCCAATTTTGCTCCCTGCTAATGGTCTGCGAAAACCAGCAGGAGAGGGCCCAAGTTTCAGGCTTCTGCCACCCACATAGGAGACACGGAGGATGCTCTTAGCTTCTACTTGACTCAGCCTTGGCCATTGCAGCCAACTGGAAAGTGAACTAGCTGACAGGAAATCTCCCTCTCTCTGTCTCTGTAACCCTGCCCTTTAAATATATAAATAAATCTTTAAAAAATTTTTGTCCAAAGTCACACAGCCAGTAAATATTACAAATCAGGCTCTAAATAAATCTTTATAACATATGCATTTGTGAATGGTGGCATCTATTCACCAAAATTGTCTTAATGGCACCTTCTATATTTACACATCTTTTCTCTCATAACAAGTAACACTGTTGATGTACATTTAACATACTTGGGTTCAAATCAAGTGCTGAACCATATGTTAATGCTGTGACCTTATCAAAATGTTTAAGTCCTCTCAGTTTCCATTTCTCCAATTTTAAAACTTATGTCATTATTTTTTAAAGATTTATATATTTTTATTGCAATCTCAGATATACAGAGAGAAGGAGAGACAGAAAGATCTTCCGTCCACTGATTCACTCCCCAAGTGGCTGCAATGGCCAGAGCTGTGCTGATCCGAAGCCAGGAGCCAGGAGCTTCTTTAGGGGTTCCCAGGCGGGTACAGTGTGCCAAGGCTTTGAGCTGTCCTCCACTCCTTTCCCTGGCCACAAGCAGGGAGTTGGATGGGGAGCAGGGCCGCCAGGACACAAACCAGTGCCCATATGAGATCCCAGTGCGTGCAAGGAAAGGACTTTAGCAGCTAGGCTACCAGGCTAGGTGCTTAAAACTTATATTATTAAAACTGTCTTATGAAGTAGTTCTAAGGTCTATAAAATATAATAGACAAGAATGAAGGTACTTTGAGTGGGACATTGAGAATGGAGGATGTCATATTTATGTTTAATTGCTACACATGTATGTCAAAGATTTGTATTGACTGCCCTGAACCAAAATTCAAATAGTCCTGTGTGTGTATTTGTGTGTGTGTGTGTATACAAACACCCGCAATTTCAGAACTCTAAGTTCAATGAATCTAAAACTTGTTGCATAGTCATATAATATAGGTTGATTTGCTTTCCTGGCTTCCCATTTTGCCAAGTAATGAATATAAATTAATATTACTGTATATTAATACATATTAACATATTATAATGTGATTTAACTATATTGTACTTTCTTTTTTTAAAAAAAAAAAAGATTTATTATTATTGGAAAGCCGGATATACAGAGAGGAGGAGAGACAGGGAGGAAGATCTTCCATCCGATGTTTCACTCTCCAAGTGAGCCGCAAAGGGCCGGTGCTGCGCCGATCTGAAGCCGGGAACCTGGAACCTCTTGCAGGTCTCCCACGCGGGTGCAGGGTCCCAAAGCTTTGGGCCGTCCTCGACTGCTTTCCCAGGCCACAAGCAGGGAGTGGATGGGAAGTGGAGCTGCCGGGATTAGAACCGGCGCCCATATGGGATCCCGGGGCATTCAAGGCGAGGACTTTAACCACTAGGCCACGCCGCCGGGCCCAACTATATTGTACTTTCTATGCTTCAAAGCGCTGGCCAGCAAGAAAAGACTATTGTTGCCTTGTTTCTGCTCATAGTTTCAATTAACTGACGTTGGAGTGAAGATGCATGCTTGTAGCAGAAAAGTCTCCTCTAATTATTCAGCAACCCTTGCTTGTGGCTCCCTGTTAGTATGTCTGTGCTATTTGACCTGCTGCCATTTCAAATGTTAATTTTAGCACCCAGTTTTCTTTATTCACAGTTCTGGTGCCATAGTACAGCAGTAACTATGAGGCACAGCTTGAAACCTCTGTCATCTTTTTCCTTCTTCTAGTAAGTTTTTTTCTCATAAGGACAAGCTAAAATTGCTATTTATATTCAAGCAATGCCTTTATTATCAGTGTGCTGTGCATTTCATTAATTAGCTTCATGTCAGTTAATGTTCAAACACAGATAAACCAACAGAGAAATTGAGCGTTTAGGCAATTTTCTGAACAAGTATCACATTTGTAAATATTTAACATCAATATTTTTTTCCAGTTTCCAGGCAAAACTCACACTTTACTTACAATACACAAATACTATAATCAAGGTCAAAGAGGTTATATTCTTGTTTAAATCATGTAGATAATTGTTCCAGTTCTCCACTTCACTTTGCATGAAGCAACTAATTGAGTAAAATTTCCACTGAAAACTCAGTGGAAAAAATAGCAAAAATGACTGTTGAGTATCTTTAAGCCCGGACAAGTAGCTAATTGCCTGAAACCGCCAGTTGTTTGGTTATCCAGTCTCGGTATATTTAGATAAAGCCATGATGAAATGTAAAAATAATAATATTAGTAAATATCTGCTTAGCATGCATACTATAATGTTTAATCATTTATACTTACTGAGTTAGTAGTATATTAAAAGTTTTACTTTCCCAATTTCTCATTTTATCTCTTGATGTAAGTTTGTGTTAGAAGAATTTATGTCAGTACACAAAGGAGTTGGATCAGCTTAGCAGCTCATTTTATTTTAGCCTATTGTTACAAACATCTGCTCTGGATATGGAGGAAAAAAAATTAACAATAGGAAACTAAAAGCTAGAATAGTCCGATAAACCAGAAATGTGATGATTAACTAGAAATATTTCATCTACATCACTTTTATTTTTGCTAGAACACAGCCTAGGAAGTCAGGATAAACAAATGACAAATGTGTAGGCACACTGAAAACCAGAAAAAAAAGACCGCTGTTAAATATTTACAAATGTAAAAGAGGTCTGGGAAATCTTAATGTCTAAAAAATGACTGCTTAAAAACCCTCCTGAGGGCACATGCTATCAAAATTATAATGAGAAACAAAATGGATGTTTAGGAATGCAATTTTTCCCTTTGAACTAGCAAATGAACCTTATTTGGTAGACTTATATTACTTAAAAGGTTTTCAAAAATCTAATAGAGTCACTTTGCTGTATGGCCAGTTTATTCTAAAGTCATTTCATAAATGTAGCCTCTCGCCTTATTTCAAGACATTTCAAAGAGGAAAAATTCTTTTATCTATCTTTACTTATGAAATTGCTCTACGTTTTCAGTATTGTCGAGTGAGGAGAAATGTTACATAAAAAACACACTTGTGACTTAACCTACTATAATTAAAGCTGATCTCGAATGGAAATGTTGAACAGCTGTACGCCTCATATGATATCTCCACAACTATTTGAAGACGTATGGTTCAGTTAACCCTTCAGTTCTCTTAGGCTTCTTTTGCAAGGGCAATGTCCTTGAATTTTTCAAAGGAATCACTTTGGCTAATTTACACCCATCCTTCTCTAAATACTCAACATCTCACACAGGCCACAGATGCTTAAACTGAACACTATGCCCCATAAAATCTAAGACAGTCTATCCCAACACTACATCTCAGCTTCTTCACACTATAAACATGTGTATTAATAAGACAATGTGTAAATGGTGAACATTTTTGACCTATGACTCCACAAGCCCAACATAGGACCATCTTGTACTCATTTCTGTAATCTGGTCTTCCTCCATAAGTAAGCTTGCCTTTAATAGACTTTGTCTTGTTTATTTTTACTCACTTCAGCTTGTCAAAGTTGTTTGGAATCCCAATTTTATTGCACCTCCCCAATCTTTCTCAAACACAAAAGAAGAATTCACTGGATTTGTTTAAATTCCTTGGAGAATGTCTTAAACATGATACACCTATCTGGTAGGTATGCACACGGTCATAAACATGAATATGTTGAATATTTATCATTTTTCTTCTTGTTAGTCACAGCCTAGTAAAAGCCAAAGGCTTGTTTCTGTACATTCTTACCTGATCCTCAGTTCTGTCCTGATGTTCGAAGAATGGAAGGCAACAGTAGAGGCTTGAGTTAAAACTGGCCCTTCGGCCAGGTGCTCTACGATGCGTCCTTCTAAAACTCATTGTGTCACAAAGTGGGTCCTGTCTATGTGTATTCCCCTTGGAATACAGCCTGTAAAAAAAAAATAAAACAAAACATGTGACTGGGGTGAGACAGTGGTGGAGCTGGGAAACACACAAATTCAATACAGCAGAAAAGGGAGTGCACAACATGGGGAAAGAAGTTTCCAGAATAGGAGATCTTACCTTAATTCTTGCTCTATGGAGATGCAGGCAGAGTGATATGCTGACTGTAATATATTAAAAACAGACAAAATCTAGCAACTTTTTAGAACAATACTTTTTCTTAGACTAGAAAAAGGAAAGGCTTGGATGAGTGAAGAAGCGGTGACTGACATTCTAGCCACTGAGCTTTACATATCCTTCAGACATAGAAGGGGAAAATAGACTTAGTTATTCCTTCTTCCTCTATTTTTTCCTGGGATGTTTAACTTAGTCTTTATTACTTAAATTCCTAGCATTCCCATCTCAGAACTGTCTCAATCCCTCAGCAGTCCCTGGTGTAAATATATTCTTTCACCTCCAGTCCAGCACTTTTGGGCCACCAGCCAAGTGGCCGTGTCTACCAATTATTACATTGTCCCTAATTATATAGTGTTTAAATGCTACAAATATCAACATGAGTAATTAACTTGGATTGTGAACACAATTGACAGCATCTAGTATGTCATTAGCATTTAATATATAGTAAGACATAATACGTCGATATAGTAGAATATCAATGAAAATTTGTGGTAAAACTGTAAAAAAATAAATTATGTCAAAGTATTCAGTGTTCTGAGAGATTATTTAACAAGGAAATATTTGACAGTTCAGTTTCCAAAGGATAAATGTAGGCAAAGTTAATTTTCAGTTTAAAGCACTTGGATTTATGTGGTCTGAGGACAGCTAGCGTCTGACATGGAACTTTCTTTTTATGTGCTTTTCCTTTATATTCCACCCAATTCTAAAAATAATTTAAAGCATCTGACATTGAATTGAAAATGTGCTATCATTAATCATAGACTAGATTATCCACTTAATTACTTATTTTAATAGTATTTCGATATATTTGCACTATCCCCATTTCTGTTTAGATACACCTAAATAAATAAGTTGAACACATGATGATGAGGACAATTACAAAACATGTTGTAGAAAGGCCTCAATTCCAAATATAGAATTCAAATGGGAGAGGTGATAGAAATTTTTTTCTCCATCAAATTAATGTATCCCTATGATACTTCTTTTAAATTATCTTAAAGTATATAAAAAAAAATTAGAGCTCTCCCCTTTCATGGTAAATATTATTATGCTATGATCATGCCATTTTTCTTTTATTCTTCAAAAATACTCTTTTCTAAGAAAAAATATGCATTTTATTTATTTGAATGGAAGAGTTACAAAGACAGTGGGAGGCAGAGATAGAGAGGAAGAAAGAGGGGAGAGAGGGAGAGAGAGCTTTTGTTTGCTGGTTCATTCCCCAAACAGCCACAACACAATAGCCAGGGCCGGGCTAGACCAGTGCCAGGAGATTTCTCTGGATCCCTCACTTGGGTACATGAGACAAAATGCTTTTAGCCATATTTCACTAATTTCCCAGGCATGCTGGCAGGAAGCAGGATCAGAAGTGGACTTGAGCCAGCACCCATATGGAATATTGCAGGAAGTGGCTTCACCTATTATACCACATTGCTGACCAACCAAAGGTACCATTTGAATACATTTCTTCACCTGTTAGAATTAATGATAAGAATTACCAAAGTTATATGATTGTTAGTGATCCTGAGCTGAACTATAGGCATTGTGGTCAGCATGAATAAAATAGTGAGCACAGCACCCAATTCTAGAGACAAAAAGAGTTTAAGTTCAAAATAGAATGAAGGGAAGATTGGGGGGATTTGGGTGAGGTAACTTGCTAGCTTCTTTTTCTAAATTAGCTATTAAATTCTAAAGATTCCACAAAGTAGATATCACCATTCCCATCTTGCAGATACGAAAGATGAAATTAAAAGAACTTAAATTTGTACAGGTAATTGCTTGTATATTTCAAACAGGAATGGGAATCTGTGTGAGTTCAAAGGCTGTGCCCTCTCCACTACTCATCACCATGGAAAAGAGAGAATATAACCAAGAATGAGGTACAGAAACAGAGTGGGCACACTTTTCTTTCTCTGTTATTCTTTTTACTTTTTTCAAGATTTATTTATTTGTTTGAAAGCCAGAGTTACCAAAAGAGAGGGTTAGACAGAGAGAGAGATCATCAATGTTCTGGTTCACTTTGCAAATGACCATGACGACCAGAGCTGGGCCAGTCCCAGCTAGGGGCCAGGAGTTTCACCCAGGTCTACTACATAGAATTGGCCCATCTGCTGTTGATTGTCCAGACACATCTTCCCTGCTGCTTTAGTAGGGAGCTGGATCAAAAGTATAGCAGTCAGTATTCTAACTGGTATGCATACTAGGATGCTGGAACTAGAGGTTGCAACTTAACCCTACATGCCACTGCACTGTTCTGGTCTTCACGAGTCTTTTCCTCTGACCCCAAAGTAAAGCAAAAACAATATAGCTTCTCAATGAAGTTCCAACATGTATTTGCATACTTAAGCTGCTTCTAAATAAATTATGTTTATGAAAATCAAGGAATACTTTGCATTCAGGTATAAGGGTTGAAAACACGAATCCTAACGATTTAGAATTCTTAGCCTGAAACATGAAATGTTATTAACATTCCAAGCCCCCAAACTTAGCCTGCATGTTTGTAATTTAATCATTTTTGCTGCCATACAAGCTCTTGGGAGTATATTCCAAAAAATCAAATTAAAGAAAAAAATTGTCAGGGTAAATTACAAATGATTATACATGAGCTGACATAGCTGTAACATTAATATTCTACCATCAATGCACAATCAACTAAAGGTCTTTATTGGGTCTGTGTGTTGGTTGGTGGGTTGGATGGATATGGTGAGTAACTGGAAGACTTTACAACCAGAGCATGTATGTAATAATAATCAAATATTTCAGCCTTTAGCAACTTCTTGTAGGCATTGGTCTACTCAACCTTGAAAACACTGTTATCTAATCCTACTGTTTCCCCTACCCTAGATTTCACCTTATTTCCCTTTACTTTTATGGTAAACTTATATATGATCTGCAAAAGATGCCCCCTCTATGTAATCTCTCTCTCTCTCTCTTTCTCTCTCTCTCTCGTTCTAATTCTGCTCTATCTCACTAGAGTAATGACCTTCTCATAGTCTAACAAGGATCTATCTCCTTGTAAATTTAAAATGTTATTTCATAAATAAAAGCAATGGAAAAAGAGAAAGAACCGGAGGGTTGAAGGAAAAGAAGGGAAGGGAAGGAGGGCAGAAATATCATTATATTCTTAGAATTGAATCAACAGGTGAGGGATCTCTCTCTCTCTCTCTCTCTCTCTCTCTCTCTCTCTCTCTCTCTCTCCATTCTTCTCTCTGTTGCTCTGTATTTCAAAAATAAATAAACACAATCTTAAAAGAATACACATGCTCTCGTGCTCTATTTACTTCATGTTGTCCATCGCCTTCTTTCTTTGACCTACAAAATACTGCCAGTGTTTTCTTCTCTTTTTCCACAGATGGTTTCTTTATTTACTTTACTGGTTATTCTTACTACAAACTCCTTTTTCTACATCTAGTTTTTACTGCATCTTTTCTTTTTCCACTCTTTTACCTTAAAATTTTCATTCATTCTATGGCTTTTATGATACATGTGTTGACAACAGAAAAAAATCAATCTTTTAGGCTACTTCCAGTTTCATACTTCCCACTGAATATGTTTACATGGCTACTAATTATTACTATGGATTTCTCAAATCTAAAACAGAACTCATCATATTTTACTAATAAATGCCTCATTCCTAATTTGCCCCTCCCCCCAATAGTAACACTCTAATTCATGGACTCATCTCTATCTTTCACTCATTATACCAAGTCAGTAAAGAAGTCTTATCAAATTCTTCTCTTGAGGGCCAGCACCATGGTGTAGCATGCTAAGCCTCTGATTGCAGCACTAGCATAACCTATGGACACTGGTTCAAGTCCCACTGCTCCACTTCCTTTCCAGCTCCCTGCTAATGGCCTGGGAAAGTAGGGCTCCTATACCAGTCTGGGAGAACTGGATGAAGCTCCTGACTCCTGGCTTTGAACAGGCCATATGGGGAGTGAACCAGTGGACGGTACACTTGTCTGTCTTTCATGTCTCTGTAACTCTCCCTTTCAAGTAAAAACAACAAATAAATCTTCTTTAAAAACTCTTCCCTTATCACTGTTCTTATTCCTCTAAGTCAGTTGAACACATCTTTTCTAACCAGAACAACAGCAAC
This sequence comes from Ochotona princeps, assembly GCF_030435755.1. Taxonomy (NCBI): domain Eukaryota; kingdom Metazoa; phylum Chordata; class Mammalia; order Lagomorpha; family Ochotonidae; genus Ochotona; species Ochotona princeps. Next base: position 51,078,958 of record NC_080865.1, read on the forward strand.
ATACAAAGTGACCACCCAACAGTGCTTTGTCCCATTAAGTCTAAATTACACATTTTTCCTTACTTGCTCTATCATCTCAGATTTGTGCATTTTTAAAAAAGATTTATTTATTTTTATTGCAAAGTCAGATATACAGAGAGGAGGAAAGACAGAGAGAAAGATCTTCCATCCGACGATTCACTTCCCAAGTGAGCGCAACGGCCAGTGCTGTGCCGATTCGGAGTCAAGAGCCAGAAACCAGGAAGTTCCTCCAGGTCTCCCACACGGGTGCAGGGTCCCAAGGCTTTGGGCCGTCCTCAACTGATTTCCCAGGCCTCAAGCAGGGAGCTGGATGGGAAGTGGGGCTGCCGGGATTAGAACCGACGCCCATATGGGAACCCAGCACGTTCAGGGAGAGGATTTTAGCTGCTAGGCCATCGTGCAGGGCCCAGATTTGTGCATTTTGATGACATTTCTCTGATGTATCCTTCCAAATAAATTCTTAGTTTCAGAGATACAGCATTTTAGAATTAACGTCTGTCCCCTGCTAGGACTTGATTTCCATCTTTGCACCTTTGAAAAAACTGTATAGAGTGTCCAGCTTACTAAAGGGTTCTTATATTTCAAAATAAAAATATCACTTCACTGCCTATCTCCTTGCTTGGACTACAACTCCCTCAGAAATCCAGTCAAAAGAAAAGTAGAAAAATAGACTGCCCCTGTCTCAACTTCTATATACAGCTTAGATTCCGTTATCAACAGCCTCAATTATCCTCTTGCCAATTCCCTCACTTTTACTATTTATTGTCCTTGCATAGCACCTGTACAATAATATCCAAACCCAGTGGATAAAATAAATCCAAAATATCTCTGACTGTATTACATTGAACTTTCATATGTTGTTGGAGTACATTACAGGTTGATTAAATACAAATTCTTGGTCTCTAGACTTTTCTTTTTTCAGTGCTACACAATGACCTCTCTATCTTCTCATTACAATAGCTATTCTACTCTACTGTTCTTCTCTACTGTTGTGTCACAAACACCCCTCTGCCTCATAGTTTCCTCAGTCTCACTCTCTACTCTGCAGAGCAATTAAAAACTGTCACATTGGAACTCCTCAAAATTTCTACTATGCCACCTATAAATACACCTACTCAGTACTCAGTCTCTCCTCCTTCCCTCCTGCATCAGTAGAAAAGGTTACTCATCTCTCATTTCTGATCTAAGGCTAAGACTAACACAGGGTATGTCAATAAGTTCTTTGGAAAAAAATGGAATTATGAAGTCAGCATTTTGTCTAGTGGTTAGATACCCACTGAGACCCTTTATTGCCTGGGCTTTAGACTCAATTTTGCTGCTGATTCCAACTTCCTGTTAATATGCACCATGGAGAACAGAAGGTGTTGATTTAAGTATTTGGACTCCTGCTACTCACATGAAAGAACTGACTGGATTTCTTGGCTTCTGGCTTAGGCAGGCTCAGACCTAACAGCTGTGGGTATCTAGGGTCTGAGCCACGAAGTGGGAACTCTGTATCTCTGTATGCTTGTCTTTCTCTGTCTCTCAAATAATTTTTTAAAAATTAAATAGAGTTAAGGGATAAAGTTATTTTGGTGCAAGAATTATGAAATTCAGAGCCAGCTCTGTGGCACAGTGGGCTAAGCCACTGCTTAGAATGCCAACATCCTGTATCAGAACACTGGTTCAAATACCAGCTGTTCTATTTCTTAGCCAACTGCTTGTTTATGTACCTAGGAAAGCAGAAGATGATGGTCCAACTACTTGGGTCCTTGTCATTCATGCAAGAGATCAGGTGCAGTTTTGGTCTCATGGCTTTGGCCTGGCTCAATCCCAGCAGTTATGACCATTATAAAGTCAGAGAACTAGGACAATATTCTGATGCTTGCATAAGTGGAGCAGCCAGGACTCAAACCAGTGCTCGTATGAAATGCCAGTGTCTCACACAGCGTCTTAACCAGTTGTGTCACAATGCCAGTCTTGCTAAGTGTCATTTTAACCGCTGTGTAAAGTGCCTCCCTACATATGGTCTTTATCCTACGGCTTCCTGATGTCCTAGGCTCACCAGCACTCCATTGAGTCTCCCATCCCAAGTACTCTTCTCTCATTCTGTCCCTTTCTCTGTTCCTATCTCTTTTATCTTTAACTGTTTCTGCTTTACTAGTTTTTTCCAATGACATGGAAACATGCTTAAGTTTTTGTATCAAAAATGTTACCCTGGCTTCCACTGATCAGATGCTTCCTCTACCAACTATGCCGTTGTTTGCTTCTACATAACAGTCATAATTAAAGAGTTGTCTACACTCGTTGTTTAAAAATCCATTCCTGTTATTCACACTTCAATTTACTATACTGTTGTCTTCCTCTCCTGAAATACTGAAATTACCAAATTAAATAATGATTAACTTTTTGCTATATCCAGTGTTACATTGCTATCTCACTCTTACTGAAATACCTATTCTCGTTTTTGTTTCAAAGAAACTAACCTGCTTTTCTTTCAAGCTAGGTAGCTAACACATTTCTAGCTTTTTTTGGGAGGACTGCTACTTGCTCCAGAAATCCTTTAGGTAATGAATATTTGACATAGGGATTAAGATGCCAATGGGAACATCCACATTCCATATCAGAATGCCAAATGTATGTCAGTGGGACACTTTCCATGACCTCTTAGAGTGTGGGTCGAGCCAGGTTCGGTCAAGACAAAAGCAGTACACAACATGGAATGCCAAGGTGAGGTTGCCTGTGCCAGATGTGACCGCAGCACCCAACCAGCACACGCGAGAACCAGGAGGGGAGGGGACAGAGCCGGCAGGGGAATAAGGGATGGCTCCCTTGCTGGGCAGCTACTCCCACTGGAGAGCGTGAGCTGGGATGGGTGTAGACCAGACTAAGCAGGGCTACAGCATCTGTGTGCCTCATGTAGACCAGATCAGGGAAGAGCCAGGATGGGCGGACTATTCCTACTGGTGCAATCTACAATTAGAGTGGGTGAGGGTTGTTTGGGCTTAGCCACAGCATCAGCTGTCAGAAGCTGGCACTGGGGTCTAATTCTGTCAAGTTAAACCACAGAACCACCTGGGGAGTCCATAATCTGGGAGTGGGAGTGGCCTGGGAGGGAAATAGTGGGCTCCTCCCTCTTGGGTTACCACCCCCCAAGGGAGGGCATGAAAACTTTGACAGGGACTGGGGTGGCTAGACAGAGACACCCAACAACATCTGTGAAGGCTGGATAGTTGAGCTGGTTAGATGGAACAAGGTTTTAACACCCATTGACATGTATGAGAGCAGAAGGGAATGTGGGAGAGACTGGACTAGTCTGCCACACAGACTGGCAAACCAGGGTAGGGGGCGGGCCTGATGGGGTTATTGTCTCCCACTGGTTTGTGTGGGGGCCGAGTGTGTGCTGGGCAGAATCAGACTGGACTGCAAACACCCATTGGTTCCAGTGGAAGACCAATGGAGGCAGGACCGGCCCAGCAACTGCAACTACCAGCTGATCGGGGCGATGGACTGTGCCAGGCCCTGTGCTTGCTAGTGCATACAGGAATCTGGTCTGAGAACACCTCAAAGTTTCTTTGGGGATCCCCCCCAATCGAGCTTTCAGACTCAGAAAGCTAACCATCAAAAAACAGAAGACGGAACAAGTCAATCAGCCACCTCAGCTATATGTTGGCAATGAAAATACTGGGCAAATAGAGATGCTATGATGGACTATGTCAATCAGTGGATTCTCCAACGACCGCATCGTGCTTGGAGTGGTGAGAGTGGCAGCGATTCGGAACTGTTGAATTATCGGAGCCACTTGGGCAGGACCCTCGGAGCATGCCCCACATCTGGGACCTGGGGTGGGTGGGAGACTGTGTGGGGCTTCTCCCTTGAAATTTCCTTTTACATCAGATATATAAAGGAAACAATACGGAACTAATTGTCTTGCCCATCTTCCTGTAGTGCTTGAACCTTTTTACCCTAATTACGTCAAGGTTGTCAAAAATAATAAATAAATAAATAAAATAGTCTCTAATGTGAATATGATTATTGTAAAATATCTTCAGATCAAAAGTTATTATGAATATTATGACAAAACCTTGTCTATTTTGAATATTCTTCACTGTCATCCCTCAAGAATTCGAGACTGCACAGCCTCTCTCACACAGTTCTCATTCTCATGAGTTTCTTTTGTTTTCAACCTACCACCAATAATCTTGCCTGTGGCTAACCAACATCTGTCCTGCTTTAAAAATTAAGGGCTTTTTTTTTTCTCCCTGCAAACTCTGTCATGATCATAGAAGACAAGTGATCAGTGTCTCCCTCTTCTCAATATAAACTTTCATTTCCAAACCTCCTTCATTTTCTTGGAGACAGCAATTACATTATCCCTTACTCTTTTCTTCTTCAGACAGAATAGCCTTAATTGTGTTAAGGCCTAGTCTCCATCTTGTTGATTATTTGAGTCAGTTTTCAGGAGAGTCCCTCTAGTTTTCCCAAGTCTTAAATGATATAGAATGCTATTTCCAAAAAGCAAATTAGCTCTAAAAAAGCCATAATAATAAAAAAAGAGATCCAGCTTAGGAAATGAGAGTCTGCTTTTTAACAAAGGCACCTGGGTTGTTTTTGTCTTTTCCAGTCTTCTATTCATGACCACACAGAGGCAATCTCTTTTTTGCTTTGTTTTTCTCCTTGTTAACTCACGCCTGAAAATGAGGGTATCCAGGGGTTTAAAAACACTAATGAGTGACTCATGATATACAGTTTCCAGCTCTTTATCAGTGTCACTCTCCTTTTTCACAGTCAGATTGCACGCAAAGGTAACATTCTAATGATTAGTAATAAGGAATTTCTTCAAGCCAATTGATTTCCTGCTGATTCACGCTACTGGGTAAGTTGGATAATTTTTTTTTCCCTCAACTTTCATAGCCACTCACATCATAAAGACAAAACATTTTCTCATCATTCCACACACTCTTGACTTCTCATGAAGAAATCCGTTAACCAATCTTAAAGTTTGACAATGATTTCAATTAACTGGCATCATCCCCCGTTCTCTCTCAAGACTTTTCTCCTGAGTTTTATTGTCAATGTCCACAGGAGCGTGCAATATCCTGGCCTCCTGTGAGCCAGGCTCGGAATATCTATCTTCTCTGTCTGTGACCCTGAAAGGGAAAGGACCAGAAAGTCAGAGGAGGCAGCCTGTGGCTATTAAATGTCATATTTCACTGCTATGACCATCCTCTGCTAAACAAAGGTGGGAGAAAATAGATGTCATACACGACAAGACAGTGCACTCAAACTAGTCTTGTAGACTCAACTAAGCTGTAATTTTCAGACTTGTACTTATTAAGTCTTCTTTATCTTCCTCTTGTCTTCCAGCCCCTGCCCATGATGCTTCAATCCCCATTGTCTTTATATTATCTCCCCAACTGTCCAGGTTTTCCACCTAATTTCATTTAGCTGCAAGAACCATCTGTGCTCTGGACCTTTCTCCACTTATTTCTTATCCATATGTATTTTTTTTATTCTTACGTTTCTGCTAGGTGATTGAAACAGATCTAAAAATAAATCATGTTAAGCTACTAATTGGATGATGCAGACCTCATGAGCTTATACTTTGGGGTAGTAAAGAAGGACCGCAGTAAGCGCCTTCAGCTTTGTGACACTTTCAGACACTATGGAAGATTGTGAGAGAGAGATCTGTAGCCTTCTCCAATACCCCTTATATCACAGCCCACAGACAGCAGCGAGAAGCTCTTGAGCTTCTCTTACAGATTGATAGCAACCACAGTCTCATTTTTCTCTCCTTTTCATTCCTATCAAATCCTATCCTGGGTCCAATACAGTCAATGACAGAAAAGGATAGCATAGTTTATCAAATATTACCCGGGGACATCTCCTCCCTTTCTTCCCCTCACTAATGTTATTCTCTCTGTTTGGCAAGAGCTTAAGTGCCTGCAGATAGAGGCCAGTGTTATTAATTATGTATATATACTCAAGAGCCTCTACAATAGGCTCCTTTTATATAAACTGAAAGAATAACTAACCCAGTAAAAGAATCATGTTGGTTAGCACTTAGGGGCAAATATGTACCCTGGATTCAGTGCCCCTTTCAATTCCATGGTCCTGACAATACCCAATTAGTGTTTGTGCATTGCAAGGGAAGGCCAAATGGTTTGTGCGTCGTCGGTCCTCCCTACAGGCCTCGCAAAGATTCACTCACCACTACATCAGCTGCATCATTAGACTGCACTCTGCAACTTGCAGGCATGCTAGGCATAGCACTTTAAATGCTAATACCATGGGTAAATCCAACTCACTTGAGAAAGGCTCATATGCTCAATTGAAAGCACTAAAGTTCAGAGTGTGCTTAATTATTTCCCATAAACACAGTTCTGAAAGCGTCCTTTATTTATTACAAGTGGGGCAAATCCATCTTCTCCCTGCTGTTATTAACTCAGATAATGTATGGAAAAGTTTAATATAAATATATTATTTTTATTACCTCACCTCAGACTTTTCTACATTAAAATTCAGTTTATATAGCATCAGTCATAGAAATTCTAAAATGAGAAGTCATACAAATCACCTAAACAGGGTTTTTGAAGGAAAAATATTTGGTAGCATTAAGCACAACAATTTCTCCTTAGTGATGAGGAAAATGGGCTTATTTTACAGACTGTCACACATTGTTTTTGAAATTACTACTGTTTTTACACTTGCCATGAATCACTATTAGCTCTTCATCTCCATTTCTGTCTCTAGGTTTCGTTTCACCCTCATGCGCACACCTACATATTCATTCCCAAGCCACACTGTCAGAGTAAATGGAGCTGCTGTGACCAATGTCTCCTGTTTGAGACGTTTGTTGTTTGTTTTGTTGGTTTGGTTTGGTTTTTTGAGTTGTCAGAGTTCAGCTAAAGGTGCTAGAACCCATCTGCTTCATTACTGAGCGAGCATTGCAACAAAATGTAGTAAGTGATCACACGAAATCAGTCAATGTATCACTTCTTTTCAGGAAGGTGAACAAATAAGCCAGAGAGATTATGAAGCATGTTTCCCTGGGATTTTACCTTACGTTTGTACTTAAATGAAGATCTTCTTAAAAGCCTGTTATCATTTTTTTTTTACCTGAGATCTGGAGTGCATTTTGCTAGAGCAGTTTTTAGCACCCAGAGAAAAAGAATGGTAAATTGCTGCAGTAAATACGAAAATGCTAATACACACATGAATAATGTTTTTCTCCTCTGAACAATATATAGTAACTCATACTATGTGGAATCATTTACTGAGGCATGTACTGATTTAAATCCAAAATCCTTTTAAATTAATAACCCATCCAATATTTCCGAGGAAGATTATGACCATGAAGGCAAATGTTTTTGTCGCCCTTGAAGAAATATTCCCCAAGCTGCTGAAATCTCTTATTAGGTTTGCATTCAAAATTAGAAATGTGGTATAAACTCCAATTTGAAAAACACTTTACAAAGCATCAAAATTGCCTGTCCCAATTTTTTTTTATCCCAATAAGCTCCACGCGACCATTACTGTATCAGAAGAGCTTCTCTGGGTAATGAATGGATGGGATTCAAGCTTTCATTTCAATTGGAGGCTTTGGGTATCCAGCTTGGCATAAACTGTTGTGGTTTTTAGAAGGAACAGTTGTTTTGGAGGTAGATACAATATTTAATTGGCTGTTAGATTTTATTTATCATTTTCATGACTCTAGTCCTCAGGCTAATTTAAAGAGTGGCTTCTGAAGTGAGAAGCAGATAGGCCCCAGGGCAAAAATACTAGATTGAATGTAGGGACATTGAGTTCTTTCACAACGTTTAACCTCCTATTTCCTTTCCTCTGTGCAGTAACAGAAAAATGAAATCACTTACGAGCACTGTGATGCTACTTCACACCCCATAAAACTGGCCAAACAAGAATTAGGTCTTTTTTTTTTTTAAGTTCAATCTGCATTACGTGATCAATAAATACCTGTTGACAAGAGTATCAATTTTCAAAGGAAATCACAAACTCACACAACCATCTTGTCCCTCTGGCTTTGTCTTCTCACGTTACAAATGGAATCTACCCCCCAGAGCTATAGCAAAAAAATCAAATGGGTCATATTTGCAAAGCAGTAATAACAAAAGGACTGGAGGATAAAACAGTCCAGGAACCCAAATCCCTTGTTTATAAAATGTGCCTGAAAGCTCAGTTTACTGTAACCAGATATGAAGGTAGAGAGGAAGATAAAGCAGTTCATTATTCATCACTTAAGGCAGTCATTAAATGGGACACATTTTCATTAACAGTAGGTTGAATCATTGGAAAATATGAGCTACTCCATCCATATTCAGTGTTCATTCTGCTCGGCTCTGCTAAGTGAATACTGCGGGGGTGGGTAGAATGGAGTTAAATAAGATTATAATTGAGAGTTTCTTTTTCTGTGAGAACCAATCAAGAACTCAGAACTGTAGACATAATTAGGTCTTGATCGGTGTTTTAGCAGTATGAAGTTTTAAGTTAAGCCCAGAGTTCAGATGTTTTAAAAACTTCTCTTATCTAATAATGTACAAACCATGTTGCCCCCATGACATACCAACTATCACTCCTTTCATCCATTCCATTCCTTGTCCCTTTATGTTCACCTCTTCTCACTCCCATCATTTTTTTCCATTTCAATGTTTTCTCATTCAAACACCTTTGCAATCTGCACTGTACAGTTTATATTTTGACATCATTAGGGCATATCATTTCCCTTTTGTATTCTCTTTCAAACATTGTTTTTCCTTCCTTTCAGGAAAAAAAAATGGGTGTAGGGAAAGTATTTAGGAAGCCAACAACATTTTATTTCTCTCTATACATACTTTTGCTATGTACCGTAACTCTCTTTTTTATTTTTAGAACCTTCATTACTTAACTTTACGCTCTCTGCAACATTTCATTCTGTCTCCTATCATATTTCCCTCCAGTACTGTAACCTTGCCATTATTTTAATCCATTTTATCATCTGAGATTTCAAAGTACAATGATTTGTCCCTCAGGAGTTTGACTCATTTGCTGACATAGTTGATCTAGGCAAACTGCTTTGGTTGAAAAAAAGAACTAATTTACAATAAGAAAGCAAAGACAATCTATTCCCAGATGTTTTAACAGCACTATTTCCAAGTTAAGTTTTGACTGAGCTCCAGGTTAGGAAAAGAGCGATTATGATTTCTGGTGATATTAGTCATCTTTACAAGGGGTAAGAGGACTATCCTCCTGGTGTCATCAGTCATCAGCTCTTATGGAGAACAGTAGCTGAAATAGAGTAGAATGAGTCAATGGGCTCTTTTTCAATTCCCCTGTGTTTTTCCTCTCATAGTTGGATTCTTAGTCATTAATATACTAATGGTAACAATCTTCCAAAATATGACATCTTGTAGTTCAAGTTGTCCTGTACAGTGAGATCATGATCTACTATGAAATCTCAAAAATGTGCCTAGGTGGTTTCTAAGCCATGTAGATAAGGATTGAAGTATTCACATGTAGATCCATTTCTGAAACATAAACTTGTCTCTAAGCTTTACAGATTTCAGTGAAGGGAGATGGGCAAATAAGAGTCTGGCTCGGAGGGAACAGCTCCTTTAACTTAGCAACTTACACTTTTCTGTATTCCTACAATGATAATAAAACTTCAGTCAAATACCAGTGACTTTTCATCACAGACTGGTTATCATTTTATTCTTTTTTAAGATGATTTAGGGGTATGGCATTGTGGTGTTGGGGATAAATCCACTGCTGTCATCCCATGTGGGCACCCAATCATGCCCCAGCTGCTTCACTTCCAATTCAGCTCACTGCTAATCCCCTGAAAAAGCAGCAGAAGATGACACAAGAGTTGGGGTTGCTACTACTTCCGTGGGGAGTAGCATGAGAGGGATGCTCCTAGCTTCTGGTATGGCCAGTTGCAGCCATCTGGAGAGTGAACCAGCAGATGGAAGATCTCTCTGTGTGTCTCTCCCTCTTAGAATTCTTCTGAAGATAACTAACTGTTGTTTTGAAAACAAGATTACTTTAGGTAAGAGTGGCATTTAGCATAGTAGTTAAGATGCCTATGTCCCACGTATTAGTACCTAGACTTGATTGCTAGCCATGACTCCCGATCACAACTTTAGGAACCCGGGGAGGCAGCAGTGATGTCTCCAAAGGTCGGACTCCTGCCATCTGTGTGAAAGACCTTGGCTGTGCTTCTGATTCCAAGCTTCAGTCCTGCCCTAGCCATGGCCACAGTGGGCATGTGGTTAGTGATCTGACAAATCTGTTTTCTTCCATTTAGTTTTCTCTTCCTCTCTCTCTCTTTTTTGTTTCTTTTTCTCTCTCCTCTATCTCTCTCATAAATAATTTTTAAAAAGCTGATTTGACAATCTCAGCAAAGCGAAAATCAAATTAATATATAGAGGGCCCAGCATGGTAGTCTAGTGGCTAAAGTCTTTCTCTTGCATGCACCAGGATTCCATATGGGCAACAATTCTAATCCTGGTGGCCGCTCTACTTCCCATCCAGCTCCCTGCTTGTGGTCTGCGAAGGCAGTCAAGAATGGCCCAAAGCCTTGGGACCCTGCACCGCTGTGGGAGAATCGGAAGAGGCTCCGGGCTCCATGCTTCAGATTGCTCAGCTCAGATGATTGTGGCCACTTGGGGGGTGAATCAGAAGACAGGAAGTCTTCCTTTCTGTCTCTCCTCCTCTCTGTATATCTGATCTTCCAATGAAAATAAAATATTTTTTTATAAAAATTAATGCATCGGGTCCGGCGGCGTGGCCTAGCTGCTAAAGTCCTCGCCTTGAACGCCCCGGGATCCCATATGGGCCTCGGTTCTAATCCCGGCAGCTCCACTTCCCATCCAGCTCCCTGCTTGTGGCCTGGGAAAGCAGTCGAGGACGACCCAATGCATTGGGACACTGCACCTGCGTGGGAGACCCGGAAGCGGTTCCTGGTTTCCGGCATCGGATTGGCGCGCACCAGCCCGTTGCGGCTCACTTGGGGAGTGAAACATCGGATGGAAGATCTTTCTCTCTGTCTTTCCTCCTCTCTGTATATCCGGCTTTCCAATAATAATAAAATCTTAAAAAAAAAATTAATGCATCGAAGACCCATTTTAGTTCTTTATCACTATGATCAAAATTAGAGAAGACAAAACGAAAGTGAAGGTTCTTGCTTTCATCAAAAATCAATCTGATATTGTGGATAGCAGAATGATTGTTATTGTCCAGAGGTTCAGCACTACAGAAAGCTACAAGAGCCACCAAGACCATCGCCTCAGAGAAGTATGGAAGCGTGAATCAGTGAATCACACTCCTCAGGCACATTTCTGAGGACTCACATTAAGTAGGAAAGAAAAATGGAAATTTCTGTTCTTACTAAGTCTGTCAACTAGAACACAGCCAAGCAAAGAATAAGCCAGCACTGGATCCCCAAAGCTTCCTTTTCCTTCCTATCCTGACCCAGAGCAAGAAAGTAGATCAAATGAACAAAACATTGTGGATTGACAGCAGGCCATTGTAGAATACAAGTTGTTAACTACATATGATTTTAACTGCAACTGATTTTACTACTAAAAGCAGTGCCGTTGAATAGGAGGTTGCTGAAAACTGAGTTCTACCCAATCAGCAAATGAAAGGTCCCGTGTAGCTGATGCATCAAAAGATGGAGCTGTTGCTTGGAATAACAAAAGATGAACAAAGACAGAGCAAGTGATGCCTGCTGATGAAAGAATCTCTGTTTGGCTAACAGAAAATTACGTCAATGTTATCATAAACTTATTTAAAGATACTATACTCTATTGCAAGAAACTCCAGCAATTGTCTCCTCCAAAAGCTACATATCATAGAATTTGTGGCAAATTAAAAGTATCCCAAAGAAATCATAGTGAATCTATTCTAAACTCCAGTTATTAGTATTGATTTAAAGGTATTTCCAATAAAGGAAGAACAGCCCAGACTAAAGCACACTAATAGAAAAATGTGCCCCATATTGGCAGGGAGTTTGGATACACAGCGCTGTCTGCAAGAAGTGCTAATCAATAACCTTAAATAGTTTGTTGTACTTAAAATTGGACAAGATGGATGTGTGGTACAACAGCTAAGACACCACTTAGGATACTCAATCCCATATCAAAGTGTTGGGGTTCAGGTCTTAGCTCTGAATTTGATTCTAAATTTCCCTTAATGTGTACTTGGAGAAGTAACAGATGATAGTTCAAGTATATGGGCTCCTGACATCCATGTGGGAAATCTGGATTTAGAATCTCACACCTGGTTTTGACCTGGCCCTACCCTAGTTGTTGCTAGCATTTGGGGAGTGAGTCACTGTATAGAAAATTTCTATCTGCATCCTTCTCTCTATCTCTCTCTATCTCTCTCTCTCTCTCTCGCTGTGTCTGCCTTTCAAATAAAATGAAAACAAAACCACAAAGCAAAATTGAGCAAGAGTGTACTATTCAAAGCCATTAACCATCTGAAAGCATTGGACTGTGAGTTGCTTCAGAATTTTTAATACAAGATATTCACACCAATACCCAGAGTTACTGCAAAATATTTCCTGATAATATTGTAAAAAAATAACCAGAACAAAACAGCATTTTTGTCTAGCACTGCTGGACATGTACGATCTACTAAATAATGCTAGAGAATACTCACTTAATTGTGACAAGAGTGAATGGTAAAAAAATGCCAATTATAATGTACCCCAAACAGGTATTTAGGAATGGGGTATTTAGAAAGCCACATGTTCCAAACTATCCCCTTCACCAATGGTTGAAAACTCATCCACAGGGGTTCATTAATTCAAGGATTTCAAAGCTGATGTGTTTAAGTATTTCCTTCATCCCAAATTAAAATGCAATTATTCTCAGGGAGAGCCAAGGGCTGATCTTTTTGTAATCATCACTTATTAATACCATGGTACTCGATCAGCTATAATACTTGCAAATATAATCATTAGCTGTAAGAACTACACTGTATGTTGGAAAGGACCCTATGGCAAGACTAAAGCAGGAAAATGTTAAAATAAAAGAGGGAGGAAGAAAGCTTACCTTGCTTCATTTGTTATTTTGTCAAAAGTTGGTCCTGCCTATAGATATGGATTACAAATGAAGCAAAATTCCTATAAAGGCAGAATAAGAATAGCGTGAAGGACACAGGTAGTAGGGTTAGAATTTCAATCAACAGTGAGTGCTTATTTCTGAGATAATAGACAATTTGGAAATGATGAAGAGTTTAAAGAGATATTTGAGGCAAAGAAAATAAAAGCCAAAGAGACTCATTTATACAAACAGCTACTTGGTGATATCAATGTAAAGACAATGTAAGGACTACTGAGAGGGAAATTGATGAGTATATGGTTAGAGCTTGGGACTCCAGGATACTAGATACAGGAATGAAAAAAACAAGCCGAAAGTTCAGACCACTAATGACAAAATAGCTTTTGTTTTACCTGATAGCTACAGTTGAACCAATGGGTGTTCATACTGAGACGGAGGAGAGACAAAGAATATTGAGATTTAAATTACTTCCAAATTGACACACTTGAAGTAAACCTTTAAGAGCAAGTATGATTGTAATTTATATGAGAGTGTCTGGAGAATGGCTAGCTCTACACTAATACGATGAAGAGCGAAAGATAGTATATGAGTTCTTTGATTATGCTAGAACAGCTTAATAGTAAAATCTGTCTTAAAAATGATTGTCACTGTTCACAGCTATTTTAGTTTAGCCAAAGTTTTAAATGTAAAGTTACATTTTATTTTCTTAAGTTTTAAAATAGTTTTCTAAGTAAAATGAAGGCTTTGGTGATTCAGGATAGCAATGTTCATTAAAAATAACACTGAGGGCTGCGTGTTGTGGTACAGCACATTAAGCTACCACTTATGATGCTAGCATTCCATACCAGAGTGCAAGTTCAAGTCCCAGCTGCACCTCTTGTGATCTGTCTTCCTTTTGGCAAAATAACAAATGAAGCAAGGTAAGCTTTCCTCCTCTCACTGGTTGTCCTCAGCTGTCTCTCAATAGACACAGTTTTACAAACTTACACAAAAACAAGTACATATGTAGCTGTGACCAGAGGGGAGGAAATGTTTTAAGCACCAAGTTAGTAATTGGAGAGAGTTCACAAATCCTGCCTAGAGATCATGTCCCACTGACACGTTATGAGTTGGCATTCGGAGACACTATTTCATCTTATCAGGATATGTCTAGTCAAAACACAGCTCACTGTAATAATATTAAGTGATTGATTTTATGTTGCAAAGATTTACGTGAGAGAAATCCAACTTTTTTTTTTATTTGTGTTTTGACCATTTGATCAACAATAGCATAAAACAAAGAACAACGGTTTTCCTATTCCTGTTAAACAACAAGCAGCATTGGACCTTTCTGGAGAGCTAGCTCTTTGCTGCTTGTTCGAGGGAGGGAGCTTGAAAAAGTGTGTGCAAAATGCAGATTATCGTTTAATTCCATTTTTCTATAAATTTTTTGAAGTTCCCTCATGTTTGGCTCTAGGAAGGTAATTCCCCTATTTTAAACACTAATAATTCAAGAGTACCAGGGGTTCTAATAACAAGTTTGCCCTTTACAAATTTGTGACTTTGGATGAGTGGGTCTACATCTGTGAGCTTTACTTATCTCAAGTAGGATGGAGATTGTAGTAAGGATAAATGACTTTGGAGTACATGGAAATTATTTGCAAGTTATATGTAATTTTTGTAAAATCCTTTTGCTATCCTGTGGGTCAGAGAAGATGCACTACCCTGAGTGTAATCAAGAAATTGAAGGGGCCAGAACAAAGACATAAGCTCTCTTTGGAAACAGTGGCATGGAATATAGTTGATCTTAGAGTAACACAAAAGTAACATTATGTTTCTTAAAGTAACATTATATTTCAATCTTTGCCCTTAAAAACCTGGCTTTGTGAGGATCCCATATGGGCACAGGTTCATGTCCTGATTGCTCCACTTCCCATCCAGCTCCCTGCTTGTGGCCTGGGAAAGCAGCAGAGGACGGCCCAAAGCTTTGGGACCCTGCATCCTTGTGGGAGACCAGGAAGAGGCTCCGGGCTTTGGATTGGCTCAGCTCTGGCCTCTATGGATATTTGGGGAGTGAACCAGCAGACAGATCTTTCTCTCTGTCTCTCCTTCTCTCTGTAAATCTGCCTTTCCATTAAAAATAAATAAATCTTGGGCCCGGCCGTGTGGCCTAACGGCTAAAGTCCTCGCCTTGGGCGCCCCGGGATCTCATATGGGCGCCGGTTCTAATCCCGGCAGCTCCACTTCCCATCCAGCTCCCTGCTTGTGACCTGGGAAAGCAGTCGAGGACGGCCCAATGCATTGGGACCCTGCACCCGCGTGGGAGATCCTGCAAGAGGTTCCAGGTTCCCGGCTTCAGATCGGCACAGCACCGGCCCTTTGCGGCTCACTTGGGGAGTGAAAGATCGGATGGAAGATCTTCCTCTCTGTCTCTCCTCCTCTCTGTATATCTGGCTGTAATAAAATGAATAAATCTTTAAAATAAATAAATAAATAAATTTTTAAAAATAAAAGAACACCTGTGCAGAAGCACTGGCATTGTGGCTCAGCATGTTAAACCATGCCCTGTAGCACCTGCAAACTATCTATGTGAGTGCCTGCTCAAGCCCTGTTACTCCACTTCCAATCCAGTTTCCAGCTAATGCTCCTGGGAAGGCAGCAAAAACTTGCGTGTTTGGGCCCATACACTCAGGTTGGAGGCTGTGATGAAGTTCCAGGCTCCTGGTAGTGATCTGGCCCAGTGTAGACAATGGGAATCATTTGAAGAGTGAACCAGCAGATGGAAGATTCTCTGCCGCACACACTCTCTACTCGGATTTTTCAAATAAATAACTTTTTAAAGAAAACCCATGAAGAAATCAGTAATTACATAGCATAAAGGAGTAATAGTCAAGACCAATTTATGTAGCTGCCATTCATTAATTTTAAAAATATTTTCCAAAAACCAGCCACGTAATATAAGCCTGTTTTCATGAATATTTTTTGGGGGGAGGGCACATTATGGAATAATTTAAGTTTCTTTTTCTTTTTTTAAAGATTTATTTATTTTTAACACAAAGTCAGATATACAGAGAGGAGAGAGACAGAGAGGAAGATCTTCTGTCTGATGATTCACTCCCCAAGTGACCGCAACGGCCAGTGCTGCGCTGATCTGAAGCCAGCAGCCAGGAAATTCTTCCAGGTCTCCCACACGGGTGCAGGGTCCCAAGGCTTTGAGCCGTCCTCAACTGCTTTCCCAGGCCACAAGCAGGGAGCTGGATGGGAAGTGGAGCTGCCGGGATTAGAACCAGCGCCCATATAGGATCCTGGCACATTCAGGGCGAGGACTTTAACCACTAGGCCATGGCACCGGGCCCAGGAATAATTTAGTTTTGCACTCAAGTTTATGAAGCCTACATTGCTTACCATTATAAGGATCTTTCTTGTTCTGTGTGTATATACACATGGAAAATTGGTAAAAGATGATGTATTCCTAACTGCAATATGTGTAGAAGTTTCCTAAAAATATTTGTACTCATCCTCTCAATACTGTGAAATTGTTTGTACTCCCCAAGGCTTTGAAAGCACCTGGCAAGCATGACACTTGTAGCAATTTGTCCATATATCTTTGTAAATCCAAGTGTGCGGTGGAGTACATTTGAAAGAGTCAAAGCTGAGAAAATGTGCTGTAATTAGTTTCCAAAGGAAGGATGCACTGGAAGGAACTGCAGAAATCTAACACCTCCACAGAATAATACTTTACTCAATTGAAACTACTGAAAGCAACAGATCGAAGGCACAACTTCATTTCCACAAATTAGAAGCTGCTCAAGAAAATGCCTGCGGGAATTTGTGAGCTTGAAATGACCAAAAGAACACATCTTCTACAGAACGGCTTAGAAACGTGCTATAGTAACTGTTCTGACATTATTCACACG
The DNA here is from genome assembly GCF_030435755.1 of Ochotona princeps. Taxonomy (NCBI): domain Eukaryota; kingdom Metazoa; phylum Chordata; class Mammalia; order Lagomorpha; family Ochotonidae; genus Ochotona; species Ochotona princeps. Next base: position 51,095,918 of record NC_080865.1, read on the forward strand.
TAGCCTCCATGAAGTGGCCCACACAGTAAAGTATGCTTTCTTTCCCATACTTTCTTTTTTTTTTCTGCACGTATTATATGACCATAAAGGAAAAATGCATGCAGACTGAAAAAAAAAAAACACATCATCTACTCAGGTGGGTGGGCACACCCATACATTATATCCAGGCTCACTAACGATTTTTTTTTTTAAATATCTGATTGATGGGGCAGCTTAGAAACCAATCGTATCCTTGTAAGCTTCAAGTTGCGAAAATCCATTTTGCGCTGATTTAACAGATTGCTTTGGCGTGGGAGAAACACAGCAATCAATGGTGATGTCAGCAGCCTCTTTGTCCTGCAGACCTGAAGGAGTTGGCTATAATCAGTCCGAAGCAAAGCAGCAGCCGCTGCTACCAGTATTACCATCGGGTTGCTTTGGCGCTGAAACAATCTGATAAAAACAAAGAAGGGAAGCCTCAAGGCTGGAAAAGCACAGCTAGAAAAGAAGGATGTATGTCTTAAGTATGTTAGTGAATTGGTGCTTAAACTAAAAACGGGAGTGATTTATAGAAAAAAAAACGTGGTTTACATTTTGCAAACTATGCAGAGTCTAATTGGAGTTGTTTAAGTGGAACACAAAGGGAGAAGCCAGAGCTGGGGGCTAGAGAGTGGGCAGAGTAATGCTCAAGGGAAAAAAAAAACCTGTGTAATGGATACTAGAAAAAATCGTGGATTGCAAGGAAGCACATATGTGTGATTATAATCAGGAAGGGCAACAGGGGCAGCAGAAAATTATTTTTATATTAAGCACTTGGCAGAATTCACCAAATGCATTTGTAAATTAAGTGGAAAAGGATGTATGATTTGTTTTTGATTCATTCCATAGGACTTTCACATTGAAATTTCTTGATATATGCCCCATCGGAAGATTTTTGAACAAGCTCACAACGTAAGTCCCTAATTATATAGGAATGAAGTAGTTAGCTCTTCTTTTCCTCCCCTTCTCTGGCTAAGAGGCAGCTTCATCACACTGCTTTGAATTTGTAAAGTGTCTTTCATCTGAGCTGCTTTAAGTCATGTTCAATGTAGGATCACATTTCTTCGAACCCTATGAAGTAGCTTAGAGGAAAGTGGACAAAGGGGAGAGGGAGGGAAGACTTGGTTATTTCTATACACATAGCAAGCTCATCGGATTCAAAACAATTCAATCAGGTAATCATGGGAAGTTGGTAATAAAGTATAAAACAAAATTCAACTGATTCCCAAAATAGAAACCGCGAATGAGAGTGAATGTTCTATGTGAGCCTGTCTGAGGAAAGAGAAATGGCATTTCACCCACAATGCACTTATTGTCTTCATGAAATGTTTCTCTCAGATAAAGATTCTGCAGAGTAGCTAAGAAGAATATCTGAATATGAATTCAGGCTGCACTGCTTTTTGTCAACCACCACGTTAACTTTATCTTACCTGACTGTGTGCACTGTGAAGAGTTATTTGAGTTCCAAACTAAAAGCCTAAGCCATAACTCAGTTCTAGACAGAAAATCAGTGCTCAATCTAATTTTATATATTCAGGAACACCATGGAGGAATAAATAAAAGATTCTACCTACCCATGACTACTTGCCTCTAAGTACCTGCTTCTCTAATAGTAAGGCTGAGACATACAGGTAAGATGATCTTGAAGCAAAAGCAAAATAGTAGTTACTAGAAGCTATGAAGGATAGAAGACAGGGAAGTTACAGGGAGATTCCATAATGAGTACCAAATGCAGTTAGATTGGAGGATTCAGAATCCAGGTTTTACAGTGGAGTGACTAAAGTTCATTAATAACCTATTATATATTTCATGAAGAACTCGATAAGAGGGGCTTGAAGCCTCCAAACAAGAAGAGGTAAGAAGGAGATAGAAAAGTTAATTACCAGAACAGAGCAGACAGGGCACAACAGATTGATAAACTGCCAACTGGGACACTGAAATCCCTTATGGATGCTGGATCCAGCTCTCTGCTAACGTGCCTGGGAAACCAGAGAAAGAAGACCCAAAAGGGGTCTGAGCACGATAGCATAGCGATTAAAGTCCTCGCCTTGAACGCCCCGTGATCCCATGTGGGCGCCGGTTCTGATCCCGGCAGCCCCACTTCCCATCCATCTCCCTGCTTGTGGCCTGAGAAAGCAGTTGAGGACGGCCTAAAACCTTGGGACCCTGCACCGGAGTAGGAGACCAAGAGGGAGCTCCTGGCTGCTGGCTTCGGACTGGCTCAGCTCCAGCCATTGCAGCCACTTGGGGAGTGAACCATCAGACGGGTCTTCCTCTCTGTGTCTCCTCCTCTCTCCTTATATCTGATTTTGTGATAAAAATAATAAATCTTTTAAAAAAAAAAAGACCCAAAAGGGACACTGCCCCTACAGTGGGAGACCTGGACGATGTTCTTGGCTCCTGACTTCAACTTGGCCTGGCCCTGGCTTGTGTGGCCACTTGAGGAGTGAAATAATGGATAGACTATATCTCTTTGTCTGTCTATCTATCTATCTATCTATCTATCTATCTATCTATCTATCTCTATATCTCTTTGATATCTCTTTCAAAAGAACAAAACTATTTTTAAAATAATAACTATGCTGATTTGATCAGTGAACATTTTTTTATACCTGCATAACATACTACATTGCAGGACTTGTGTTGTGCAGAGGGTTAAGCCACTGCTTGCGTTACTCAAGCCCCATATGGGAGTGCCACTTCCAGTTCGAGCTGCTCAGCTTCTGATAGAGCTTCCTGCTAATACGTTTGGGAAAACAGTGGAAGATGATCCAAGTACTCGGGTCCCAGTCACCCATGTGGGGGACCTAATGCAGTTCTTGATTTTTGGTTGGGGTCTGACCTGTACTGGCAGGCTTTGTGGTCATTTCGGGAATTATCCAGCTGATGAAGATTCCTGTTTCTCCTTCTCTTGCTGTCACTCTGCCTTTCGAACACATTTTTTAAAATAGAATGGAAACGTCACACTGTACTCCACAACTCAGTACCATGTGTAAATTGAAAATTTTAAACTTCAGAGACATTCAGGTAAACAAGAGGAGAGTGGACTACATTAGGTCAGGAGACAGGAAGCAGTTTAATAGCCTGTTACAACACTGCAGTCACTCATTTGTTGGGTATTCTTTTCACAGCTGAACAAATATAACATATGTTTTCACAGATGAGCTATATAGTGGAGACCAGCATACTGGGAGGTAAAGAAATGTTGCAGCATGCAACTTTACTCCTGAATAAAAGGTGGATTCCAGTGAACAGTTAGAAATACCTTGACAATAGGATACAAGATTTTCCAGCATTGTCAAATACCTGCAGTGCCATGATACACTTAAATGCCAGAATGTTAACCTTGTAATTATTACTAAATGACTATACTATGTAATAATGTGGGAGGAAATGGTAAGAAGGACAAATGGGAAGGTAGAAAAGTAAGGAGGAGGGAAGAATCCCTACATCTATAAAATTGTCATGGAAAAAGATTTATTTATTTTTTATTGGAAAGGCAGACTTGCAGAGAGAAGGAGAGACAGAGAGGAAGATCTTCTGTCCATTGATTCACTCCCCAAGTAGCCACAACAGCCGGTGCTGAGCCAATCTGAAGCCAGGAGCTGGGAGCTTCTTCCAGGTCTCCCACATGTGGGTGCAGGGTCCCAAGGCTTTGGGCCGTCCTCAACTGCTTTCCCAGGCCACAAGCAGGGAGCTGGATGGGAAGTGGAGCAGCTAGAATTAGAACCGATTCCCACATGGGATCGTGGTGGTTGCAAGGTGAGGATTGAGCCACTAAGCTATCATGCCAGGCCCAACAAAGATAATTTTTAAAAAGAATTAAAATATGGACTTGTCGTAGTGGCAGTAGAATTAGAGAGGGGGAATCAGAGGGAAGTCACATTAGCAACTCATTTTTGTGGTGGGTGGGGAAAGAGGAGGCAATGGTGTCTCTCAGTCATCTAGTAGGAGTGACTAGTACAATGATCATAAAGTTAATAGATTATGTTAAGAGGAGGAGTTGTTCTTATTTCTATCATTTTTCAGACTAGTGATCTATAAACTTTGCGTACTGCTTCATTAAAGTTTGGGTATATAGCACTTTCATCCTAGGTCAATTATATTACAGTATCAATCTAAATACACACACACACACACGAGGGGACTTTCAAAAGTTTATGGAAGCAGGTATTTGGCACAGCAGTTAGAGCTTGGCATGCCCATACCCTTTTACAGAGTGCATAAATTCAACTTCCAGATTTCTCCTGACTCCAGGTTGCCACTGATTCAGATTGTGGGAGGCAGCAGGTGATGGCTTAAGCAGTTGGGTTCCTGCCACTCTTATGAAACCTAATTTGAGTTCTGGGCTCTTGGTTTTGGTCTAGCCTAGCCCCATGAAACTCGGTGCATTCTGGGACGAGAGACTTCTGTGCATTCCTCTTTTTCTCCTTGTTTGTATCTCTGTGTTTCAAGTATAAGTAAATAACCAAACCGATATTGAAGGAAAAATGTGTGGGGAAATGGAATTACAAGGTAAGCTTGTTTTGGTGCAAATAAGTTTTGGAATACATGCACAGCTTTTTCTTTTTTTTTTTTTTTCAAATTTCTTTTTTTTTTCTTTTTTTTTCTTTTTTTTTTTATTATTTAACTTCATTAATTACATTGTATTATGTGACACAGTTTCATAGGTACTTGGATTCTCCCCACCCCTCCCCAAACCCTCCCACCATGGTGGATTCCTCCACCTTGTTGCATAACCACAGCTCAAGTTCAGTTGAGATTCCCCCATTGCAAGCATATACCAAACATAGAGTCCAGCATCTTATTGTCCAGTCAAGTTCAACGGCTTCTTAGGTATACCCTCTCTGGTCTGAAATATACAATTCATTGAGAGTTTTGGAGATCTATCATACATATACATATTTCAAAAATGAGTCAAAAGTAATTGTAGGGACCTGGCATGGTCACCTAGCTGCTAAAGTCCTCACCTTGAACGTGCAGGGATCCCATATAGGCCCCGGTTCTAATCCTGGCAGCCCCGCTTCCCATCCAGCTCCCTGCTTGTGGCCTGGGAAAGCAGTTGGGGACGACCCAAAGCCTTGGGACCCTGCACCCACATGTGGGAGACCTGGAAGAGGCTCCGGGCTCTGGCTTCAGATTGGCTCAGCTCCGACCATTGCGGCTACTTGGGGAGTGAATCAATAGACAGAAGATCTTCCTCTCTGTCTCTCCTTCTCTCTATATATCTGACTTTGCAATAAAAATAAATAGATTGTTTAAAAATAAAATAAAAAAATAAAAGTAACTGCAGAGAGTACACTATTATTCTTACCATACCCCAATATATTGTTTTTCCTGGTCCAAGCAGGAGATCAGTTATCTAACTACTTAGCTGTATAGGGGTCTTTCTGATTTGCAAACCAGAAAAAAAATGAATATTGATTTGCCTAACCCAAATTACTGATAACAGCACTCAAATTATAAACATCTTTTATATTTCTTTTACAAATACATAAACACATATAGTAGAGTGGGCATTTTTTCCCCCATCGGTTTAGATACCAACATCCCATATTACAGGGCTTGGGTTTGATACCTGGGTCCACATCCTGACTCCAGCTTTCTGCTAGTGTGGACCCTGGTTGGAGCCAGTGAGGACTCAAGTGCCTGGGTTCCTGTAGCTTGGACTAGGTTCCAAATTCTCTGCTTCAGGTGTCCTAGTCCCAAGCAGGTGTGGGTGCTGGAGTGAACTAGGAAATGGGAGTTCCCTGTCTTTGTCTCTCTAAAATAAACAGTAAACACATACACACACACACACACACACACAGAGTAAAAATGCCTGTTATTAATAGTGCTCTGTGAGCTTGCAAACCTTTCATTCCTTTCAGATAGCAGGAAGATTCTTACAAATCTGATTGGGTTCACTTGTGCAGCTTGTGCTAATGAAACATTACGAAATAGCAAACTAAGACTCCCCCCAAAAAGACAGGTTCCAAAAACACATCCACAGGAAAGTGAGTCTTTACTGAGCTGAGTTTATCTTGGTTTTTAAATTTGTGAGCCAAAGATTACGGAGTCTGGGTATATTTTCTTTGAACCTTCACAACAACTTTATGAGGTCAGCTAGAGAAAAAATACAGTATTTGGGATCTAGAAATTTTTTAAAAAAAGATAAATCTTATACCAAGTGTGGGTCACTCAGATTGTACTACATGTATTCAAAAGTTAATAGAAAATGCACATTATAAAAATACTATGCATGGATTTCACGAGTGTTTGCACTTAAACAAACTTATCTTTTTAATTTATTTTCCCATGAACTTCTTGAAGTACTTGAGTATACCCAGACTCGGATCTAAGACCAAGTCTTGGCCTCAAGTTACTACCTTTTTAATAGACCACAACTGTCTTAAGTCCTTTTGCCTTCTTTTTCTTGTTAAGGCCCTTTCATTCCTCTTGTCCAGACACAGTCTTTAAATTTCCAGCTGGGCTGTAATCCAAAATGCTCCAAAGAAAGAAACAAGATTGCTGCAAAGGATAGGAAAAGTGACAGACTGATATTTCTTTTGTCCATCTCCTTTGCCTTCCCAACACACTAAGGTTAATATTCACTCAATTTTCTTGCTTTTATTTCTGTCTATCTAACTGACTTCTAGGTCAGTTTGTGTTAAAAATGGAGGTTTCTTTCTTTTAAAGATTTATTTATTTTTATTGCAAAGTCAGATATAAAGAGAGGAAGAGAGACAGAGAGGGAGATCTTCTGTCCATTGATTCACTCCCCAAGTGGCCACAATGGCCAGAGCTGTGCCAATCTGAAGCCAGGAGCTGGGAGCTCTTCCAGGTCTCCCATGCAGGTACAGAGTTCCAAGGCTTTGAGCCGTCCTCGATTGCTTTCCCAGGCCACAAGCAGGGAGCTGGATGGGAAGCGGGGCTGGCGGGATTAGAACCGGCGCCCATATGGGATCCTGGCACCAGCACGTTCAAGGCAAACACTTTAGCAGCTAAGCCACCGCACTGGGCCCAAAATGGCCATTTCTAAAACACAAGCTCTGTCAATTGCAATTTAAGTTCCACTTCTAGGGGTGGTTAGGACAGTGCAAGTGCTCTGAAGTTTGAGTTCAGGTAATTTCTCCTTCTTAAATCCAGATAACTTGAACTGGCAAGACAGAGTCCATTTCATTCATCTTCAGTAGGTTAGCATGGGTTCATGGTGAACAAGTCAGGCCAAACTAACGTCATTTCCTTTTTTGATAGTGTGAATGCTCTGAAAGATCAGTCTTACAGCTAGTATGTCTGAACTGAACAAAACATAATCTGTCCGTTGTTAAGATGGACAGAATGTGGCTTGAGGAAACAAGAAGACTTGCAGTTAGATGACTAACTGTTCTCACAAAATACATTAATCAATTCCCCGCTGAAAACAGTAGAAAACTATAACCCTTTCCTATTTTATTCACATTGTGAATAGGGTTTTTTCAGATTAAAAAAATCACTTTTAGATTACCAGATGATGAGAGGGAAGGAAAAACAAATCAATCTGATGCACATCTGAACGGATGGGTGAAATCCAGCCACAGAGACCTAATGAGTAATTATTGCAGGATATCTGAATTTAGTTTAAAAAAACTATACCAGGGGACCTCCAATCATGACAGTGCGTACAAAGAGGTTACCAGAGGTTTTCTGATGGTTATGAGAGCAGCAAATCAGCAGTGAAAGCAACTGCTTGGAAAAAAAAAAATCCAAAAACCACCACTACCACCACCACCACAGATCACATCAAAACATAACAAAGCCAATGTAATGTAAAACGAGGCCCATGTTGCTCAAAGCATTACAATGTCCAGCTAAAACTGCTACATGACTTTCTGAGTGAACCCTACCATAGCCAGTATGAAAATATCTGAGAGTGGGGGTGTGGAGTGATGACACTTAAAGAACCCTACTGACAAACTGATGTGTGCAGTAAGAAAGCAAACATCCTTGCAGAATTAAGACACAAGTTTGGTGAAAGGGGTAAGTATTGTACACAGGACCCAGAAGCAACTTTCAGTGATCTATGAAGTAAATATCGGCTTTATCTTCACTTTGATAAGACCAGTATCTAAATAATGAAAAGTACTCTTGGTGTTTTTATTATCGCAAACATGAGCCCCCTGTGGCGTCATGTAAATCAGATTCCCCCGGGGTATAATTCAGATTCACTACCATCATGTTTACACATGATGATGCACTTTTAGAACTTTCTCTTACACTTTTAGCTACTATGATTGTATGCTCTCTTTTAGTTTCAAATAATAGTGACAGCTCTCTGGAGCTGGAGAAAATAAAGTTAGAGCAGCTGTCAAGCTGGATTCTAGAGCCAGAAAGAAACGGAGGCATTCCTGCAGTTGTGGGTAGACGGAAGGTCCACATCACAACTGCGAGGTTGGAAGAAAAGGGACTGGAGTTGACCCAGGCATGCTGTGCTCAATGATTTGCTTACAAGCAGAGTCATCCCTAGGAGATTAACAGCCCAGGGGGGGAGGGGGAAGTCATACTCTATTTTCTCTGTCTCAACATTCAGGTTATAGGGAATAACAAGGAAGGTTTGAGAAGAAAAAAAAAAAAAGATAGTCGCTCAGAGGTCAGACTGATGGTACAGGTGCAAATGAGGAAGGACAAGGCTGTGTCTGGCTGATCAGCCTTGGAGCAGAAAATGGAAGTGGCTGTGGAGGAGAGATGAAAGGTTTAGGTGTTTGTATACATAAGCTTCAGGTCTTTTAGTGCAGGTTGATAAAATGCCTTCTCGTCTCCCTAACCTACCCACGGGGACACCTCAAAAACACACAGCCCCATGGAGATCAGCCCCTCCACATCATGTTGTAGAAGGAGTTGTACTCTACTGACTTGGGGACAGGAAATGCCTATTTTCAGCTCACCTTAATAACCAGAGCAGATCTGGAAGAGTGATTCAAAGCAAAATGGTGTGCTCAATCTGAGTCGCCCCGTTTCCGAGCGGCAATCCTGCAGTTCTCTAGGACAGCAACCACAACTTCAGGTGATGCTGAATGGTCCTCACGAGAGGTGTGAGACTGCCTGCTTCCTGCCACAGCGCTGCAGGAAGAAAAAAAAATGAGCGAGTTTAGCAAGGTTATCAGCTTGAGCAGCAGAAATAGACATTGTCTTATTTAAGAAACTGTAGCTACCAACTGTTTGGAAAGCGGGGAGAGAATGGCGGGTAAAGGGAGCGAAATGGAATTCTGGAATGCTCTGCAAGTGTACGGAGACAAAGTAGGCCAAATCGTGGGGAGTAATCAGTGGCAAGTTAGTCTTTCCTGCTGAGGCTCCCTTGCCTCCTAGAGGAAACACTCTTGAAAAACTACTCACCGCAGACGTTGCCCCTTCACATCCGTCCAGAGACAGCCAGCCTGCAGCAGCTGGAGGCTACAGCACAACAAAGCAGGAGCCATGGCATGTTAGTTCCGCCCCTGCCACTGACTCACTTGGTGACCTTGAGCCAGTTCCTTTACCTCTAACACCGGATCTAACCACCTCCCAGAAGTGCTGGAAGAACCCAGTGAAATCACGGATGTGGAAGCATTTTGCAAAACACACACTGCTGTGCAAGTGTTAGGGAACATTATCCAAATAGGTTTCATGCCGACCCTTTGGTTATCACCCTCAAGACCTCCTCAGCTTTGGCATGGGATTCTCAGCTCCCAGGTTGCCTCCTCCACGTCCTGTCCGGCTTGGCAACGGGAGCTTACCCTCTCCTCCCCCCTTTTGCCAGCCTCCTTCTTAATGGAGCCAGCTGAATGTAATTATTCTTCATCCACTGTAGGTCTCTGCTAGGGAGTCCCAGCATCCTCAGAAAAACTTTCTTATGTAATAAACATCAACTCTTCAAGTACAAGGTACCCATGTAGTACCTGTGTGGTGGGGGTTGAGAAGAAAGAGAATTCAAGCAATCTATAGCTACAGGGAAGAAATCATTTGAGTGAGTCTTTCTCAATGAACTCTCAGCACCCTGAAAACACACACACACACACACACACACACACACACACACACACACACATCTTTAATGAAAGACTCAGGCCAATCCATACACCACAGGGATGAAAAATCTTACCTGCTGGCTGGTCTCTTCTCCTGAGCCACTTGAACTGCCTGCCTTTTCCCTACCACCTGTGAAGAGTCTAATTCAGTGCTGCCCATTTATACCCTTCTGGGAGTGGCAAGACTCCAGGAATCTCTGTTCCCACCAATCAGAAGTCAGAACTCCCAAACCTTTGCCCATGTCTGGTTTAACCCTGTCTGTGGAGACATTACATCAGTGTTGTCAGCTTCCTAACTGGGTGCAAGACTTGACCTTAAAATTAAGAAACTGCTGTCACATGCCTGCTGTCCAGACCTTGTACCTGATTTTCCCATTTCCCACAGATAACTCTGTGTTCCAGCCAGACAAAGTGAATACTTTAGAGAGCAAATAGTTCTCACAGACAATGTGATAAGAAGAATGTGGAAGAAAAAAAAAATCAAGCCTACAGAATGAGGGGGCTCAAGTTTATCATGGATCCAAAAAGAAAAAACTAAGGTCAGACTTGGATGTCATATTAAAACAGAGGGAAGAGGATATGAACAGAGTTAAAATAGGCAGTGGGCTTAATGCCTGAAGATCCAGGCTTGGCACAAGAGCACATGCCAAAGCAGGGTCCTAATATGTAAGCAGAATTTGGTAACTTGACATCCTAACTGGCATGAACGGTGTAGAGTCTAAAGATAAGATACAGGAAAACTGAGGGTACAACCTGAGCCCAAGAATAGTGCCCTCAGCCCTGACACATCCAAATAGATCCCCACAAAAGAGAAGACATAGTATGTCTGAAACCCTTAGGCTGGAAGTTCCAGTTCTCAGCAGCTTGACAGGTATGGAAAAACAAGTGCTCAGAGGAGAAAGTAAGGCCCTAAGGCAGTTTCAAATTGAAGTTCAGCAGGGTACATAGGTCTAGATTGCAACTAAATCTTGAGGCAAATGCTCTAGTCTAAATAGAATATAGAGTTTGCCTTTCTAGTTGGAAGACTGGAGCGTGCCTTAATCCATATTCACCCCTACAGACACGGCTAGTGGGCTAAACACTCCTCTTTTCCCACCTTTAGGTTCTCTACTGCCTGTTACTCATTTGCCTTAGTAATTTTTCCAAGTTCAGGTATGTTTGTCACAGAACGTAACTCAGAACTTGGACTGACATGCCAGGAAAGTAATCTGCTGCGTTGATTCCACTCTCTGCTACATGTAAATGGCCATGAAGGACAAGAACTTCAGAGGGAAATGATATTAACTGTTGGAAGGACTTGCTATGCTCTGCTAAAATCCGTCCTACCAAAGGTGTCTAGGAATTATATGTGATGTAGAACATGTTTCTCATTCATTAAAAAAAAAAAGCTGTAAGTGTCCTTGTTCTTCGTGTAAATGGAAAAGGATGAAGAGTTCCTGGTAGACTAGGGCAAGGTCGTAGCAAGAGCCAAGGGCTGAAGGTGTGAAATGATGACCAGAAGTTGGAATCGATTGTGTAAAGAGAATCACAAGAAAAAAGGGAAAAAATTAAATCTCTTTGCAAATGGCTCCAATTAAAATAATATCTACAAGAAGTTTTCTATGTAGTAACTGGCATTGCCCGCACCTAGCACAGAGTCTAGCACATAGTAGGCACTCAGTAAATGATGGCTGATTGAATGACTCACAAATCACACATGAAAATAGCCAGGGAAAACTGTGGAAGCTTTTCACTCAGAGCTATTAAAGGATGTGAAGTTGCAGTAAAAATTTTCATTTATCAAATCAGCCACTTTAAAAAATAATTTCAACGTAACTGAAGTTTTGTTTTTGCCTCTCATGATTTAAAAGCTAAAGTTCTGTAGGATCATTTTTTTAGGTGTAATCAGGAAAACTAAGACCCACTGAGTTCAGAACCCAATGGAGGAAAAGAGGAATGTAATCAACAAAAGGTCAGGAAGGAATGCAAGCTTCTTAGATTGGAAGAGAACTATTCCTTGCCTTGTTAAGGTGAATTCAAAAATTTGTTTTTGCAAAAAGAGCTAAGAGGAAAAAGGATATATACTTGGATTTGCATAATCAGCAAACACTTATCTCAACTCCCTTGATTTGGGCCTGGTTTGAGACACAGTGAATTTAGCCACTGCCCACAACCCTGATATCTCTCTCTCTCTCTCCCTTTCTCTCTCTCTCTCTCTTTCTCTGGCTCTCCCTCCCTCTCTCTAACTCTGCCTTTCAAATAAAATTAATAAATCTTTTTAAGAGACTAAACTATCTTGATTTGATTCAATTTAATTTCCATTTCCAGTCTACAGCATTCTAATTCTTTAGTATGTCCTGTCACATGAAATAAAAGAACCCCATTGGATGGATGTGTAGGCTTAGGTGAGAGTATAGACTGAATCTGGAGGTAATTAGGATCCCGGGACTAAGAGTTCTGAAAGTCATTAAGAAGATCACAGATGTGCATGTCTAATTAGTTTTAATCTGAAGGCAACAGCTATTTAATTTACTCTCCATTGTACAGGCATAGATCATATGTAGAAGAAATTAAGGAGTCAGTGGGTGAAATCTTCCATTACCAGAGACCCAAGGAGAGAGCTGATATAATCACTCCTGTCTTTTTCCAACTGATTCCTTCTCTGAGAACGAAATAATCATCAATCAGAAGTCTTCTCCTGCAATTTAGAGCCAATCCTGTAGGTCTCTCTGTTGAGCTTTCTTCAATTTCCTCAAATTTCCTGCCTTTTCCATGTCCCACATCACCCACTGGTTGGTTTTATTTATTTTTTTTTCAGTACTTCTCCTCTCTCTGTCATCTTCTTTCCCATTTCTTGCTCTTTCCTTTATCCCCTGGACTACACTGGCCTCACAGAGCTATTGACACTTTCAGGGTGCCCTTGACCCATAGTTCCCTTGTATCCCTTGGGATTACAAGAGAACTTATATTCCCAAATTGGCAGGAAATGCTGGACTTAAACAAAATGAAATCCAAATGATGAGAAAAATATTCCACTTTCTATTTCATTATTTTCTACTATCTTACTAATTTTTATTCTAATTATGGATTATGGAGAGTTAAAGAACATTCCTTATGAATATTCATCTATTCCGTGTATGTGGTAAGAAATGTCTACTCGCATATTGCCCTGCATCACAATAGCAACATTAAATACTGCAATTCGATTGTGTTGGAGTGGACTTGGAGATTTCTTGATGAATTTCATCATATGGAGAAGTACCTTTGTACTGCCAAAGGGCACTAAATTATGAGTTGAGACATTCATGGTAGTCCTAGATGCATCATTTCATTTGGTGGAATTTGGGGACAACTACTTTCCTTTGTTATCATAACAACAGCACTAGTAAATATTTATCAAATATTTATTAGGTGCCAGGTAATGTAAGGAATAATTTAGATACCCTTTTCCATTTAATCCATACAATATCACTACAGAAGAAATTATTACAATCACCACTGTGTAAATTAGATAACTGAGCCTTAGAGAGGTTGAAATAATTTTTCAGCATTGCACATAGCCTACAGACTAAGCAGGCTTTTAGAATTGAAGTCCAAGAAGGTAGACAGTGCCAGAACTAGTATTCACACTCAGATCTGTTGGCCTCCAGAGATCACAGTTTTAATCAGGACAAATTGCTGTTGCTTTACAACAGTTTGTTGAGCCTTCATTTTCATATCCATAACACTATGGCATTTGAGTAGTATGTAAGACCCTTCTTCCCCTCACAGATTAGCAGTCTAATACCAAAGGAATATGGAGTCTCTAGTGGCTATTGAAATTCCAAATAAGAGCCAAAAAACAAGGCATCAGTTACTTCCCTCACATCAACTTGGAGGCAAACATGTTATGAAATTGATACTTTTTTTAGTGATGTTGAGAAGGGGGGATGTATAGCATTAAAAAAGTTGTAAGTTTTAGATTAACAGCAGGGAAGAGCCTAGCATTTTCATCAGGAAGCTAATGATCTCAGAGAAACGTGCAGGTTTTCAGTTCACGAATCTAAGCATGTATGTCTAAGAGAAAATGGACATTGTCTTCCAAGATTAAAAGAGACAAGTCCTGAGCAAATGAGTAACCAGTAACAACAACCACCAAATCTCTAAATCTACAGAGTAGTTTAGTGAGGCTTGACTTTCAAGGAGAGAAAACTTTAGTATATTATTTTCGGTGTCATAAATAACCAATTACAAGTAGGGAGTAATATTCCAGAAGAGAAGTCCATGCCTTTCGTTGACATACCAAAAAGGCGTGGAGCACTGGTGAGGCCAAGAGTTATTCCGGGAGTTATTCTCCCTCCACATTCTCTTCCTTAAGATCTTGCTCACTATCGTGGCTTCAGCTATCACATCTATGTGGATGACTCCCAAATCTATATCTGCAGTCCTATCCTATCACACTAATTCCAAATCTGTATGTCAGCTGCCTCCTGGACATTTCCACACCGACATTTTGACGCCAATTCAAACTCATGAAATGCCAAGCCAGATTCATTATCTTCTGTTCTAAGCCAGGTCCCAATAAAGTGAGATAAACACTTTGATGTCCATAAAGACAAGTATAAATACAATTTATTCTTTTTTTTTTTTAGTACATGCCAACAAAACTGCTCTGCCAGCCACCCAGGGCTTGGGTTTGGAAATCCAAGCATTTATTAAATCTAGTAACTCCTTTCCATCCTCAGCATTGTCACCTCCTAAATCTTTATCTCTCATCTTGCTTATGTGAATGTAAATATTAAAAGCACTTGCCACACAGCAGGAAATGAGTTGAACGTACTTTCAAGTAGTAGAAATCTCCTCTTAGATGTTCCGCTGGTACTTCAAACCCAGCATGTCCTAAACCAAATGAATCCCCTTCCCTGAATTGGCTGCTTTTCCTGACATCTTAATATCATTATTGATGTAATACTTTTCTCAGTCTCTCAAATAAAAACCTGGAGTATTATCTCTGAATTGTTTTCCTCTCTAAGAACCTGTGTCTTGTTTTTCATTTAGCCTTATCAGCTCTATTTCTGGCTTTTTTCCCACAATATTGCTTCTCTTCAGTATCATCTCAGCTACCAATCTAAAGAGCTTTTGGCTTGGATATACCGTGATTTGAATTCAGCTTAACAACTTACTCTCTGATTTTTCAATCTCTTGGAGCCACTGTTTCTCCCTTTGTAAAATGGTGATGACATACTGATTTCCTAAAGTTGTATTCTGCTTTAAATGAGATTAATATATGCACAGCCCTGACAGCAGAGGAATCTCCAAAATTTCTTCCCCTTTCCCACTTCACAACTGCATTTCAAATACTTCACTTTCTGTATTTATTTATGCTCTAATCTTTATATTTTATTCTGCCTTCTAGCTTTGAGTTCAGAGATCCTTTTTCAAACTAACATGTAAAGTTAGCCTGCTGAGATCTTTTTAACAGACACATTTGCAACTACAAATTCCCCTCTGAGAACTGTGTCTACTGCATCTTACTAGCTTTGGTATGATGTATTTTCAATCCCATTACTCTAAAGTTATTGTCTGGTTTCCCCAGTGATTTCTTCTTTCACTCATTGGTCATTTAAGAATGTGCTGTTTAATATCCACATATTCCAGGCAGGTGCAATGTGATGTCAGCATCCAATGTAGGTGCTGGTTCTTGTCCTGGCTACTCCTCTTCCCATTCAGCTTCCTTTTTATGACCTGAGAAGGCAGTGAAGGATGGCCCAAGTTCTTGGAATGCTGTACCCATGTTGGAGACCCCATAAGATTCCTGCCCCCTAGCTTCAGATCAGCTCAACTTTGACAGTTGTGTTCATTTAGGGAGTGAACCAGTGGTTGGAAGCCTGCCACCTTCTGTCTCCCCTCTCTCTATTAAATCTGCCTTTCAAATAAAAAAAAATGTTTAAAATCCATCTGTTCCTAAGCTTTTCAGCTTTCCTGCTTATCTTTTAAAGAATTATTTTATTCATTCCAGTTGTAGACAGACACAGAGAGAAAGAGACAAAGATTTTTCCATCATTGATTCACAACCTAAATGGCTATAACTGTTGGGTTGGGACTATGCAAGGCCAAAGTCAAGAACCTGGAACTCCATTTGTATCTCCTATGTAGATGGCAGGGTGCAAGAACTCAGACCTTCCTCTACTGTCTTCCAGGAGCATTAGCAGGACATTTGGTTGGAAACAGTGTAGCTCAGACCTGAGTGGGAACTGCCATATGTGGGTGCTAGTGTCACAGTGGTGGCTTAACAAGCTACTCATCAGCATCCCTCCCCTGTCCCAATTTTCCTTCTATTTTTTTTTTAAGATTTATTTTATTTTTATTACAAAGTCAGACATACTGAGAGGAGGAGAGACAGAGAGGAAGTGGAGCTGCCGGGATTAGAACCAGCGGCCATATGGGATCAAGGCGAGGACCTTAGCCACTAGGCCACGCTGCCGAGCCCCCTTCTATTTTTTTATTTCTAATATAACTCCATACGGATATGGAAAATTCTTTGGGGGCCCTTACATGCGCCGGGATCCCATATGGTTGCCGGTTCTAATCCTGGTGTCCCTGCTTCCCATCCAGCTCCCTGCTTGTGGCCTGGGAAAGCAGCAGAGGACCGCCCATCTGCCCTCCCTGCACCTGCATGGGAGAATCGGAAGAACTCCTTGCTCCTGGCTTCAGATTGGCTCAGCTCCAGCCATTGCAGCCACTTGGGGAGTGAACCATCGGACGGAAGATCTTCCTCTCTGTCTCTCCTCCTCTCTGTATATATCTGGCTTTCCAATAAAAAGTCAATTAAAAAAAATCTTAAAAAAAAAAAAGAAAATTATTTGCATATTTCAACTTTTTTTTCAATTTTTCAATTATGACCCAGCATACGATGTTGGGAAAACACTATGTTTGTGCTTGAGAAGAACATGCGGTTTTCTATTATTGGGTGGCAGGTTCTGTATGAGCACAGATCGGTTATGCCTCATTGGATTATTGAATTTTTCAAGTCCTCTGTTTTCTTATCGACCTTCTATCTAGATATTTCATCTATTACTGAAAGTGTGTATTGAAGTTTCCAACTATTATTATGTATCTCCCTTCTACTCTGTCAACACCTGCTTAATGTATTTTGAGAGTATGTGAGTGAATGTGTAACTTTTTACAATTATTTTGACTCTGGCTGTATTGAACTTTTGTTAGAATGTAATGTTCTTCTTTGTTACTTGTAACCATTTTGGACTTTAAGTCTCTTTTTCCTGGGATAAGTTTAGCCACCTCAGGTCTCAGTTACTATTTAGATGGAATGTCTTCCAGTCCTTTCACTTTCAGCCTACTTATTTCTTTGTGTCTAAGTTGGATATCTTGTAAATCTTACAGGGTTCGATTCTTGCAAAAATCCATTCTGCTAATTTCTGTCTTTTAAAAGGTGAGTTTAATCCATACACCTTTGCAGCACTTGCTGCTAATTTCTGCCACTTGCTTATTTTTTGTATGTCACATCTTTTTTGTTCGTCAGTGCCTGAAATACTCTTCCTTTGTCTTTGCCTAACTTTTGTTTCCTCATCATGCTCTTTCCTGTGTTACGTTTTATTTTCCTATTTGTAACCATTAGGGATTACAATTAACATCCTACATTTATAATAATCTAGTTTGAACTGTTATAAACTATATTTAAGAGCCATACATTAACTTTACTCTATCCCTCCCCTTAACGCTGTTATAATAATAATCGAATATTTCGATTTTGTGTCTGTCAATGCATACTGAAAATTATTGCTTTGTGTATTTATATGTATATATTTTAAATCATATATGACATAAAAAGATGAGTTACAAATATAAAATACAATATAATAATACTAACTTTTCTATTTACCTACATAGATACTTTTGCCAAAGGTTTTTACTCCTTTGTAAGACTTTTAATTACCAGATAATTTCCTATCATTTTTTGAAATGTCATTTTATCTGAAAGAGAGACTGAACGTGAGAGATAACACAGAAACAGAGATCTTGCATTAACCGATTCACACCCAAAATACCTGAAACCACCTGGGCTCAGCCAGGTTGAAGCCAGCAGTCTGGAACTCAAGTCTGGGTCTTGCATGTGGGCGGCAGAAATCCAAATACCTGAGCCATCATCTGTTGTTTCCCAGGGTACACATTAGCAGGACTTGGATCACAAGCAGAGATACTAGGACTCAAACTAGACATTCTGACACAGGATGCAAGCATCCCAAGTGAGGAATTAAGGCACTGTGTTAAACATCTATTCCATAATTTCCTTTCATTTCAAGCTAAAGAACTCCCATGAGCAATTCTTCTAAGGGATGTCCTCTAGTGACAAATCTTCTTAACTTTTATTTAGTTAGAAATAGACTAATTTCCACTTCATTTGTGAAGGCTACTTTTTTTAGGCACACCATTTGTTGCTGACATACGAACAAGAAATTCCGCTCCTAGATAGATATTCAAAAGAACTGAAATCTGGGACTTTGAGAGATATTTGTACAAAGTAAACACATTGATGTTAAAAACCACACATCGACGGAAAATTGATAAATTAGGAAGAGCAAGAAACTCAGAATTGCCAGAAAGCAAATTAAAGAAATAAAGGAAAATTCTGTGATAATCACAATGAACGCAGAAGATAAAGAAAAAGAAATCTGATGATAGAAATAAAGCAGGGATGAAGATTAAAGATGATCTTGTTAGGACAGTACTAAAAGAGAACAAAATATTAGAAGAAATAATGACAGAAAAATGTCCAAAATTAATGAGAGAGCTAAATTTGAAAATTTAAAGATTACACATTGCATTCCAGGTGAATTTGACAGCCTGAACTTAAACCTTATGCTGATAACATAGTAAAACTTCGAGGATGAAGAAGGCAACGAGGTACAAACTGGCTTTGTGGGCAAAAATAACAGCCAGAATACACAGTTTGACCCAAGGACACTAACTTTTACATCAAGTGTGATTTTAACAGGCTTAAATTATAAAACATCACAAATCTCCTTTGGAGGGAAAAATACAGCCACAATTGAATGTTGAAAAAAATTGGTTAATTATAAATGACTGACCAATTGAAACAAAGAATGTAGGAAGTATAGAAAAGGTGTTGGTGTGAATAGTTATCCCACTTAATCATAGCCTTAAAAATAAGTTACAGAGTTTATGCTTGTACAATATGTTGTAAATATTCCATATTCTGATGAGGCCAAACATGTTATATATTATTGCTGTTATGACATACACAAGATAGTACCCCCAAAAGTTCATGGAAAATGGAATTCCATTTTATCAGAACTGCTGCACATAAATCAGAATGTGTGTGTCCATGTATGTACACAGGTGCATATGATGTATATACCTATATATATCTCACAAAAATTGGGAAGTGGTACAAGGGAGTTTTTAAAAAGCACCAACACTGGGGTTGATGTGGCATAGCAGGTCATTTTGCAAGCTGTTTCCGAGTGCTGGTTGGAGTCCTGGCTGTCCATGCTCTCATCCAGCTCCCTGCTAATGCGCCTGGGAAAGCACTAAGTAATGGCCTCAGTACTTGGCTCTCTGCCACTCATGCAGTAGCCTTCGCCTTCAACCTGGCTCAATCTTTTATATTGAGGCCACCAGAGGTTGAATCAGCAAATCAAAAACTATCCCCACCCCAATTCTGTCTTCTAAACAAACAAATGCATTCTAACAAAACAAAGTCTAAATGCTATTTTTTCATCTTTCACAGAAAGGCCTGTATATTGAAATATAAAGTTTAGTAATTCCTAACACTAAAATTATGCTATTTTAAAATTCTGTTTTCTATTGGCTGTTCATAAAGCTTTCCATGCAGTCTCATCTGTCTGTGGTGTGATTCTGAAAGCTACTAGTCCCCAGTCTGAAAAGCAAAGGAAGATGTACTGAAAAACACAGTTAAGCTATGAGAAATTCCAAGACCAGCTATTGACTAGTCAACCTCCATTAATACCTGATATTCCCTAAAACTTGACAGTGTCATTAGGATCAGGAAAGGAGGAACAGAAAAGAAAAATTCTATTCCCTTGAGACTCAAGTGATTAAAACCAAATATGAAATGCAAATTAACTGGGAGATAAACTAAGAAGACCTAACTGCAATTAATGAGGGAATGACTGTGACACTTAAGAATTGCTAGCAGTAGGATTACTAAGTAGTGACAGAGGTAAAAACCGGATGGGGTGAAATGAGCAAAAGTTCTGGAAACATAGACATGGCAAACCTTCATGTGGCAAAGTTTCTTCCACTGGGAGGAACTTCAAACAGTGAAAAATGAGCCAAGTCGTGCTTCTGTTACTTCTTTACTAGCGATATGATTTGGGGCATGTCACTTAACTCTCTAGAGGCCACATTTTCCCTGTCTCTATCATTGATATAAAAATATCAATATATTCATCAATATATTCAGGAATATAAAAAATATTCCTTTGTTGAGATTCAAGAGACTATTTTTTCAGGCTAGGTTGACTTCAGCACAAAGCTGCCTTTTAATTGGTGACTACTAAACATCCATTACCAGGCACAGTCGTTGGCAAAGTGAATGTCTGGATCCCTTCCAGCTCCCCTAATTTGGTGGGCACTCTTCTTGCTGTTCATTTCAACTCCTCCCCCAATCCTTCAACAGTCAGTCCGAAACCCTTCAAAAGTTAGCTGGTAACCAGTTTAAATACTGAAGGCGGGTCAGTGATCAAAGATTAAGGAATCATTTCTGGAGATATAGTGGAATTATCTGGGGCAAAGGGAGTAAGTAGTCCAGAAAGTCTAGTCCAGTAGTCTAGAAAGATTACAACAGGATCAAACCGTGGGGCTTTGTTCTCTGGACTGGGGTGTTTGAAATTAATTTAATTGACAATGGGGAGCCTTTTTTGTACTAGGGGGTTCACAAGAACTGGATGGAGTACCCTTTCTCTAAAAAAGCTCCAGTTAAAATGCAAATTGTGTTCTCCTGGAGGGTAATGCATTAGTTCATTAGCACTTATTAACACCTTAGAGAGATTCATTATCATGGAGCAAAGTGCCCTGAGGGACTGGGTCACAAGGACAGAACAGAGCAATATGGATTAGGAAGGAAAAGGGAGCAAACAAGGTTCAGGGAACAAGCGGTACCAGACTGTGTATTGCAAGGGAGTCCTGCGGAGAAGGAAAGCAGTAAGAAAGTGGCATTAGACCCAGGGTGGGAACTTGTAAGGGCACTCAAAGCTGAGGTGTGAAGTTAAGTCTTGGGTACTACTATAGTGATCTGAAGATGTATTTGGAAATTACAGCATGGGAGAGTTCTTTAGGCTCTGGAAAAAAAATACCCTGAGACGCATTAAACAAACAAACAAACAAACAATAAAACACTCTTGGGAAGCAATTAATACACTGTAGAACCCCAGTCTCATCATTTTTTATAGCTCCCTGTAAAATGGGGATAAATGTCTCTTTAATTTGACATAAGTTAGGGATGGGAACACGGGTCAGATGAGAAGCAGTCTGTAAGCGATAGCATGTTGGACCAGTGTGAAAGCGTCTTTATAGTTTTCTCTCCTCCCCCACAGCTTCTAGCAGAAAACTAGGCATTTTGTTGTGTGTACGTACCAAACCTGTTTAAATTGAAATAAATTGCTGTGATTTAATATATTTTCACAAGCATTTTATGAAGCTAAAAATCTCTAAAAATAACACCAGCAATAAAAAAAGCCTTTCTTAAGGAAAGGTAATCCATGATCAATCTGAGATTCCAGAAGATATATGGAAGCTTGAGAGGGAGCAATTATTTACCTCTACCCTCGCAGTAGCCTCTGGAAGATTTATGGCTGGCTGGCTGACATCCAAATTTTACTTCAGACTGTCACCATCTCCTAATTAAATGCAGGCTTAAAGTATTACACTATGCTGTTTAAAAAAGTGATCCAGCACATTTCTGCTTACTAAAATAATTTCTCACGTTTAATTTTTAGTGAGTGGTTATATCAATAGTTATCATTGGCTGCACATATCTGTATATAATTTCACCGATCCTTTTTGATTGTTCTAAGACATTGTTTACATTTGAAGAAGAAAATATTAAATGTGTATAACGATGCATTCCACTCAATCTTACAAGGCTTTTATCTGGATAATTCAAAGTCCCCTGAGATCCGCTGAGGGTGTAGCGAGTTTGTAACTTTTTTTTATTATACCTGTGCTTCCTTAACTATACATCAACCTGGCTGGACACCCCCACTCCAAGACCAATAAATTCTTTCACATTGTCTTAAGTCAGAGAGAAAGGACAGTTAAAGGAACCCGATTACCAGTGAAACGTTCAGCTTTAAAAGAGCAAATGAGGGGGCCATGATTCATGTCCTGGCTGCTCCACTTCTGTTCCAGCCCCCTGCTTGTGGCCAGGGAAAGCAAAGTCCTGGAACCCTGCACCCATGTTGGAGACCCAAAAGAAGCTTCTGGCATCCGGTTTTGGATAAGCTCACCTATAGCCATTGCGATACTTTGGGAAGTGAACTAGCAGATGCAAGATCTTTCTCTCTCTGTCCCTGCTCTCTGTAGATACCTGTTTTTTAAATTAAAAAAAAATCTTAAAAAAGAAGAGCAAATGATTAAAGTAGAATTACTTGGTTTGAATTCTAGTCTTGACCCAGATGGTACTGTAGGCAAGCTACTTTTTTCTTTGGTATCATAATTTCTTTCTCTGTGTAATGGATTATTGGAATTATAGATGATATCAAATATCTCTTCTGCCTCTATCGACTGAATCTCTACGTCTGAGAAAAAAAGTTCCAATTTTACCAATTGTATGGAGTAACCTAAAATAACATGCAAATGAGCAAATGCTTTGCCTTATTATCTGATTATATCATAGGGATCTTCTAGTATAATACTATGGAAGAAAGGCCTCTAACCTGAATACTCCACGGGCTGTTCTAGATATTACACTAGAATTTTCAGAGTAATCAATTTTTAAGTATCTCATTACTCTCAGAGCAACATCACAAGTATAATTCCAGAACCCACTTCAGTAAAGTCACTTAGAATACTTATTCTAGTTCATTTTCTGGAGTCCCATTTTAGACTGCCAAATAAGAACCTCTTATGTGGGCCTGACGCAGTAGCCTAGCTGCTTAAGTCCTCGCCTTGCACATGCTGGGATGCCATATGATTGCCGGTCCTAATCCCTGTGGCCCCGCTTCCCATCCAGCTCCCTGCTTGTGGCCTGGGAAAGCAGTTGAGGATAGCCCTAAGCCTTGGAACCCTGCACCCACGTGGGAGACCCAGAAGAAGCTCCGGGCTCCTGGTTTCAGATCTGTGCAGCTCCAGCCATTGCAGCCACTTGGGGAGTGAACCATCGGACGGAAGATCTTCCTCTCTGTCTCTCCTCCTCTCTGTATATCTGACTTTGCAATAAAAATAAAATAAATCTTCTTAAAAAAATTTGAGGACCTTAGACTATAGGGTTAGAGTCATTCAATCTTATGCTAGATAAAGAAATACAGTATTGTGCTTTGACAAGTGTTCGCTGGAGTAGAAAGGACCATGGGTGAGGAGATGGCCAAGGCCTTCAATGTAAGTAAAATTAATTTCTGGGGTGAGCATTTAGCTTAGGGGTTAAGTCACCAGCTAAAATGCTGACATCCTATATCAGAAAACTAGATTTGATACCCAGCTCCAGCTCCTGACTCCACTTTCTTGCTAATAGAGAAACTTGGAGAGAGCAGTGATGTCCCAAGTAACTGTGTTTCTTTCATTCCTGTAGGACACCTGGGTTGTGTTCCCAGCTCCCAGCTTCAATCCGGCACCGTCCTGACCACTGCAGGCAGCTGAGCAGTGATCCAGCGGAGGGGAGAAAAATAAATCCAAGCCGACAGAACGGAATGTCAACAAAATTGAAGAACATAGGTAGACTTGAAGCTAAGCACAAGATTATGTGAGAATCTTATTGCCAAGAGAGGAAAAAATAGCAATGTGAACATTTGACATTTAAAACAGATCCCTCTGGACAGGTAATGGCATCTTCAAGTCTTCCCAGTTTTTGTTAGGATTAGAGTCTTCCCTCAGTGTGCACTGGAGATTGGTTCCAGGATCCCACTGCACTAAACCAAAATCCAGATGCTCAAATTCCTTATTGTAAAATGGTATATTTTTGCATAAAAGTTAATTATCTCTGGGTAATTTACCTAATACGGCATACATTTCATGGAATAATTTCCATGCTATATTTCCTAGGAAATAGTAACAAGAAAGAAAGAATATAGATGTTTAATATGGATGTGGTCTCCTACCTCCTGGATATTTTCACATCACAGTTAGAATTCACAGATCCAAAACCCATGGCTTTCCAGGCACAAATGTACTTACTGCCTTTCTCTGGAGTCCAGGCCCAGGGCTCTGCTTAGCAAGAGTTGGAATTTTCCCTTTGAAGAGTGGGGTTTCTCATCTGACACTTAATGCAGCGAGTAGGACACCACTTGGGAGGCCCATAACCCATATCGGAATGCCTGGGTTCGAGTCCTGGCTTTGCTCCCAATTCCAGTTTCCTGCTCACATGCACCTTGCAAGGCAGCTAGTGATTGCACAAGTATTTGGCCCCCGCCACCCGCATGAGCAAGCCAGATTAAGTCTCCCGGCTTTAGTCTGGCCCAGCCCCAGCTATTACTTGCATTTAGGGAATGAACTGATGGGTAGGCAATCTCTGTCAGTCTGCACGTCTGTCTGTCTCTCTTCCTCTCAAAACACATAAAATAAAATGAATTAGTTTTGCCAAAGAAAAGCGGGATATCTCCGGAGGCTTGGAAAGTCGGATCACCATTAGACTGTTTGCACTCTGAGATGCCAAGCCTGGCAGGAGAAAGAAGGGAAAGAAAGCCAGAGGAAAAAGAAAATAGGAGAAGACATATGGAAAAGGACAGATGAGTCACAGAAAGAAACCAATGAGGGGGTGAAGGAGGGAGAAAGGGAAAGGGAGGGAAAGAGTGGGGGGAGGGGAGGAAGAGAGAGACACTGATTGATTATAGGGTAGAAGGCAGAATCAAGCCTTGTGAGATATCGATTAGAGGCTGGGAGATTGAACAAAGCTGCAAAGAATAAAGAAGCAAGCTAGGTAAATGGTTTTCTGAGTCGAACTCTGATTTGTAGTATGAAAGGGAGAAAAAAATAGCTTAGTTCTGTGTCTAACCTGGAGCAGGATCCCCTTGAAGATCTTGGTGCCCACAGAAAGGACTCGCTCCTTGAGTTTCAGAGCTTGTTTCAAGGTAGTTCCTGCTTTTGAAAAAACCCTGAAAGAATTGGCTCTTAAGAGAAAGAGAGAAAGAGGGAGAGAAAAAATATCTAAATCCTTTGGCACATAGTTATATACTAATTTACCAGATAGAGAAGTCCTGGGAGGTGGGTAACAATGTTAGCTCAGAGTAGTGATAGGCTCTATCTTGTGATTTTAGCTCTCAGGGTCCCCGCCCAGAATGCTAGTCCCCAATAGTTTGTCCAAAATTCCCAGCAAAATCACTCCTTCTTGGGCTTTGTCCGGGGAAGGTCTCTGTTAAAATGCAAATATCTTTCCAGGAAGAGGTAACATATTAACCAGTTCACACAATTAACATTCATTAGTTTTTCAGATTAGTTCTAGGAGGTTTGCCTGGAGCAAGGTCCTAAGGGCATGGGATAAATCCCAGGAAGTTTAGATTTTATTGTGGTGGGAGAAAGGTGAAAGCGGACAGCAGAGTTTGGGGAAATCTCCGTGAGCCAGATATTTCTAGGGTTCCACCGAAGTAGGGGCTGTGGGGATCAGCAGAAGCTGGAAAGGAAGTGTGAGATGGATTTCTCCCAGGCCGGTGTTCAAGGACTGAGTAGCTAAGACAGGCAAAAGCACTGGAAGCATCCGTCAACGCGAGAAAATATTTTGGAATGGCAAAATGAGGCAGATAGAGAAAAGACCCTGCAGACTAATTCCTTCCACAATTTGGGTGTGAACTCCCTGGTGTTCTGTTTGCTCGCTTGTTACAATAAAGAGAGATGGGGTTTATACTAGAAAATATCAAGGCTCCTCAGGAGTTAGCATTTTAGGCCTCTTGCTCTCCAGTGTGACAGGCGTGGGAGTCTGAGGGGGTGCTTTCAGTTTCTTGTAAAGTTAAATTCCCAATACACCTGCTGTTAAGAAGCACTTTCTCCCATTCTTTGACCCTTCCCATCCTTAACTGGTGGCCCACATGAGCATGCATCCCTCTCAACTATGTAAACATCATAAAAGATAAAATGAATTTTTTTTTTAAAAAAAGCACTCTGATTATAAAAAGGTGAAACAAACCAAAAAATTTAGATGATAATTTGCTAGGTGGCCTACCTGGAGATGAAAATCCAATCAACCGCACCCGCCGCCACGGCCTTTTTTTCTCTTTGAGAGGCAGACAGACAGACACAAAGGCAGAGCTGCCTGGGGCACTTTCCAAAAGCTGGGGACTGGGCTGGGCCAAAGCCAGGAACCAGCTCTCCCCTGTGGGAGGCAGGGACCAAAACCTCTTCAGGCATAACCTGCTGCCTCTCAGAATCTAAGTTAGCAAGAAACCGGAGCCATGACTTAAATGCACACGTTTGGAAACGAGATGCAAGAGTCTCAAAATGGTGGCTTGATTGCTAGGGCCAACATCTACTCCACCCACTGGCTTAGTGTGAGTGAAAGAACTGCTTTCTCAGAAGGTTGAAAAGCTTATGCATAGAGCTGAATAATTAGCAAGTATGAAGGTGTACGAAGGTTTTGTGCAATTTCTCACTTTCTTGCAGAGAATGGATGCACCAGAATGTCTCCCTTGGCAGACAGTCAGTAAAGAGAAAAAAGATGCACTGATTTTCAGTCTGATGACAACTCACCAAAATCAGTTGTTTCCAAAGCAGCGCCTTAGCCAGTATATGAACAGGTCATCCTATGGTAGATGACATCATTTTCAAGTTTTACTTGTCTGTAAAGGAATTACTTCTATTCATGCCTAAATAGAATGTTCTTTACAGACTTCAAGAGAAATAAGCAAAAGCTTAAAACCTTCAATCCTCTTCTTCAGCATGGATGACAAAGATTATTACCTACAAAAATAATTAGTACCGTAACACTTTTCAAAAATAGAAGATTGTCATAGATCATCGGGCCTAACCCTCTCATGTTACAGTAATGAGATGACTTGGCTAGACTATCACAGTGGTTGAAGCACAAGACCCAGAAGCAAAGCAGAGCTCCAAGCAGTGTGTCACTATGGCAAGACTGTGCGCTTTAGAACTGGCTCTGGCACAGCAGGCTCCTCATCTGCCTGCAGTGCCAGCACCCCATATAGATGCCAGTCAAATCCTGGCTGCTCCGCTTTCGATCCACCTCCCTGCTACCGCGTTTCAGGAGGCAGCAGTGAATGACCTAGGTGCTTTGGCTCTTTGCAGCCACGTGGGAGACTCTGCTTTGGATCAGCTCAGCTCCACCCACCGGGATCACTAATGGAGTGAACAAGTGAATGAAAAATCTCTCTCTTTTCCTCTCTCTCCCTCTCTCCCTCTTTCTCTTTCACCTCATCTCTTCTCACCATATCTCTTTTTTAAATAAAAATAAAATCTTTTTTTAAAGATTTATTTATTTTTATTGGAAAGGCAGATATACAGAGAGGAGGAGAGACAGAAAGGAAAATCTTCCATCACATGGCTCACTCCCCAAGCGGCCACAACGGCTGGAGCTGAACTGACCCGAAGCCAGGAGCCCGGAGCTTCTTCCAGGTCTCCCACATGGGTGCAGGGCCCCAAAGCCTTGGGCCGTCCTCAACTGCTTTCCCAGGCCACAAGCAGGGAGCTGGATGGGAAGTGGGGCTGCCGGGATTAGAAGCAGCACTCATATGAGATTCCAATGTGTTCAAGGTGAGGACTTTAACCACTATGCTATCGTACTGGGCCCACGATAAAAATAAAATCTTTAAGAAAATAAAATGCAGACTTCAGAATTTCAGACAAGAATTTGAACACCAAAAGTTATCATCAGCTACTAAATATCCATATAGACTTTTTTTTCCCTATCATAACATGAAGTCTGTGGAATGCTTATTAAGGATAATAAATAGGGAGATGTGCTGAGCAAGTCCACAGTTTGGCAACAGGCTTGATTAAACAAAGGGAGAGGATAAGAAAGATGGTGTGGTGGAGAGCAAGTCGAACCCTAGGCAAAACTGGTTTGTCAAGAGAGTCATTTTAAAAAGTTACTTGTTTGTTTGAAAGGCAGTGTGTGTGTGTATGTGTGTGTGAGTGAGATAGAGAGAGAGAGAGAGAGAGACAGAGAAAGCTTTCATCTGCTGATTTACTCCCCAGATGGCTGCCTGCAAGGGCAGAAGCTGGGCTGGAGCTACGCCACTACACGGCCTGGAGCTGCCTCCAAGCCTCCAACAGGGATGCAGGAGCCCAACAACTAGAGCCATTTCCAGTTGCTTTTCTAGGCTATAAAGAGGGAGCTGAATCCAAAGTGGAGCAGCAAAACAAACAAACAAATAAATAGATAAATATATATTTTTTTTTTAAAAAGTGGAGCAGCCAGGACTCAGCCTAACACCCAATATCCATTTGGCATGCTGGCACTGCATGTGGAAACTTTACGAGGCTGTGCCACTGTGGCAGCCCCTTGTTTTTTATTTTATTCTATTTTTTAAATTTTATTATACAGTGCCATAGGCTTTGGGATTTCCCCTTCGCCTTTCCTCAACGCCCCTCCAACTGATTTCCCCTATATTATTACAGTAGTATAGTCCTTCAGAAACAGTGATAAATCCATCCCTCTGCTATTTAAGTGCATCCTGACATTGTAGGTGCGGACAATTACAGAGAGTCCAGCATTCTATTGTCAAGATACATTTAACAGTTGCATTGGGAATCCATCTTTGATGTGAAAGTGGAGATGCATACTGTTTTGTATCTTCACATTGAATATTCATTTTATTTTATTTATTTGCAAAGCACAATGACAGACAGAGGGAGAGACAGAGAAATGAAGATATGGTCCATGTGTTGGTTCACTCCCCAAATGGCAACAAACAATCAAACAAGAAAACCAACAAATAAACAAAACAAAACAAACAAACAAACAAACAGGCAAGGCAGGTTTGAAGTCAAGAACCTGAAAATCTGTTCAAGTTTGCCAGGTGAGTGGCAGAGGCCTATGTCACACCCCTCCCCCGCCCCCCAGGCACTCCGTGCTGTTTTCTCAGCAGTATTGTCTTTAGGCAGGGAGCTGGATCGGAAGCAGAGCACCTGAGACTTGAATCTCTGCTCTGGTATAGGATGCCAACATCACAGGCAGTGACTAAACCCACTGCACCTCAAAGCCAGGACCTGGGCAGGGAATCCTACCTGAAAGGTGATTCCCTCAGAAAGTCCAGTAATCTGTAAGACACTATATAAGTTCCAGTATAGGAAGGTTTTGATCCTTAAGTAGGCTATTAGAATTTATTTTCTTCATTTATAGAGGAGCGAACAATTCCTAGTTTCAAAAAAGGGATCTACCTAGAACCTTCCAGATGATATCACCTGGGCATCTCCCTAAGGCTAGGCCTTACTCTGGGAGCTCACATGCCTTCTACGTGGAAGAGGAAAAACCCAGAGGATAGCATTTCCTTCTCTGATACTTTTACCAGCAACCTGCCAAATACCTAATTCAAGATCTCAAAATGTAAAGCTGCTCCCTTCTAATTCCTCTAAGGAATGCAGTGGCCATTTTGAGAAGCGCTTGTGCTTGAGATACAAGGGGGCCGACATTCAACCATTTCATTTATTTTCAATTGCTTACCTTGAAAGGAAACTTTGAAAGGCAGAAAAGCTGTCTAGTGGTGTACATTTCTGCCCACCCCCCCATCATGATGTGTGAATCACTGGCCTCGCATTGCTATTTCCCTGGGCAACTCAAGCCTGTCTGCCTCTTGCTCGTTGCTTTTAGTCATTGCAGCAAGGCGTGACTTCCCCCGAGGGCTGGAAATTGCAGTTCTTGCTGTAACTGACACATTTGTCAGATGGATTTCTATAACCAAGTTTTTTTTTTCTGTCCAATTCAAGCAAGAGTAACAATAAACTAGGCCAGTGGAATGTATATGCCAACATAGACTTTGAGACTATGAAGAAGTGTCAATATCTGTTAACATGTCACCACTCTTTCAAAATGAGTTTGGATTTTGCACCTGATCCAAGAACTAAGAAAAGCAATGTACTCTTTCTCTCCACAAATCTATCTCCAGTCTAGTCTACAATTTGAAAGGATATTTAGAAAATCAAATAAAATTAAGGGACTTGAAACCCACTGAGATTTATCACAGAGGAAAGATATTATATGATGTGTTTTCAGCTGCAATGAAAAAATACCATTTCTCCCAACACACCTTCCTTTATTAAGCTACTAATGTCCCAGTAGCTGCCTTTTGCTTATTTGGTACTCACTTATGTCTACTATATGCAAAGGAGTAGTGGAAGATGATACAGGAGCTGTTAAAAGGGGGAAGAATGAAAACAGGTATCATCAAGGGAAAGAAAAATAAAAAGGCAATAGTCAGAGATTTTCCTGGATTCTAAATTATGGTCCCAACAGCATTATTAATATGTCTGTTATTAGAGTACTATGCGATAGCTCAAGTCTGATCCTCTACCTGGCACTGTCAGCAACCCATATGGGCGTGGGTTCATGTCCTGGCTGAGGAGGATGGCCCAAAGCCTTGGGACCCTGTAGCCGCGTGGGGGACAAGGAAGAAACTCTGGGTTTCTGGCTTTGGATCGGCTCAGCTCCAGTCATTACGGCCACTTGGAAAGTTAACCAGCGGATGGAAGATCTTTCTCTCTCCTTCTCTCCGTAAATTTTGCCTTCCAATAAAAATGAATAAATCTTAAAAGAGAGAGCTAGAGCACACAGAAACATTCTGGCACAGCTTATCAAGTTGTTTCTCCAAATTCTGTTCCTAATTCGTGAACAAGCATCACTCTATGGCATACGTGTGAACTAACATAGAATTGGTTTGTATTCGTACAAGGATTACTGAATGCATACTAGTAACATCCATAGTTTCTCACAAGGATCAACATTTATATTCTTTTCATGTAATTGTTAAAACCAGTTGGTAATGATATTAGTTATCCAAACGTGCTTCAGAAATTTACACAAAAATGGATTAAGCTTACTTTGCTGCAATTTTTGATAGTCATACCGGTTTTTTCCATATTAAACATTTTTCCATGAGCCTTTTGAAGACTCCCTGGTTCTTTGAGGCCATGTTGATAAATCTGCATTACTCTACAATGGAAACATCCCATCCTGAGATGACGGACTTTCGAAGATAACAAACTTGTTTTCTAAATCTTTACTCTCTGTCTAGGTACAGAATCGACTTATTTCTACAGTAGAAACATAAAAATTTCTCTCCTTCGGTGGAGCTGATATCTGAAAATCAATACAAAAAGTATTTTTAAAGGTAAAATACACAAGAAACATCTAGATTATTAAGTGTTATCTTGGTTTATGTAAAAGTGTTATTGATATTTAATGTAACACTGAAACCCTAGGGATGGTCCTTCTTGTAATATTTTTAAGCGATATAAAAGTTGTCAATTCCTGGTACACTACCCAAGAAAAACTCTGCCAGGGGCCAGACCCATTTGTTAGTCTGAATTGTACTAATTTGAGAGTTTCATACCAACAGTGCTTCAAAGATAATTCTCTTTTGAATTAATTAGTTTTGAAAAATGATATTATCACAATAGGGGAGAAAACTGTTGATTGCAGAATTTTATATGGAAAATATTCATAGAAAGAGACAAGCAAATGATAATGATTTCTATTGATTGGGAAGCATTTGCTTAGAAAAACTAAAAAACTAACATTGATACAATACTATATTATTAAGATTTTTTAAATTTTGGTTTAAAAGGCATATTTTTCAGGGAGAGAAGGAGAGATAGAGAGTGATCCTTCTGCTGATTCACTCCCCACAGTGCTACGTTGGCTAGAGCTGACCTGAGCTGAGGCTGGGAACCAGGAACTTCTTCCAGGTCTCCCCATGTGGATACAAGGTCCCAAAGATGTGGGTCATCTGCTGGTTTCCCAGGCCATAAGCAGAGAGGTGGATTGGAAGTGGAGTATCCAGGACACAAACTGGTGTCCATATGAGATGCTGGCACCATTCAGTGAAGGGTTAGCTTGTTGTGCCACCATACCCTCCCCAGCACAATAATATGAACTAATCTATGGATTTTATTCCAATCCTGTGAGTTTCCTTATGAATATGCTTTTCCTTCTCTAGTACCATATTATATCTAGCTGTTGTGTCTTCCGTGTCTCTTGCTTGCTGAAAGTCCTTCAATTTTTCCTTTTCTTTCATAATCTTGCCATGATTAGATTGAGACAATGTATTTCCTGTATAAACATCACATATGCTTCACTGATCAAAATAACTGTGATCATTTGGTCAAGACTGTATCTGCCAGATTTCTACACAGCAACATTTCAGCTTTCCCATCTTATAATTAATATGAGAGTCTTCAAACAATAAATGGAAAATGTAAGCTGACAAAAAGAGTCTATAATTCAATTTTTCAGAAGAGCAACATTATTTTAAGTATATTCATCCATGAACTTTTTGAAGTATCCTTGAATTTTTATCTTACTGAAGAGACTCAGAATGTCCTGATTCTTGTGTTTTTGCTCACTAATTTTAGCTCTATGGTTCTTGTTTGCAGCAATGATTACTGTAATGCTTGCCTAATGGTGATTTTCTGATTCCATCTATGCATATTCACTGAAATGTTTACAAAACCGATATATTTTGCATATTATTCACATATTACTGCAAAGAGGAGTTCTCTTTCATTCCCTATAGTGTATTTATTCAATCATTTACTTAGGTATAATTGATACAATGATATTTACTTTTTCAATGGATTATAATCCAGTACTATTATTATTTAAATTGTTAATTTATTTCAGCATTGGTCTTTGGACTCTCCTTTAGTTTGGTCCCTTTGTCCCTTTGACATGCCTCCTCCTTATTTGATCACTTTATTAATTTTTGAGGTTAAATTATGCTGTTGGGGCTCATGCCATGTCATATTAGGCTAATCTTCAAGTGTTCGCTGTGGCATCCTAATTGAGGACTGATTCCAGTCCTGGCTCCTCCGCTACTAATCCAGGTCCCTTCTAATGGCCTAGGAAACCAGCAGAGGATGGCTCAAGTGCTTGGGACCCTGCCACTCATGTGGGAGACCCCATGGAGATCCTGGCTTCTGACTTTGGCTTAGTCCTATTACATTCATCTGGGGAGTGAATCATCAAATGAATGATCTCTCTGTCTCTTTCTCTCTCTGTAACTCTTCCTTTAAAAGAAAAATAAAATAAATGTTTTCAGAAGATGCTCCTGACTTATCTTTTACATCCCCAAAGTCAACCCTAAAAATTCTACCTTTCACCAGGGAATCTTATTCTTTATTGTGGATTTGTACTTAGAAACCAAAATCTGGGAACTGGGATACTCTTTGCTACCAAAGTGTTACTATT
Source organism: Ochotona princeps (assembly GCF_030435755.1). NCBI lineage: Eukaryota > Metazoa > Chordata > Mammalia > Lagomorpha > Ochotonidae > Ochotona > Ochotona princeps. The sequence goes on from NC_080865.1 coordinate 51,129,482, forward strand.
TTTTTTCTCTCTCTTTTTTTAAAGATTTATTATTTTTTTTTATTGCGAAGTCAAATATACAGAGAGGAGAGACAGAGAAGATCTTCTGTCCAATGATTCATTTTCCAAGTGACTGCAACGGTTGGAGTGGTGCTGATCCGAAGCCAGGAGCCTGGAACCTCTTCTGGGTCTCCCACACTAGGTTCAGGGTCCCAAATCTTTGGGCCAGCTGCTTTCCCAGGCCACAAGCAGGGAGCTGGATGGGAAGCAGGGCTGCCGGGAGTAGAACTGGTGTCCATATGGGATCCTGGTGCATTCAAGGTAAGGATTTTAGCAGCTATGCCACCGCGTCAGGCCCTAGTCTCTCTTTATGGATATGTATGTTCACTAACATACATATATATATTATATATAACCCATATAAAATATACAAATATATATTACATATAATATTTATATAATATATGTTCACATCTAATTAGTTCCGTATCTGTTCATCCATATAGATGTGTGTGTGTATATATATATATATATATAACCATATTTGCATATATTAAACTACAGTTCATACTACAATTCAAATCCACAAAAACCAAATAGGGGTATTTGTAGCTTTTTGCCTTTGCTAATTGGTAATTTTATTCTATAATGTCACAAGTGGCAGTAAAACAAAGTGGCATTCAGATCCATAAAGACCAAAAAAACAAAACAAAACAAAACACACACACACACACACACACACACACACACACACACACACACATATACATACAAACCCCACCAAAACCAGACAACAACAACAACAACCACAGAAAGAAAGCCAATCCATGGCAGAAGAACCTCACATGGACCGACCTACTGTTGCCAATAGCCTAGTCCAGTGCTTCTCAGGGTGTTGCCTAAGGATCACTTGAATCAGAATCTGCCATGGCATTTGCAAAAAGCGATTTCTGAACCCCAGTTCAAACCACCAGTCTCAGCAGTAGAACCCTTAAAATTAGTAGCCTACACAACAACTCCAGATGATTCCTGGATTTTAGAACAACTTTCATAAAACAATGTGCCCCTTATGGATTGGGTACATGACAAGTGTTCAAAATATTCAAAAAAATCGTAATATAAAAAAAGCTATACATGATTCTCATTTTTCTGCACCAAAATAGGCTTACTTTTTTAATGTAATTTTCCACAGTTTTTTGCATACCTGTTTCGTTTTTTTTATTTTTAATGGGGGAAGAAAAGGGACAGAAATTCTGTCAGCAAACACAAGAATCAGTTTTCATGGCATTAATTCAAACATGTTCATTTCAATGAATTGTTAGAATTCCCCTATTTTTAGATTTAAAATATTTTTCTTGCACACACATCAACGAAAAAGTGGCATGGGACTAAACATTTGGGCCATTGTCCAACATTCTCCACTGTTCTTCTGAGGCCACCAACAGGAAGCTCAATTAGAAGTGGAACAGCAGGGATATAAACTGGCGCCCCATATGGGATTGCCAACATTGTAGCCGGCAGACAAATCCACCATACCACAATTCCACCTCCTGTTCGTGCTCTTTTAGATTTAATTCATCTAAATTGCTAATTTACCCCATCAATGTAGCCACAGAAAATTCGTTACACCATTGGCTTGCGGCAGCAGCTTTCATGAAATAGCTTTTACTAAAGCCCTCTGGGTTTCCAGCAATATTAGCAGAAACAGTGTAGCCTCTTCCCCACATCTTCAGATCTTGTTGCAACCATGATGATGAAACCTAGACATTTGCAGTAGGTTACAAAAACCCATGGAGTCTTTTTCAAGTTGTTGTTGGGGTCCCTGCTATGGGTGCATCCTGAAGCAGATTAAAAGATGATGCTCATGAAATTAAATTCTTCCATGCCTCTGACTTTGAGGGCCACCTTCCAACAATCGGAGAGATACCCTAGCAAAGTGATCATGTGGTCACGTACTTCTCCTCATTTCCAAAGACAAGTGTATCTATTATTTTTTTGAAAATGGCATGCGATACGACAGTAGTTAGAGAAGTCTGTGGCGAAATGAAATCAACAGATAAGTTTGTTTTGGTGTGAATACTTTAAAATTCATGCCCAATTTTTCATAATATGCATTTTATGAATGTTTCAACAAACTTTTAGAATCCATACAAATGGATTTCAATTTTTATTGCACCAAAATAAAGTTAGAATTGCATTTTCATGAACTTCCTTTTTGTTGCTTGTAAATTTTTGCTCCTCTAAAACCTGAATCCAGTTTTGGTACTACCCTATCATAAGCATTGTCTAGTTCCTAAGCAACCAGGACGTCGTGGACAGCGTTCCAAAGCACACTCCTTTTACGATACCTTGTTTCAAATGAACCACCTTACTTACCTCACGTGGAACTCTTAGTCCGCAGCCGTCAGACCAAGTCAGAATATGTGAGAAATAAACTGCTTTCCTTCTTTTCTCATCCAGAGAACAACTTTCTTCACTTGGCTGCTGTGAACCTCTGGCTTGCTTTCCGCCCTTTGGAGTCACAAGGCGGGAACCAGCCCGCGCAAACAACTGTATTTCACCATTCCTTCAATTTCCAAGCTTCCTGCCTCCTAACAGAAGGGGTCATGACCCCTACTCTAGCTCTGTTTTCTCTTCTGTACTCCTTATCAGTGTTTAATCAGGAGCTAACTGAGATGAATGCCTTCAGTAGCCTTCATGCAAAGTGGAATTTAGCAGAGAAACGCACACTAGTGTTCCAAAGTCATCATGAAGCAATGCCAGCCAGCTTTATTTACTGTGTAGTTATAAGACTGTGCTTCGGGGCAATTTATAAATGTGAAGAACTTGATTCAGTACTCAATATCCACAATGACAAACAGAATAGTGCCTGAACATATGCCCGGAAGGAAAATTACTTGTAATAAACAGAAATTTGGCATTTCATTTTGTCAGGGCTTCAGAGCTACCTGCTTCGGTAACAAAAACCACTTCTTCAATACTCACTGAATGCATGCTATTGTGTTAGATGTTCCCATAATTCGTTGTTGTTTGGGAAAATGGTTTTCCTGTTATTATTACTGTTATTTTTTTGCATAGAGGACCTACAAAATAGGATTTTGGGTTCTGCAATGGCCACTCCTAGGCCAGAAAATACAGAAATGAATACAAATCAGAACTGAAAATCCCTCTTTAAAATATGGCTCAATCAAAATATAGAATCAAAGTGTTGGATTAGAATCCGTCAAACACATAAAGTATGAATCCATGTTTGATACTTTCTGTCTGATATTATCAGTGGTAATTTTGCATAAGTAAGTTTCAAACGTAACAAAGATGTTTTAATAATCTTTTACATGTCACTCAAAAAATGATTGTGCTTTAGAACATAACTGAAATTTATTTTACATGACATTTATGGAATTATGTTTAAATGAATATAATGCTTATACATAAAATAAGCAAATTATTAAGCAAATAATGGAAGAATAAAGCTCATATATATACTATTATAATTTCTGCTGGAAAATGCAGAAAAAAATGACGGAAAAAGAAAATCACCTAGTCCTGATTTTGATCTGGTCCAGCCCTGCCCTCACAGATGGACAATCTTTTCTCTGTCTCTTTCTCTCTCGATCTGACTTTCAAAAAAATAAATAAATAAATCATTTTTTTAAAGTAGAAACAGGTATTGGCGCTATAGTTTAATGTTTAAATCTTTGCCTTGCATCTGCCAGGATCCCATATGGGCACTGGTTCCAATCCTGGATGCTCCACTTCCCATCCAGCTCCCTGCTTGTAACCTGGGAAAGCAGCAGAGGACGTCCCAAAGCCTTGGCACCCTGTACCAATGCAAGAGACCTGGAGGAAGCTCCTGGCTCCTGGCTTCAGACTGACTCAGCTGCAGCAATTGCAGCCACTTGGGTAGTGACACAGCAGACAACAGATCTTTCTCTCTTTTTGTCCTTCTCTCTAGAAAAATGCCTTTCCAATAAAAATGAAAATAAATCTTTACAAAAAAGTAAAAACAAATTTAGAATTTGGCTTATGTTCCTGTGTACAATAGATAACATTGTTCCTTTACTAACTTGGTCTAACATTTCTGAGAGATGGAATGGCTTGGAAAGATTCAATTGAGCATATACTAAACATATTGCCTATAGAAATTATAAAAAGGTATACAGGACACTAAACTGTCTTTTGTCAGGTGTCAGTGTAATAGGGGAAAAGACACTTAACTAAGATGAGGAACTATGGTTAGTGCTATGGAAGAGTGTCACAGCATTCAGAAAGAGTTAATTTCCTGCTTTGAAGTACAAGAAAATGCCAAACTAATCTTTGTGCAAGGCTTCAAAGATTGTCAGAACTTTAACAAGCGCCGTTTGGGGATGCGGTAGTAAAGGATGTATAAGGCTAAGAGAGAAGCATCAATAAACCTGAGCGGCAACATGAAGGTTCACAGATCATCCTCCCTCTAACACACAACACAGGACATTCACAAATTGTATGCATTTTACTTTGAATTTGAAAGAGAGTGAGAGGAAGCAAGTGTGAGAGAGAAGGATCTCTGCTGATTCATTCCCCACGTGCCCATAATGTCCAGACTTGAGCCCGTTGCCCAACATTCAATCCGAGTTTCCCATTTGAGCGTCTTGGACTCATGTTTGCGTATTTTTTTTTCACCAACCACATAATTCGACTATAATTTGATTATTATGGTTTAGGAAATAAATCTGTAGATTTATATCCATAAGACACTCAATCTGTAAAGTGCTTTTGAAATCATTTTTACCCAGTCACTTCATTTTGGTGCCGGGGCAACAATAAGGTTCTTTTGAGGGCCACACTGAGTTAAATGCAGCAGTAGGGCAAGATTCCAGTTCTATCTACTCTAACACTGTAGCAATTTTAAATAAGTGGTCTGATGTCAAGTCAGATGTGACCCTTTGTAAGTTACAGGACTCCTCATACTGGCTTCTCCAGATTCCTGTCATTCCCAGCAGTTAGTTGTACTGGAATCCTTTCTGCTCTCTTTTCCACAGCCCCCTCCTGTCTTCATTAATTACATTAACAATGTGCAGAGGCACAGTTTCAAGGTGCTCTGTCACAGCATCAGGTGGTTAGCTATTAGCGAACTCTGATGGGGCTGAAGTTCTATTCTCATGTAAGCCCACTCATGTGTTCATTTTTTCTTGTAATTGGCTGATGAATCATTCTTTAGTCTGAAACAAAACAATCAACAGAAAAGCCAAATTATCTTGTCATTTCTAGCTCCTCAGGTAGTCCTCAAACCCATCCTACACAGTCCTCCTTCAGAGTCACGTGCTTTCCTTTTTGAAGCGATGACTTATGATTTCTAAAAATGCATTTGCTTGAAATAATAATGTCTCCGGAAGGCATTGAACCAGGTCAGGGCACCAGAGAGGGAAAGTGATTGAGTTAGGTCACAGGCTGGGAATGAACACTTTCTACTCTTTACCCACCCCACTGACTGTGTTCACTCTAGAAGCCTATCTCTGACAATTTGCTCCTTGCTGTGCAAACCTCCCTATTATCCTCAATCTATCACTCTCTTATCTGTGGGGATGTAGGCATGATTTATGTTCAGGCATAGAAGACTGAGAGGGGAAGGCAGTGGGAAGTCAGAGATCTCACCATACTGCTTACTTACTAAGCTTGTGGGGTCAATGGGAGGCCTAGAGCCCCCTTTGGAATTCCAAGCAATTTACTCCTAAATGTTAAGATTCAGATTGCAGTAGAAACAGCCCCTGTCGTGCCCAAAGCCAAAGTTAAATCCATTTAAATTTAAACCCAAGTTACCAGGCTGGCCATGAATAACAATGAGGAAAACACAAAGCACGAAGAGATGATAGGGACGGAAGCAAGACTTTGTGGCAACTCAGCAAATGGAGGCAACACTGAGGTTTCCATTGTTGATGACTAATTAAAAGAGGAAGAGAGCAGCTAGCTCTGTAGCGATCCCATTTAGCAACAGCTGCTATTATGATCAGGATCACAGCCAAAATGTCGAGAAGTTCTGACTGTGAGAAGTCCGTACCCCCCAAGTTATTGTATCCTAGCAGATGTAGCAAAAAAAGGTCAAGATTATGGTCATCTGTTACCTTTCCTATTTTTGGCAGATTGTCTCCAAGTTTTTCATATCCTTTGCTTCAGTTCTTCCTCATTGGCAGATAGAAGTGGGAAGTAATCTTCTTGCATTCAATGTTTTTCTCCCCCCATTCACCACTGCCTTTCTCTTCCTACGTGAGCATTCGCCTGTCCCGCTCAAGGAAGAACTGATTGAGAAGGTTGAGACCGATCATTATGTGATAGATTCTCTACTTAAGATAAAATTTCTACCCTAATAAGGGCCTTTGGCAGGGTTAGGGTAGGTTGCCTTTCATTGCTCTCTCTTTACATTGCAACACAGAGCCTGCCCCCTGTTTCACCCTCTGAGTAGGAATGGCCTGGTGCAGTCGACAGCAGCCTGGTTAGTGTCTTATTCTATACACCAGAGATACAGCTTTAATGAACTCACAATGCATAATACAAACACATCCCACTGAGTTTCTGATATGTGGTAGGTTCACTGAGAAGAAGAGATACTAATTTGAGTTTTTGTTGAATTAGCCCCATCTTTCCCATACACGTGCCCCTCTGCTGCTTCCCTTAGGATTGCTCAAACTGCCTCCAGTGCAGCATTCATTATCTATCTTGCTCAAACCCACCCCTCTCTGGATGCTGCTAATTAGCTATGTTTATGGACAGACACCATCCGAGAATTATATAATGAGAACAATCACGAGATATGTGACTTTTAATCTTTATCTCATGGAGTCGCTTTGTATATCTGGCCATTCTGAGCCAGAAAATGTCTTCGTAATTCAGATGCTATTGTAAGAGTAAGATTTTGTGCTTTATATCTTGGCTACATAACAGTTTTTGAAAAGGCAAATCAGACGCTGGAAGCCACTTCAAACAAATTAAATAGCACCGTAGTCAAGATGGTATTCATTTCTTTCTACTGTTCCTGTAATAGGTTCAAAGGTGCAGAGTTGGGATCCTCAGCCCTGGGGAGGCAAATTATCTCCAGGGACAGAATGACATTCTCTAAAAGTAAATTCTCTTTAATTTTTAACTGAAGGAAATAAATATAACCCAGACAAACATTGACGCAGTAGGTAGGGTCATGAGTATAGTAAAATCAAACAGAAGACAAGGTTGTCCTGACTTTCCCTTAACTCAGAAATAAATGTGGGAGCATACATGCTGAAGGATGTAGGTGGTGAGAAAGCTGAGGACAGGGTATTCTCAACTAAGTCTCTCAATATACTAGGCTCAGGCAGAAGCTGGACTAAATATATGTGCCTTACACAGTCCTCTGAAGGGCAAAGCCCCAAACAAAGGTCTTTTTGCGGTAGGGAATTCCAAAGGCAGACAAGCTATTTTGACTTAAGGCAGAACAGAGCATTTTTGGGACCTGAGTGACAGGTACACACTTCGGCTTAGAGCATGATTAGAAATACCTGTGGGGCAGCTGAGCGTATTGAGGAACTCCGGTGAATGAGAGGTGCCTCACACCCCCAAAGGGAGACCACAGTTGACTGTGATAAGGGCTTGGATTTCAAAATATAAATTACTGTAAGAGGCAGAGGTGAACTTTGCAGAGCTTCACCGTGTGGAAAAGTCATGTTTTAACATTTAAACATGCTGATGAACAAAATTGAGATGTTTATTTGTAAGGCAGTTTAGGGCATCAGGAAAAAAAAGGAACTGGTCTGGTGATTAAATATTTGAGTTCAAATTAGGGACAAGGTTTGAAGTTAAGACACATCATATCAGAGTACCAGAGTTTGAGTCTCAATTCTGCTTCCAATTCTACCTTCTTGCTAATCAGCAGCCTGGAACATAGCAGATGACGGCTCCAGTAATTGAGGCCCTGACATCCAGGACAAAGACCTGGATTGAGTTCCAGATCCTGTCTACAACCTGGCCCAGTCCCACCCTCACCTGTTGGTGGATACCTGGAAAGTGAGCCTGTCTACCTTTCAACTAAGCAACAACAACAAAAATTTAAAAGAGATGAACCCGGGCCAATGTTGTGGAACAGAAATTTAAGCCATCTTGTGCAACAGCAGCAGCCCATATAAACTCCAAATTGAGTCATAACTGTTCTCTTCTGAGCTAGCTCTCTACTAATGTCCTAGGAAAAGCAGCAGAAGGGATGGGTCGAGTGCGTGGGCTCCTACCACCCACACGAGAGACCCGATATAAGCTCCTGGCTTCTAGCTGTGACCTGGCCCAGCCCTGGCAATTGCAGCCATTTGGGGAGTGAAACATGGCAGAACTCTCTCTCAATCCCCCTTCTCTCTGTAAATATTTCTTTTAAATAAATAATAATAAAAACTTTAAACAAAAAAGAATACATACATGTCAAGGGTTTGGGGAAGTAGTCAGCTTATAGTAGATATTACATTTATGTCATGGTCATTACACATAACATATTTTAACAGAAAATTAATAATAGAATCATAGGAAAAATAGTTTGTTAAATTTCTAAAAGTCAGATGTCTGCACACCTCAACTTTTCCTTATATGAATATCTTTTTGAAAAAAATCTATCAAACAGGAAAAATCTGGCATTTAATAGTCATTACACTGGATTCTCAGAAAGGTCACTAAAATTTAAAAAAAATAACTAACTGCTGATATAACACATTCATCTTTGTAGGTCTGCATATCGTTTAGTATTCTTAGTTCAAATGAATTATGCCAAAGTGAAAAATTTGCAATCCTGTCTTTGGTATCAATAACTGAACAACTAGTAATCAATAATGCAGCACACATGAGGCCCAGTCCCAATTGGGAAGCCCTGCCACATTTTTTTTTTGAATGATAGCATGCTGCTTGAATTTGATAAGCCAGGTTGTGTACCTGTTAGAGGAGCTGGTTCTAGGAGATGGTATATGTAGAAAGCCATAGGTAGAAGGTGCATCTAAGAAAAAGATCTGGCAACAAACAGAATTGTCCCAATGAGTTTCTAAATCCCAAGGAGTTACATGAATGTACATGGCTACCTAGCATTGTGAAATGTATATAAAGAACAATAAACTGGATTGACAAGACTTGCATTTTCTGTTCATGCCATTGCAAGCATCCCAGGCTAATGGTTGAGACTGATAGTAAAACAAGGAAGAGCAAAAATTTAGTGGGAAAGCAAGAAGTGATGAAAGAAAAAAACCTGAGGGTCCAGTATTGTGGCTTGCTGCATAGCTGTTCAAGTCCCGGCTGTTCTTTCCATCCAACTCCCTGCTAAGAGCCTGGGAAAGCAGAGAAAGACAGTCCAAGTGTTTGAGCCACTGCATCTATGTGGGAGACCTGGCTGAACCACCTGGGAATGAAACTCTGTCTTTCAAATAAATAAATTCATCTCTAAAACAACAACAACGAAACAAATGAAAATGAATCTGATTAGTGTGAGCTGTAATCAATAGAAATTCAGTATGTTCTGTAGCTTAGCACACTAATACTAACATGAAAAGCGATAAAATCCTTGTGAGAAGACAAAACTTTTTCCAACAGGAACACAGATTTCTCTTTACAAAGAAATAGAAATAGTTAGGGGTTGTGTAGGTGGTTATGGTTTTTCACCTTTCCTTAGCAGTAGATTATTAGTTTGCACACTAGTTTTAAAAGTCCAGGCCTAAAGATTTACCTCCGCTTGAACCTTCTCAGAGCCTTTCCATCTCACCCATACCTTGACCTTATTTTCAAAGGAAATGCAATTTTCTAAATTGTTCTCGGAAAGTCAGACCACCTTCGCAGTAAAGGTCAGGCTGAAAGTCATCTTGAAAAAGTGCCTGACCTTTTCACACCTAACCCAAAAGCAAGTGGAAATTTTGTATGCCCAAGAAGTCAAAGTCTAGAGAGGGTCTTAGAAAGACCTCTCGAGTGTTTATGAGCTCTCTAGAAGCCATCCTAATGCAATTGTAGCGCTGTGCTGCCTCCTTGTAGTGAATACAGACAAGAAAACTGATTAAGGAGAAGAGCAGTATCATCTGTTTCATTTCACAAATTAAGCCTTGCCTAAATGCTTGAGATAAATGGAACGTAAGGCTTCAGTCTTCCAAAGATAGAGCAGTGATCAATCACTTGCCATCATCTTGCTGGCCTTTTTAAAGGTTGCAGGTACATGAGACTCTCAGATTGGCTTTCTTTCCGGAGCTGATAGATCAATTGAGTCATATGGCAAACAAGTTTGACAGATTCTTTTCACTTCACAGACAGAATTGATTGGTTATTTTGGTATGAAGTAGACTCAGTCTTAATATCTTCAGGGAATCTTTCTAGTAAGCACCTTGTAGGAAAAAAAAACATCTCATCGAAGGTTAGGCAGAAAAAAATATTGTTGGAGATTAATGGCTGCTGTTTATGTCAGGGGATTAGAAGGTTCAAGTTTTATTCCAAGTTAAACTCTTCATTTTTAGCATGACCTTGAATGAATGTTATTACCTCCTTATTTTTCTGCATTTGCAAAATATGAGATTATTTAAGGATCTTAATATGATACAAAATTATATCTTGTTGTTTGAACTTTAATGTGTGCAATGTGTCCATGTCAGTTCAAGCATCAAATCCTGACACAGCCACTTCCAAATCAGCTAATAATCTTACTGTAGTTGCTGGTTTTGGTTAAAAAAAAAAAAGGGGGGGGGAATTCCAAAACAGTTCACAAAAACAGGCTGTTGCTAACCTGTCTGTGAGCTCATTTTCCTGATTCACATACATTTGTATCACATCTTAATATTCTTTAATAAGAAATAGGATACAGTTACTAATAATATCCTCTCCGCTGAAAACTGAAGAGTGAATTTTGAAGTAATATATATGGTTCTCTGAAGAATTACATAGCTATATTATTTCTTATTGCTTCAAATGTAGACAAATACACCTTCCACACTTCAGATTATGTATCAAATGAAGAAATAACATATGTAACCATATGCTTTTATGTTTATCTATCATTAACTACTATGTAGGTAACATTTTGAATAATTCTCCAATCCATTTTAACCAAAGTCATCTGCAGAACCAAAGCAATCACAATAAAAATTTCAATGATTTTCTCTTTTTTTTTTTAAATAGAAAAGAATAAGTCGAAAACTCATATGGACTCTCAATGGATTTGGAATTGCCAAAACAGAAATGAGGGCCCGAAGCAATAGCATAGTGGCTAAAGTCTTCCCCTTGAACATGCCGGAATCCCATATGGTCGCCGGTTCTAATCCTGGCAGCCTTGCTTCCCATCCAGTTCCCTGCTTGTGGCCTGGGAAAGCAGCTGAGGATGGCCCAAGGCCTTGGGACCCTGCACTTGCGTAGGAAACCTGAAAGAGCTCCTGGCTCCTGGCTTCAGATTGGCTCAGGTCCAGCTGTTGCGGCCACTTGGGGAGTGAATCATCTGACAGAAGATCTTCCTCTCTGTCTCTCTTCCTCTCTGTATATCTGCCTTTCCAAAAAAAAAAAAAAAAAAAAAAAAAAAACCTTTAAAAAAAGCAAATGAAAAAGTACAGATTTGGAATTCTCACACTTTTTTGAGTTCAAAATATGTTGCAAAACAGCATTAATCAAAGCGACGTGGTACTGGCATAAAGCCAGACACATAGAAGAATGGAATAGGAGGGACAGCACCAAAATATACCTTCATATATGTGGTCAACTGATCTTTGACAAGCATGCCCAGACCATGTAATGGCAAGAGGACAGTTTCTTCAACAAATGATGCTGGGAAAACTGGCTATACAAGCAGAAAGAGCAAAGTTGGATTAATTTCTTAGATTATATGCAAAAATTAACCCCAAAATGACTTCTAAATTTCCTGGTCATAATATTCACAAATCAAACTTTTAAAAGAAAACACAGGAGAAAAACTTCATATCTCTGGATTTAGCAATGGTTCCTTGAATTTGACATCAAAGGCACAAGCAAAAAAAGCAAAAATAGACAAATGAGAGCATATCAAACTTAAAAACCTCTACACGTCTAAAGACACAATTCTCACAGCGAAAAGGAAACCTATAGGATAAGAGAGGACTCATCTTTGGTAATGGGTTAATACCCAGACTATATGGAAAACTCATGTAATTCAACAACAGCAAAAGGCCAATAGCCCTATTTAAAAATGGACAGAGAATCTGATTAGACATCTTCCCAGAGAAGATGTACAAAAACTTCAGATCACTGATCATTATAGAAATGTAAATAACAATCACAATGCTGTATCAGTTTACACATATTAGGATGGTCATTATAAAATCTAAGTAACAAATGCTGATGAGGAGGGGAGAAGAATTGAAACCCTAGTGCACTGCTGGTGAGAATGTAAATTGATGCAGTTACTGTGCAACCTGAATGGAATTTCCTCAAAAACCTAAAAAAACCAAACCTAACCAAACCAAACCAAACAAAAAAAACCAGAGGCTGATGTGGTGGCATAACACACCATCTCAAATAAGCTGCGGCCTGCAGCAATCACGTGGGGGACAGTTACAATACTGACTGATACCAATTTTGAACCAGCTCTGTGCTAATACAATTGGGAAAGCAGGGGAAGATGGCTCCAGTCCTTGGGACCCGATGTGGGAGCCATTGCTGAAGCTCCAGGCTCCTGGCTTTGGCCTGACTGAGCCCTGGCTATTGGGGCCATTTGGGGAATGAATTTGAGATGGAAAATCCCTCTCTCTGTGTCTTCTTCTTTCTGTGTAATTCTTACTTTCAAATAAATAAGTTTTTTTTTAAAATTCTAAAATGACAAATAACCAGAAATTTCAGTGCATTGTGTGTATATACATACATATATGTATATATATACATATGTGTATGTATTTATGTATTTATGGTTTAGGAAATAAATCTGTAGATTTATATCCATAAGACACAGGTCCTTAAATAATCTCATATTTTGCAAATGCAGAAAAATAAGGAGGTAATAACATTCATTCAAGGTCATGCTAAAAATGAAGAGTTTAACTTGGAATAAAACTTGAACCTTCTAATCCCCTGACATATGTATTTATGAATACATATATGTATATATATACATCCAAAAGAATTGAAAGCAAGTTATAAAAAAAATGTGCACATACATGTTCATTGAGGCATTATTGCTTATAGCCAAGAGATACAAGCAGTCTGAGTCCCTGTTGAGGGATGAATGGATAAATATACATCTAATGCAATATTATTTATCCTCAAGAAAGAAAGAAATCCTGTCACATGCAACAACATGGATAATATTTGATATTGTGCTAAGTGAAATTTTCCAGTCACAAAGGATTAATGCTACCACTTACATGAATTGTCTTTAGTATAAAGGTCCCTCCCCCTTATTTGTTGGGATGTACTTCCTCTTTCTTGATTTCTTTAAAAATTTCTTCATTTATTTGAAAAGCAGGGTTAGAGAGAAGGAGAGATACATGTAGAGACAGAGATCTTGCATTTGTTGATTTACTCTCCAAATGTTCACAATGACTGGGGCTAGACTTGACAAATTCAGGCGTTTGGCACTCCATCCTGGTCTCTGATGTTGGTGGCAAGGGGCCCAAGCACTTGGGCGATCTTTCACTACCTTCCCAGGCACATTAGCAGGGAACAGGATTGAATGCAGAACATCCAGCACTTGAACCAGCACTCATATGAGCTGCTTTTCTTGCAGGGTGTGCCTGAACAAACTGTCCCATAATGCCAGCATTATGGGGATACATTTCAAGATCCTCCCAGTGAATTACTGATGTCATACATAGTACTGAACCCTACACACACACACACACACACACACACACTTATCCTTTACATGCATACTTGCAATAATATTTAATGCATAAACTGAGCAAGTAAGACAGTAACAAAAATAATTAATAGTAAAATAGAAGCAATTATGAAATGTACTATAAAAATTGTTGACCTGTGCTTTCAGACCACTCTTTGGTAAAATAAAGGTCCTTTAAACCCAAGCGCTGTGATACCATGACAGTTGTCTGATAACCAAGAAGACAATTCAACTACTATTGGGGTGGGTTGTTGGAATCCAGCCAGTGAAAACGCTGGGTTAACAGATGCCTGTGGGAATCTGTTGAGAAGAGGCTCCAGGAAGAGGAGGGGCCCCTTGCCCAGAGTGCACCCTGCCCCCAGTGAGTCCTTGGAAGTGTTTTCATGCTCTCCTTGATAAAGGGTGAACATCTGTGCTCTGTCTAGCCAGCTAGCCAAGGGCAGACAGTATTCCTTATCTATTCCCCATTTCAATAGTGCTTTGACCAAGGCTCCTTGTTAGCTTTCCTTGAACCCCTGCTTACAGACGTGACATGACCTAAGTCTCAGTTGTGTTTGAATTACTGTTTTGCTGAGTGTATAAAAACTGGAACCATGAACATAAACTTTGTCTATTGCAATCAAGAGCACTGTCCACCCCCCCCCCATTTTATTTTCAGTGACTCCCTCCCAGGTTTCCACACACAGCTTATATATGCTGGGTGAAAGGATGGTTCACATCCTGGATAGGATGGATTCAGGTATGATTTCAACAGTGCTACCCAGAACACTATGGAATTTAAAATGCATGAGTTGATTATTTCTGAGATTTTTTCCATTTGATACTTTCAGACCATGGTTAATCATAGGTAACTGAAACCACAGAAAGTAAAATTCATTAGTGCTACTGTGGCCTAAGCCCAGTGAAAAATGGTGCTTGCCAGGAGCTGAGGGGAGGGACAATTGGGGAGTTCTTTGATGGGTACAGAATTTCACTTCTTAGAACATGAAGAAAGTCTGGATATCTGTTGAATATGAATAGGATTAACCCTGTGATACTGTGCACTTAAATGGTACTTGAGAGGTAGGCATTTGGTTTAGCTGCTGAACTCCCAGTTGGGAACCTGTGTTACACACTGGAGTGTCTAGATTGGGTTTGAGTTTTGTCTGCGTTTCTGATTCCAGCTTCCTGCTAAAATGCATTCAAGGAGGGGGCATGCAATGGCTCAAGTTGTTGAGTCCATGCCACCTGTGTAGGAGCCCCGGACTGAACTTCAGGCTCCAGACTTTGGCCTAGCCTAGTACCTGGATACTAATCTCATTTGAAGAGTGATGGACCCAGCACAATGGCTCAATTGACTGATCCTCCCCTTGCAAAACACCGGATCTCATATGGGTGCACGAGCCATTATAGTCATTTGGGCTGTGAACCAGTGGATGGAAGCTCTTTCACTCTTTGTCTCCTTCCCTGTAAACCTGCCTTCCAATAAAAATAAATCTTTTTTTTTTTTTTTACAGTGAACCAGTGGATAGAAGAAACATCTTTTCTGGTTAATAAAATAGATTGCGTTTTTTATCATAATTTTTAAAATATTTCACAATGAAGGATCAACTTATTTAAAATATGTACTTGCAGCCTGCACCATGGTGTAGTAGGCTAAGCTTCCACCTCTGATGCTGGCATTCTGTATAGCACCAGTTCAAGTCCTTGTTGCTTCACTTCTAATTGAGCTCTCTGCTTATGGCCTGGGGAAATAGTAACGGATGGCTAAAGTCCTAGTATCCTGTACCCATCCATATAGGAGACCCAGAGGAGGCTTGTGGCTCCTGGTTTTGGACCCACTCAGCTCCAATCATTGTGGCCATTTGGGGAGTGACTCAGCCAAAGGAAGATATTTGTCTCCCCTTTTCTTTGTAATTCTGCCTTTCAGATAAAAAAAGTTAAAATTGTGCACTTTATCAGTGATTAAATCTTTTTTATCTTTATTTTGAATTTTAAAGAGTTTTTTTTATTTGTCTTAAACGTCAGAGTTACAAAGAGGGAAGAAGAGGCAGTGAGAGATTTTTTTTCCTGCTGGTTCACTCCTTAGATGGCTGCAACAGCTAGGTCTCGGCCAGGCTGAAATCAGAAGCCAGCAGCTCCATCTGCATCTCCCATGCAGGTATCGCGTTTAAATACTTTGGCCATCTTTCTGTGTTTTTTGCAAGTGGTTTGTAGGGATCTGGATTGGAAGTGGAGTAGCTGGAACACTAAGCAGTGCCTGTATGGAATGCCAGCTTCACAGGCACTCATGTTACCCACCATGCCAAATACTGGCCTCAATTTTTATTATTTTAAAGATGTATTTATTTATTTATTTCAAAGAGTAACAATGAGAGAGAGAAAGAGAGAGCGAGAGGGGAAAAGAGAGAGAGAGAGAAATGAGATTGCATATCTCCTGATTTTTTCCCCAAATGGCCACAATGACTGGAGCTGGACCAGGCTGAAGCCAGGAACAAAAATGACATTGGTGTCTCCCATGTGGGTGGCAGAGGCCCAACCACTTGGGCCATTTTTTTTTTTTTTTTTTTTTTTGCTGCTTCCAAGGTGCGTTAGCAGGGAACTGAATCAGTGGTGGAGTAACTATCCTGGAACCAGAACTTACATGGGATGCCAGTGTGGCAGGCAGTGGCTTAACTCACAATGACACCCTCTAATAAGTCATTTCTAATAAATGTCATGACATGCACTCTGAAAGTCACTTTAATTAGGTACTTTAAAGGTTTATAGCTTTGAATGTATTTCTAAGATACTGTGCTT
Source organism: Ochotona princeps (assembly GCF_030435755.1). Classification (NCBI taxonomy): domain Eukaryota; kingdom Metazoa; phylum Chordata; class Mammalia; order Lagomorpha; family Ochotonidae; genus Ochotona; species Ochotona princeps. The sequence goes on from NC_080865.1 coordinate 51,146,043, forward strand.
CAGCCTTTAAAATATGACTTGAATGTGACATTTTGTCTTAGCCAAATGATCTATGTAAAATTTAATTCTGTAGTTTAATCTATTGCAGCCTAAGAAGGAGCTGGGACTCATTCAAAATTCTTCATCTTGTTTTCTCTAATTTCTAGTTCTGTAGTCTCACTCAAATGTCACTATTGTCCTATTGTCTCTTGGGACGTAGGAGCTTTATCACTCAAAGAGATCTCAGGAGTCTCAGCGCTCTGTCTCATGGCCACCTGACCCTGCACACCACCACTCCCTTTTCTTTAAGATGACAGGATATAGCAGATTGTATTACGGGCAAGGATGTTCTCATCAGATGCCCTCTCAGCTCCTGTTGTACCATGCAACCATATTGCAACACTGCTTTGTTACTCATGAATAATGCTTATCTGAAAATAAAGTGTCCCTTACTATAAGATATTTGAACTGTGCTGTCTTTCCTTCAAAGTAGTAACTTTGGGAAGCTTTGCATTTTATTCTAGTGATGCTGTCTTTTCTCTAAATGATGCAGGAGCTTCATGTTTTGGAACTGCCAGGAGAGACAGTTTATGTGACACAAGAGAAAATCAGTCCCATTGTTTTACAGTCAGGCATTGTATGTTGCGTGAGACAAAAGGCAGGACTGTTTCCTATAGTGGAAACTCATCTGAGATTATCTTCACTCTGTCATCGTACATGAGAATGGGGGAGACTTCCAGCAGTTAAGATGTCTATAAACCATGTTAGAGGACCTGGATTCCATATCCAGCTCTGTCTCCTGATGAGAACCTCCTGCCTAATGCAGATCTTGGGAGGCAATGGCAGATTTGGATAGAATTTCTAACTCTCCATGTTGGTCCTGCCCCTGTCCTAGCCTTGGAAGGCAATTTGGGAATGAGTTAGTTGATGAGAGCTCTTTCTCTCAAATAATTTTTTTTTAAATTAGTAAATTTCAGGGACAGATGTTGCAGGAGCCGTATGGGTGTTGGTTAAAAATCTGCCTGCTGCATTTTAGACCCAGCTTCCTGCTAATGTGTTTGGGAAAGCAGCATTACACAGACCAAGTGATTGAGTTCCTGCACCCGTGTGGGAGATCCAAAATAAGTTCTTAGTTCATGGCTTTGTACTGGTCCAGCTCTAGCTATTTGGGCCATTTAGGAGGAGAGAACCAGTGCATGGAAGATTTCTGTCTATCTCTGTATGTAATTATGACTTCTTTTTTTAAGATTAATTTATTTGTATTGCAAAGTCAGATATATAGAGAGGAAGATTTTCCGTCCAATGATTCCACTCCCCAAGTGACCACAACAGCCGGTGCTGAGCCAACCCGAAGCCAGGAGCCAGGAACTTCCTCCAGGTCTCCCACGTGGGTTCAGGGTCCCAAGGCTTTGGGCTGTCCTCAACTGCTTTCCCAGGCTACAAGCAGGGAGCTGGATGGGAAGCGGAGCCGCTGGGATTAGAACCGGCGCCCATATGGGATCCAGTGCTTTCAAGGCGAGGACTTACGCTGCTATGCCATCGCACTGGGTTATTCTGCCTTTTAAATAAGTAAATAAACCTTTAAAAATTATTTAGAGGTTTCTTTGAGCAAAATTCAGACTTGGCTTAAATGTACTGTGAAATTTCAAATTATATTTGGTACCCCTCAGTCAGAGGAACGAGGGCCTAACAGGAACCCTTTAACACCAGAGTGCCTTTCTAAAATCATTCATGGGGCATTTTGGTAATAATATTGCTTTGGGGAATGGTTAAATCTATACTCCTTTCAATCCTAAACTCTTTTTGAACGTATCACGTTGGGTTTTATACCTCCAAACACAGTAGTTTATCAATAAGTATTTCTTAAGCAAATGAGTATCCAAGTAGGAACAACTTTTAATATTAGCTGAAGAAGTATTTTGGGTCTTTATCTGCCTCATTCATCAAGCGAGAACACTAGCAGTTGTATCTAGTTCATAAGGCTACTGTAAGGACCAAGTAAGAAGAGTTGAAGAAAATTCTTTAAAATTGCAAATGCAGTAAGAAATGTATGATATTATTGCTATTGATTCATTTTTGTTAAAATGGAAACCATTTAAGGCCTTCAACATAGGTGCCTTGGCCACTATGTTGATAAAAAGCTGAATCTGACACTTCCTGAACTCAAAGAGCTTCAAATCTTCATAGCACTGTCTCACTCCCTTAATTATACATTGACTGTTTTTATCTCTCTACACTAGAATAAAAGTTAAAAGATTGAGGACTAAGTATTTGGTGCAGTAGATGCACAGTAAAACACTCAAGCTATTTCTGGACTCTCCTCAATCAGAGGAGGGGCTCACATCCCATATCAGAATGTCTGATTTGAGTCCTGTCTCCTCTTTGGATATAGTTTCCTGCAAATATGCACCCTAGGAGGTGGCAGATGATAGCTCCAATATGCTTTTCGTCCACTCACATAGGAGAACTCCACTGAGTTCTGAGCTCCTGATTTCAGCCTACTCCTACCTGTTGCTGGTATTTGAGGAATGAATCAGTGGATGGAATCTCTCTCCTCCCTCTCCATCTTCTTCTTCCTCTCTCTCTCTGTTTTACAAACAAAATACAGATAAATAAACTAGAAAATAAAAGAGATATTGTCTGTAATGCTCAATGTTTTACCTCTACTAAATGTGTATTTAATGAGGGGATGAATGATTAGCGATACCTCATGGAAACTATAGAACATTGGTCAGCCAACCAGTATTAACTAAGATCCTGCTATTGGAAAGACACTAAAGGATGAAAAATGTGAATAAGATGTGCACAGACATGTAACACAGACGGCTAAGAAAACATAAAGGTAAGAGAATTACTGGTGAAGTTCCATGAGAATCTACATGACTTCTTCGAGAGGTATTTGATTTGACCCTTGAAATATGGGTACGATATGGACAAAAGTAGCAATACCAACAAAAGCATAGAAGGTAGGAAGATATCAGTATGGTTGGGAAATCCAGATAGTCCAATATAACTAAAACATAAAACCCAGAGGAAGCCAAAATTATTTTGTCCATGCCATGGAGAATTTTGAATATCAGAATAATTCAGTCAAACCAAAGAGAGTTTTGCGCAATGTTACAAGGAAACAGGGGTTACACTTGACAATTTAGAAGTTCACCCTGGATCCATTATTTATTGACCTTTTAGTGCTGTTACCAGTGTTAAGTTATTTTATTTTAAAATCCAATTATATGAAAAGGTAGGGTCCTAGAGGTCAGTTTTATTCAAAGATCTGTTCTGACCCTGTGGAAAATAGTTTTGGCATGTTTAGAGTCTGTGTTTTTGCCAGTAATGGAAAATTTGAAGCAAAACAGGAAACAGCAGATATAAGATATTTCCTGTTGTTATCTGCCCTTCATGCCTCTGACTAGAGATGTGCTTGTGTTTAATTTACATAAACCAGTACAAATCAAACACTATCAAACTCTGGTTTAGAAAATGTAAATGAGATTTTGAGCAAATGGCTTCCTAAAGACTAAGGGTCGGAATTAAAACAGAAGGAGGTCATCAGAGTAATTTTCAGCTGGTTGCCCAATTTCAAGGGCAGGTGCTATGACTTCTAACAGGGATAACACATGTAAATGTGGCAACTGTTCTTAGATTTTAACAATGAAATATTAATTTATTCATTGCAGTTATGTTTAATTTCATCTCTGTTTCTCTCTCTCTCTCTCACTCACACACACACACATACACACACACACACGAACACATACACATCACATTTGTGCCTGGGAAACCTTTGGGAATGGAAGCTACTGCTTTATTTTAAACAGAAAATAAGATCACAACCACATTATTTCCTTTAAATAATCTCTTCCTTCTTAACCCACCCATGCAAAACTAAGTGGTTGTTGTTTGCCACCCACATTCATTCATTTATACACCCACCTACCAATGTATCTGCTATCCATTAAACACACATTCACTAAGTATATATACCATGGTAGATATCTTGGGTGTTTTCTCTTAATAATGTGATTTATATTTATTTTCAGTATACTCATATTTTCAAAGTCTAGAATGAGTCCAGAAAACAAACTTACTAAGCTAGAACCATTACATTTTTTGAACAGTTAGCAATAGGCTAATTTGTTATAATTTTGGTGTTAATGTCCAGTCACTGAATGGAGCACCTCAGGACAATTTTTCTTTCCAAAGTTAGTTTGTTTAAAGAGCTGCAGCTAATCGCTTGATAGAACATTTATTTTTAAAGACATTCCAAGAACTTTGCAATCTGACCATTAAAATGCTCATTTTTGCTGAGGAGATTCCATTATGTTTTATTTTATTTAAAAAATATTTATCTATTTGAAAGTCAGAGTTGCAGAGAAAGAGGGAGAGACTGGGTGGGGGTGCAGATATTCCATCTGCTGGTTCACTCCCTATATGGCTGCAACAGCCGGGCCAGAAACCAGAATCTTCATTGGTATCTTCCGTGTGTGGCAAGGATCCAAACACTTGGGCCATTTTCAACTGTTCTTCGCAGACAATTAGCAGAGAGGTGGATTAGAAATGGAGCAGCTAGGGCATGAACCAATGTCACTATGATATACTAATGTCACTGGCGGCAGTTTTACCCACTATGCTACAACGCAGGCTTTATACTTGTTTCTAAATATATAACTGAAGTAGTATAATATTTTAAAATTATTTGTTGGAGAGGCAGAAAAAGCAAGAGTGAGAGTATGAGTGAGTGAGTAAGAGAAAAAGAGAAAACTCCAACCAACTGGCCAGTCCCCAAATGTCCACAACAGGATGAGGGGAAGTTGAGGCAGGGACCAAAGCCTGGAGCCAGGAACTTAACAAAGATCTACTACATGAGTGGCCAGTGGCCGAAAACCTGTGCCATCATCACTGTATCCCAGGGTCTGAAATGAGAGGGAAGCTGGAATTAGGAGCTGAAACCAGGAATTAAACTAAGGCACTTCCCTGTAGACCGTAGGCATGTTAACTGGTAGGCTAAATCCCTGCCTCCAATAGTTTGTTTGTAATGGACACAATGATGGCCAATGCAAAGAACGCTGAACTTCTAGTGAGATTCTTCAATTTAATTTTAACTTCTAACACTTTTAGTCATATCACTCAGGACAAATTGCTTAATCCTTCATAAGTCATATTTTTCCAAATCAACAGTAGAAAAAACAAGGTTACTTCATCTACTTTAGTTATTGTGAGAATCAAAAGAAATGATTATAAACACTCTTGGTAAGCTGCCAAATGCTCTTTAGTTATAAAAGGGATACTTTTTAAAGTCAGGCTGTACATCAAAAGGGTCACTTTGCATTGCTTAAAATCTGTTTTCTGAAAAATTTCAAGCAATTGTAGAAACATAAGATAACAGATATGTCAAGTGAAAGATGAAAATAAAAATCTACACACCCTCTTCAATTACAGCAATTCTTGTAGTATGCCCCAAGTTAAACCACATTTGTTCTGGATGGCCTTATTTCTCTGGCCTCCAATCCATCAGCTTTTAAACATTCATAAGTAGCAGAACCGCACTTAAAGGATGGTAACTGACCATAATCTTTTCTGTGTATTGTGCAGGATGGTGGTGACCTCATTGTAGGAACTTGGAGTAATTTAGAGAGGCACATCATAGGGGAAAAGGTGTTGGTTCACCTAGTTGATATTAGAAGTTATCCATCACAATGAATATGTTTAATATCCATAAGGGCAATGATGATGTCTGTCTTGTTCTTAACTGTATCTCAAAGCCTGACACACTCAAGATGTCTGTAATTATTTGTTCAGCGGTCTTCAAGGGAAGTGGTTTCTGAGTTGCAGCTAAACCTCCTGTAGGATCTTACAGATGTAGTGCATTATTTTTTTCTTTTCTTTAATGGCTAATTTCTGCTAAATATAAGTATCTGAGATATGGTAAAGAAGTAGTAAGGCAATAATGCAGTTTTCTTTTAATATTTATTCTTGTATTTGAAAGGCAGAGTTGAGAGAGACAGATTGATTCGAACCATTGATTCAGTCCCCAAAAGGTTGCAAAGCTTAGAGATGAAACAGACTGAAGCCAAGAGTCCAGAACTCCATTCAAGTCTCCCATGCAACTGGCAGAGGTCCAACCATGTGGGTCAACTTCCACTGCTTTCCCAAGGTGCATGAGCAGGGAGATGGGCCAGAAGGGGACTGGAACCGGAGCCAAATGGAATGCTGGCATAGCAGGAAACAATTTCACCCATTGGGTCATAAGACCAGCTCAGTGTTTTTGTGTAAGGCGAAAAACTAAACCAAAATAGAACAAAAACAAACAAAAAACAAGACAGTCCCCCCTCAAGCCAGGTAGATTACAAAGGGTGCTACTTTCATTCCTAGGTTTCTGTACCAGAGTACACTAGTTGGCTTAATCCTTTGATTGTGTTTTGCTGTTTATCAACTGCAAAACAGTATGCATCATCACCACTCCCACTATCATCACTATCCCTTAGAGACAGTCCGAATCCTTCTCGGAACAACTCTGATTAATGAGTGATTACTTCGTCGAGTTCACTTCTCCTCTATACTAACTATATCTTAGTTTGCTGATTTGGCTTCTGTAACTAAAGCACGGAAACTGTGTTCATTATTATTTATTCCCTTTTGGAAAAAAATAACCCATACTCTTTAAAATCCCATTTTATTGGGCAATTTGTAGCCTGAATAAGATCTATTTTTGTATTACTCTTTCTACAACTCTGTAGGAAGTTGGAGTATAATTAAAATCAATAATAGGTTGCTTCACAGCAAGGCCATAGAAGTAAGTCTTATTTAGTGTCTCTAGAAACAGACGATTTGTTCTCTTTAAAATATATATATATATATATATATATAGTTCTTAAGAATTTAAGAAGGGAACCCAGCATTGTGACGTAACAAGTTTAGCTACTACCTGTGATGCTGGCATCACAGATGAGTGCCGAAGTTAGCTCTGGCTGCTTCACCTCTGATCCAACTCCCTGCTAATGTGCCTGGGACAGAAGCAGGAGTTGGTCCACATGAGTGGTAGAGGCCCAGTTACTTCAGTCATTTTCCACTAACTTCACTCCAGGAAGCTGGATTAGAAGAACAGCTGAGACTCAAATTGGTGCTCTGAAATGCAATGTCGATCCCTCACGAGATGGCTTAATGCTCAAAACCTTGCACTGATTCCTTAAATTAGTCATATTGGCACTGAAATATTTGAACTAGATATTGGTGAGAAATTGTAAACCTTTGACTCAAGAGTAGATTCTGTGTTGTGGGTTGATCCACAACCTGGAAAACATATATCCCATATCAGATTGCCTCGTTCATGTTCTGCTACTCTTCTTTCAGTTCACGTTCCCACTAATCTGGGAGGTATCAGGTGGCTCAATTAACTGAATTCCTGCCACCCACATGGGAGACCCAGATACAGCTCCTGGTTCTTGGCTTTAGCCTGGCATAGCTCTAACTAGTGTAGGCATTTGGGGAAAGAACCAGTAAATGGAAGCTCTCTCTCTCCCTCTCCCTCCCTCCTTTCCTCCCTCCCTCTGCCAAAAACACGTACACTTGAAAAAGAACATGCAATGAAAAATTTTTTAAAGTTGAAAGGTTCTGGACCTAAGGTACACTATGTGAAAAGTTGCTTTCTAAGAAATCATCATATGTGGATACTTTAAAAAAAGTTGGGAGAACACATAATAAGAGGGTAATGCACATTGCCCATGAGATTAAAGACAAATCTCTTTCAAGAGGCAGAGGTAAACAAAGTGACAGAGAGTAACAGCTAGCTCTCATTTGCTGATTTAGTTGTCAAATGTCTGCGACAATCAAGGCTGTGCTAAAGCCAAAGCAGAAGCCGGAAACTATGTTTAGGTCTCCTACAGGGGTGATAGGGACCCAACTTCTTGAGCCATCACCTGCTGATTCGCAGAGTCCACAGGAATAGGAAAGCGGAATCATGAACCAGGGGCTGAAATTGAGCACAGGCAGTCTGTCCAATGTGGGATGTGCGATCTTAACTGCTGAGAAAACAGTTGACTGGCCGCAATTCTTTGAAGATCTCTTATGATTTCATTTTGAATTGTCAAAATGATTTCATTTTGTTTTTTTGAAGTGCCAAAAAGGAAGAAAGGAAGGGAAAGGAAAGGAAAGGAAAGGAAAGGAAAGGAAAGGAAAGGAAGGAAGGAAGGAAGGAAGAAGCACTACTCACTGTATGAGTAGGTAACCCCAAAAGGCTGCTTGGTGTGGAATTGTTCAATGCTAAGAGTAAAGAACAGGGGCTCCTCGCAATAGCCTAGTGACTAAATTCTCACCTAGCAATCGGCAGGATCCCATATGGGATTCAGTTCATGTCCCGGCAGCTCCACTTCCCATCCAGCTCCCTGCTTGTGGCCTGGGAAAGCAGTTGAGGATGGCCCAAAGAGCGGCCCTGCACCCGCGTGGGAGACCTGGAAGAAGCTCCTGGCTACTGGTCAATTTAGCTCCAGCTGTTGCAGACACTTGGGAAGTGAACCAGCAGATGGAAGATCTTTCTCTCTGTCCCTCCTTCTATCTGTAAATCTGACTTTCCAATAAAAATAAAATAAATCGGGGCCCGGCGGCGTAGCCTAGCGGCTAAAGTCCTCGCCTTGAAATCCCTGGGATCCCATATGGGCGCAGGTTCTAATCCCGGCAGCTCCACTTCCCATCCAGCTCCCTGCTTGTGGCCTGGGAAAGCAGTTGAGGATGACCCAAAGCCTTGGGACCCTGCACCCGAGTGGGAGACCTGGAAAGAAGTTCCTGGTTCCCGGCTTTGGATCAGCGCAGCACCGACCGTTGCGCTCACTTGGGGAGTGAATCATCGGATGGAAGATCTTCCTCTCTGTCTCTCCTCCTCTCTGTACATCTGACTTTGTAATAAAAATAAGTAAATCTTTAAAAATAAAAAATAAAATAAATCTTAAAAAAAATACATAGAACAGAAACTCAAGATGCCTGGATGCTATGCTGGTTCCTGAGTTTCCATCAAAGTCTTAGTCTTTGGGCAAGTCACTTTTGTTCTGATAGAAAAGCTTCAGCAGCATTCCGTCTTAAAAATATTTTTCTGCTACTCTTAGGATCTGGAATGCTACCGAGATTAAAGTATCTATGCCAATCACCCTCTTTCCCACTTCGAAGTCCCAATGGGAAATATCCCAGGAGAAACAGTTGTGCAAATGGAAATGAAATGTGACTGTACTATTCAAAGGGCTTGCAAAAGGCTAGTGTTGAGGATACTATAAAATTTGTTGAAGCTTAGGCTAGTAAATTAGTAGGTTGTCTTTTTTCTTTTCCTGAATTCAAATCACTAATAAGCTTCTGACTAGCTATGCACTACAGGAAACTGAAGAGAAGTGCCTAAATGGCAATCAGGCAGCAATAGGTCATACTTTTTTGACCCATCTAACTTAAGATATCATGAGGGAAGGGTGGGCATTTATCCACGTCCCATATTAAAGTCCCTGGGTTAGAGTCCCAGCTAATTACAGTTTATCTCCAAGGAAGACCCAGGATGGCAGGTGTAATAGATTAAGTAATTAGGGTCCTACCACACATTGAGTTCTCCAGCTTCTGGCACTTGGTGTGTGAATCAGGGAATGCACGTTCTCTCTTCACCTGTGTGTCTGGCTCTGCATCTCTAACGAAGAGAAGAAAACGTGTGTAGCTTACAATATCACTTAAATAGTGTGTGTGTGTGTGTGTGTGTGTGTGAGAGAGAGAGAGAGAGAGAGAGAGAGAGAGAGAGAAAGAGAGATTCTCACACCAATGACACTTCATTCATAATTTTCCTACCCACTAGCAACAGATAACCCAATTATTGTCCTGAATCTGATTAATCAATTAGTGACACTCTTATTTGTGGATTGTCATGATGTGTGTTACCTCTGTGTTTCAGCGTGTGGGGAGAGTATATATTGGTTTGGATAGAATTTTAATGTACCTTTCCCCGAGTGCCTACATCTAAATCGGCAAGACATAATTCCAGGGTGTGCTCTAGACACCAGGTGTTCCATTTTAATTACAAAAGCCTTATAAGTTTTCTGAGAATTCCAGATAGGTATTGATTCATGACCAAGCCGCTCAGCCAGGGCCACTGCCACAATGGTAAGGATATGTGGTAGTCACTTCTGATAAAGGAACTACAAATTTCCAAGGTACGAATATTTTCAGTGTAGAACAAAACCTTACATTTAGACTTTTCCTGTCTGTAGACAAAGGCTGACACATTTCAATGAGATCTTTACTCTTATGGAGCATAATAAACCACAACACACTGGATCTGTATACAGTCATTATTTGACATGCAAAATTTTTCTGAGTATGGCCTGAGGATCACTTATGTCACCATCATTTGGGTAAATCAAATCACAGGGTAAAAATGTGAAGGGATTACAAAAAAAACAAGAACCTCTAGTCAAAGGTTTTCAGAATTTTGATATATTATCCCTAAGATCTTGATTTTAAATGAGTTCTTCCGTAATTTTTATTCATTTTTACATTAGAGAATCATTGCTGTTACAACTGGCAGAATAAGTGGTTTTCTGTAATCTACCATGATGGAAAACACACTGACCTGCAGTAGGGGACCTAGGATCTGGCTTTTCCATTTATCACCTGTGGGATCTTGGGTAAATAATGTCATCTGTTTGGGCAACATTTTTGCTTTCTGTACAATTCTGAGTGATTTGATCTGGAAAAATGCTCTAAGATCTTCAGTCCTAACATTCTTTGAATCCACACACAGGACATTAAATTAATAGAATTTGTTCCAAGACATCATAGAACATAGTAGCAAGCATGATGCCTGGTACATAAAGGGATGTTCAGAGAATGTGAAGACAATCGGCTTTTTGTTCATGTCATCTCTCTGTGTCCATCATGGATGCCTATGAAGGTGGACAGTCCAATTCAAACCTAGCCTTTTGTCTTTGACAACTGTCCTGTATTGAGGCCCCCGCTTAGTAATTCCCTACCAATCCCTTAGCAATCTCCAATTTCACTGTGACATTTAACACTCAGTTGTATGCTGTAATGCATGTTATACTTGGTCTGTTTAAACTTAAGTCCACCAAATTCCTGGAAGCCAGGGATTGTATCCCTTTCTGGATGTCCTCAGTATTCACAGTTTTGAATACATAAATAATCCATGAATGCCAATAGATGTTAATCTCTGTTTCTGTAGTGTCTTCTGTGTTGTGTTGTTAAAAATATTTTTTAGGGCCTGGCGCGGTGGCTTGGCGGCTATAGTCCTCGCCTTGAACACGCCAGGATCCCATACAGGCGCCGGTTCTGGTCGCGGTGGCTCCACTTCCCATCCAACTCCCTGCTTGTGGCTTGGGAAAGCAGTTGAGGATGGCCCAAAGCCTTGGGACCCTGCGCCTGTGTGGGAGACCTGGAGAAAGTTCCTGGCTCCTGGCTTCGGATCGGTGAGGCTCCGGCCATTGCGGTTACTTGGGGAGTGAGTGAGTCATCGGACGGAAGATCTTCGTCTCTGTCTCTCCTCCTCTCGGTAAATCTGCCTTTAATTATCTGCCTTTTTGTTATTTTTATTGGAAGGGCAGATTTACAGGGAGCTGGATGGGAAGCTGGGCCAGAACTAGAACTGGCACTCATATGGGATCACGGCGCGTTCAAGGTGAGGATTTTAACCACTACGCTATTGTGCCAGGCCCTAAAAATATTTCTAAAATACTATGTTTATTTGAAAGAGCCATAGAGAGGTATTCAACCATTGACTCATGCCTCAACTCATCGCAAGGGTCAGGATTTCCATCAGGATCTTCCATGTTGGTGACAGGAGCCCAAGTGCCTGGGACATCTTCCACCACTTTCCCAGGCACATTAAGCAGGGGACTGGATGAGAAACAGAGCAGCCGGGACTCAAATCAGTGCTCTGACGCAGTCAACAGCTGACCCTGCTTCGCCACAGAACTGGCCCCAGTAAAGCATTTTTGAAGGCTAGTTCATTTGACGGTCGCAGCCGTCGAGAGTGACTGGAAGAGCAGGTATTATCCTCATTTCATAGATTGAAGAAACTGAAATGTAAAGAATCTGAAGCATTAACAAAATCACAAATGCCAGTGTTCTTTCTACTAGATCACACTGCACTGTACCTTAGGGAGAAGAGAGTGACTGGATCATAGCTTTTAGGATCTAGAAACTTTCCATCTCAATAATTACAGCGGACGGTGGGGCTGGCAGTGCTATAGTGTAGTTGGTTAGGTCTGGTCCGCAGTGCCAGCATCCTATACAGGTGCCTGTTCAAATCCCAACCTGGTTCCTGGTTGAGTCCTGTTTGCTCCCCATCTTGATCAGTCCCCTCTTTATAGCCTGGGAAAGCAGAGGAGGATGGTCTCAGTCCTTGGGTCCCTACACTCAAGTGGGAGACCAGGAGGAAGCTCCTGGCTGCCAGCTCCAGACCAGCCAAGCTCTGGCCATTGCGCCCATTTGGGGAATGAACCAGAGGACAGCAGATCTCTCTCTCTCTCTCTCTCTCTTTCCCCTTCTCTCTCTATAACTATGCTTTTCAAAAAAAAAAAAATCTTTAAAAACTGTAGCCCAAACTACAAAAAATTAAAAGGGTTGCACTAGAAAACCCCTCCCCATCACCCCATCCAAACAAACAACAAAAATGCCACAAAGGAATAAAAGCCCAGAATAATATTAGTTTATAATCAGGATGAGGAAAAACATGATTTCTTGGATAGTAACTTTATTACATTTCAAATTCGATAGTCTTGGTTATAGGGTTTTCTGAGTTATTGTGTCTGAACTTTTTTTCTTCCAATTCCTGAAAGTAATTTGAATATAAATGAGTCCATATTTCTTATCTGAGTGACACTTGGGTTTTAAATTTGTTGTTGTTGTTCCAGTGAAAAGTTTGCTAATGCTTTGAAAGTCCCAAATGAATATCCAAACACTTACAAGGTTTTATAAGAAATATGACTCTGAAAATATTTATCTGGGCCCAGCTAAATCCTCTCCTTGCAACTGCCAGGTTCCTACATGGGTGCCGGTTTGTGTCCCGGATGCTCCACTTCCCTTCCAGCTCCGACTGTACTCTGGGAAAGCAGTAGATGATAACCCAAAGCCTTGGGACCTGCACCCTGTGGGTGACCTGGAAGAAGCTCATGGCTCCTGGCTTTACATCGGCTCAGCTTCAGTCACTTTTGTTACTTATAAAGTGAACCAGCAGATGAAAGATCTTTCTGTCTCTCCTCTCTGCAAATCGGCCTTTCCAATATAAACAAATAGGTAGATAAAAGAAAAAGAAAATATTTATTTTTTTCAGCATCTATCTAAGCAGACAGTGTATATATAGTAAACAGGCTTAACAAAGGTGAAAAAAAAAATGGTCCTTCATTCTTTCCCAGTGTGCTAGTGGAGAATACAGATTATGCAATTTGGGATGAGGGGTGAAGTTCAGAATTTTCAAATGAACAGAAAAAACTTATCCTTGGAAATTTAAAAATGTGTCCATGCACAGGTTGGAAGGTAAGCCACATGTATGAATGAAACATGTACTGAGGAAAACAGTGATGTAGACTCATGTGATAGATAAAACATGCTTAAACAAAGCAAGTTAGCTTACTATCCCTGAGCCAGTAATGCTTTCCTAGAATTCACTTGATTGTAAGCCAATGACAAATAAAAACAAAGCAAGTAAACGAAAATCTCAAACATCCATGTCTGAAATCCACCTGCACGTGCATACTCATTAAGCTGGAAATCAACATTTAATATGAAAAGAGTGAACTGCATCTTTAGAAAAAAAGTTTTTTTTCACAACAGTTTAGGTTCATATAAACTTACAAAACTGTGTATGTAAGAGACAGTGGATCAATGAGAACAGGTAAATCACACCACGGGGCTGTTTTTATTCAGTAGTAGGTGTTGGAACACATTCATCCTAGATCCCTTGTCACTTTAATTGGGTGGGGGTAGAGGGCTAGGGCTTAACTTCCTAAGGCAGTGAGAATATCATTAAGGATTTAACTATCAAATTGTGATACCTTTGAATTACAAAAACTCTTTTTGTCAGATACCAGCTGAAGTGAAATTACTTTCAGTTCTATAGGATTTTCCCAGAAGTTTGCATTAAGCTGTCTTCCTGGAGCAAGGTTTTAAGGATAGGGATAGCTTTGGCTCCTTTCTATTTCCTTTTCTGTGAGTAATAATAGTATTGGCCAGCATTTACTGAACACTTATTGCGTATTACGCATGGTGTTAGCACTTTGCAACAAATTACATATGCTTCATAACAATCCTATGAAATAGGTGCTATCATTATCAGCATTTTTCAAAGAAACTGAAACAGAGAGAGCAAATAAATTGCCGAAGATCACACAGCCACTAACTCATAAAACTGAGTTTTTACCTCACAACTTAACTATCATTATATTTAATCTTACTTTTTTTTTAAGGTTTAGTTATTTAAAAGGCAAACTTACAGGGAGAGCGGGTGAGCCAGACACGGAGATAGAGTTTTCATCTGCTGGTTCACTGCCAAAGGGAATATCACAATGTCCCTGGCTAGGCCAGCCAGTCTGAGGCCAGGAGCCAGGAATTCTAGCCAGTCTCCCAATTGGGTGCAAACGCCTAAGCACTTTGGCTACCTTCTGCTGCCTTCCAAGACATGTTAGCAGGGTGCTGGATTTCAAGTGTAGCACCCAGGATTTGAACCAGCACCCTCATGGGATGCAGGCATCAGATTGCAGTTTAACATGCTGTACCACAATTGAGCCCACTAATCCTAACTTCTGCACTATGCACACCACTCCACATACCTTTAATATTCTAGATTTTGGAATGCAGAATTTCCTCTATTCTTCCTATCAGTTAGTGACCTCCTTAAGACTTGTAGAAGTTTCATATTTATTCTTCTCTAGTTTTTGTTACCTACCGCACCCCCCTTCATCTCTGCCCTGCTTTTGATCTAATGCTGTAAAGAATGCAGCTGATTAAGCCAATGTCATTATGATATGACTGCCTCACCAGGCTCCCTTATTTTTGTCAGGGATAATAATATTCTATTCTAAATGATCCTTTAATAAATTGCCACTTACGCATTTCCAATAGGACATAGAGGGATGAAAATTGACAGAAGACCCTGTCAGCATGCATCATTTTATTCATTTAAGCACAAGTAAGCTTGCATTCAACCGTATCTCCTCTCCCCCTCCCCTCTTGTCTTTCAAGAGTAGTAACAGATTGAAAGACAAGATTAGGAATATATAGGTACATGGTGACCATGTAACGCAGGAATTTTTTTTCCCTAGGGTATATTTACTAATCTGAGTGGAGTTCCAACCTCTGCTTTGGGTATTAGAACTGTGAGCTCTCCTTTTTAAGCTAACAAGCATTATTAATACCAGTTCCACCATTATTGAAATTGCACTGAAATGGTCTTGTAACAGCTTGAAAGAATTAATAAGCCTCTCCAAAGTCCTAACCTTCAACTAGGGAGTGACCTAGGTACTGGGAAAGATTAGAATTTATGTGGCCTTGGTCGCAAGAGAGGCCCTTGATTATGATAGTATTATTATAAATTGTATTATAATTTGGAAATTTATGTGTTATTTCAGAACAAAATTACATTTTTAAACTAACTGAGTGAGACATAATGTTAACAAAAAACCTTGCTTCATTTCTTGGGAAAAAAATTGAGCTTGCATTGTAACTTAACTAAAATAAAATTATGCCTCTAAGAATTTACTGGTATACTTAATATGAAACATTTCACAGATAAAAATAATTCTGCTTTTAAAGTTTTAAGATAATTTACTAATGTGATTTAAAAATGCTATTAAGAAGCATCTTACAAATTGTAGACAAAATACAGTAATTTTATTATTGGGATGATAAGTAAGCATCCATTGTTTTGAATCTAGCGTAAGAAATATAGATTTTATGTAAAGCAGCTGTCTGATGATCTCTAGAATAAAAACATTTTTGTCAATGGAAATTTTCCCTTTTCTGCTTGTATACATTTAAATAAAGCCTTTCCTTTTAGTTCAAATGAGATCAAGAAGGAAACACCTCGGGACATATAGTGCCAGGGGAAAATGGCTTCCCTGTATCATCAAGAGAAATAGACACATAACCACATAGGATAATTTCAATCTTGCTTATCTATCATATAATATGCAAAAGAAATGGCTACATTTTTAGTACTGTAAAGTGCTAGCAATGGTTATTGCTGGGTGGTGGAAATATATCATTTTATTTTTGTGTTTTTTTAATATTCCAAAATTTCTACAGTGAAAATCTATTACTTTAAAAAAAGACATGTCAATGTACTGTGTATTTCTCTGTACAGAAAACAGTAAGATAGGATTTGGGATACTTTCACAATAAAGAAGTGTTAAATGTCTGAAAAGAGATATATGTACTTTGATTGGACATTAGTGTCTACACGTTTTGAAACATCACATGATACTTTATGAATATGTATGATTTTTTCTGTTAAAATTAATTTATAGATAAATAAAAATGTAAAAATTCCTTTACTATCAAGAGATGGAAAATATCACTTAGTTTTATGAGCACATTCATCCATTGACCAGTCTTTTAAATAGACATGTAATGATTCCCATACATCTTTATGAAATTAAAGAATTTCATCATCTTTAATATTTTTGCAGATCTGAGAAATAATTGGGTCATTTGAGCGCGTATTTGTATGTGATTTTCTCCTTGCAGCTTTCTCGAAAATTTATCAACTGGGGAGGAAAATTGCTGTTGTGCTATTTGAAACTCACCTCTTGCCCTTTTCTTTTCTTCCCCACCAGTTAGGTAACGAAGAGTTTTAATTGACATAAGACTTTGACAAAGAAGCCATGGACATATTTCACCCAAATTAAAAGCATGCTGAACTGGTGTCAAAGGGAGCAAGCAAAAGTTAGATGAATACTGCCATGGTAAAAAAAAAAAATGCTGTGAAAATACTATTCTTGGTTTATATAAACTGTAGCAATTTAGTTGCTTCTTTTACCATTTAAATATGTTACTTAGGAAAAGCTTGTTATTAGAGAATATTCAGTTTATTCCATGGGTGTTGGAGTAGTTCTTTGTTAAGTAAAGTCAATTAAGGATGATATACACCATGGCTTGGAACTCAACCAAATTTTCACTTGACAACTTGATATTTCCCCGTGTTTGACCCCTAGCACATTATTATTCTCTGCAATTTTCTTTTTATCAGAACCTTATTTGGGGAAGAAAATAATTCACTTTAATAGGGGAAGATGCTTACAACACAGACTTGGGAAAATAAACATTAAAAAAAGAAATATGTATCAATTAGTTGGAAATCATTTATTGCCTTTATAAAAGTTTAAATAAAAATCCTACAAAAATTCACATTACAGTTTGATGTAGTTTTAAGGTGATACTATGTTTCAGAGGTAGTACCAGTAAAAATGAGATGCAGGGTTGCTGAAAGGAATTAACAAGTTAATGCAAAGCAAAATTTCAGTTTGGAGCAATATAAAGTTGGTATACACTCTAATGGGACAATTATAATTATCTTTGCATGAAAAATAATGCTTTTTCTCTTCCCCCCCCCTTAGTAAATCTGCTCTTAATAAAGGCTTGTTTTGCACAATGGTATGTTGACAGCAGGCTCACGAGTTAGTAGGCTCCTCCATTATTAGCATTGCAGAGCATAGCTGGGTGAAAAGCATGTTACAGTGCTGTCTGCCAAGGATAACACCAGTTTCAGAGAAATCTACCTACTTGCCTATCATTTAGATAAGATGGTATTGATAAGATTTCTTAAAAGTCTAATCTATGACAACTAGGCAGTTTTACTAACTGAATGGAAATTTAACATATTTTTCAAAATAGACAACTTTCCTTGTATACCATGAAAGCAATATGGAGAAAGAACAGGAGTTAAAGTTCTCAGAATTTCTCTGAAAAATTATTAATGACTAGTAGGCTGAGATAAGGAAATCATCCCTTAAAAATGGGCTGAGTGCCAGCCCTGCTTCAAAAGGCAACAAAGTCAATTTTTTGATTCCAGAATTTTTTTATACCTATCACCTACGTTTTCTACTGCAAACTTACAGATTGCTGAATATGAAAGTGTCTTAAAATAGATGTTCCTGTCTTTGGAGATGTGGCCCCTTGGACATCTTTCATGGTTTTGGTTGTATACAGAGCAGGGAATGTGATTGGGTCACAGCCTTTCTTTTTTAAACAATAATAAACATGTCTATCACATGATTGCAATGGTAGCACAGAAGATCTGCTGTTGACAACTGACCTTGCAACAAAACATCCCCAGGTTCCTCAGAGATGGATTTTTAAAAAAATCATTTTTGTTACATGCCCATTTTCTTGTGACTAATTTTAACTTGGCTGAATTCAGGAAGGTACTTTCCATTTTGTTTTTTAATGTACTTTTTGGAAGGCAAGTGCTCTGAAATACAGATTTCCAAATTAGTAACCACTTGGTTATCCTAAGCATAAAGCAGACAACAAAATGAAGTTAAACAAAGAATCCTTTTCACCTTGATTTCTGTCTCTCTGAGAAATGCTTCAGATACCATGGTGTGTTTTAATCTTGTCAAAGCCCTAAAGAGAAAAACACTAGTTGATTTTTACCCTGAGCCATGAAGCAATTCACTTGCGCAAAGTCACAAGCTGATTATTTTTCCTGCTTTAAAATGTCTCAAAAACAACTCCAATCTAAATATACGGAAAATATACTTTCCTTTACAAAAGTTTTTTTTTTAATATTTGACTTTGATATTCTTTTTAAAAATCCATGGTGCATATTTTCAACCTTCCAATTATGATTTTGCTTTCTGAACCCAGCTATTTTCTTTGGTTCCTGCCACAAAGCAACCACATTTCATTTTAGGAGCATTTTAATTTCAGTGATGACAAATGTAATAATTCTGGTGCTTAAACAAAAATATTAAGGTAAGGGGGGTCATAAGTGTGCTATTACGACTATATAGTTCCTATTTTAATGGAATTGTAAACAAGGAAAGCAAAATCATCTATACCTCCTCTACTAGGAGTCACACCTAGCAGAATACTAAAACCTATCAAAATTTCTACTTAAGTTTTGGCAATATCTCTTAAAAAAAATAGCAAGAAACCCTTTTTAAGTGGCCGGTGTCCAGCACAGTTCCTTCCCTACTGTAGGAATTCAACAAATAGTTTTGATCTAATGAGCAGTTGCTGAAGTGTGACAAATACAATCCAGCCGTGTTGAAAGATACAGGAAAGAATCATCAATAGCTAACTTTGCAATGTTGAAACTGAAGCAGAAATTTGAGTGAAAATATAAACTAATATTTAGCAGTGAGTAGACCCCAAAGAGAGCTGAAGGGTTGTAGTTTGTTCATGCTCCTTAAGAAATGATTTCTATCTTTACTGTGTATTGTGGGGACTCTTTATCTCAGAGAGGAATTGCTGTGACTGATAGATTTAATCCTGAAAGCTTAGGTTCGTTAATCAGCTCTCAGTTCTCTGAATGGAATTTGACTTGTCAGCAAGGAGTACTAAACGTTGTTTGCAAAGAACCATATGGCTCTCAGCTGAAAGTGAGCACACCTGGCTACTTGACCACTGAACTATGTCTGCTGACAAAAGAGACATTACAGCATGAGAATAATATCAAATAATCATGTACTGGACAAATCAAAAGATCATCAATGAATCTTGCCCATTTGTGTTTGTGTGTGTGTGCACACGTGTGCGTGAGTAGGAGGGGGCTGTTTCAAAGTTCAAGAAATTTATGACTGCTTTTTGCACTCATAAGCTGATGATCTGTGAATTTCAATATAAAAATTGTCTCACTTCTTTTATAATTTTAAAAGGAAATCAAATATAATTTTGATGGCCAAACCAGCTATCCAGCTACTTCATTAATCTTTTAAGTATAGATAATAATTTAACCACTCAATGCCATTGCACACTGCCAAGCCACAAATATATGATGCTGTGTGCTTAAGGAGAAACTGGCATCTTCCCTTCTATGGGTCTTGGTAATACCATCTGGTATCCCGGAAGGGAAGATTTGCAAAAAACTGTCTACAGTGTGTTGCCATCTGGTACCTACTAATAAAACAACTGGGTAACATGCCCATTTTAGGTGTGTATTCATAGAATAGTTTCCAGGAAATTCAGAGGACTGTGATTTACAACCAAAGTAGTGTAACTCTTTTTGGATATTATCCTTGGCTGATAGCTCTGTACAGACCTCACATGGAAATGAGGTAAATTTTGTGGAAAAGCTGAGTGACTAGATTAAAACAAATCTTACCTTGACTTCCTGCTTCATAAAACGTAAGAATGGAAAAAATATTATGAACATAATGATAAATTTGACAGATTTGTGCAATATTTAATCTAACTCAGTCACACAAATTTACTAGTAGACTATGAATAACCAATATTTGTCCTTGGTTGCAATGAAGAATTCCCATTGCAACGAATCCTTTACAACATTTTGTTTCTGTACACTTAATAACTCATTCATGTTGGTGAATTAACTTTCCAAAGTACTTCCCCCACCACACAAATATTTGGGTTAGATAATAGAGGAATACTAACAATTTACAATGACGTACTAGTGATTACTTCAGTTTTCAATCATTAACAAGTCAAATCCTCATAGGTTAAAAATAAATCCCAGGACTCATCCATGGGAAATAATTTTTTAAGGTTTTGTTTTTAGCTTTCAGTCCACTTTCCTGAGTAAACGTGTTATATGAGTAATAAGAAAAAGAGAGGAAGAAAGATATAATGGCTACAAAAACAAGATTAATGAAGTTTTAATAATCTGACAAGTAACGCTGAAGCGCCTATAGTTTTTATGTTTCTGGTTAAATGTATTACTAAAACTAAGATTTTGTTCTAAAACAAAACAAAACTCTTTCAGAATTAAATGTAATGCATTTCAGCAGAACTGTTTGAAATTAATAATGAATTTCTCCAGTGTTCCATCAGTTTGGGAAACAAAAACTCTCAATCATTTTTGTATTTCACATGCAGTTTTTTTTTTTTTGCACAGTAGCCATTATACCTTGTCCATCTGTCACAGAATATGCCTGTTTCAACAATGTGTTTTTCCAATTGAAGAATATTAGGACAACAGAACGCAGTTATCTTGAAATGCACACCTGTTAGGCAGCCAAAGGCTCCATCACATATCCCCGCCCCCCCAATCACAAACTGTCAGAGGCATTTTTCTCTGATAAAGAAGACACACTGAATGAGGTATCATCAGGCTCCGGTGAGGCATGATTGAAATCCATCTCTTCTAATTCAGGAGGTAAATCTGACAGCAATGCCTGAATCAGAAAATCAATTTTTTTGAATTAGTATCTGGATATATATATATATATATTTTTTTTTTTCTGATCTTATGTTAATAATTGTAGTCTCTTCTTGTTGATCTATTCTTGTGGATTCAAAGAAAGAACACCTTTATCTTTCAGGATATTGTAAAAAAAACTTACCTAAAAAGTTGTGTATATCCCACTAAGGAAACAACACACAGTTTTAGATGTTGGCAGTATGGAGTGTGTAGAATGGAATCCTGCACCCAGGAGAATTCAGGAGGGAATTCAACTATTCTGAACCAGGCGCTTTCAAGTGTTCAAGCTCAGTGATTTTCATTCTGGTCTTTGTTCACTGATTACTGCTAAAAGACCTTAAAACCATGTTCATTATTAAGATATTATTTCCCAGTTATGTTATTCTTTAGAGAAGCCCACATTTACAAAAGACTATAATTGCTCTTGGTGGGGAGAACAAACTTTGATAGGGAAGAAGTTCAGCTAAGTTGACTTCAGACTAAGCTTTAACTTGAGAAGACCTAATCGCTTTTTTTCCTTTCTTTATACTATGTCCATGTCTACAGATGGCCAAGCACCCACCAGGCACAGCCGAATCAGTGGATCTAGCCGTTGTAATGATGTATCTGGAAAGGTGCTCATTTCTCTGCTGGAGTAATTAAGATAAGCCAAGAACCATGACTAAGCTTTGCTATGGTCTAATTGTTTCATCTGGAGTTGCAGAACGTGCAGCCATACTAGAGAAATAAATAAGTAATCAAGTTTTATGTGGCTGACAGTACTGATGCCTATTTGACCATAAGAAATTTTGAATGAAATGATTGATTTGCTGCTCCCGATGCTAAGACTAATGCAGCATATCTGACAATTTTTAGACAGCATTACTTGTTTTGGGTGCAGTGGTAAACAAAGACCAAGGGAACAGGAACAAATGAAAACCTGTCACTACCCAATTAAGGAACAGACAGACAGGACATGTTGGAGAACATATGAAATCCACTGTTGAAATAAGGCAGTATTCTCCTATTCTCTTTATTAAAAGAAGTGACAGCTACAAAGCCTATATTTTTGTCTTGTAGCACAGGGACAAGATTAAAACTGTCTCTGTTTTGTCAGACTGTGTAAGAAAAGAGTAACTCCTATTGGGAAGAAAAGCTGTTAGTGATTTCATCAGATTAAATTGCCCCTGAACTTCTTGCAAAAGCAGAGTATTTATACAGCAAAATCACCAAAGTTGCTACATGCTGTCTCAGATTCTGAGTTGCAGTAATAAATAGGACATAGAGCCATCTTCTTCTAGAAATCACTAATCCAGCACAATGAAATCGGTAGTGACATGGACTGAAAAGTCTATGAGAAACAACTCATTGAAGTTAGTTCACTGTGCAAATCTAGGGGTACCATATGAAGAAGACAAATGCTCACGCGAGCACTCGCTGAACAAGTATTTAGAATCTTAGAAATTCAAGCAGATAAGATTTATAGATATAAATTCAAAGGGGGAGATTCAGGAATCAAATAACATTTCGTTGTCACTGATTGATGTGGAATAACTAAAATTTAGTGTAGTTAAGAAATACAAGAAGTTTTTAGATCTGAGGCAGTGAAGGGCACTACTGATATGTGAGATTCACGTTAAAGTTTTTCTTTCAGTATCGTACTGATTCTCAGCACTGGTGACTGAGTGAATCTCTGGGTCATGGTAATTGTTGGAACTGCCTTTTTTCCAGATATTAAACACAGTTCACTCTATTACTATCAAGTCTTCATCAATGACAGCTATTGTACCATTCTTGTCAAAAGATTAAATCTTTTCTCAAATATACAATCAGTGTTTATAACACGTATTATAAATCTTTAAGTGTAAATGCCAAATTCTGTAATATTAATCATTCTTGTGCTCCTTGCAAAGTAGAAAAATTGAAATTCCAGAAAGGCTTACCTAGGGTCACAAAGTAAATTTTCAGTAGAAGAATAATTGTAACCAGTGACTTAGTACAGTGATTGAATGATTATTCTTGTATATTGTATATTTATTTTTTTAAAAAACAATTGGGTAATTTAATGTCAGAGAGGATCGGTTTTAAAAATACTGAGCCTCTTCATTGGGTCAGCATAACCTGTGGACCACACCTCTCAATTTATCCAAGTCAAAATTAATGGGAAAACATTGGTAATTTCTTAACAATGAGAAACCAGTGACAAAATGGGTTCTCTTTCAGTAGGTGGAATAAAAATTAATTCGTCCAGAAAGAAACTTCTAAATGTTTCATATTACAGACAGTAGACATTTAGAAGATCACCTGGATAACTTTTTGTGGATTGCTATTGGTATCTTCTATATTTAGTGTCCATACTTTGAGATAACATTATACCTCAGTTGTAAAAACTGATACTTTCTATTGGGGAGGTTGATCATAGAGCATTGACATTCAGTATATTTTTGGAATCATTTTATTTTTCTTCCAGCCACATTTTTGCCTGTATCTCAGTTTATTATTTTAAGTATAAAATAAAATGCCTGTTAGTTACTTTTCTTATTTACCAGCAGCCTTAGGGAAAGAACCAAGCTAGAGATGAGATTATAGTTAGAAAACAAAATGGAGATTGTGTGCTATTCCTAGATGGCAAGAAACATAGATCACGCTAGTTAGCTAGCTGTGTAACTGAATTCAGAGCCTTATTACAACTTTTCAGACCAGGACCATGCTTCAAGTTATTCCTATGGGTGGACCTAATTTTTTTTGGCAGTTATTTAAAATTTATGATACCCTTGGGACCACATTCAAGACTACTGCTCTTATTCATTTGCAATCTGTAGTTCGGGTTCCCCCAAAACAAACATGTCTCCAGTATCCCATGGAATATGCATAACTCATATAATAAAGCTATAAAGTTAAAGAAAGCTGGCAAAGGTAACTGAAGACTACTGTCTTGGGAAGTCTGTGTATATCAGAGGGTGAGAGAGGAAAATCCATGTGGCAGGACACATAATATACATGCTGGCTTGAGCCTCATGAGTAAATGCTTCTAGTTGAAATTTTGTGGTTCAGCATGTCAGTAAAATATGTTAAGACTTCTTTCCTTTATGAAAGGGAGAATTATGAGATGCTAAGGCTCTAATCTTCCCCCCGGACATACACAAGATAGGCTATGTATGTGTGGTTTTGCTTGTGTATAAGGGGTGGATTTTTGTACTCCTTACATTGTATGCACTGTAGCTCAGTGCATAAAAACCTCTGAGACTGCTTCCTACGTATTGGTTACCTGTGTCTCACACGACTCGCACAGAACTTCTCTGATTAGTAAAACCAGCATGGTGGTATACAACTCAGGGGTCAATTTGATTATCAGTTAATATTAAATGATTTTCTGATTCTTTTTAACAAGCCTAATATTGTAATATAGAGTTCACATGAAATTATTAGGTATAAAATGTAATTTGGGTGGAATTTGTAATCAAAGTCCAAGTGGTCAACAAAAGACAATACATTTCGTTTTTGTAGTAGAGAACTCAAATACTTTGCTTCAATTGGGAAATGCAAGGTGTATACTGTGGTCATATAAAATTTCACAAAATAATTTCATATTTTTTTAGTGATGAGAAATAACACAAAATAACTAAAAGGCATCCAAACATCTGTGAACGCTACTGGGTGCTGGCAGGTAACTAAAATCCAGAAGAGAGGCAAATGAATGTCTTACCTCTTTTATTCACACAAGATTACAAAACATATGTGTCTGTCCAGCTAGGGTAGCCCTGTAAACTTTTTGAAGAATTTATTTTAAAGGCATTTTTTTCCTCTGCTTAAAGTCCAGCCTGGCATTAATTAAGTATATTAATCAGTTGCTCTGCTTTTCCACAAAAGCAGCACAGAAGATCTGAGCATCCATTCTCAAGAAAAATTTTAAAAAGGACAGGGAGCCAACAAGTGTTTTTTCCATGCCAATTATCAATGAAGCATTAAAAATGAAAAAAAAAGGTGCAACACGCCATTTTTCAATATGACACACTGCAATGTACTAGCCTCTTCTAGAACCTACCTGCTGTTGTTCTTTATCCTCAGCTTTCATAGCCAGTACCAAGCTTCTAACAAAAGTCTGAAGTTTGAAGTATTTTTGTTTCTGAATCTCTAGCTCATTTTCAATGAATCTGACTTCTTCATTCTGGAGGAGAAAATATCAGACAATGCAATTAGCCTATGTAAATCTAGGACTGTACATGTTTGATGAATAATAGAATTCTAAAAATAGAGATAATAAGGAAAATATAATTTTAGCATAAAGAAATATAAAACTTAAGGAAACTATCCTGGTACTGAAATGTTATATATTATCATTATTATTATTAAAGATATACCCATTATTTGAAAGGCAGAGTTTGGGAGAGAGAGCGATCCCCCATCCACTGATTCACTACCCAAAGTTGTGACAGTCTGGACTGGGCCAGGCCAAATTTAGGAGCCAGGAACTGCATCCTAGTCTCGCATGTCGGTGGCAGAGGTCAAGCACTTGGGTCATTTTTCCGTGCTTTCCTAGAACGTTAGCAGGGAGTTGGATGAGAAGTAGGGCAGCTGGAAACAAAAAAGGGTTCATATGGTATGCCTGAGTCGCATAAAGTGGTTTAACCCATGCCACGACCATGCCAGACTCAAATGCTGCCTTTTAAGGAAATCACCAACAGAAAACAATTTTTCTATGTTAAAAATGCACTCAAATGGATTTTGGTAAGAAAAAAAATCAATGAACGCTTCTTTTGCAAGGACCCTTCATATCTAATCTAATTAATATTTGGATTAGGATTAAGAGTAGATAAAAGTCCTTAAGAGCAATAGCAAATACATAATGCTAAATGTACCATTCAGAAAGTCGGATGCTAAGAACCAAGAGAAGATCCTTCTCACACACCCACCCACGCGCCCAAGGAGGCATTGAAATGACTAGGACTGTTTTCGGTAGCATTTTGCAGAACCATTAAGTCACAGTCTGTTATTTGTATCTCCAAAAGTAACACTGTGTACTGTTGATGTGAAATTCCCTTTCTAGACTCTATTTATGCTGGTTGTGTAGGAAACAACAACCGGATTACAGCTGAGGAGTATAGGTCCACTGTTAACTGTGTAAACATGGGTAGGCCAACTGATGACAATGAATGTTACCTGATCAGCAAAATGGATATTATATGGTCATCTTTGTCAATTCTAGTTCCAAGGGTCCTCAGTTTCAAATAAGATAATGGTCATGAAACTAGTCTAAAATTTAAAGTGACAGTAACCAAGAAAGTATGTTATTGGCATAAGGGTAGACATACACATTAAAGGGATCAAGTTGAGTTCCTGGAAATAGCTGCACACATATCAGGGTACTTTGGAATGTTCACGGGATGACATATTTTAATTTTAACTGGTATTGAAGGCATAAGACTCCACTAAATAAAGAGTGCAGAAAATAAAAATATCATAGTCCAGGAGGAAAATAGGCAAGGAACTGTAAATAATAATCAAATTAAACTATGCTCAATTTCACCACATAAAGTAACTTAAAATATTGACAAGTCATTAAAACTTTAGTAGTATATATTCTTAACAATTCTTGACATATTTAAAATATAATTGACAAAGCACTCTATTTAGCAAAAATAAAATAAAACAAAAATAAAAATAGCAAAAATAAATCTTATATAAATATTGATATGGAATATACTGCACATATATTTTACTATAATGTAATTGAGTTGACTGTAAATTTAAGTAAAAATATATTTGTATGAATGAAAACATTCATGAAAGATGGTAAGAAAAATAGTTTATTATTTTATGCAAAACCTGTAATTCATGCATTGTTTCTTTAGGATACACAGTTTTTTTATTTTATTTTTATTTTTATTTTATTTTTTTTTATTAATTATTTTGCATTATGTTAGTTTCATAGGCTCTGGGAATCCCCCCATCCCTCCCCCTCCCCTCCCCCCGGTGGCTTCCTCCACCTTGATGCAGTATTACAGTTCAAATTCAATCAAGATTCTTTCCTTGTAAACATATATCAAGTATAAAGTCCAACTATTTATTGTCCAGATGGGTTGAACAGTCTCTTGGGGAGACCATTTCTGGTCTGTTGTTAGAGCTGGCAGAATATCATCCCATTCAACCAAGAGTCCCGACATAACATCAACAGCAATTTGCAACATTATGGAATTGACATGGTTGTGAGTAACCAGTGTGTTACAAAAAAAAAAAAAAAAAAAAGCAAGTTGTTAACCACAACCTATGATTAGCTCTTTGACATCTCAATTTTAGTTTATATACAGGACCGGCTGCTATAGACCTTAAAATGGCTATAAGGTACCATTCAGCTGTCTCGTGTCTTTTCATTTTAGTATTTAGCCATTTGTTGTGTTGAAGTATAATTTTGCTGATCTTGGCAGATTTTAGGGTAATCTAGACTGACTTGTAACTCTAACAAGACATTTGTCGACAATTAAGGTGCTGAACAATTTTTTGTTTGTTTTTGGGGGGGGGTGTGCAGGGAAATCCCCAACACCATGGTGAGGAGTGACTAATCTTTGTGTCCCACCCAGCGAGGCATGAGCCAATCCACGCCAGCTCTTTCCTGTCAGATTCCAGGCTCTACTTTTTGTTGTTTGTCTATTTATTTTAGGTTTTTTTAGTTTGTATGATTGTTTGTTTGCTATGAGGGGTTTTCGGAGCGACCCCAATGGTCATCGGCTGGGAGGGTGGGGGTCCAGAGGTGGAGCCAGGTTCAGACCAGAGAAAGCTCTCCTGCCTGGTGTCGAAGGACATTTATCGTTCTTCTGTTTCTGCGAACCGCTCAGGGCTTCTGGTTGTCTTTCCGATGATGTTGGTTTCTGCACAGTAGTGTTTGGACTTCTTCCATCCCCTGCGGAAGCTCTGGTTGGGGGTGGGTGACCTCAGAGTACTCGGCCTCCGAGGGCATCCAATTCCCTGTGGTCTCCTAGGCAGTTGGGATGTAGTCCTTGTTGCTCATATTAATAGTTTGTGGTGAAGGTCTGGGAGTCTTCATGGTTGGGATAGGATACACAGTTTTGTAAACTTTTTGAGAATTCTTTGAGTAGATTGGTTCCAATTATTTTTGCACCAAAACAGACTTTTCCATGAACATTTTGAAGTAATCCTATTTATCATAAAAGTAATGGGCAATTCTTGCACAAGGAAGGTATAGTCTCCCACCCCCCCAAAAGGTGGTGGCAATATAAATGTAAATCCACGGGCAAAAAAGAAAAAAAATATTATCAGCCCTTATATACAAAATATACAAAGAATGAGATCATAAACCTAAGTATAAAACCTAAAACTGAAACACTTCTAGAGGAAAACAGATGACAACATTTTTTGTGATGTTGGTTTAGGAAAAAAAATTCTCAAATAGGACACAAAAACATGCTACTTAAATTAGATTTTACCAAAAAAAAAAAAGAGCCCAAGTCTCACATTGGAGCATGTGAATTTGTTATTGATAAAGCTGATGCTGGCAGGCGTGGTGAGGGCGCAGATCATTGGCTTTCTGCTGCTCACATGGTAATGCTTGCTCCAGCCTGGCACAGCCCTGACTGCTGCAGGTATTTGGAGGAGTGAATCATCAGATGAGAGCTCTCTATCTCTCTGCCTCTTAGACAAATACTCTATTCTTGGGCAAATTTTTCTTTTAAAAAAATCATTTGGTTTAAAAATTTTATTAGGTGTTGTTTTTGTTATTTTTAAAATTTGTTTTTTAAATCATTATCTTTCATGATACAGTTCCTCCAGACAAAAAAAGATTATTTATTTATGTGAAATTCAGAGTTAGAGGGAGACATACACATGAGAGAGAGAAAGAATCTTCTTTGGTTGCTGATTCACTCCCAATCACGGCTGGGTCAGGCCAAAGCCACAAGTTTCATCCAAATCTTATATGTGGATACAGGGACTCAAGCACTTTGACCATCTTTTGCTGCTTTCCCAGGCCACCAGTAGGGTACTGGATCACCAGTAAAGCAGTTGGGATACAAAACTGAACCGGAACTCATATGAGATGCATCTGTTGCAGAAGGTGGCTTAACTTGCAGCACCACAATGCTTGCCCCATAAATACATTTTTAAAGTGTGGACAAATGCATTTTTGGTCACTGAAAGTTTGTGGCAAATAGATTAAACATTAATGTGCAGTTAAGGTGCTCGTTAAAATACCTGCTCTGGCACCTGACTGTAGTTTCCCGCTGACTGAAAGCCTGGAGGCTCTTCCACTCACGTGGAAACAACAGACTGTGTTTGTCTCCCGGCTTTGTCCAATTCCAGCCCTAACCTGAGTCAGTGCGGGCAGCTGGAGAGTGAACAAGGGGCAGGGGGAGCTCTGTTTCTATGTCTCTCTCTCTCTCAAAAAGAAAAGATATTGCAAAGAAAAAAAATAATAATAATACAAGCCATATATTCTGAAAAGTATTTGCGAATTGTGTATCTGAAAGACTGCACCTAAAACACATATATAATTCTTATAAACTCAATTATAGAACGAGAAACAGAAGAAAAAAGGAGGCAAAAGTTTGAATACATGCTTTATTAAAGATGTATGAATGGCAAATAAGCACCCAAGAGAGATTCTAAATATGATTTTGCATTAAGGATATGCAAATAATAAATTTTAGTTAAATGTTATTGCTTATGTACAACAATGGTTATAGTTAAAGAGATTGCTAACACCAAGTGTTGATGAGAATGCAGAGTGTTTATACTGGTGGGACTGTAAAATGGTGTAGACATTTTGAAAAGATTTGACGCTTCTTATAAATTTCTTTTTTTTTTTCTTTAGTGTACTCAGTATTTTTATTGCAAGTTATGTTCCTAAGAGATTTAGGCCTACTTTTCCTATAGTAAAATTCTGCTGCTGTCATAAAGTGAATTGAGTATTTGTTTTTTTTTTTTAATATTTTTGACAATCTTTACATAGTTAATTATGGCAAAAAGGTTCAAGGGCTATTGGGAAGTGGGTAAGACTATTATTTCCATATTGTTTCCTTCATGTATCTGAGGTAAAGGGGGATATTGATGGAGAAGCCCCACCCAGTTTGCCACCCACCCCAAGTCCCGGGTGTGGGGCATGATCTGAGATACTTACTTAAGTGGTTTTGATAGTTCACCAGTTATGAATCGCTGCCAGTCTCGCCACTCCGAGCGTGATGAGGTCGTTGAAGAATCCACTGATTGACATAGTCCATCATAGAGTCTCCATTTGCCCAGTATTTCGCTGCCAACATATAGCTGAGGTGGTTGATTGACTTGTTCTGTCTTCTGTCTTTTCTTGGCTAGGGTTCTGAGTCTGGCATTTCGATTGGGGAGATCTCCAAAGAAACTTTGAGGTATTCCCAGACCAGATGCTTGTATGTTCTAGCAAGCCCAGAGCCCGGCACAGTCCATCGCCCCGATCAGCTGGCGGTTGCAATTGCTGGGTTGGTTCTGGTTTCAGTCCCGACTTGTACTGGAACCAATGGGTGTTGCAGTCCAGCCTGGTTCTGCCCAGCACATACTCAGCCCTCACATAAACCAGTGGGAGCTGCAGCCTAGTCAGAGCAACCCACAATAACCCCCACCAGGCCCGCCCCCTACCCTGGTTTGCCAGTCTGTAGCAGACTAGTCCAGTCTGTCCCACATCCCATTTGGCTCTTGTACTTGTCAATGGGTATTGAAGCTTAGTTCCATCTAACCAGCTCAACTATCCAGCCCTCATGGATGTTATTGAGTGCCGCTCTGTCTAGCTACCCCAGCCCCTGTCCTAGTTTTCATGCCCTCCCGCGGGAGTGGTAACCCAAGAGGGAAGAACCCACTGTTTGCCTCCCAGGTTGCTCTCAATCCCGATTTATGCACTCTTCGGGTGGTTCTGTGGTTTGACTTGACAGAATTAGCTCCCAAAGCCGGCTTCTGCCATCTGATGCTGCGGCTAAGCCCAAACAACCCTCACCCACTCTAATTTTGTTTGCACCATGGGAACAATCAGCCCAGCCTGGCTTTTCCCTGATCTAGTCCACATAAGGCACACAGGTGTTGTAGCCCTGCTTAGTCTGGTCTGCCCCATCCCAGCTCACGCTCTCCAGCGGGAGTAGGTGTCCAGCAAGGGAACCACCCCCTTAATCTCCCTTCCTGGCTCTGGCCCCTCCCTTCATGGTTCTCACGCGTGCTGGTTGGGTGCTGCGGTCACATCCAGTACAGGCAACCTCACCTTGGCATTCTGTATTGTGCACTGGTTTTTGTCGCGACCGAACCTGGCTCGACCCACACTCTGTTCTGGTGTTTGGATTTGCCAATGGATGAAGTGAACTGATTCAGCCTGGTCTGCCCCTGACCCATGCCAAATGTATGCCAGTGGGAAACTTTCCATGGCCTATTCTGGGCTATTTCCTATCATGCTTCTTGCACTCACCTGCAGGGACTGTGTCCTGCCAGAGTTGCCCAGGCTCCTCCATCAGAACCCCTCCCAATGCCAGATTTTGCGCATACCAGAGGGTCCATGAGCCAGCCCTACTCAGTTCACCTCCTGTCCTAGCAGGAACAGTGGCTTTTCATGGCTGGCTTTCAACCCATTCTGGTTCTTGCTGTTGAATGTTTCAGCCCAGCCATGGCTCGTCCATACCCACATACGGCTCACATATGGCTCAGGAGGGGTTGAGACCTAGCCTAGTCCATCCCCCATCTACCCTGGTCCTTATAAATTTCAAAATATTCTCTTACCATGTGACTCAGTAATCACCCTCATAGATATTTACCCAAGAGAAATGTAAACAAAACAAACACATGTCTACAGAAAGACTTATTCATGAATATTCATAGCAGTTTTATTCATAATAACCCCACACTGGCAATAGTCCAGCTTTCATTAGCAGGTGAATAAACAAATTGTGGTGTTGTTTACACAACTATGTTCACTTGTCAAAACTCATCAAACTATAGACTTAATGCCATGAATTTTGTTTTACAAAAAGTTATAATCAACAAACCCGATTAAATGCAAAAAATACCTCAAAAGGAAAAAAGAAAACCTTATTTCCTCCTGTATCCTTTACCCATAATCTCACCATTGCGCTCCTTCCCCACTCCTATTCCCTGTTTCTGGGAATTCAGTTGTTTCTGATATCACACAAGTGCAGTATTTGTGTTTCCATGCCTGGCAATGTTTTCCAATCCTACCCATGTTCTTGCAAATAATCATTTTCTTTTTCAAACCTGAATGTCATATGTGGTGAATATAGTAAATAATAATGTATTAAATATTATTAATTGGTAAGAGTAAATTTCAAGTCTTCTCATAACAAAAATGATGAGATTTGAGATGATACGTGAATTGGTTTTATTACATTATCCTACATTATATGCATTTGTCATAATATTGCTTTGGACTCCATGAATATGTGAAATCATAATTTGTCAATTTATATTTAAAAGCAAGAGCTTTTTTGAAAGATCAGGTCTATTGTTAAAACCATAAAAGTAAGCTGGAGAACCAAGGGAAGTATATCAGGATCTTTAACAATGGCATTTATTAAAAAGGCTGCATAAAATAAATTAAAATGAGTTGACCTTATGGACATTTTTGTTGTTTCAATTGAGATTTTGTATTCATCACATTCAATCTGTAAACATGTTTACTGCATCACTTGTTTTGTCAGCTCTAGAACTTATCTGATGTAAATTATTCCTTTTCAGATCATTTAATATCAAGTGAATCAGCTAACCTCCTCATCCAGAGGCACTCTACAAAAATCTAAATCCCTCACAAAACAAACAAACAAAAACTAGGACAGAGAACAACAAGGAAAGCTTAGAATCAGACAGGAAGGAGTCAGCGTGGATTCACTTATACTTTACTAGGTAGGACACAAAGATTAGTTACTCCTCACTAGGGTATGGAAGATTTCTCTGCACACCCCTCCTAAAACTGTTCCGCACCTAAACTGTTGACATATGTCTTGTTAGAGTTATAAACCAGTTTAGACTACCCGAAAAACTGCCAGGTTCAGTAAAATTATGCTTCTTCTCTATAAACCGCTAAATACTACAATGAAAATAGACATGAGACAGTTGAATAGTAGTACTCTATAGCCATTTTAAGGTGTATAGAAGCCAGTTGTATATCAACTAAAATTGAAATGTCAATGAAGTAGTCACAGAATGTGGTTAAGAACTTACATTTTTTAACATATTGGTTACTCAATACCATGCCAATTAATTCCATAATGTTGTAAATTGTTGCTGATGTTGTGTTGTGGCTTTTAATTGATCGGGATGATACTTTCCCAGCTCTACCTTCAGACCAGAGATGGTCTCCCCAAGAAACCGTTGAATTTATCTGGACAATAAGATGCTGGACTTTATGCTTGGTATATGCTTGCAATGAAAGAATCTCAACTGAATTTGAACTATGATACTGCAACAAGGTGGAGGAATCCACTATGGGGGGGGGAGGGTTTAGGGAGGGGTGGGGAGAATCCCAGAGCCTATGAAACTGTGTTACATAATGCAATACAATTAATAAAAAAAATAAAGTAAAAAATTCTAAATCCCAAGTAAGCATTAAATAATGAATATTCCTGCCATAACACAAACTACTAATTCTAAACGTTTGCTTTGGCCGATATTAATCATTAGAGCAGTTGTATTGGTGAAGCGCTGACTAGAAGTCTTCCTGAATACAGGAGGTATCTGTCATCACTAAAGCAGTGTCTAGTTTGAATGCACAGTCTTTCAGAGCTGCACTCACAGTCCATTAGGGGACATTCCGAAACATTCATTCACTTTTGCCAAAGTCAGGAGACATCTTTGGGTACACAGACCAAATCTTCATGCAAATAATTCTCCTCTCCAGTATTTATGAAATGTTTAGAAAGCATAAACCACTTGAAGATAATTTAATATTACAGACATTTTCTTCTTGGAGTTGTTTTTTTTTTTTTTTTTACAAGTCTATTAAATACTTCCTAGAGTACAGGTAGTAATTTCTGTGTACTCTAGTGAATTTCCTTAGTGAGTGGATTGGTTGGGAAGAGAACTAGTCCAATAATATCAGTCACTGAATTTCATAAAACAAGATCTAGCTCACTGCTCTAATTGTTAAGACCCTCTTTAGCTTCCCAGTAAGCTTTATCAGTTTTTCTTCAAGATGACTGTAGGGAGCATCAAGGTTCTACGTGTACCAGAGCTTTGATCTTTGAGCAGGCTGTCAAGTAGAGGTGCTATTTTATGACATAGCTATTCATGCTTCAGATATTAGGCCTATCAACTTGTCTCATAAGCATTTGGGGCTAGTTAGGACTCTTAGCAACACGGAATCTGGTGATACATCTCAATCAGAAATTCCACTATGCCCAGACTATGTACTGATGGTTATATAGCAATAATTACCAAATGCATCATAGGAAAAACACTCTTCAGCTTGCTACAGTAAATCCTAAGAATGACACACTAATTTATTGTGTGAAAAATTTATAATGATCCAGTTCCTGATCTTAATAGCTGTTATATAAATGAACATTTGCATAGTATCATTAACATTGTTTTCAAAGGTAAATTTATTTATTTTCTCACTCATCAATAAGTAACTGAACATGTTCATGCCAAGGTCTTGGCCAGGTAACACTTAAGTGATTAAAATAAATCTCTGCCTTCAAGAAGCTTATGATGAATCTATTCAAAATTTCATCCTCAAACAAGGAACACTAGTGTTTGTATGCAAAGATAGTACAGTTTTCTCAGAAGACAGATTTCTAAGCTAGTAACGTTGTTTTATGCCAACATCCTGAAATCCACAATGAGAACTGCTATATTATGTTTACTTACACTTCCCTTAGACTTAAGTAACACCATTCACACAGTAGATGAAGTATTTCTTAGTAATGTTTTACGTAGTTTCTGATTATCATGTAGTTTCATTTTTATGTAGTTCTGACAGAAGTGTATGCACAATGGGGATGTTTTATACATGACATCCTGAAAGGGACAGTGAAGGACCCCTTATTCCCACAGCGATTACCATAATGAAAAATACCAGATCACTAAAACTAAAACTAAAAAGGCCGGTAACAATGCTGATGAATATTTCTGGACTGGACACTGCCCTGCCCTGCCTAATCTTCAGCTCCAAACCTTCCCAAGCAGGCTGCCACCCTGGAGGGGAGAGGTCCTGGAAAGAATCCTGAGTTCGAAGCCCAACCCTGTCTGACCTGTTTGAGAGTGCTAAGTGGAGCACACTTAACAGCTGTGCAATCCAGTGTGCTCGTCTGTAGTTTCCACAGTCTGTGCCAAGTGGCGGCTGGCAGAACCATTTTAATCCTCAACTGGGCATTTAGAAATATTATATGACCATGTAGGTGAGATTAGCTTGATTTCTTGTGCTTCAGAACAGCAACAGCAACAAAAACTTAAGGTTTGTGTCAGTTGAAAATACAGTCTAAATACTGGATCGTCCTTACACTCTTTGACCACCTTGCAAATCAATTTCCAAAGACATATTCTGCTTGTGTTTACAATGTTTAATCTTTTAAAGACTGACATGTTACAAACACTTGGAAAACAGAATCTGTTTAATGGCATGCGTTTCCATTATAGTAATACTGAATATATACATATATGTATATATATATATATATATATATATATTTAGAAGATGACAGCTGCCGTCTTTTCTGATTAAATGCCTTTTTTGGGTAACATTTTAGGACTATTAGTCTCTGCTTTGAACACAGAAAATATTTCAAGAAAAGAACTTTTGAGTGTGGAAGGAAGAACTGTGTGGCTGAAATTTCAGGAGGCCTCACAGTTGCCTAGTAAGAGGATACTGATTAACAAAGAGATGTTATTTACAGATCTGTGGAAAAAACGACATACAGACTGATAGCTTATGTCAAAATTTAAAACAAAAATATGTATGGCATGCTGTCAAAGTAAGCCTTTCAGTTCAGTAACAAGTGACATAAGAATAGGTCATCTCCATTCATATTCATTTTGCTTTGGGAATTGTTTTAGAATTTCTTCCAGAACAGATTATTATATGTTTTTTTTTAAGTTTTCAGAAGAAGCTTCCATTCAAGATTAGTGAGGGCCACTGGGAAAAAATCTCCTTTTCACCCCCATTTAAAAATGAATGCTGTCATTAAAGAAGGCTTTGTCAGAAATTGCATGTTAACCACGAATACACGTTGCTTTACCTTGTCATTACCATACTTACTTTTGCTCAGCAAACTCTTTGCTTGAAATCACAGCCACCAAATCAGCCAGCAATAACTCAAGTGAGTCACACCCTGATTGAGAGCTCCCATGCCCAAGGGAAAAAAATCCAGAGTCCCAGAGTGCTTATCAAGTGAATGCATCATAGTCACTGTAAGCCAGCATCATTTCATACTTCATGTAATGAATTTAATTTTTTTTTTTACCTTGTAATCCAAAAGAGAATTCACTTGTTCTACTTCGGAATTACTTATCAAGTCACTTTCCTCATCATCGATAATTTCTATTTTCTGAAATGCAAGAAGAAATGTTTGTATCACATGTACCAGATTATTTTCACTGCATTCAGCAATGCATATTTACTGATTGAGTTATCTAGTCTAGGTTATTTGGAAAAACCTGAGCATCGAGCTCCTTCCTTCTGCCTCTAATCGATAACTGTTTAGTAGCTAGAAAAAAAATTTCCAGTATTTTTCTTAAAATTGTAAAATTCCTTCTGAAAACACACACACACACACACACACACACACACACACACACACACACACACACACACACACACACACACACACACAGAGCAGGCATTCAAATTCTGCTTAAATAGCGCCCTCCAGTGTCCGGGAAGTCACTTCTGG
This sequence comes from Ochotona princeps, assembly GCF_030435755.1. Lineage (NCBI taxonomy): Eukaryota > Metazoa > Chordata > Mammalia > Lagomorpha > Ochotonidae > Ochotona > Ochotona princeps. The sequence goes on from NC_080865.1 coordinate 51,183,216, forward strand.
TAAGGGTAGGCTGTTTTAATGGTAAAACCTAACTGACAGGAAAAGCTTCTGCTTTAAGTCTCTACCTGTCTTTTTTGTGACTTCTATTGTAAAATGTCAACAAAGGACATGTATTCCAAATTGAAATGTACTTTTAAAAAATTTACATATTAACAGCCCTCCATTAACTAGGCAATTGAAAGTAAATATCTATGATGTAATGATGAAAATTGCATGATGATTTGCTTTATTGGCCAGCCACAATGAGGTGTGCTAGGGAGAGAGAGAGAGAGAGAACTTCAGAATTGAGGTATAGCTTAGTTTATACAGGATCTTACAAGCAGTAGGTACTAATTAAGTATCTGTCAAAAGAATCAACATGACAGCTCAGTGTTGATTTGAAAAGAATGACCAATAAACTCACCCCACTATGGGGATCAGGCAAGTTCTCAATCAAAAAAATCTTGTTTTGTTTTTCTAAATTTAAAGTAAAAACCGAAAACCTAAACAAAATCGATTCCAAATGTTTCTTTTGTATGTTAAAAAAATTGCGTCTAAGAAAAAATACCTTTGGACACTTAAACCCTGCTAGCCTAAAAGAAAATGTTACAAAGGGAAAAAATTAGGCTAGATTTAAAAGCAACATGTTGTAGGCAGAATTTGAAATCAGGCTTGCAATTGTGATTAAAAGTCACAAACTTGCAATGCACATATCTGCTAGATTGCCTGTGAGGATAGGATACCTTTACAGGGTTTGTGACCTGCAGGCTTCCCAGGCAGGAGGACAGCTGCAATGAAATTGCTTTCTGTCGCTGCCTGGACATGAATCCATTGTTTTGTTTTCTATTATAATCACTCTCAACTTGGGGCTTAATCATGTCGGCTCTCTGTAGACTTCAGACTTGATATATTTTTTCTCTTTTCATGTCTTTTCGATTCTCTACCTATTTGGATTGGTTCTGGGAAAAAGGAGCTGGCAATTCAGGAAAGAAGACACCAAAGGCCACTGCATAGATCTGTGTTTATAAATAGGTCTTATATGTCTGTGTGATTTGTCATCCATGAATAATTGGGGGCACTCAGAAGTTACAGAGGAAACCAACCTTTGAAAGTTTAGAGTTCTGTCTCTGAAAATCAATTGTTCTTAAAAAAAAAATTAGGTGCGTAAGTGACTGTGAGTCATCCTATGCTATGACTTCATTCGTCATCTTCAAATGTCTGCTGCAGGGGAGATTCAATACAAAGAAATTCAGGCTAGAAATAAATATGTCTTTAGGGGAAAGGAGATTTCAATTTGTAAAGAACCATGTGAATTTGTACACCCTAATTCAAATCTATAACAGAAGGAGATTATTAGTTGGCAAAAATTGAAAATATTGGTATGATTCATAACCGAGGAAATATTATTCCTAGCTCACTAATGAAAAACATGGCTTTGTCTCAAAATCGAAGTGATGCCTGTTGCATTTAGTGATAGAAGGTCAAACATGGACTTCAGCTAGGACCGAAACCACTAAAATACAATTTCTAAATCATGTTTTGTATGTAGAAATCGCTGTTGGATACTGTTGGTTTAACAAAAAAAAAAAGAGGAAAATGGTATTTTATGTGTTCAACTTTTATTCAGACATGTGGCACGATCATAGTGTCAAATAAATAAGGCTTGTAATGGAAACCAGGGTAAATTTTGAAGTTACAGCCATTTTGTAGCAGAAAATTCCATTATAAGGGCCATGTTTTTTATGGTTGCAATCAAGCCCAGCATGTTGATTCAAAAGCAGACTCAAAAAGCAGAATGACACTATCCTTCATATCTAACTTCGCTTTAATACCGTCTTGATTTCTGTGTTTCTTGATGGGGTACGATTATAAATAGATGTTGCTAAAACAGCAGCAGCTTAGGTAACATAGCTGAATGTTTACATTTTCATAAAATCCAGTTCAATCCGTACTGTGCCTACATCTGTCTGCTTTGCAAATTCTTAATGTCATTTCTCTTTTACTGCAATTGAAAGAAAATCTGAATGTGGAGAGAGAGTGAGGGAGAACATCTGAGAGTGCCCCCATCTGCTGGTACACAGCTCAAATGTTTGCAAAGGCTGGGCTGTCCTGCCCTCTCCTCCCTCTCCTCTGCAGCCCCCACCCCAACCCCTGTCACAGGCTGAAAGGAGCCAGAGCAATCCAGGTCTCCCACCAAGATGGCAGGAACTCAATTCTTGGGTTGTCCCTGCTATCTCCCAGGGACTGTATTAGCAGGAAACTGGAATCAGAAACCTGGAATTGAATCTGGGAACTCTGATGTGAGATGACATCCTCACTGCTAGCAATTTTTAAGATGAGTAACATCTTTTTCAACCAGAAAGAAGACAGGGTTGCAAATAACATATACATATATATGGTCTAAGCAGAGGAGAGAACGTAAAAAAAAAAAAATCCTGGATACAAGTGTCAAAATTCACAAAGGCTTCCTTTTATGATCTCAGGCTAAAATTCATTTTAATTTGGCCAACTAGCAAACGAGGAATCTATTCTTTGTTAAGTGTGTTGAAGAAAAATACATAAAATGTCACATACTTACTAAGTACTTGGGTTTAATGTTGCAAATCCCGTAAATGCAGAAAATTTGAGATATGAATTACAGCAGTTTAGATTTCATGTATTAAGCTTTTCAAGATATTATTGGAAAAAATAAGTTCTGTTTTGTTTTGTGAAGCAGAGCAATATTTTATTCCAACAATACTGATATTATCACCAACTGGAAACATGTCCTTAAAATCCATTATGTAATGAGGAAAGAATTCCAAACTGTGCATACCACATTATCTGTGGATTCTGCATGGTGATCCTCCTCCTTATGCGTCGTGGCCTCATTCGGAACAGCTTCGTTGGGCTCTTCTGTAGGAAAACAGATTTCATTTTTTATATCTCACAACTTAATGGAGGATACCTTTTCTGAGATCACTTAAACAATTTTCCAATTATAAAAAGACACCAATGACAAACTTACATCACGTGTGTTTTGAGTAATTTTACTTTTAGCAATGCATCCTAAAGCATTAAGTGTGATTAGGTACAAATATAAGGATTGTTACCACTGTACTATTTATAATAGAAAAAGATGGAATGCATTTTTATTGCTAACAATAGAGGAGTAGAGAAATAATTGGAGAACTGTTTCTATAATAAATATTATTGGGTCACTAAAATGAAATAGAATGATATTTAATAACAAGGGAGATATTCATGGTCCATTCAAAATAAAAACATAAAAGTGATAAAAAAATCGACTATGTAGGGACACATAATCTTGGTTTCATAAAACAAAAAGTAGAGAAAAAGATGTCTGGTGTTTACATAAAAATACTTCTATTAGTCTCTATGAATGGGATTGAAGGCGATTTTTATTTTTCTTTCATTTGTTTATTTGTATTTAAATGTTCTACAATGAATGTGCATTATTTATTGTGAATATTTATAAGAGATAATTTCAAGTATGTTATAAACCACATAAGCACAGTATATTTTCAAGTTTTGAAAAAAATACACACACATGCACACACTGCTGTGCATGCACAGAGACAATATTGGCAAAAATATTCCGCCTATCTCTTTTCAGAAGGGTTACTACCATGGGGTAGGATTGATTATTTCCATTTTTAAAAAATGGTGTTTACAAGTATTTTCTACAATTTTTGGATCAAAACTTAATATTCTCAAAATGAGAAAGAAACAAAGAAATCCGCTTAGAAAACCACTCTCTTAAAAAGCTTTGCTTGTCTGAGCTAAGAGTGACTGATTCCAGGCACTGGGTGTCTGCACGCATAATCCCCTGTGTCTCAGATTACCTGCAGCCCCCACTCCCTAGAAAAGCTGCACAGTAATAGTTCTCTCTCCCTCTCTCTGTGTTTTCCTGCAAGGCCATGCCATGGAGATTATGTAGATAAATGCGAGTAGACTGTCTCAGCTCCTTGGCAACCAGCATTTTATTTCACCTTAGAATGCAGAACAAAGATAATTACCAGTCTTCCAGGAATTTTCCCCCATGAAGTGATGTATAGGTGTGTGTTGGATGAATCTGGAGAATGGTTAGGAGGAAAACAGGATTGACTCAGGAAGTCACACATGAAAATTCAAAGTAAAATGTCTGGGAAAAAACTTAGCAGAATTTTAATTTTATATTTATTATAAATTTAATTCTTTCACTAGATCTTTGTAAATTTTATTGTGTAATTTAAGGCATACACCATGTTATAAGACATACATATAGTAAAACGACTACTATGGAGAAACAAATGAATAAATCCTTCTTGTAATGTGGTTGTTCATTGGCTCCCCAACCCCATGCACCTCACCTTTGTGGCAATTGCAACTGTAATCTACTTGTTCAGCAAACGTCCTGAATATGATAAACTTTGGCTAACTGTAATCCTTGTGCTGTTTATGAGATCTGTTGGCTTGTTAGTCCTAGTTTGGTACTTTTTGTCCTTTGGCTTACATTTCCCCATTGCCCCCTGTTTCCGGACGCACCTGGACCCTCATGACGAATGTTTAATTCTTCAGCACTCTGTATTTGATCTTTTTTCTCCCCCCTGCCATTTTCCACAATATGGATGGACCCGAAGGACATTCTGGCAAGCGAAATAAACCAGACACAAGAAGACAAATCTTGCCCAATCTCAATTTAATATATTCTACACATCCACCTATCAATTAACCCTTCTATCTATCTGTGATAATGAGTAGGTGGAGTTTCTTCTGTCTAGGAAGCATCCTGGAATTTCCCTATTCATTATCACAGACCAGGATTAGCTACAGAGCTGATGTTACCATTGGTGACATCACAAGAGAGGTTATATTGCTCATCAGTCAGGTGATTATTTACGTTCTTTAAGGATTTGCCTTGCTCCTAACTTTGTACACATTTGTGCTTTCCAAGCAACATATTTATAGGTTGTGGATTATTTTAGAAGTTTTAAAAACTATTTTGATAATTTCAAAATAAAAATACATAGTGATACAGATGAACATAGGATGTTTTCTTCTACTCTCAGATAACTTCAACATTAGTGAAAATCTGCAAGCTCAGAAACTGGCCTTAGTGCGCTAATTCCTCAAGAAAAGCAGTTTGTCTCATTGCAAAACAAATAAATCAATCAGTGATGACTCCAGAGGGCACTCTATGTGATGGCTATATGCCTCTACCCAGTAACTATACATACAATTATCTTCCATGTGCACACCAATGATACAGATGAAAATTAGGGTTTGCAGTAACATTTAATTTTCTCAATAGTAATTGTTATGATATTTGAAGGTATTGGTTTCTTGAGATGGTAAAAAATGTTTAACATTGCTCAAACACAGAATTTGCTATTGAGGTTCTCAGTCATCGACAGATGGCCTCTGCTCCTGTTTGCACTTGCAGAACATATCAAGCCAGAAAGCGATTTCTTCATCAGGCTCAACTACATCTCTTTTATCTCACTCCACACAGGGAAGGGGAAGAGAAAAGAAATGGGAGTGGAAGATATGATGTGGCAAGTGGAAGTTAGGGATAAGTCAAAACATGTCAGGGAACTACCCGTCTTTTCAGAATCAGAAGAATAGAATTGAAGCTACTAAAAGAGCAGCAGCACTTTTTGTTGGCTCTAGCTCAACTTTACTCTTACTACATTTTAAAAGAATTCTTATTTTTGCTTGTGCGGATTACAAAAATCCAGTATTGCTTTTGATTGATTTTTGACATGTATTATGGAGGCTTTCCAATGACTTTCTAATTTGCTTTATTGTATTCTTCATTTCTAATAATTCAGTTGGATTTTGTTTCATTTTTGCTATTTCTCGTGTAATGTACTCCTTAAATTCCTTGAACATGTGTATGTGCTTCTCATTATTTTTAAGATTTATAATGATTTCAAAAAAATTCTTTATCAGGCAATTCCTCAATGCCTTCCTTAGTTAATTCTGTGTTTGAAATAATTCTTTTGCTGCTTTTCAGGGGAGATGTCAGTAACGCCATTCATTGTGCCTGTCCCTGTTGTTTTGCCTTTGGTCATTGCACCTCTGATTAGCAGATTCTTCTGCTTGGGGTCTGTATTTTAAGCTGTGTTCTCTACGGGTTGATGTTACGGATCTTCTTCACTGCCTGTTTCTCTGTTTGCATCATTTGTACAACTCCCTCCAAGGAGTTTCAGTTCCAGGCTCCTGAGTTACACTTTTGCCATGGCCTGCACAGACAGAGGTCCCTGGTTGCCACGCTATACCACCTGTGATCCTGTGTTGTGGCTGCACTGCTGTCTTCTCAGCCTTTCTCCTGTTTGCAGTTCCAGCAGTATCTGTGTAATTCGTGAAAGTTCCAAAGTAGACATCTATTTAACTACACTTCCTTTTTCATTAACTAGAAGAGAATTTGGTCAGCATATTTAAGTACATGATGTCACTCTGGGACAGATTTTAAAATTAGTTTAATTATTACAGAAAGATCATACAGTCAAAACAATCGGGTTGGTAGTCACTATCAGCAAAATGAGGAAGAATGTAGAACAGAACGATTAGAAAACTGTACAGAAAGAGGTTCTTTTTAATGCCTGAAAATGCTTTTATGCTTTCCTGTTGCAATTTCTGATAAGAACGAAAAGGTTGCCATGCAGCTGTGAAAAACAAGCTATCGAAAGAAAATTCTAGGCAATTGTTCTCATCAAATGTTTTTTGATTCATACACTAAATTCACTATCTACTTTTTCTCATTAGGTCTTGTACTATGGCAGCTGTCTGGAGAACATGCTATTAAATGACAAAGGATGCCAGTGTAGGAGCAGTGGTCCATTAAAAAATAATAGTGAACCATTAAAATGGATTTCAAAATTAACTTTCACTTTTTCTCCCCATTAACTGCTTATTTTCTAAAATTCCCTTTTGAATGGAGAAGTGGCAGCTAGGGAATAAAACTCCACTTAGGGCATCTGTGCTTTCTTAATCAGCCTATTTCCCCTCAATTCTCCTGTCCACTCACAATAACATAGAAATATCTACTCCTCCCACCCTAAAGCCCCTGCAACTGGCTGCTAGTCAGTAGGCTGAAAGTCACGAATCACTGCGAATATCCAAGTATCCCCAGGCACATATAATTTAACGAAGACTAACAGGAGACAAAATGTTCTAATGGGCCTCCTATATTGGAAATAAGAGGGTTGGAAATGGTGCAATGCTTCTTTTTTTTCATGACTTTTAAAATCTGACTCATAATTCTCCTGTACACTGAGTTCTCTGCTATCATCTTCATTAATGTCAATAACAAATGTAGAGAGAGAGAGAAAGAGAAGGAGAGGCTTCAGTATTCACATTGAAAACTTTAAAATGTCTGGTCTGAAACTGCATGGCCTGCTCAATACTAATGCATTTCTTTCCCTTTCATTACTCAACCTAGTACAGTCTGTTTTTCTCCACATAATTAACTGCTTTTTCCAAGAACCTCTTTAACACTCAATGGCTTCTCCTTTTTTTCTACTCCATCACTGAAATAATAACCTTTTTCTGAAATCTCTCTTTCCTTGGTTTTAGTAATAAAAAATTATCTTGAGTCTCCCGTAACTAAATCTTTTAATGGCTCCCTTTTCACACTCAGTCTCCCAATTTGGATATTTACCAGGACATCATCTTTGCCCATTGCCCCTTCCTGTTTTTAATTTTCTTTTCTAACTAAATCTATTTAGGTATGTGGGCATTTTTGGTCTCAACATGTAGGGATAATTGGTTAAACTTTTAAATAAGTAAAATCAGGTATTTTTCTCAGATACATTAAGGCAACATAAAGTCAAGGTGAAATACATATTAAGATGCAAAAATTAAACCACATAGATACCAGAAGCATATACGGGAGATATCTACCATGTATTGGTAGATTTGATGATTTGACCACAAGATTATTGAAGGCAAAAATTCTGATATCAGAAAACACTATTAGGAAAATTAAAAGGCAAACAATAAACTGGGAAATATAGTGTTAATGTCCCAAATAGTACAGAATACAACAAAAAGAAACACAGTGGGCAAATGCATGTGGGTTTTTTTTGGTTTTTTGTTTGTTTGTTTGTCAATCATAGATACAAAATTCCTTATAAACTGTCTGAATCCATTGACATAAAATGCTCAGAAAAGACACACTTATACGTCATAAAGTAGTTAAGCAGTTGTCTAGAGCTAAAAGTAGGAAAGAGAATGGCTTGAAAATGGACTCAAAGGAGTTTGCATGATGAAAATGAAATGACATTGACTGATGGTGTTACTTGCACAATTCTGGAATACTTATTAAAAATCACATAATTATATTGTTAGATTGGTATCGATGAATGAAATGTTAGTTAATTAAAAATTTAAAAATACAAATAAAACAGTGATAAAACAAAAATCACTAAATTCTATATTTATAATGAATATTTTTATTAAATAAACATTAAAATTGTGTTTAAAATATTTTTAAAGTATCAGGAGAAAGGTGTTTTTATGTTTTAAGTCAGGCTGAAATTCACTTATCATGGGCAAATGGTACAATTTCATGCGATTGTTTGAAATCCCATTTAGCCAAACACTGAGAGGCATTATATAGATGATCCAGGATTATTCCCATTTGCAGATAAGGAAACTAAATGCTGAGGTCATATAAACAGCTAATGGGGAAGTTAGAATTTACATCCAGCTTGCCTAACAGGTAACCTCGTGTTTGCCACATTATGACACATCTTTCATCGAAAGTGTTTGTAATGCTCTAAATTGTCTAAAATTCAAATAAAAATAAAAATAAAGTCATCTACCCAATTGTAATGCATGTACTGCTGTGATAAATATTTCTCTTTGTAAAGATCCGTTTTATTTATTTCAAAAGCATAGCTATAGCTATGTGCCCAGAGAGAAAGGGAGAGACAGAGCGAGAGAGAGAGGTCTTCCACTTGCCTGTTCACTCCCCAATTTATCCCAATGGTTGGACCTAGACATATCTGAAGCCAGGAGGTAGGAGCTTCTTCCTGTTCTCTCAGGTGAGTACAGGGGTCCAAAGCCTTGGGCTGTCTTCTACTGCTTTTCCAGGTGCATTAGCAGGGAGCTGGATAGGAAGTGGAGCCGGGCTCGAAGTGGTGCCCATATGAAATACCAGTGCTGCAGGCAGTATCTTAAAGTGCTATGCCACAGCACTGATCTTTATATAATAAACATTTCTTAATACGGTAGAGCATTATCACGGCAGATAAACACTCCATGCGATGACTTAATGTGGGAGAATGCTTAGGTGGTGGCATTAAAAAGAAATCTGTCTTTTTAAATGTCCAGTCAAATGTTTTGAAGACTCTAGGTTTGCAGTGCAGTAAGCTGAAAGGCAAGTGAAAATGCATCAAATTTACAATGGCTATTATTAGGAGGTACAGCATATACAGTACCTTGAGAGCTTCCTTCAGACAAACAGATGGATACTTCATCATTTCTGTCATTATCCTCTCCTACTTCAGGCCCAGCTTCCTCTCCTGGTGTGAGTGCAGACAAAGAACCAGACTCTGGCTGTTCAGAGAAATCAGCAGGGCCTCCTCTGGGGGGTGGAACTTCAATCCCCATTAAACGATATTTCCTTCTTCGGTTCCCAATCCAAGTCTTTATAAGAGAAATACAAGAAGAAGTTTTGTAAACATATAAATCTTAGCAGTTCTGGTCATTAAGACGATCGAATGGGTGCTGCATACAATATGATTAAAATGAATACAGAGTTCCATAAAACAATGAAACTTTAATGTCATTAAGCTAAAATAAAAAGTATGTTTTAACTTTAAATTGTTTCTCAGCAGAAACAGAATATTTATCTTAACACTGAAACTTTCAAGCCATATGAAGTATATAACAGATCACTTTTGTTTCTATTTTTCATCTGGAGAAAACAATTCATTAAATCTTTCAAAAGGAAAATGAATTGGTTCCTTCTCTAAAGGAATCAGGTGTACAACTATTATAGTCCATAACCCATTAATAATTTTTCAAGGTGAAAATGTTAACTTTGGCTCCATAAAGGTTGTCCTGCTGTTTCAAGCATGCTACAATACAATTTTATTTGTTTAGAATAAATTTTTAAAAAAGATTCATTTATTTGAAAGACTGGGTTTACAGGGGAAGGAGATAAAGATAGAGAGAGAGAGAAAGAGAGAGAGAGAGAGAGAATCTTCTATCCATTGTTCACTCCCCAAGCAGCCACAGGGGCTGGAAGCTAGCAGCCAGATTTCCTCCCAGTTGATTAACAAGCTTCCAACGAGTTGGGCCGTGTTCTGCAGGCACATTAGCGTGCTGTTGGATGGGAAAAGGAGTATCTGGGACTTGAACTGGCACCCATATAGGGTGCTGACATCACACGCCATGGGTTTATTTGTTACACCACAACAACAGCCCCTAAAATGAATTTTCTTTTTCTCTCTTTTTCTTTCTTTCTTTCTTTCTTTCTTTCTTTCTTTCTTTCTTTCTTTCTTTCTTTCTTTCTTTCTTTCTTTCTTTCTTTCTTTCTTCTTCTTTCTTTCTTCCTGTTTTGGTGTGGGCGTTGCAGGTGTTTATCACAGGGTAGCGATGCCACTTTGGGATTCCCACCTTCCATAGCAAAGAATCTAGGTTTGAGTCCTGGTTCCACTTATGATTTCAGCTTTCTGCTAATGTGCACTCTGGGAAGCAGAAAATGATGAACCGAATATTTGGATCCCTGTCATCACTTATGCAAGAGACCTGGATGTAGTTCCAGGTTCCTGGTTTAACCACAGCTCAGTTCCAGCTCTTAGAACCGTTGAATGTGAGAGGTGTCTCGGTTTGCTTGTCTTTGACTCTCTGCTTTTCACATAAGTAAAAATAACATTAAAAAAAGCATTTGTTGTTGTTGTTTGAAAGAGTGAGCTCCCAAGAACTGGTTCCTTTCCCAAATGCCTACAATGACTGGGTTTGGGCTGGGCTGGAGCTAACGCCAGGAGTCAGGAGTGTTATTCAGCTCTTCCTGATGGGTGGCAGGAATCCAATTATTTGAACTGTTACTGCTGCTTCTCAGATATGCATTAACAGAAAACTGGAGTCAAGAGGCAGAGTAGGAAACTGAAGCAGGCATTCCAACGTGCGCAGTGGGGGTTGTCACCACAAGGCTATATGCATGCACTCGAGACTATATTTTTTTTATTCTGGAGTTTTTTAAAAAATTTTACTTCTTTTTATTATTATCATTTTATGATACAGTTCCATGGATCGTGGGATTTCCCTTATTCCCTCCCCAATCTCCCCAATTCCCTCCCTCCTCACTGAGTCCCCGTATATCATTACTATAGTAAAGTTCTTTATACACAGTCATATGTCCATCATTGTGGGCATGGACAATGGCAGACAGTCTAGCATCCTATAGTCAAGATATAGTAAACAGTTTCATTGGGAGTCCATCTTTTTCTGGAAGTAGAGAGACATACTTCATTGCATTCTAACATCTGGATATGACAGTCTCCATTACACAGTTACTGTACATCCCCTTAAATGAAAAGCCACAAGACAAAATCAACAACAGGAAGAAAAATAGAAATTTACAATGCCACGAATTTAAATAACATGCTGCTAGATACGATATTCTCCCTTGCACAGTTTCTTTACATCCCCTTAAATGAAAAGCCACAAAACATAATCAACAACAGGAAAAAAAAAAAAGGAAATTAACAACAGAAAAGGAAAAGGAAATTAATTATCATGCTATTGAATGACTAATGTTTCGCTGAAGAAATGAAACAGAAAATCAAGAATCTTGAAGAAAATGATGCTACTGTATGATCTGAGTCATTGAAGAATTTAATCAGAACAAAGTGTTTTGAAGAGATGAAACTAACAAAAAAATAAAAATCCATCAGATATAGTTTCCGCTGATCCTTGTTGGTGAGATATGTGTCCTGTAGGCAACAAATAGATGGGTTTTGTTTTTTAATCCAGTCTACTAATCTATGATATTTTATTGGTGAGTTTAAGCCATTTACATTATGTTAAAATCATCACAGAGAGGAGCTGGTATTGTAGTATAGTGAGTGGGTAAAGCCACCAACTGCAGTGACAGCATCCCATGTGAGTGTCAGTTCCAGTCCTGGCTACTCTGCTTCTGGACCAGTTCCTTGCTTGTACACCTGGAAAAGGAACAGAAGATGACTCAGATGCTGGGGGTCTTGTAATCAAGTGGGAGACTTGGAAGGAGTTTTGCCTCCAGGCTTCAGCCTGGCTCAGTCCTGACCAATGACCCAGACAAATGCAAGATTCTCTCTCTCTCTCTGCCTTTACTTCTCCCTAACTCTGCCTTTCAAACAAACAAAAAAATATGAAAAAGAAACTATTACTGCTAGTCATGGTAAGTTCTGAATACAGGCCTCATGTATTCTTCCCTCTGTTCCCTCCAATTTATGCCTCACACAATGATGGAGCAGTGTTAAAACCAGGGAATCGAAACAATACAATCTGTGTATGTAATTCTATATTCTTTTACCACATTGTTCTTTCATTTCTTTTTTTTTCTTTAAGATTTATTTTTTATTACAAAGTCAGATATACAGAGAGGAGGAGAGACAGAGAGGAAGATCCTCCGTCCGATGATTCACTCCCCAAGTGAGCTGCAACGGGCTGGTGCTGCGCCGATGCGACGCCAGGAACCAGGAACCTCCTCCAGGTCTCCCACGCGGGTGCAGTGTCCCAATGCATTGGGCTGTCCTTGATTGCTTTCCCAGGCCACAAGCAGGGAGCTAGATGGGAAGTGGAGCTGTCGGGATTAGAACTGGCGCCCACATGGGATCCCAGGGCACCCAAGGCGAGGACTTTAGCCGCCAGGCCACGCCGCTGGGCCTCTTCCATTTCTTTTTAAAAATTTTAATTGTATTGGAATAGCAGAGTTACAAAATAAGTAGAGACAGAGTAGGCTCTTCCATGTACTGGTTCACTTCCATGTGCTGGTTCATCTGCAATGGCTGCGGGTGAGCTGATCCAAAGCCAAGAGCTTATTTTAGGTCCTCCACAAGGGTGTAGGGTCCCAAGACTTTGGGCCATCCTCCTCTGCTTTCCCAAGGCACAGCTGGGAGCTGGATAGAAAGTGGAGCAGCCAGGACGTGAACTGATGTTCATATGAAATCCGTGTGCTTGCAAGAGGAGAATTAACTAATTTAGCCTTCATGCCAGGCTCTACCAATTGTTCTTTTTTTCTTTCTTTCCACTATCCCTAATATCTGGATATTAATAACCTGGTTTCAACCTCTGACTGTCATTTTGAGAAAATTATACAAGTGAAATCATACAGCAGGTGACCTTGTGAAATTGACCTTCTTTGCTCAGCATAATTCTCTGGAGACTCATTCAAGTTATGTTTATCAATAGCTCATTTCATTTTATTGTCAAATAAAATTCTATTACATGGATGTACCTCTAATATTTCACCCGTTGAACGGCTGTTGTATGCTTCTAGCTTTTAGCTGTTATACTTAAAGTAGTTATAAGCAGCTATGTGATAGGTTTTCATGCATACACAAGTCTTCATTTTAAAGGATGAATGTGTAAGAATGCAATTCTTGTGTTGTATGACCACATGGTTTTAAGAAACCACCAAAGTGATTTCCTGTGAAGCTGTATCATTTTATATTTCTATCAGTAATGTATGATATGCAATTTTTCGACATTTTTGCCAGTGCTTAGTATTTTCAGGTTTTTTAAATAAAAGATTTATTTTTATTGGAAAGTCAGATACATATACATAGAGAGGAGGAGAGACAGAGAGGAAGATCTTCCGTCTGCTGATTTACTCCCCAAGTAGGCAGCAATGGCCAGGGCTGAGCCGATCCGAAGCCAGGAGCCAGGAGCCTCTTCCAGGTCTCCCACTCGGGTGCAGGGTCCCAAGGCTTTGGGCTGTCTTCGACTGCTTTCCCAGGCCGAAAGCAGGGAGCTGGATGGGAGGTGGGACTGCCAGGACATGAACTGGTGTCCATATGGGATCCCAGCACATGCAGGGCGAGGATTTAGTCACTAGGCTACTGTGTCGGGCCCTAGTATCTACTTTTTTTCTTTTTGATCATAGCTATTTTCACAGGATTTTGTAATAGCAGCTCATTGAGTTCTTAATTTGATTTCCCTAATGGCCAGTGATGTTTATTATCTTTCCGTGCACTTATTTACCATCCACTTATCAACTTCAGTGAAAAGTCGATTTTTTATTTGAAGTATTTGTTTCTTTTTAATATTGTTTTGAGAACTTATGAAATATTCTTAAATTTGAGTTCTTTATTAGATACGTAGTTTGCAAATATCCTACTCTGCAGGTTGAAATTCTGTCAGCTTGCTTTTCTGTAGCTGTATCAACTAAAAAGAGTGTATTAATTTGGTGGGAAGCAAACAGTGGACTCATTGGAAGACTGTGGAATTGACAAACATTTGGCAAGACTGGTTAAAAATAAGGAGAAGTCACAAGTTACTAGTGGCAGGAATAAATTGGAAGATAATACTACACATTTTGCAGACATGAAAAGGATAAGGGTTGCAACAATTCAACACACACAAATTTGATGATTTAGATGAAATGGACCAATTCACTGGAAAATGTAAATTACTGCAATATGAAACACATTACTTGGATAGCTCTATAACCATTAAGTACATTTAAGTCATCATTAAAATCTTCCCCTGAAAAGAAATCTGCAGGTCTCTGGAACCTAGAGCTAACATCACACTTAATCATTAAAAAATGTGATATAAGCAAAACAAAACGTCCACACTGATAACTCTTATTTAACATAGAAATGGAAATTCTAGCTCGTGCAACAATTTAGAAAAGTAAAGTGAAAGCTATTCACTGCAGAAAATAAGAAATTAAATTTTCCATGTTTGCAGATTACATGACAGTATACATAAAAATTTGAGGTTTTCTACATGAGCACTCCAAGCAAGATCTCAGGATACAAAAGCAACGTAACAAAAATTGAACGTGTTTCTGTGTGGTAACCATGAACATATTGTGGATAAAATTAAAAATATAATGGTAGTTGCAATTACTTCAAAATCAAATACTCTGTATAAGCCTAAAAAAATTACAGAACTTTACAAAATACTGTCAAAAGTAATAAAAATAGTTCTAAATAAATGGTTTGATATTTTGTGTTCATACATTGGCAGACTAAATATAGTAGAGATGCAAGTTCCTTCCAAATTGATGTAAGGATTAGCATAACTAATATCAATATCCCAGCAATTTATATATATATATATATCTGTATTCCTAAAATCCATATATAAAGGGTGAGTATAGGTAAAGGAATATTCAGGAAAAAATAAGCTGGAAGTAATTTATCTGTCCAATTTCAAGCCTTATTAAATAAATAGAACAGAATAGAGAACCCAGAAGCAGCCTCTATAATTGTGACTGACGTAGTTGTCTTTGGATAAAGGCACAAATGTTATTCAATGGTGGAAGGTGGTCTTTTCAAGAATAATGCTGGAGCAATTGGATAGCCACAGGGGCTCAACTGACATCTCAAAAATTCAGAATAGATCAGGGATTTGAATTTCACCTTAGTATTTGATTATGATATCCTTTCTTTGTATGCCAATTAGAATTTATTCTGAGCAAAAAGACCTGCATAAACAAAAATCACCTTAGATATTCTTTGATGTGACTAAAAGACACAAATGATGTTAACTGTACACTTGGTAAGATTTTTTAAAGCAAAGAACACAGAGAAAAAGAGATCTATTCATTTGACCCAATATGAATTCTTCTTTATATCTGGGGACATTTTTCCTTCAAAATCTGGAAATTGATACCTTGGATGTATTCGGGATTCAATGGTAGATAGGTACAAAGTTTGAAATGTATGGGTTGTTTTGTAGAGTCCAAGTGAAATATCAACCAGCAAAGAAAAATATTTGTGCATACTAAATTTCCCGACTTTGTCAATTTCCCCCAAAAAAGAAATACCAGCAGAGTGCTGTTTCAACTTCCCATTACACTGTATTGTCGAGAGCAGGCTACTGGGATTTGGAACAAGTAAAGAGCTGAAACTCCTTACTAAAGCTCCTAAACTGTCATGTAGCTTCTTTGTTCCCCACCTGTGAATACTGATGCTTATCAAATTATACGCGAGGAAATTCCTAATTATCAGTGACTGTAAGATGATAGCATGAACAGAAAGATGATCCCAGTCTCTCTAGGATGTATCCTGCTTCTTTGGATCATAAAAGCTGTGGGAGAGAAAAGACAAAGAGAACACCCTGTATCCATGTGGGAGACCTGGAAGAAGTTCCAGGCTTTGGATCAGCTCCACTGTGACCATCGCAGTCACTTGGGGAGTGAACCAGCAGATGGAACATTTTTCTCTTTGTCCCTCCTATCCATGGATCTGCCTTTCCTATAAAAATAATTAAGTTTCTCTTAAAAAAAGAAAAAGAGAACAATACCAATTTATTTTTCATGTGGTAAGCAAGAATTCTCCCAATAAGGGAGAAATGAGTGATTATTGAATATGCAATGATAAACGTTAAATATTGTGGGGACATTGGAAGAAATGAGATTTTATTATATGCTAAGTTTAAAATATTCCCTTTCAGTATTCCTCCAAACTGGAAGTACCCAGAAATGACTCAATATATAAATACAATGCTAACAGAGTAAGTATATTTTTACAGAGTAACAACTGATAGAAATAATTTTAGAAGTAGATAATGGTCTGAACTTTTTGCCCTCCCCAAATAATATACTGGAATTCTAACCTCCAAGGTGATACTAGCAGGAGGTGAGGCTTTTGGAAAGTAAATGTATCATGAAGGTAGATGTCTTATAAATATCTTAGTGCCTTTCAAGAGACCACAGGGAGATCTCATGCCATTTCTGCTACATGAGGTTAGGGAAAAGACAGCTGTCAAGGAAATGGGTCCTCCTCAGATAGTGAATCTGCCAGCACCTTCTTATTGAACTTAGTTTCCAGAACTGTGAGAAATAAATCTGTGTTGTTTATAAGCCATCCAGCACATGACGTTTTGTTACAGCAATCTGTGCTGCTTAATTTTATGTGTCAGTTTGATAAGATTAGATGCCCTCATCATGGGGTAAACATTATTTCAGAGTGTATCTGTGAGGGTATTTCTAGCAGAGATCAGCAATGGAATACACAGACTAAGTAAGGATGATGACCCTAATAATGTGGGTGGGCAGCATCAAACCTATTGAAGATCTGGAAATTGCAACAAATTTTTACATTAAATCTTTTGAACACAGCACAACAGATAGGGGACTAATACCCAGGATTTACAAAGAGTTTTAGAAACTCAATGACAGACAAACAACCTGTGAAGAAATGGGTGAAGAAAATAAATAGATATTTTTCAAAAGAACAAATCCAAATGACAAACAGACATACGAAAAAAAAAATACTCAGGCTCTCTAGCTAATAGGGAATACAAGCAAAAACCACATTGAGGTTCCACCTAACTCCACTGAGATTGGCCTACATTCAGAACTTTACTAACGTGCATATGGGGAGAAAGATAACCTCCTTCATAGTTGGTGGGAGTGTAGGTTAGTACAATCACTATGGGAATGCTAAGAGAACTGATGACTCAGCTATCCCACTTCTGGGAATATATCCAAAGGAAATGAAATCTGCATGAGAACGTGACCTGCAATCCTGTATTTGCAGCAGCACAATTTACAACAGTGAAGACGTGGAAACAAGTCAGATGCCCATTGAAAGAGGAGTGGATAAAGATGCCCTGGTACATCTATCCCATGGTATACGGTTCAGAATGGAATTCTACCATTTGCAAACAAATGATCCCAACTAGAGACTATTATGCTCAGTGAAATAAGCCAATTCCAAAAGGACAGATATCATATGTTTTCTCTGGTACAAGGCAACTTTCAAGCAAAATACAAGCTCAAGGGGCCCAATATCTAGAGGCTGAAGTCCCCGCCTTGCACACACCAAGATCTCATACGGTTGCTGGTTTGTATCTCAGCTACTCCAATTCCCACCCAGCTCCCTGCTTATGGCCTGGGAAAGCAGTCAAGGACGGCCTAAAGCCTTGGGACCCTGAACCCACGTGGGAGACCTGGAAGAGGCTCCTGGCCCCTGGCTTCGGATTGGCTCAGCTCTGGCCGTTGCAGTTGCTTGAGGGGCGAATGAATCAGCAGATGAAAAATCTTCTCTGTCTCTGCACCTTTCTATATATCTGATTTTACAATAAAAATAAATAAATTTTAAAAATACACAAGATCAATAGATAGATAGTAAAAAAAAAATAGGCACTGTATAATGAAGGGCAAGTATACTCTAAAGTATACATTGCAACATGCATCTCTACTTCTGAATAAAAGATGGGCTCCCAATGAAACTGCTAATTATATCTTGACAATAGGATATTGGGCACTCTACCATTGTCTATTCCTACAGACATACATAGCAGTATGATGGTTTTGCGACTGTTGCTGGAGGACTATACTATTTTAACAATATAGAAGAAAACAGTGGAGGGATAGAAGGGGAAATCCCTGAGTCTAAGAAATTGTACCATGAAAAATTATCCTACTTAATGTGGCAGCTTAACTAGAAGTCATTACTGCACTCTCTTTTTACTTTTAAAAAAAGTCTATATCTCATCTTTGAGAGGTTACTTTCTCAAAGATTTAATAAAATTTTTAATATTCTTGAAAAAACATTTTAAATAAACAAAAGAATGGTTTCATTTTAAAACCAAAACAACACATAAGCAATAGAGTGCATAGCGCTCTGCAAGGCTTCCCAGTCCAGCGTTTGAAGATTTTTCAAAATATTTTTCCTTAACCTGAATGAACATGTACCTGTTTTATTTCTTCTAAGGGTTGCTTCTTTTTCACTCCAAATCCACTTCACTCCAAGCTCCCCGTTTTACATCCCAAGTATCAAATTTGCAAAGCGTAATGTTTTCTCTTTAAATTAAGCAAACATACTTTATTAGCAATTTTAAACGACCCAAAGGCAAGTTAATTTGTCATTCTGGGGCTCAGATTCCTTAGATAGAAAACTAGGGAATTCTTTTACAAACTCTTTACTTTCTTGAATAATAAATGACTTTCTAGTATTATTAGAATATAAGCTAATGCCATTTTTTTAACCAAAACTCCTACATGGTGACAGCATAAACATAATGAGAACTCTCAGGCCTTATAAAGGTCTAAGCACATTTATTATAAACAGATGAAACTATATTCAAAAGTTTTAATTTAAATGTAAGTTATTTTATCTTTAAAGTATATACATCAAATGTATTGAGGGCACACTTTCTAGTAGACATCCACTCATTCCACAGATATTACTAAACATCTCTTATGTTCTAAACACTGTTTTGATGTTGGGGATACAGAACTAAACGTAATATATGTGTTCCATACCCTCCTGGAACTTAAACTTATTATCTAGTAGTGGTAAGATAGAAATCAGGGAGATAACCAAATATTAATTATAGTTTTGACCAGGTGTATGAGGAGAAAGAAAACCCCTGACTATGTGATCTCAATCAAGCCATTCTCTAGTCTGATTCATATATATTTCCAAATCATTTCATGCCAAATATCTTTTTATTTCACTTATCCACAGGCTTTCTAAAGTATTTTTGTATAAACACACACACATACACACACAGTTATATACACACAAACAGTCTTTGAAAGGTCAGGGACCATACACGCTATGAAAAAAACTACATATGGATTTTAATTTTTCCCACAAGATTTTAATTTCATTTTCAATTAATTCTCTGAAGTACATACACATACACAGGGCATCGAACTCAGTTTCAAAGTGCCTGTCAACTTTGAATCAATATCTATGATACATTGATAGTTTACTTAGCAGTAAACAAATGTTCTGTTTAAGGACCTTTCAATTCTTGCTATGATCCTTGGAAAATATGTATAATCTAAAATGTAAAAACATACAGTCAGCAAAACATATTTCAAACATTCAAGCATGCGTTGTTCATATAAATATTTGACCAAATGAAACTATGTTTTGACATCTACTGCAACTCAAACACAGATGGAAAGAGCAGGCATTAAGCTGAATTGTAACAAGTCAGGACAGAGAATTAACTTTTGCTGCAAATTATTTCCTATTCTTTTAAAATTATATTTTAACAGAGAGGCTGAAGGAGAGAGAATTCATCCACTAATTAACTCCCCAAATTCCTCCAACAGGTGGGTATGTGCTGGGCCACATCCAAATACCTGGAACTCAACTGAATATCCCATGTAGGTGGTAAGGAGTCAAGTTACTTGAGCCAATTGGCTGCTCCCTGTGATGTCCATTATAAGGAAACTGGATAGTAAAGCTTGAACTTGAATCTAGGTATTCCTACAGAATGTGGATGTTTTGAGTAGGGTCTTCAATGCTAGGCCAAATGCCCTCTTTGGAATTTGTTTTAATAATATTCCCCAACAGTTCTCTGATACATTATCACCATTTATTAATAATGGAAGTTCAGAGACATTAAAAATTTGACCATGCTAAATTTTAAGCTATTTGGGAGATCTGTTTTTTTTCATGGTACCTAGAAGAGTTCTAGTATATAGCAGGTATTCAGAATACGTTTGTTAAATTAATAAATCAATCGATAAAGAGCATCTATGTACTTGGGAATATTATTTCAAGCTAGAGAACCATACACACATAAATGATAGCACTCACACAATATGGTCAAAAGGAAATAATGGTTAAGGTGCTTCTTAGACTTCTTAGAAGTACAATTCGCCTCCTTCATTTGTAGTTTCACGTTCCACAGTTTCAGTTATCCATGGTAAATCTTAGCCTGAAAATACTAATGTTTCTCTTGATTCTTTCAAGACAGCATGACAATACTCATGTAACTTTTATTGCAGTATATTGTTATAACTTTTGTTTTACTAATAGATATAATTGTTAACCTATGGCTGTGCCTAATTTGTCTATCAAACTTTATAATATGCATGTATAGGAAAAAGTATACATTTATGTACACACACACACACACAAAGATTCCATGGTTTTTCAGATGTCTACCAGAGGTCTTGGAATCTATCCCCTGTGAATAATGGTGGACTACTGTATAAGACAAAAGAAGGAAAAATGTATGTGAAATTTCTAAATTCTATCACAAATGATGGTTAGCTATACATACTAAAGCAAAGTTCATTTTAGTGATGAGTAAAGGTTTATTAGAATTGAAAACATCTGAACAGTTTCTGTTGAAATTTAAATAATATGTTTATGTGGTAACCTTATTCTCCTTTAGAGTATAATTTGCCAAATATTACAGAAGAGATTGCTCTTTGAACATATCACCTCTTCTGTTTTTTTCTCTGCTGTGAACATGCTGGCAAATAGGGAAACTGCTAGAAATAAACTATATTAAATAGTTTCCTATCCTGTTATCTAGTAGGAATTTTTGTAGGGATAGCAGACTCTGCATGTGATCATGGCTGAGCGGGGTCCTAACAGCAATGGCTTTGGCCTGTTTTAGTTGTCAATGTCCCTAAAATCTATCGGCATCAGAGAGGATCCTAGCCACTTATTGTGCGTAACTTCATCTTTAGTTTTGGGAATGCATGTTGCTTAAAAACTTTTTAAATTTAATTTTTTGTTTATCTGAAAAGCAGAGAGGCAGTGAAAATTACAGATACAGAGAGCTCCCATTCACTTGTACACTTTTAAAATTTCCACAACAGCTGTGGCTAGGCCAGGCCAAAGCCAGGAGTCAGGAAGTCAATACGAGTCTCCCACATGGGTTACAGAAGAACCCAAATAGTTTAGTCATCACCTGCTGCCTCCCAAGGACTTCTTAGTAGGCACTTTCAGCAGCCCTACTCTCAGACCACTCTGAAATTTCGATACTGCTAAGGTTTTGCAAGTGGGATAGAAAGAATGTAAGGCTGACCCCTGACTTTTTAGCACTGTATAAATCAAGAAGCTTGCCAACCAGAAGGCAGCATGAACACCAAATCTATGTTGATGCAGGCAATTGCTGTGGTGAGGGTTGAGGCTGAGAAATTGAAGTTGTAACACTGTGCTTATATCAAGCAGTAGGCAAGGCACAATCCTCTATTGATGTTCTATTGATTTAGTTCTATTGATTTAGTTTGGTCATTTCTTTTTATCAACGTTGGCTTTTTGTTAAGACTTTGAAAAAACACTTTGTAAAAAAAATAGCATTATTACTTCTTTCATTGGCTCTTAATAAATCATGCTCAATGTAAAAAAAAAAAAAAAAAAAAAAAAAAAGAAGTGAAAGCAGACTTCAGCCCAGATCTCCATTAAGGGATGAGGGTATCCTAAGGCTTGTGTTAATCACTAAACCAAAGTCTGTTCTGGGTGTATGTTTTTAAAGAGACTCACGCCTTGTGTTGTCTCTCTTGCAGTGCATAGGTTCAAGAAGGCCTGAATATGCGTGAACTTGGAAAGCCATTGTCATTAACAAGGTGCTTTTTAGTACCAGCTGCAGATTAAATGAGGGGAAAAAAAATTGAGTGGAGAAGTTGGTAAATACGTTTGAAGACATCTGATTGAAAGCAGAGCAAAAGGACAGATAGAAAAATGGAGATATCAGAATAAAGGTTCTATTTCAAATATAGAAAATAAGAGAGACAAATTCGAGCAGATCAGGAGATTCCAGGAAAAAAATTCTCAAGATGATGGGATTTTTTTCACTACCAAATGTTTGCATGTATTGAGAATCGTTTTATTTAATTTGGAAGGAGTTTGGGGACAAATCAGCAGGAAGAACCTAGAAAATTAAAAAAAAACACAATAAATATGAAAAACAGAATTATTAACTCCAGGGAAACAAAATAATGCTATGAATAAAGCAAAAAAGTGATATTGAACTACATAATTCAGATGTGTAAGGACAAGGACAGAAGAATATGCACAAAAGTGTAAGGAACAGTAAAAAGATCTTAAAAGAGATGTTTTACAAAATGTCTTGCCTTTTAGAGTGAAATCTCAGCAGATAATGCCCAATATTAAAAAAAAATTAAAGTAGCAATATAAGCAAATATGAAAGAGATTGCTGGTTATTCCCTGTTTTTGCCTTTATCTTCTTACAGAATAAAAGAAGATTTACCTGCCCACATCATTGCTGACAGTACAACTGCATTTGTATTCTCCCTTGAGGTTTGTTATGATCCTGTGATTAATCTTTAGCCAATGGAATTTAAGGGAAATTATTTTATGGTAGGTACTGGAAACTCTTAAAAGATAGATGGTACGTTGCTCGTTTTTCCATCTCTCTGTCATGCTACCTGGATCACCTATGCCATTATTTTGGACCTTGAATACTGAGTTACATCAAAGGTATGCAGAATGGAAGCCAGAAGACAGTAGGGTCCCTGAGAACTTCATAGAGCAAATCTGTCAGGCCAGCTTTACGTTGCCTACCCCTAGACTTAAAAATGAAATTGAAATAGCATGGCAAAGTAGCAGTTCAAGTCTTTCTAATTCTAATTAATATAACACATATCATGCATGGGGATACATATCAAAGGAATAATTTAAAGGAAAGGAAAGTGCCTTGGTTGTCAGAAAATGCTAGGAGAGAGTGAGGAATGTTCATTGTATAGTTAGTTCTACAGAATTTGGCTACTTAAGCTATGAACACACAACATTTTGATTTTTAAAATAACAATGACAACAGAAACCCATGCTCGACATTGTCTGTTCTTGGTGCTCGCTTCACCTCTTCATATTGTGAACCTACTCCAATTCTACATTTATATTCTGTCAAGCCACATGCTAGACTCTAAGTTCCATAAAAATAGGAATATTGTCTACTTCATTTCTCTCTCCTTGATAATATACACCAACACATAGCTTCACGCCTTGATAATATACACCAACACATAGCTTCATGCTCAGAAAATACAAGATTGAATGTGATTTCCTATCTGGATCCCAACATGAAACAGCGTGGCTCTGAACAGGACAGTATTTATTTTGAGAATAATATTTATTTTGGGAAATCTGTGCTATACAACTACTTTCTCTTTACTGCTGTGTCTTCATATATATATATATATATATATATATATATATATATATATATATATATGAGAAAACACATTATTCCTTCTAGAATAGTTTAATGTTCTGCCACTTGTTCTTTAATAGTACTTCCCAGCTCATCTTCTGGGATGATTCCGCAGTGTATGCTAAAGGTGACTCACATTTGCTCAAGCAGAGCCAACTATTAGTATTCCTTCCCAATTCTGTGTTGACTGAGATATGGAATTAGCTATAGTGGAAATATTTACACCAGCAAATGCCATTCATTAAGGCTTCCTTTTCTCTTGCAGTAGCTAATTACTAAACATTTACCAGTACTACTATTATTTAAATCTCCTATCAATATCTTTTTAAAAAGATTTATTTATTTGAAGGCAGAGTTACAGAAGGAGGGTGGAGAGAGTCTTTCACCTTCTGGTTCATTGCTCAAATGTCTGCAATGGAACCAGGACCCAAGAGCTTCAATGAGGTCTCCCCCACGGGTGCAGGGGCCCAGCACTTGGACTGTCTTCTCTGGTTTCCCAGGTGTTTAGCAGAGAGCTGAATCAGAAGTGGAGCAGCTAGAACATGAATCAGTGCCGCTATGGGATGCCAATATTGACTTATCCCACTATGTGACAATGTTGACCACAACAGCTTTCAAATGGAGCATAAGCTACTGCTTCCATGACTGATACGTGTATAAAATTTACTTCAAGTTACTGGATGCTGCCTTTATTTTTTAAAATTCTATTTATTTACTAGAGAGAACATGAGAGAAATCTCATCCACTGATGCCCAAATGCAAATAATAGCTCAAGCCAGGGGCTGATGCTAAGAAGAAAGAACTCAATGCAGATCTCCCAATGCGTGAAATCTAATTAGAATCACAGGCGGAGTCAGCAGCTGGAGCCAGGTATAAAACCCAGCAGTTTGAATATGGGGCATGGAAGTCTGAATCATTGTATTAAGGCCAAGCACTTGACCCATTCTGTGCAATTTTTTTAAGATTTATTAATTTTTATTGCAAAGTCAGATATACAGAGAGGAGGAGAGAGAGAGGAAGATCTTCCATCTGATGATTCACTCCCCAAGTGAGCCGCAACGGCCGGTGCTGCGCTGATCCAAAGCCAGGAGCCAGGAACTTTCTCCAGGTCTCCCACGCGGGTGCAGGGTGCCAAGGCTTTGGGCCGTCCTCAACTGCCTTCCCAGGCCAAAAGCAGGGAGCTGGATGGGAAGCAGGGCCGCCGGGATTGGAACTGGCGACCATATGGGATCTCGGCGCGTGCAAGGCGAGGACTTTAATCACTACACTATAGCGCCGGGCCCTTGTGCAATTTTCAATAGCATTGCTAAGATATGTCTAATACATCATACAATGCTCTCATCTAATGATCATAATTAAAATTTCTGATCTATCCACAGAGCTGTGGGAAAAATGACCACCATCTAATTCCAAAATATGTTCATCATGCCATAAAGAAATCTTACACCCACAAGCAGTCATTTCTCTTCTCTGCCAGAGCTCCTGACACCTGCTAATCTACTTTCTGTCTTTATGGTGTGACTTTATGGATATTTCATACAGATTTATATGATATGTGATCTTTTGTGACTGGCTTCTTTTACTTTCAAGGTTCATCCCTTTCGTAGCATTCATCAATAATTCACTACTTTGTGTGGCTCTAATATTCAAATATATTCACATATGAAGAGACTTCAAAAATTATGAAACATCAAAAGATAATAAATGTATGTTTTCCATAAACGTTTTGAAGAGCCTTCATACCACATTTCTTTATCCATTCATTTGGTGGATGTTTCAGACATTTCTACTATGGGTTCAGTACAAAGAATGTATTAATATTTGTAGGTAGTCAATTTTTTCACTATTTTGATTATAACTGCAGTTGTAAATCTAGGATTGGAATTACTGAATTATATGAGAACTCTATGTTAAAGTTTTTGAGGACTGTTTTGCAAAATAGTCAAAACATTCTGCATTCTAACAGGTAGTGTACAAAGGCTCCAGTTTCTCCATATTCTTGCCCAAAATAGTATCTGTATTATTCACCATAGTGATCAGAGTGGGCGTTAAGCAATATCCCATTGTAGACTTGATTTTCATTTCCATAATGACCAGAGTCCATTGGTCACTAACATATCTTCTTTACAGAAACATCTATTCAGGTACTTTGCTTCTTTTAAAATCACATTATTTGCCTTTTCAATGTAAATGTGCTTAATTCTGGATACAATGTCCTTATCAGATATGACACGAAAAATTTTCTCTGATTCTGCGAGTTACATTTTCACTTTATTGATGTCATGGTCTGTAACACACAATACAATTTTTTAAATCTTTCATTAATGCTACTCATCAGTCATATCCGGAAAAAAAAATTAAAAATGCCTTACCCGAACTATTTCACAGTCAACATTTAATTCAGTTGCAACGGCTTCTATTTTCTCTCTGCAAACAGAGCCCAAGCTTGTCATGCCGTTGTCCCAGTACTTCTTAAGTGTGGCTAAGTCTCGGTCACTGAATTGAGTACGGTCCTGTAGCTGAAAAACACATTTTAAAACTTAGAACAATCAAATATAAGACTGAGTGTCATGCATTGAGATGAGAAGCACTGGATTACTTTCAACACATAAGAGTAGATAAATTCATTTCACAGTGTATATCTTGAGTTCCCTAATTGTGAAAATAAGTATTTCCATTGTTATTTCCAATACATGTTACAGTGTACTAGTACGAAATGAGACTTTTTAAGGTGGTAGTAATCTACAAATGTTGCTTTAAATAGTTTTAATTACTTAAATATTGTACAGAAATATAAAAAAACACAGAGAACATCTTCACGTATGCTCTTCCTGTTTTCAACAGTATATACATTCATATTCACATACAACACACTTTAAAAACACAGGATTATATCTGTGCTGTCTTTTAATAAATTAAACTGTCTGCCCTTGCGAGTCTAGACCTTGGTCTCCATGACTCTTACAATTAACGAAAAATGTAAATAAGCAATTTGAAGAAGACAATATATTGCTGAAATCATATTTGTGCCTTCAGAAAGGTTTATAATAAGCTTATCCTTTTTTGTTCTCAAGCTTTTTTACTCAATAAACTATGGGCTTTATATATTGTTTTAATTCAATGAATCCTGGAACCATCACTAGGAAGTTAATTAGAAACATGAGAGAATAATGACCTCCATTTTGCTGATAAAGGTGTCAGGACAAGAAAGGTCAAAGGATTCATTCAACAGGACACAGAGTGTCCAGGGCAGAGCTGGAAATAGAAATAAATGACTTTCTTCTAGTGCTTTATTCCTATGATGTCTCCAATTATCTCAAGAAGTGGTGGAAAAATCTAAAAATGGACTTTAATTAAAAATATATACATATCCTGCAAAGCCCTGTGTGTTTGTGCATGTGTTTGTGGTGAGAGAAGGGACAGGGAGAGGAGAGAAAGGAGGAAAGAAAGAGAGTGTGAATAAGCAAGCTTGTAAGTTTGTGACAGTGAGTAAATTGAGAACAAATGTGACAAATCATGACATGAGTTATGAGGTTCTGTTGCTGCCTTCTAAGATGATATGATTTAGTCACACACAGAGGCTAAACCTAAAATATTTCTAGATGTACACTGCTTTCAATGTTTCCTTTCTCACTGAAATTTAAAATGAAATGCTTTACTAAATCAGGTTCAGAAAATGGAAAAATAATCCAACATATAAAACATGACTTAAGCAAAAAAGATTGCCATAGATAAAACTGATGTAGAACTGCAATAATACACAGGTTTATTTGTTCAAAACTTACAGCCTTGGGAAAACAACGTTAACCACTGGGGGAATGCGCAATATACAAACTCTCAGTTTATTACTAAGAGAGTGAAGTTAAACAGGATAATTAAATCCTGTCTCTTCATAGGAAATATAGCATTTTCTGCGTGTGTGATAATAAATTTCATTATCAGCTAAAGCTCTTTCCCCTAATTAAGAAAACCCTGATGAGTAACATTATTTATTAATACTAAATTACACATTCCCAGTAAATGAATCAAAATATGTCATCCTTTTTTTAATCAGGGAGAATAGCCCTCAAGCTATTTGCAAAATAAACATCACATCAGGTGTTCATCTTACATTGATTCATAATAACGTTGCTAAAATTCTCCCAATAAAACACAGGGCAGAAAAAACGGAGGAAGGTTCTAGGTAGAGTCAAATAATTCATTGTTAACAGCTAATGTAATGTAAGTATTTCCATCATTTTCCATTGCACCAAATTCTCCAGTGCAAGCTACCTCACATTACTGTCAGGATAGAAGCAATAATGAGCAGAACGCTGAACACATTCAGCCAATTAATTTATAATTCATTTAAAGGACATACAATGTTGATTCATCCTGTAAACTGAACTAAATAAAATCTGATTTGATTTGCTAGAAATGTGTTGGGGTCTTAGCATTAGCAATATTGAAGGTGACCTATTACAACATCTATTAAGTTTACAGGGGAAGAACTGTTATTTTTGAAGCCCCTAAGAGCATATTTTAACTAAGAAAATAAAGTTCTGAAAATCAATTGGCGTTAAAACAGCTCATATCCATTAAGAGAAGGAAAAGAGCGTGGACATCTGAAGAAATCAATTCTTCCCTAAGGCAGACAGAAATGCTCATATCCTACATTAGAATGAGAAGGTTTGATTCCTACGGTCCCTGAATCCAGCTTCCAGCACAGCTAGTCAGGCATTTTGAAAGTGCCCAGTGGGTTTGGAGTCCTCCCTTTTTGTCTCTTTCTCTTTGTCTATTAAATAGATAAGCAAGCAAACAAACAAGCATTAACTTCAATTTAAAATATCTAAAATAGATTTGATATAAAATAAGTAGGGCTGATGCTGTGGTGTAGCATATTAAGCCTCTACTTGTGTTACCAGCATTTCATATGAGTGCCAGTTCATGTCTTGGCTAATTCCAATTCTGATCCAGTTCTCTGCTGTGGCGTGGGAAAACAGAAGTTGACCCAAGTCCTTAGGTCTCCACACCCACATGGGAGGACTGGAAGAAGTTTTTTACTCCTGGCTTCAGATCGGCCCAGCTTCAGCCATTGTGGCCATTTGGGGTGCAAACCAGTGGATGGAAGATCGAACTCTTCCCCCGCCCCCATGACATGACCTTTCAAATAAAAATAAATACAAAAAAATGAACTATGAGGGTATCTCAAAAATTCATGAAAATTAAAATGTTAAGTTTATTTTGGTATGATATTTTGAAATTGACATGTTTTCATAATCTTCAATTTCCATGCAATTCTTGAAGAATCCTTGTACAGTCCCTCATAATACCCACACCAGTGGCAGCTACTGTATTTTCTTCATTAATTTTCCAGTATAAAAACAGTTTCATACTTAAAAATCAATGAAGTGGCACGATACTAAAACACTGATGTTTTCCAGTTATTAGTATGACTTAGAGGCTGTTTAATGAATTAAACAACCTGGAGTCAAAATAAAAAAGCAAGGTGAAAGGAAGAGGAAGAGCGGGAGAGAACACCATCAGGATTTCTCACAAGGCTGTCAGACGTGTTAGCAGGGAACTGTATTGCAAGAGGATCAGCCAGGATTTTTTTTTAATCGGTCCTCATGTGGGATGCTGGCATTGCAGGTAGTGGTTTAATAAGGTATGCCATGATGCTGGCTACCAAGATCAGTATTTCTAAACATAATTTTTATTTTTGATGACATCAAC
Organism: Ochotona princeps; assembly: GCF_030435755.1. Taxonomy (NCBI): domain Eukaryota; kingdom Metazoa; phylum Chordata; class Mammalia; order Lagomorpha; family Ochotonidae; genus Ochotona; species Ochotona princeps. The sequence continues at coordinate 51,213,000 of NC_080865.1, forward strand.
GTAGTTGATTAGGGTAGGAAGGGTCGAGGATTAGGGGAAAGTGTGTGAGACCAAATTTTCTTCTTCTTCTTCCTGTTTCTGGGAGAAGGGGGGAGATAAAGGGAGAAGCTGTACTCAGCCTCCCAACCACTTCAGCACCATTTTAAACAAGATTTTAAGCATATAACACAGAATTCTTAAATATAGATACTATATTGTACAACAGATCTCTAAAACATTCATTTTGCATAACTGAAGTTCTAAACACTTTTCAGTTTTATGTATTTGAAAGGAAGATAGAGAGAAGACAGTGTGATCTTTCATCCATTGGTTTACTCCTCAAATGTCCACAATAGCCGAGCAAAATCAGGCACTGAGAATTCAATCTGAATTTCCTGTGAGAGTGGTAGGGACCTGACTACTACTGAAAGATCACACCTGATGCTTACCACAGTGGATATTCACAGAAGGCTACAATTGAAGCAAAGCTAGGACTGAAACACAGACATTCCAATATGGCACACAGGCATTCCAAGCAGCTTCTTACCCACTGTGCCAAATGTGCGCCACATCACTGAAACTTTATACTTGTTGAAAACACCCTACCCTTCTTTCTTCATGCCTATAGTCCTTGGCAATCACTTTTTGATTCCTTGGTTCTATGAGTTTTAATTGAGATTCTCTATGTAAGTGGAATGATGTAGTGTTTGTTGTGTTGTGCCTGATTTATGTCAGTTAATATGACATTATCCAGATTTAGCCATGTAGTCACATATCACAGATTTCTTTTTGACAGCAAAATAATATTCTACCATATATGTATGCATTTCTTTTTCTTTTCATTTGTTGGTGGACATATACATTAATTCCATATCTTGCCTATTGTAATAGTACTGTGATAAACATTGGAGCTCAGGTATCTCTTTGGTTTGCTGCTTTCATTTCCTTTGGGTGTATGCATCACCGCAGTTTTTAACAGCCTTATTACACTCCATCATATGGGCAATCCACAATATAAAGACCTGGTTTTCAGGTCAGTATAATATAAAAAAGCGATGCTTAAACACAGATCTTCAAATATAGCATCTTGTTTTATAATTGAATTGTCTGAGACATAAAATTCCTAGCAGTATGCCTTAATCACCTCTTGTTCTTATGTGGTCAAAGAAGAGATTTCTGCCCCATAGCTAACTGCTAACAATGGGAAAATAAGAAAAACTAGTGTGTTAGTCACATATGCTCACAGCCCAAGAACACTGAATGCCAAACACAGCAGCACGTAGTTGCACATGAGAGCAGAGCAAAAAACCAAGACTGGTGGTGGAAGTGTGTTTCAACTGCTGGGTCATGCCAGAGGCTGTGATTGGCTTATTGTAGTCACTCTTCAGGCTAGGAAGAACCTGAGGAAGTTATCCATTAGGATACTGCACTGGGCCCCAGATATTTAAAAAGTGAAAAGGAAAGGAAACCACAGTTCCTTAAATTAAGATTTCATAGAAAAGCAAATACATATGGCCAACAACCATATAAAATTATTAATGTTACTTACACTTTTTAAAAATACAAGTCATGGGCCCAGCGGCATGGCCTAGCGGCTAAAGTCCTCGCCTTGAATGCCCCGGGATCCCATATGGGTGCCGGTTCTAATCCCGGCAGCTCCACTTCCCATCCAGCTCCCTGCTTGTGGCCTGGGAAGCAGTCGAGGACGGCCCAAAGCTTTGGGATGTTGCACCCTCGTGGGAGACCCGGAAGAGGTTCCTGGTTCCCGGCTTCAGATTGGCGCATACCGGCCTGTTGCAGCTCACTTGGGGAGTGAACCATCGGATGGAAGATCTTCCTCTCTGTCTCTCCTCCTCTCTGTATATCCGGCTTTCCAACAATAATAAAATCTTTTTTTAAATTATTTATTATTTAACTTGATTAATTACATTGTACTATGTGACACAGTTACATAGATACTTGGGTTCTCCCACCCCTCCCCAAACCCTCCCACCATGGTGGATTCCTCCACCTTGTTGCATAACCACAGCTCAAGTTCAGTTGAGATTCCCCCATTGCAAGCGTATACCAAACATAGAGTCCAGCATCTTATTGTCCAGTCAAGTTTAAAAAAAATAAGACATTTTTCCATCAGTCTGTTATTTAAGTGCGTCCTGGCGTTGCTGGTACAATGTCAGATAGTCCAGCATCCTATTGTCTACACATTTCCAACAGTTTCATTGGAAGTCCATCTTTGATTTGGAAGAAGGGATGCATATTACATTGTATCTCCACATCTGGATATGGTTATCAAGGACTCTACTATTGTAGCAACTTAGGGGGGAAATCTGCCAGGGGGTGGGAGTTTCGGGTGGGGGGAGAATCCCAGTTTCTACAAAACTATACCATAAAATTCAAAAATTCAAAATAAAAATTTAACAAAAAGCATTCTAATAATCTATAGGTTCACTCGTAAAAACAATGTTTTGAGGACAAATTAAAATATGACAAACAAAACACACCTATAAGCATTTTCCATAGAATAAGAACTAGTTTATAGCAAATCCATGACTTACTAGCTAGGATATTTCTGTTTTTTTTTTTTTTATATGTGAAAGAACAAAGAATATAGTGGCTATGAAGAAGTCACAATGGAATCAAAACACAAATCTCATTGGTACATGTGTGATGAAAAATGCTGTCCTTAAATTAGCCTTTTTAAAAATGTATTTTTCATGATACGGTTCCCATAGGCTCAGGGATTTCCCTTTACCCTCTCCCACTTCCCCTCCCCACAGTGTTTTCCCCTATATTGCAACAATAGTTTAGTTCCTCACCAACAGTTACAAGTTCATCATTTTTCTTTGATCCATGTTTGGAAACACAAGAAATTGGTAGGGATATGGATAAGCAAAAAGACTCATTTCTGAAACTTAAAATTTTATTTCATTTATTGCTTTTACGTATTTGAAAGCCAGAGGGGGTGGAGAGAAAGAGAGAAAGAGACAGAGACGGAGAGATCACACCCCCATCCGCTCATTCACTCTTCGAATGCCTTCAGTGGCTAAGGACATTAATGCACTCCTGGAGTGTGTATTATCAGGATGTTGGATTGGAGGCAGGGTATCAAGATTTCAATCCAGGCACTTTAATATGGGATGCCTGTCTAAGGAAAGGCAGCTAAACTTTATTGCATTAAATGGCAGTGCCTAGATCTAACTCTTTACAAAGTGCCTGCTGATGAGCACCATGAGCAACAGGTGATGATGGATCAAGTGATTGCATATCTGCCACTCACACTGGAGGCACTGATTGCATTCCTGACTCTTGGCTTTAGCTTGGCCCCTGCTATTGTGAGTATTCAGGGAGTGAACCAGCAGATGGGAGATCTCTCTACCTCTTTTTCTTCTGCCTTTCATAATAATATAATAAATACAAAATTTTAAAATGATTATCAAATCATCTCGTGAATATTGTAAAAATCTGATAAAATGTATATATGTGATATATGTATCTATATATCTTCTCAATTCTCGTCTTCCAATCTACCTGAATAATGATGCCACGGCCAATGTATACTAAAAACCTTTCGACCATGGCTGACTTATAAGAACAAATATTCAAAATTAACATGAGTGTCTATGAATGACTAAAACTAAGTTACCTGAAGAAGAGGATGCGTCTAGTTAATTTTATATTACCCCATATGAATTTTGAAATCTGATTTCTTAAGTGATAGTCTAAATTATAAGCAGAAATATCTGTACCACATCAAGAATTTAAAATAATATACAAAAGAATTCATAGTATGTTTGCGATATTCTATAGATAATGCTGAAAATATTCTCCTGAACTGTATTTTTAAAATATTTATTTACTTTTATTTGAAAAGTAGATTTACAGAGAGAAGAAGAAAAAAAAGAAAGAAAGTGATCTTCCCTCCACTGGTTGACTCTCCAAAAGCCTGAAATGACCAAACCTGAGCTGATACAAAGCTTGGAGTCAGGAACTACTTTAGGTCTCCCATGTGTGTGCAGGGGCCCAAAGACTTCAGCCATTCTCCACTGCTTTCCCAGGCCATAAGTAGGGAGCTGGATCAGAAGTGTAGCAGCCGGGGATAGAAACAGTGCAAGGATGGAGTCCTGGTGAAACTGTTGAATATATCCTGACAGTAGGATGCTGGACATTCTGACATTATCCATGCCTACAATGTCGGGAAATACTGTAATAGCATAATGAAGGAATAATGACTGTTTATTAAGGACTACCCATTGTAATACTAGAGGGGAAATCAGTGGGAGGGGAGGGGGCTTGGAGAGGGGAATGGAAATCCCAGAGCCTATGGAACTGTATTATAGAATAATAACAATAATGAAAAAGAAAAGAAACAAAGCCTATACAGGATGGCATTGCTGACAGGCAGAGTATTATTCTGTCACGCTACTGAACCGCCCCCATATTTTAATATTAGTGTGAATTTTATGCAATGTATGTTTGGCTACTGTTGCTGATTTTGTTCTGTCACTGTTTTGTTACATTTACATTCTCTTCCTGCACAGAATTTCAATATCTGGTCACACATGTATCTAATTTTAAAGCATAGTCTTATAAGCTGCTGAAATCATTCACTACCAAGTGTAATAACATTCTTTTTTTCATCACAGGGTTAAAAGTTAATGCTTGTTTCCAATGTTCTGGGTCATGGCAATAGCAATCTTTAATGTACTTGTCCATAGCATAATAACTTCTTTCATGTCACAACAAATTATTTAACTTCTACTTAGAGCTACTAAAGGGCAGGAACTGGAAGATCAACTTCCCTTTGTATAATGTCTAGCATAAAATTTAAGAGAATAATTCTGGAGTGTATGGCTCATATAATTGCAGAAATAATATAGTGCTTCTGTAATTCTCCTGTTTAGACCCTTTGAAAATTATCAAAGATAAATGAGCATGGCTATTCATCTACAGATAGGTAATTTACAAAATGAAGACCCATGCAAGCTACCAAAAGATTTTAATGTGTGACAGTGTTTGCAACCTCAGGTCTTAAATTGTTGGTGAAAGAACAAAGGAAGTGACAATGATTTCTCATACTAACATTGTATTGCACAAGGAAATTGTTTAAAGAGTAAGAACAAATTCACATTTTAACATGTTTAAAAATAATGAGTTAAAGTGGAAACTTGTTTAGTAACACGACTTAAACAGAAAATACAGATGAATGTTACTGATTGAACCAGAGTAATACAGAACTCAAGATCTAATCTATTATCAATTTCATTTTGAAAAGCTGAAGTTTCGTACAATCCATTAATGTATTGCTTATATCCCTACAGCTTTCATCTGTAAAATTCTATGTGCTTTGATGAATAGATAGTGCCACATATTCATGTAGAATAGATTTACCATACCTCCATAAAAACTTTCTGTTTCATCTATTCATCAGTCTCCACTGAATCCCTTATAACTGCTCATCTGTTTACAATCTCTGTAGTTATGCCTTTTCCAAACCATACTAAAATGGAAACATAGATTGTATAATCTGTTACTGACTTCTCAGCAATATGCATTCAATATTAATTTATGTATTGAATGGTTAATTACCATATTCCTTATGCTAAAATCCGTTGCTTGAATGTATCACCAATTGCTTACTCATTTGCTTACTGAAGGACATCTTGGTTGTTTTCAGATTTCGAAAATTAAAAATAAAACATCTATAAACATTTCACAAATGGCAGAGTTAGATTGATGTAAACGTTCAAGAAACTTGGGTAAATTCCTAGCAACGCAGTTGTTGGATCATGTGATATGACTATGTTAACTTTGCTTAAAACTGCCAGCCTTTCAAAGTGGCTGCACTACTTTGTCTTCCTACCGGCAATAAATTTGAGTTCCTGCTGCTTGCCATATTAATTGGAATTCAGAATTAGCCATCTTTATGGCATACATAAATTTTTAAAAAAGATTTATTTTTTTATTTTTTTGTTGCAAAGTCAGACAGGAGGAGAGACAGACTGCAATGGCCGGAGCTGCACTAATCTGAAGCCAGGAGCCAGGAGCTCTTCTGGGTCTCCCACTCAGGTGCAGGGTCCCAATGCTTTGGGCTGTCCTCAACTGCTTTCCCATGTCACAAGCAGGGAGCTGGATGGGAACTGGCACTCATATGGGATCCTGACACTTTCAAGGCGAAGACTTCAGCAGCTCGTCCACCATGCCAGGCCCTACATAGACTTTTAGTATAAAACATACACACCCCCAAACCTCATGGGATTTTCATACTAAGGACATTTTAAAAAATTTCATTTTTGCTCTGAAAATCATGTATGTATGCTAAAATTTATGCTTGCATAGGGAATACTTTCAAGAGTCTTGAAATATTTGCTCCAATATGACCTTGAAAAAACAATCACACTAACTTATTTTATCAGTAATTTCAGAAAGCAGTACAGATGTTCTTTGAGTTACAATGAGGTTATATCCTGTTAAACTCACTATAAGCTGAAATTACCATAAGCTAAAAATGCATTTTAATGCCCCAACAAGCCCATTGTATATTGAAAATAATCATGTCAAAATGTATGCAATATGCTTATAAGACTGTTGTAAAGTAGAAAAACTTAAGTAAAATCATTGCAAGCCAGGTATGTGCCAGTATAGAAAATGTGTATACATAGAAACTGGCATACATAGAAAATGCTAGATTCTTGTCAAACTTTTCAGTAACCTTGACTTTGAAATGTCAAGGAGTTCAAGATCAAACAAGTTCTGAAACTTTGACACATAAAAAATAAGAGCAATGCTGTATCCTTTATCTATGTAACACCAAAAAAAAAAAAAAAAAAAAGGAAATCTCCTTTCACGGGCATTGAAATAGCCATTTAAAAATGAATATATTGTAAATTTATTATTTGGGAACTGTATGACCACCAGAAGATGTATCTACTGTAAGAGTGACTTGAACAATGGCCCTGACCCTGGAGACTGACCCTGCCATCCTGGACCCAGTGCCACCCTGAATACCTTAAATAACTGCTTGCTCAGTGCTACCGTAAATGCCCTAGGATGGTGTGAGATATCATCACATTAACTCAGAATAACTCAAAACTTAAAACCTATGCACTATCTACTTCTAAAATTTTTTGTTTAATATTTTCAGATTATGTCTGACAGTGGGTAACTGAAAACATAAAAAGCAAAATTATGTATAACCAGTCTATTTTTTTTATTAACTGCACACAATGTTTGTAAACTAAGTACATTAAAGTTCAACTTTCTCTAGTTGGGTATTTTTTGCAGCTGTTAAAATGCTATTTGGGACACCTACATCCCAAGAGTTCCAGTCCTATCTAATCAAGTTCAGCTTCTTGCTAATGTGCATGCTTGGGAGGAAGCAGGGGATGGCTCAAATACTGGGGTTCTTGCTAGCTTTGTGGTAATTTGATGTAAGTTCCTGATTCCTCCTTTTGGACTGGCCCAGCCACTTGGCAGTCCCCTCCCCTTTTTTCCAGACAACTGGGGAGTAAGCAAGTGGATGGGAACTCTTGGTCTCTCTGCCTTCCAAATACTTTTCTAAAAAGTGGTTCAATCTAAAAAAAGAGTTAAAATCTCTCAAGATTAAGAAAACAAATCTGGAGTATGTAGAAACATTTATCATGAAAATGTAATATTTTAAAACATTCACAGGAGATTTATATGACATCTATCTAACAGAAGATGGATGTGTTTTATTTATTTATTTTTTAAATATTCATTTATTCATTAATTACATTGCATTACATGACACAATTTCATAGGTACTGGGATTCCCCCCCCTTCACCCCAAACCCTTCCCCCATCATGAATTCCTTCACCTTGATGCATAACCACAGCTCAAGTTCTGTTGAGATTCCCTAATTAAAAGTTTACACCATACAGAGTCCAGCATCCCACTTGTCCAGTTCAAGTTCAACCTCTCTTAGGGAGGCCCTCTCAGGTTTGTAGGCAGAGCCAGCAGAGCGTCACCTCGATCAATTAGAAGCACCAACATATCATCAGCAACAGTCCAGGTATGATGAGGCTGGTGCAGAGTCCACTGATTGACATAGTCCGTCTTAGGGTTTCCCCTTGTCCAGTTTTCCGCTGCAAGCATAAAGCTGAGGTGGTTGATTCATCTACTCCATTTTCCATCTTTTCTTGGTTAATGCTTTGATTCCTCCATTTTGTTCAGGGGAATCCCCCTAAAAAAAACTTTGAGGCATTCCCAGTCCAGGCTCCTACATGTACTACTAGTAAGCACAGTGCCCGCCACCGTCCATCACTCCGATCAGCTGATGGTTTTAACCCCTGGGTTGGTTCTCTTCTGAGCCCCGACCTCTATTGGAACCAATGAGTATCGCATCTCTCCCCGGCTCTGCCCATCACACTCTTGTCCCTCACCTAAACCAGTGGGAGGAGTGCTGGTCGGGTGTTGCATTCCCTGCTAGCACAGGCCATTTCACCTTGGCATTTTGTGTTTTGTACTGTTTTTTTTTTTTTTTTTTTTTTTATCGCAACCAAACACGGCCAGGCCCCCACACAGTTTCAGCACTTGGGCTTGCCAGTGGATGACGTGAACCGACTCAGCCTGGTCTGCCCCAAACCGAGCCAAGTGTATGCCAGTGGGTCACATTCCAAAGCCTCTTCTGGGTTATTTACCTCCATGCTTCTTGCGTTTATTTGTAGAGTCAGTGTCCTGTCAGAGGATCTGTTCAGGTTCCTCCCTCCGACTCCTGGTTGGAGAGCGTGGTGGAGGCCTTGGCTGCGTGGAGCCTACCACTAAGGGGCACAGGAACGGGAGGGAGGCTGAGTTCTGGTCGGGTCACAGTTGTAATCCCTTGGCACAAATATCAATTCGGGTTTGACGCACCATGCCGGATTAGACCACAGCACAGTTTGGTGCTCTGGAGGACCAGGATAGACGTTGGACGGGCTCGGCTAGGCCTCAACCCCATCTGAGCCATATATGAGATATGCGTGGGTATGGACGAGCCGTGGCTGGGCTGAAACTCTCAACAGCAGGAACCAGAATGGATTGAAGAGCGGTGCTGGCCGAAGGACCTGCTGGAATGCGTGAAGCCCGACACCATGATGGATGTGTTTTAAACAATATTAATTTATTAATAGTAAGTTAGAGGAGAACCACAGGTGATAGACAGAAAAAACAGTGTACTCCTTCTCCTCCTCTTCTTCTCTCTTTTTTTTTTAAGAAAAGTTTATTTGCTTACGCATTTGAAAGGCAGAATGACAGAGAGGGAGTGGTAGAGAGAATGTTTGCATCTGCTGGCTCACTTTTTAAATACGTGCGACAGCTGGGTCTGGGCCAGGTTGAAGCCATAAACTAGAAGTTTGGAACTCCATCCTGATCAGTTCTCCCATATGTGATGCCAATGTTATAGGTGGTGGTTTAATTAACTGCACCTAAACACTGGCCCTTATTATGCTCCTTCAAAATACCTTTAAGTCAAACTGGTAATCTCCTTTAAAAATTCACTTCTTAATTTTGACTGCTTTTTCAAAAAGAGAACCTCACTTAAGTGACAAGAATCCATGTGACTCCTGGCATAACAATCTATTAACTTTAATGGTGTAAAAATATTTGAGTTGCAATTACTTTGAAAAACACATTCTTGTTTGATAAAAAGGTAGAATATAGGCATCTTGTGATTAATATATACCAATTCCTTTGTTTTCAGAGTCCAGAGTGCTCACCATGATGCCATGGAACCCATCCTTTGTTTTCTTAGTAACATAGCTCTGTCACATTTATAGATTGTTAAAGCAAAGGTATGACTCAACAAATTTATAAACAAACAATACAATTTTTGAAATATCACCCAACTAATTTTTTTGACTAATAACTGATCAATGAAGCTGAAACAGGTAATCTAACATCAAACAGAGACTATTGTAGCATGGCACAGACATATGCAATTCAATATGTTCCCAAGTAAAGATTCAGAAATCTATTGAATATTGTAAGTGATAGATGAGTGGCTTGCTGGGGAGACAGCATACACATATAGAAAAAGGTTAAAGGATACTAAATAAAATATATGGCATAAAGAGTATAGTCAAGCCTGACTCAGCCCACCACACACTCGGCCCTCACACAAACCAGTGGGAGCTGCAGCCTAGTCGGGGCAACTCCCAGTAACCCCCACCAGGCCCGCCCCCTGCCCTTGTTCCCAAGCTTGCCAGTATGTAGGGCAGACTGGTCCAGTCTGTCCCACATCCCGTTCAGCTCTCATACATGTCAATGGGCATCAAAGTCTAGTTCAACCCAACCAGCCCCACTATCCAGCCCACACACATGCTGGTGGGTGCCGTTGTGTCCAGCCACATCTGCCCCAGCCCGGGTTTTCATGCTCTCCGTGGGAGTGGTAACTCAAGAGGGAGGTGCCCACTATTTCCCTCCTGGTCCCACTCCCGGATCATGCAGTTCCCAGGTGGTTCTGCAGTTTAGCTTGACAGAATTAGCTCTCAGTGCCAGCATCTACCAGCTGATGCTGTGGTGAAGCCCAACCAACTCTCACCTACTCTAATTTATGCTTGCACCAGTAGGAGCTGTCAACCCAGCCTGGCTTTTCCCTGATTTAGCTCACATGAGGCCCACAGGTGTTGTGATCTGGTCTGCCCCCAACCATTGATTCGTGTGGAAGATAAGCCTGGAAACAGAACTGACCCACCAATTGCAACCACCAACATAGGCGTAAGCAACGGACTGTTCCAGACCCTGTACTGGCAAATTCACACAAGAATCAGGTTTGGGATCATCTCAGATGAAGTTTGTTTGGAGATCCCTCCAACTGAACTGCTGATCTCAGAACCCCAACCATGAAGAGAAGTGCAGGTTCCATGGTCTGGCCATGGAGTGCAGCTGTCAAAGCTGAGTCTCCTTAAAGGCTCAGCTGGAACAGTGGATGGTAAATCCAGGTGCACATGGAGGATATGGCGGTCTATAGGAACCTGCAGAGGACACTTGGTACCACAACAGGACGGAGGACAGAACAAATTGATATCTACCCCAGCCATGTGTTGGCAGTGAAAATCTGGGCTAACGGACATTCTGGGGTGGACTGTGTCAGCCAGTGGATTCTGGAGAGATTTCATTGTGTTTAGAATGGCGAGACTGGCAGCAATTCAGAACTATTGGACTATCCAAACCACTTGAGCGGGACCCTCTGAATATGCCCCATGTTGGGGCCTGCGTTGGGTGGGAGGTTGGGTGGGGCTTCTCCCTTTATTCTCCCCTTACCCCAGATCTAGAAAAAAAAATGATAATGTGGAAACAAAGGTCTTACCCACTTTTCTGTAGCCCTTTACCCTTTGTGCCCTAAGCAACTATGTAAAGATTATCAAAATTAAAAAGAAAGAGTAAGCATAAAAGAATTTCAGATGGGAAGAAATTGGTGTAGCGGTCATGAAAGAGGACTGTGAGTTGAATCTTGAAGCAAGAACAAGATTTGGCTAGAAAGAGATAAGAGGGATTGTAGGAAAAGTGAAAATGAAGACGAGGAGCCCAGAGAATGTGATAAGAGTGTATGTTCAAGTGACAAAAGGAAGCAACAATCTCCATTAGAACATTTAGACAAGTAAGGTGAAATCAAGTGATAGTGAGCTTTAATGCTAGAATATAGATTTCACGACATCAGAGTGGCTGCTTGAACAGAAGAAGAATATAAAAAAAAAAGTATAAATGCTAAAGAGGAACACAGAAGCTGAACTGAAAAACCCGGTGTTTAAAATTTCACAACAGAAAGGGTTATCACCAAGAATTCCTTCTGTTAAAGAGCAAGCTGACATAAAAGTATCAAATAATGAACAAACCATTCATGTGTAAATGATATACTAAATTTTCAAATCCCTTAGGTTTCACAGCAGTTAATACTTGGAGGAATTGCATAGTCGTGTTGCTGAGACTGCAAAGGTAAAGCCGGTTGAGTGATGCAGCCGTCAGGTGTGGTAATGCACATTGCCATAAATACCCCGCACTATAATCCTCCCCCGTCAGCCAACACTTGTGATTCCGCCTAAGCCTTCATTCTTTTTTACTTCATAGCACATACAACCTTCTAATACATAATATGTTTGCTTATTACATATATATTTTTTGTTTATGGCCCATTTTCCCTGATTGCAAAATGCCCTCCTCAAGGGCATGGTGACTCGCCTGTATGCCTCTTGATAGATGACAAGTACCAGAGACCAAGGCCTGGAACATGTTAGGGTCGCCAAATACATATTTTTGAATAGATAATTGATTGTCTGAATTTTGAAGTTTTATTAGAATGAATTGCAATCAACTGAATTCTTAGCTTATTGAAGTGAGATAGGAATAGCTATTGGAAGAAATGAAAAGGAGAAATTAGGAGGTGTCATGTAAATATTTATACCTTTAACCAAGTTCTTGAATAAAGCACTTTGATCTGAGTGAGAACTTTTGAAGGTTAGCTGTATGAAGTAGAGGAAAAGAGAAATTGTTACTTGTGGCAAAGATTGTTATGACAGTTTTCTCATATGCAATGTATATATCATCATTTATTTTCTCTCTTTAAACCAAGAATGAAGCACACGTTTGTTTCATTGGGTTTGTTATTGTAAAAATTTTGTATTTGCATAAACATATGGAAATTTAAATACAAAAATCTACATTGAAATGAGTTTTTCCCTGTAGTGATTTCACATAAATATAAATAAGGAAAAAAAAACAAGCTAAATCAATTTTAGTTTATAGAACACATTCTAAAAACCAAAGCAATGTAAAACAAATTTAATAAAAAGATTTATTTGTTTGAAACACAGAGGAACAAAGAGAGTGAGATCTTCCATCCATTGATTCATATCCTAAGGATCCAAAACAGGTAGGCCAAGAATCAGAAACTTCATTTGGGTCTCCCATTTGAATGGAAGGACCCAGCAACGTGGGTCATCATTTACTGCCTCCTATGTGCATTAGCAGGAAGCCAAATTGGAAGAACGGGATAGCCTGGATTTGAACTGGGCACTGTTATGTGATATGCAGGCATCTTAAGTGATGACTTTATCTGCTGGGCTACAGCATCCACCCCAAACAAAAATTAACAATTTTGAGGCAAACTATCTATCTATTTACCTATCTATCTATCTACCTACCTATCTACCATCTATCAATCTGCCTATCTATCTAACCTGTGTATTTATATCTTATTACATCTTATTATTTAATATTTTTAGGAAAAAGCTCAATTCCTATGAAATTTAGTCATTTAATGTAAATATTCAATATTCATATCTAGTACAACTTACTTTCCTTAAAATTCTAAGTTTTCTGTATGAGATAAATTGCAAATGCCTACAAATCATACCAAGGCTTTCTTTTCTGATATAGTGCTCCTAATTGAGTTTGTGAATTCTAGTTTTACAAAATTGACCTTTGAGAAGTGTCTAGGCTAAACTGAGATATTTCTATTTCATTCCAGGAGTGTCTAGGTTTGGTACTTGACCCTGACTCCTGAATCCAGCTTCCTACTAAATGTAGACCTTGGGAGACGAGTAGTTGAGTGTCAACCATGTGAGAGACATGGACTGAGTTTCCAGCTCATGGCTCTGGTTATCCAATCTTCTCTGTTACACGTATCTGGACAGTGAACCAGCAGATAGGATCTCTGGTTTTGTTGTTGTCTCTCTGCCTCTCAAATGAATAAATAACCTAAAAATTTAACCTAAACAGAATAGAACAAAAAGAAATACCCTCAAATATGTAAATAAACAAAAATTCAAAACCCACCTAAACAGAAATGACCAAAAGGAAGTGCAAAAGAAATATTGAGTGAATTATCATTGAGTGAGTTATCTCTTAAAATATTTATGGAATTGAAAGAATTACAGATAGAGAACTTTCCTCCATTTGCTGCTTCACCAACCAAACAGCCACAAAAGGCCAGGACTATTAGGTCAAATCCAGGAGCCAGGAGCTCCACTCAGGCCTCCCACATTTGTGGCACAGGCTCAAACACTTGGGCCATCATCCACTGATTTGCCTAAGTCATTAGCAGCAAGCTGGAGCAGAAGTGGAGCAGCTGGGATACAAACTAGCAGTTATGTGGGATGTTGGCATTACAGGTGGTGGCTTTAACCACTGCATCACCTTTTTATTCTATAAATCTTACAAATCTTTTAAACATATATTTGTTTAAAAAATTTTGAAAGTAATTGCATTTATTTTGACACTTAACATTCAAAAACATCTTTTAGGACTTTAATTTCCCATCATATACATCAAGTAAGTAAATTAATTATTTCTGTTTTGTAATAGTTAGAGTATTAAATTACTTTCTACTAGACTCATTTGTCATCTTTTGCTTTCCTATTTGGATCTGTAGCTCAAGAATTTGACCAACCATTTGAGACATCAATTGCAGACATTTTTAATAAATTAGACTATAACCTGAAAAGCATGATAAGCAAACATAAATCAAAATATAAAATACTTATTATAAATATAAACCTATCAGCATGTCCATATTTATTTCATGTAATTCTTAAAATAATCATGTATATGTTTATTTGGATTTTTACCAATTTGGGAACTGACGCTCAGAAAGGTTATGTTATTTGTTTAGGGTTCTACATATAGTTAGTTGTGTGACATGGCTTTAATCACGCTACATGGGATTCATCAGAGAATCTGTGATTTGTTTTTGTTTTAGTTTTGGTAAAATATATAACGCCTGTTTTAAATGCCGCAGTGCTTTTAGCTGTTTACAAGGTTGCAGAAATCCTGAACTAACCTACATTTATTATCATCAGAATCAGAGAATATACTGAAATTCAGTTTTGGAAGTAAATAAGTGCCACTTCAGATTTTTAAAGTTTTCTTTTCTACTGAAAGGGATTTTCATGACTGAAACAATCCACAATATAAGAAAACATTTTAAGGCAGTCTCAGACTGTAGAAGTAAGTGGAAAAAAATAACAAAGAAAGCATTTTGCTTTGCAAAAAAAATCATTTAAAAAGTTAAGATTCATTTCTGTAAGGTAATTTGATTACTTCCAGTCAATGGGTTTGACTGGTTTATTCTAGCCTCTAGAACCAGGATGATGCTTCATGAACTTGCCTCATCCTAACAATCAAATGGAACATTTATTACGAAAACAGCTTCTAGATCCTCCCCTGGAGATAATGGTTTTCCAGGTCTTGGATAGAATCCAGACACTTATTTGCAACAAGCAGCATCTCCCCTCCTACAAAACACATTTCCATGATTCTTACAGTTATGCCAGGTTGGAAAACACTAAACCGATTCAGTGGATCTTCAAGATATTGATTCCTTCATGCAAGTTTACCCTGAATTCCAGGGAGTAAAGGTAATAGAGTGGTCATTAATACTCATTTTCAATTACCTAGTTAAGAGATTACACTTTCATATCTTTTGAAATTTACTGAAACAGGTACTTAAACATCTCCATCCTTCCAATTTTCCTTTTACTTCCACCTTTGCTCCATACATTTGCAGAACCCAAACAAATAAAAATAAAAAGATATTCCTATTTTTTAAAGAAGAAGAGTACTTGACTATCGGGAGATATTGGTTCATGCGTACAAAATTAGATAAGAAAGAATACTTTATACTGTTCTATAGCACAGAGAATGACTATAATGAGCATTAATTTGTGGTCTATTTCAAAGTAACTAGAAGAGAAGATCTTGAATAGTCTTATCACAAAGAAATGATAAATATTTGAGGTGATGCACACAGTAACTAACCTGATGAGATTACTACCTAATGTATACATGTATAAAATGCCATACCGTACCTTATAAATATGTGCAATTACCTTATATCAGTTTAACTTAAAAATGACATGATCAAATATTTTAAACTCTCCAGTACTATAAGTATGCTAATATTATTTTAGCACTAAGAAGTAGCATTTAAATTAAGTAGTATTTGCAAATAGATTTTAATAGAAATGGCAAGTAGAAGAAAATCATTTTATGGCTGAAAAAATAGTATCCAGAGTTAATAAATTACAAACACATTTTTCTATATAATTTTTCTGATACTAGTATTTGGGATTTGTAAGTCATGTTTCTGTTTTTACCAAGTGCCTTTGCATGTGATTCTGCTAACAAGTGGGCATTAGAGGGAGATGAGAAGTCTGGGGAAGAGAAGATACTTTCTCTTTCCTGGCATTGTTTTTGAGTAATAGTAGCAGTTGGTTCCTGTTTTTCCACACTACAGAACCAACCTCCTTGTGATCTCTGAAATTATCATCATTAACTGGCAATGTACCTTATGTAGAAGTTCAAAGTTTGGCTCAGCAAATCTTCTCTATATTTGTAGGATCCTAAAATCCAAATTTCCTATTTTTGTCTCTCTAGCCCTAGGGATAGTAGCTATTTGCTGAATTTAAACTTTTGTTGCTTCAGTGTTTCTTTCTTGACTTTTAAATCCTCTAAAACCTTACTAAACAATTTCTTATATTAAATTTACTCTAGTATATTTTCTGCTTCTCTACTTGGACATTGACTGATAGGATAGGGTATTTAACAGTCAACCATCTTCTTAATCTTTCAGGATGATATGTATGACCATTAACTTTATGCAATAAAGTTAAAACAGTGCTCCTCATAATGTAAAGATGTATGTTAATGAGAAAGCCCAAATATGCAGCTGCTGTTGCCCAAAGCTGATGTTATTTTCACATCAAGATCTCAATAATTTTAAGAAGAAGTTAATCTGACACTCATAGGTGGTCTACTTTGTTTGCTTCAGAGACAGTTTTTTGTAGGCTAAAATCTAAAACAAGATTACATTGACCCTATGACCAAAAAGAAGTCTACTTCATAATTTTGTCTAAACACAAACAAAACCAAAGTTGCTATACCGCCCACAAAATACCCAATATAGAATTACCTCTGCTTTCTCACACTATCCAACTAGGAACAAACTCCAACTCCCTTATACTTTCACCTAATCATCCACCCAAGGCCCAAATCCACCAAAAGGTGATGTCTAACATCTGACTGAGATGTTTACCATGGTATGCACTGTCCTTTGCTACAATGAGTAATAAACTGAACTTACAAAATTACCAGTGCATTCTTATGCAGGACTTAGCTGAGGGACTTTGACACTGGTAAGATTTTGTTTCGATGTGGAGGTGGAAAAAATTTCAGATAATGACTATGTGTCATTGTGTAATTTAATGTGCTTCTAGAAGAACCTATGTGGGCTTAAATTTTCTAGTAGCATTGTTTAAAAAGTAAAAATCTACTAGAAAATTTAATTTTAATAATTTATTTAACTCAATATATCCAAAATATTATCTCCACCTTTAAGTAATGCAAAAATCATTAATAAGCCCTTACCAAGAATAAGTAAGACGGCAGAGTAGGAAGTCCTAGCTCTTATTTTCCTACAGAATCAGTTTAGCAAAATAAACTTTGTGAGAAGTCCAGAATCCAATTAAGAAGTTTAAGTAACTTCAGATAGGGACAAAAATAAGATTGGTTCCATAGAAACTGGTAAGAACAATTCCATTTTGACGGTCCGCGGAAACACAAGAACAGTAAGCTTCCTTCGGAACTAGGGAGGGGAGCTTCCTCTGGCCCTTGCCTGCTTCCAACTTTGGGTCCCCACTCTCTTTTATAAGGACCATCAGGATTGCTCCAGAAACCTCTCATAACAAACACGAACAAACAAGTTAGAATAGACAGAGAACAGATGGGAAGGCTTGGAAGCAGACAGGAAGTGGCCAGCCGGGATGCACTTGTGACTCACTGGGTGGGACACAAAGATCAGATACTCCTCTCTGGGGTGTTGAGGATTTCTCTGCACACCCCTCCCAAAAATATTCACCTGAACTGTTGACATTTGTCCTGTTAAAGTTATAGAGTTGGACTACCCGAAAAACAGCCAGGTTCAGCAAAATCACGCTTCAATGCTATAAAATGCTAAATACTAACATTGAAAAAGACAAGAGACAGCTGAATAGCAATCTATAGCCATTTTAAGGTATATAGACCATGGTTGAATGTAAACCAAAGTTGAAATGTCTATGGGGAAGTCACAGGTTGTGGTCGAGAACATGCATTTTCCTAGTAACATATTGGTTAATCAATACCATGTCAATTAATGCCATAATGCTGTAAATGGTTGTAAATATTGGGTTGAGTTTTTTACTTGATTGGGATGATACTCTGCTGGTTCTGCCTTTGGACCAGAGATGGTCTCACCAGGAAGCCGTTGAATTTGCCAGGACAATTAGATGCTGGACTTTACGATTGGTCAAAACCTCCAATGAAAGAATCTCAACTGAGTTTGAACTATGGAAATACAGCGGGGTGGAGCAATCCACTGTGGGAGGGGGAGGGTTTGGGGAGGGGCGGGGGGAATTCCAGTGCAAAAAAAAAAAATGTGTGTCACATAATGCAATGAAATTAATAAAAAAAAAAAAAAAGAACAATTCCATTTTACCTAAATAATCTCTTCCCTTATCTCAATATGAAGGCAAATTTTAACTCCTGGAACAGAGCGAGAAAGAGGGAATGCAGCAAATGTTCAATGGCTGGATTTTCAGGATGCTCCCTGTGGACCAATTTTTCCTCTTTCTTCGCAAATAATGATGACTTGCAAAGTCACATGCCGAGGGCAGCTAGGGCTGCATGAACTTTCCTTTGCTAGCTCTGCAAAGGTTGGAGAAGCTGCAGGAGGGTTGTTTCTCTTCCACAAGTAAGTGAGGAGTTGAGCAAGATGTCAATTTCCCTGGCCTTTGAGTGCACTTTCCAAGAGATTGGATTCTGTTCTGCCTCATAGAGAACACTGAAGAAAGTGACATAATTTGGATGCTTGGAAAACTGTGACCATCATGGATATGCAAGACAGCTATGAGGCCCTGCTTACTGTAAGTAGTAATGACTACAGTCTAGTATTCCTAGTCTTTTGGTGCACTAGCCAGTTTCTATCTTGCCTCACATGCAGTTCAAATGAAAGTAACATCAACAGCAGAGGAAGGAAGTAAAACAACACTGGATGACTAAGGCAGTTGGGAACAAAGACCCAGAATCAAACTGGGTTGACTAGTGACAGTGTTTTGCTTTTCCAAATTCATACACAACAACCAAAAATAAGGGGAATATTAAGACTCAGAGGAATAGAATCCATAATCAAATGAACAAAATAAATCTCTAGTAATCAACTCTAAAGAAATGGAGTTATATAACTGGCAAGTAATTAAAAACAATATTAAAGAAACTCAGTGAGTTACAGAAGAAAACAGACAAGTGAGCTAAATAACATAGAACAAAAGAGTGGACAAAAAGGGAATATTAAGAAGATGCTAGACATTATTAGGTGTAATGGGCATGACTCTGTGGTATAGCACGTAAAGCCTCTACCTACAATGCTGGCATCACATAAGGGCAACAATTTATGTTAATGGATGCTTGACTTCTGATCCAGCTGCCTACTGATGCCCCTGGGAAAGCAGTGGAAGATGTCTCAAGTACTCAGGACTCCTAGATGCATTGAAAAGTTCCTGACTCCTGGCATTAGTCTGACCCAGCTTTGGCCATTGTGGCCATATTTGAAGTGAACCAGTGAATTGGAGATCTGTCTCTGTTATTCTGTCTCTCCCTGTCTTTGTACATCTGCCTTTCAAATTAATAAAATAGTAAAACAAAGAAATTATAAAGAACCACACAAAGATTCCAGAGCTGAATAATACAATAATTCAAAACAATCATCACAAGTGTTCAATAGTAGATATAATTAGGAAGCAATTATTGAAATGCAGATAGGTCATGTGAAATTATAGAGTTGGAGGGGCAAAAAGAAAAAAGAAGCAAAAAGACAGGAAAATCTTTAAAAATCATGAGGTACCAAGTGAACCAGTATATGCATGATAAAATCTCAAAAGGCAAGATATGAGAAAGAAACACAAAAAGAAACTTGAAGTTGGCTAAGCTGCCGCCTGCAAAGTTTGAATCCCATATCAAAATCCACTCCAACTCCCTGCTAATACTCCTGGGAAAATGGAAGATGTTTCAAGTACTTAGGGCTCTGTACCCAGGTTGGAGACCCATAAAAAAGCAGCAAAAGATGGATGACCCATGTGCTTGTACCCTTGCCATTCACATGGAAAACCTGAGTAGATTTCCAGGGTTCTGGCTTCAGGCTGGCCTAATCTCAGCTGTTGTGGTCTTTAGGGGAATGAACCACTGGGTGGAAGATCTGTTTCCTCTCTTTCATTCTGTCTTTCAAGTGAATAAAATCAATATTGAAAAATAGCCTTTGGAAACATGTAATTAAAAATAGAAAACTGAACCCCCTTTTTTGGGCACAGTTCTTGCAGGCGAGCTCAAGAACCAAGGTAACAACAGCTTAGACCAGGCCATGTTACAGCACCTACTGCTGGCATACATGTGGCCAGGTCTGGGGGCAGGTCAGGCTGTGCCAGTTCATAACACCCACTGACAAATCTGAGAACCAGGACAGGGTGCAAGACAGGCCAGACCAGGCAACAGTGCCAACCAGTAAACATTAGGGCCAGGACTAGGGGCTGGCTGGCTGGGTTGGGCAGCAGTACCCACCAGCGCAAGCTGGGACTGGGGGTAGACCTAGCCGGGCCAGGTTACAGTACCTGGTGTGTGTGGGGGGGAGCGGGGATTCTAGCCCTGTGGGCGAGCTGTTGGGACTCTCCTACTGAGCCACTGCTCATGCTGGTGAGTGTGAGAGCTAAAACTGGGGGCAGACCAGGCTGGGCAAGGCTACAAGTCCTGTTGGCCTGCATGTGAACTGGATTGGGGAAAGCTAGGCTGGGATAACTGACTATATACTGGTGCAGACATGAGCCAAAATGGGGACAGGCTGGTCAGGCTTTGCCATAGCATCAGCTGGTAAGTGCTGGGACTGGGAGCAAATCCTGTTGAACTGGACTGCAGAACCAACTGAAGATTACAAGATCCAGATCTGGGATTTGACCCAGTAGGGAAACTGTGGGCACCCCTCTGACAGGCTGCAACTCTAACTGGCAAGCATGAGAACCAGTACTGTGAGTGGGCCTGGCTAGACAGGTGGTTACACCTGCTGGCATGAGTGTGGTCTGGATGGTGGAGTCGGTTGGGACGAGTTAGGATTCAAGACCCAATTATGTATACGAGAGCTGAATGGGAGGCGGGACAGACTTGCCGAGTCCACTGCACATGCTGGCAGTCACAGAAACCAGGGTTGGGCACCAGCCTAGTAGAGATTATTGGGCGTCACTCTGGCTGGGCTGCAGCTCCCAATGGTATAAGTGAAGGCCGGATGTGTGGAGGGCAGGGTTGGGCTGGGCTGCAGCACCCATTGGTTTGCGTAAGAAATGGGGCTGGAGATAGATGTGACCTAGCAGTTGTGATAACCTGTGTGGAAATAGGCTGATGTGGTGTTAAACTGGACCCTGTGCAGGTGGGCACACACACAAGAGATAACTCTGAGATAACCTCGGATGAGATTTCTTTGAGGGTGCCCTCAACTAAACCACTGGACTCATAACTCCAACCATGGGGAGAGAGGCAAGACCTGGGGTCTGACAATGGAGTGCGTCTGTCAAAACTGGACCTCCTCAGTGGTTTTGATGGAGCAGTGTACAGCATTACGCAAAGGCACATGGAAGATATGTCAGACCATTGGAGCCTGGCAGACAACACCTGGTACCACAGCAGAGAAAGGAGGGCAGAACACATTGATCAACTACACCAGTGAAACATTCAAGCAAATATCCTAGCAAACGGAGACTCAGAGGTAAACTGTATCAACCAATGGACCTAGGAAGCATATTCTCATCCTTGCATCTGCAAAACCGACAGCATTTCAGAGCTATCAAAACCACTTGAGCAGAATCATTGAGGCATGCTCCACATCGGAGAATTCAGGATGACATCAGGTGGCTGTTCCCCATCCTTGGGTGCTGGGGCGGTTGGGAAGCTGGGTGTGGCTTCTCACCTTGTCTCTCCCTTTCACCGAGATTCAGGAAAAAGGAAAACAAAATGTGAAAGCAAAATGTCTAACCCATTTCCCCTTGATCCTGGACCCTTCCCACCAGAACACCTATGTAAACATCATCAAAAATTTTTTTTAAAAAAATTAAAAGGAAACATTTTTAAAAAGAAAATAGGAATCTGATTTAAATTTGCTGAAATCTATTCAAATCTAAAGAAAACAATGGATATTCAGATTCATGAAACTCAGAATATCCTAAATGGGGTAAATAAAAGCTTTTAAAATCAAATTGTTTAAAGTCAAGGACAAATACAATTATGAAATTATTAGAAAAAAGCAGTTTGTCATGAATTTTAAAACCTCCAACAGATGATTTGTGGATTTCACAGCAGAAACATAGCCGACAGAACGCAGTGGGTGATATAGTCAAAGTGCTAAATGGTACAGTAGGTGTTTGATGCGGCTGTTAAGTTACCACTGAGCTGCCCACAATCCATACGGCAGTGCCTGATTCGAAACCTGGCTACAGTACTTGGAATCTAGTTAAGTTACTTGCTGGTGCATGCCCTGGAACACTGAAGGTCATTACTCAACTACTTGGGTCCCTGATGCCTGTATCATAAATCTAGATTGAATTTTAGCCTGCTGAAGCCTCACTCAAATCTGGCTTTTGCAACCTTTGAGGAGTGAAACAGTGGATGGACAGTCTCGCTTTCTCTGTATTTCATATTTTTAAAAATACCAAAAGAAAAAAGTCCTTCCAAGCAAGGAATATTTTATTGGCAAAACTGTACTTGAGAAATGAAAGAAAAATTTTAAAAATAAAACAAGCAAAGCTTGAATGAGCTCATCTCTTCTAGGTCTGTTTTTGAAGAAACTGAAAGGAAGTCCTCAAGTTGAAATTAATGAACAATAGACAGCAATATGAAAGTATATGAAAATTTAAAACTCAATGGTAAAAGTAATTATATAGACAAATGCAAATATTGTAATAATGTAACGATGTGTGAAAATCACTTTTAGCTGTAATATAAAGGTTAAAAGATAAAACTGCTAGAAATAAAAGTAAAAAATTTAATGAATGTGTAATATAAAAAGTTGCATAATTGGACATCAGTAATGTAAAGGTTGTAGGTAAATGTGCAGAGATTTTGCAAATGAGTGAATATAAATTGGTATTAGCTTAATACATACTATTAAAAATATAAGATGTTTTATGTAAGCCTCATGTACCTGTAAACAAACTGCATATATTAGACACATAAAGGAAGAAAGGAAGGGATTAAAGCATTACTACAGAAAACAGCAAATTACAAAGGAGAATATGCAGAGAAGGACAAAAGAATTTGAAAAACAGAGACAATCATGACAAAATGACAATAGTATGTTCTTGCTTACCAATAAGTACTTTAGCTGTAGATGGATTAAGCTCCACAATAAAAAAATATAGAGTGACTGACTGGACTAAAAAAGACAAACTTCAACAATATATGTTGTCCACAGGAGACTTACAATAGCATCAAATACACATAGATGGAAGCAAAGGGATGGAAAATGCTATTCCATGCAAAAGATAACAGAAAGAAGGTAGGCTTAGCTACACTCATGTCAAACAAAATTCTAACAGGAGACAAGGAAGTTCATTATATAAACATAAAAGTAACAATTAATTTTAATAATTATAAATATATATGCACCCAATGACCTAGCTTCTAAATATACACAGATACATTTGAAAGAAGTAATAAAAATCAATACAATAATAGCAGAAAACCTCAAGATTCTACTTCAACAATTAAAAGATCATTCATACTAGAGAAAATCAATATGGAAACAAAGGACTTGAGCAACACTATTTTTTAAAAAATGGGCTAAAAAGATGTGCACAGAATGTTCCATCCATCAGCAGTAATACACATTCTTTTCAAATGAACACAGAATATTCTCCAGGACAAACCAACTATTAGTCACTAAATAAGCTTGAACAAATTTAAAGTAAATTAAATCCTGCCAAATATTTTTTCTGGCTAAAATGAAATAAAACTAGAAATTAATAAGATAAAATGAACAAAAAGACAGATATACAGATTAATGGAACAGAACAGGGAAGTAACTCAAGACTTACACAACTAATTATCCGCAAGGGAGCTGTGAATAAACAATGGGGAACGTGATAGCTTCTTAAAGAAATGGTACTGGGTAGGAGATCTTTTGGATATATTCCTAGGAGTGCTATTGCTGTATCATATGGTATGCTGATTTTCAGTTGTTTGAGTATTCGCCAAACTGATTCCCATAGAGGCTGTACAAGTCTGCAGTCCCACCAGCAGTGGAGAAGGGTTCCCTTTTCCCCACATCCTCGCCAGCAAGTGTTGGTGGTATTATGTATGTGTGCCATCCTTACTGGAGTTAGGTGGTACCTCATTGTTGTCTTCATTTGGATTTCCCTTATTGCCAAGGAACTTGAGCATTTTTTCATATGCTTGTTTGCCATTTGTGTTTGTTCTTTTGTGAAATGTCTGCCTATTTCCCGTGCCCATTTCTTGAGCAGTTTGTTTGTTCTGTTGTTTTGGTTTCTCTGTAGCTCTTTGTATATTCTGGAGATCAGCCCTCTATCTCCTATGT
Organism: Ochotona princeps; assembly: GCF_030435755.1. Taxonomy (NCBI): domain Eukaryota; kingdom Metazoa; phylum Chordata; class Mammalia; order Lagomorpha; family Ochotonidae; genus Ochotona; species Ochotona princeps. The sequence continues at coordinate 51,237,572 of NC_080865.1, forward strand.
AGTGTGCAAAGATCTTCTCCCATTCTGTAGGTTGTTTTTTTACTTTGTTGATTGTTTCTCTAGCTGTACAGAAGCTTCTTAGTTTGATGAGGTCCCAATTGTTTATTTTGGTCTCGATTTCTACTGCTTTTGGAGTCTTTTTTAGGAAGTGAGGGCCTACCCCTAAGTGTTGCAGTGTGTTTCCAACATTTTCTTCCAAAAGTTTGAAGGTTTCTGGATGTAGGTTTAGGTCTTTTATCCATTTAGATTCTATCTTGGTGTATGGTGAGAGATGTGGGTCTATCTTTTTGTTTCTGCAGGCTATCAACCAGTTGTCCCAACAGCATTTATTGAACAGACCTTTCCATTTGCTTGGGTTGTTGTCTGTCTTTTTGTCGAAGATTAATTGACTGTATCTGTGTGGGTTTCCATCTGTTGTTTCTATTCTGTTCCACTGATCTTCCTCTCTATCTTTGTGCCAGTACCAGGCTGTTTTGATGACCACTGCCCTGTAGTATGTCCATAGATCCGGTACTGTGATTCCCCCTGTTAAGTGCCTGTTCTTCAGAGTGGTTCTGGCTATTCGTGGTTTTTTGTGTTTCCAGATGAATCTGTGTATCATTTTTTCCAGTTCGATGAAGAATGCTGTGGGTAATTTGATTGGGATTGCATTGAATGTATATATTGCTTTTGGTAGTATAGACATTTTGAGGATATTAATTTTGCCTATCCAGGAGCATGGGATGTTGTTCCATCTTTCGAGGTCTTGTTCTATTTGTTTTTTGAGTGTTTTGTAATTTTCTTCATAAAGGTCATCTACGCTTTTGGTTAAATTTATTCCCAAATGTTCCATGCTTTTCTCTGTTATTTTGAATGGTAGCTTATGCCTATGTTCATAGCAGCACTATTTACAATCGCAAAAACCTGGAAGCAGCCAAAATGCCCATCAATAGAAGACTGGATAAGAAAGCTATGGTTCATCTACTCTATGGAATACTACTCAGCTATTAAAAAAAACAAAATGCAGTTCTTTCTGGACAAATGGGCCCGACTGGAATCCATCATGCTAAGAGAAATGAACCAATCCCAAAAGGTTAAATACCACATGTTCGCCTTAATCTGAGATGAAAAGATGACAACTTGAAAGATAGTACCTGTATATTGTAATATTAGTGCAATCTCTAACAACCTGTATCCAATGCAATAAGATAACGCGATATAATCTATAAACCAACAATTAATGTCAGAATATTTAAGATCTACATCGTAAAACTGTAAAACCCACTATACCCTCAATACGCTATGTTAACCGGTAATGGGGAGGGAGCGCAGGGAAATCTTTCAAGACCATAAAAAGAGTGAGAGAAAAAAAAGTACAATATAGCTTATCAAGGTCAAATCTGGTAATTCATAGGCAACAGACTCAAAGCGGCACTAAACAACAATAAAACTACTCTACCAATGCATGAGGGGGGAATCGGGTGCGATCCTGACAACCTCTTAACAGGAGGTCATGTGCGTGGAGCAGGGGGGCACTCCAGAGTGGAGCAGGTGGTAAGGAGGAAGCTTGGATCCCAACCACGAAGACTCCCAGACCTTCACCACAAACTACTAATACGAGCAACAAGGACTATACCCCAACTGCCAAGGAGGCCACAGGGAATTGGATGCCCTCGGAGGCTGAGTACTCTGAGGTCACCCACCCCCAACCGGAGCTTCCACAGGGGATGGAAGAAGTCCAAACACTACCGCGCAGAAACCAACGTCATCGGAAAGACAACCAGAAGCCCTGAGCGGTCAGCAGACACAGAGGAACAATTAATGTCCTTCGGGACCAGGGAGGAGAGCTTTCTCTGGTCCGAGCCTGGCTCCACCTCTGGACCCCCGCCCTCCCTCGCAGTGACCATCGGGATCGCTTCGAAAACCCCTCACAGCAAACAAACAATCATACAAACTAAAAAAAAAAAAACAAAACCCTAAAATAAATAGACAAACAACAGAAAGTAGAGCTTGAAATCTGACAGGAAAGAGCTGGCATGGATTGGCTCTTGCCTTGCTGGGTGGGACACAAAAATTAGTCACTCCTCACCGTGGTGTTGAGGATTTTCCTGCACACCTCCCCCCCAAAAAAATGTTCTGCACATTAAATGTCGACAAATATCTTTTTAGAGTTACAAGCCAGTCTAGATTATCCCAAAATCTGCCAAGATCAACAAAATTATACTTCAACACAACAAATGGCTAAATACTAAAATGAAATAGATATGAGACAGCTGAATGGTACCCTATAGCCTTTTCAAGGTATATAGCAGCCGGTCCGGTCCTGTATATAAACTAAAATTGAGATGTCAATGAGCTAATCACAGGTTGTGGTTAGGACTTGGTTTTTGTTATTTTGTTCTTTTTGTGTTTTTTTTTTTTTTTTTAACATACTGGTTACTCAAAACTATGTCAATTCCATAATATTGCAAATTGCTGTTGATGTTATATTGGGACTCTTAATTGACTGTGATGATATTATACCAGCTCTGACTTCGGACCAGAAATGGTCTCCCCAAGAAACTGTTCAACCCATCTGGACAATAAGTAGCTGGACTCCATGCTTAATATATGTTTGCAAGGAAAGAATCTTGATTGAATTTGAACCGTAATGCTGCATCAAGGTGGAGGAATCCACCAGGGGGGAGGGGAGGGGGAGGGGGAGGGGGATTCCCAAAGCCTATGAAACTGTCACATAATGCTAAATATTAATTAAAAATAAATAAATAAATAAATAAATAAATAAATAAATAAATAAAAAGAAATGGTACTGGGAAAGTTGGCTATCAACATGCAAAAGAATGAAATTGGACCCCTTTCTAACACCATACACAAAATCATCTCAAAATGGTTGAATTACTAAACATGATAACTAAAACCATGAAGTAGCCAGAAATCATAGGGGAAAAGCAATTTGACATATGCTTTGGCAATGATTATTTTGATCGTCTACCCAAAGCACATCACAAAAGGAAAAATAAATAATTGTGATCACATTACACTAAAAAATCTTTGAAAAGTAAAGCAAACAATAAGTTGGAAAGGCAGCCTGCAGAATGTGTAATAGTATTTTCAAAGCACTGTTAGAGGATAATATAAAAAATATTTAAAACTCCTATGCTACAGTAACAAAAACAAAACAACCTTATTTTAGAATGGGAAAAGACCTGAATAGATGTTTATCAAAGAAAGCATACAACTGAAGACTAGATCGATATAGGAAAAGGCAGATAACATCTCTGACCATCAAGAAAATGCAAATCAAGTGGTAGTATGCATTTAGTCTCTATTACTCTATCTTAAACAAATGTACAATTCTGGAGATCAGATTCCAAATTTTCATTGAAACAAACTAAATTAAATGTGAAAAGGTAACTGCATTGAACACACACACATATACACACTCTAATCAATATTTGAACTGAATAAATGAATAGCAGTTATCATGGCTTAGCACTCATTCTTAGGCCTCATTTCAGTTGAATACGCTTTCAGAGAAAGTTACTTGAGAAAAATTTGATGAATAATATGAAGACTGGAGTGCAGAACTAACTCCAGAGTGATGATCACAGATCATTTGTGCTGTAGAAACCGATAAAGAAAAGGCACGGATAATGGAGCATTGGGGATGAAGCTAAAGAGGAGACTTGAATGATTTTTTAGTTTTTGATATTTAAATTTTCAAATTTTTAATTTTTATTGCAAAGTCAAATATACAGAGGGGGAGAGACAGAGAGGAAGATCTTCTGCCAATAATACACTCCCCGAGTGACCGCAATGGCCAATCTGCACCAATCCAAAGCCAGGAGCCAGGTCTCCCTCGTGGATGCAGTGTCCCAAGCCTTTGGGCAGTCCGTGATTGCTTTCCCAGGAAACAAGCAGGGTGCTGGATGGGAAGCAGGGCTGCCGGGATTGGAAGTAGCACCCATATGGGATGCCAGCATGTTCAAGGTGAGGACTTTAACCACTAGGTCACAGTGCCGGGCCTGAGCTTTTGAGATATATTCAACAAGCAAACTCTGTAGATTACTTGAAGAACTCCCGAAACCTTGAAAACTCTAATTACAACTATATAATATTAGTATTTATAATGCCATGAAGTTGAGTAATATGCTACTGGATATGATTTTGTATTGTGGCTTTTCATTTAAGGGGATGTATAATAACTGTGTAATGGAAACTATCATATCCAGATGTGAGAATACAATGAAGGAATACATCTCTACTGCCAGATCAGAAATGGACTCTCAATGAAATTGGTAACTATATCTCGACAATAGGATGCTGGACTCTCTGTCATTGTCCATGCCCGCAATGATGGACATATGAGAGTGTATGAAGAACTATACTATAGTAATGATATTAGGGAACTCAATAGTGGGGAGGGGAATTGGGAAGGGGAAAGAAAAATCCCAAGGCCTATGGAACTGTATCATAAAATGATAATAATAAGTAAAAAAAAAAAGGAGTGGTCACTAAAATGTCCACCTTTATAAGCTCAAATACTGACTGTTAACTACATAGTCCTATTAGTATAAACTTGAAATTCCACCTCCTCCTTGCCCCCCAAATCGCAACATGCACACAACTCTTCTCTTGGTTGTGGCTTGCCTTAATAAAGACTCTTGGAATGAGTGCAAAACAAACAAACAAACAAACAAGCAAAACCACATTAGTATCCTTCCAAGCTGAATCTTTCTTCATTCCCTTTCTTGGTGAATGATACTTCAAACTATGTAGAAACTGTAATAAAATTCAAAATCCCTTATAATTCATTCCTTGATTCATTCTGTCCACGTGCATCAGTTACTTTTTCTATCATCTATTTTGCTTTTTCCTTCTCCATATACTCATTGTTAGTGCCTTAATTAAGATTTTTGTCATATCCTTATTGAAGTATTATAAAAATACAAAAATTGTTCACCTAGTTTGAGTTTAATTTTTTAATTACTCTAAGGGTTTCTTAATCTCATTGATTAAAAAATAACAGAATTTTTTCATTGATTATTTTCCCTATATATTTTCTATTTTTAGTCTCATTGATTTCTGCTCTTAAAAACTCCTTCCTTCTGTTTGCTTTGGGTTCATTTGGTTCTCATTTCTTCTGAGTCTCGAGATATAAATGTAGATTGTCAATTTGAGTCTCATTCTCACTTATCACCTTTATGTCCAAGGTAAGCAGTTAAGATTGCAAAATTCATTCTCAGCACTATGTTAGCTACAGCCTGTAAGTTTTGATTTACTATTATATTTATTTTCATTCAGTTCTATGCATTTTTATTTCCCTTAAGGCTTCCTCTTTGGCCTGTGGATTATTTAGTAGTATATTTAAGTTCTATGTAGCTATTTTCCAAGTTATGTCTCTGTTACTCATTTCTAATTTGATTCCATTATGACTGGAGTTCATGACTTTATCACAGCCCTTTAAATTTGTTGGTTTGTTTTATGATTCTGTATGTCTGCCTTGGTCAATGTTCCACGGATCCTTTGGAAATATACGGTTTTCCTATTGAATATTTCTAGTAGATAACGCTATCTATTTTTTATTACTTCTCATTGTTTGATTGTGATGCTCAAATCTTTTATGCCTTTGTCTACTTTCTGTCTACTAAGTACTTGTATCAGTTTCTAAAAAAAATGGTGTTGAAGTCTTGCTGTATCACTGTATACTTATTTTTCCCCATCAGTTTTTTTTAAATATACATTTATTTGAAAGTCAGAGTTGCCAAGAAAAAGGGACACCCCCCACACACACACACATCTTCAATCTGCTGTTTCATTTTTCCAAATAGCCATAATGGTCAAGGTTTGGCAGGATGAAGCCAGGAGGCCTGGAATTCCATCCAGGTTTCTCACATGCGTAACCATGACCTAAGTAGTTGGGCCATTTCCCACTGCTTTCCCACGCACATTAGAAAAGAGTGGGATTGAACACTGAGCAGCTAGAACTTGAACTAGCACTCATATGGGATGTCAGCATTATAGAGAGCAGCTTAACCCACTGCACCACAATGCCAGTATCTGTACTTTCAGTTTTTGCTGCATATATTTGGAGATTCTGGTGCTTGAGCTCTACACATTTATAATTTTTATGTCTTCCTGGTGCTCATATCATTTTATATCATGTAACCTTTTCTTTGTCTCAAATAATCTTTTTGTGTTAAAATCCATCTTCTCAGATACTGATATACAACTCAATCCAGGTTTTTGTAATTATTATCTTCATGACATATGTGTCCTCTTTTCTGTTTTTTTCAAAAGGTCTATGTCACTAAATTTGAAGTGAGCTTCTTATTTACAGTATGTAATTATACTGTGTTTTCATGCATTTTGTCAAGTTCTATATTTTCCTGCATATGTTTAGGACATCCACATTTAAAATTATTATAAATTACTTAGTCTTTACATCTATCATTGCATTATCTTTGTTTCTTTTATTTTATATTCCTGTATTTATTTTTTTCCTTCTGTGAGTTACTTGAACATTTAAACATATTTCTTTACTTGAAAGGCAGAGAGAGAGAGAGAGCGAGCGAGAGCTTATGATGGCTCATTTCCCAAATAGTGGCAACACCCTGGGCTGGGTTAGACCAGGAGCCATTCAGTTCTCATCAATGGCTGTTAGGGCCTTAGGTCGTTGAGGCATCTTCATGGCCTTCTTAGGTGTCCTAGCAGGGACTTGAACTATTGCTCTTACATGGAGTGCTGCCATTGTATGCTGTGGTTTAACTGGCTGCTCCACAATGCTGGACCCCTTCCTGAACTTTTTTTTTTTTTTTTGGAATTTATTTTGATTTATTTTTCACTGTCTTTGAGTGTATTACTTAGTACATTTTTTTGGTAGTGGTTGTTCTGCCTACCATAATACATGCAGTTTATGGTGCACTGACATCCATATTTCATCACTTAGAGTGGAGCATGGAAACCACACTTTGTTCAGGTGCCTTTATTTTCCTCATGTTTAAATAACCTTGTCTTGACTATTAGATGGTTCAATAACTTTGTCTCAGTTAGTGAATATGGTCTAGAACATTCATATCCAAGAACCCACAACAGTCTAGACTGGTCAAGGCAGCAACACCCGAATGTGCATCCTGAATAGGGTGTGGGGTGGGCCGGGCTGCAACGTCCACCAGCTCATACAAGGCCAAATGCAAGGCCAGACTGTGCTGGGCACTGATCTAAAACCTTTTGGCATGTATGAGAACTGGGTCTGGGAGTGGATTAAGTGGAGGAACTTGGGAAACTCCCCTGGCGAGTCATAGCTCCCGCTGGTGAACATGTGGTCCAGACCTGGGAGTCGGACAAGCTGGGCAAAGTAGCTCCAACAGCTGGCTAACGTGTGAATTGGTAATGGAATGGGATGTACTGGGCAGGACTGAGCAAACCTTAGCCTACACGCGAAACTAGAAACCAGGATGGAGCACAGGTCATGCCGAGCTGGGCTCTTGCACCTACTGGTCTATGTGAGTCAGGGAAGCTAAGCCACAGCATCTAAGGCAAAGGCCAAGACTGGGGAGGGGCTGAGCCAAGCTGGGTCAGAGCAACCACTGGCAGGCGCGTGATCTATGGCTGGGAACAGGCCCAGTTGGGGAGCTAAGGAGACACCCTAACTGGGTGGAGGTTACCACCAAGGGGCACGTGGACTGGAATGGGGGTTGCGTTCTGATCAGGAACTGGTTGTAGTGTCCCTTGGTACAAATGTGGACTGGGATTGGACGCACCAATCCGGGCCAGACTCCAACACCATCTGGTGTCCTGGAGGACCAGGGTAGATGTGGGACAGACTAGGCTAGGTCTCAACCCCATACTGAGCCATGTGTGAGCTGTACGTGGGTATGGACGAGTCGTGGCTTGGCTTCAACATCCAACAAGAACCAGTTTGGGTTGAAGGCCAGTCAGGAAAAGCCACTGTTCCTGCTAGGACAGGAGGTGAACTGAGTAGGGCTGGCTCATGGACCCTCTGGTATGCGCAAAATCTGGCATTGGTAGGGGCTCTGATGGAGGAGCCTGGGCAACTCCTCTGGCAGGACACAGTCCCTGCAGGTGAGTGCAAGAAGCATGATGGGAAACAGCCCAGAATAGGCCATGGAAAGTTTCCCACTGGCATACATTTGGCATGGGTTGGGGGCAGACCAGGCTAAATCAGTTCATGTCATTCACTGGCACATCCAAACACCAGAATACTGTGGGTCGAGCCAGGTTCGGTCGCGACAAAAACCAGTACACAATACAGAATGCCAAGGTGAGGTTGCCTGTACTGGATGTGACTGCAGCACCCAACCAGCACGTGTGACAACCATGAAGGGAGGGGCCAGAGCCAGCAGGGGGAATAAAGGGGTGGTTCCCTTGCTGGACACCTACTCCCACTGGAGAGCGTGAGCTGGGATAGGGGCAGACCAGACTAAGCAGGGCTACAACACCTGTGTGCCTCATGTGGACTAGATCAGGAAAAAGCCAAACTGGGAAGATTATTCCTACTAGTGCAAACAAAATTAGAGTGGGTGAGGATTGTTTGGGCTTAGCCGCAGCATCAGATGGCAGAAGTTGGCATTAGGAGCTAATTCTGTCAAGTCAAACCACAGAACCACCTGGAGAGTGCATAATCCAGCTGTGAGAGAGACCTGGGAGGGAAATAGTGGGCTCCTCCCTCTTGGGTTACCACTCCCAAGGGAGGGCACGAAAACTAGGACAGGGGTTAGGTGGCTAGACAGAGAGGCACTCAACAACATCCGTGAGGCCTGGATAGTTGAGCTGGTTAGATGGAACTAAGCTTCAATACCCATTGACATGTACGAGAGCCAAATGGGATGTGGGACAGACTGGACTAGTCTGCTACACAGACTGGCAAACCATGGCAGCGGGCAGACCTGGTGGGGGTTATTTTGGGTCGCTCTGACTAGGCTGCAGCTCTCAATAGTTTATGTGAGGGCCGAGTATGTGCTGGGCAGAACCAGGCTGGACTGCAACATCCATTAGTTCCAGTGGAAGTCGGGGATGAAAACAGAACTAACCCAGCAATTGCAACCACCAGCTGATCGTGGAGATGGACTGTGCCGGGTCCTGGGTTTGCTAGAACATACAAGAATCTGGTCTGGGAATATCTCAGACAAAGTTTCTTTGGAGATCTCCCCAATCGAAATGCTGGACTCAGAACCCTAGCCAAGAAAAGACAGAAGACAGAACAAGTCAATCAACCACCTCAGCTATATGTTGGCAGCGAAATACTAGGCAAATGGTGACTCTATGATGGAGTATGTCAGTCAGTAGATTCTTCAGCGACCTCATTGTGCTTAGAGTGGCGAGATTGGCAGCAATTCATAACTGGTGACCTATCAAAACCACTTGAGCAAGTGTCTCAGAGCATGCCCCACATCCGGGAGTTGGGGTGAGTGGGAAACTGAGTGGGGCTTCTCCCTCAGTATCCCCCTTTACCTCAGATACATGAAGGAAACAATATGGAAATAATAGTCTTACCCCTTCGCTATAGCTCTTGAACCTTTTTACCCCAATTAACTATGTAAAGATTGTCAAAAATATAATAAAAATTAGGGAAAAAAAAGAATGTTTTATCCTCCCTAAATCTGTAATAAAGATACTCTCAACAAAGAGAAGTCCATGACCTGATGGCTTCATTTTTGAGTTTTACCAAGCTTTTGAAGGATTTTATTGCATCTTTAAAAGGATTCTATTGCAGACATAGAGAATCCTTGTCTGAGATTGGTTTTCTTTCACTGTCTATAAATGATGTGCCTCTTCTTGTGAGCTCCAGGAGTTTGGATGAGAAACTCATTGTCATTTGGACTGGTTTTCTCTGATAGATAATGGACCATTCTCTCTGGCTAATTTTAAGATGATTTCATCTTCACTTTTCATCTGTTTTACTATTATATTCCTAGATGTAGAGTTCTTTGCATTTAAATTGTTTGGGGGTCTATTCAGGTTCTTAAATTTAGATTTGTATTATTTTTACCCAAACTTAGTCATTAATATCCTTTTAGTCTTATCTTGTGGGATTCTAATACTAGAAATATTGGATCTTTTCATATTGGCCTATAGAACTTTGAGATCCATTCTAATTTTTAAATCCATTTTATTTTGTTTGTTCTAACTGCTGAAATTCCATTCATCTCAGCACTGGTGTTGTGTCATTATAGGTTGACTCACCACCTGCAACAGAGTTTTTACATTTGGGTACCAGTTGGAGTCCTGCTGCTCTGATGGGGATCCTGTTCCTTGTTTCTGTGTCTGGGAAGGCAGCTGAGGATGACCCAAGTACTTGGGCTCTTAACCACATGATGGGTCTGCAGGAAGCTCCTGCCTCCTGGCTTTGCTTGCATTGATAGACATATGGGGAATGAATCAGTGGATGGAAATCTCTCCCTTTTCCTCTCTGTAACTCTGCCTTTGAAATAAATAAATCTTTTTAAAGATTATATTAATCTATCATTAAGTCTAATAGAAATTTAGCCAGTTTTTAATTTTAGTCCTTGTATTTTTCAGTTTCATAATTCTTATTTGACTCTCTTTGACAACTTATATTGTTGTTGATTTTTAACTTGTAATTTTTATTATTTTTTGATACAATTTATTCGGCGGTGGGCTCTCCCCTCCCCGTGACAACTTGTATTGCTTTAAATTTTATTCGTTTTTTTTTTCAAGATAATTTGTAGTTCATTGCTTAAGTGTCTTTATGTATGTGTTCTAATGTCTTTGTCAGATAATTTCATCATCTGATTCAACTAGCTGTTTGTAACAGTTAGTTGTCTTTTATCACTAATGCTGTGGTTTTCCTATTTCTTCATGTGATGCCTCATTTTCAGTTGTTTCCTGGATACTTTGGTCATTACCTTAGGACACTTTAAGTCTTACTTAATTTTTGTGTTTATTTTTAACAGAGAGAGAGAGAGAGAGAGCAGTGCCACACTCCAAATGCCCACAATAGACAATATTGGGTCAGACTTAAGTTACAAAGCAGAAATTCCATCCAGTTCTCTCACCTGGGGGGCAGGGAACCAAATATTTTGAGTAATCAGTTGCTGCCTCCCAGGGTGCAGATTAGCAAAAAGTGGGAATTGGAAGGAGAGGCAATACTCAGTCACAGGCACTTTGACATTGTGTGTCCCAAGTAATGCCTTCACTGCTCTACCAAATACTAGTCCTTAAATATTTTTATCTTAGGCAGTAGCCACTGAATTATCTATATTTAGCAATAGGTCCTGGCCTAGTTTTAGGAATAATAGCTAAAATGATACCTTAGTTTTCATAACCTTTATAGTGTTTCTTTCACCTTTCTTAACTTATCTGGTGACTTGAGGGAGGGAGGGAGGGGTGTGGGGAGGGCCTAGTGATTCTTGCTTCTGCCACCTAAAATGACAGAAAGATCTTATCCAGCTGAGACACCAGTGAGAATATCCTGTGATTGATGCACCTAACAATCCAGTGGCTCTCAGTAGGAAAATGGATTCTGCATCCAACAGGGATGGATGTACCTATGTTAGGTTAGGTACTTGTGGTTTATTCCTGTGGTTAGTGGTGACTAGCCATCTGGTTCTCTAGATGAAGAAAAGAATTCTCTGGCTTACAGGGGAAAATGCCTCTCCACTGCTTCACCAGGTTGCTTGTTGAAGTTGCATCCTCCCTTGACATTGCTGTCTGGTGTCTCAAGATGAGAGAAGTGTAGTTCATACTAAATAGGTCAGGAAAACATTTACCATGGCTGTTTATTGTCTGCAGGAATTTCAAACCGATATCCGCTGGCCATGTTGACAGGTTCAGGTTATGCCCATTGTGGAATCTGTGCTCTATCTGGGGGAGGAATGAGTTGTCTTCTGTTGCTAGGTTGGGGGCCATGAGTTGCATGGTCTGTAACTAGCTGCTTTCTCCTTTCCACATTTTACAATTCCTCACTGGTGGCCTCTTGTATTATTTTCAGAGTTTATAGTTGTACTTAGTGGAAAAAAGAGTGGAACAAATCTAGAAAATCGTGTACAATGCTGACTGAAATCTTTGGTTTTATGTATGTCAAATTTATCTATCACATAATCATCTCAAATATCTTTCTGAAAGTCTATTCATGGCCTTTTGGTGATTAAAATCCTTTGTGTCCTATCCGTGGACATACAGATAAAAATCTCCTGGTATATTTGTTAAAACAAGGACAACCAGGGCCCGGCGGCATGGCCTAGCGGCTAAAGTCCTCGCCTTGAAAGCCCCGGGATCTCATATGGGCGCCAGTTCTAATCCCAGCAGCTCCACTTCCCATCCAGCTCTTTGCTTGTGGCCTGGGAAAGCAGTTGAGGACGGCCCAGTGCATTGGGACACTGCGCCCACGTGTGAGACCCGGAAGAGGTTCCTGGTTCCCGGCTTCGGATCCGCGCGCATCGGCCCGTTGCGGCTCACTTGGGGAGTGAATCATCGGACGGAAGATCTTCCTCTCTGTCTCTCCTCCTCTGTGTATATCTGGCTGTAATAAAATGAATAAATCTCTAAAAAACAAACAAACAAACAAACAAACAAAAAAACAAAAAAAAAAGGACAACCAGAAAGGCATTTTCTGAGAAAACCCTTTTTTACAAAAGCTCTATTATATTAACATTATGAAAATCACAATAGTAGCAGAAAGCAGGAGAACTGCATAAAGTTATTAAATGTTATATATTACTTCTGAACACTGAATTGCAGTAAAAATAGGTAAATTACTTAATACCGATTTAGTTTTCATAGAACATGATTGAACCATGTTATTGAACTAAGATAATTAGATGTAGAAACATACGACATTTTATGAATTACCACTGAATGCTTTTAACATTGAATAAAAACTTCCAACAAATTATATGGTGTGCATAATACAGCAGATTGTCATTCTGACATATTTTATCTGCAGACATGTCTTTTGAGAATATGTGGTACTACCAAGTTTTAGTTTTACTAGGTTTATAAAAATCATGATGACATTCTTAATTAAATCTCTACTAACAGCACAAGGGGAAACCCACTTGCTATTTTAAATGCAAAGTTACTTACTGCTCTTTTTCTAGAACACCCTGTAATCCAAGGCACAGTAAGGTTTCCTGAAATCTGTGGAAACAACAAACGGAATCTCAGTGAGGTATGCATAGACACTACGTGAAATGTTGCTCAACAAAGAATTCTTACATGATATAAAGATAGGGCTGAATCCTGAACATATTACACGCTATACAATATTGTTTCATTAATGAGCTCAACAGTTTTTAAAGGGTTTTCTTTGTGAAAATATTTTCAAAGCGGCACAAAGTTCCCTTAGAAATTTAAGGGACCTTATTAGTTCCCTAGAATTGCTGGGACTCTTTTTGGTTTCTAGAAATCTGTGAACAATGTATTAGGACAGAAATTAAATGGCCTGTGGAAAAAGTGCAAAGGTTTCATGAACTGAAGTACAGTCACTTGGTAAACAGGGCATCACTACACGAAGAATTCATAATGAAGGATGTTTGCTGGAAATTTAATGCATCCTACTTGTAGTTGTTTTACAGTATAACAACTGTCTTGATACAATTATAACTACATGTGCTTTCCCAACACAAATGTTAGGCCTACGGTACAGTGACTGAAATTGCTTTTCTCAACTGTGACCTCATTACAAGACTAGCGTTCCACCCTTTCTTACAAAATGGTGAACTATAGATTTTAACAGGCCCATTAACTCAAACGGACATTGTTTTGTAAAAATAGTGTGTGTCTGCTAAGTGGAGAAAATATGAACCTTTAAACATTACTAGCAGGATAAGAGTATGGTTCAATCAAATCTGCCATTTTTTAGTTACATTCCAGTGTTTAGGGTGGCTCGTGAAGCTTCATAATATTATAACCTCAAGCAGATACTTCCTGCATAAGACTCAACTATCTCATACCTGAGCAAGTATTTTCTAATAATTTTCCAGAAATGTTTGACCTTTACCAATGGAGCAGCTAATTTTTAAACTCTCATCCACCTATGTACTCACACCCAAAATTGAGATAATGCTTCTGCAAAATCATATTCAACAGTATAGTCAACTTTTTAAAAGTGGAAGATACTAAGGAAAATGGCCAGCGATGCCATGTTACCTTAACATTGCCATGTAAGAGATAGCTGCTACTTTACTGGGATTCTGAGGAGTCTTTACAAAGAACAAGGTGGCCTTCTAAGCTGTGGTTCAGGTTAACTTACACATAATCATACTTCTTCATGGACATAAGAGTTGGAAAATACTCCACACATTCTACTTGCACTAGCCTTAGTTTCATCTACACACTTTCTGAAAGACTGACAAGACAAATATACTTTGTAGGTGGTGACAATGGCAATGTGGCATTCAGTCAAATATTTTACCTTTTCTCACAAATTATATTCAGGAATTATCTGCATAACAGTATGCCTACTCATGAGAAATCATGAATCAAGAGCCAATGTAAATATTAGTGTCCTCATTCATTCATTAAATGAGTACTATCCTTACCAGTAGACACGCATTCCTCTTTCTTACTTGGAGCTACAAATATAACAAAATATAAAGTATATGTCAAAATGATATAAAAATACATTTTATAAATGTATAAACAAAAATATTTTTAACAAGGTAAATGTCACCATAGTGAATTGGTAATTGAGAATTAATTGGGTAAATAACTGGTAATTGGTAATGAACTGGAAAGCTAGAAGGTCCTCACTAGGTGTGAATAATTGATTTCTTAAGTGATGAAAAAAACAAGGAGAGATTTCTTCTGAAAAATGCTTCGTAACATATGCTTTCTTTTCTCACCACTAAATCAAATTTGAGTGTATAAACTAAATTGGTTTCTCAATAACACAGGCAAATTTGCTAAAAATAATCACATAATATATTCTGGAAAAAACGGACATACAAAAGTTTTTTTGGATTACTTTTCCATATATTCCCAAGTGTTAGTAAAGGTAACTTAAAATCATCTACACAGTTTCTAGAGAAAATATGTGAAATAAAATGAATCATCAACAAACAAAACAAAACCTAAGACTAGAAACTATTGGATAGTCACATACGAATTAATAAAAACATGATACTTGCAATTGGCATAGCAAAGAAAATTTGATTAAACATTCATATTTTGCATTTTAGGAATATAAACTCTGAGTTCTTGTTTTAGTCAATTGTATATAACCAAGAAAACACAGAACTCCTATAAGCACAGTTATCTACAAATATAATTTGGGAAGTTTATTTGGGAAGAGATCGAGTTTTACTTTTGTTTTATATGTTCTGTGACAATAGTTCTGTTACTCAAATGATACATTTAAATAATCTTTTCTATCTACTTAAAATCTGCTCTTCAGTTCCCTTTGCTTCTGGTAAAATGCAGGAATAGACAAGCAGAATTTTATGAATCATAATACTGTATAAATAGGTCTCCCCAAATGTGGGAAGTTTTGTTTTGTACAATATTGAAGACAGGTTTCTCATTCACCAGCATTCATAAAATAAACTAGTAAAATGAGGAGGCTAATACACTTCCTCAAACAATATTTCATTTCCAAACACTTAAAACACCCCAAGATGAAAAACTATAAAATCAATCTATAAGGAGACAAAACTATCTTAACAAGTAATTTAGACATTATATAGTAATGGAGTATTGAATCAAAGTGGAAAACTTGGGGTGTTATAAACCCATGGCAATGATGTTGCCATTGTTTAAAGCACTTGGGGAATTTTTCTTTTGGAACTGTCAGTTCATGTCTCACCCAGACATTCTGTCTCATTACTTCACATTCCTTTCTGTTTAACTGAGAATGTAACAGCTCAGGCTGAACAACCTTATTATTCACTAAATGTGGATCAGAATGCATTCTGACTATTTTCCAGAATCAAATTTTGTCTCAAGTGATCATGGTTTGCCCCCTTTGAAAGCATTTAAAAGAGTCCCAGGGCTCTTAACGCAGTTGTTAAAGAACTTCAAAAACTTTTTGACAAATTGAACGTTATTGAAATAAGTAGATTTGACCTTCCAAGGTAACTAATTTGAATTCTGTTCACATGTCTACCAAGTATGTCTTCTACACTAGGTGCCGTTTACGGTGTTACAGGAAATAAAAGAATGGGTAAAACATAATTTCCTGGAGAGCAAGACCTACGATTTGTGAAGAAGAGAGGAGACAGGTACATGAATGACTTCAATACAAAGAAAACCACGATAAGAGTCATAAGGGAGGTACAATAAATGAAGTGCAATGGGAGTTCAAAATGTGGCAAAATTACATCCACTTGCGGATTTATAGCTCAGCTGAACCTTAAGAGACTAGTAGAATTCTGATAGAAATAAGAAAGCATTTCAGGGGGAAAATAGTGTGCTCAATAGACAATAGGATGTGTTGGAGGAATGATCAGTTCAACTAGAACTACAAAGAATATTTTGGGCTGCCTTGTGGAGGTCATGAACACAGGGTACATTTATTTAGAGTTCTAAGAAAATGTAATGCCAGTGAAGGTTTTTATATGCATGTTTGATATGCTTACAACTGCGTTTTTTTTATACCTTAGGAAACTTAGTTTGCCTGTATGTGTATAGTAAATTTAAAAACTGGACTTTCTTTTAAAGATTTATTTATTTTTATTACAAAGTCAGACATACAGGGAGGAGGAGAGACAGAGAGGAAGATCCTCCATCTGATGTTTCACTCCCCAAGTGAGCCGCAATGGCCAATGCGCGCCGATCCGATGCCGGGAACCAGGAACCTCTTCCGGGTCTCCCACACGGGTGCAGGGTCCCAAGGCTTTGGGCCGTCCTCAACTGCTTTCCCAGGCCACAAGCAGGGAGCTGGATGGGAAGTGGAGCTGCTGGGATTAGAACCGGCGCCCATATGGGATCTCGGGGCGTTCAAGGCAAGGACTAAAGCCACTAGGCCACGCCGCCGGGCCCCAAAATTGATAGTTTTTATGATAATTTGAATAGGGTTAATCCACAGCAGTAACAAGGATATTGGAGGTAGAAATTGGTAAATAAAATATATGTCTTAAGACAGGCTTTCTACATGAGATAGAAAAGAACCAGATATTTGGGACAGAATGCGGATAGGCTTTTTTACGGCAATCATTAAACTGCTTCCCAAAGTGGCTGGTCTGGTGAAGGTACTGGAGACTCACAATTTTAAATTTAAATGCAGGACCTGGAACATGGTGCAGCAGGTTGATCCTCTGCCCTGTGGCACTGGCATCCACATACGGGTCAGTACACATGAATACTGCTCCACTTCCCATGCAGCTCCCTGCTTGTGGCCTGGGAAAGCAGAGGAAGATGGCCCAAAGCCTTGGGACCCTGCACCTGTGTGGGAGACCCGGAAGAGCTCCTGGCTCCTGGCTTCAGATTAGCTCAGCTCTGGCTGTTATGGCCATTTGGGGGAGTGAACCAGGGAAAGGAAAACCTTCTCTCTACCTCTCCTTCTCTCTCTGTAAAACTCTGCCTTTCAAACAAAAATAAGTAAATCGTTAAAAATAAATAAGTTTAAATGCAAGAGTCAGGTTTTGGAAATCTGAGTATCATGTCAGGGTGTACAAGGTAAAGCATCTAACAGGAAAGAGTATTTGGTGTAACTGCACTCGCATCATATGCATAGTTAAGATTTATGAATCAAACACATTTGTCTTATGTTAAGTCATAATTTCATCAGGCACTGTATATTACAATATAAATTATGCATTATAATATGGTCATATTGTGCATGGTTGTACATTCAGAAAAAATCATGCATACAGCTAGATTCATAAGTGCAAAATGCCATGTTTAGCAACAATTATTCTTGTTAGTTTAATAAAGTCTTTGATTTTAACACTTTCTCTTTTGAAATGAATTCTTCACAGAGTCTGGATATGTTATTAAATATTCAGACCAATTTTTAAGTCTAATAAAGCTATTATTTTAAATATGTGATGTTTTATGTGAGTTAGCAAAATTGGAAGTTTTCTTAATTTGCCACCCATTAAGTGAAATTTGATTAACTGAAACAATCAGACTAAAATCAGGTCTCTCTGTGAAATTCTGCAGCTTCCCATCATTATTTTCTTTCTGCTTTAATTGGAAGAACTTCCTTGGTGTTTTTCACTTATGGTATGTAGAACAAAAAGAACGCTTGGCATGTGATAGGCACTCATCAAATATTTGCTGATAAATTGATTAAATTAGCTGGAGTTTTTATTATTCACGGTTATCACTTGTTAAAATTCAATGGAAGGCCAACATTGCGGTATACAAGGGACAATTGCATGGAGTTGGTGGGAAAGAAGCTAGCTGCTTCTGGTTGAGAGCAATGTGATTTGGAGCAAAGAAAAGACGTCTTAACATACATAAAATTTTGTTTCCGCTCTTCACTAAGTCTCTAGAAAAGCTTCTAGGAATGAGATTACTTTGCAAATATAATTTCAGTGCCACCCCTTTGAGGCAAGTAACTAACAATTTAAGCATGTTAAATTTCTTATATTGATAGAAAACTGGTGGACTCTGCTGGAAACCTGTACAGAGACTTCTTTGAAAACTAGAAATAGACCTGCCAGATGGTGCAGTGATCTTAATATTTTGTACATATTCAGAAGACATGAGTTCATGTAATCAAAGAGATATCTGCTCTACTGTTTTTCTGGGAAACACTATTCACAATAAAGAAGATATTGAATCAGTCAAGGATTCTACCAAAAGATGGTTGGATAAAGAAAATATGGAATATTCATACACATTGAAATATTATTTAGCTATCAAAAGAATGACGTTCCATGATTTGAAGTCAAGTGGTTAGAAAGGAAGAACATAATGTTGAGTGAAAAAAGCCAGATGAAGACAAATACCATATGTTATTATATGTGGGAGCTAAAATTAAAAGAAGAAAACAAGCAAAACAAAGCAACGCCCATGGCTACTAGTTCTGTTACAAATGCAATGTTTTGTCAAATTTCATTTCAAATATTTGTCCAACAAATTTGTAATAATTATCTACTTTTATAGTGTTACTGATTTTGTGAAAATTTTATAATTTTATTCATATGAGTGAAGTTGAACATATTTTCCTGTTGCTTGACTATTTTCCTGTTAGGCTTTATTTGTTTTTAAATTTTTACTTTTTGAACACTTATTTAGTCAAGACATTAAGCCTTTGACTATAATGTAAATTGAAAATAAGTTACCCTAAAAGCTATTAAGCTAAAAAAGACTGTTATGGAAAAGGGCAATAAACACTTGAAAGTTGAAAAGCAATCCTTTTATATCTGAATTTAAAATTGTGCTTGTAAATAAACTTCAATAACAAAGTGACCTATACACTTTAAAGAAGTATTTTACTAGCCTATTTTTTTAAATTGACAGCATTCAAATTTTATTTTTTTATTCCTTACATAATTTTATTGCTTATATCCTACAAATACAGGAGATTGAACACATACATTGAACACATAAGTAAACTTATTTAATTAGCTTATGGAGTTATTTTCTTCTAATCCAAAGATGCTTCAGATATACAATCACAAATCCAGATTTCCTGAAAGGCCCTCTAGCATATTTCAAAAATATTAATCTTATTCATGTAGACCTTTGAGAAAATACAGAGTATCTTCACTTATTTCAGAAAATAAACTGTCAAATGCTAACATTAAACTTTAAATATAATTATATGCCCCAAGTGTAAGATCTGCCTGAGACTGATCTCTTTTATTGCTAATTTGGAATTCAGACAGCCAAAGGTATTAAAACTCAGATCTCAAGCTAGAGGAAGCTGCAAAAAGCAGTGGATAACCACTTGTGAAAACCTCAAGGAGACAGCCAATCCACAGAAATTTGGAGAAAGAGATTATAGATTGAGGGATATAATAGAATAGTCAACAACTGTGGGGGACACAGGAGTGATATTTTCAGAAAACTAGGATATTGGAAAGTTTGTACTCAAGAGGGTAAGTTTTATGTACACATGCCCAGGAGTGACAGATAATATTCAACCATTTTTAGAAATTCATGCTTGCCTGATTAGTGAAGATTCTCAAATGCATGGAGTTAAAATAACAAGATTGGGAATAGGTATTTGGGTTTTTTTTAATTCTGATTTTTCAAAAGATTAACGTTAGGAGCTATATAAAAACAGGAAAATATTGTCCATTCAAAGAAATAAAGTAAATCTCAAGAAAATGTCCCAGAAGAAGCACATGCATTACTTTTACGAGACAGTGATTTTAAAATAACTGCTTCATGTTTAGCATAGGCCTCATGATAAGCACAAAGCAAATAAAACTCTCAAAGATACACATGAGATGAAGATAAGCATGACAGTATACACTAAAACAAAACAAAACAAACCTAACACATCACACACACACACAGACAGCAAGACAGCAAAACAGCAAGAGTAGGATTAAAGAATAGTGGCAATAGTAAATCCTCTCCTTTCAATAACTATTTTAAATATAAATAGATCTAATTCTCCAAACAAAATGCAGACAATACTGAATGGATAAAAAAAAAACAAAGAAACCAATACCAAGATCCAACTATATGCTGTGTGCAAGGGACTGACTTTAGCATTAAGGACATACATAAGCTGGAAGTGAAAAGATGGAAAGCAAAGGATAGCTAAAAGAAGGCAAGCATGGCTATGCTGACATCAGAGAACCTATACTTTCGGTTAGAATCTGTCAGGAGATAAAGAAGTTCACTATATAATGATAAAAGAATAAATTCTTCACGAAAATATAGTAATCATATATACATACACTCGAAACATTGGAGAACCTAAATATGTACTAAGTAAATATTTAAAAAAAAAACTGAAGAGGGAAATAGATCGCAATACAGCACAGTAGGATATCTCAACACTTCACTTTCAACAATGAAAAGAATGAAGCAGCAACCATGAGGGTGCTAAAAACTGGAAAATCCAAATGGACATCTACGAACATTCCATGCAACAACAACAAAGTACCTTTTCTTCTTAAGAGCACACAAAACATATTCAAGAACAGATCATATGTTAGATCACAAAGGAACCACTTCATTTTGTGGAGATTGAAATTATGTCTGCCAATGATATTATTAGAATGACCATCAAAAAAGAGGATAAAGAATGAAAAATGTACTAACATGAGGAATATAAATAATACACTCTTGAAAAGCCAATGAGCCAAAGAACAAACCAGGAGAAGAAAGGTTTCTAAAATCACGAGACAAATGAAAACAGAAATGCAGTATGCCAAAACTTAACATGCTGCATCAAAAGCATTTCTGCTACGATTTGAATGTATTCTCTGAAAGTTCATGTATTGCAAAATTAGTTCACAGATTCATGTATTAACTGTATTTGGAGATGAAGAATTTAAGATTCAATCAGGGTTACATGAGATTGTGAGGGTTGAGTCCCTAGGACATCATTAGTAGCTTTTTAAGAATAAGATAGAACAGAGCAAGTTGTATTGTCATGACACGCCCACTACAATGTCATGGTGCAATAGGAAGGTCCACACAATGTGCTGGACAGTTATCTGTGACATGCTCTTCGATTGCAAAACTTTCAGAATCATGAATCAAATGAACTTTTATTCGTTGTAAGTTACCTGGTCTCAACATCATTGTCACAGCTACAGAAATAACTAAGGAAAGTTATGAGTGAAATTTTTGCATGCATTAGAAAACAAATAAAGATGTCAGATTTTATACCTTAAGGAGCAAGAAGAAAATAAGGAAATATAAATTTAGAAAAAGAATGAAATAACAAAGATTGGGGCAAAAAATAAAAGAAATAGAGGCTAGAAAGAATAAAGACAGTAAACAAAACTGAGAGTGGAGTTTATATTTTTGAGTAACATTTATTGTAGGTTAATGAAGAAAAACAGGGAACCCAAATAAATTATGAAGACATTACAGTTGATACCATAAAAATATAAAGAAACTTAAGAAGCTATTATGAATTATATCCTGTACATATACAATACACCACAAATTAGAAAATTGGAGAAGATCAATAATGAGTAAAGAACTCTAATCTAGAGAAAGAATTGGGAAACAACATCCAGGAGGGGCACAGAACTCCCAACAGGCTTGATCAAAAGTGATCTTCACCAAGACACATGATCATCAAGCTCGCTTCAGTTGAACATAAGGAAAAGATCCTTAAATGTGCACGTGAAAAAAATCCATTGACATATAAAGGAATGTCAATTAAGCTCACAGGAGATCTCTCACAGGAAACTCTACAGGCAAGAAGAAAATGGAGTGACATATTCCAGATTCTAAAAGAAAAAAATTGTCTGCCTAGGATAACATATCCAGTAAAGTTTTCTTTTGTCTTTGAAAATGAAATAAAATTCTTCCACAGTAAAGAAAAGTTCAAAGAATTTGCCTCTTCCAAACCTGCCCTACAAATGATACTTAAAGATGTTCTCTTGACAAAGAGGAATAGCACCTACCAAAACCAAAGGCAAATGTTAAGAACATCCCAGTAAAATGACAACGGAAGAGTAAACCAATGAACAACCCATTCCTAAAATGACAGGACCAAAGTACCATCCATACATATTAACCCTGAATGTAAATGGCTTAAGCTCAATCAAACATCATAGTTTAGTAGATTGGATTGAAAAACAAAACCCGTATTTGTTGTCTAGAAGAGACACCTTTCACCAACAAAAATCGGCGGAAACTATATCGCATGGGTTTTCATGTTTTCTGTTAGTTTCACCTCTTCAAAACACTTTCTTCTGATTAAATGCCTCAGTGACTCATAGATCATACAGTAGCATCATTTTCTGCAAGAAGGTTCTTGATTTTCATCTCTTCAGCTACACATTAGTCATTTAATAGCATGTTATTTAGCTGCATGGTGATGTTAATTTCTTTTTTCTTCCTGATGTTGATTTTGTTTTGTGGCTTTTCATTTAAGGGGATGTATAGTAACTGTGTAATGGAGACTATGGTACCTAGCAGCATGTAATTTGACTTCATGGCATTGTAAATTTCTATTTTTCTTCCTGTTGTTGATTTTGTATTATGACTTTTCATTTAAGGGGATGTACAGTAACTGTGAAATGGAGACTATGATATTCAGATGTGAGGATACATTGTAGTATGCATCTCTACTTCCAGACGAAGATGGACTCCCTATGAAACAGTTTACTATATCTTGACAATAGGATTCTGGACTCTCTGCCATTGTCCATGCCCACAATGATGGACATATGACTGTGTATAAAGAACTTTACTATAGTAATGATATAGAGGAACTGGGGAGGAGGGCAAATTGGGGAGGGGATAAGGGAAATGCCAGGAGCCTATGGAGCTGTATCATAAAATAATAATGATAATTAAAATATAAAACATTTACTTTTAGAAGAAGGTATTTGCTGCTTTGCAGGCTCTAACTTCTCAACCACCAATATCTGGGGGAAGATTGACTTGTCTAGCTCGGTATCCAGGGAAAGCAGTATTCACTGAGTAAAAACCATTATAGGAATAATCTATGTTCAAGAGAATGAGCCTAGCCAATTTAATCCTATTTTAGTGATGGGAAATGCTATGTTTCCCATAAAGCTACCATTTCCTGAACAAAATCATTTTAAATGTCAAGGGAAAGCTGCCATGTTATAAAAACGACTATATTCTATTAACAGAAAACTCATCATTTTATACATGACAAAGAAATCACAAGATTCTTCAAGAAGTTGAGCCCAAAACACAGCTCTGAGCCAAAATTTTCAAGTTATCTTAAAATATTGGTGACCTAGGTCCTAAGTCTAAGTGGATGCAGCTTGTTAAAAACCAAACATAGCCTTTTAAAACAGTTACAACATTGCAGTATGCATACTTTACTCCTGAATAAAAAAGAGGGCTCCCAATTAAACTGTTAAATATATGTGAACAATAGGATGCTGGACTTTCTACCATTGTCTACACCTAAAATTCTTGACACACATGAACAGCAAAATAAAGGACTTGTGACAATTTCTGAAGCGTTACACTATTGTAATAGTATTACACTATTTACAATATTGTAATATTATGAAAGGAGAAATCCCTGTGCTTATAGAATCACATCATGAAAAAAATTTTTAAAGTGAGAAAAAGTTTATATATTACCTGGTAATTGTTTTGGTTTTGTGATAACCTCAATTGGTTTGACGATGCAAAATGTGGAGAAAAATTATTCCTTGATGGATTTGTAGTACTGTACATCGTACTCGAGGCTGTATGTAATGAGGTCCGTGGTGTCAAATGGTAGTCTCTATTTTGATACAGTACGTTGTCTGACAAATCTCTGATATTCACCATTTGTGAATTTGGCATGTTTCTTCCTGGTCCAGACAAAGTTGTACTTTGGTTCTCAGCTCGAAGGGAACTGCCACTTTCATAAAATCTTGAGTAGCTTGATATTTGTGCTCCCATCGATGCCAACTCTTCTTCTCTGGCATATTCATCCTCAGCATCTCCTGTCTCCATGGCAATGGACAAACAAGTTCCTTCTGCTGAGCTAGACTTCTGTGGTACATTGTTCCCCAGAATTCTCTGGGGGTAATCACTAACTGCCAGGGAAAAAACTTCGCGGATTTCCAAATTCTGAGTTCTGCAGTAAGGATCTCTAATTGTTGGCTTTTGTCCACATAAGTTGTGTGATGCTAGACCTGTGTGTTCAGGCTTATATGATCTTTGAATCCCAATGGGCTCAATTTTGCAAGGTCTGTGGCACACAGATGGCTTTTGAGGTACTGTGATTTCAGAAGCTTGTACTGAAGAGCTGCCATAGTTTTTCTTTGTATGGTTGTATACTGAGTTTCCGGCATTTAGGACACTTGTCTGTCTTGACAAAATAATTGTCTTTTCACCCAGGAGCAGGGAGGCATTTTTACAGTGTGCTACTTGTCTTTGAACAGGAATGTGCAACTGAAATTCAGTATCATTTTTGTTGGTTGTTTTCTGAATAGGAATTTTATGCGCTTCTGTAATTTGTGTATTTGTATGCTTGGTTGTCCCTGGTCTACTTGACGAACTGGCTGGACTGTATATACCAGTAACAATGACGTCATTGTTGGCTGATGTCCAAGATTGTTGGTTTGAGGGTTGAGCAGCATTAACCACATTTCTGACTGTAATGTCTGGAGCTGCCAAAGAGGTACCAGAAGCAGTTGCAGTTGTTCCTGATTCAGAATTTTTGCTACTCATTTTTCTTCTTTTATTGCCAACCCACGTCTGGAAGAATAAAACAGTAATGTTTTAAGAAAAAATTTCAACATCAAAGCAAGAAAAAATTACTAAGTCAAACTATTCTTTTCTGTCATAGAACCAAGGCCTATACAAAGGTCAGCTAAAAAGATACAATAAAAGAAGCAGTAACTAAATTATAGGGCAAAGATGATCAAGGACTCAAATATCTAGGAACTTTAAGACCAGAGTATATTAATGCTCTGCTTTTCCTCAAAACACATCCAACTAATACATATCAACAACTCCAGAAATGTTTATATCCTTTAATCCAGTAAATATCTTTCTGGAAATTTACATTAAAATAATGACAGATGTAAGTAAAAATTTATATGTAATGATCTTCATCATGTATTTTTTAAATGATAGCATTCTAAAGGTAGATCAATGATATTAGAAAGTGTTTCTAGCATCATTAAATACACATATTTGCAATCTTCAGGTTTAATGAATTCTTCATATAGATACATCATGACTTGATTAATTTAATATTGCTGATATGCACTTTTAAGAAATGTTTATTATAAACTATATTGCAATGATTTCATGACACATACAATCTTGTACCCTTGGTTCATTGGAATATACTATTAGTAGCTCTGATACTTTTAAAGCATCCTCCAATATATGAATTAGGATTTCCTTTACTCCCACCAGCAGTGTGTATCACCTTTTTGTAGCCTTTGCTGATTTTTGAGTTAATAAGTCATATAGTTGCTGATTTGATATGAAATTTTATGGTAACTATATTACTTTTATAGGATTGTAAATTCTTTTACCTTTACTCATTTTCATATTGGAGTGTTTGCCTTTTTAAATTGATTTCCAAAAACAATTTTCTACTAAATTTTCGCAACTTTGTTATGAGTTGCAAGTATCTTTTTCCAGTTTGTTATTAATATATGGTAGTTATTTCCTTTTCTTTATATTTTTCTCTACTTACAAAATTTTATAAAATGAATTTATATTACTTTCATAACCTGAAAATATTACTAATAAAAATAATACCTGTAGCTGGCATTTAAGATTGTATTACAAAATGCACATTTTTTGCAAGTAATTTATTATAATTACTTTTGTATTATTGCACTAAGTCATGATTCTTTATAAACTGTGCAACAATAATATATTTCATAAAGTAATTACCAAACCTTATAATTATTCCAAAATGCATATGGATTGAATCTCCATTATGTCAGCTTTATATACATACATTTTTTGGTAGAGGTTTTCTAATATTATAAATGAAGAAACTGCAATTCAGAATCAATCAGTAGACCGTAGAAAGACATTTTGCCAGCAAATGGCAGAGGAAAGATTCAGTCAGTTCTACCTGAACTGAAAGCACATTTACTTTCCACTACTCCACATGAGGTGTTTAGAAATCCCTGAACTAGTCATTTCTAATAACCTTTTTTACTTCTATAATTATAACTTTTCTCAAGATAATGTTCCGGAAACTTTGATGCTCCCTTTTACTTCACATGCAGCTTTGGAAATTTTTAAACACTTACTGTCATGAAACAGCAGGAGTGAGAATTACAATCAGAAGGACATGTCAGTATAAACGTCACAGGAGAGAGTGGAAAAAAACCTCAGTCTTTAAAGTTTATACCCAAGAGAAGTATGTTAACAGGAACATTTTATATAAATGTAATTTCCTAAAAGGTGAATTTTACAAATACTCAAAAATAAATTGCCATGCTGTGGCTTAAAGAAATGTGGGAAACCTGATGCATTTGTATCTAATTTTTAAAACAATATAAGAATTACATTAAGAAGCCTGTGAACTAGTACAATTAGAATTTAAGAATTATTAAAGAACTGGAGGACATTTTGGCTCTATTTACAAAAGCAATATAACTTAGTATGGTCTCTTCACGTGATACTTGTCTCAACTCAGGCAGTTGAAGAGTGATCTTAGTGCACTGCAAATTTATATGCCTTACTTACACAGTTGATGCATATACTACTCTGTGTGTCTGTGCATAGTGTATCTATATATTCCATGTTATTTGTAGCTATTTTATAGCTCACTGGATATTATTATTATGTACCCATCAAAAAATAAAATGGAATGGAATAATATGCATATATGAAATAGCTATCTAGCAAACTCATTTTTTCAGAACACGGCCAATATGGATCTCACAAGATCTATGTGCTTCTCAAAGAGGACAACCCCTACTCTTAGGAATCACTTTCTCTGAGTTTTTACATAACTGTAACAACTATTGTACCTTCTTCTACAATGTATTAGAAAAACAAAATGAAGGGCATGCTGATAGAGGTTGCTGTTGCTAGGTACCCACATAGCACCAAAACTAAGAATGCTCATTAGATATTGCTAGCTAAAAACAAGAAGAAAAGGAAAACAACAGAACTTACTTTTTTAAAATCACTGAATAGCCTCGAATTTTTTTTTTAGTAGAGTGTGGTAATTAATCCCATATATGTTACCAAGTATTGAGCCTCATTATTTTATAACACAATGTAATTGATTTCCATCATGAAAACTCTGAGTCAAAAAAAGTCATAGGTTATTTGTTGTTCACATGCTCTTGAAGAAAACTGGAAAAGCATATATTTGAAAAGTATTTCCATTTAAAGCGTTGAAAATCATGAAAACTCATTACTAAATAACCAAATTAAAATTGCATGGAACACAAAATTTACCATTGTATATCAGATGCCTTGTTAATATCTTGTTAATGAAACAGAAAAAAAAGGATCTAACAAAATTCATATGAGATTTTGGTGTGAGAAACAAATGAAGTAATACTATGTAAGAAAAAAGAATGAAAGGCATTTAATCACCAAACTTTGGTGTTCATAAAATTCTATTTTCATTTTTTCTGTTTTTTTCTCTGTACCTTCTTTGTTTCCCCATACTCCTTTAAATTATATTTTTCTCTTGGATGCTTTAAACTTCTAGATCCTCTTTACATCTAAATCAAGTTGTTAATGCAGTAGGAGTTGATAACTTTTGAGGAAAAATACAAAAAATAGTTTGACAAAATAATAGAGAAAAGTATCTTTTAAGTAGAGAATATAGACCTAGCAAAATAGTGCAGGCCTAGGGCCAGACTAGGGAGTGAGGAACCCTTTCCTCTGAACAAAAACAGCTATCAAGATTGTCTTGGGGTGTAGATTAGGAAGCCTGATATTCTGAGTAAATCTAACACTTTTCTAGATTAAAGAGAACAAATCTTTTTTCACAGTCACTCATAACTTACATTAAATTTTACTTGTAATCTTCCAAGAATTTAAATCTTCCTTTTCTATTGTTTGTATTTTCAGACTCTTTGGAGCATAAGTAAAAATTTCTGCATTTGGACACTTTCAATCTTCAAGCATAATCAGGTCAATTATGAGGGGAAGATTGTAATAACAAATTGGAAATATGAATGACAACAGTCCACAATGTTGTTGCCTAGGAAGGCTTTTCACTTTAAGGCAATTCAAGATAAAGGACACACACGCATACACACACAAAAAAAGGAAAAAAATAACACAATGAAACTATTGTAGAAAAAAATTCATATTTATGAAGTGAATTTCATCAACTTGAAGCGTTATATATTTTTATATTCTAATATAATTTGGAATTTTTTTCTGGAAGTTTGTTTTGTAAAGACATTTTAGATCGGACATACAGATAGGCAGCAAATTTCTGGTTGTATGGTGATTTCTATCAGCAAATAAGAAGCAGATATTTTGGATATTTTTTTCTTAGAACTGGTGGCCCAATCCCTTATTTGAAGGTGAATATATCATTTAATCATTAGGAAATGTATTTTCTAAAGAATTCTGATTATCAAGAAATTTTTATCTTTTAAAAATCTTGGAAGAGTTATCTAACAGGAAAATAAACTTAAAAACAGATACTCTCTGTTTTGCAAATTTGCCTAATGAATGCCAAGAATGGGAATGTTGGCAATCTTTGAATTACTAAGGTTTCACACCAGCAGGATTTGTAGCATGTTCAAACAAACATGAAAGGGCCTGTGCACTCAATAAAACCTGTGACAAATGGTGGTGGATTTATCTTTTGCCTCCTATCACTTTCTCATTGCCTTGCAAGAACACATAGCAACCTAGAGATTTACAACTGAATAATCTTGGTCATGATAAAAGAAAAATCTCCTCCCTAGGGATTTCTTGTCTCTTGCTCTTTAACCCAGTAAAAAGCATGCATTTTAGAAGGTAGTTTCTGTACAAAAGTCTATGTTTTCTTCAAAAGACACAAATACTGAAGTCATGAATAACTAATGAAAAATCCAAATACAATGAAAAATATGCACAGCATTCCCATAGTAAATATCTGTTTCACAGATATTGCCCTTCCACTTGGAAGGACGAAATCTAGACTAATGTGTGGTTTAAAGAAAGCATGAAACCAACAATTGATTATATAGTCATTTGTTAGTTTAAAGAATTAGGATTTTCATAATGATATCATTATACTGCAAAGGTTTGGTATTTTCAAGGTATTTAAGAGGCAAATACACACTAAATGTATGTTCTATATTTTAAAAACTAGATATTGCTATATCAGGAAAATGAAGCTGCTAACACATTAGTGACTTCATAACCTGAATGGGTATTTTCAAGGTAATCAAATGTCATTTGTAATAAAAAGCTATAAATTTGAGTGCAAGACCTCAATACTTACCCTGACTACACTGAAGTCCAGCTTAGTCTCCTGTGCACACTGTAATATGAGCTGGAAGCAATTTTTACTTTGATTTGTCATTCCATTTTCATAATAACGCTGTAAAATCCTTTGTTGCTCTACAGTAAATACAGAACGTAGATTCATCTAAAAATAAAAGAAGATACTCTGAAAATTGAAATAGGAATTTGGTATGTGTAGAATTTGTACAATTTCGTCTTTCAGTACAATTCCAGGGCTTCCAAGCTGCAAGATTTCTTTAAATGAATTGATCTCCAGTAATGGACAGTAATTTGTGTGCTAAAGGGAGACAGCTTCTCACTGAAAAATATATATAATACAAACACTGACTTTTCTTTTCTTTTCTTTTCTTTTTTCAGAAAGAGCACCAACTTTAAGGGCAAAAAGGAAAAAGAAAAAGAGAGGAAAGCCCTTATCTGGTTAGCGTCAGTGCATGGAGGGAGGGGGGAAAAAAAGGTTCTTTCACTGAGATAAACATTTATGGCTAGTAAAGCCAGGGATGGTGGTAGCCATACGTGGTCAATTACCACCAGGGACACTCACTGTTCTTTGTCAAGCCAGGCATCTGGTGTATGTCTTAACAGGCAGAAGCTATGGTGTGGAACAAAAGAGGACTCTTTTGCCTCTTTCTAGGATAAAGGGGCTCTTTTACATATTAAAAAAAAAGAAAGAAACAAAAACCTTTCTTTAAAGCTTGAAAGTAAGCATGAGGTTTCAGTAACTATTAAAATTTCCTCCTTTTACACAATTCTGGTCAACATAATTGCTATAGTTACTGCAGTGTCTAAATCAAAATTCAAATAATAGATACTGTATTAAAAATAAGCTACG
Organism: Ochotona princeps; assembly: GCF_030435755.1. Classification (NCBI taxonomy): domain Eukaryota; kingdom Metazoa; phylum Chordata; class Mammalia; order Lagomorpha; family Ochotonidae; genus Ochotona; species Ochotona princeps. Next base: position 51,268,338 of record NC_080865.1, read on the forward strand.
TGAAGCTGTGTGCCTATTAAATCGATACTATCCTAATCAGACAAAGTACATAAAAAACTGCCATTTTCCTAATAAGACAATTTGTATTGAGGAACAATGACTCTGTTAATCTCCCAAATCAGAAGCAGCTTAAATTACTTTTAAAAAGGTGAATTCCAGCTATGTATTTATGAACAACACTTGCAATTAGATTAAGACAATTTCAAATTCTTATTCAAACTAGTCATACTGAAGTTGTTATTCCTGAAAGTTGACAGAAAGAAAATGTTTCACAAGGAAAGTGTCCCTTCAAAATGAGAATATTAATAACAAAAATACTAAAGTCCAAAACAAATGGAAATGTTTCTGGCACACTGTGTATAAAAACAGTCAACTGTATTGACATGAAAATACAAAGTAACATCCATTTCTCTTAGTAAAAGGAGTCCAAGAAGGATATTAATTTGTGCACTGACTTTCTTGCTCCCACCTATCTCTCTATCTAATGTTAAGAGAACTCATTAGAGAAAAATCAGATGTGGGAAACGCCATGTTAAAGATAAAGTTAAATTTCTCCTTGCAACATTCAGAACCAGAGATCTTCATTGACTTTCTGCAGAGTGGGTTATCCAAGTACACTAATGTGAAAGTACAATTCTCTTCCATGCAGCCTAACCAAGTTTTTAGGAATTTTTGAGTCAGTTAATAGGGATGACTCATGCAGATGCAACTTTGATTAGGTGGTTACCAGTTTCCTGAGCAATTTCGGGATACATCTCCTAAATGGCACAGCCATGATCTGAAAAACAACCAGAAGTTGCAGGTAAAAATACCTGAAACACCTTCTCTAGTATGTGTTTTTGAATCAAGATACCACTGTGGAATGGATTCAGAGGGTGGGAATCTGGGCAATGGCTCTAATGTTTCTCAACAAAGCTGTACACCCTGCAAACAGCCAAGGGTACAAGGCATGGGAGATTTCTAAGTGAGAGGATACCTTCTCCAGTAATGGATGTTTTTCTGTTGATTAGCAGGTGCTGTTTCATTTAATCTAGTATGATATGAGCCTTTTCAAAGCATAGCAGGTTTTTCGCCGTTGATAAGCAGTAGCCAAGCCAACTTCTATAGTTTACACCTTGAACATAGGTAATTATGTGATCTTTATACATTTCCCCTTAAAGGCAGTAACAATCTCAGTGATGTCACTCTGCTCATGAGAGTCACTATTTTTCTGTCAGATTAAAGGGACTTTATTACAGGAAGACAACCCCATCTGAATAAGATAACTTGTCAGTGTCTCTACCTGCCCTAGGTATCTTCCTCTATGAAGGCACAAGATGTTAAATAACAGCACAAAGTTCTTATCATTTGTTTAAAAAAAAGTTGGGAACAGGGTCTTTAAAGATATTCACTTTCAAAACTGGGTTCTTGTTAATGTGGAAGATAAAAATGACAAGTTATTCGCTACTCAGGAACTGATGTTTGTTAAGTTGCCATATGAAATTGGTTCAATCAGGGGATTAAATACTGAAGTAACAAGATCTGTGTTCTAGCTCAATTCCCCTGCTGACTCTTCAGTAGGTAACTTAATGTATGTGAACAACCATTTTAATCTGTGGAATGAAGGGTTATGTAACTACCAATTTGGGTTGTTACAAAAAAGTTAGGATACATATTGGTTACTCATTACTATGTCAATTAATTCCATAATGATGTAAATTTTTGCTGATGGTATGTTGGAGCTTTTAATTGACCGGGATGATACTCTGCTGGCTCTGTCTTCAGACCAGAAAGGGTATACCTAAGAAGCCGTTGAACTTGACTGGACAATAAGATGCTGGACTCTATGTTTGGTATATGCTTGCAATGGGGGAATCTCAACTGAACTTGAACTGTGGTTATGCAACAAGGTGGAGGAATCCACCATGGTGGGAGGGTTTGGGGAGGGGTGGGGAGAATCCAAGTACCTATGAAACTGTGTCACATAATACAATGTAATTAATGAATTAAAAATAATAAATAAATTTTTTTAAAAAGTTAGGATACATAAACCAATGTTCCTTATCTGTAAAATATTTAAAGTTACAACCTATTTGTACATTTAGTATAACTCAAACCTTCATATGACTCAAACTTATCTATCATACACAGGAGAGCAATGACTCTTGTCTCACTGAGGTTTGGCATTTAACACTTTCTGGAATCCTCTATGTCATGGAGTGGTGATCAAATTATGTTCAGCATATTCTGTGCAAACAAGTGGGACAATGAGTAAGATATTTTTATCCTTTGCATCAGAAGTAGCTGAAAAATAAAGCTTGCAGCCCTGAGTATTTCCTTAGGGGTTCCAGATAGCTAAGGCTGACTATATTTTGACATGGAAATATTTCAGACAAATCTCTATGCAACACTGTTCTTACATTGTTGATGCAATACTCATAAGCATATCAATATCCTAAAAGCGTTTTGTCTGGTAAACAATTTGGGCAGTCCTAAAACAATTTACTCGTAAGTAAACATTCTTGGAAAACTTGATTTGGAGATATGAGGAGTCTGTAAATTCATCACCAATTCTAACGTAACAGATGCCTTTCAGTATTGAATATTTGAACTTTGAGTGATCTATTAATGTTTTTGTTTACAAATGTGGAGGTGAAATTAAAATAGAACTTAGAATATCTTCGTCTTGACCAACATGTCTATTTTAACAATGTCCTTCATATCCATTATTATTAGTCACTTTTAAACTTTCCTTTTTTTCAGTTTAAGGTTTTATGAGTTAAGATAAAGGTATGTAGTTGTGAAACCACCACTACAATTAAGTGACAGTAATGTTCCATTATTCCAAAATATGTTTGTATGGTATCTCTTTATAATCAATCCTTCAAGGTACTAGTTCTTGATAACCAATGATCTGTTTCTATAATTTTTTATAAACTATCATGTAACTGGAATCACCCATTGTGGAGCTTCCTGAGCCTAGTTATTTGTTTTATAGCATAATGCACTTAAGATCCATTTGTGTTACTGTGCATCATCAATAGTTTCCCCCCTTTTGTTTACACTGTTCCTACCAATGAATCATAGTCAATGCATCCATCTTTTGAATAGCATTTAGGCTGTTTCAAGTTTTGTTGGATGAATAAAGATGTCAAAGTCATTTTGTAGACAGATTTGAATCAGAGTTACAGACAAGAAGAAAGATCTTCCATCCATTGGTTCACACCTAAAATAACTTAAACAGCCAGGTCTGTGTTAGGCTGAAGACAGGAGCCCAAAGCTTCTTCTAGGTCTCCCACATGGCTGCAGGAGTCCACACACTTGGATCATCCTTTGCTTTTTATCCAGGCACAAAAACAGGGAGCTGGATTGTAAGTGGAGCAGACTCACTAGAATTGTTGCCAATACAGAATGATAGTACTGCAAATTCATTCCAATAGACCATAGCACCAGATCTGATTAAATTTTTAAAAAGAAGTTAATGTTATAAATATACTTAAAAATACTAGTTTGGCTGTATCATGCAAAGTATGACAGTATAAATTCATTGTAAGTATAAATTCATTGTAAGTAAAAATTATAAGCATTTTTGATCCTGACGCAGTAGCCTAGAAGCTAAAGTCCTTGCTTTGCATGCACCAGGATCCCATATGGGCACTGATTTTAATCCTGGCAGCCCCAGTTCCCATTCAGCTCCATGCTTGTGGCCCCAGAATGTAGTCGAGGACAGCCCAAAGACTTGGGACCCTGCAACCACATGGGAGACCCAGAGGAGGCTCAGGGCTCCTGGCTTCAGATTGGTTTAGCTCCAGCCTTTGCAGCTGCTTGGAGAGTGAATTAGCGAAGGGAAGTTCTTCCTCTCTGTCTCTCCTCCTCTCTGTTTGTATCTAACTTTCCAATAAAAACAAATCTTAAAAAACTACAACTTAAAAAATTTAGAAGTATTTTTTGGTTTTTAATATTTATCATCTCATTAAAAATATAGGGAGTTTTACTTATTATTCTGCCATTTATTTTTAGTTTATTTATAATTAGAGAACACTCTATATTATTTCACTTTAAAATTTACTGCATATGAAATCTGGCATTGGGAGGGGTTCTGATGGAGGAGCCTGGGTAACTCTGGCAGGACACAGTCCCTGCAGCTAAGCACAAGAAGCATGATAGGAAACAGCCCAGAATAGGCCATGGAAAGTTTCCCACTGGCATACATTTGGCATGGGTTGGGTGCAGACCAGGCTGAATCAGTTCACATCATCCACTGGCAAATCCGAACACCAGAACACTGTGGGTCGGGACAGGTTCGGTTACGACAAAAACCAGTACACAATACAGAATGCCAAGGTGAGGTTGCCTGTACTGGATGTGACTGCACCACCCAACCAGCACGTGTGACAACCATGAAGGGAGGGGCCAGAGCCAGCAGGGGGATTAAAGGGGTGGTTCCCTTGCCGGACACCTACTCCCACTGGAGACCAGACTAAGCAGGGGTACAACACCTGTGTGCCTCATGTGGACTAGATCAGAGGAAAGCCAGGCTGGGTGGATTATTCCTACTGGTGCAAGCATAAATTAGAGTGGGTGAGGGTTGTTAGGGCTCAGCCAAGCTGGCATTGGGAGCTAATTCTGTCAAGTCAAACCACAGAACCACCTGGAGAGTGCTTAAACCCGGATTGAGAGAGACCTGGGAGGGAAACAGTGGGTTCCTCCCTCTTGGGTTACCACTCCCAAGGGAGGGCACGAAAACTAGGACAGGGGTTAGGTGGCTAGACAGAGAGGCACTCAACAACATCCGTGAGGCCTGGATAGTTGAGCTGGTTAGATGGAACTAAGCTTCAATACCCATTGACATGTACGAGAGCCAAATGGGATGTGGGACAGACTGGACTAGTCTGCTACACAGACTGGCAAACCATGGCAGCGGGCAGACCTGGTGGGGGTTATTGTGGGTCACTCTGACTAGGCTGCAGCTCCCACTGGTTTATGTGAGGGCTGAGTATGTGCTGGGCAGAACCAGGTTGGACTGCAACATCCATTAGTTCCAGTGGAAGTCGGGGCTGAAAACAGAACTAACCTAGCAATTGTAACCACCAGCTGATCGTGGAGATGGACTGTGCCGGGCCCTGTGCTTGCTAGAACATACAAGAATCTGGTCTGGGAATATCTCAGACAAAGTTTCTTTGGAGATCTCCCCAATCAAAATCCTGGACTCCGGACCCTAGCCAAGAAAAGACAGAAGACAGAACAAGTCAATCAACCACCTCAGCTATATGTTGGCAGCGAAATACTGGGCAAATGGAGACTCTATGATGGACTATGTCAATCAGTGGATTCTTCAACGACCTCATCACGCTCGGAGTGGCGAGACTGGCAGCGATTCATAACTGGTGACCTATCAAAACCACTTGAGCAAGTATCTCAGAGCATGCCCCACATCCGGGAGTTGGGGTGGGTGGGAAACTGGGTGGGGCTTCTCCATCAATATCCTCCTTTACCTCAGATACATGAAGGAAACAATATGGACATAATAGTCTTACCCACTTCCCTATAGCCCCTGAGCCTTTTTACCGTAATTAACTATGTAAAGATTGTCAACAATATAATTTAAAAAAAATTTTTTTTAAAAAAGTCCCTTCTCCAGCTCTTTCCTCTTTGAGAATACTCACACACTGTTCAGCCCATATGACACAATTTCCTGATCCCCTAGTCAGAAATGTAGGATTTTTTTAGTTTATTTGGCAATGCAGTACATATTTGTAACTGGCGCTACTCTTCAGAAAAAAAGTGGAAGAGAGAGCACACGGGTGGGAGGATGGAGGAGAGAAAAAGAGAGAATAATTTGATTCCTTCTTCCGCTGCACCCCAACCCCAACTCCCATTGAAATTACAGGCACTATTGTAAGTTTAGGCAAAAGTGTACAACTCCACAGTTCCATGACACAGAACCAATCTTGGGTCAAAGTCTCAAAAGAAACAAGGAGATACAGGGAAATTAACACATATATGCCATTTATCCAACTTTTGATTCTCCTTGTCAATATGCCTCATTGTGTTGACTTTCACAATTCTCAGTCATTATTTTAAAATTTTTGTCTAAAGATTTTTGGCTGTAATTAATAAAAGAGAAGGCTGTAGTTGGCTTAGTCCATCTTGGTCAGAATTAGAACTTTACTATTTTATTTATAAAAACATAGATCCTATTAAACTCCCAGGAACTTCAAGTTGAGGTAAACTTATATTTAATATTTGTGAAAGACCAATGTGTTAGGGATTATTTTACTAAGAATCTAAACATAATAACCATGTGTAAATTGTTCTCTGTATTTCTCATTTTTATACATGGAAGCATGAACAACTATACTTTTAAATGAATTAAAAAGGAAAAATTTAGTGCAAATGAAATGTATTTGTATTAATATATTTTCAAACATTTTCCCTTGGCATTTTGATTTTCTTAGGTATGATTATGTGTGTTTCTTGTGGAACTGTATAGTGTCTACTGGTTCTGCACAATTTAGCTTGAAGCTATTTAAAGATTCTCTATTTACCACTATACTCCTGTTTCAGAACTGTCATGTGAAATGACTCATTCTAGGAAGCTAAAGTGCATACTATTTGAATCAGCTTTGTTTTTCATAAGCCCCAGTTATTTTGGTTAGACATATTTCTAAACATTTCTGATTTAAAAATCTAGACTATAAAATCTAATCCCAGCAGCCCCACTTCCCATCCGACTCCCCACTTGTGGCCTGGGAAAGCAGTCAAGGACAGCCAGAGCCTTGGGTTCCTGCACCCACGTGGGAGACCTGGAAGAGGCTGCTGGCTGCTGGCTCCTGGCTCCTGACTTCGGATTGGCTTAGGTTCGACTGTTGCGGCTGCTTGGGGAGTGAATCAATGGATGGAAAATCCTCCTCTCCATATGTATCTTTCTAGTAAAATAAATACATCTTTTATTTAAAGCAAATTTTCTTTCATAAGGGTTGGTTACCATAATGAGCATTACTTATTAAATGATTTTCCAATAATTATGTAATTGTTCTGGTCTCCATTAAAAGATTTAGATTCTTGCATCTGTTTTTTTTTTTTATAGGTTCTCCCATTCTCCTTGTTTTCTGCTGTTATTTGTCAATGCTACTAGTGGAGTTACTTTAGCAATTCCCTCACACTCTCCAAATTTTCTTGGATTTTTCTTTTCATTAATTTGCTTCTCTTAATCTTATAAAAGAACAGAGACTTTTAGGAAAGGGCTAGGAAACTCGCCCATGACTATCATTTGAGCCTCACCTTGTAGTTTGTGTGACACTTATTTGGCTGAGTTCACTGGGTTTAATACTGGGTTTTTATACCAGGGTTTAATAGCATGTTCTTTCACACTAATGAGCATTTGTGGTGGTCAAAATGGTTATCTTATTTCACATACTCTGACTTAGCAATAGTGTAATAGAGAGTTTAATTAAAATCAACTCCTTTATATATTGGGCATATGATTATGGTGAAGCACAACTTATGTCACCAATTGCTAAATAAACTGGACAACTGCCATATATTTTGCTTTATATTGAACAAATAAGGATTAACAACACAGAGGAATTGGGGTCATGGTTGGAGAGGCATGAACTTATAGAGTTTCAGGGCTCTTGAGTGAACTTTGGTATTTCACTTTTAGGTCATTTTATCAATTTCGTAGAATAGTGATAGACTAGGGGAGGCCATCAATCTAAGCTGCGCTTTGCTAGTACTAATGAGAGCAAGGGTTTAATCTTTTGACAGTCTAAACATTACAGCACACTCTGCTTTTAACTGTCTCAACCAATTAGGCAGAAATGAGACTGTGGCAGATCCTTAACTGCAAAGCTCCTGAGAGAGATAGAGTAAACATTCACATGTTTAGTTCCCTAGCTTCTAACAGGGGTGAGGAACTTTATTTTTAAATTTTTTCTACCAAATGCAACTTGGATATTTATAATATCAAATACAGGCCATGCAAAATTACCAGCTTAAGAATTAGCCTGTTATATATTTATTGAATATTGAGTTCTGCCTGAAAACATTTTAAAACTTAGCAAATTTTCCAAAATTAATGAAAATTAACTCACCCAGCCAACAAGCTCAACAAATCTCCAATAATAAAAAAGATGAATACAATGACACCAAGGCACTTCAAAATCTATTTGCTGAAATTCAGAGGAAAAGTGAAAAGTATCCAAAGCAGGCAAAGGAAAACCTGCACAGTCAGTGAGATACCTCATTGAAGAAATGCAACACAGAGAATAGTGAGAAACATTTTAGTGCACTAAGAGAAAAGGAAGGAAGGAAAGAAAGAAAGAAAGAAAGAAAGAAAGAAAGAAAGAAAGAAAGAAAGAAAGAGAGAGAGAAAGAAAGAAAGAAAGAAAGAGAAAGAAAGAAAGAAAGAAAAAGAAAGAAAGAGAAAGAAAGAAAGAAAAAAGAAAAGAAAAGAAAAGAGGAAGTAACTGTTACCCTGGAATCCTTTATATAAATAAACATCAAACTAAAAGTAAGGCTTTTCCCGGGCCCGGAACAGTAGTCTAACAGCTAAAGTCCTCCCCTTCAATACACCAGAATCCCATATGGGCACCGGTTCTAATCCCGGCAGTTCCACTTCCCATCCAGCTCCCTGCTTGTGGCCTGAGAAAGCAGTCGAGGATGGCCCAAAGCGTTGGGACCCTGCACCCGTGTGGGAGACGCGGAAGAGCTCCTGGATCCTGGTTTCAGATCCAGCTGTTGTGGCCACTTGCAGAGTGAATCAACAGATGGAAGATCTTCCTCTCTGTCTCTCCTCCTCCTTTAATAATATCTGATTTTCTAATAAAAATAAAGTAAGTCTTAAAAAAGTAAGGCTTTTGCCTCATACAAAAAAGAAAGAGAATATATATATCATTAGCAAATATAGAATATCAAAATGATGTTTATCATTTTATCATCACGTCCCTCAGGTAGAAGGGAAATTATTACAAATTGTCATTTGGACCCACAAATTGGAAAGAAATTGGAAAGAGTTAATATGTGGTTAAAATGAAAGTCCTTTTACTTATTAAAATTCACTTTAAAAGATCATTGTCAAACTTTTAAATTTAACATTTATTGGTGTTTTAAGACATACGTAAAAGCAAAATGTATAGTAACAATTATAGCAAAAAAGCCAGCAGAGGAGAAATAAACTATTACAAGATTATTTTATTATATGGGAATATGGTGACTTATATAATAAGTTAAAGAAGTATCCCATGATCTGTAAAGGAATTAATAAAACAACAAAAGAATGATGGGCCAGCGAAGAATATAAAAAGAAATATCATAAAAATATTTAATTTGTTTCAATTTGTTGAGGAACAGGTAATATAGTTAGAAATCAAGTAGTAAAATTATAAGTTTAAGCTCAATAACATCAATCATTGTATGACTTGTAAAAGCTGCCTGAATATACCAGTTAAAAGGCAGATATTTTCATAGTAAACTTAATTTCAACTATATCCTGCCAACAAATAACTCACTTTAAATACAAAAATACAGCTATATGACAAATAAATAAATGAGTGGCCAGAATTTTGTGCAGTGGTGAAGATGCTGCTTGGGATAGCCACAACCCATATCAGAGTGCCTAGGTTCAAGTCCTGGCTCCACTTCTGTAACTGCAGGTTCACAATGATGCGCAGTTTAGGAAGCATCTGGCTATAGACCCAGTATTTGGATTGCTGCTGCCCATGTCTGAGACTGAAATTGAGGTTTTTTTTTTTAAGATTTATTTTATTTTATTGCTAAGTCAGATATATGGAGAGGTGAGACAGAGAAGATCTTCTGTCCATTGATTCACTCCCCAAGTGGCTGCTATGGCTGGAGCTGAGCCAAGCTGAAGTCAGGAGCCCAGACCCTCTTCCAGATCTCCCACGCGGGTACAGGATCCCAAGGCTTTGGGCCGTCCTCGACTGCTTTGCCAGGCCACAAGCAGGGAGCTGGTTGAGAAGCGGAGCTGCCGGGATTAGATCCAGCGCCAATATGGGCTCATGGGTGTGCAAGGCAGGGACTTTAGCTGCTAGGCTATCGTGCCCAGCCCTAGACTGAATTCTAACCTTGGCGTCAGCTTGAGTTGTTGCAGGGTGACCAGCAGATGAAAAAATGTGTGTGTTTGTGTGTGTGCCTTTTTTTTTCTTGTTTATTTATTTGTTTTTAACCACTTGAAACACAGTTCACTGGCTCACCTCTCAAATCCCAGCAACAGTTCAGGCTGGGTTTTGTTAAAGCCATAAGCCCAGAACTCTTTCAGTTCCCTTGTGGATGTCAAGGGTGCAAGCACTTCAGCCATCATCTATCTGCTGCCTGCCAAGCTTTAGCAGGAAGCTGCATAGCAAGTGAAGGAGCCAGGACTTAAAGTGACAGTCTAATATGCGATCTAGATGTGCCAAGCAGCAGCTTTAGTCACTGTGCCATCATACCTGAAGTTCTCTGAAATCTTTTTAAGTTGACATAAATGTAATCCAGCTTTCTTTTTGATTAATGTTCCATTATATATTATTAAATTCATTTAAAAGAAAAGCCTTACTTTTAGTTTGATGTTTATTTATATAAAGGATTCCAGGGTAACAGTTACTTCCTCTTTTCTTTTCTTTCTCTCTTTCTTTCTTTCTTTCTTTCTTTCTTTCTTTCTTTCTTTCTTTCTTTCTTTCTTTCTCTCTCTCTTTCTTTCTTTCTTTCTTTCTCTCTCTCTCTCTTTCTTTCTTTCTTTCTTTCTCTCTTTCTTTCTCTCTCTTTCTTTCTTTCTTTCTCTCTTTCTTTCTTTCTTTCTTTCTTTCTTTCTTTCTTTCTTTCTTTCTTTCTTTCTTTCTTTCCTTTTCTCTTAGTGCACTAAAATGTTTCTCACTATTCTCTGTGTTGCATTTCTTCAATGAGGTATCTCACTGACTGTGCAGGTTTTCCTTTGCCTGCTTTGGATACTTTTCACTTTTCCTCTGAATTTCAGCAAATAGATTTTGAAGTGCCTTGGTGTCATTGTATTCATCTTTTTTATTATTGGAGATTTGTTGAGCTTGTTGGCTGGGTGAGTTAATTTTCATTAATTTTGGAAAATTTGCTAAGTTTTAAAATGTTTTTCTTGCTTTTCTGATTTTCTGTAAAAAAGAAATGTGTATGTTAGATTGCATAATATCTGTGCACAGTTCACTGATGCACCATTCATTTTTTTTAACCACATATTTTTCTGTATGCTCAATTTTGGATAGGTTATAATTGCAGATTTACAAGTTCATTGAGTTTTCTTTCTGCTAAGGCAAATTTGCAGATAATTTTTCTTTAAACCTATCCTATTTGTGTAGTTATAAATTCATATGTTGGATTTTTATCTCTATGATTTCAAGATGGACTTTTGTAATAATCTTTGATTTATTTTCCCAATCTGCTCGTTTCCTTCAACCTTCTTGAAACATCTAAATTGCTGTGATAACATCTATTTTGCCATTCTTCTTTACAAATTCTGTTTCTATTGTTTTTATAATTGTTTTTCCACTACAATATGAATTACGTATTTTTCATGTTTCTTTGCATGGTTGGTAATTTTCCACACAATAGCAAATTCTGTAGATTTTGCTATTGGATACTCTATGTTTGTTAAGTCTTTAAATATATTTGCCCTTTGTGCCAGTATATATTTAAGTTATCTGGAAATTGGTCAGCGCTTTTGGGCTTTGCTTTTGTTGGGCAAATCTAGAATTATCTTTACTCTAAGGGCTAATTTGAGTCATTATTGAAGAAATAGCTTTCTGTGCACATTCTTAAATGTACCATGAATTATGAAGTTTTCCAGTCTGGCTGGTCCCGTGTGAACTATGAGGATTGTGTTGCTTGCTCCTTTCCAGTGGTTCTTTCTTTACACTAAAAATGCCTTCACACAATTAAGCTAATCAACATTCAGTCAAGATTTGAGGGGTTTCTCTGCAGAACTCTGGAACTCTCTTCATGCACGATTTTCCTGTCTGTGCAGTTTGTCTGCTCTAATATGCAGTCGCTCAAATCTACCTACTTTGTCTGCCCTGAAATATGAACTCTGCCTCCTCAACTCAAAACGATCCTCAGCTGGTCTGGCCCCTCCTTTAAGCTACCATCTGGAAACGTTCCCAAACATTGTGCTGTGAGCCTCATAGGGCTCATCTTACTTTTGTTTCCCCTTTTTTTTTCTCTCTCTGAAAAATCATGGCCCTGTGCTGCCTTTTGTTAAAGGCCTGAAATCCTTTTTCCTAATTTTTTTTTTTAAATTTGTTCGTTTTTGAAACTTAAGTTGAAAGAGTAAATCCTATTCCTCTTACTTCATCATGGCTATGAGCACATGTTAAAGTGACATTTTGGAGAAGTGGAGTGGGAAAACTTTACTAGTTCATGTATTAAAATGCACTTCTTGCTGATCTTTTGACTTTAGTAGAGGTAATCGACCTTTTGAACCTCAATTCCTTCATCTGGAAAATGAGGCTATAAAACCTGTCCCACTCTTCTTCACATCATGAATTATCTTCATTCATTGGAATGGTTTGTAACACACAATACAGTTTATTTTTGTTAATAGTTAATGACCAAGCATTTCCACCAAAAATTACTCTCTTAACCTGCACCAATCTACTTGCACACCATTTGTATACACATCTCAAACAAATGAAATATTTATTACTTAATCATGGCAAAAGGAAGGCTGATCCTATTATCCATGTCTGTATGATGCTATTTTTACTTTATAAAATATTAGAGAATGCAGAAGTTAAGTACTGATGGGTACTGTGTCCTTGTAGGTGGGTGTCTTTGCAGACTTTTTAGTGCAATTTTAGTATTAGAAATATATATTAAGTTCAGTGAAGTTAATTAAAACTAAGTAAATAACTGGTGTTTTATCTAGCAAGAGTTTGATCAAATCTATAGTAATTAACTGATACTTTGATCATAATAAAATGTGAACATGTAAAATAATTGCTATTGTAAATCTTGTCTCAGAGACTGTCACTTTCATCTGTCATTTACATTTGGTGATCTTCACCTTTACAAAAACTGTTCTATTTACTTATTTTGTAATTAACTATCCAGAATTTACAGATGTTGACAAAAAACTTCCAGCATCTAAGCTAGTTACAGACAGGCTGTGCAGTGTGATATGAAGATATTCTTCATCTCTTTATTGAGCTATAACTTGCACATCACATTGTATATATCTCTTATCTTTCATATGAGAGGCATAATTGGCTTCTATCACTCAAGTGAAAACACAAAATATTTTATTTTAATACCAGGTTATCATATGACTTAGGGCACAAAGAAATAATACACTGACCTTTTTAAAGCACTTCACAATTTGGTGTAATTGACATTCATGTTTTTCAGCTACATAAAAGCTAAATATATACTCACAATGACAAACACAACTTACAAAAAGTTTTATGTACACATCTTACACATAAATATGTGAAAATACATCTATCTATCTGTCTATGGAGTCTAAAACCTCATAGAAATGCATATTATGAAAAAAATGCATGTCATTTTTTGTAGCAAAAATAAATTTATCTTTTATTTCCTTTTCCTATAAGCATTTTGAAATAGGCTTTTATACATACTCCAACACCTATATCTGTAATGTTTAAATCTCACAGCGTATTGTCTGTAACAAAGAACATTCACTGACAATAGGTATCTTGGATCACAGAATATTTTATTGATGTTAATATTTTATTAGTTTTTAATGGCCCTTGCTTTTATTAAATGTTTGTATATTAAAAAAAAGTATCAGCAAACTACAGGTTCCCAATGATGCACTGAGATACCAAACGTTGTATTATAAAAGCAAAACATAAAGACAGAAACATAAGCAGTGCCTCAACTGGGTATCTGATTTCCTCAGTTTTTTATCTCTGCTTTCCTATAAAGCCATATACATAAGGACATACAGATTATATGTGACAAGCAAAGATCAAAGATACATGTAGTGTCTCTTCAAAAGCTATATAGTATCTTGATCTATATGTATTTGTTGGCTAAATTGTATTTATGTTTATATTTGCAGCACTAAGCAAATTTCTCAAGTGAATTACTTCTACCATTTATTAAATCAAAGCATTTGCACTGCAACAAGCATTGACTGCTGGCATTTCAGCTTCTTACAATTTACAGTCTGGGTTAATGTATCTAAAATATAGATTGCATTTTTATTTACTATTGAAGAAAACCCTATAAAATTCCCCATAGCCACATGTTGGAAAAGCAATTTAAATACATTTTCAACATATCACAATAATCTATCCGTTCGTTAGATTTTACTCTATTTAGAGTTTATCTTCAGTTCTTTCTTAACTCCCTTTTCATCATCCATATAACTCCATCCTATTTCTCCTCTCACCCAAGTCTCAGAAAGGAATTTTACTCAACACTAAAGTTTGTTTTAAAAATTAAAGTCAGATTTCTTCACTTAGACTAGAAATTCTTTAGTGTTTCCTGAGTCAAATTTACATTGTTTATAGTAACAGTTGAAAAGTGTTTTCTCCTAGAAGCATGATATGGATTATCCAATTATTTTATACCCTCATTCCTGCAAAAATATATAGGCAAAAAAACATAAGCACACAATCTTATTTTTAGAGACCAGAGAAAGATCCCTCACTGCACACTACCTAGTGACTAAATAGAGAGCTTTATATGAACACACAATGTAGGAACAATATATAGATGTTATATACGTGTTTATATATACACTGTTTTTTTTACACTGTTAGTAGAAAATGGAATTAATATAGGCAGTATGAAAATAATCAGAGGTTATTTCAAAATTACAAATACAGCTATCACATCATCCTGTAATTCCACTCCTGGATAATTGTCCAAAGGAAATGAATTAAGTATGTCAAAGAGATATCTTAAGTTCTTTGCAGTATTATTCATAATAGCCAAGATATGGATAGATGAATAAAGAAAATATGGTACGTACATACATAAAATGGAATGTTCTTTGGTTTTAACAGGGAAAAAATTCTTGTCATTCACAACAACATGGAGGACATTTTGTTAAGCGAAATAATCCAGACACATGAAGATAAATATTGCATGATTCCATTTATATGTGGAATCTTAAAACATCAAATACTGAAATTGAGAGTAGAATGATAGGTAACAGGGTCTAGTAAGGGCTGCTATACTGGGTAGACATCAGTCGAGCTACACAAAATTTCCCTTAGACTGGAAGGATAAGTGTAAGAGCTCTGTTGTACAAGTTGGTGACTACAGTTAATAACATGCTTGAAAATTACTAATGCAGTAGATTTTAGAAATCAAATATGTGAGCTAACAGGTCAATTATCTTGATTTAGCCATTATAAAATGTATGCATATTGTCAAAGCATTATGGTCTACAACATAAGCACATAATTTTTTTTCACAGAAAAATTATAAAAAAATATCTGTACAAATGTTCTCAGAAGGCCGAGGAAATGCTTAGTGACACAAAAGCCACACAAGTGTATAACCCTAACCTTACATCCATGGGTAAAGTTCCATCATACTTTGGAAGAAAAAAACAAAACTTATTTCCTAAACTGTTAGAATCTACCTCTGGCTTCTGTTTGAAGTACTCTAAGATACTCAATAATTATTCCATCAAATGTCTTTTAGTTGAGTTTTATGTGTATAAAACAGAAATTTTGTCCTTATACTTACTGAAAATGCTGTTTATGTGTGCATGTGAATATATGAGTATCATGGGATTTATTTTTAAGGTTATATAAGTGAAATAAAAATTACAAATTAAAAATTACCATGAAATTGGTAGACCTGTGAAAATATATTCTTAGACTCCTAGTCATCAGCAGATCATTGTTTGAGAGATACTGTATTATGTCAATATTGTGGCATTTAAAAGAAAGCACATTACTGCCAAATCAAATCAAATCAAATCAGATACAAGAATACGTCAAAAAATTCCTAGAAAATTGAGTTAAAAGAGAAATCTACTTTGCTACAAAAATATAAAATCCATATGTGCTTAACTCATTATATGCATTTTCTATGAACTTTCTGAAGTATCCTTATATGTATCTGAAGAACAGAATTAGCATTAATTCCTGATATTTTTGTTGCTAATGTGCTTTTCCTGCCCAGTTACAGTTCTTGTCTAGTTTTTTGAGGCACAAAGAGAAGGATTCTTTTTTTTTTTTTTTTTTTTTTTTTTTTTTTGAGAAGGATTCTTACACAGCTAAAATCTTCTTGGTAGTAGTCAAATCAGATCTGAACATATGGGATATATTATCCAGGGTCTGATCACAGACATATTCAGCAATTATTATTTAATCACAAACTTTCAGTTTAGGCAACCTGATTATTATTTACAAAAAATCATCAAGGTTTCTTAGAAACTATAATTTTGTGAATGATGAGAACATATATCATTTCAATATATATTTCAATATATTATTGCAAGCGCCAAGAATCAAAGAAAGTTTGTTACAAAATAACACCTTTCTCTTTAAGCCATTGGTTTCAATATCATTTGAATTTATTTCTTGAATATGTATTTTATGTTTAAACATAAGTCTTAGACCAGTTTCAAAGGGGGTGAGAGGGTCAAAAGAGCAAAAGTGTTTCCAAAATAATATATTTATTCTTTTTCTTTAAAGTAGAGTGTAGGAAGGTGGGCAATGAACAGCAGGGATGGTAGTAGTTACAATAGTTTCTTAAAGAGAGGTTTAACACATGTTTGAGGACTTTCCCTGAACTTAATATTCATTACTAACATACGGATTTAACATCTTACGGAAATAATAGAACAATAGAAATCTACAGTTATACATAGCAGCTGTTGTGAAGATAATATGATTTTACAGATAAATAAGCTAAGGTTCAGATATCTGCTGTAATATATTTTAGAACTTGTTTTGCTCGAAGCGTCTAGTATGTGTTATTTTCTTTAATGTCTAAATTCTTGGTCAAATACCCAGAACATTATAGAACACAGAACAACTAACTAAATATTTTTGAAGATGATGATATTTAGATATCAACAAAAGGAAAACCCTGGCAGCACTAGTTTTTTAAAGCTACTGTCACTCAGTATCAAAATTTAGGTGGTTTAAATCATGGAAATTTATTCTCTCACAATTTTGAAGACTAGATAGCTGAACTCTGGATTTTGAAAGGCCTAGTTCTTTCTGAGAACTGGGAAAGAAGTACTTTTCAGGCTTCTCTCCTTGGCTTATATTCATACCTTCACATGGCATTCATCTTATATATGTGCCTGTATCTTAAGGTCCCTTTTTTATAACACCGTAGCCCAGTATGACCTCATTTTAATATAACTGGTTGCATCTGCTATCACCCTATTTCTAAGTAAGGGTGAATTCTGAGATACTGGGGGATAGAATGTTAATACACGAATTTGGAATGGGGACTGATACAGCAGAAATAACAATTGACTAACTGTTCATTTCAATAAAAAATACAACATGCCGGACTATGGTTTTTTATGTGTTGAATTCTTTATTTAGCAGAGTCATTAAGCCTTGTAACTATAATGTAAATTAAGAATATTATCTGCAAAAATAAATAAAATATAAGTTGAAAAAAGGGAAAGAGCAATGCTACTAGAAAATCGGTTTCAGATCATTTCTTTCTCAAGTAACACATCTATTTCATCCACAAAATACACAATAGGTAGATCAAGCTATCCAAATAAGAAATTATTAAAGCAATAAATTAGTGAAGAAGAACACATAATCTTATGATGTAGTGTTTCATAAAAACCAATGAAGAAGTACTTTCACCATTGGCTTTTTTGATAGTGTGAAAGAATATGTCTATGAGCCTTCCACTACTGAAGCCATTGGAGGATACCACAATGACTCCTTTCCATCGAACTTCAAGATTTATGTAAAAATGTCACCTCAATGGGAGAAAAGGGAAGATATCACAGGCATTAGATGCCCTGAAAGAGAAGTTAGGAAGGGATGTGTGTGTGTGTGTGTGTGTGCGCGCGCCTGCAACTACAGCCAGAGACCTGGATCCTAGCTAAAGTCATACCAAGAATTCATTACATGACCTTGGTAATTAACACTTGATGATTATACATCAAGTAGACCTATACTTGTTTCTGTGTAGTCTAGGCAATTTAGCTGTTAGGAACATCAGTTTTCTCCTTTTTAAAAATTTCAAATAATACCAGAGCATATCTCATAGAAATGTTGTGAGGTTTCAACATTTTACAATATATACAAAGTTGCTAGCACAATGCCTCATTCTAAATTAAAAAATAATCACATTTCTTAACTAAATGGATTAAGTTGGAAATTACGCTTTAAGCCAGTCCATAAAAGGCAATCACCGTATTTTTTTCCTGATCTGTGACAACAAATACTCAGAACACCAAAAAATGGGATCTGCAAACAAGATTAACATCATGAGATTTAATTACTATTTACAGCTCTTGTTTCTATACTGCTGAGCAATTTTAAGATTTCCATACCTTACCTATTGATTATGAAACTAACAGAAAATATGCCATTGCATAATTTGTAGAAAAAATAAGAGAAGACAAGAAAGGAGAAGAGGGTGGATAGAGGGAGGAGCCTCTATGCTTCTAAATCTATATCATGAAATAGGTGAAATCTAATCACTTTATATATATGTGTATGTATATACAGTAAAAAATATATATAAAGTAAAAAATACACATATATATATAAAGTATAAAAGAGTAAAAGAGATACTAGCACTTAATATTGGTAAGGCACTTCATTTTGGGGGGGGGCTACATTAGAATGGATTAAGATTATTATTAGAAAAATGCTTCCAGCTCAAAATCTACAACTCAAATGAGAAAACTCAATGGCACCCTCTCATTTAGATAAGGTAGGAATAATAAAACAAATCTTAAAATACACACATCCTACTTTGATTTTTTTAATATTTTAAGCTCTCTAAAAATAACAGCACATTCCTAAACACTGAGTTTCATAGAGTTGTCCAAACAGTTTTGTCTATTGGTCTATTTGTAAATGTCTAGGAAAGTCTTATTGCACTACAGTCTGACTGCAAGCTAAACACTTTTTCATGGCTGGAGTGTGGACTCGCATAAAGTACATTATAAGAAAAAAAGGTAACTGAGAAATGATTTTCCTTCATAATGGGTTAAATTATGGTTCACTTACAATAATCTATAATAGTTTTTAAATTTACAGACTATCATGTCTTTCTGAACTGCTTCTATTCATATTCCTGAGTCACAAACCTCTGTGATTCCAGGACAGTACCTCAAAGAGAAGCTGCAGACACAGTTAAATCTACGTAAAGCCTCCACATTAAACCACCCCCTCACTATTTTTTTTTTTAAGTAAAATGAGTTGTGTGAGATAATTCACTTTGAACGCCCAAAGATTAGGAAACTGGCATCAAATAAACTACATTATGCATATGACAACCACCACAATGATTAGATTTGATTCAAAAGATGTACAACTGATGTACAAGGGAAAGTACTATCAAACACAATCAATATGTGAAATGCAATTGAAAATATAATGCAACAAATTAATTGGTAGATGTTGTGAAAAGATACATGATGCAATGTTATAAGAAAGAAATATAGAGCAGTGAAATATCTCCTAACTTTGTACTTTCACAATGGGAACAGAATTACTTTTGGGATAATGTTTCCTTGATCTTCTTTATGAGGACATATCATAATCATAGGCACTTATTATATAAAAGCTCTGTAATACCTTTTCTACTGACTTCTACTGAAATTTATTCAATCACTGGAAGGTCTGTGCATGAATAATGATGAATAACTTTCACATATATACTGTTCTCTGTATAACAATATTATTTCTTTCCACAGCAAATTGCTTTCTAGGACAAAAAAAAAGAAATGATTTTTACGGTTATAGCTATTTTGATTAGCTGTCAAGATGCTCTACGAAATTGATAAGGAGATAGATGGCAGGGTCCTCACCTTTAAGGTAGGGCTTAAAACCAAGTTCAGGAGTCTAGTCTAACAAACACACACATGCAACACATACACCCAAATAATAAAACAGTAGAAGACTGGGCAAAAGAAAGCAGACAAATCTGACAAAAAAGAAAGTGTTGTAAATCTGAAGAAAAATTAAGGTCATTAGCAGCTGGGTTTGACTTGGAATGCACTTACAGAGAGGTGTGACATGGGCTGAGCTTCAAAATTGGGTAAGATCTGAATTATTTAGGAAGACAGAGAATCCTCAATGAGTGGGATAGCTGTGATATAGGAGCAAAGAGATGGAGCTATGGTGTTCATGGAACATCAAGTAGATTTGTGCACTGCAGGATAGATAAAATACCTGGTACAGTACAATGAGAGCAGATCATGAATTTTTTATACTTCATGTTGGATTTGGCTTGGAACAACAGAATATACAAAACCAATAATATTTTAGTGAAAGAAACTGACTTGAAGGAAGAATGCTTAGAAATTAATCCCACAGAATAAATTGAGGACCTGGTGATAGGTCAAGGCCATTCAGGAAGCTCCTGCAATGACTGGGTGGGTGATGATGATAGTTTCAATTGTAGAGGAAAGAAGAATAGTGTGGGATGTATTGCAAAAGGAAACTTCCTGGGACATAACAATCCCTTAAATGCGAGAAATGAAGAAAATTTGCGATTCCTCATAGTCCTAAACCCATGTTAAGATTGTGGAGAGGAGTTAATAATACTGTATTATACAAAACGAATGATAGCAGCAGGTTTTCCTTCACAGTTGCTGAATAATAATACATCTCTGTTTGAAACGTACTCCAAAGTAGGACTTAACTTCGATACTTCTTGCAGAGAAATATGGACTAAAGATTTATGGGAGACTGAGCAGAAGAAGAGAAAGAGGAACATGAAAGAAAAATTTCTTTACTGAGTCTCTACAATGTGTTCATTCTGGCTCTTTCCAAAGATTTTAAAGTTCCAAAGCATGGTGGCACTCCAAATAAAAGCTCCTTGGATTCATTTGAGTAGTTTTTTTTTTCCTTTGAACCCTTTTCTACATAAAGTATTCCCTGAATTATTTCCATTAGTCTAGTTCTACTGTCTATAGAGATTAAGAATTTGTCTTCTCAATTGTATTACGCTTATTCAGGGGCCGGGTACAGTCAGTAGGCTAAATTAAACATCACTGGCATATTGCTTCTCATCAACTGGCGCTTGAAACATCACAAGGACAACAAACTCCACAACCCTTCTCACATTCAGCCCAGACAGGATTCGGCCCCACCCCCTTCAGTGGAACGGAAAACGCGCCTGCGCAAACTGAAGCCTATTCTCTTCGCTGTGAGCCCCCACCTCCTTCCGCCAAGGTGCAAATGCGCAAGCGCAGCGCCCTCGGTGCGTTAGAGTAGGGCTGTGAGAAATCTGTCCAGTGAAATCTGGAAGTGGTAGAATTCAACATCGTTCTTTCTTCGGAGGCAGAGGCGCCACTTTCTCCTACTACCGGGCCAGAAGAGCGACTCATAAGTCGCCCTTTCTCGGAGCAAAGTCCTTTGCTTTTTGGCAATGCCCACTGTATTCCTGTCTTCAGCTCGTTTCTAACCTCACGCTGCCGCCAGCTTTTGCTGGGAGGGGAGAGGCACTTAGCTTCCCAGAAGCCGCACCAATTTGTTGTCTGCCTTTTTAGGCCAAGGAACCTAGCGGCCCCCCACTGGGCAAAGCATTATCCGGTGCTTTGCCCGCCCTCCTTCGCCCTTCACACCCACCCAGGTTGGGTGCTTACCTCGGGCGTGGTGCGGTCACGGAAGGGATCAGAGGATCCCAGATCAGGCCAGTGCTGGGGCAGGCGGATTCAGCGAGATTTTTCCTGGGTCTCCACTGCCGCCTCAGACAATGAAATCAGCGTGTCCGATCATCAATTCTCATCATGATCGTGACGTCACTAAAGACAGCGGCCAATGGGAGCCCGAGATCAGCTCCGGACAGTCCCTGGCCTCAGCCCAGAACCCAAGAGTGGGGAGGGGGGAGGACAGATGGCTGCCTGTAGTGGGGCTGCTTCTTCCCTGTACAAATTAGTTACATCTATGGCCAGGACTGCACCTTTCCCTCTCTGTAGCTGTGAACATCCACCATTCCTATGCCTATATAGTTACACGCCAGCCATTTAAGCAGGTGTTTGGTCTTCCAACTTGAGATTTGCCTTCAGCAAAATTGCTGCGCACAGCAAAAACAAACTGACAGCAGAAAGAAATGGAATCTTTGGTATTCGGTTGACAAGTGCATATTCACTTTTACTAAAATCAAGGTGTCTACGGATCCTGTGGAATTTTTCAGTAAGAGTGAATGTACTATGACGTATGACTGGTAGACTGTGACGAATGATGCAAGAAATTATGGATCCTGTTCAGCAAACTTCAACAGCCATTCTATCAGATTATGTGTATGATCACTATTACAGAAAATAAAACGCCATATCAATTTTATATCAGTAAACAGTGACTTGATATACTACACCGCCTAAATTTGTTGGATATTATAAGATGTAAAATCCATCGATTTTGAAGAAAAGATTAATCAACAGTAAATATTGAAAACAATAAAGTACATAATATCTGCTCAGTTGTGAATTACAGACAAAAGGTACACGGAGGTGGGGGAGTGGTCTATAATTACACATGAGGCATTCTTGGCTGTTGGATAAGACAGGCTGGAACATCTTGCCCTGAAGTAAAGTACAGTGACCACAGATGATGATAATGTACTGCCTATATTTTAAGTACTAAAAGAAATGACTTTCAAAATGTCACATGGTAATACATAAGTAGGAGGATAACTCGAGAAGTTCACAGCAAATGGAGTTAAAAGATACACCTATTTTCATGCATAATAATTTTGAAATGCATGGGGGTTTTTTCCATATAACACATTTTTCATCAACTTTCTGAAAGCTTGTAGTGCAGGATGTGAAGTAGTTTATAATGATGCCAGTGTAAAACATGTTGAATGTTAACTGAGAATTAATGGGAGATGGGATAGGTTTAATAGAAAAGCCATTTAAAATAGAGACGTTTGATTTGATTAAAAACTACCAAGTGTCCTGGGGGCACAGGACCTAAACCCTACTCATTAAGCCATTTCCAAAGCAGCAGACTTGACTTTTTAAAATGAAAGTTAGATCATATCCGGTCTCAAATTATTCAATGGTGTCCACTCACATTGTACAATAAAATGCATATTTCTTATTTTATTTTTTATACTTGTTAAATTTTATTTTATAAAGGGAACATATGTAATGTATTTCACAATTCGGATTTTTAGGAGTAAAGTGATACTTCTCACCCTAGCTTTTCCTTTTTCCCTTTTGAAAAAAAAAATGTTACAATAACCTATTTTCAGTTACCTTAAAAATTATAAGCTTAACTTGCTTTACTTAGATAAAGATTTCAGCAAACAGCAAGTAGAAAAAATAAGCTATTTCTTTACTTGTGGCTATAAGCAATAATTAAATCTCAAAATTTCATTTTGGTCATATAGAACCCATTTGTGCGTATGTGTGTGTACTCTGTATTGTAGGTATCACGGTTCAAGAAAAATATATGATATTTATCTTTGTGGTGCTGGCTTATTTCACTAAGCATTAATGATATTCAGTTTAATCAATTTTGTTACAAAAGACAGGATTTCCTTTTATGACTGAGTAATATTCCATAGTGCATTTTAACCTTGTAAAAGACTTTAAAAGAGCTGGCTTAGTATTTTTGACCATGTCTTTTTGCAACTCTGACAGTAACTCACTTTCAAATCACACCTGACTTCTACCCATTTATCAAACAAGACAAACTAATGCCCATATCAGAATCTTTGTATGACTTTCTTACTTGATGCAAATATGTTCAAATGCAGCTCTTTAAAGTAGTAGTATAGCTTTTAAATTGTGATTTAACACTATGATCCCTTTATTCTTTTATTTTTCCTCCTAGCACTTATTGTTGCCATCAAATATAATATGTATTTTTAGTTAGTGCACTTATAAGCTTCATGAGGATTTATTTTTTGTTTTATATAATTTACTGTTCCTAACATCCGAATGAATTCTAAGCACAAGGTGGAAAAGGTCAATAGCTATGTTTTGAATGAATGGCTGAAATAAAATTTTTGAAGCAACTAATATAAATTTGAATTAGATGTGGATAGGCTAGAGTGAGAGATCAGATAGACAGTTGTATTAACCTAGCTTCTAATTAATTGAGGCTTAGATCAGGGTGTTAAGAAATGAATCAGAATGTGGGCTTTAAGACATCTCAAAGAAAAAATAATGAAAGTGAAATTGGTTTTTGAAACTCTTCAAAATGTTTTCATAATAGCAATCAAAGCATTGTTTGTAAAATTTGAATCAGATCATATCCCTCTCAGGCTCAAAGTTCTTCCAATACTTTTCATTAAATAAATAGAAAAGCGGATCCCAGCACAATAGTCTAAAAACTAAAGTCCTCACCTTGCACGCGCCGGGATTCCAAATGATCGCCGGTTCTAATCCCAGCGGCCCCACTTCCCACCCAGCTCCCTGCTTATGGCCTGGGAAAGCAATTGAGGACAGCCCAAGGCTTTGGGACTCTGAACCCGCGTGGGAGACCCAGAAGAGCTCCTGGCTCCTGGCTTCGGATCAACACAGCACCGGCCGTTGTGGTCACTTGGGGAGTGAATCATCGGATGAAAGATGTTCCTCTCTGTCTCTCCTCCTCTCTGTATATCTGACTTTGTAATAAAAATAAATAAATCTTTTAAAAAAAATAGGAACGCCCCAAGTTCTTACTATGACTTATTACCCATCACTTATTTCTCCCGTGATTCACTATGGGCTAGCCAATTGGTATGTTATTCATTTTTATTCTCTTTGTGCACACCGTGTTCAGTCTTTGAACTTGTTATGCCTTTTTGGAAAATTCTCTCCTCATGTTTTAATAGTGTACTTGTTCACAACACTCATGCTACTGTGCTAAATTGTTAACTTTTCAAATGGGTCTTTATGGAACAAGCTGTTTCAAATTATAGCCTGAAACCACTCTGTATCTGCTTATTGTGCTTTATTTTTCTCAAATAATTATGAGAAACTATATTGTATGTTTGGTTACTTGCTTATTTTGAATGTTCCCCATGAGAATCTAAAGTTCAAGGTTAGTAGGGACAATTTATTTATTTATTTATTTATTTATGATTTAAAATTGTATTTATCTACTTTCAAAGTCAGGGTTACAGAGAGGGGAGCAGAGACAGAGGAAGGAGGAAGAAACATCTCTTCCATCCACTGGTTTACTCCCCAGAACGCGGCAGCAGCCTGTGTTGGATCAAGCCAAAACCAAGTAGTTTCATCTGAGTCTCCCACATGGGTGACAGGGACTCAAATATTTGGACCATCTTCAGCTGCTTTTCCTAGGCCATTAGCAGGGAGATGGAATAGTGGGGACATAAACATGTGCCCGTATGGGATGGAAATGCTGCTGTCAGCGGCTTTATGCACTATGCCACAACACAGACCCCTGTTCATTTATTTTCATATCCCAAGTACCTAGAATTGTACTTGGCATGTGCGAGGAACTTAGTGAGTCTATGTTGTGTGAAATAATGTAGAAAAGCTTATGGTGCATGGTGCAAGGTACCAGTATTTGAAGATGAGTGAGAGATTTTCTAATAATGTATCTTATATATCTGTTTCAGCCCTGTTCACAGGTTATCAATGTAAAGTCATGTTTATAAAATTATCACTGAAAAGTCATCTAGGTAAATAATCAGAACATGAACATTAACCAAGATTTCAAGTAAGTTAACATGCAAATTCAACAATACTATGTTTGACAATGTCTTGTTTTGAGGTTTCCAAAAAGATGGGAAATAAATCTGTAAACCAGAAAAGGCTTATTTTGCAACTTTAAAAACTAAGTAACAGTTCTTATAACTAGTAAAAAAGATAATGCACTAAATGAAGAGCATTTAAATAAAGACAATATAAGAACTTTATTATTATCGGGCCTGGCGCAATAACGTGGTGGTTAAAGTCCCTGCCTTGCAAGCACTGGGATCCCATATGGGCGCTGGTTCTAATCCCAGCAGCCTCACTTCCCATCCAGCTCTTTGCTGGTGGCCTGGGAAAGCAGTAGACGATGGCCCAAAGCCTTGGGACCCTGCACCCGCGTGGGAAACCCAGAAGAGCTCCTGGCTCCTGGCTCCGGATCAGCTCAGCTCCAGCCGTTGTGGCCGCTTGGGGAGTGAGCCATGTGATGGAAGATTTTCCTTTCTGTCTCTCCTCCTCTCTATATATCTGCCTTTCCAATAAAAATAAATAAATCTTTTTTTTTTTTAAAAAAGAACCTTACTATTTTCTACCCTAGTCAGATCAGACTTCCTCTGTTCTTTTGATAATTATTATTTGAAAAAGAGACACACACAGATGGTTATATTTAAATATGAGAAATTAGGAATAATGAAACAAAAATATATGATATGAAGCAAGGTTCCAGGAATGGGAGATGCTTATCTTTAAAAGAAAAAGACCCAGGAAAGATAACACTAACTTGAAATATTTGAACAGTTGCTGGGAACAGAGATAGATGTGACTCATTGCATGGGTCTACGGAGGGCAGAACCAGGGTCAAAGGTAATAGCTGACTGGGAGGTGAGTTTCAGCCTAAAACTGAAGAGTTCAAAAATGATGCAGACTGTTCAGTGAAGTCAAAAGCCTTCTGTCACTGGTAATATTCAAGCACCATTCTCACCAATCAGGAAATGCAGCTTAGAGATTATCTACATAGAACTATTGCTAAAGTTTACTTCACTTCAGCATGGAAATTACTAATTTTAGGTAATGTCAGATGGCCATTAGTCAGGAATTTATCTTAAAGGAAGAAGTGGATGTGCCCTTTTACGATTTGGGTAGGAGGAACAGAATGTTGGGAAAGACCTTAGGTTGGGACATTTCTAGCAAAGGTGAATGAATTTTATTACTCTCTTATTCTTCAGTAGCTTAAATATATGCAAAAATTTTCACAATGCATTTTAGGTAGCTATAGGCGTATTAAGATTGAAGAACTTCAGCATGGGCCCTGTGGTGTGGCCTAGCGGCTAAAGTCCTCGCCTTGAACCCGCCCCAGGATCCCATATGGGCGCCGGTTCTAATCCCGGCAGCTCCACTTCCCATCCAGCTCCCTGCTTGTGGCCTGGGAAAGCAGTCGAGGACGGCCCAAAGCTCTGGGACCCTGCATCCGTGTGGGAGACCTGGAAGAGGTTCCTGGTTCCTGGCTTCGGATCGGCGCAGCACCGGCCATTGCGGCTCACTTGGAGAGTGAATCATTGGACGGAAGAGCTTCCCTTCTGTCTCTCCTCCTCTCTGTATATCTGGCTTTGTAATAAAAATAAATAAATCTTTAAAAAAAAGATTGAAGAAAATAGTCTGAACTTGTACTTTTCCTGTTTACCTTTTTTCCATTAGTAAATAAATCAATTTCAAGCTCATGTCAACCAAGAAAATTATTTATTGAGGTCTACTAGACTTAACTAAATTAAGAGCATATCCCCAAGCAATGCAGTTTTCTAGGTTATAAAGCTCCTGCATAAAAGTAGGCCCCTAACAAAACTTCTAAATATACCTAAACAACACAATACTAAACTCTCTATCATTGCTTATACCTACAAGGTCATGACTCGTGTAAAGAACAGAACCGTTGGAGTCAAGACTACAGTTGAAAGACTATATTACTGTAAAAACACACGGGCCAATGGACAGAAGAGAAAGGGGAGGGAGAAGGGAAGGAATGGTGTCCTATACTTGCAAAATTTTAAAACGGAAAATAATGATAACAATAGAAAAATACTTAAAAAACAAACAAAAACTCTACTTTGGGGGCAATTTGCTGCACGCTAATCTGCCTGCAGCACTGGCATCCCATATGGGGGGGCCAGTTTGATTCTGGCAGTTCCACTTCTGATTAAGTTCCATGCTAATGCTTCCAGAAAAGTAGGAGAGAATAGCCCAAGGCCTTGGACCCCTGAACCCAGGTGACAAGTCCGGAAGTTCCTGGCTCCTAGCTTTGGATCAGCCTAGCTCTAGCTGTTGCAACCCTTTGGGAAGTGAATTGGCAGATGTAAGATCTCTCTTGCTCTCCCTCTCTCTCAACTCTAAAAAGAAAAACAAAACAAAACACAAAAAACCCCCAAAAACATCAAATCCACTTAAAAGTAAATTAATTTCTCTCTGGTGGAGTTGATCTTCATAATCAGAGGCTGCAGGCCTTGTAGATGATTGAGGCTATTTAGTTCCCTTTTCCTTTTGTGCTGTAAACTTTTTGTGTAAATAACAGCTTACTGTCATCTTCATTCAAAGTTGTGTTCCAAAAACTGATGAGAAATGAAAATTAAGGATGCATGTTTAAATGCATTTGAATCAAATCATGAGGGAAACCATTCTTTTTTCATTGTCAGATATACAGAGAGGAGGAGAGACAGAGAGGAAGATCTTTCGTCCGATGATTCACTCCCCAAGTGACCACAACGGCCGGTGCTGATCCGAATCCGTAGCCAGGAGCCAGGAACTTCCTCCAGGTCTCCCACACGGGTGCAGGGCCCCAAGGCTTTGGGCCGTCCTCAACTGCTTTCCCAGGCCACAAGCAGGGAGCTGGATGGGAAGTGGAGCTGCCAGGATCAGAACCAGTGCCCATATGGGATCCTGGGGCGTTCAAGGCGAAAATTTTAGCCGCTAGGCCATGCCGCCGGGCCCCGAGGGAAACCATTCTTAAGTGAAAGGGCAAAGTTGTATGTATAGATTCTCGATGGTTTTAAATATCCATGGCCAGCACTTGTTCTTAGTATTATAGTTGGTTACAAAGGTAACATTTGAAGGAACTCCGTGGTAGAAAACTCCTCTGAATCCTTGGTACAACATCTTTCACTCTAATGATTCAGTAGCTGACTGCTAACTGCTATTTTGTATTTTACTAATAAAAGTACCTCAATTTATTGAAGAGGTTTTAATAAATAACTTGTCCTCTTAGAAAATGTCTAAAGTGAAACCGATTTCTGAACCCCACTGTAGCTGTTGAGTTGTAATGTGCAAGTTTACTTTCTGTATTTACTTATACTAAGACCACAGTTCTCAGCCTATTTTCCCGGGACTAACAGCAGTTCAATCACACGAGAGCTTGTTGAAAAGACAAAATCTTGGTCCCACCTATACATTGGGAAACCCTGAGGAAAGGAACCAGCAGTTTACATTTTAGTAAGACCTCCAGGGGAGACTGACATCTATACAGAGAAAAACTGCATTAAGTCGTAAACATTATAGAGGGGCAATGAAGGAAATTTAATTTCCTAAGTGTTAGATCCTGCTTTATGCCAGCCATACAAAATTTATTAAAACATGACTTTTGTACAGACTTTAAGAAATAAATGGCACACCAGCACCATGGTGTATTACGGTAAGCCTCTGCCCTCAGCACTGGCATCCCATTTGGGCAGCTGGTACATGTCCCACCTGTTCCACATCTGATCCACTACTTATGACCGGGGAAAGCAACAGATGATGGCTCAAGTCCTTGGGAACCTGCACCTGCTTGGGAGACCTAGAAGAAACTCATGGTTTCTATCTTCGGTTCAGCCCACCTCTGGCCATTGGGACCAATTGAGAAGTGAACCAGTGGAAGTAAGATCCGTCTCTGTCTCTCCTTCTCTATGTAACTCTGCATTTTAAATACAAACTAAATTTTTAAGGAAGAAGAAATAAACAGGAGGCAGGCATTTGTTCTAGTGGTTAAGACACTGCTTGGGATGCCTGCATCTCATATAGGAATATCCAAGTTCAAATCCTGACTGCAGTCTAGATTCCAGCTTCCTGCCAATGTACACCCTGGAAGCAGTAGGTGATGGCTCAAGGAGTTGAGTTCCTGCCACTAATGGGGGAAACTCACACTGAGTTCTCAGCACCTAGATTTGGCCTGGCCCAGTTCTAGCGGCTACAAGCATTGGGGAATGAAGCAGAGGAACAGAGTGCTTATTCTCTCTCCCTCCTTCTCTTTTTCTTTCTCTCTCTTCCTCTCTGCTCCCTCTTCCCTTCCCCTTTTCTTTCCCTCGTTTCCCATCTACCCTTCTCTCCCTTCTCCTCCTCTCTCTCTCTCTTCCCCTCTCCTACCTTTCTCTCCCTCTCTCCTTTTCCTGACATCTCATAAATCAATAAACATTATTTTAAAATAAAAAATACAAGATAGTGTGATAGCTTGCAGTCTTGGAGTGGAGTGCATCTCAGGAAGTTGATGTTATAAACACAAATGACTGACTTATCAAGACTAGGGTTCTATCTGACACATCAAGAGCTGTGTTTTTCATATGGCTGAATGTTTTTTTTTCCTCTTAATCATGGTATTGATGGTACAGTACAATGATCAAGCCTTAGTCATTCTAAACTGTCTAATACAGCAAATTCCAAAAAGTAGTGAAGTTCTGTATATATGTCTTTCTTGAGTGAATATTGAAACTTTGTACTGTTTTTTAAATCCCATATTAAATTTTATTTGCATTTTACCAGAAATCTAGGAGATTCACTATATACATTGATAGATTCCTGGCAGCGGCTTGAATCCTACTGTATGAGACAGGAAGTTTCCTGTTCCAATAAGGTTAAATTGCTTTTCTTTAGGGAGGCTAGGGGTACTTTTGTCCTCTCTTTAGAAACACACACAGACACAAATATATATACACACACATAAATTGCATATTATCCATTACAGATGATGGGGAGTCTCTGGATGTCTTGCTGTTCATTCTTTAACTCCCTTGATTTAAATGATTTGATTTGATGTGTACATTTCACCCTTCTATTTCATTTTTTCTTTTATGGTGCAATTTCATAGCTCTGAGATTTCTCCTCTCCGTATTCCCTTCCCCCAACTTATCTCCCCCATATTATTACAATAATATAATACATCATAAGCAGTCATAAGGCCATCATTCTGTTATTTAAGTGTGTCCTGACATTGCTGGTACAGAAAATGGCAGACAGTCCAGCATCCTATTGTCTAGAAATGTCCAACAGTTTCAATGGAAGTTCATCTTTGATTTGGAAATAGAGATGCATGCTGCATTGTATCTTCACAACTGGACGTAACACTCTCCATTACACGGTTCTATACATTCCCTTAAATCCCCAAATCATGCTAAATTAAAATCTGTATCTTGGGGAATGTCAGAGAAGGAAGGAAACCAAAAACCTTTTAAAAACCCAGTCACTTGACAGGCTTTTGAAAAACCACTCTGAAATAAACATAAAGAATTAAAATCGCCATTTTCAACGTAAATTGAATAAGAGAAAAGCCTAGCTAGTGTTTTACATCATTATGTCATTGCTTTTCTTCCTGGTACTTTGTATTCCTTACACATATGAAAGTGATTGCAAAGCTATGTAAAAAAAATGTCAGTGAGTCAGTAACTTACCAAATAATATACTTGTAATCAAAGAGAGTTGATGATTATTTAAAAGAGACTATTAGCAAGCATGCCATTTTCAGTCTTAGGTAGTAGATAATGGTAAAGGTTGAAAATCCAGGATTTGGCAAATCAAATTTGGAATGGAAGGACTGAGTCTAAGTCAAGGTAGAACCAGTTATCTGAAACTATCAAAACAGACCAAAGTAGGTACATCCAGAAGAGTCAACAATCTAAGGTAGACAGTGAAACACAAACTACAGATGGTTGGTTAAAAATACAAAAGGTTAAAATATAATAAAGCCAAAGTAGGCAATTTTCCACCCCCTGGTTTTCAGAGTGTTTTTGAGAATTCAAAGAACTAAGAGAACAAGAATCAGCAAACAAAATTCTCAGAAAACAGTACTAGTCTCTAAATTGGCAGATTAAAAAGCTGAACAGAGATAAATGCAAAGGTCAGTTTAAAAAGCCTAGATAACCCCCAAAATATGCTCAAGCAGTTTACTTCAATTGAGAAAGTCCCCAGTAGGGAGTCATGGAAAATCAAACAGGGAAATCAGAGAAGCTTAAAGCCTGGAGAATGTGTAAGCAAAGGACAAATATTAATATCATGGTGGATCCTGATAAATTTGGGAGTTCTTCAGCTTTCACCTTGGGCTTTTGTAATTCTGCAGAGACCAGACAGGGCCCTGGAGGCAGGAGCAAGTAATTGGAGATACCTGACTGCCATGAAGTGCAGGTGGGTGGACAAATAGTAGCTTCTGACATTCAAATTCTGACAACAAAACCAAAAGGAAAAGATGAAGGGCTTTGCATTTCTTTTCACAGTTTGTAAGACGACATCTCTTTTTCAAAGTTAAATGTGTATCACTTTTTTCCATTAGAGTAAATTTTCTCAATAATACATAGCAAAATTGCTTGGTAATGAAATCCTCATGATTACTTTTCAGAAATTTAGATTGTATTTTAGTGCTGGATGGCATTACACCGGCTGTGAGATGTATCTACTGTATAAAAGATAATTTTATAGCAAACTATAAACATCATTTGTATCATTTTATGAATTATTAAATTTTATTTAAAGTCTTATTATTTTCCCCCTATAAAATCCCCAGTCAGCATCCGAGTATTGATCCATGTTGTATTGTCTGTTTAAAGCTTTTTGTTGATCACTGCAATTGAGTTCCATTTCATCATGCTAAGTTTATTTGGTGACACAATGCTTAGGAAATGAACTATGACAAGCTAGTTTGAGCTGTGCAGCAGTATAACCCATTTTTCCCATTTGATGTGATACATGAGAGGCTTGTATACATTCTAAAATCCAATTCTACAGTATTAGCAATATAGATTTCTAATTAGGATTTAGAATTAGTATGACAAGAGCCATTTTCTTCACATTTAACACATTCATTTGACCATCTAGACTCCAGTCACACACAGTTGGTGCTCTTGGTAACCCACTAATTTTTCCTATGAAGCCAATCTTTTGTTATACTAAGATTTTGTGACGCAATTGCAAAAGCACAGAAACCTGAACATTTTACTATCCTTGAGTGAATTGACCTGTAATTCTAATTGCTTAGCTTTTGAATATTAACGTAGTCTCATATATTCTTCCTTAACTGCTGTCCCTCTTTCTGTTACTGAATTCACTATGTCCAAAGATACTTGATGATTTTAAAAAGTGAGCATGTTAAATACTCTTTTTTTCTTAGAATAAGTAGATTGAAGCAGAAATAGGTAAATGGCAGCAGTAATATTTGGGGTCTGCCAACACATGTGCAGAGAACGGACTGTGTGCATCTCTTCACAACTTGGCATTCAGTGACTAAGCAAAGATAGTTGATGTCAGCCATTAGTAACATGCAAATTAGCAAATGGTGCAAATTAGGACTTCACTCTCAGTAGGGAAACATTTTTCAGTACTCAGAATACGGAAACATTATAATATGAGGATATATTTTGGAGAACTTGTGCTTTCAAGCAAAGAGGAAGGGATTGTTTATGTTTAAGTTGGTGACTGTTAAAATATGATACACATCTGCAAAAAACAAGTCTTCATTTTAAAGAAGTGAAAAAATTCACTGTGGGCCCCCATGTGGTAGCCTAGTGGCTAAATCCTCGCATTGCATCCACCGGGATCCCATGTGAGTGCCAGTTCATATCCAAGCTGCATCACTTCTCATCCAACTCCCTGGTTGTCACCTGGGAAATCTGTAGAAGGTGGCTCAAAGACTTGGGACCCTGTACCCACCTGGGAGACCCGGACGAAGCTCCTGACGCCTGGCTATGGATTGCCTCTCTTTCGGCCATTGTGGACACTTGCAAAGTGAAACAGCAGATGGAGGAGTTCTCTCTGTTTTTCCTTTTTTTCATAAATTTGTTTGCTTTTGCAATAAAAATAAATAAAATGTTTTTCTAAAAAGAAAAATTCACTATACTTGTGCCTTGAAAAATCATTTAAAATTTTTGAAGTATGATAATTTATTTAGCAAGTATATTGAATCTAACTCACTGTTCCAGAATGTTGCTGTTGAGTAACTAATATACTTGGGGGTAATTACCTTTTCCTGAGTTCTACTTATGTTCTTATAAAAGAAGAATCAATCACAACTTTAAATAACGTGATACCAGGACTAGCAGCTGCATCATTTCGGGAAGTTAATGTAAGATAGGTAATGGTAGAGAATGCTGGTCAGGAGACATTCTTAAATTTTTAAATTTTCTTCTTTATCTTATAATTTGAACAACAGAAAGACAGAAGGGGATCTGTCATTGTCTGCTTCACCTGAGACAAATTCATCTTGAGACAATGACCAATATTCTCAAATTTTAAAGACAATACCAGGATAAATTTCAAAATCTGTACTCAAAAACTGTAGAAAAATTTGTCAGTCATAACTTAGATTTACAGGGCTACCGTGGGCCATAGAGCTTTATCTAGTAACTGTCCTTGTTCTTAATAACCTTGTTCCTAAATAAACCTGTTGTTAAAAAATCCTCTGTAATATTTTAAATCCGTGTATGTCATGAGCAATAAATTGTGAAAATTCAGCATACATGAGCAATTTGATAGAATAATTAAATAAAAATTACATCAGACATTTGTAGATTTAGATCTAATCTATATTTATTAAGCTTCCATAATATTGAGCTGTATCCTAGATATGCTCACATAAGCCATCTCATTTAATCTTCAAAATTCAGAGAGGAGGGAGTTAACTGGAAGTTGCTGTTATGAAGGATAGATGGACATTTTTGATTTTTTTGAATACCCGAAACTTATAAAAACCCAAAGCATGCTTTCCTTAATTAAGGTATAGCTATTTCTCTTTTCCCACACTATATTTGATTATAATTCTTTTCATTTTATTATTTTCCTGCGGGACAAGTGCAATCCATGGAAGTCAGTGAGTTCTCATGAGCTCAGCACATGCACAGTTCACTGTTGTCTCTGCAGTCCTAAAGCTTTTGCCACAGTGTACAAAATGGAGCCTGACGTACCACTACTAGAATTCTTGACCTGCTGAACATCAGATCTGAGGGCTACCCAGATCTGTCTTGGGTGGAACCTGTAGAATTCCACGTTGCTGCAGTTCACTGAGTCAGAAATGAGTTCACTCCCAGCTCAGCGTATGCATAGTCCTTTCCTTTGCCTCTTTATGCAAAATGGTGCCCAATTCAGCTCTAGGGGGCTGACTGGGCTGTGAAATCCACCCTGTTCTCTCACTGTCCATCTGGGATATGCTGCTCTGTCTCTGCTCCTGGTCAAATCAAATGGACCTGCAGGACAGACAGCTCTTTGTCTGGGTTTACCTCCCAAGCTTCCAGTGAAAATCCCTTCCCACCTGGTTGCTGGTGGAGTTCCGGCTGCTGGTGGAGTTCAGATTGCCGTTAGCTGAATGCCGCTGGAGTATCAGTCACTGCAACACCACACCATTGTGTCCATTGCTTTCCTGTGTCTGTCAGTCTCCAGGTACCCCTCTGCTGTTGTTCTGTCCTCTCCTATTTCCTTGAATGTGTCCTCTCTGCTTCATCCTGATTAAATGTTTTTCCATCCGTTTAAACGTGTCCTTATCCTATTCTGCCATCTTGATTCCTTCTTTTCATTTTATTGAATAGTAGCTTTAAACATCAGCTAATTTATTTTCATATATATTAAACACAACAATGTTATTAAATATTAGTATTCCCGTTTCCATAGAAGAATTCAAATCTTAGGTTACATTTAGAAAAATTTATATGTGGGAAAGCCAGGATTCAAACTTAGTCATGTGAAACTTCAAAGCCCATTGTTTCTGGGATCACCATTGTGGTGTAACAGGTAAAAGCCAGTGTTCCACATAAGCACTGGTCCAGCTCCCTGCCAGTGCACCTGAAAAAGCAATGGAAGATAGCCCAAGTGCTTGAGCCCCTGTACCCATGTAGGGGGAACTGGAGGATGCTCTTTGCTTCTGGCTTTCATATGGCTTCATTCTGGTCATTGTCACCATTTGGTGAGTGAATCAGTGGGCGGAAGATGTCTCTCTCCTTTTCTCTCTTATTCTGATTTTGTGTTTCAAATAAAATTATTTTTTAAAAAGCTCCTTTATTTTTCTGAACACACTGTTTTACTTTTTTCTTCGTTTATGTGACATTTACATCCTTCTTTTGAAAAGCCTCATCAAGAAAATTCGATTATAAAGAGCTAAAGGTATGATTTTCATTTTGGTACGTATGAGATTAGCTTTGGGATTAAATAGAAGATGTGCAAATCCATATAAAGATTCATACTAAAATATTGAAGGATTAAAGATGGTAGTTGGGTTTGGCTTTGCAATATTCAAATATATATTTAAATATATATATATACATATATATATATATGCAGTGAATGTGACAAAACATTGATACTTTTTGAATCTGATAAATTTTGCATCTGAGATACATGGAGCTTCATCACTCTACTCTCATAACTTTTGTGCTTACTTAAATTTTATGTAATTTAAAGAGACCATGAATCTAACACCCAGCAATCTCTCTGTTTCTGTTTTTCCTTAACTTCAGCTTAATGAATGAGTAGTGAGGTTCCCATATTCTTATCTAATAGATTTCTTCTATATAAAAGATCATGAAAAGCAGAGCTCATTTTCTCTCTTTCTTACTAGGAATGAGCTTCTTTAGACATGGAGCGCCTATAATTTTTTAAGGTAAAGTAACTTCTGACTACAAAAGTTGTAATATGCCCGTTGTACCTTATAAACACTATCAGAAAAATGAAAACTCTCTTCTGATATTCTTATATATAATTATTATTTTTGCTTATAAGACTCATTACTATTTGACATTATATAATATTTATTAATTTCTTCATTCTCCCATCTAATGGTAAATTTCATGAAGGAAGGATCTTGTATGTCTTATTTGTAACCATATTCCTATAAGCTAGAACAATGCACATAACTTAATGGACACTTAGCAGATGATTGTTGAATGAATGGACACATTAATAAGAGGCTAACTATAAATGTATAAACTCTTTTCTGCATTTTGCCATTAGGCAAAGGAAATATTAATAAATAAGTTTAGTTTTATGTGAACAAGTAGGGAAAGGCAGTTTGAGAGTTCAGGAATGCGTAGTATTTTTTCTGCTGGCCTATGATGATAGTATAGATAGGTCCAGATATTAGGGGCTATTGCTAGTTTGAATCTACATTGTGAGAGATACTAAGGGCAATAGATCTTTCATCTTGTATAGAGGACCAATGGGCCAAGGCTAAGAGTGGTGAGTCAGGCCATTATTGGATTCTGACTCTCAATGTGATTGAAGGTCTAATAAACACTTTAAGTCACTGAAATGCTCATAAGAAGGTCATAGGTGCATTTATCTTCAGAAAATTTGAGTTCCTCAATCAATGTTCAATGTTGTGCATTTATTACCTGTGCCTGGGGCTGCAAAAGACACTTTTCTTCAGTGTCACTCATCTTGCCCTAGGGAAAGAAGACAAAAAAGAAACAATTTCCTATATTACTACATAATGTTCTGGAAAATTTTAATACTTATGTGTACTTTAACAGTAATAGATTAGCCCCTTCATTGGATGAGAAGTAGAGGCAAATTCTGTGAGAGTTGGAAAATGAATAAATGTGGATGTTACAGAGAAAGTGTAGAATCAGCACAAATTTTGCCTACTTTTCAGTTGTTTTAGGTCCTAAGTCACTTTACTCTTAAGTGCCTCTGTAAAATGGCAGTATATAGCATAAATGTTAAATTTTCAGAAAAAATAACTTTTAACAAAAAATAATGGACTTTAAAAATAAAAAAATATGCGAGTTGGAAGGAAAACATATTGAGTTCACCAGAGGGTTTTTTTTTTTTTTTACCATTTTTAAAATAAAGAAGGAGTGAGCATTCAAAACTTGTGAAATTTCTCAGTGTGTAAATATTTTATTAGAATTAAGTGTGCTGTTTTTAAAAAGATCCTCAGACTTAGGCAGTATTAAAGAATGGAAATTACTCAAATGTAAAATTAATGTTTTATAAGTGAAGATAGTCTTTATCTAATGTTCCCTTAAAGAAACTGTGGTACATTTACTCCGTGGAATACTACTCAGCCATTACAAAGTATGAAATTCTAATATTTGCAACACAATGGTCCCAACCAGAGACCATCATGCTCAGCGAGATAAGCCAATCCCAAAAGGACAAATATCACGTGTTCTCTCTGATGTAAGGCAACATTCATGCAAAATGCAAAACAAATAGATACATAGCTGTACATGTATATACATATATTCCCATAGATGGAATATATAATGGAGACTAGCATACTAGGAAGTGAAAATATATCATAGTAGACATCCCTACTCCCTAATAAAAGAATGACTCCTCCGCCCGGCGAGATAGCCTGGGGGGATAATCCTCACCTTGCATCTGCCAGGGTTGCGTATGGGTGCCTGTTCTTAAGTGGAAAACTAGCAGATTCACTATGACTTCAGAAAAATGAGACTGAAACACACATTAAATACACATTGAGATGACTAAGGACACTACATTTGAATGAATTAAAAGCAAATACTAATGATTTCAATGGGGAAAATACTATTAAAAATTGGCCCTAGAATATTTGATGCAAGTGTAGTTTGGGGGCAGGAATTTGACACAGTAGCTAAGATGCCAGTTGGTTGTTCACAAACCACACCAGAGTGCCTTGTATGCCCAACCTAGGAGGCAGTAGACGATAGCTGGAGGAATTAGGTTCTTTCTACAGTATGGGTCACCCAGTTTCAGCTCCAGACATCTTAGAATTGTCCAGACTTAGACATTGGAAGCATCTGTGGAAGTCAACTGGCAGATGATTACTCTTCTCTTTTATTCTTCCCTATTTTTCTATCTGTCTCTCAAATAAAATGAAAATAAACAATTAAGCATTTAAATATTTCATAGAATTTACAGAAGTAAAAATTTACACTCAAATGTATGACAGCTAATAAGAAATTGTGAATGAGGGCCCGGCGGCGTGGCCTAGCGGCTAAAGTCCTCGCCATGAACGCCCCGGGATCCCATATGGGCGCCGGTTCTAATCCCGGCAGCTCCACTTCCCATCCAGCTCCCTGCTTGTGGCCTGGGAAAGCAGTTGAGGATGGCCCAAAGATTTGGGACCCTGCACCTGTGTGGGAGACCTGGAAGAATTTCCTGACTCCTGGCTTTGGATCGGCACAGCACCGGCAGTTGCGGCTCACTTGGGGAGCGGATCATCGGATGGAAGATTTTCCTCTCTGTCTCTCCTCCTCTCTGTATATCTGACTATGTAATAAAATAAATAAATCTTAAAAAAAAAGAAATTGTGAATGCACCATAGGTTAGAAGATATTGCTCGTAAGACAAGACTGGAAAAATAAAAATATTAAAAATGTGTGGGCCCTACGCTATAGCCTAGTGGCTCAAGTCCTTTCCGTGAACGCACCAGGATCCCATATGGCTGCCGGGTCTAATCCCGGTGGCCCAGCTCCCCATCCTGCTTCCTGCCTGTGGCGTGGGAAAGCAGTCAAGGATGGCCCAAAGCCTTGGGAACTCATGGGAAACATGGAAGAGGCTCCAGGCTCCTGGCTTCGGATTGGCTCAGCTCCAGCCATTGTAGCCACTTGGGGGAGTAAACCATCAGATGATCTTCTCTGTCTCTCCTCCTCTCTGTATATCTGTCTTTCCAATAAAAATCAATAAATCCTTTTTAAAAAATATGCAAGAGAAGCAATAGGTGTGGAAACAATAAGACTTAATGCAATAAAGATGTGAAGAGATAGGGTGAGATAGAATAAATTACTTTTTAGAAAAGGTTTTATTTACATAACTTGCAAGAGTTACAGAGAGATTGAGAGAGATCCCCCATCTTCTGGCTCACTCCCCAAATGACCAAAACAGCCAGAGCTGAACTGATCTAAAGCCAGGAACCAGGAGCTTTTTCTGAATCTCCACCTCGGTGCAAGAAGCTCGATCACTTGGGCCATCTTCCACTGCTTCTGAAGGCCACTGGGGGGAACTGGAACCGAACTGGAGCATCCAAGTGCTGAATCAACACCCATATTGGATGCTAGTGCTGCAATCAGAGGATTACATCATATCACAGGCCTCATGTTTTTGCTATTGTATGACATATGCATCTGCATGGGTAAAATTCTACTCTTGCTCAAAGTTTGTAATAAACTGTATCAGAGCTGAGGCAGAGGGATGGAAAGGGGGGAATTTTATCAAGAATTAAATACAAAATACTTAGCTGTTAAGTTTGAATTTGGTAATATGGGGTTAGCTATAGAGAATCAAACAGCCTTTGCTCTAAACTATTCAATGTTTATTACCATGGAACAAGATCAAACTAAAGTTAAAAGGAGGAATATTTCACCTTTGAATGTTTAAGTCTTATGTGGACTTATTTCCAGAAAGTAAGTCATGCTCCTCGTGACACATGTTGTTTAAGTAGCATTAGTATACAGTGCTTTTAATAACACAGAGTTTTTAACAGAAGGTAAATCAGTTTCCTCTGGGTGCTAGTATACACAGCATACTTCCTTTAGTTTTATCTCATGATTGTAACGTGTGCTGCAAATGCATTTGCAAGTTTAAATAAATATGATTAAATGATTTGTTGGTAAAAGCTATGGCAAAATAAGTGCAAACGTGGCTAAATTGTGTTTCCTCTTGGTTATTTTTTTTAAGATTTACATTTCTTTAATTTTAAATAAACATCCAATGTTTTGGTTATAAGCTCATAAAATTTGGAAAGAAAAATAGAAGTTATTGGTTATGAATGTATGAGTAATGGTAAAGGACACCAAATATTCAAAAAGGTTGCAAAATCCCAGAAAGGATAAATAAAAGGAAGTCACAGCCATACAAATCATGATGAATCAACCAAATGTCAAATATGAAAACACTAAACTATTTTATGTATCTTGACAATAGGATGCTGGACTCTTTGCCTTTGATGCCTACAATGTCAGGATACACTTAAATAGCAGAATGATGGACTTATGACTGCTTATGAAGGCCTATACTATTGTAATGACATAGGGGAAATTGGAGAGGGGAGAAGAAAATCCCGGAGCCTATAGAACTCTATCATGTAATATTAAAATAAATTATTTTTTCAAAAGAATATATAAATATATATATTTCAAGAGGAAAGTGAAGGCACAACCATATCAGACAGAAGTACACTGAAAAATGTACCACAAAATAACACCCAAAATGGTAAATAATGGTCTGAAGGCAGGAAAAACTATTTTAGGTGAAAATAAGGCAGGAAGTATTTGGGTAAATTTAAGTGGATATTGTGTTTTGCTTTTCAGTTGGGTTTATTTGTGAGCAGTTTTGTGTTCACGTAAAGTAAAGCAAAATCCACAGAGATTTTTCATACATCCCTAGCCCCATACATGCATAACTTTGTCACCATTCACCCCCTACAAAGTGATACATTGTTATAATTGTTGAAAGTAAACTGACATATCATCATCACTCAAAGGCCATAGTTTGCATTACAATGCATTGTTGAATTTCAACTTACAATTATTGAGATTAAATTTTTAAGTAACACATAAAATTAAAACCTATGATGTCAGTAACATAAGTTGAAAGTGGTAGAACTAAAGTACTGAAAAGATACTGTATTATCAGTGAGATGATTAAAGAACCTTTTTGATCTAGGATTTAATCTTTTAAGCATGAATATTGTAATACTAAATGCTAAAAGATCAGAAACAGAATATGTATTTCTAATCAAATCAAAATATAGTTGAGAGACCAGCTCCATGGCATAGTAGACTAAGTCTCTGTCTGCAGCACTGGTATCCCACGAGGGCATCAGCTTGTGTTTCTGCAGCCCCACCTCAATTTAGCTCCCTGCTTAGTGCCTTAGAGGGCAATAGAGAATAGCTCAAGTTCTTAGGCCTCTGCAGTCTTGTGGGATAGCTAGAGAACCCTGGCTCCTGTCTTCTAGCTCCATGTTCCAGCTCCAACATTTTTGTGGGCCTTTGGAGAGTGAGCCAACAGATGAAAGTTCTGTCTCTCTCTGTCTCTCCTATTCTCTGTGACTTTGCCTTTTAAGCAACAATATAGTAAATCCTTTATATATAAAAAACAGCATCACAGTTAATTTTGAAAAAAGAATAAACATGAAATATCAAAAAATTATTGAAAGGTAGATTATGAAGAGAAAAAGCAGAATAGCAGTAGAGATGATCACAAAGCACACAACAATATAGTAACTGTAAATTTAAATATACTGATGATCTTTGCTAGC
This sequence comes from Ochotona princeps, assembly GCF_030435755.1. Lineage (NCBI taxonomy): Eukaryota > Metazoa > Chordata > Mammalia > Lagomorpha > Ochotonidae > Ochotona > Ochotona princeps. The sequence continues at coordinate 51,310,535 of NC_080865.1, forward strand.
ATTTGTTTTCTTTGTATTTTTGATAATAGCTAATGTATATAAAGTGAGGTAGCACCTCACTATGGTTTTAATTTTCACGTCTCCGATGATTAGTGATGTTGAGCATTTTTCTCATATACTTGTCAGCTGTTTGTCCAATTTGAAAAAAAAGTTTATTTACATCTATTACCCCTTCTAAATTATATTGTCTAGTTTTACTGCTGATGAATTCAGTTTCTTAGGCATTCTGGTTATTATTAACCATTATCAGATGTATAACTTGAAAATATATTACCTATTCTGAAAGTTGTCCTTTCACTGCATTGATTGTCCCCCTTCTGGAGCAATGTTTTACTTTGATGCAATTTGTTATGTCTCTTTTTGCTTTTGTTTATTGCATTTATGGGATCGAATGCAATGCTTCTTTCCCCATCACAGTGTCCTGAAGCATTTCCTCTTAGTATTCTCTTTGTTTCCTGTCTTACATTTGGGTCTCTGATGCATTTTGTTCATTTTTATACATTGTGAGAGTTTGATATGAGTCTCTTTTTGTTCAGTGTATATCCAGTTTTCCCGGCATTACTTAGTGAAAAGACTATTCTTTCTCTAGAGCATGTTCTTAACACCTTTGTGAAAGATCAGTTGCCAACAGATGCATTGTTTGCTTATAGGCTCTTGATTCTGTTCCATTTGTTTATGTGTTTTTTATATGCTTATAACATGTTGTTTCAATGACATAGCCTTGTAGACTATTTCAAAGTAGCTATTTTAATATTTCCTGCTTTGTTCTTTTTTCTGCAAGATTGCTTTGGCTTTTTGGGTTGTGATTCCAAAAATGTTTCAGTGATATTTTCTTTAGTTATGCAAATTAAAATCATTGGGGCTTAAAAGGCATTGTATTGAGTTTGTAATTCAATCTGTCATTTTGGATCGTACGGACATCTTAACAATATTGATCTTTTCAATCCAAGAACATGAAATACATTTCCATTTCATTGTGTCCTCTTCAATTTTGTTCATCAATGGGTTATAGCTTTCATTTCTGAGCTATTGATTCTTATATATTTCCATTTGTAGATACTGAAAATTAGGCTGTTTTATTGACTTCTTTTTCAGGTTACTCATAGTAAATAATGCTGCTGCTGATATCTGTATCTTGATTTTGTATTCCAAGACTTTGATGATTACAATTTAAAATTCTAATGGATTTATGTTATCTTGAGTTTTCTGTGTGTGAAATCATGTCAAACAGTGACAGCTTACATCCTTCTTTTCAATTTTGACTACCTAATCACTTTTTCTCTTTCACGTTTTTTCTCTTAGCTTGAGTATGTTGAATTAAGTGCTGAAAATGTGCATCCTTGTCTTCATTTAGATCTTAGACAGAAACCTGTCAGCTTTCATCATTCAGTATGATGTTAGCTACTTGCTTGTTCCACAAGATCATTATTTTGTTGATGTATGTCCCTACTTTTTTTTAAGAAGACAATTTCTTGATTTGAAAAGCAGAGTTTCTAGAGAGTGTGGGGAGGAGGGAAGGAGGAGAAAAGAAAAAGAAAGAGGGAGAGAATCTTACATCTGTGTTACCCAAAAGGTTTTAACAACCAAAGCAGGGCCAGTCCAAAACTAGGACCTAGGAGTTTCTTCTGGATCACCCATATGTGTACAAGGTCTAAATATTTGGGTCATCCTCCATTTCCCAGGCACATTAGCAGGGTGCTGGATTGGAAGTGGATCAGGTGGGATTCAATCCGATGCCCATATGGTGTGCCAGTGTCGCAGATGGAGGCTTAATCCACCACACTACTAAGCCATCCCTATATATATATATATGTATATATATATATGTATATACATACATATCTTGAGGAGGAATAGTATCACAATAAAAATGTGAAGTACTAGAGTACTTAAAGTTAACCAAAACTGAATATAGAGGCAAGTTCATTTTAGTGCAACTTTTTGGTAGCTTGGGTACGGCCTTTTCATAGCATGCATTCTTCACAAACTGAAGATCTTTCTTATGTAGCTTTGCTTAACAGGCTGGCTAATGGGATAATTAAAAAAAGGATGCCAGAACTTGGAAAGATGGTGCCTATGACATTAAATGTCAAACATTTTGGTAAGATAGTTTTTTTTTATAGTAACTCGGGAGACAGTTTATGTCTATAAACTTGAGAGTTGAAATCACATAGGACATATTTTCCAGGAATGCTTACTAAGACTGAGAGAGATTGAGGAAAAGAGGGTGTGTAGAGAGAGAATGTGAGTGGACAAAAAAAGTTTTTTCATCATTTTTAAGAGTACTTTTTACTATGCTATAAATATTAAAAAGATAATGTAGGCTACCATTAGCAATTTCATGGCAATAAGTATAGAAATGTGGAAGAAATAAAAAGATCTTCCAAATACAAAATGTTTCAAAAATTGCTGCAAAAATAAATAGAAAATATGATTAGCATTGTAATTTTTTCTCATGGATATAACTTCAAACTTAGGTGGCTTAGATGGTGCTTTTCCTTGTTTATCTACAAAGACAATAAGAAAGTAGAAAAGTAAGGAGTACTACTCTTTTTTTTTCAAAATTGAATATCCATGATTCCTAATTTGTTCAAGAGAAGCACAAAAAAGATAATCAATGATGAAATCACTCATGAAAATACGTATTATTTTCCTAAATAAAATATGACTATAGACAGACTATACTGTGTGTAAAATGAGTGCATATTATAGTCATTTTTTAAAATTCCTGGAAATGAAAATGAATTTAACTTTAGAAAACTGAATAATTCCAATTCCAGAAATTGAAACAAAAACCTCATAAAAATATCTTTATCTCAAAAAATTTAAATATAAAATTGAACATTTTATTATGAAAAGGAAATATTATAAGCAGGGAAAAATAGGAACATATTTTTAAAATCTGATTTTGGGTTTCTAGCAAAAAAAAAATCTATGCACCATTTTGTATTTCATTATGAGGCACTGAGAATACTGCTTTTGGTATTAAGATACAAGACAAGGATGATCACTAACATCATTACCAGAAAATACTTTGCTTAGAGAACTACTCTGCATGTAAAGCAAGATGGTGGGATAAAAACTGCAACTATTTGAAAAAAAATAAAATTAAAATTGTTAATTTTTACACATAATACAACTGTCCTTGAAGAAATACAATGCAATTGACAAAAACGTTAGGACTAAAAACTTGAATTGCAGATGGTTTTGAACATGAAAACCAATGATTCTTTAATATACCAAAATAAAACACTAAAAATCAAAGTAAAATATTCTTATCTATAAATATCTAGGAATAAATCTAAGATAATATATACGAACCAGTCCATTGGTGAAATATTTTGTAATTTATTTGGACACATTAAAAACACAAGCATTGAAAGATGTATGTGTTTAAGGATTGGAAGCTAATATTGTAAAGGTGTTAATTCTTCCTCAACTCATTCTATAGATGCATTGCAACTACACATTTTTAGGAACATGAACACCTAACTCTTCAACTTGTACAGAAGCAAAAAGATCAGTAAAAATTAAGAAAGTGGGAATTGAAAAAGAAAGTGAGAAAAATCGCTCTACCAGTTTTCAAGAATAATTCTTAATTTACAGTAATCATATAAAACATAATATGTATGAATGAATAGACATATTGGGATTTCAATATTGTTTATAGCTCTTATCTGTGTTCCTGATGGATGATAGTCTTTCTACTTGTAATTGTTAAATATCTTTAATTTAGTGAAGCAAAAAGCCTTTGACTGTAAAAAAAATGAAACGTGTTATCACACAAACCAAGAAACAAAAACAAAACAAAAAAGGATGTATCATCAGGTTCCTAGAATTGTGTATATGAGCTATATGAAGTTTGTCCTCTTTTTGTTAATAAAAAATAATTTATATTCAAAACAAACAAAATTATAATAATGGACACAGTGTGGTTATGATACATATCTAAATTAGAGAAACAGAAAAGAGAAAATTATTTGCATGAATACAAAAATATTTTTAGGTAACAGGGATTTTTATGTGATTATGTTGGAACTGGTGATTTTGCAACAAACATTACTTTGACTTGGGTTAAAAATTTGTGAGATGAGTCTAATCTTCACATCATAGGAAAAAAACTAATTATCAAAGGGCAAAGAATAAAGCTTTACAAAAGAAATCTTAGAATACTTTTAATATTTCAATGTGGAGAACTCCTTAAACAATGGAGAAAGCTCATGGGATACAGTAAAAATAATGCTTACTGTAAATGCACATAGTAAAAAAGAAAAACGATTTTCAAACAATAGATGAAGAGCAGGAAAAGGAAAGTATCAATAGACAATTTCTCAGTCGAAAGTTATTCACATTTCCAAGGGAAGGAATATGTACTGAATTTCCCTTCAAAACAATTTTACAGTTTCATCAGTAGAATGTTCTTCATCTCATCTTTACTGACCTGAGTATTGCCGTTATAAATCATAAACCTTTAAGGGAAAGATGACAACAAATTCTAAGTTGCATTTTTACCATAATTTAAAAAGATTTATTTATTTATTTTAAAGCAAGAATTACACACAGAGAAGGAGAAACAGATAGTAAGATAGAGCATTCCACCTGCTAGCTCACTCCCCAAATGGTTGAAACAGCCATGGGTGGACCAGGCAGAAGCCAGCAGCCAGGAGCCTGGAATTTCATCTAATCAATGTTTCAAGTTAATTATTTGTTTTGTTTATGGTTTTACCACTTTTTTATCTTTTTTTTAGCACTTAGAAATACATTCACCGCTAACCTGGTGCGGCAGCCTAGTTGCTAAAGTCCTCACTTTGCATGCACCAGGATCCCAAATGGGTGCTGGTTCTAACCCCGGTGGACCCCCATCCCATCCAGCTCCCTGCCAGTGGCCTGGAAAAGCAGTCGAGGATGACCCAAAGCCTTAGGAGCACATGGGAGACATGGAAGAGGCTCCAGGCTCCTGGCTTCGGATTGGCTCAGCTCCAGCCATTGTGGCCACTTGGGGAGTGAATCATCAGATGCAAGATAGTCCTCTCTGTCTCTCCTCCTCTTTGTGTATCTGACTTTCCAATAAAAACAAATAAAAGCTTTTGAAAAAAAGAAATACATTCACTGTTATAGATGAAATAGTTATTTACATTTTATCTGATATCTTAGTTTCAAATTTTACATATAGCTCTTAAATTTCTTTAAATCAATTGTAAAGCATTATATGGAAAAGGAACTAAAATCCTTTTTACATATAATGTCATAATGTTATTTCTTTAATAATTTATCCATCTCTCTTCCATCTATGGTTTAAATAATACTGTTCAAGTTTTTATTCTGGTCTCCTATCAATTTTCTTTTGGCTTTATAATTTTATTTTGTTTTTACAATAATTCTCACAAATGGATATTGCATTCTATTTTTACCCTCTTTTCTGAAGGGCAAGCATGTGTCTCAGAGATGTTAATTGGCTTGCCTAAAGTTAAACAGTTTGTGAGATAGTCTAACTTGGAAACCGACTGATCTGACTCATCAAAATAGGTTTTGCTTCTTAAGTATAAAAAAAAAGACACTTCAACTAAGTGGTTGGAACAGTATGTCTTATGGTGTCTGCAACTTCATAATTGTAGGGATTCCCTTCACATTTTTTTTTTAAGATTTATTTATTTTTATTACAAAGTCAGATATACAGAGAGGAGGAGAGACAGAGAGGAAGATCTTCCGTCCGATGATCCACTCCCCAAGTGAGCCGCAACGGGCCGGTGCTGCGCCGATCCGATGCCGGGAACCAGGAACCTCTTCCAGGTCTCCCACACGGGTGCAGGGTCCCAGAGCTTTGGGCCGTCCTCGACTGCTTTCCCAGGCCACAAGCAGGGAGCTGGATGGGAAGTGGAGCTGCCGGGATTAGAACCGGCGCCCATATGGGATCCCGGGGCTTTCAAGGCGAGGACTTTAGCTGTTAGGCCATGCCGCCGGGCCCTCCCTTCACATTTTAATGTGGATCATTTAAATCACCAAAATTGCACTTTAGTCATATTTACTAGACTCATTGAATATTCACAACACAATGATTAGCGTAGCATACTCTGATGCCTTTACTGTACATGTAATGGGATGATATGCTAAGATCCACACGTACATATGTAAAAGGCCTTTGATATTGTTTGATCAGATGTTATGTGCCACAATGCTTTCTGAAATCGCTCTTACCCATTTCATTGTTCAGAATTTTGATATATTATGTAGAGTTCAGAAAAAATTAGGTCTTCAAGACATTTTCTTTCTGAGAAATAACACTTTTTGCCTAGCTTTTTTAGTGCTGTGATCTGCGAATCATACAGCTGTAATGACTTTTCAGAGCAGGCTCACAAGAAGGCTGCTGTCAACACTAAACTTTTTGCAGTGGTCATTGCAGAGCAAAGGTCTGCAAAAGAAAATTCAATTTCCAGTTCCTCCCTGCCCACGTAGCAGTATGACACTTTTTCTTTATATTCTCACTTGCACATGAAGGTAACAAATCCAAACTTAACTTTTATATAAAAGACAGTGAGATTTTTCTCAGTTTCTAATTCCTTTCATTACTAATTCCCTCTACCCCTCCCTCAAAAAACAAGAAAGTGTTTCATTACATTCACAACCACCAACAGAGATCTGCCAGCAATTTTATTTAATGTAAGCTCTCTCTAGCGGGTTATATTTCAGCCTTGCACACTTCTGCAAATCTAACTCAGAAGATTGGCTCAAAACCTGGCAGAAAAGTAACTTTTAAGTAAAAGCTAAGCTTCTAGTTTAGAAAGCTTATATGTAACACTTGTTGAGAGTTTAGATTCAATATTGTGGCTCAAGTGGAATGAATTAAAAGACAATGCATTGGCTCATTTACCTAAAGGTTAGATAACACATGTTTGCCTTAATTTAACATGAATGATGTCAATCCAAAGAACAGTACCTGTAAACTGTGATATTATTTCAACCCCAGCCTGTATCTCATGCAATAAGATATTGTGATGTAACCAATGAACCAACAATCAATGTGATTCAGACTGCTTATGATCTACATCAAAAAATTGTAAAACCTAATGTACTTTTAAAACCCTATGCTACTCAGAAATGAGGCAGGAGAGCAGAGAAATCTTCCATCTCCTTAGAATGTGTAAGGAAGATGTGAAGTATAACTTATCAGGAACATAACAGGTAACTTATTGACAACAGATGCAAATCAGCATTAGACAATAGTAAAACTACAAGGACATATAGTGGGAATCAAGAGCGATCCTGATAACCTCTTAACAGGAGGTCATATGCACAGAGTAGGGGAACCCAGAGTGGAGCAAGTGGACAGGAGGAGGCTTGTATCCCAACCCTGGAGACTCGGATCCTCACCAAGGAATATCAGTATGGGCACCAAGGAGTACATCCCAACTGCCAAAGAGACCACAGGGAATTGGAGTGCCTTCGGAGGCCGAGAACTCTGAGGTCATCCACCCCCGTTTGGATCTACCACATGGGATGGAAGCAGTCCAAATCCTTCCTCGCAGGATCCAAGGTCATTGGAACAACAGCCAGGAGCCCTGAGCGGTCCGCAGAAACAGAACAGTAAACTTCCTTCGGGACTAGGGAGAGGAGCTTTCTCAGGTCCTTACTTAGTTCCTAATTTGGATCCCCACTCTCTCTTGCAATGACCATCAGGGTGGCTCCAGAGCCCCCCCCCCCCCAACACACACACACACACACACACACATTAGAACAGATAGGCAGAGAACAACAAGGAAAGCTTACAACCAGACAGGAAATGGTCAGCATGGACTCACACATACCTTACTAGGTAGGACACAAAGATTAGTTACTCCTCACTAAGCTATTGAAGATTTCGCTGCACACCCCTCCTAAAACTGTTCTGCACCTCAATTGTTGACATATGCCTGGTTAGAGTTATAAGCCAGTTTAGACTATCCTTAAATCTGCCAAGTTCAGCAAAATTATGCTTCAACAATATAAACTGCTAAATACTAAAATGAAAATAGACACGAGACAGCTGAATAGTACCCTATAGCTATTGAAAGGTGTATAGAAGCCGGTAGTAGATAAACTAAAATTGAAATGTCAAAGAAGTAGTCACAGGATGTGGTTAAGAACTTGCATTTTTGGGCCCGGCGGCGTGGCCTAGTGGCTAAAGTCCTCGCCTTGAACACGCCAGGATCCCATATGGGCGCCGGTTCTAGTCCTGGCAGCTCCATTTCCCATCCAGCTCCCTGCTTGTGGCCTGGGAAAGCAGTCGAGGACGGCCCAAAGCTTTGGGACCCTGCACCCGCGTAGGAGATCCGGAAGAGGTTCCAGGTTCCCGGCTTCAGACCGGCACAGCACCGGCCGTTGCGGCTCACCTGGGGAGTGAATCATCGCATGGAGGATCTTCCTCTCTGTCTCTCCTCCTTTATGTATATCTAACTTTCCAATAAAAATACATAAATCTTAAAAAAAACTTGCATTTTTTAACATATTGGTTACTAAATACCATGCCAATTAATTTCATAATGTTGTAAATTGTCGTTGATGTTATGTTGGGGTTTTTAATTGATCGGGATGATAGTCTGCCAGCTCTGCCTTCAGACCAGAGTTGTCTCCCCAAGAAACCGTTGAATTTACCTGGGCAGTAAGATGCTGGACTCTATGCTTGTTATACTCTTGCAATGAAAGAATCTTGACTGAATTTGAACTGTAATACTACAACAAGGTGGAGGAATCCACCATGGGAGGAGGGTACGGGGAGGGGCGGGGGGAATCCCAGAGCCTATGAAACTGTGTCACATAACGCGATGTAATTAATAAAAATATATACATATATAAAAAAGAATTTATCTAAAAAAGGGGAAAAAAAGACAATGCAGTTAGCCAGATCCTTTGAGGACTTTTCATACAAATTAATTTTAAATACACAATATGGTTTTAGTCATTAATCTAGTATCTAATTCACTATTAAGAAATTTCACATATTTTAGAACATTCAGATTGCTTTCTCTGAAGTAAGAAATTATGATAATCCCATGTCGAAATATTGCTTATATATACTCATGATAATGGTGCTTATTTATTCTTACAGTCCACATACCAAGCTATGTCTTAAGTAAATTCAATTAACTGTAAAGCAATACAAATAGTGTATTTAAAGAAGTTAGGAAAATAAGGCATGGCATGGATGAGAATTTCAGCAGAGATAAAAATAGTGACAATGAATAAATCAGAATTATCTGAGCTGAAAAAAACAATGAAACAAAAACATTATTGAGGACTCCAACAGGAGAGTAGATAAACTGGTAGAAAAGGATTGCTTTCCTAAATAAGATTTATTTATGTATTTGAACGAGAGTTACAGGGGATGAGATGGAGAATGAGAGACCTTCCATAGGCTGGTTCACTCTCCAAATGTTCAAAATGGCTGGAACTGGGCCAGTCTGAAGCTAGAAGCAAAGGTCATTTGTTTTCTCACGTAGGTGGTAGGGTCCCAAGCATGTGTGCCATCGTCTGCTGTTTCCCAGGAGCATTGCGAGGGAGCTGTACTGGAAGTTGAGCAGAGAAGACCTAAACTGGTTCTCACATAGAATGCCAGCAATACAAGGTGCAGTTTAACCCACTATACCACAACACCAGCCTCCAAATCAAAGGAATTTCTAATGTTGAGTACATCTGAAATAGCGCAGACAAAAACAGAAAAGAATTACAAGGAATAGAGGAAGTCTGTGAGATACATGAGATAAATAATCATATTATAGAGAATACTGAAAGAGAAGGAAAAAAAGCAAGATATAGAAAGCTGAAAAGATCCCAACCTACTTCAAAATTAAAGGACAAAGGAAGAATCCTAAATACCGTGAGTGTAAAACATCAACTTGCATATAAAGGTAAACCTGTTAGATTGGTAGCAGAATTCTCAGCAGGAATTCTATAGACCAGAAAAAAATAATTATACACTAAGTCTAGATAGAAAAAAAATACAAACATGAATACTATATCCAGTGAATCGAACCTTCAGAAGTGAAGCAAAAATAAAGCATTTCTCAAACAAAAACTGTAAATTTTGTATTTGACAGAACTAGAAGATATGTTGAAGAGTCCTACATTAGATGTGAAAACATCACATCTAAAAACAAAAATTCCAAAAATAGCATATACACAATGAGAATCTCAACTTATTATGAGAGAAAGCTACCAAAACACAATGATAAATAATGAAAGGCAGAAAGAAACAAAGAATATATATGATACTATTGTAAGCAGCCAATAAAATGGTAGGATAGATGTTGGTATTATCTCTCAATATTAACCTTTGCATGTAAATGGATTAAATTATCCCTTTAATGATATGAGTTGGATGAATACACTAAAAGCAAGACTCAAATACACAGTGCTTACAAGAAACTCACTTCACAAGTAAAAATACATATCAATTGAAGGTGAAAGGTTAGAAAAACATATTTTATGCAAATAGAAACAAAAGACAAGTGGAAGTATTTATATTCATATCAGGTAACACAAACGATATAAAAAAACACCCAGAAAACAGAGACAAAGAAGGGCATTTATGTACATTGGCAAAGAAAAATAATTTATCAAGAAGGTATAATACAAGGATACATACATCCAACAAAAACTATCCAAATATATAAAGAAAGCATTATTATACACCAAGGAAGAGATTCTACTGTCAGCAATGGACATATCATCCAGACAGAAAATCGATAAATCAGATCATCATTAAGTCAAAGACACATCAAAATACATTAAAGATACAACACATCACAGAGCAAATGACTCTAATAGATATTATAGGATATTTCACCCAACAGCTGTAAAATAAACATTCTTCCCATCAGTACATGATATGTTTTCTAAGGCTTAGATTATACACATTAGGCCACATAATAACTCTCAGGTTTAAAAAAAAAAAACACAAATTACAGTATGTATCCTCTGAGACCCAGAAGGATTAAAAGTAGAAATCAGCAACAATAATTTAAAATACATTGCAATTGAACCATATGCTCATGACCAACAAATCAATGAAGAAATTAGAAAATTCAAAAATTCCTTGAAATCAATGAAAACACAACAATTCAAAATTTGTGGGATACAGAAAAAGCAGTATTATGAGGAAAGTTTATAGCAGTAAGTGCATGCAGTAAAAAAAAAAACAAACTAGGAATATTTCCAACAAAAAAGGTAATCCTGTCCCTAAGGACTTGGGAAAACAAGAACAAATCAAATCCTGAAGTGGCAGGAAACAAGAAATAGGTAAGTACCAGAAAAGAAAAGATATGAAAATTTACATAATAAATAAACCACAAAACCAAAAATGCTCAAGTTTCAAAAACATAAGCAGAATGAGCAGAAGTTTAGAAATGTTATCATGGAAAAATGAGAAACTAAAAATAGTAAGTAAAAGCAGAGTTGAAAGGGAGACAGTACAACCTATACTACAGAAATCCAAAGGAACATAAGCTAGCTTGAAAAAGTATATGCTACCAAATTGAAACAGCCCAAAAGAAACCAAAACTAAATCTGGAAATAGAAATTCTAAACAATAATTGAGATTGAAACAGTAATTTAAAATTTCCCATCAAATAAAAGTGTAGGAGATTCTTCTGAGTCTCCCATGTAGATGCTGGGGCCCAAGGACTGGAGCCACCCTCTGCTGCTTTTCCAGGTCACAGAGAGCTTCACTAGAATTGGAGCAGCTGGGACATGAACCAGTGCACATATGGGATGTTGGCTTCCGGAGAGGGGGAGGATTAGCTTAATAAGCTACTGCACCTGCCTAGCGACATAATAATATTTAAAGAGGAACTAGCTCTAATACTTCCGAAACTATTCAAAACATTGAGAATGTTGAAGCTTGAAAATTGTTCATAAGGCCAACAATATTCTCATATCAAAAACAAAACACTGCAGAAAAAATTTACATACCAATATCCTTGATAAACATAGATGCATATATTCTCAACAAAATATTAACAAGTAAAAGGCAGCACTGCATCAAAAAGTTCAAACATCATGATCTCAATATGAAAGAATGATTTAATATTTACAAATCAATAAACATAACAAATTAAATCAACAGAATGAAGAGCATATACCATTTGATCAAGCCAACACATGCCTAAAAATTGTTTAATAAAATTCAGCATCTCTTCACGGTAAATATATAAACAAACATCACTCAAAATTAGAAAAGTTTTATATGACAAGATCACAGCCAATAACATACTGTTGGAGAATGGGGAAAAAACATTTATCCTTGAATTTGGAACACTACAAAAATGTCCACTTTCACAGTTCTCATTCACTGTATATTAGAAATATTAGCAAGAACAATTAGGAAAGTAAATGAAACAAAGGACATAGAAATTGGAAAGAAGGAAGTAAAAAAAATCCATGCTTGCAGATGATTTAATTTTGTATGTGAAAAATCCTGGATAAGAAAGCTATGTTCATTTGCTCCATGGAATACTACTCAGCTATTAAAAAAAATGAAATGCAGTTTTTTGTGGCCAAATGAGCCCAACTGGAAGCCATTTATGCTAAGGGAAATGAGCCAATCCCAAAAGGTTAAATGCCACATGTTTGCCTTAATATAAGATGAAAGGATGTCAATCCCAGTTAGTGCTTAGATACACCAATAACGATGTTGTTGAATTGGAGATCAAAAACAATCTTGTTCACAACAGCTACAAAATTTTAAATATTTCAGAATGAATTCAATCCCAGCAGTGAAAGATTTCTCCAATGAAAACTACTATAAAACATTGATGAAAAAATCATGAAAGACACACATAAAATAAGCATAAAGATATTTCTTGACCATGCATTGGTGAAGTTGATGTCAATAAAATGTCCATGGTACCTAAAGCAGTCTACATATTCAGTAAAATCCCTGTCAAAGTAGCAATTACATTCACTGAATAATAATTAAATAAATCTTAAAAGTCACATATCAACATAGAAAAATCATAATAACTCAAATGTTCCTGAACAATCAATCAATCAAGTTAGAAAAGTCAACATATTTAATTTCAATGCATACTACACAGCTATATTAACCAAACACATCAGCACTTGGATAAAAACTGACAAGCTGATTAGGGGAACAGAGCAGACAACTCAGAGACCAATCCATTAACACACAGCAAATTACTTTTTGGCAAAGGGGCTAAGAAAACACATTGGCAATATGTGTTTTCCAATAAATGTGTTTTTTTTTCAATAAATGGTGCCAACAAATCTACATATACATTTATAGAAGCAAAAAATTTGAACCCTTCTTCTCTCAATATGGTAAAATTAAGTTAACAAGGGTCAAAGGCCTAAATATTATATTTGAAAGTACTAAATTTCTAGCAGAATACCTGGGGGAAACTCTTCTAGATGTTGGTGTAGTCACTTACTTTATTGAATAATTTGGAGAAGACCCAAAAAGCACATGCATCAGAAGCAAATCTAGAATAATGAGATTATATTAAGCACAGAATCTCCTTCTGAGCGAAAGAAACAATCAATAAGCAGAAGAGAAATGCAAGGAATGTGAAAACACATTTGCCGTTTGACAGAATACAGAGTATATTAGGAACTCAAAAACTGCAACAATTAAAAAACCTGACAAGGAAAAAGAGGCAAAGGACCTGAACAGCTTTCAAAATAATACATATGCCAATGAGTATATAAAACCACTCACTATTAATAGTTATTAGGAAAATGCAGACTAAAACCACAATAAGACATCACATCACATCATCCCATTAGGATAGTTGCTGTAAAAAAAGACATAAATGATAACAATAATAATAAAATGTAAAAAAAATTTAAAGATTAAAAAAGAGTAAAAAATACTGGTGAGGATGTGGAAAGAGGGAATTTATTACACTGTTATTAAGAATGTAAATTAGTATGGCCACTATGAGAAAAGGTTTGGAGATCCCTTATAAAGCTGGGAATAGAACTTCTACGTGATTAATCAATCCCAGTACTGGGCATAGATACAAAAGACATGAAAAAATTTATCAAAGTTGTTCATGCTCCACTATGTTTATATAAACGCTGTTCACAATAATCAAAGTACAAAATCAGGCCAAATGTCCACCCTGAGATGAATGGATAAAGATAACATAATACATGTACACAGTAGAATACCATTTATCCATGGAAAAGAATGAATGTTGTCCTTTGCAGCAATATGGATGGGAACTGGAGAACACCATGTTAAACGAAATAAGCCAAACACACAAAGAAAGATGCTACATTTCTTCTTCATATGTGTACGAGTAGTAAAAAAATCTTTATAGACACAGAATGGTGATTACTAGAGCTGAGAGCTGTGGAGAGCTAGAGGGTATATGGATAACCAGCGCTCAACTAGAGTTTAATGTAACGAGTAAGTTCCTAGTGTTTTATGGTAGAGTAGGGAGGATATAGTTTACAATAACCTTGTAGATATTCTATGAACAAAATAAAAGAGAAGTTTCAAGTTTCCAATCATAGAACAATTTCAAGGGAGCAGAAATGCTGATTATTCTATTTTATCAGTACTGATTACATTAGTGTATTTAAGGTTTTTTAAAATATTTATTTGTTTGAAGGAGTCAGAGATATATAGCAAAAAGTAGGAGGAGGAGGTGAAGAAGCAGACCATGGAGAAGAAGCAGAAGACAGAAGGGCGGGGGCAGAATCTTACACCCTCAGGTTCACTTGCCAGATGGCTGGGCCAGGCTGAAGCCAGGAGTTTCATATGGATCTTGCAAGTGTGTCATCTTCTGCTATTTTTCCCAGGCCATTAACAGGCAGCTGGATTGGAAGTGGAGCATGCAGGACACAAACTAGTGCACATATGGAATGGGCATGCCAGATGGCAGCTTTATCAGCTATACCGCGACATGGGCCCATTTATTTCTTTTTAAAATATCATCGTGTAACTCATAAATATCTATAAGTATTATTAATGAAATGTAAAATAAAATAAACATCAGGCATGATGATTGGAAAAACAAAAAAAACAAACAGGAAAGGGAGAAAATTCCAGAAATGTAAATGAATATCTTATTTTAAAAATAAACTTTAAATGTGATAGGATTATTTATTTTGTTTAGTATGTATTCATTCTAATAGAGCTTGTTGTATTATTGAGTCTTGGTTTATACAATAATTGAGGTAGTATATAATTTTATGTAAGACCCTAAAATTTGCAACTAATACAAAATTTGCGTAATGAATATTGAAGAATATACATGAGATTATTTTATAAAACAGTATTTTCTGTTTTCACATTTAAATTTTAAATGCTTTATAAAAGGTCTCATGTGAAGAAACGTTTTATAGCAACTATGAAGGAAAATATTTTAGTTTATGTATATGAGGCATAAGTCAATATTTTTCAAGTGTAGACTTGAAAAGCAAACAACAGGGTCACGATTAAGGTTTTACTAATAATTCTTTATCTGAATTTGCCTTTCTTGGTCTGAAAAATTGCCTTTTCATTTGAAGTCTTAATTGCCTTTCCTGGCAGTCTATAGCTCACACTGATTTTCCCCTTTCCTGGACCCCCACTGCCCTGAGAACCAGCACCACATAATTTTGTACTTAATTGTTATAATAGTTTCATGAGTCAGTTTTTTCAACTAGATTGTAAGCTTCTTAACTGCAGAAATCATGCCTTATATTTCTCTCACTTGTCACAAAATTGGATAATTGCTAATTAATAAATGCAGTCAGTAATTTTCTCTCTTTGGAATATTTCCATTCCTTTCATCCATGACTACTTAAGGAAGATCAATTCTTTACCAAAAAATTGGTGATGAATCCAGCAATATCTTGTAGTATTAAAACAGTGACTCAGCAGCCCCAGAATATCAGGACCCATTGCAACATATTTATCTCCAAATACTTTGTCTGAAAGTGGGGATGTTCTGTATTGGAAATTCATTAAGCAAGATATATTAAGCAGCTCTGATGGATTAGGCCTTGTTGAAGAAACAAACATGGGCATTAAAATTTTAGTCTGCAGGAAAAGAATTTCTTCCTTCCATTGTGTGATAGCTGCTTTACACAAAACGATTTAATTCTTACCTACATGCTAAATTAGGTGCCATAACCCCCATTTTATGGGTGAGCAAACTGCAGTTCAGAGAGGTTAAATTTCTCTAAGGTTTTACTATCCAAGCAGCAGAAATAGGATTTTAACCTGTGTCTGCTTATCTTTAAAGCCTAGACTTTACAGCTTTCTAGGAGATGGAATCATACAAATAAATCCCTACAATATGAAATCTGCTACCAAAGTTGTATGTACACCAAACGTGTGGAAGCACAGGAAAGTAATAGGGACACAAAAGATAGTAGCAGGACTGGAAAGGAATGAGGCAAAATTCTCAAGTCAGAGAACTCATTTTAAGTTCTCAGTTTAGCATGTCACTTTGTTAGAGCTAAACACAGTTATTTTTACGTTTTATTGGTACATATTTGCTTACTTCACCTGATAAACTTCAAACTCTGTAATTTTAAAAACTATTTCCAATTCTGCTGATCACACAATTAACACAGTGTTTGGCACATAGTGGGAAACTAACAGATATGTATTAATCAAATGAATGCCGTGATAGTTGAATTGAACCTTGAATGATGAGTGGAGAAATTCAAGGCATAAAAGATAAGAAATAGCTTTTCAAAAACAAAGGCTGTGCAGTAAAGTTCATTAATGTTTTGGAGAATTAAAATACTTATTTTAAATGTTATTAAATTTGTATCCCAAAAGCAACCAAGGCCTATTCTGATTTATGAGAAGATTACTCAAAATGTAATAGAAGGTACACTTTATTTGCAAAGTTATATTTGCTCTGAATAGGACTTTGGAACAAATATGTGACAATTGGCAGCTTTTCCAGAAATTGAGAAGAATTGTTAATGAGATATATTTTTCCAGATTCATGTATTTACGTCTGACACAATAAAGGTACTGGCAGTTGTCATATGGCATTCAAGCAGACATTTTAAAATGAAATCAAATCCATTTCACATTAATTAACTCCAAAATCCTAGAGCTTTAAGATACTGAAATAATGAAATGCTAGTAAAGATAATGATAAAAGCTTCATCACCCTAATTTTAAAAGATTATTTAAATCCATTTTTGGAAGAAGGCCATCGTGCAACAATCACATTATAGATACGCTGTGTCCCTACTACAGACTACAGATATTTTCAATACTGACATGAGCCAGTTTCTTTTTTTTTATTATTTGAAGAGAAATAGCGTTTAGTTAGTGGGCTTTTCCCAAGACAGTCCTAAAGTATGAATGAGCACTGTCTCGTGCATGATTTTGGTCCATCAGTTAAGTTACAGACAGAGCTATGGGTAAGTTAATAAGAAATTTGTGTACTCACAGTTGGCATACTAAAATCTAGACAGCTTCCAAGATTAATCTGAGCAGATTTACATAGCTGTGATGGAGAAACAGGCAATGAATTTTGTAGATACTCAACATTTCTGTGACCCAAATAGGTGGCATAAAGATATGGTTATAATTCTATCCATCAATACATTTTGAGGACCAAATTGATTTCTTCTTCACTTGGGAAATTTACATAATCATGACATCTTTTTCAGAGTTTTATATTGTGAGGCAGAGCTAACTGCAGTACCTTAAATTAATTTGCAATACACATCTTTATAAGAGTAGCTGTCATTTTTTTTCAAAACTTTGCTAATCTTGACTAAAAAGAATTTGGAAAAAATAGATTGCTCATTTAATTATCTACAAAAAAACCAAACTCATTATTTACTCTGACAGGGACACATAGAATGAGGAAATAAAATCTATAGTATTTGAACATTCATGCAAATAGATATTGATGAGTTCTAAAAATATCCAATGGTTTCTGTGTGTATCATCTTATTGAAGTTATGTGCTGAAGGTGATGAGAAATAAAAGTGATTAAATTCATTGAGAAAATCTGCCTCTTGGTTGCTAATAAGCAAATATTAGTACAAAATCAAGCATACTCTTCACAGGAAGCCCTATTAGCAGGGGTGTGTATGTGCGTGTGTTTAATAACTTATTTAAAATTCCACATTATCTGGTTGGCGATCAATGATTCAAGTGGAAATGTAATAGAAAGTGTGACCAGCAAATTGAATATGTACTGATCAAATACTTTCAGCAGATAAAAATATTTTTCAAACAGTATATTTGAATTTAGCTTGCCTACTTGTTAATTTCTCATGAATTTTGTCATTATTCTCACAGATTCATCTTGGTAATGTTTGCTTCAGTTCAATAAACATTTGTTGATTGGTCACCATGCTAGCTGTGTGCAGTAGAGATTACATTAACATGGTCCTATTTCTCAAGGTGATTACAATATACAAGTGAAGATTGGGTGAACAAATAACATGTGTTCACACATTTTAAAAATATACTCTAAGTCAGGATTAACTTAATTTTCCTGCTTTTCCACTTTGTCGTTAACTTAAAAATGTATATAAAGGGAACACATTTTATATATACAGATCTAAGAGTGTAATAATATTTCATGATATGATTTTAAGTGCTTTCTAAAGCCTACCTAATGTGTTGAGGAGAAAAAGAAGAAAAAATATTATGGACGATTCTTGCCACTGAAAACTGCACACTCTTATTTCAAGGTTCATTTTGGACAGTAAACCACACAATGGGAAACTGGAAAACAAATTTAAAGAAGCACACCAAAAGTCGAGAATAATATAATTGAATGCATAAAATCCAGAAAACTCAGTATAAATAAAGGATATACAAATTGTTTGAAAAATCATAAGAGCTATTTCATTTTTATTTATTTACTGATGGAACTTATTTATTTGAAAGAGACACAGAAAAACTCTCTCTCTCTCTCTCTCCCTCCCTAAATGACTGCAGTGACTAGAGCTGGACAATGCTGAAGCCAGGAGCCAGGAATTCAATCTGGGCCGCTCACTTGAGTGGCAAGCACTGGGACCGTCTGCTGCTGCTTTTCTAAACCCATTAGCAGGGAACTGGATTGGAATTTGAGCAGTGGGGCTCAAACAGGCCCTTATTTTGAATGCTGTCCCTACAGGAAGCCACTAAGTGTATTGTGCCACATACTGCCCCCGATTTATTTCATTTTTAAGTAATGAAAAAATAGCAAACAAAAAAGTGTAGTAATTCTGGCATGTGGTTCATATTCCAACCATTCTCTAACACTGATGGAAAAATAAATTCTATTAATCACCCGTACAGTTCAAATCCTAATTACTCCAAAAATCATTTTTCAATTTTAAGTTATAGTAGTTATTCCTGTCAGGTAAATGCTGTGGCCTTTACTATGTGCATCACCTATTTATTGCCTAATGATATTCTTACTATAAACTTTTTTCACCAGTGTCTCTCTTCACATACATAGACTTTATTTGATGGCAAGAGTATATATGAATGAAACTATGCTCTCAGTTTAATGTCAATCACAATTTTAAAGAATGTTGAATAAACATTTTTCAAGGATTAAATCTATTCTAGCCTATACGTTAAGAACTGTATTCTCTCCTAAATCAATACTGCAATAATGTTTGGGAGAATTGGGCACTCTTTGGTCTCTGTAGATATCTTGACTAGTCAAGATATGATGTGAACTGGCTAACACAGACATTTTAAGTATAAAAACAGGTATAACTATATTCACAGCAAGATTGCGGGCATTTCAATGATCCCAGAATAATCCAACTTCACAGTAAAACTGAGAGAACACAACGGATGTGGGATGGAAAAACAATTCCCTCATCACACTGATGACACTAAAAGGGTTTAAGCACGGTTAGCCTCAATCTCTATCTTGGTTGGTTGTGAGTTACCAGTAAAGCATAGTGGGACACATTTGTTTGTATTCCTCAATATAAATAAGAATTAAAATGACCAGATGCTTCTTGTGAGATAGGTTACATGAATAATAAAACCAAATTTTGGGGAGATTACACTTTGAAATTTCGGAATATCTATATTTTTCGTTTACATTTAATAAGGTCCACACCACAGTGGTTTTCAGGCACTGCAAAGTTAGTGTTTTCCATATTTAAATGGATACAGAAAAAGGCCCACAACATAAACACCTTTACCTGCCTCCCTGCAGGTATGCCTGCTCCAAACTTAGGGCTTTTTAAATAAGTGGATACTGATTCAGAATTCCCCAAAGATAGAGTCATCAAAATGATTTATCTGAGACATTATTTTCCTTTTCAGAGTTTTAACTCTTCTCCACAGGGTTAGGGCACTAATGGATTGTATCATGATGGACTTTGCTAATAAGTGAGGTAAACACAACCTTCCTTTAAAGAGAAAAACACACACATTTTCTTATTTCCCCTCAGTACCACAAGACATAGTTCTCTCTAGGCACCATGAAAGAAGGAAATCTTGGAAATAGTTCTGAAGTAATAAAATAAATCAGAGGTAATATTGCTGTCATGCTGTACCCTGAGATAAAAATGCTAATCAATTACAGAGAAAACACTGGCCTCTCTGAGCAGACATTTTGGCATAATCTATAGAATTATCTTCAGTCTTTGTCAGAACATTCACATTAACTAGTTTCCCTGAATCTCACAAATTTCCAAATACTAATACCTTGTGATTGCCCACTGTTCTTTTACTAATATATGAGAAAGCAAGAAATCATAAATTGTTATTGGTACTTTAGAAGAGGTTGAAGTTATTACACTGAGATGCCAACTGTTAAACCACTTGAACATTAGAATGGACTAGTTGCAGTCAAGCAAGAAAATAATAAGTGGATCTAAACCTGCCAACAATTTGAAATAGATATAAATCTTACTATAATCAGATGCTTTTTTAATAGCTAAGAAACTCCAAACTTATCTATTTAATTTGTACTTTGCAATGCAATGTATGTGGTGGCAAAACTAATCATAATTAGAAATAATAAAATAGACATTACAAACTTGTGTGGAAAAACAAGAAATAAAGAAAGTAGTGTTGGGTATACTTCAAAGCCATAGCTACAGGAGCTGTTTTAGCACATTTAACAAGCTAGGCATAGAATTGCTGTTTCTGCTTTTTGTTTTACTAAAAAAGCAAAATAACCTCAAAATCATTTAAAAGCCCTTGACATGAATTACTGTCCCATATCACAGGATCAAAATCCATTTTCTTGTACATTTACAAGGATGTTTGAATCCTACGGGAGTTTAACAAGCGTGGTGATTTGCAGTGATCTGAGTGAACTTCCTCATCATAGCTTTTAGAACAGCTTGTTCTTCTTATCCCTGGAGCTTTAGGACAGCCAATTAGTAAATTGCGATTCCTACATCTATCCCAATAGAATTTAGGCAGCTAAACTAAAAGACACAGCTGCTATATGGAAATCTGAAGAAAGCCCAGCTCTCTGGAGCAGTATATTTGATTTCCACCTCCCAATAAGATTGGACAAACGGACACATTTTTAAGCTAAATATTTAAAATAGCATTCCTCATGTGATTAAAAATCTCACACAGTTCTTCAAACCTTGAGATGGATGCCAGGGCAGAAACTTAGTCTAAATTCTTGTTAAATTTTCAAGAATTTTTGTGTTTAGCACAGTGATCCTCACATGCCCTCTAATTAAACTTCTGAATATGAATAATAGGAACTGTGGCTATCTTCATTGTCTCATTAGAAAGAATGTTAATTTATTGGCCTTCTAATCTGGTATCTGAGGAGGATTTTCTCTTCTTGAAGTAGCATGTATTAATTGGAGTAGCTAGGAGTGAGATCGTAAATTTCCCTGAATCAATCATTTGCCATTTGATTCGCCAGTCAATAACTGGCTTATCAGCTTTTATTGTGTGATAGGTACTATCCTAGCTGTAAAAGATTGAGGTAGTATTCCTGTCTTTACGCAGATTGTATTAAAGTGCAAATAAAAACAAGTGAGAAAGAAGAAAAAAAATAAAAATAGTTACTCACTGGTGGTTAGAGCAGGCTACTTTATATGGGGCACATAAAAAGACCTCTCTGAAGAGGTTTCAGCTCAGCTAAGGTGCTAGTAATGAGAAGACCTGAGAGGAGGTAATTTCATGAAGTTGTGGTAAGAAGCTTGATATATTCACAGCATAGGAAAAAAGGATAGGTACGTAGAAAATGCTGAGCAGGGAAGAGTCATAGAGTCATAAGTGTTAAGTCAACAGATCATACATGTAGGCAGGGGTCAGACCTTCAAAGCCATGATAAGGGGATGGATTTTCTTCTGAGTGTAATGGAAAGGCCAATTGAGGTGTTTAGGATGGGTAATGATTTTATCATATTCAGATTTTACAGTCACTCTGGTTGCCATATAGAAAATGAAAGAAGGGGAGGGCAGAAAATAGAAATGGTATCAGGAAACTCATGTAGGAGATAATTCCTGTTTTCTGGTAAGTGTAACTGCTAAGTTTGATTAGTGATGGAGAAAAAAGGAAGGGGAGATATTTATGATATATTTTGAATGGGGAACTGATAGATGTTGCTAAAGAATTTATGGGGAGAGCAGCTAACAGTGAGCCCGAGAAAGGAATCAGAAATGTCATACAATATTGTTTAAAGAATTAGATGGGCAGTAATACCATTTATTGAGAAGGAGAAGACAGAGGAAAGAACATTATGAAAAAGATACTCATAGCTTCATTCTGACCATATTATGTTTAAATATTAATTTGCTAACAAGTAGATAATTAATTAGACAGTTGGATATGGGAGTTTGAAAACAAAAGAAGTAGAGGCTAGCTAACTTGTCTCAATAGACATCAAATGATGTTAAATCCATGAGATTGGATGAGATTACCTGGAGAGTGTTTATCAAATTTTATTTTATTCTAACACTTCAGTTGATACTCTCTACTTTCAAAATGTTTTGAGCCTTCTGATTTCTGGCTTACTAAAGAATTTCCCTACCTGACCCCTTGACACTAAACTCACCTTGCCCAGATTTTCCCACTGAGCTTGCAATGACTCTCCAATCAGCTTCACCTATGGAAGTTGTGCACTAACTCAGATGGCTCTTCTCAACTCCCAACGTTTTCCTCACTTCTACCCATTACTTTTGCATTTAGAGACAACTGCATCAGCTCTATAACAGGGTCTCCAACACACACAGCACACAAAGGATCATGCATACGTATTCAATCAAAGCATGAATGAATAAAATACAAGGCTATGGCAACATGCAAACACATATTCTGCTAAGACTCTTGATTGCTGGACTTGTCTGGGAACAACAGAATGATTTTAATTATCAAAGATTTATTATTGGGGACTTTGGAACATACAAAATCATTCTAATGCTTCATCACCTATGAATATATTCTCATATGATTCATGTAATATGAACTACATATTGAGATTGTAATGCATTCACAATGCACACTGTGGAAACAAGTTGTAACCCCATCTACCATTTGCTTTTCCACATTACTGACACAATAGTGTATCCACAAAAGTAGAAAATTGCTGCATATCAATGCTCTTTTCTCCTTTCTTTCCTGCTGGCACACTTTATTTGGTAACTTAGAAGTGGCAATTTTGAACCCATTGGCTGAAATGTATAATAAAATGTGAAGAATATTAAGTATAGAAATTTTGTGTATAGAGATTGTCTGCCTATTACATGACATTTTACCACCAGATTTAAGCAGAAGACAGATATGTAAAATCTACTAACCATATTTTCACCACATTTGTCTTATTAATTGGAACATTTCAGTTACTGAATTTTTGATGAGTTTGATATTATTAAGCTAAGAGTGCTATATGTACTGCTACAAATAAATATTCAGAAGAAACCATAGTAGAAATTAGTGTGCAACCATTACGCAATACAGTATGGAGATTTTCCAGATATTTGGAAATAGATCTACTATATAATCCAGCCATTTCATTGCTGGGAATTTGTTGAAATCAGATGAAAACAGCATATAAGAAGGGTATCTGTATCCCCATGTTTATAATATCACAATTCACAATAAAATTAAGATATGGAATTAACCCAGACGTCCATCACCAGATAACTGGATAAAGAAAAAAGGCGGCACATATATTGCTATGGAATGATACTCAACCATAGAAAAAAATGAATTGTTTTTGATCTTTCACAACTAAATGGATGCAACTGAAAACCATTATGTTTAGCGAAATAAGCCAGTCCCCAAAAGACAAATATCACATGTTTTCCCTGATCTTTGGTAACTAACACACAGAACACAAAAAATTATAGGTATAGTATAGGTACTAAAAATGACACTTTTGGATTTGACTGCTGAGTACAGCCTCTGTTCATATACCCAAGGAATATCAGGCCTTTTCTGATTTTTTTCTTTGCCTGTTATTCCTCTATTCATTATTTTTCTTACTTTCCATTTGTTGTTATACATATTTAATGGAGTGTTAAACATGTTCCAAAACCCCAGTAAATGTGTAATTAGAATAAATTAGTGTAATATAAATTCATGGTAGCCCATAGAATGTCTTTTCTTTTGTTGTTGTTCCCAGATAGATAAGCACACTATAGCTAATTTGAAAGTATTCTTTAGGGAGAATTTTCATTAAATTGTAAAATGTTAGAGCCAGAAAATAACTGACCAGTGTATATATCTCAGATCTTGATACTCTGAATGCTTTCCACTACACTGTATTGCCTCCTCTATAAGAAACACAATAAGAAATTAAATAGTCTTGGGAATCAAATTTCAGGATTAGACTCCTGAAAACACTTTGTTATAAACACTAAATGTGTGGGTATTCAATCCTTACTAACAATAATTGCTTGGCAGATGACATTTTACATCACAGATTTTTGATATAGCATTGTTACTGAAACATGTGTAGGTGTTCTTAAAAATTAAGCAGGATGAGTGAATGTAAACATTAATATACTTTATGATCCATATTTCTCTGTTTTTGAAGATTTGATTATACATATTTATTGACATTTTAGTTTAAATATTCTGAACTCACGGATTTTAACATATTTGACACATCTGTATCCACCACTGTTATTTTTATTAATGATGCTTAAATTCCATCAATGTAATTAGTAGAGGGCCTCTTTCAATTGTCTTAGATAGATTGTCAGATTTGACATAACATTTTTGTTTGTTTTGTTATTGATTCCACTTAATACGAGGTATCTGGAATAGTTAATCATTGAAGCAGAATAGTTAAGTACAGGATACTCAAATGTTGTTTTCGGGAGCTTGAGGGGAACACGAAAATGGGGAGTTGCTATTGATATATTCTAGAAATATACGTACAACACTGTGCTTATGGTTGATGATACTGTATTATACTCTTAAAAATTTGTAAACAGCAGAGGTTATATGTTAACATGTTATTACCCTTTTGTGCTGTTGAACGGATGCAAAAACTAGAGAGAAGAGAAGGAAGAATCAGTGATAAATGAACATGAACTTCAGAACACAGTTGCTTACAGCTGTATCCTGATCATACTGAGGGTAAGGGGAGAGATCATTAGTCAATAGTCACCAAAGACATTTTTACCAGGAGGCATGGTGATGATATAAGGTAATACTTTTTTCAGGTAATCTGTGACTCTGATCTTTAAGAGCCCACAGCCTGAAACAGGGTTCCCATATATTCTGCCTCTCTGACATCATCTGCCTATGAGATATTTCTGCTGAGAGGATCCGTTTTTACTACAAAAAATATGTCCAGAATCTAATTTTCACTATTTACACCTACATATCTTACTTGTAAAATAGCATGTATTTCCAAGGTGCCTATTTTTCATGACACAGTCTTGTCATCCACAGTGAAAACTTCGTGATGCTTTTGAATTTACCTTATTCCTTTCATGTCACTATCCTTCAGCATGTAGAATGACTAAGTCTTATCTATTCTTTCAAAATCTATCTAGAATTACTTCTTTACTTTCTTCTAGTACTTACCGTCCTAGGCCATTCATTTACATACATTTATGGCTGGATTATAGCTGTAGTTTTCTAATTGGTTTCTTTATCACTTTTTGCTTCTTTGTTCTAAACATCCCACACAACTGCTATTATGTTTAATCTTATCTTCTTCATGTTCCAGAGTTTTACACGTAGTTGATCCTCGATATATAATTATGAATAGTCATATATTTAAGCTTAGTTAATAATCTATGTTGATTGCCCTTTGAATTATCAAATTTTAAATAGCTTCAAACATAGCCTCTTTCTATTTTTTTCCCCAAGAAAATGTTTCTGCTCTGTTCTTGTTGATTCTCCCTTAAAACAGAAAATGTCAGTTTTTCCACATTTGGAGTATCCAGAAGCTGCCATTTTGACAAACTTCATATGGTGAACATTAAACTCAGATCTAATTCCTCCTTGGAAACTTTTCTAGCAACAAATGCTTATAACAACGTTCATGACTTTTTATTTTTAAAATAAGAATTATATATTGCTATATATCACTATTTTGTGTTTGTAAACTATTTATGCTTGTGACTTTGTCCAATGACAACTGATATCTGACGTCAGAGACATGGCATAGTTTCCTCTTCTTCCATGACTCTCAATTTCCTCATCAGAAAAATAAAATTAGTTGTATTTGTTTCACAGGATTGTTAGATAATCGCCACAATATTTGTTCAACACAAAACACATGCTCGAACATGCTGGCTTATTTCCATATGTTACTTTTTAAAAAATGATAAAAATGATAAAAGGAAATATCAAATACTTGAGTTAGAACAAATAGAGATTAGCTTAGTACTCTTAGCATCATACATATTTAGCAAGTTCTGAGTGAACTGATCTTAGAGAATCATAGAAGAGCACAAGCAATTGCTTTGTTGTTGTTAGTTGTGGTGCAGTAGTGGTAGGAGGGTCTTTTCCTGAGCAACTTCGCTTAAACGGAGAATAGGAATGGTTCAAGAATGGAGACACTGAAGGTGTACATTATAGAATATCCATTTTCCCTCAATTCATTCAAGATGATATAGGAAAGCCCAAGAAATCAGGCAAATGAAGCTCGTCACTTGGGACATAAGGTTTCATTGTATTAATTGAATTCCTATTTGGGTGTAAAAAATCTGAGTAAAGATTCTTGAAATAGGACATAACAATACCTCCTCAACGTCAGACACGTAAAACAACAGCTGAAGAAGTGATACAAAATGACTTTCCATTTGCAAAGGATCACATACCAAGCAAAAGAGATCATCCCATGCAATTATAATGTCTTAAGCATTAATGGAAATTCCAGATGCACACACACACATACACACACATACACACACACTCACACACTCACACACAAAACCTGACAAAATCTTCCTAGGTGATAAATATACCTGTTTCTTGGCAATTGCCTATATATTGGGAGTTGCAGTATAACTCTATCTCAAAAGACCAAAATTATGTCTTTTCAAATTATTTCTCATGGATGCCAATGTACACTATAATGGGTGTTCAGAAAAATAGTAACCAGCATCATCATTATAACCTACATGTACTTAACAGAGTTCTTTAAAATTCACAGTTTTAACATATATTCAAATTCAACGCAACATTTAATGTGATTATGATAAACTTTTAAACATATATGTTTTTACATATATGTTTTGCTACATAAATCACTAAATAAAGAAAGCAGAAGAGATTCATTTTTCATAATAACAAATGGCAAAATGAGGTTCAGAAAAACTGACATTCCACAACCATATGGACATTCAGTGGTAGAGCTAGAACTAAATTGTTTGATTTAGAAGCCCAGACCAGTTCCTGTTCTCCACTTTACAATACTAACTTCAGTTAAATTCTTAACAAATCCTTTTTTATGAATTCCTGACACTTGAGGTTTAACTTGTCAAGAAAGAAATTCAGTTCATCCCCCAAGATACCACTCTGGCTTTTACCACAGTTGACACCATCATTCACTTAGTCTTCTAGACTGACAGCCTTAAAATTATTTTAGATTCTTCTCTTTCTCTGATCCTGTCAGCCATATTGAAACTAAATCCAAAGTTACCATTTTTCTTATCTGGACCTCCTGTGTTTTTTAATCTATTACCAGAGAGGGTCGTACTTAGATCCCATCAATTCTCTACAAGCTTTAACATTCTAAAAAGCCAGATAAATGTATAGAAATGTTGATATTATATGTAGTGTGTTATTATACCCATTACTTTGGAATTCAAATAATCCATCCAGTTAGCAGAACATGGGCTAAGACATAAACAAAACTTTCAATAATTGCTTCAGAGGCATAGAAGTGAATAAAGATTTTGAGGCTGATGACAGGTTTTGATTCTAGATATCTTGTTTCCTAATTTTTAAAACTTTTTTAGTAGGGACATTCAACCTACTAGGATAGTATTTCTCACAATGTGGTTCAGAAATTGCTTTCAGTAGAGCAGCATTGGCACTTGAAACAATTCCCAGGCCCTATCACAAACTTTCTGAGTTAAAAAATCTGGGGTGGGTCCTCAAACGCTCAAGTCTTAACAATACCCCAAATGAGTTTTATCCACTCTGTAGTTTGCGAACTCATCTCCAAGGAGATGGTCTTCACTTTTCTTATTGGCATTTTCTATAGTAAATATACAATGCTCTAAAAAGCTGTTAAAAATTATATAAGGAAATATCAATTATTTGAGTTAGAGCATCAAGCTAAAAATTACTAATCTAAATATGGTTGGATTAACTATGGACTTTTTCCTGAAGATGAAGAGTTAAAAGGTTTCACAACACATGATGTCAATGAGTTAGCAGCAAAAATATTCCCCCCAAAAATGGTACAGATTATTAAAAATACATGGAGATAAGAGTAAACAATTATGACTATGGGATTAATGAAACAAATCTGTTCATAATAGATAGCAATGCTCAGATGAAATTTCCTGAGGTTAACAAGAATAGGTTAACACACCAATTAAAGGTCTTACTTATGAAACTAAAGAATTTCCATTTGATTTAGAAGACAATCAATGGATGTTCTTGCTAGGGGTGGATGAAATCACACAAATAATTATATGAGAAATGATATTTCATAGTGTTATACAAGTTGGAGGAAAAAAGATCAGAATAAATGGAAATCTCTAATAGTGGCAGAGTAATATAAATATAACTTGATTAGGTACTCAGCTACACACATGGCTGTGAAAATTGTATGGAATAAAGGCTTACGAATATTCAGTAACAAATATTTCTAAGTTGTAGCTTCATCTTTTCCTTTTCTTCCCCTCTGTATAATTACAATTGATTTTGAGCTTAAAACCATGTAAAATTAAGTCCAATATTTTAGCAATAGGTTTATTTATATTAAAAATTAAGGTAATGGTAATACTCCATATAGTGGTAACTATGTGTACATTAGTGAAAATAGGTTATAACAGAGCATGGAAAATTATGAAGTCCAACAGTATTTGGCAATATTTTATTTTTGTTTTTTAAGATTTATTTTATTCATTTGACAGCTAGTACAGAGAGAGATATGGAAAGATATGTATAAAGATCTTCCATCTTTTGGTTCACCACCCCCCCCTAAATGGCCATGACTAAGGCTGGGTTGGCCAAAGCCAAGAGCTTCCTCTGAGTGCAGGGCCCCAAAAACCTTGGCCATCTTTTGCTGCATTCACAGGTGTATCAGCACAGGTTCTGGATCAGAAGTGGAATAGCCAACTCCAGAACCTGTGCTCACATGGGATGCTGTTGGAGGCAGTGGCTTAACCCATTATGCCAAAACAGGAACAAATATTTTATTCCTAAAGCTAGTAGAGAATTCGTATAATTGCATATTATTTTAAGTTGGCCATAGTATATGAAATATTTAAACAAATTTAAATTTTAACCATATGAAATTTTTTTAAAAACACGAATGTTTTCTTTTTAGAAGTATTTTTCATTTACTTCAAAGGTACAATTACAGAGAGAGACAGGAAGAATTCTTCCATCTGGTAGTCTACTTCCCAAATGGCCATGACAAACAGGATTGGGCCAGGATGAAGTGATGAAGCCAGGAGCCAGCAAGTAGAGTGGCAGGGATCCACATGAGTAGCAGGGGTCTAGTATTCACTGGCTCCTGCTCCCTGAGTGCTCGCTGGGGGCTCATCTGAGCTACCGCAGGCTGTGCCTCCAGGTCTCTGCGCTGTGGCTGCCACAATCTGCAGGATGTTCTACTGGGTCCCCTCCACTCCACGCCTGGGCGCGCCTGGGAACAACCCAGAGCTCTACGAAGAAGTGAAGCTGTAGAAGAATGCCCGGCAACTGGAGAAGTACAACAACCTAGCAGAGCTGTTTGCAATGTGAAGACAATACAGGACCTGGAGAAAGCCTACATCCAAGACTGTGTCACCCCCAACGAGTACATAGCTGCCTGCTCCCGGTTCCTGGTCTAGTACAAAGTTGCCTTCCAGCAGGTTCAGGGCTCAGAAATCAGCTCCATTGATAAATTCTGCCGCAAGTTCCGTCTGGACTGCCCTCTGGCCATGGAATGGATCAAGGAGGACAGACTCATCACCATCAAGGATGACAAGGGCAACCTGAATCATTGCATCGCTGACGTCGTCTTGCTCTTCATCACGGTCATGGACAAGCTGCGCCTGGAGATCCGTGCTGTGGATGAGATCCAGCCCGATCTGCGGGAGCTCATGGAGATCATGCACCGCATGAGCCACCTGCCTGCTGACTTTGAGGGTCGTCAGACGGTCAGCTAGTGGCTACAGACCCTCAGCGGCATGTCGACATCTGATGAGCTGGACGACTCCCCGGTGTGCCAGATGTTCTATGACCTGGAATGGGCCTACAACGCCTTAACCATTTCCTGCACTCCTGAGTGCCGTGTGTCTCTATGGCTCCTGTCCCTCATCTCCTGTGTGGGCCCTGGGTCTGAGTGTGTGTCAGATCCCCAGGAGCCCTGTCTCCCAATAAAGATGCTATTCCTCCCTCCACCCCCACCCCCAAAAAAATCAGAAGTGAAGCAGCAGGGACTTGAGCCAGTTGGAAACAAAACGGGATGTCAGCATCCCAGGCAGCATTTAGCTGTACCACAACACTGGACCAAAAATGCTTTCGTTTAAAGTTAAAAACTCTGCCAGATACCCATCAAAAGAGGAATGGATTAAAAAAAAAAATAGCCGTGAATCTACTTAATGGAATCCTACACGGGCATTGAGAAGAATGAAATTTTAACTTTTGCAATAAAATGGTTTTAACTAGAGACCATTATGCGCAGTGAAATAAGCCCACCCCAAAAGGACAAATATCATATGTTCTTTTTAATATGAAGCAACATTCAACCAAAATACAAAATACATACAGGTGAACAAGTATATACATATATTTTCATACTAGAATTGCTTAATGGAGAATAACATGCTAGGAAACAAGGACACGTTGCAGTAGGCAGCTCTACTCCTGATAAAAAGGAGGACTCCCAATGAAACAGTCAAATACACCTTGTCAATATGATGCTAAATTTACTATTTTTGGTTATACCTATAGTACCATGGTATACTTAAATAGTAAAATGTTAATCTTAAAAATATTATTACAAGAATATTTTATCATAATTATATAGAGGGAAATGGTGTGTGGGAAATATGGGGAGGGAGGAAAAGGAGGCAAAGGGGACAGCCCTATACTCATAAAACTGTATCATGGAAAATAATAAAAATAATTTTTAAAATTCTCATATCCTAGTTTTTAAAAATAATGTTTTCAAAGATATTTTAATTTATTTAAGAGACAGAGTATATGGAGAAAGGGAGAGACAGAGCATGACAGAGAGGGAGGTAGAGAGAGAAAGAGAGAGACTTCCATCCACTAGTTTACTCCGCAAATGGCTGTTGCAGCGAGAGTTGAACCTGTTCGAAGCCAGGAAATTCCTCCAGGTCTCTCATGTGAGTGCAGGGACCAAAACCCTTGGGCCATCTTTCACGGCTTTCTTGGGCACAGTTGGATTGTAATTGGAGAAGCCAGGACTCAGTCAGTGACAATGTGGAATTCCAGGGCCACAGGCAGTGGCTTTATTCATTTGTACCACAGTGCTAGACCCTCATATCATAGTTATAAGTGAGTAAAAATCAACTTTGATTTCTTTCTATATAATAGTACTTTCTGTATTATGATTTTTGTCTCTTTCAGATATACTGGAATACATCAAAAAGTTCACAGGAAATATAATTAAATAATAAAAATTTTTGGTGCAAAAAATTGAGATCTACACATATGTGGAGTCCTTAGAAAGTTCATTGAAAATTCGTATTATGAAAAAAAAACTATGAAAAAATCAGATTTTTGAATAAAAATAATCTTACCTTTTAATCTATTTTCTGTGAACTTTTTGAAGTATCTTTCCTATGATGACCTGATTGGTCATGTTTTATGATTAGTCCCTTAGGGAATTTAGTTCACATACCACATATTGGAAGCAGTTTGATAACAAGCCATTTGTTCTACTTAAGTGCCATATCGAAAAGAAAATAAAACAAACTTTTATCTACTCTATTTGTTTTTGTGTTATGACACTTAGGTATCATTGTCCCATGGGTTCACAGTATAGCAATATGTTGACAGAAAGTATTAATTGGCATCCAAATAATTGTTTAATGTTAAAGCAGATAAAGGCCAAGGACATTTTTCTAGTCCTGCTGTCTTATTTTATCAATAAAGAATTTGCAGCTCAGGGAACTTAAACTGTAATATCTGATTTATCCAAAAGTCATGGTCAGAGTCCTAAGAAGAACAAACAGTTATCACCCTAAGTCATTGTTTCATTTTGCTACACCACATTGCTTTCCCATGTCACTGCAACATTCTTCCTCTTGTCTACCACTTTGATTGCTGATGTGTTAACCTGGTAGGCGCCCTCCACTAAGCATAGTCGAGTAATATAAACATTTTCTAATATTAATCAAAATGTAGTATTTTTTCTTAAAAATATATGCATGAAATTTGACCTCATATTTTCAGTTTTGATTTAGGACACTTACTATTAAATAGCACTCTCATAGTTATATTAGAACTTTTGTACCCTAGTCTTAAAAAAAATGAAAAAGGTGCTGGATTTCATAATTTCCTGCATGTAAAAAATGTTAGGCTCTCCTTGATACGAGCATTTTCCTCATGTTTATGTGGCCAGGAATAAATGCTTGAGAGGAAAGAACGTAGGTAGAATTTGAATGCTGCCAGCATAATTTTTTTCTAGAGAAAAAAACAAACAAACAAGCAAAACGGAGGCATGTTTTGTATTGCAGCTCCTGTTTTGCCAGAAACAGAGTCCTCCCATTCCAAAATGAAGAGGTAGTCTTGAAAAAACATCTCCATTTCTCCCATGGGGTAAAGGTAAAATAATTACAATCTCTGGCTGGAAACGGTTGTTGTAGTATATTTCAAAAGCCTGAAACTTAACTCAGACAGCCAAAGGCACTTTATGAATTTATCCCTTGTCAAATTCAAGTCCAAGTTATTAAATAGAGTGTTCACCTTTTAGCAGCAGTTACTTCACACTGAAACTCAGGCCAACTGTCTGATTCTTTTTCCTCATAATGATTGATCAGCCCGTGACAGAAGAATGGTGCATATATTTATATATGCACCTCGTACACTTATTTGGGCAGAGAGTGGATCCATCCATCTCTCTCTTGCTCTTGTTCTCACCTCACTCTGTCTCTTCCTCACACACATACCCCAAAACTTCCAAATAAGCTCTATCTATTAGCAAATTACATTTTGACAATATCTATGTGTTTGGCAAATTGGAGCAATTATTATATATTCTTTGGTTTGTCTTGATCAACCCTGCCTTATTTACTAGTGTCAGAAAGTAATCCAGGGGTAGAGATAAGCCTAAGAGTCAAAAAGAAAATTTCTTGGGTGCCAGAGGACTCCATTTGAAGTCATTCATATTAAACCTGTTCATAACTAGACTCTTTCTCACTAAGATAAAGCTCATTCTTGATTCCACATTGGACCTCCCCACTTTTTTCTTTGATTTGCCAATCATTTTCCCTTCTAGACTGACCTTTATTCCTGAAGCACCAGGTGTCTCACACTTCACCGGTTCTGAGATGATCTTCTAAACACCAACTGATGTGACTGCTTAAATAGTAGCCTTATCCCAATTTCTGTTGCCTTTTTTGGCCCACCCATCTAGAACTTGCTATTCCTGGGACAGCAAATTCTGCATTTGATACCTTGTGGAATTGGAATCAACAATTTTTTATCAAATGACCGCATTGTCCTAAGCAATGTACTGACGCTGTGTGCTTGGGGTGTGGAAAGATGGAACATTGGGGACTTGGTAAGTGGCAGTTCAAGAACAAAATAAACAGTTTTCTTCTAATATTAAAGTACTTCCAAATTGTGAAAAGAGGAAAACATAATCACAATTTCTTGGTATTTAAAATAACTTCTAACTCACACCAAGGATACCAAGTAGCAAACAGCAAAATGTCACCTTTGCTGTACTTTAGTTCCAAAAGATGATAATATTTAGCTACTACTTCATTTCAGGAAAAAGTAGGTAAAATCCACAGCATAGTAGCTGTCTTTGAACTTTGATCTAATATCTTCAACTACTCTCTGAAAATCCTAAACCCTCTCTCTGATACCAAGCTGGGCTCATCTCAATATTGAAATACATCAGATTAACGTAAGGTCAAGATTTATACAGATGACGATGGTTTAAGTAAATGCTTTTATTTTTTGCATTTTCCTAAGTATCTATAAAGGAGGCAAAAATCTTTACATGAAAAAACATGTTTTAAAAATGTAAGTGTAGAAAATAGAAAAACACCATACACTATTCAAATTCCACTAGCTCACTATAGAATACTGAACTGTTTGTTTGCTTTAGAACTTTGAGCTGTAAGTGTGTTACTTAGTTACAGAGCAAATACTTGTGAAGAAACATGTACTTGGAAAGATTTTAAAAGTTTTGTTATTCTGCTTGAACTCTTAGGAATATTAATGTCTTCATTGTTTCTAAAATGATACTTTAGTTTCTCTCTCTCTTCTCTCTCATATTTCTGACAGAATACATACTTCAGAAAACACCAGTAATAACCATCTAATTTAAAGATATAATTCAGTTAAATAAGTTGTAAGTCACTCCATGTAAATTGAATGAGGTATTCATAACTGTAAGTTGGAAGCATTTAATTTCAAACTTTGCCACAAATCAACTGTGTGATGCAGGCAAATCACATAATTGTTTTTCTGTCTTAGTAATCTTTCAGCATAATTAGTGCTGTGCTATAAAGTATTTTGCAAGTTCCTTCAAATTCTTTATAATATTTGACTATAAAGTAATTGGTCACCAGGTTCAACGATGTCTGTTACCTCTGAAATCCGTATAGTGTTTAACACTTCCATGTTCCTTACATGTCTGATGTTCATAAAACCACAGAGGAAGGCAAAACATGATGTTATTTCCCTCACTTTACATATGAGCAACTTTAACCTCAGAATGTTTAAAGGCATTTTGACTAAGAACATTCAGTAAGCAGAATGGCAGTAATTAAAAGCTGAATATGTTTGGGCTTAATTTTTCCAACACCACCATCAAATTAGATGCTTACATATGCATTAAGTGCTTCCGAGACAAAGAAAAATCAGATTAGCTTTTATATAGATGGCATTTGATATTTAGTTAGATAAATAAAGACTGGAACTGTTCTGAATGCTAAATCCATACTGCATATGCCCACTTAATATCTCATATGTACATGGAATTCAATATGAACAAGAGTGAAATAACAAATTTCTTTACTTTTTATAATAACTCATAAAGTAAGTATTATAATTTGATGTATGTATACAATGTATGCTAAATAATAAACCAGAATAATTAGGGGCCAGCATTGTGGTACATTAAGCCACTTCTAGCTATACTGTCATCTCATATCAGAATGGCAATTTGATTCCTGAATGCCCCACTTGCAGTCCAGCTCCATGTTCTGTTCCTAGTTTCTTGGGTATATAATTTATTGGGGGTTATTTTTACTCTTCTATTCTATAGAACATTAACATTATTTCTCAAATTATAGCTGTATTTTAGTACCAAATATTTACTGTCTCTGTTCCCCTTGCACCTTACCCTTCCTAACTTCTAGTGGCCTCAAATTTATTCTTTACTTTTTATACAAATTTTTGCTTTCACAAATCAATGTGTCTCGCTTATTTCACTTGGCATAATGTTCTCCTCTTTCATCCATGCTGCTGCAAATGATAGGATTTTATCCTACTTATGCCTGAATAATATTTCACTTTTTGTATATACCACACTTGGTCAATTTGTGGACATTTTCATTGATTTTGTATATTGGATATTGCATTTATGCTACAATATACAATAAACATTAAAATCCCATATAACTCGGACTTACTACCCTCATTATTTTGAATATATATATGTATATATGTATGTATATATCTGTATGAATATATATGTATATATACACACACACACACTCAGTG
This sequence comes from Ochotona princeps, assembly GCF_030435755.1. Classification (NCBI taxonomy): domain Eukaryota; kingdom Metazoa; phylum Chordata; class Mammalia; order Lagomorpha; family Ochotonidae; genus Ochotona; species Ochotona princeps. The sequence continues at coordinate 51,346,995 of NC_080865.1, forward strand.
GTGGGATTGCTGAAATATACAGTACTCCTAATTCTAGTTTTAGGCGGAACTTTCTTACTGTTTTCCATAACGGCTGTATTAATTTATGCTACCACTAACAGTGTATATATATGTTCACCTTTTTCCTCATCCACACCAGTTTTTGTCATTTTTGTCTTTTGGATAATAGTGTTTCTAGCTAGGGTGAGATGGTATCTCCTTATGGTTTTCATTTTCATTACTCTGATTTTTAGCTGCACATTTTTTTCGTACATTTATTGGCCATTACTTTTTTGAGAAGTATCTATTCAAACTATTTTTCCAATTTAAAGTAGATTGTTAGTTTTTATGCTGTCAAGCTGTTGAATTCATTTCTATTCTGTATATTAACTCTTTGCAAGATGCACAGTCTGTAAATATTTTCTCCCAAGCTGTATGTTCCCGCCTAATTCTATTGATTATTCCATTTGATGTGTAGAAGTTTCTGGCTGTGATAGTCCCATTTGTTTAGTTTGGTATCTGCTTTTGGAGTCTGAACCAAAAGATCTTTTCTGACACCAATGTCTTGACAAAGCTCCTCTATGTTTTCTTCTGGTAGTTTCATACTTTTTGGTTTTACATATAATTCCTTGGTTCACTTTCAGTTGCTTTTTAAAAATATGGTGAGCGGGGGGGAGGTAATTCAAGTTCATTATTTTACATATACATATCTATTTTTTCTCAAAACATTTTATTGAATAAGCTGTTCCTTCTCCTATATATGTTCTTGGCAAAGTAGAAAATCAGTTGGTGGCAAATATATAGATTAATTCCTGGATGTTATATTCTGCACCACTTGCCATTGTCCTGATTTTTATATCAATACAATGATTTTTTTATTACTATAGTGTTATAGTTTAAAGTAGCAAATTATGATGCCTCCATGTTTTTTTTCTTTTTGCTCAGTATCGCTTTGGACAATAGTCCATATTTAACCAGTTCTATTCCAAGCACACTATCAGAAAGCTTCCATTCTATCTTGAGTGGAATAGCCTGGATAGTCTCTTGATATAGCTCCTTGTTTCAACTATTTTCCCTTTACCTATACTGGTCATTCTCCACACAGAAGCCATAGACATAGTTCATTTTTTCTTCAGTTTCAATGAAATATAATTGATATATTTAGTATGTGCAGTTTGAGGGTCTTTGTCATATGAATAAAAGGAACCATAAAATTTTTTATGGAATATGCAAATTGTGAAAAATGCATTGAATAGATTTGTAAAATATATTTTACAAAAATAAATCGAATTTTGTTTTTCCATGAAATCTTCATGTATATTGTCTATTACCACACAGCAATCAGGGTAGAAAATAAATTCATAGCCTCCATATGTTTTCTTGTGTTCTCTTTTTGTTTTCATATTTTAATTTTTGTTTTGTGATAAAATTTTTAATAAATTGTGAAGTGCACATACAGCATTGTTAACTGTAATCTATACATTGTATAGTGTATTTCTCAAACTCATTTACTTTGCATGACTGAAACTTAGCATCCAATTAGCAATTTGACATATTTTGCAACCACTGCCTCAGTCCTTAATAATCATGTCTACTCTTTATATGAGCATGACTACTTTAAATTCCTCATGCCAGTGGAATCATGCAGTATTTGTCCTTTTCCTTCTGTGATGGACATATTTCACTAGGTAGAATGATTGTTGATTTCAATTAAATAGTCACAAAACACTTCCACGTCTTAAAAATCTGAACATCATTAAATTCTATGTATATACCATATTTTATTCACTTATCTGTCATTGGATAGTTGGGTTGTTTCCGTAGGTTGGCTGTTGTAAATAATGCAATGATGGCCATAGGATTAGAGATATCTCTTTGGGATATTGATTTCAGTTTCTTTGTATGTATACTCAGAAATTACATAGTATGTAAAAAGGGAGTTCCATATTTATACTTAAAAAATACTCACTTGTTTATTCAAAAGTCAGAGTTACAGAGATAGAGTGGGGGAAGAAATAGGAAGAGAAAAATAGAAAAAGAAAGAAAGAGAGAGTGAAATCTTTGACTATTTCGTTTCTCAAGTTGTGCCTGAAATGGCCCAGAGTTGTGCTAGGCTGAAGCCAGAAGGGCCAGTATCATCCAACTCTCCCCAACAAGTAGAACAGGCCCAAATACTTGAGTCATCTTCAATTGCTTTTACCTAGCCATTAGTGAGCTGGATTGGAAGAGCAGCCAGGACTCTAATTAGCATTATATGTTATGCCAGCATCATAGGGTGTGGCTTTACATGCTATACCACAATGCCAGACCCCATTTTTAATCTCTTAAGCAACTTCCATACTGTTTTTCAGAGTGGCAACAACATTTTACTTTCCTATCAACAAAGTGAAGGTGTTTTAATTTCTCCACATCTTCCCCAACATTTTGGTTTGCATATTGTTCATATAAAAAGTGTGAGGTGATATCTCATTGTAGTTTTGATTTTTACTGTTTTTATGATTGAGTATTTTGAGATCCTTTATATACCTAATGCTGGATTTTATGTCTTCTTTGGATAAGTATCTATTCAAGTCCTTTGCCCATTTTTGATCATATTATGCTGGGTTTTAGAATTTCTTTTTTTAAAAAAGGTTTATTTATTTTTATTGGAAAGGCTTATTTGCAGAAAGAAGGAGACACAGAGAGAAAGATCCTCCATTACTGGTTCACTCCCCCAAGCAGCCACAATGGTGAGAGCTGAGCCTACCTGAGCCAGGAGCCAGGAGCTTCTTCCAGGTCTCCGATGTGAGTGTAGGGTCCCAAGGCCTTGGACCATCCTCCACTGCTTTCCCAGGCCATAAGCAGGGAGCTAGACTGGAAGTGAAGCAGCTGGCACACAAACCGGTGCCCATATGGGACCCAGGCAGTTGCAAGATGAGGATTCAGCCACTAGGCCATTGCACCAAGCCTTAGAATTTCCTAAATATTTTGAAATTAATCTTTTAGCAGATAAATAATTTTCAAATATTTCCTCTCACTTTGCAGGTTGCACTTTCACTCTGTTGATTTGATTTGCTGTCCAGAAACCTTTTAGCTTGGTATACTCTCACTGATCTATTTTTGTTTTGTTGCCTGTGTTACTTGCGTCATACCAAAGTTATTACTAAGATCAATGTCAAACATCCTTCCTTAATTTTTTTGAGATAAAGTTCCAATTCTATGGTTAAGTTTTTATTTCATTTTGAGTTTGTTGTTCCTGATGGTATAAATAGTAATTCAACTCTATTGTTTTGCACATGAATATCTAGTTTTTTCACACTGGTTTGCTGCCTTCACTTCAGATCCAGCTTCCTGCTCATGTACATCCCTAGGAGGCAAAAGATAATGGCTCAAGTAATTGGGTCCCTGCAACCCACTTGGGATACCCAGATGGAATTTCTGGCTTCTGACTTTGGCCTGACCCTGTGCCAAATGTCGCAGACATTTGGAGAGTAAATCAGCAGTTGAAAGGCCTCTCTTTACTTCCCTCCTCTAGCCCCTCTGCCTTACAAATAAACATAGTTTAAAAACCTTTTAAATCTGTGCTGTTTAAAATTTTTGGTAAGGAAGTGGCTAACTATTGAGATACCTATTTTTATTCTCACTGCATGAATTCAGAATTTTTTTTTGTTGGCTATTAGTTGTTTCATTTTTTTCCCCCCAGAACTCTGAATTCACTGTTGTTGAATTGGTTAAATGTGTCTTAATTGGATCCTTGATAAATATGTACTACCTAGTCTAGAAATGCTATAAAAATCAGTTTGAAATTAATTATCTCCTAATTTATATATCAGATATGATATAAAGACACAAAAAATTATCATTGTAAACTTCAATCACGTGTCACAAATGTATAGAGATTTTAGTAAGAGTGAAAGAATGATGTTTTTGAAAAACATCCATACAAGCAAATTTAGTATATGCTCTTACAAAGATTCAATTTCCATAACATTTGGCACCTTCATAAATTCCCTCCCCTTACATATACCAACCGACTGATTCAATTTTTCTAACCTGCCACAAATTAGAGAATATTATAGTTTTCATGGGATTACCTTTCCAAATAATTCTCAATTCAATAAAGGCATGATCACTTCTGAAAAGGTATTTCTGAATATATTCAGATACATTCATTATGGTTATGGGCTGTTGCAGTTTTCTCTTATAAATCATGCTTAATTTATTTCAACTTGATTTTATTAAAGTATTATGCACCTACCTCAAGAATTCAGATTGTTGAAACATCTTTAAATTGTTGATGTATTCTGAGTTTTTAACTTGATTATGAAGAATTTAAAAAAATACTGAATGATTAAAAATAAAAAAACAACATGCCAAAACATGCGAAATACAGCAAACATAACACAATGAGGGATTTTTAAATCAGTCAATGCCTGTATCAAAATCAAAAAAGATTTCAAATAAGCAAGTTATCTCTATATGTCGTTTAACTAGAAAAACAAGCAAATTAGATACAACTTTGTAGAAGGAGAAAAATAATGCTGAAAACACAAATAAATGACAGATACAAATAAGACAAAAGTACATTTTTGGAGCTTCATAAAATAAGCAAAATTGATAAATCATCAATGACACTAACCAAGAAAAATTTATAGAGCTAGAGATAAAAATAAGACAAACATCCCAGAAATCTAAGTTGTTAGAGATTACTATCAATAATTACATGTCAAGAAATTAATTAGCCTAGAGGAAACAAAATAGTCTTGGACACATAAATTTTATTACATTGAAGTATGAGTAAATAGAATATCTAAAGAGATTAATGCTAAATGTTCTTATTGAATAAGTAAAAGAAAAAATGGCCTGGACCAGATGGAATTTTGACTGAACTGTGCATAGCATTAAAAAATAAGTAATAACAATTATACTTCAATTATTTCAAAAATATAAGATGTGAGAATTTTTTTAAACTCATCCTATGAGGACATTATCTTGACACCAAAACCAGAGAAGGATACTTAAAAAAGCATTACAAATCATCATATTTGCTGAACATAGGTTGCAAATATTCTCAACAAAAACTAACAAGTTAAATTCACAGTACATTAAGCAAATTATTCACCATAGTAAGTGAGACATATCCAAGGGATGAAAAGATGGTACACCATACACAAATACCACATCAACAGATTGAACAAAAATTCCATGATCACTTCAAAATGTGCAGAAAGGTCATTTGATAAATTAAACATCTCTTCATGATAAAAGTTTTGATAAAGTTAAGAATAGGAGCATCACATCTCAATATAATAATATGATATATAACAAACCAATAGCTAACATCATGTCGAATGAGCAAAACTTGATGCCTTTCTCTAAAATCTGCAACAAGACAAGGATGACCACGTCAATGATTTTTACTGACATCATAATTTAAATCCTAGGTTTAATAATTAGACAAGAGAAAGAAACAAAGGGCATAATACTGAAAAGAAGAATTCATTTCTTAAATGGGTTGGTCTTACACATAGAAAATCTTAAAAACCCCACAAAACAACCTGTTAAAACTGAAGAAGAAGCTCCTCAATGTAGTGGGAATCAGTCAATATACAAATGTGAGTAATCTTTTGATACATCAATAGTGAATTGTCTGAAAAAGGAATCAAGAAAGCAATCTCATTTACAACAGTTACAAAAATATAAAAATACATTGATTTAAAAGTTAGTAAAGAGATGAAGGATTTTTACAATGAAAACTACATATCACAGATGAAATTAATTTAATAAGACACAAAGAAATGGAAAGATATTGTGGGTTCATTTATCAGAGGGATCGATATTAAAATGTGCATACTATTCAACGTGATTTACAGATTCAATTTAATCTCTACCAAAATCCCAATGACATTTTTCTCAGGACTAAAAAAAAATTGTATGGAACCTCAAAAACTCCTGACTAGTCAAAGCATTCTCGGGAAAATAAGAGAAAAAAAGATCAAATCAAAGGGTATTATACCTGATTTTAAAATACAAAGCTAAAGCAATTAAAATGGCATATCATTTGCATTAACAACAGATCCATGTGCCAATGGAATAGAAAAGACACCCTAGAAATAAACCCACATATATATCTGATCTTGGACAAAGGTGGCAGACAGAATTCAAAAATTCTGCAGTTCTACTGCTCCATAGAGAGACTATAGAAACTATTCTCTATATCTCTGTTGAAAAAAAAACAAAAACAGTATCTCTCTGTTGAAAATAACAACAGACAGGATTTGGTATGTTTTCTTGTAATGAATTATGCCTATGAAAGGATAAATACATTTATCCTAAATGAATATTCAGAGATGTGTCCTTTTAAAGAAACAGTACATAACACCCAATAAACATGTATAATCAAAATAATAAATAATTTAAAAATTACTTTGCATTATATATGGTAACTAAAAGAAACATTTTGCTTTTCATAAGAAGAAAAATGAAATTATATTTTTGGCAGATATGGGAAATACTTGTTCCTGAAGAATCTCTTATAAAGTAGTAAAATTCAAGTATTTATAGACTTTATGTGGATTTTTAGTTTCACAAAATGAAAATTCATGTTTGGAGGAATATTCATTATGGAATACAATATTTACTTGCTTAATATACACATGCAATAATGAAGAGGTTTGTTATTTTACTCATTTTCCTACTATGTCAATACTATTAACAAACTTTTTCAAAAGATTTTTTAATTTTTTTTATTGCAAAGTCAGATATACAGAGAGGAGGAGAGACAGAGAGGAAGATCTGTGACCACAGCAGCCGGTGCTGCGCCGAACCGAAGCCGGGAACCAGGAACCTCTTCCTGGTCTCCCACGCTGGTGCAGGGTCCCAAAGCTTTGGGCTATCCTTTCCCAGGCCACAAACTTTCCCAGGCCACAAGCAGGGAGCAGGAAGGGAAGTGGAGCTGCCAGGATTAGAACCGGCGCCCATATGGGATCCTGGTACGTTCAAGGTAAGGACTTTAGCCACTAGGCCACGCCGCCAGGCCCTTTACAAACATTTTTTAAGAGCAATTGGACAATAGTGGATGAACCTGTTTACTAAAAATATGACCCGTCTGCCTTCCAGAGAAAAATCTGTGAATGAGAAGGTGAAAGAAAAACAACTATCTTGAATTGTTTAGGTGTATGCTGTTACCTAAACGTTTCTCCAGAAATTTATAGGTTGAATCCCAATCTTCATTGTGACAGTACTAAGAGGAGCGTCTTTTAGGAGATGAGAGGGTCTTAAGTGAGACTATTTTTTTTTTTATTAAAAAGATTGAAGAGCTTTTTAGTCGCTTTTACCATGAGAAGAAACATAGAAAGCATCATTCATGAGGAAAAAGTCCTTACCAGACAATGAATCTGCTAGAGATTTCTCATCTTTCAGAATTGACGATAAAATTTCTGCTGTTTATAAATCAGCCAGCAAGAGTGGGGTAAAACAAGGAGTTTGAATGAAGAGGAAACCAATTTCTCTCTTTCTTGGTAGAACTCAGGAAGACAGGAAAGTCTGATGTAGCAATAATTTATCAATATGCTTACACACAGTCTTAGGTCTGATACAACTTAATGGCGGCCCCCAGCATGCCCAAAAAGAATAAACATTGCTGAGCTAACGCTGTCCTTTTTTTGAACTTTGGAATTGTGAATAAAGACATAGAAATAAACTATGTCCCAGCTGATGCCAACACAGATAAATGAGTGCCTGGCTGTCGCTACTCATGCATGCCAAATAGCCTCCTTCACAACCTTGAATTCAAACTAAACTCTAAGGTTTGTATCATAGGAAAAAAGTGTGGGATACCTCTTTCTAGTGTTTTCCTCTCCAATTAAAGAGTGAGATTACTTTAACACCTGTAAAAATAGCTCTTATTTACACTAGATTATTCCATTTCAATTGTGTTGTCTATTTGGAGCAAGGTTAACTGATCAGTAACTTGCATTTTAGAAGTCATAACCGATATAAAATTGGGCCACATTACTTAAGCACTTTAATGGTTAAAATGGCTTTTTCTATACATCCTTTGAGAAAAAAAAAAGCTTTTTTAATTTTTTGCTGTAACAAATAAAGAAAAACATATTAGCCCATGTAAAAAGAAAAAAAATCAAAATTGAGACTAATCCCAGACAGATAGGTACAACAATTAGATCCTTTGGCTACTACATAAAATTGTAATTTCTGTTGGCTTTACTCCAACAAATATGCTATGAAAACAGTTATAAAACTGGACCAGAAGTCACAGTACAACGTGCTATCCCAAATCCTCAATAGTTTTGTAGTGCTAAACCCTTGCCCCCTGAAGAAATTGTTAGGTGGCCAGAACCTGTAATCTTGATCATTTTCCTGAAATGAAACATCTTTTTTCCTTTAGTAGGTACCAAGTACATTCATGTTGACACCTAGTATACTTCTAAACCTGTCTGGCCTAAAATATTCTCTAAGATTGTCCCTTCACCCTCACTTTAATAAAAACCATTGTGGAGTTTCATAGTTCAATTGATTGAAAAAAAAAAAAAACCCTTGGAAAATTTTGGTAATCTATTATCCTAATTAGGAAGGTTGTTGTTTCAGTTAAGAACACACTCTACTGTGGGTAGAAAGAAACCTTATTTTCTGTTGTTAACAAGATAGATATTTGCTCTTAATGTTTATTATCTCATGCTTATGAGATAGCCTCACAACTGAGGACTTAGTAGAGGAAAGGTGTGTGTGTGTGTGCGTGTGCGTGTGTGTGTGTGTGTGTTTAAGGGGACAAAATGATGAAGGATTTACTTACAAAATCTCATCTTTTAAATCAGAAGGAGATATCCTCTCCAGAGACTTCTTCATATACCTCATCGACCTCAATAATGTTTATCAGCTACACATAAGTTTTATTTTATAATTACTTTAAGATTTATTTATTATTCACGGGAAAGGCATAGTTATACAAAGAAGCAATGCAGAGAGAAAGTTCTGCAAATGGTCACAACTGCTAGAGCTAAGCCAATCCAAAGCCAGAAGCCAGGAGCCAGGAGCTTCTTCTGGGTCTCCCATGTGGGTGCAGGGTCCCAAGCTTTGGGACAACCTCGACTTCTTTCCTAGGCCACAAGCAGGGAGCTAGATTGGAAGTAGAGCCACTGGGACATGAACTTGTGCGTTAATGGGATCCCGGAGCATACAAGGTGAGGATTTAACTACCAAACCATCATGCTGGGCCCAAAAGAATAATTTTTAACACAACAACAATGGAATTGAAAACTTAAGGTGTTTTTAGTTGGCAGCTTATCATCAGGAAGATGAAAGTCTTAGTGAGGAAAGAAAGAGAACATAAAGCAAATAATATTCACAAAAAAAATGTAGTATTTGGGGCGCAAGTGTTGTGGAACAGCACAATACACCACTGCTTATGATACCACATGGTACATGGGAATGCCAGTTTGAGTTCAGGCTGCTGTGCTTCAAATCCAGCCGGCTGATAATGCACCTGAGAAGGCAGTAGATGATGGCCCACATGTTTTGACATTCCTGTTGGGGAAAAGGATATAGTTACTGATGCCTGGTTTCAGCCTGGCTTAGCTCTGGCTGTTGTTGTCATTTGGTGAGTAAACTAGCAGATGGGAGGATTTGCTCTCTCTCTCTCATGAATGAATAAAACAATTAAAAATAGAATGGTATTTTTACAGAATATGAAAATGAAGAAAGCAAAAAAAGAAGAAAAGAGAAACAAAGGGAAAAAATCAAGTGAAAGTGTTATTCCAGGCATTAATGAAGGGTTTGTGAGTGAAACATTTTGAAGAATACGGAGCTTTTTAAAGATCCTCTTAAATTATTTGTACAGCGGTTCACTGCATCAATTTGATGAAATACTGTTGTTCAAAGTCAACTTTGTGCCATGGAATATATATTTTATTTTCTTTGATTATTACCACAGCAATATGATAGGAGCATGTTTTAATTACAATAACGTAAGAAATGCTAATAAGACACAGTGTTCTACAGGAACACAGAAAAAACAATGTATATTAATTTCAATATAAACATTACACAAATTGAGATAATATTTATCTGTTTTTCACACTTTTTCTGTGAGAGAGGATATGATACAGCAGAGAAGCCAAGTTACAAAATTTGATTTCTAGCTAAAGAAAAAAAATATTTTTGCGTTTATAATGGATCTGCATTTTATTGTTGCTTTTGAAACTGTGTCATGTCTACCCATTGGAGGCAAGTCTGTACAAATTTTCCAGTAGTGTCTTACAAGTTCACTAACAGATTCTTTGTAGTGCCAAAATTGGTCATTTTAAAGCACTGCCAACAGCGATCTCACAAAAAAACCCAAATTATTCCTTAAAATGTTTCATGATTTTATTTTACTATGGCTTTTTTGTTTGTTTGTTCAGTTACTTGTTTGCAAGGTAGCCATTATTGCTATTGGTTGCCGCTCACAGGAGAAGACTGTTTTTACAAAGCCTGCAAGAGGATGTTTTGTGTGATTTTTCTGAACAACTTGAAGCAGATTGAGAAGTTCCATAATGCATTTGAAAATCCGCTTTCTTTTTAAAGAGCACCAGGTGCTCAGAGCTGCACGCGAGAACTGCCATTGTTAAAAATACAAAGAAATGAATGAACATATGGACAGTCTCTTTATACGGCTTTGACAAAAAGCTTTCTCTGGGTCTTGGATGTATTTCTTAAGTGGTTTCATCAGAGAACTCAACCTTTCACTAATATCTAACAAACAGCTAATAAAATGCAACTTCTCCTCCAACTACTGAAAATATTTAGAAGTCTGGCATTACAGATACAACAGAAAGTATTAAGCAGATTCTTATTTATACAGCCTTCACCAGTGTGCCTTCCTCCCTACCATAGACACTCAAATAGCTCAGTGATTAGATCCATTTTTGTTCCCTTTGGCTTTTGAAATTCGAGTAACCATAGATTGTTTCCTTAACAGTGGAAACTACCACAGCTGCCAATATCACTCTGAAGTACAGACAGTGTTTTTCAGATACAGGAATCAATCTGAGTAGTTATACCTGTTGTACATTTCTTCAGTAGAAGAGAGGTTTACTTAGTTTATCACTTTTAATATTTGGTCACCTTCTAAACAAATGAGAGTTACAACAGTAGAAGAAAAAGCGATAGAGAAGGTAAACTAAAGTCACTTGCAGAGTTAAATGATAAATTCCAACAGAAATAGCAGATTAGAGAATGATGCATTTCATTTAATAGTGAGTTGAAAATCCTGTTTGTGTAAGACTCAGTCTTTTGATGCTTGATTATATATGTATATATATAATTCAAAAGGCTTCTACATCATTATTGATGTCTTAAACAGATTTTTTTTATTTTCAAAATTGATTCATTTTGAAAAACTACAATAATTTATAGCAGAAGAACACGTATCCAGTTTGTATTTTTATCTAATTTGCTGTTCACGGTTGAAGAAACTGTCACAAGTCGAACCATCATTTCCTGTGTATTTAATTAAGGCTATAAATTGCTGAAAGCATGGACCTCATCATGTGTGTCTTTTAAACTACGTATACTATGACGCCACAAGCCTCGTCTTCCAATTGTCTAGGCAACATGTGCCTTCGATCTGATTGCACTGTGAAAAACAGGCTTTTTTTTTCACAATTCTGTCCCTAAGCCTCGCTCTGGCTCTAATTCTAATCAACTCCTGAGCTGATTCTCCCTGCAGCTATGGATACACATAGTCAGTGACCCTGGAACCTATTTTGTATCTCTAAGAGATACAAAAGTAAGATATGCAGCTTACATTTAGGTCTGATTTTCAGAGAATTTCTAAGGGAAAACTCAACCCCCTTTATCACTGAGACACTGTCTATTTGTAAAAGTTCACAATCTGTGAATATAAAAATGCAGGCAAAATAGAAGTAGCAGAGCTGAGTGTTGACAACATTGCATCTGCCTTGTTTATTCCACCTCCAGGAATTAGTTTCAGTTTCAGTGTAAATAACACATATGGCTCCCTTCATTGTCCAATACATTACAAATTGACTCCATACAGCCAATCAATGGACATTATATTGAAATAGCACTTTCAAAAGAGCTGCCTCATTTTTTAGTGGACAATGTAAAAATCGCATGATTTATTGCAACATAGAAAACACCTTTATGGGGCCCAGCGGCGTGGCCTAGCGGCTAAAGTCCTCGCCTTGAAAGCCCCGGGATCCCATATGGGCGCCGATTCTGATCCCGGCAGCTCCACTTCCCATCCAGCTCCCTGCTTGTGGCCTGGGAAAGCAGTTGAGGACGGCCCAATGCATTGGGACCCTCACCCGCTTTGGGACACTGCACCCGCGTGGGAGACCTGGAAGAGGTTCCGGGTTCCCGGCATCGGATCGGCGCGCACTGGCCCGTTGCGGCTCACGTGGGGAGTGAAAACATCAGATGGAAGATCTTCCTCTCTGTTTCTCCTCCTCTCTGTATATCTGGCTTTCCAATAATAATAAAATCTAAGAAAAAAAAAAAAAAGAAAACACCTTTATGTTCTAATCATAATATTAAAAGCATGCCCAATGCAGAAAATTAATAAGATAGAAATCATACAACAATCCAAATTATGTGTATCTATCTACCTTATCTACTTATATTTCTTTTTTTTATTTTTCAAGATACAGTTTCTTGGGCTCAGGGATTTTCCCATCTACGCTCCCTTCCCCAATCTCCCCCACTGTTTCCAGCTACATTTCTAGCTATATTCCTATAAGTACTCCCAAAGGAGAAACAATGTCATGCTTTTTTTTTAAGATTTACTTATTAAAAAGGTGATTTTTTTTTTTTTTACGGAGAGAAGGAGAGACACAGAGAGAAAGATATTGCGTGCATTGGTTCACTCCCCAAATGACCGTGACAGCCAGAGTCGAGCTAATTGACCTGAAAACAGGAGCCAGGAGCTTCTTTTGGGTCTCTCACATGGATGCAGGATCCCAAGGCTTTGGGTCATTCTGCACTGCTTTCCCAGGCCATAGGCAAGGAGCTGAATAGGAAGCAGAGCAGCTGGGACACAAACAGGCACCCATATGGGATGCCAGTGCTTGGAGGTAAAGGATTAGTCATCTGAGCCATTGAGTCATCTCCTATACCATGCTTTAAAGTCTTTATTTAACTGAACAACAGATGTGACTATTTTTTTGGTATCAATTTATATTCTTAGTTAATGTTATTTTTGTTGGCAATATACCTTAACTTCCTTATGGACTTATCATAATTTTCTTAAACAAGTTTCCATGGTGTAACATGTCGATTGCTTCTAATTTATTATTTATATAAATAATATCATGATGGAAGTTTCATATATTAATCTATGGATTTATCTGTGATTATTTCCTGAATGTAAATCCCTAGAAGATGAGTTGCTAGATGAAATGACTTGTCTATTTTAAGACTTTTTATATTTGTTGACAAATTATAGCTGACTATATCATAACATGTTAGCATCTTGTTATTGAAAAAGAGCCTATTAAATTTCTTTCATGAGGAAACAACTACATGTATATGGAAATACTTATATTATGCTACTGTATTTCACATATAATGAGAAGTGTGCACATAAGTACCTTTATTGCTATTGGACCATTATCTGTGTAGTGATTCAAAACTGCAAACATTGATTTATTTGCGAAATTCAGGACATTTCCCAGAAGCTTCTCTGAAAAACAAATAACACCAAATGAGAATGGAAAGCAAAGCACCATAGTGATTTTCCATCAGCAAAGCTGAACTATTTCTGTGTGCGTCTACCCTGGACATACAATGTAAATGAAGTACAGTGGGGGTGAAATGACAAAGGGCCATTCCACAACCTGTATCTAGTTTCTACTTTGTATAAAATATTATGCTAATGACTCTAAATTGACATGTTCATGGAGTAAGGGAGATTGGTGCAAAGTGATAGATAGGAAAACAGTGGCTTGTTTTCAGACTATGAGGAAATAGTGCAGAGTGTAATATTAAAAAAAAATTTCACATGGGGAAATGCAGCAAAGCTGTCTCATCAGACAGAAATTAACCTGGTTGAGTAGATAAAAAATAGGCTTGGAATGATCAGAGCAAAAGTTTCTTTTAATCAGTCTACCATTCTCCTAATATTAAAAGTGACTGCCCCAAACCATGCTGTAATGTCTAGAAACAGTCATACACTGAACATAGGTGAGTGGCAAATTTTAGAATCAGTACTAACCTTCATGTTGCATTGCAAAGGTGTTTCTGGATAGAAGATAATCAGGAAAGTCAAATAACATTAGAATTGAGGTCGGAGTATGAAGATATCTATTAAATTTACAAAAAGCTTTTGTACTATGACTTATAAAATTTCACATTGATCCTTTGACCACCTACTCTATGACTGATGTTGTGTTAGATTCTGTGGAGATAAACATGAATAAGACCTCTGACTTTGGGGCTCAGCGAGGTAGCCTACTGTCTAGACTCTTCACCTTGCATGTGCTGGGATCCACTATGTGCGCAGGTTCATATCCCAACTGCTGCTGCACTTCCCATGCAGCTCCCTGCTTGTGGCCTGGGAAAGCAGTAGTGGATGTCCCAAAGCCTTGGGACCCTGCACCCGCTTGGGAAACCCGGAAGAAGATCCTGGCTCCTGAATTTAGATCTGCTCAGATCTTTCTGTCTCTGCTTCTCTCTGTAAAAAATCTGACTTTCCAATAAAAATAAATAATCTTTTTTAAAAAAACCTCTGACTTTGTTTCACGGAGAGTAGTGTTATATCTTATCTAGTAGAGAACAACAGTAAGCAAATATTGTTGATTTAGCATATGTATCAGAGTTCTTAGCTTCAAGAAACAGAAACCAACTGTGGTCAAATTAAGTGTGAAAGTGTAGTCTATACACTAAATCTAATGGGATCAGCGAACTAAACATGAATGCTTATTAGGTTCTTATGCTTTTTCGCTAACACCGGAAATTGCCACAAGAACTTATATCACTACTGTCTTCAATAATTGGATGTAGTCACTACTTATTACTGTTCACCACTAGAGTCATTTTTGGATGATCCTTATGTCCTCACATGACTAGCTTCCACTCAGAATTTGGCTTGGGGGATTCTGATCAACAAAGGCTAAGTTATTTCATGCCCTATTTATAAGGGCAGCTGGCAAAGGGAATATCTAGTTTTCTTGAGATTTGATAGTAGGAATTGGAATGTGCCTAATAAAGTAAAGAATTGTCAAAGTTTAAGCAGATATTTAAGATACTGGAGAGCTACAAAGAATTGCAAATATCACTTCAGGTTAGGTATTGCACTGATTTATATGTTCTTTTTAACATCCAGCAGACAAATATGTTATATGGACATATCTGGTAGATTAGGAAAATGACCTCAAAAATTTCAATGATTTATAACAAAAGATTACACCTATTCCATGCTACATGGATATTTTGGGTCAGCAAGGAGTGTGTGTGTGTGTCTGTATGGGAAGGATTGTTTTGCTTTTATTTTCCTTACTCAGGGACCCTCACCATCAAAGAATCCAGCTTCTTGCTATGACACTATTTCAAAGTGAGACATTAGTGTTTACTATGTAAAAAGAAGAGACAGTATGTGTCAAGGTGATTAAATGTTTCTTCTCTCCTTTCACTGTTTGTAACTACTTCTGTAATCATAGATAAGTTAATTGGGACAGGGATATGTAATATTTCTTTTAGCCATAAGTAGATAAAGAACTAGATCTGAAGGAAATGCTGGCAATATTTACCACAGTAGTCATTATTTTCATCAGTAACTTTATTTCTGAGGAGTTGTTAATGAAGATAGTTTAGGTAAGGTAACAGTTAATGTGAGAACTGGGATTTGAATAAATTCTGCTTTATCTTAAGCATTATAATAACAATGTTATTTAAAAGCTCTTAAAGTGATTTTCAAGCTCATGTTTTTAGTCAGTGTAAAAAGACATCCCCTCCAGATGTACTGCTTTTTATGTTTGTTTTTACGGCTGAAAAGCACTCTATAGTATATTATACACCATGTTTTCTTCATCCTGTCAACTCAATGCGGGCCTTAACTGGCCACAAATCAAGCTTCATTTTCTTCCCTTTAGGCTACTTTATAGCATTTCATCCCAATTCAAAATGTTTATTTGTATCCTAGAAGTATTCTCTCCCATTCTATCATGTGTCTTTTCACTCTAACAATTGCTTCCTTTGCTCTACTAAAGTTTCTGAGTTTGATTTGCTATTTGCCTCATGTGGCCTGTGCTTTGCCTCATTTGGCCTGTGCTTTAGGAGTTTTCTCCAACCAAATCCTTGCCTACCTCAATGTCTTGAAGTGTTTCCCTTGAAGTTTTTATTCTGATAATTTCACAGTTTCAAGTCTCATATTTAATTCTTTGATTCATCTTGAGTGGATTTTGGTATAAGATGACAGGAAGTGATCTAATCTTATTCTACAGATGTCTATCCATTGTTGTCAGCACTATTTATTTAAAAGACATTTCTTTCTCCAATGCATGTCCTTGGCATGTTTGTCAAAATAAGTTGACTTAGGCACTGTGGCATAGCAGTTAGGCCACTGCATGTGCTGCAGGCATCCTGTATGGGTGCTACTTTTAGTGTTGGCTGCATCAGTTCTCATCCTGCTCACTGCTAATGTGCCTATAGAAGCAGTGGAGGATGGCTCAATTACTTGGGCGCCTGCATTCGTGTAGGAGACACAGATGAAGTTCTTGGCTTCTTGCTTTGGCTTGGACTGGACCTGTCTATTGTGGCCATTTGGGGCCAATTTGGGGATTGAACAAGTAAATATAAGACTTTCTCTCTCTCTCTCTTTTTTTCTCTCTCTCTCCCTGAGTATTCTCTCAAATACAACAAAAACAAATCTTTAAAAAATAGTTAACTGTAAATGCATGGATTAATGTCGCACAATATATTCTGTTCCAATTATCACCGTGGTAGTTTTTAATGACATAACCACGCTGTCTTAATTATGATTCCTTTGTTGTATGCTTTGAAATCAGGTATTGTGATGCTTACAGGATAATTACCCAGACTAAACTGCGAATTAAAAAAACAAACAAACAAAAAACTAGCAATGAGAACAAGAAAGCAAATTCTGTTAACAAATTGGCAAATGACTTAAAAAGTTATCAAAAAAGAATGAAATACAAATATCAAATATATGAGAACATACTCAGACATATAGAAATGCAAATCAAAAACAATGAGATATCAAATTACTCCTGATAGAAAGGCTACTATTTTTAAAAGACATAAAGCAACAAAGGTTTGCATATGAGGAAAGGGGAACATTTATATGTTGTTGATGGGAATATAAACTGCTATAGTCACTATGAAAAACAGAATCCAGATTTAAGAAAGTGCTCTGTGCATGTGTATATATACGTATACGCATACACATATATACACATATGCATTTTATATGTACATAGCTATATGTATATACACATACACACATACATACATATATATACACAGCAGTTTCTTAACATATATATATATAAACACATGCACTCTTTATACCAAATAAATACCAGCTCCACCATGTTTATTGTGGCACTGTTACAGTAGCTAAGATATGAAATAAACCAAGGTTCTTATCATTAGCTGAATAAAGAAAATGTGATTCATATGCACAATGTAATGAAATTCTAAAACAAGATATTAGGAAAATAATTTTAGAAAGAAATAATTGATTCTGGTGATCATATGGAGATATAAAAGGGCTTCAAATTATTAATGGAAAGTCTGGAATAAAAAATAAGCTTATTAATAAAAAATATTCAAATTCAAGAATAGTTTTCTGTAACTCCCAAAAAACATTTTACAACTTTGTTGCATCAAATAGAGGGATTGTTTCTAATCAGAAATGTATATATATATATATATATATATATATATATATATATATATATATATATATTTGAAGAATGATAAAAATATTTATTATGATAATTACAATACCTCAGATTATCTCAGCTCAAATTGCTTTAACGAAGTTTGCTAATCTAGGTGGCTTAAACAATAAACTATTCTCACAATTTTGGAGTAAGTTCTGTACCTGCTGGAAATATATAAAATTAAACTAGTAGATAAAATACAGTTTCTCCAAATAAATATGTCATATGCTCCAACAAGGAACAATTCATTTTAACATTTATTTGAATTAAATTGAGAAATCATCATATCTGAGCAGAACCTCATGAATCATGACAATTCAGGTAACACAGTTTCCAAGGTGGGATCCTGGCATAAAAACTGACTATTAAGTAATAATTAAGAAAATGTGAATGAACTATGGGCATTAGATAACAATATATAAATATTGGTTCTTAGTTACAACTGACATAACATAACAATGTTAACAATGGTGGAAACTGGGTTCCAGTTATATAGAACTTTCTGTTTTCTACTTTCCTGTAAATCTAAAAGTATGATAAAGTTTAAAATTATTAATTATTTTTCTAAAGAAAAAACTACTAGGATAGAATAGAAGAATTATATTTAAAAATACAATTTAGTTGTTAAAAGTTCAGTGTTGAGCTAGGAAGGCTCAAATAGATCAAAGAGAGAGGGTAATATTATTGTACTTACATGTATGCAAATATGGTAATGTTAAATTATATTTTATGAAATCAACTATAGAATATCAAATTATATTGGAATATTTTAAATATGCAAAACATATTCAGGAAATGGTAGCACATTAGCACATTTGACATGACTAAGGGATGTGCTGTGTCAGAGTTTAAAACAGAGAGATAGGAGTAGGATATGGGGGAAATACTGGAGTGTTTTAAGTACTTTGTCATTGAAATAAAACATATCTTTGAATGCTGACTCTACCAATCAGCAAATCTGTTTTTTGGCAGATAGTCAAACTTCCTAAATCTTGGTTTTTATTATCTGTATAATGAATATAATAGCTACCTTTCTAATGAGTCAGTTCATAAAAACTGTTAAAGATTACTTGGCACAAGGTAAATACCTAAAAAGTATTGTCAATTATTAAAAATGTATTTCAGTTGTTAATTGCTTTGATGACATTTAATTATGATGCTTATTTCCAATTTAATTCTCAACACTAAGTTCATCAGCCTTTTTAAAATTTTTATAACAAAAAAATTTTGTTACTATGACTTATATTTCTTTATTAGAGTGGTAAACATGCTATCTGATGCTTATTGGCCATCTTTATTTCTTCTTTTGTGAATTCAGTTTTCATACTAAAGGACATTTTCTTTTATGAGTGATGTTTATGGCTTATTAAGTATAGTCACTTTTTCAATATATAGCTTGTGAACATTTTCGCTCAAGCTTGCCTTTTAGCATTATTTGAAGTCAGTTATTTTTGGAGGAAGCCAGTCAATTGAATCTCAGATTTAAAAGTATTTCAGTCCAATAACCTATTTATCATTACAAAATCCAAACAAAAACCAAAAATTCCCATTAATAACTTTCTTAAAGATGACCATCAACGCTCTGCTTGAATATTCTCAATTATGTGAGTTCTTTGCCTCATAAGATTGAATGTATCACTTTTTTAAAGATTTATTTTAATTGGAAAGTCAGATATACAGAAAGGAGGAGAGACAGAGAGAAAGATCTTCCGTCCAATGATTCACTCCCAAAGTGACCGCAACGGTCGGTGCTGCGGCTGATCTGAAGCCAGGAGCCTAGAGCCTCTTCAGGTCTTCCACGCGGGTGCAGGGTCCCAAGGCTTTGGGACATCCACTACTGCTTTCCCAGGCCACAAGCAGGGAGCTGCATGGGAAGTGGAGCTGCCAGTATTAGAACCGGCGTTCATATGGGATCCCGGGGCACATTCAAGGCAAGGACTTTAGCTGCTAGGCCACGGCACCTGGCTAGAATGTATCACTTTTCGACAGTTTTAGTCTTAAAATGTTTTTAAATGTTGAAGTAAAATCTATCATCTTACAATTCCATCTGTTGTTTTGGTTGCACTACAAAAGATAAACATAAAACAATTCTTTCTTTTCCACATGACAGCCCTTCAAATATTTTAAGGCAAATCTCATTCTTTCCTTTGGTTTTGTTTGCTTAAGGGTAAAGACAGTTGTTAGCATGGCATAAATTTTTGGCAGTTATTTGTAAGGGTGATTGCAAGAGGGTAAACAATTCACTTTTCTTCTTTTTCAAAATATAGCATTTTATTAGAGTAAAGATCATATATAAAATGGGAAATCTTCAGAATCAAAACAAGTTCAGAGAATTCACAGCAATTGCTTTTTTTTTTAAAGATTTATTCATTTTATTACAGCCAGATATACAGAGAGGAGGAGAGACAGAGAGGAAGATCTTCCGTCCGATGATTCACTCCCCAAGTGAGCCACAATGGGCCGGTGCTGCGCCGATCCGAAGCCGGGAATCAGGAACCTCTTCGGGGTTTCCCATGCGGGTGCAGGGAAAAGAAAACTGAATGAGATTTGTTAATTTAGGTAAACGTTTTCCATAAGGGAATATATTTCACTTAAATCCCTTGGTATTCTTTATCAAGTACTAATAAAATATTGATGTTGAATTGTTCTTTTTATGTTATATTTAATTATGGAAATTTATTAATCAATTTTGAAACCAACTATGTACTACCTGCACTGAAAGATGAGGAAATCAATACTTTTTATTAAGTATTAAAACCACTGTTCTAGAGTATAGATAATCTGGCACTAATCAAATCTTAATCTCTAAGCACTAATCAAATCTTAAATTTAAAATGCCTTTTTTTTGTTTTCTCCTTTCCTAATTTGGTATAGTTAATCTTATCGTGTTTGTAGTTTATAATGCCTATATTTCCTTTGTAGTCATAATTCTCATGATTGTCTATTATTACTTCTATGAGTAAATGAATGCATTCCTGCCGGTATCCTTTGTTCAACAAATTCTTCATTTCTTTCTTTGCAATTTTATTTTAAATTCATTTTTCTTTTAAATTCTATCATTTCTTTTGGATTCTATCAAATGTTAATAATCAATCTTCTGAAGAGATTGACTTAACATTAACATTATTATAAATGTTTAGATAAAGTTCATGGTTGATGCATTTATTGTGTTGATGTTTTCTACAAAGGATTTAGTACGGTTCAACCTGATAAACTGGCTTATTGTTGTTTTGGCATCACATATTCTTTCCCTGAAAGCTTTGCAGATCTGGCTCAAATAATTTCTGACTTCAGTCGTTGTTTCAATGAAATCTGAGGTGAGTTCAAGGAAAACATCAGTAATTTCACCAGGGTATGTCATTATGCTAATTGTTTTTAATTTTCCTAGGGATACTTGCACCATTTTGTTCTGCAGATTCAGGACATCTGTACCTTCAACAGTGCTGTCTAATTTCAAAATTATTTTTGAAATTAATATTGGAGTTTCAAAAATGAAAAGCTATGAAACAAGCTTATGATAAAAAGAGAAGGCTCCTACTTCCTCCTGAATCTACAAAGTCCACAAAGGCAATATTTCTCAAATGTTCTAGTGTATACTCAGTTACTTGCTATTCTCATAAGAGCCTAGAGACTGAGAAATTTAGGTTTCTTTTCAGATATACATTCTTTGGATAAAATTTTCACCCCTACCCCCAACCATTACTTCAAAACCTTCTGAAGTCCTATTTGAGAGACAGAGATGGTTATACTCATTTCATCTGCCCAGAATTTTTTTGTGTGTGTGTGGCCCCATATTGGTTTCATTGACTTGTCCTGGACCATGTTTTGGTGATCCCAGGCCACACAAGCATCTTTCTCATAAAAATGTTGTTCTTGAGAGCTCTCTGTTTCAATCCACAGTGCTTCCTTCAGGCCAAGTATCTGCTTCCTTTATGCTTTCTCACTATAACACTAATGCTTGTGTATATGTTTCTAACTGGCACAATTTAACATGGAGATTTGGAAAGCATAGTGTCCATTTGGGTTAATTTTTTATGTGGGAAAAATTGTTAACTTGAGAGGAGAACAACAAAACAGAAATAAAATTATTCTTTAATTGGTATGGGAAGTCTTATGAATGAAACTTCGGTGAAAATTTTCTTCATCAATACACTAGTTGTCCAGAATTTTTTTAAGTTTTGTTTATTTTTATTTCAAAGTCAGATATTCAGCAAGGAGGAGAGACAGATAGGAAGATCTTTCATCCGTTGATTCACTCCCCAAGTGGCTGCAATGGCCAGAGCCGAGCCAATCCGAAGCCAGGAGCCAAGAGTTCCCTCTGGTTCCCCCACATGGGTGCAGGACCATCCTCCACTGCTTTCCCAGGCCACTAACAGGGAGCTGGATGGGAAAAGGCTCAGCAGAATTAGAACTGGCTCCCATATGAAATCCTGTCACACACAAGGCAAGGACCCTAGCCACTAGGCCACAGAGCCAGGCCCCCAAAGATTACACAAACTATGAGATAGGTAAAACCACTTCCCTGGGCCATTGTGGTCATTTGGGGTTTGAACCAGTGGATGAAAGAATCTTTCTCTTTGTCTCTCTCCTCTCTATAAAACTTCTTTTCTAATAAAAAATAAATATTTAAAAAAGAGCTTTATAGGAGGATCTAGGTTTGTTGCGTGGGAGTAAGGCAACCATCTGCAGTGCTGGCATCCCACATGAGTGATGATTTTAGTCCCAGCTATTCCACTTCCATTTCAGCTTTCAGCACCAGAAGATGGCCTAGGTTTCGGAGCACCTAGACCCACACAGGCATCTACAAGAAACTCCTGTCTCCTTGCTTTGTTCTGGCCCAACCTTAACTGTTGCAGACGTTTAGAGAGTAAATCATCTGATAAAAGATTCTTTCTCTCTCTCTCTCTCTCTCTCTCTTCCTGGGTCTGTGCATGTTTGTGTGTTGTGTGCATGCTCCTCCCTCTCTTAACGGTGACTTTCAAATAGATAAATACAGGTTTAAACAAAAACTTGATAGAAAGTGGAATTGAATGCAAATTTTTACAATGACACCATCATTTTACAATGTACCATCTAACCTTTTAGCTAAAGGTGACTGCCAATGGAGGAGTGGAGTAAAGATGACAGAGAAAGGGAGTAATTGTCTTATTACAGTATCAAAGGATCCAGAAATCCTTACAAGAATTTGTTCTGAGCTCTATTTCTTCCTAAAACATAGAAAACGGAAGGGAAATGTAGCCAAGTGTAAGTAAAATTACAGATCTTGTGAGAAGGACTACAATAAAAATACTAGAAAGAAGCTACAGATTTCTTTGGATCCCTTTCCTCGTTGTAACAAAAGATCAACAAAAGATCATTATCTTTCAAAAATAAGAAATCATCAAGAAAACCTCAATGGAGTTTCAAAATAGATAATTTAACATAAAGGAAGAAAAAGAGCATATGCAATCATTGAAGGGAATATATCCAATAGATTGTACACAGAAATAGTTGGATGAATACAAACAGTTCTGATATTTCTCAAGTAAGTGATAGGCTACATTAACTCTTTTTAAGATAAATTAATGAAGAGTTACAAATGTTTAAGATTAAAAAGAGAGAGAGAGAGAAACCAGCTAAGCTCAGAAAAAACTGACACCTTCCTTTTGTGGAAATCTACTTAAGGACAAATAGGCTGATAATTTCCAGATATCTCCTTCACTGATTTCATGGCATCTAGAAGTTATTGGCCTTGCATCACCATTGGGAAAGTCACTGCCTCTGATGCCGATATCCCACATGCGCACAGGATCATATCCCAGTTTCTCTGCTTCTGATACAGGTCCCTGATAATGTGCCAGGGAAAGCAGAGGAAGATGGCCCACGTTTTTTGGCCATTGTCACCAAAGTGAGAGACCCAGAAGAAGCTCCCGGCTCTGGTTTTTGGCCTGGAGAAGCCCTGTCTGTTGTGACCATTTCGAAGTAAACTGTTGGAAAATTTCTCTCTTTCATTCTGTCTCTTCCTCTATCTGTAACTCTGACTCTAAAGTAAATAAATGAATCTTTACAAAATCATATGGTCCCTTGAATAAACATGACACTCTGTGTCTTCCTTACACATATAACTAGGGTCCATAGCAGTTATTGCTTTACTCAGGAACATACAAATATGAATCATTAAAGTTGTGATCCTTTGGTAAAGTGTGATGATTCCTTAAATTAGAGACTCAAGAAATAGCATTCTGGAGAAAACTTGGCCAGGTATCAACAAACACCTGAGGTATCAACATCTGTAAATACAGCTAAAATGCAAACGAAGAGAACAAAATTTACTACCACCACTACCACCACCACCAACAACAATAAAATTGACGGAAATAATATTATACAATGGTACTTCGAATTGTTCCTCAAAAATGGGGCCAGTGTTATAGCACCAATCGGTAAATTTACAACTTGTAATTCTCTCATTATATATAGATTACCTGTTTGAATTCTTGCTGCTCCATTCTCATCCAGCATCTGGATAATGTGTCTGGGAAAGCAACAGCAGACAGTCTAAGTTTTTGTCTCTTACCACCCATGTGGGAGACTGAGATGGAGTTCCAGGCTTCTGGCTTTGGCATGTCTCAGCACTTGCTATTGTGGCCGTTTGAGAAGTAAAAGAGGGAATGTAAAATTTTACTCTCTTTTTGTGGAAAATTGTTTGAAATCTTTGCAAACAAACTTTTTGAAATCAGATCTTTAGCTGATTCGATTAAAAAAATCTGTGAGATAATGAATGTATTAATATTTCACTATGGCAATAATTTTATTTTCTGCATCTCATAACATGTTACAAACCTCAAATGAACATTACAAAAACTTGCTCTTTAAAAGTGTACCCATTTATCATGAAAGACTACTTTAATCATCACATGCTGCTCTCTAGGGTTTGATTTGACAAGGAGCTATAGCTGGAGATGGGAGTGGAAATTGAGCCTAGGTTCTCTGGTATGGAATATGGAAATCTGAACCACCATCTTAACTGCTACTCCAAATATCCATACAGTTACTTTTAAAATAAACTTCTGATAACCTTTTAGTAAACAGCTAAAAATAGCTGTACAGTGCTTCTGTGTTCTAAATGGAGGGACCGTGTTCGTGAACCACGCTTCAAAATTGGTATTGTACACACAACCAGTTTTCTTGCATCAGAGATCTAAAGGAGAATTTTCTTTTTTTTTTTTTTTAAAGACTTATTCACTTTATTACAGTCAGATATACACAGAGGAGGAGAGACAGAGAGGAAGATCTTCCCTCCGATGATTCACTCCCCAAGTGAGCCGCAACGGCTGGTGCGCGCCGATCCGAAGCTGGGAACCTGGAACCTCCTCCAGGTCTCCCACGCGGATGCAGTGTCCCAAGTCCTTGGGCCATCCTAGACTGCTTTCCCAGGCCACAAGCAGGGAGCTGGATGGGAAGTGGAGCTGCCGGGATTAGAACCGGCACCCATATGGGATCCCGGGGCATTCAAGGTGAGGACTTCAGCCGCTAGGCCACGTCGCCGGGCCCCATAAAGGAGAATTTTCAATGAGACAAATATGAGAGGCTCACACTACAGAGTTTTACTAATAGAAAATTTAAGGAAGCATCACTTTGACCAGTAGAGTGGATGCCACTGTTTCACTAACATCATGTAGACTTTATAGAATCTCTGGGTGGTAGAGTTTCTGCGAGATGGGACACAGAAAAAAAAAATCTTGTTTTCTTGATTGATTATTTCTTTGAAAATGAAGGTATTAGATAAAGACCTTCCCAAACAAGCAAAAATGGAAAAATGGAAAGAATTCATCACCACCTGGCCAGCCTTACAAACAATACATAAGCATGCACTATACACAGAAATGCAGAAAAGTGATCAGAAATATGGGGGAAAAAGACCCTTTCACCTTTATACAAAATCAGCTCTAGATTTAACAGCATTCTAAACTTCAGACCTGAAAATGTCAGATTACTTGAAGAAATTCTAAGGAAAATCCTGAAAAACACTGGCTTAGGCAAAGACATTTTTGGATAAGACACCGAAAGTACAGGTAATAAAAGTAAAATAGACAAATGGAATTACATCAAGCTAAGATGCTTCTTCACAGAAAAGGAAACAAGGAACAAAGTGCATAGTCAACAGAATGGAAGGAAATATTTACAAAGTGCACATCTAATAAAGCCTAAATCTCAGAATACAGAAGAAGCCCTAGAAACATCACCAAAACAAAACAATCTAATCAACAAAAGGAAAAAAAGGGACAAGGATAGGTAATTTTGAGAGTGCTAAAAATGGGTAACAGACACGGGAAGAAATGCACAGAATTACTAGGTATCAGAAAAAATCAAATAAAAAGCTACATCTCACTTCAGTTAGATTTACTGAGATCAAAATATCATAAAGTGACAAATGCTGGTGAGTTTATGGAGAAAATGATACACTGATACACTGTTAGTAGGAATGTAAACTAGTAAAATCATTATGGAAAACAGCATGAAGATTCCTCAAAAAACTAAAAATGGATCTATACTTTGACATAACTATTCCATTTCTGGGAATGCTTCCAAAGAGTATGAAGACAACATATGAAAGTGATATCTGTACTCACATGCTTATAGTATCAAAATTCATGATAGTAGAGATATGGAATCAATCTAAATGTGCATTAGTTGCAGCTAGATGAAAAAAATATGGCATATATATGATGGAACATTTGATGACATAAAAATGAAGCACTGACATTTATAGTAAAGCGAATGAAACCTTAGGTTATTATGCTAAGTGAACAAACCAGCCATCTGTAGACACATAAAACTTGTTTTCTTTCATTTTAGAAGTGTATATATATATATATATATAAATGCATACAATTTCATATACAGATAATTATTTCTAACTGAATTATTCCATCTGCATAAAAATATGCACTTTTTCTCACTTTATGCAGTCATGAATTCCACATTATATGACAATAATATTACTATTTTTGAGAAAAAATCATATATATGTACATGTAGAGTATGTACACAGAAAGAAAATACAAAATTTTGAAGATTATTCAGTCTTCATATAAATTTAAATATTGCTTCTAGGGGTGCAAAATAAAAAAAGAATAAGGGATTATGTGCAATTTTAGATGGTAGAGATCCAATAATGACCATGATGTCTGTGACCTTTTGCTAAAACAGAAATTTGATTTAAACTAATATTTTAACACTTTTATCTGTACTATTCAGGAAGTTCTGAATAGAATTTTATTCAATCATTAGAATTTTAAATTCTTTTTTAGTGATGCAAAAAGAAATGAGAAATTAGGAAAGTCCAGATCATTAGATGTAAGTAATATGGGTTTTCTGGACAAATTTAATAATTTCACAGGGTAGAGCTTCCATGTGATGGCTAGATATAGTTGAGACACTATGCATGAAAAAATTTTGGCCCTAGCATTGCCCTCAAATGTTTTGGCATCTTTAATCTAAATGATGCAAGAATGCATTTGTGAATTCTTTTTTTATAAAACAAGTACTGCATATAGTCAATATACAAATAAAGCCATAGTGAGTGTCTATGACACTGTTGGTAATAAAATCTTGGGAAAAGTAGTATTAAGAATTAATTTATTAATACTCATTTCTGGATACTTTCAAGTTAGGTTGATAAATAGTAAAGAAACAAATCAAAATGTTTCTACCTCTTCATTTGTTCAGGAAACCAGACATAGGTTATTTTTCAAGATGATGGAGTCAGATTCAATAATAAATGTGTGTTGTCATAGCAGGGAACCCAAAGATAGAAAACTTAATGTTTGAAAGGTTCCAGTAAGATCTTCCACGTGTCCACCTATCCTTATCACTTAA
Organism: Ochotona princeps; assembly: GCF_030435755.1. Classification (NCBI taxonomy): domain Eukaryota; kingdom Metazoa; phylum Chordata; class Mammalia; order Lagomorpha; family Ochotonidae; genus Ochotona; species Ochotona princeps. The sequence goes on from NC_080865.1 coordinate 51,374,735, forward strand.
TTTTTTCTTATAGATGCCAGACCCTTCCATACCCTGTTTTGTGTAACTTAGAAAGCAGATGTATCTGAAAGAAATTCCTTAGTGACTGATTTGACATGGAAAACAGTATTTGTTGAGAAGGTTAAGTAGATAGATATCTGAATGGAGAAAGGCACATTTGTTGGGTAAAAGATAACACAGAAAAATGGAGGAAGTAGAAGCAATCGCTTTAATTACTTGACTGAGGTACTCTTCGGTCTGAAGATCAAAAGTCTTTGCAGATTATTAACAAATATTGAGTAGTTGGCAAGTCTAAGTTCTGGCTCTGGGAAAAGCAATTTATTTTATCCAAGTTAAGTAAAATATTGATTTGTCCCCAAATGTTTATGTACCAGTGTCAGATCTGAAATCTGCATCAGAATTTATGAATCACTTTCTGGTTTCTTATATCCTCCATCTGGGTCATGCTTTCCATTTCCTACTAATGAAGGAAACCGATGTAGAACTAGAAACTTGCCTGTTAAGACTGAATTGCTCAGACTCGAATCAGCATTAGACAATAGTAAAACTACAAAGGCATATAGGGGGAATCAGGAGCAATCCTAATAACCTCTTAACAGGAGGTCATACGCATAGAGCAAGGGGGACCCCAGAGTGGAGCAGGGGGACAGGAGGAGGCTTGTAGACCAACCCTGAAGACTCCCAGATCTTCATCAAGGACTATCAGTACGAGCACCAAGGACTACATTCCTACTGCCAAGGAGACCACGGGGAAATGGAGTGCCTTCGGAGGCCAAGAACTCTGAGGTCACCCACCCCCATTTGGATCTACCACATCGGATGGAAGAAGCCCAATTCCTGCCTTGCAGGATCCAAGGTCATCGGAACGACAACCAGGACCCCTGAGCGGTCCACAGAAACAGAAGAACAGTAAACTTCCTTCGGGAGTAGGGAGAGGAGCTTTCTCAGGTCCTTGCCTGCTTCCAACTTTGGGTCCCCACCCTCTTTCATAATGACCATCAGGATCACTCCAGAAACCCCTCAAAACAAACAAACAAACAAACTAGAATAGATAGACAGAGAATAACAAGGAAAGCTTAGAAACAGACAGGAAATGGTCAGCAGGGATGCACTTATAACTCACTGGGTGGGACACAAAGATTAGTTACTCCTCACTGGGGTATTGAAGATTTCTCTGCACACCCCTCCTATAACTGTTCACCTAAACTGTTGACATATGTCTTGTTATAGAGTTAGATTACCCAAAAAACAGCCAGGTTCAGAGAAACCATGCTTCAATGCTATAAACTGCTGAATACTAAAACTAAAATGGACATGAGACAGCTGAATTGTAATCAATAGTCATTTTAAGGTGTATAGAACACGGCTGAATATAAACCAAAATGGAAATGTCTATGAAGAAGTCACAGGTTGTGGTTGAGAACCTGCATTTTCCTGTTAACATATTGGTTACTCAATACCATGTCAATTAATGCCATAATGTTGTAAGTGGTTGTAAATATTATGTTGGGGCTTTTAATTGATTGGGATGATACTCTGCTGGCTTTACCTTCAGACCAGAGATGGTCTCACCAAGAAACTATTGAAATTACCAGGACAATAAGATGCTGGACTGTATGCTTGGTAAATACCTCCAATGAAAGAATCTCAACTGAATTTGAACTATGGAAATGCAATGAGGTGGAGCAATCCACCGTGTGGGGAGGGTCTGGGGAGGGGTGGGGGGAATCCTAGTGCATATAAAAAAGTGCCACATAATACAATGTAATTAATACAAATAAATAAATTTTAAAAAAACATAACAAATGAACAAAAAGACTGAGTTGCTAAGAGTAAAGGAGGAATTAAGATTGTTTTGAGGGATAATTCATTTTTCAGTATTGACAAGTTTGTTATTGTACCCTAGAGTATAGTTTATTAATAACCTTGATATTATGTCTGGCCAAGACAGTGACTCTAACTGAAGAATAGGATTGGATACACGTAGAGATTATTTTTTATATAATTTTTGGAATTTTAGATTCACAGTTTAGTATTTTTATATATCTCAAGTTTCTCAGCACACTTCCAATCCCTTTTTGTTACTAACTCCTTAGATTTTGGTATTAAGTCATCGGTGAATAATTCCTCATAAATTGTGTGATCTAGTAAAAGACTGCTTAATCTGTCTAAAACCTTGGTTTAGTCCATTATAAATGGAAATGTTATTGACAACCTTGTAGGATTTATTTGTGTGTACATAAAATGGGATCTACACATAACATCTATTTTTCATTTATCTAATGTACATATCCATCCATCCATACATAACATGACTGGAAATCCTACAAAACACTGCTTTTTAAAAAGATGTATGTTTATTTGAAAGGCAGAGTAACCAAGAGAGAGAGAGAGGAACATACACAAATACACACACACACACACACACACACACACACACACACACACATCTTCCACCCTCCAATTCACTCCTCAAATGGCTACAATGGCCAGAACTGATCCAGACCAAAGCCAGGAACCCAGAGATGGATGGAAAGTGGAGCAAGCAAGTCTTGAACTGGTGTCCATATGGGATGCTTTGATAAAGGTGGTGGCTTTACCCACCATGCCACAATGCCAGCCATCAACAAAATGTCTAATCATCTTAAGATGCACGCAAACTTATTTAAAGCACATAACTTTTCACAGTTCAATCAACTTTGTTACACTTTACATTTAAATTCATATTTATTTATTTATTTATTCATTTATTTATTTATTTATTTCACTCTTTTCATATTGATTCCCTAGGCCCATGGAAAATAAACTTCTATCATTGGAAATTTGAAACCAGAAATGTAAAGATATTTAGTTAACTCCTATAGATAGTAAATTACAATGTTATGAATATTGTGCATTATTTACACACATTTATTTCTATCTTTCATTTCCTCTATTAATTAATATTTTACTGTACTGTAAATTTCACATGTATTACCTGAAAAAAATCAAAAGAAAATTAGGGAAAAGGCAAACGAAGGAGCATGGAAGGAACATGAAAGCAGGGAGAAAGGAGGGAAGAAGAGACAACCATCATGTTCTTAGAAGTGTATCTATAAATTAAACGTCCTTCGGGACCAGGGAGAGCTTTCTCTGGTCCGAGCCTGGCTCCAACTCTGGACCCCCACCCTCCCTCGCAATGACCATCGGGGTCGCTCCGAAAACCCCTCATAGCAAACAATCATACAAACTAAAAAAACCTAAAATAAATAGACAAACAACAAAAAGTAGAGCTTAGAATCTGACAGGAAAGAGCTGGCGTGGATTGGCTCATGCCTCGCTGGGTGGGACACAAAGATTAGTCGTTCCTCACCATGGTGTTGAGGATTTTCCTGCACACCACCCCCCCAAAAAATGTTCTGCACCTTAATTGTTGACAAATGTCTTGTTAGAGTTACAAGCCAGTCTAGATTATCCTAAAATCTGCCAAGATCAGCAAAATTATACTTCAACACAACAAATGGCTAAATACTAAAATGAAATAGACGCGAGACAGCTGAATGGTACCTTATAGCCATGTTAAGGTATATAGCAGCCGGTCCTGTATATAAACTAAAATTGAAATGTCAGTGAGCTAATCAGAGGTTGTGGTTAAGAACTTGCTTCTTTTTTTTTTTTTAACATACTGGTTACTCAAAACCATGTCAATTCCATAATGCTGCAAATTGCTGTTGATGTTATATTGGGACTCTTAATTGACTGGGATGATATTCTACCAGCTCTAACTTCGGACCAGAAATGGTCTCCCCAAGAAACTGTTCAACCCATCTGGACAATAAGATGCTGGACTCTATGCTTGGTATATGTTTGCAACGAAAGAATCTCGACTTAATTTGAACTGTAATACTGCATCAAGGTGGAGGAGTGCACCAGGGGGGATGGGCGTGGGGAGGGGTGGGGAGATTCCCAGAGCCTATGAAACTGTCACATAATGCAAAATAATTAAAAAAAAAGAAGTGTATCTATAAATCATACAGAATCTGTTCTAATTGAAACTAAAGTGAAAATTAACCTACAAAATTACTTTCTCTTCTCCATGCCTTGTACATCATCATTTGGTTTTTAAATGCCAGAAATTCACTAAATTAAAACCTTCTTTTTTTTTCATACCATACAAACAATTTTAATTGTGTAGTTACAGTCAATAACCACTCCTAATCAGAACATTTCTGCATAAAGAAAATTGTGATACACTTATAAAAACAGCCAGCTGTAACAAAATAGCTGGTGTTTTCATAGCCATAAACTCATAAAAAAGAAATACACCTTTATACAGAAATTTTATACAGATGTAGCTTTAAAATTGATTGTAAACCAAAGGAAGACACATTGCAAACATCTGTAATGAAAATGTTTTATTTATGAAGATTTCTTACATTTACTTACAGCTTTCTTTTTGAAAATGTTTCCAATCTACTGTTTCTTGCAAATAAATGGTTTGTTCAATGTACCAGATCCCACTAAATGGGTATAAAACTGACATAATTTGTACTGGGAACTAAGTCACTAGAAATCAACTGTATTTTCCTACGTATTATCTGTCTCTGTCTCTGTCTCTGTCTCTCTCTCTCACACACACACACACACACATATGCACAAACACAATTCTTATGGTGTGATAGATGTCAGTTCAAGCTCATTTGTCAGGAACAAGCTTCAATGTCTCCTTTCTCAAACTGATGTTCTGGAATACTCATTGATTCAACTAGCCCTCATACTTAAATAACAGACTGATGGAATCATGACTCCAAATGAAGGACTATGTTATTGTAATAATAAGGGGAAAATCAGTCAGGGGGTTGGAATTTGTGAGGGGAAGGAAGCCTATACCCTATGAAATTGTACCATAAAATTCAAAATAAAAAATTCCATAGTAAAGACAAGAATAAACCAATAAAATTTTTTGCAAAAGAGGAAACAAACTGTCGTTGGCTAGTCACCAAGTGTCCCTTTAGAAAGATATAGGCTCCCAGGGGATTACAATGATTATTGTGTTCCTTTGTCTTTACCCACTTTCCTGGAAAAGAAAGGCAAATAGATAGAAGCAGCTGGAACTAGATATTAAAACAAAAATAAGGGGAAACCTATAACAGGAGGTCATGAAATAATTTTCTGCCTTGTTCAAGGTAGTACAAATATTTGTGCCTTTGAAAGTAATAGGATATATTAGATGTAGCAGTGTAAATAACCCAAAATAAGAGCTGTCATTGAACTATCATGATTTCTATCAGAAGGGTTCTCAAAATAATACAAATAGAAATAGGACACAGTGGGTTACAATCCCCTCTTGTTTACTTGTCCCTTTAAAATGAGTTGGGTGGTAGGATGATGTATAGGTACTCATATAGGATTTAATTATGAGAAAGCAATGCCAGTACTTATCTTTGGGCTTGTGATAATTACTATGCAAATGAAGGACTACTCTACAGGAAACCTTTGTGTGTGCACGTGTGTGCACATAATCAAGGAATATTAAAACCAAAAAGAAGATTTGAGAATATTTAATCCAACCACATCATTTTGAAGATGAAGAAATTGAAACACAAAGAATTGTAATGATTTAACCAAAGTCATATAAGTAGGAAGTAGCAAAACGATGATTAGAATTTAGCTTTTCTCAAAACTTAAACAATAGTCTATGATTGAGAAATAGAGTTGAATGATGATTAGGACTGTGGGCTTGAAGTCAAATACCTGAATATGCAATCTCAAATTTTCCCTTTCTTGGTTATGTAACCTTATTCTAGTGACAAACCTCTCCGGGCTTTGGTTGACGTTTTTACCGAATAGGGATTACAGAAACACCTTATTGCCAGAAAATAGGCAGGTGCTTACAATAGTTCCTTGCATGTAATGAGCAACCAAAGGAAGTCAATTATAATTAGCCAACATTTTATTCTACTTTACCATATTATATCCATTGTCACCTTAAAAAATCTAAAGGAAAAATTCCAAGCCATGGTTTGATTCTTGGAAGAGAATATGCATACAACAAAGTACATATGAATATTGTATGATCTTAATTAGCTAATATGTTCATGCATAATTCTTCATTGGAGTGGTATAAGCAGCTGTCAATTCTATAGCTTCATGTTCCACTATTTACAGCTTCAGTCATGAGAACACCAAAACCAATGTTCAAGAACATCAAAGTTAGTCTTCAGTGAGCTCATCTATTAAGCACTGGCTAGCTGGGTTCCAGGAAGGGGCTTGTGGTAGGGTCAAGTAAGGGGGAAGAAAAGGCCAAATTTAGTTTCAGAATGGGAATTGGAATACAACCTATTACTTGGGTTAGTGGTTGCCCTGGAAACCGGCCAATAATGACCAATGTACAAGTACACAGAATACTTTTCTTTAAAGGATTTTAAAGCTCCCTCCCGCAGTTAGGAACATGAGTCTGACTCAGATCACTCTGAGTCAAAAACATTTGAAACCAAAGCTGACGAATGGGGGACAATTTATTGTTCCTAGTGCTGTTGAGGGTGACACTTTCCTACTTTCAACAATGTAAGTCTAAGTTATTGCTCAATTTAAAAATTAAATCACACATTGTAATCTGTTTCACTCATTGCTCTTTCTAGTGATAACAGAAATTAATATTTACCCGGTTTTCACTTTATGAACCTCAGTTACCTCATAGTATAAACTGATAATAATACTATTATCTACTTTGAGATTGTGGTGGGGATTGATGGAGATAAAACGCACATTTTATTTAGAGAGGGGATGGGACACAGTGCTCAAGATAGGTTTACTATCATTCTTTTCCTCAAACCTATGGAAACTTCTCTTTATTCTATCCATTGTATGCTTCTGTTCCAGCTCCCATTATCTGTATTATTTTTGTTTCAGAGAGAAGAATATGAGCTTGTCTCTGGTGAGCAAATATGAGCCTCTAACTTTTATGCAAAAGTTTTCATAAAGATGCCTTAAATTAACTAAATCAAGTTAGTACAGCAAATAAGTGGTAAAATTGATATTCAAAACAGTACTGTTCCCACACAGTTTTTACTTGATAGACATTCTTAAATATTGGATATAATGAGTGAAAAGTTCTTAATTTTTGTTAAATTTCTTCACTTTATCATTCATCAATTATTTATGTACTTTGTTCAGGGTATTACATTTTTATTGAAAGCTGTTGTTAAATGGGTATAAGTGTCCAGTTATACAAAATGAATAAATTATGATGGAGATTCATTGTACAGCATAGTGTCCATGATTAGCAGTTTAAGTTGATTAAAAATATGGATGTTATGTCAAGTGTTCTTACCACAAAAAAGTGATGTCTGATGTGTGGGAATTTTGGAAATATTGAAAGATTTTTTTAAGGGAGGGAGGGAGGGAGAGAGATTCTCTCATTTGCTGATTCACTCCCCAAATGGCTGCAACAGATGAGGCTGAGTTGAACTGCACTGAAGAGCCAGAAACACTATCTGGGTCTCCCACATGGGGTGAGAAGGGCCCAAGCATCTGAGCCATCTTACACTTCTTTTCCAGATGCATTACTAAGGAACTGAATCAGAAGTGGAACATCTGGGGTATGAACTGGCCACTGATAAGCAATGTGCATTCTGCTGGTGGCAGGTTAGCCTGTTTCACCACTATATCAGAACCTGCAGGTGATGGATATTTACTACCTTAACTGTAGTGATGGTGCCATCAGTGTATATACTTGTCCAAATGAATAAAAATGTATCTTTTCTATTTCATCTCAACAAATCTGTTTTTAAAGAGTGTGTGAGTCCACAAGTATTTGAAAAAACCACAATACTTTACTGACTTATTTTGGACTGACTGCCTGATCACATTTTTAAAAACTACATTTATTTCATTTTGTGACACAGATCATAATTAATCCAGCTAATTACAATGTCAATCTATGCTTCTCTATTTTTTCCCACATTGCTATCAAGAAAGACTCTGTCCCAAATCCTGCTAAACTCCAGGTACAGCTATTTATAATATTTTCTTATAAAATTAGCTTAAAACACATCATGGTTTATGAGCTGGGATTTGAATTCAAACCTTGATTTGAACCCACGCCACTACTTTCTAGCTGTATTGCTTTGATTATGTTTCTTGGAAGTTGAGGCAATACATCTCAGATTGTTTCTTCTTCTATAAAATGGAAATAATCATATGCAGTAATGGAATAACAATATTTAAAAAAATATATAACAACATAAAATTGTTACTATGATATCAGGACTTTCATGAGTATTAACAGCATGTGTTCTAATCCTAGTGCCTAATACATGAGAGTTCCTATTATGCTATCTCTAAAATAGATAATAATATTTCATAATCTAGAGATATAAATCCAATGATGTATAGATTATTTATAAAAGAGCTGAACCTTTTCCATTTACTCTCCTCTTTCTTCCTTTCCTGCGTCTGTGTTTCTCCCATTTCCACAATCAACTCCCTTCACCTTTCCAGGGCTCCTCTACAGATATGACATAGATTAGCTCAGAAACCTTAGCGACAGCTCATTTACAAATCACCTTCCATCCTCTTTTGACTTCCCAGTTGGTGCCAGTTCTGTGAGACTCGCAAGCTTCCCCAAAGGTCTGAGTTTTCCAATGATTTTTGCACAGACTCCTGCTGAACTAGAGGCTAATTAAAATGTTTACTTAGACGATTTAGGCTCAATCTCAGGCAGTGACTTCACGATGGAAGATAAATTCTTTGAACTGGTCCATCATCTGCGTGGTTTTCTCTGTAAGAAGCAATTAACTATATCTCATGACTTGATATAAATGAGCCTACATAACAGCTTTTCACAGGTCCGTTCAATTTGGCTTTTCTGCATACTGTTTAGCTGCCCACAGTTGTGTTCTGTTCTGCACTGACTAAATAGAGAAAGAGACAAAAATCATCAGAGTTGATATCTTGCTTTATTTCTTACTGTTTCATTATTAAACATGTAACTGTAGGAAAGTCAGCTCTAAATCCTGGGTCTCAGTTTCTCCTGCGTGTAAATGAGAGAGTATCTTGGATCATGTATAGTTTTTAGTATTTATGATCAATATTATATTGGCTTACTTTTCCTATCCAATCAATCTGACAATGAAAATAATATCTCACATTTGTACAGGCATTTTACCTTTTAAATATAAGGGCTCCCATGAACATAATCTCATATTATCCTTCTAATTTTCCTTTAATATACAAAGGTCTAAGAAACTTGAACACAGCATGTAGAGGTCAAATGGCTTGCTAATGGCATGCAACATATCAGTGGCAGAACCAAGATGAGAACCCAGATCTCCTGACTCCTAATCCATGGTAACCATGCAGAAAGATGAATTACTCTAATATGGCTATGTGTTGGGAAAAAGTTCCACTTAAAATTGCATCACTTGTAGCTTCATTACTTTTTAAGCTGATTTATCTTCATTAGTTTTAAAAAGATGGAACTGTCACTTTCTTCAAGTATTTTTTCTGAGTACCAAATTCCCTATATGTCTCATAGACCAATAGATCTCATCTACTCACTATTATAACAGATGCTATACTTCCAAAAGCTGTGTGATCATCTCAGGGAAGTTACTTAATACATACATTGTGAAGATATTTTCCTTTCATTAACTTTATGCAAGCTGTATAAAAAGTAGATGGAGATGTTTAAATGGACATGCCTCCTAGACAAGTGTGTCCATAGTTACCTATTTTACCTTTGTTTAGTCCAATGTAACAATTCAGCAACCTCGTCTTTTTAGAATGCATTTGGAAATAAGACAATTTAAAAATGTTTCGGAGCAATAAAAATGATTATTAAAAGCTAGTGGTTTTATTCTTTCTCCTCACTTCTAAGGAAACCGATTATCTTGGTGCTCAAATCCTCAGCAAATTACGAGTGAGAAGAGAAGTACAAGTGGCAAGTACACTGACAGCCAACTGACAGCTGACAGCTTCACAGAAATGTGAAGAAGACAGAAAAACAAAAAAGCTCATAAGCAAGAACTCATAAAGAACAGCAATCTCAAACATTTTAGGATAGAAGGAAGCAGGCCCCAAGGGCATCATTGCACAATGACAGTATGTTCTTCAGTTCTGAATGAGGTCTCTTAATTCATTAAAATACTAAAGAAAAAAAAAACTTGGAGATTTTGTTCAGTGTTTAAAAAGTGTTTAATATCCCAAGGAGCAACAACACTCTTGAGTACTTAATTTTAACCTATCTAAAATGTGAAAATAAGAAATAGACACTTATTAGATTTTTTAAAATATTGTGGTTTATTTTTAACCTCAATAGAAATTAGCCACATTCAAAATGAAAGAGGCAATAATACTTTATTTTTTAGAAGAGCTGATGCTTAAGAAATAAACTTTAGTTATCTGGGAAACTGCTGATTAGAATGACTCATTCCCAAAGGTTCTACATAGCTAAAGTTTACTGCAGTTACATAGCAAATTAGTCAGCATGAGTGATTTTTCTCTAACTTGGCCATCACAGGGAGAAAATTGCCTACAGTGATATATCTGCTAAAGTGGTCCTCGATTAATGCCTTTCTGGGCATGGTAACATCGCAGAGCACTTTAGGCAATGAGATAACAAACGCTCAGCTTGCTGCAAATCCCTTTGAGCAAAAGACAATGTTTGGTATCACGACTGCAAAGGTGCAAAGAAACACCAAACACATTCCTGGAATCAATATTTCCTTCCTAAATTGTATATAAATGTGTATATTATAAATACAAAACATAATTTGTTTTTAAAATATATAATTTTTCCAAAGAATTACAAAGTAATATATAATAAAACCCCTTTTATTCTTTAACCTAACAAAGGCAGGTAAGGCTGTGCTATTTCATTTTTGTTCCTGCTATTCTTAGAAGACACCATATCCACCTGTGGCCAATAATGTGAGGATAAGAAATACAAATACGTTCAGTATTTGCGTATAAATTCATTAAAATATGTAATTACTTCTTTTGGGAAAGAAATGAAAACTTCCACGCAGAGCTAAAGTGCAATGAAGAATTTTGAGGGAGAATAACATTTTTTCAACACTAGTAAGATAATTATTTTTTGAACGGAATGCTTTTACTCTGAATCTAAACCACAACTTCTAGTTAAGGTCATAAATTCTAATCTTCATGATTTTTTTATTTATGAAGATTGAACTGTCCAGAATCATGGTTGATTTCAGTTAAGCCGTTTTATATATTTATATTGATATTAAATATATTTGGTATCAATTCATTTTACATTACAAATTGTGTTTGTGTACTCCTTAAATTTGAATGTGGCTAGCAAACATAAGCGAATTAACAAATTATGACTTTGCCATTTTCTTCTATACTGGAGAGACGCTTCCTGAAATGGGATGGAATGAAGATGCTTCAGACAACTTGAGCATACACACCCATAGCCCTCGATTGTTCCAAGGTAACTATACTTTGGTATTTCTAGGAGTCTAATCAGTAGATCTTGAAATATAAACTAATTGTAAGACTATATATATATATATATATACATATATATATAATTTGTTTCTAATTAAAATATTGTTCTATGTTGATTGAAGGAATTATGTAGCAAGAGAAGTGTGATAGATAACCAGTAGGCTAATTGTGTACGCTGTTGATTTGGTACAAAAACAATTTTCTTTCTTCTCTCTCTCTCTCTCTCTCTCACTCACTCACACACACACACACATGCACACGAGATCATGGCTATTTGTGAGGGTACATTGTGAACTGCTACAGCAGTCCCCTGTCATTCTGGAAGAGGGAACTATTCCTCTTCTCTCCTCTCTTCCCCTCCCCTCTCCTCTCTTTTTCCTTTAGTGTATGCTCCAATCCTATTCTGTACTTTCCCTTCTTCTTTAGTAGCATAGCAGTAAGAATGTATTGGCACCAAAACTGTTAGAAAAGCAAGACACTTCAGCATATCTTGGGAAAAAAAGGTGACGTTTTCTACGTATTTTGCTTGCATTTTTTGCTTCAAATGTAATTTTCTGATTTGGTTTATTGGTGGGGTTGGTGGATCCTGTTGGTTTTAGTCACTTGTGAGTTCACTTTGAATGTATTCATAAGCTATGTGATACAGTAGTTTCCCTTAAGCCTGATTAAACGAGGCTGATTGAGCTTCACAGCGAGCACGCTGCCGGAATCTGCTTAGCAAGAGGTGCGGTTAGAATTGAATGCTTCAGTAGACAATTACAGGCAAGTCTATATACTTCTTTATGTGCTGGATAATATATTGGTTTTCTGTTTGTGTGGTTTTCAGTCTCTCAGATTAGATGTTTTTCTTTCCCTTTAAAATGAGATGATGTTGTCTGGTTGAAAATCATGCACGCATGCAAGCAGCACTTGTGGAGAGTTTCAGTCAGGATCCTGGGAATGGTGATGAGGTCTGGAATAAAAGATCTTGCGAATGTCAGTGACCCTAGTTCATTGCCCAGCTTCTCCTTTGTTTAGGGTGTATTTGTTTTGGAAATGCTTATGTTTTAGGACAATCATTAGTAAGGGGGAAAGTGGTCTGAGTTCAATAGGAATTGAAACAAAAAATAACAGAGGGTGCTTTTTTCTGTAAGTACACTGTCACTAGGGAAACTCACTAGGAAAACTTAGAAACCGTTATCTGTCTGTATCTCTGCTGCTCATAATACATATGGGAAAGCAGAAAATATTTTCCTTTTATACGCAAATGCATTGGATGCACGCATTTTAAAGTGGGCAAAATGTTTACACTGTCTTGCTAGAACTGAGTGAAATAAGTATTTGAAAATTAGACCCCAAAATGAAATTGAAGAAGAATTTACTTTATTCTGCATGATTTTTATAATGTTCTCAGGTAATTAAAATATATTTCTTATTTCTTCTGTGGAGAGTCATGTTATTTGCTTTTAGAAATGGGGCAAGAATGGACTGTTAACATACCTGTTGTATTTGCACATTGTGGAAGAGAAAAATTCAGCTGACTCAGAGAGATTGTGACTTCATAAATCACAAAACAATAAAAAATCAGTCATTTTAATGCTAGTTTGTTTAGTTTGATGAAATATGAGCACAGAGATAGATACAACTTATCAAGTATAATCTTACATCAAGAAATGGAAATGTTGTGGTTTGTTTCCAGAGTGCTGTGTCTGTCAACTCAGAATAGTGGAAATGTTAATTACCCAGATAGTTTATCCAAGATCACTTCTGATGTGATTACTTGGAAGATAGATACGTGTGTGTACATACCTTGACATCTGTCCGTCAAAAGATGAGATTTGTCAAATGCTAAAAAATGTCAATATCTGTCATTTTCAAACTTGCATAAGAGAATGAGCAAAAAGAGATGTTAAGGTGAGAGTAAAGTGGAGACATAGCCTAAGTAATAAAATCCAGTTGGTAAATAATACTTGTTGGCACTATTCTTTTTTTTTTTTTTAAACGTATTATTTCTTCCAAAGGCAGAGAGAAAAAGGAGAGTTAATCTTTTGTCTGCTGGTCCACTCGTCAAATACACACAATTATCCAGGGATAGATCAGGGAGAAGTCAGGAGCCAGGAACTCCATCTGGTTCTCCCACATGTGTGGCAGTGACACAAGTACTTAAGGCATCACCTGTTGCCTTCCAGGTGTACATTACTAAGTAGTTGAAATTGATCATGTGGAGCTGGGACTTGAACCCAGGCATTCCTATATGGAATGTGGCTGTCCCAAGCACCATCTTCACCACTGAAGTAAATGACTGCCACCTTTGCTACATTTTTTGATCATGCACTGTCACGTTTACAACAAATTCAATTAACTCTTGGCTGATACATTTGTCTGTTATTATGAACCATCTGTATATTTCTGTCAGTGTTCAGCTTGCCAAACCTATATAATACATGTTTGTTTTTCTAATATACAGTTAGACTATTCATCCTACTGTTCTTCAGTTGTAAATTTTATTAATAGTAATAATAGAAATAATGGCTAGAAGTCTAACTCCTGGATTTTTCAGTGCTTGGCCATATCCACTAAAGATCTTTTCTTACAAAACATAATTTGAGATTAATCTTACTGTAATCCAGAAAGTTTGTAAATATGGGTGAAAACACACACTGTAAGTACTTTTAATACAATAATATTCTTCATTTGAGAACCTTAACTATCTCAGACTCCTGGCTCTACACGTAGCCCAAGATATATTTTCTGAACATAACAATGTGAGAAAACTATGGTTTAAAGTATTTATGTTTTATGTTGCTAAGCCTGCACAGTACATTTTTAGTCTAAGCAATGCAATTAAGGCTTAAGCAGTATCGTGGTGCCATAGTTTTTCATTTAGCAGAAGGACACATAGTTCAGAAGTAACTTTCTTGCCATTTTCCTGATTAGTGCCACTTTACTGCCTGCATTCGGCAGATGGCTATTTCATTACTAATCAAGATGAAGCTCTAGAGTATTACTGATAGTCAAGAGATATATCCACTAGCTCCGTAGGAATTGCTTCACACTCATCCACTGGCTGGGATGCATTTTTAAAATATATTGCAATGCCGAACACTGATTAGAAACCCTTGTTTATTGGCCCTGATATATTCCAGCTTCTCCTTTGGGTTAAATGTATTTATTTAAGATCTAGGATACAACTGCAAAAAGCCATTTCTAGAATGTCATAGATATGTAATAAGAAATGCAGTGCTGAGTTTAAGACTTGTGAACTCTGGCATTCAGTCAGATATTTGATTTTTTAAAACCAAGTTGTTCCAGCAGTGATAATGATAGGATTCCTGTTCTTAATTTTCTATGAATAAAATTATAATTTGGATATAGGAATCATTTAGGGGATTAAGACTATTTGACCAGCATCTTAGCTAGATATATTCCTGTATAATGATGTCAAGATTTTCCTTGGGAACCGGGACCTATAGTGATGAGAAGGCACTTCATTAAGGATGGCTGATCTGAAAGGTTTTAGCAGACTACATCATGTTTCATTGCTAATGCACAATGACAACTGAACAAATCACCAGGTATTTATTAAGTGTTTACTGCGTGCCAGGTACATGCAGGAAAGTAGAGCAAACCCGCATGTGTTATATTCTCTTCAATTGTTAATTAATCGTTCAAGTAAAGGCTGAAGCTAAATGTTAAGCCTATTAAAAAGTGCATTTACTCAGAGAAGCATTGCCTATATGTGCTCATGGCAATTTTTACATACTGCTCATAATGTACCTGTTATAAAAAGGAAATACATTTAATAAGTAGCTACAGGATTTTTTTTTAAATGCTGCGCACAACATTCAATTGAGATTAGAGATTGATTATAGTTTCTTGATTATCTAAATTATTGCTTTCCCTGTGTTCTTTTTCCTCCTGTTTTTGTTTTTAACTCCCTGAAACCTAGACAGGACTTTATACATTCTGTTTTTCTACTTGTTATTTCCCACGGGACAAGATTTAATGGGAGAAGAAGTTGATATAGATGTTTTTGATTATCTGTGGGCTGATTTCAATTATCCATGCTATCTGTACACAATGCACTGGTATCATGGCTAATTAGAAGTCAATTACAAAATCAAAATATAACCTAAGTATACACTAGTTACATCAAAGGAGGCAATAATATTCTTTTCTAATTTCAAAATGATTAGACCTTTAATAACTGAGAAAATTGAGAATAATGGAGAACATAGAGAATTTTGGCACCATATGAAGTACCGGTTGGATTTTGCAACTAAAACAAGGGCTTGGAATATGGTCAGATTAAAAGTAGCGAGGAAATTTACTGGGGTATCAATAAACTAGACACTACTATTTATAATGGAGTCCCTGGTATATTCAGTAAATAGAATATTAAGGAGATTTCCAGATAACATTATTTGTGCTCCCTCTGATTAAACATTACCTAGCTTTTTATATATACATATACCTGTATATTTGTATATGTAGAGAGAGCGCGTTAGTTTATATATGATATAAATATAAATAATATATATAAATATATATAAATAAAGGAAACAGTAAGAGTACAGCAGGTCTGTGGACGTATCATTGATATGGAGAGATACTAGAGGATAGTGGGGAATTCCTCTTTTAAAATGTCTCACACTCTACTGAGTGGCATCTTAGGAATAACTATTAAAATATACGTAATTATTGAATATTTGCATGAATGAGTTTCAGAGTGATATGGATATTTGAAAAATATTAATGCTCTATCAAAATTTGGTTTATATTTTATTATAGAATTCTTTTTGAAATGAAGTATGCCTATTTAGGCAGCTAATTGCATATTAGATTAGGCTTAGGAGAGGAGAAAAGACAGAGGGCAGGAAAAAGCAGGTTCAAATTTTCTAAAGAAGTGGTGGGAATCCATGTGTAGTTCACTGAGATTTAACTGTTCATTTCAAGGTTTTGTTTGATATTTTGTTGAATAAATATTGAAAAATATATCTTTTTCTTTTTTATATTTGTTGCTTCTGCAGATATCCCCACAGGCCGTAAATTTAATATACGGAAAGCACATAAATGACCTGAGTTTTTAAGTGTGTGAGGTTTTATACATATATAAAATATGCACTGCAGTCACAGAAAGCAGGATTAATTTCCCAGGTTTATGTTAGCCAAGGAAATTCTAGAGTCCTTAAGCAGACAATAGTGGTAGTTGGCGGGGGGGGGGGGGGGGAGGAAATGGAGGAGGGAGAAGTGCACACAGATGTAATTCTTCTTTTCTTATGTAGTCGTCTATTTGTGTGACTTGCCCTCCAAATACATTTTGGATGTGGTGAATGAACCCATTTGTCATGCCTGCTTCTTGAGTAAAGAGGCTGTTTCCTTAGAATGAGAGATTGAATCTAACCTATGACAGTGGAGGTTTCACAGTCTTTGCATCACCTTTCTATGTTTAGCCTTTGTGAGAATTCGTGTGCCAACTCTGAGACCACTTCTGATCATTCTAAATATTTTTAGGTTGTTTCATGCTTTGGTTTCTTTTACTAGTCAATAACAGCATTTCTGACAGGAACAGCCATTTCAACAATTAAGTGAAAGCTTTGCCAATCTAATTAATATATACACAATAAAATAATAACAGCATTATTGCTCTCTTCTACAGCAGGAAGTCCCCTTTGTGACAAAAATAATTAAATCAGTAGGACTGTGAACTCACTTAGTGATTGTAGGTTAACTAAAGTGTAGCTTTTGCTGATCTACACACACTCTAGATGCAGTTACAAATCCAGCAATTGGGTGCCTTAGAGAAACAGCTGAAAGAGAAAATAAGAGAGGAGGGAGAATTTTAGATGATTGTGAATGAATAGACAATGAGTCCTCTGAAATTGTTTATTAAATACTTTAATAATTTAGCAGTTTGAAATGAATGTTTAATTTTAATGACAAATCTGAAGGGAGAAGGTTTATTTTTGACTAATGTGGGAATTTTCTTGGTGTGTAAAAACAAAGTGAAGATTAACATAATAAATCTATTTTTAAAATTACACCCAAATTACTCTGCTAACGTTTCATTACTATGTTGGTACAGATTTTCAATATCTTTGGTAGTAATATTTTCTATTTTGTATGTTAATTTTTCCTGTTACTCTAAAGTTGTTTACTCTTGGGCAGTCGGTAATTAAGAGAAATAATTAAATGTCCTTTATAATTTTGCTGAGAGGTACAAAGAAAACTTGAAATGTTCATACTTGCTATTTAAACAAACAAAATACCTTCCTTTTAATTCTGTCAGTACAAATAGAGTGACCTTTCTTGTTCCTGGATGATTCTGAGACCAGCACTAATTAGATAGTTGCAGATAATGGCCTGCTATCTTTTGACGTAGTTTAATTGGAGAATATTGTTAAGTCAAAATTTCTAAAATGTACTAGAGTGCTGTGCCTTGATCTTAACATCTATTTGCTTTTTAAAAAATCTGTGTGCCATTTACTAACATACGACAGCAGCATTGACGTATCTACCTTTGCTTTTGAAGAATAATAGTTTTAATGCTGTCTGATCATCGTGCTGTCACAAAATCAGCTTCAATAAAGAGACTATATGGAGTGAATTGTGTATGTGTAAGAGTTACTTAGAATTATTCCATGAAAGATTACATTGCTTAGACCTTGAACAAATC
This sequence comes from Ochotona princeps, assembly GCF_030435755.1. Lineage (NCBI taxonomy): Eukaryota > Metazoa > Chordata > Mammalia > Lagomorpha > Ochotonidae > Ochotona > Ochotona princeps. The sequence goes on from NC_080865.1 coordinate 51,392,844, forward strand.
TATGTCTGGGACTCTCTCAATGAATTTTGGATATTCCACGGTCAGAAAAATGCCTCAATCATCAGCTTGAGAGTTTATTGGAAATTCATTTTCCTGATTAAGGCTCATCTATATTGAAAGATAGAAAGAATATTTGAAGAAATGAAAGAAAAGTATTAAGGGAGGGTGGGGTTGGAAATTTTGTCTTAGTATTACTGCTATGTGTGACTAAATTCAGATATTACCTTTCACTGAGTTCAGAAGGCAGCTATGCTCACCACTATATCACCAACACTGTTGTTCACTGAGGTTGAATTTTTAAACCAGACCTTGCCTTCAGCGTCTACTAAAAATTTCCCCTTGGAATTTTTACTAATAATTTTCTTATTAAACTTAATTATGTACTTGTTCTTTTAAGGCATATCATGACAGTTATTCCAATAAACTTAACAATAATCAAATAAATACAAAGAATTTAAGCATAAAAAATAAACGTGGAAATGTCTCTTTATGTTGAAGCTGTGGGAGAAGATAGAAATATCAATTTAGAGTACTTCAAAATCTACAGGTTACTTAATTATGCATTTTCCCTTGTCAGATTCAATTGATTGCAATAGAATTCTTTTCCCTAACAAAGCATGAGTTATAATATTAGACTCATAGGGAATTATATAATGATATGGTATCATTGCATCTTTCCCTAGCTAAAGGATTAATAAAACTTAACAGAATTTTACAGATCTTTTATAACTTAAAGCATTGATTGTCTCAGAGTAACATGAAATTGAGCATATATGCTCTTCTTTATTAAATGATTAAAAAGAACCAAATACTTCAAAAACTAAATCTCAAGTATATTATTTTTTTCTCCTCGTGAGTATATAGGTGATTTGGTTGGAGGTACTGACAGAAAAGAAGCTATTCCAGGTGCTTCACAATATACTGATTCAATTATAGAATTGGGATAAACATTATGGATCAATTAATTCCTTCTCATTTAACCTTTGATAACTATAAGATCCATAAAATCAAGCAACTGACCATAGAATTTAAACTTCCTAAATACGAGTTCTGTCTGCTCTTTAATCATTATAATGATTATATCTGCTTTGTTCATTATAATTTATTTACATATTATGTCAATTTTGAAATTCCCTCATCTTAATGACTTTTAGTTTAATTCTATTAATTTTCACTAAAAACAAAACTGAATGGACTTGAAGAAGAATAACATTGAGAGATTAAGCAGCTTAACTAGATTGTCCTAACAGTGGAGGAGCTAGTGTTGTACATGTGTCTGATGTAACTGAAGCATGAGTCTTATGTTTGTGGTTTGGTGGTTCTGATTCAAAATGGTTGAACATCTATTTCTAGGAGAATAAATTTTTAAGTATTATTTTTAATTTATGGATGCAGTTGTCTTGAGGTACATGCACATTGTGCAATGATTACATTTAGCTGATTAATATGCATTCTTCCATTAAAGACTATGGAAGCAAATGAGGAATTCAAAACTCATCTCTCCAGAGATACTAATAGCTATTGGCTATTGGTTTGTTTCTACATACATTTAATTGATTGTGTATATTTATAGGCACTGCTATATGAAAGTGATTAAAAATCATGGGAAAATGAAACTAAAATTAAGTTAGCTTTGGTATAACATTTTCCATGAATTTTTTGAACAACCATTGTGTGTATGGATTTGAATTTTTGTACCAAGTTGAAGTTATCTTTTTGAAGTTATCTTTTAATTTCATTTCTCATAGCTTTTTGCAGTAACCATGTATCTCAAATTTTTTGCCCCTTTTTTCAAGAATTAGAAAATTTGGTCCATAGGTGTCAGTAATTATAAAGATTTTTTTATTTGTCATCAACTAATTTTCTAAGAAGATTGTACCACTTACTATAAGAGTATGGAAATATTATTTCATGTCCCACTTAATGTGGCTGTATGAATATACATATATTTGTGCTGGTCAGTTGAAAATAAAAAAGAAAGAAAAACCACCACTCATTGTTTTATTACTAATAACTTCTATACTTAGCCTTAATTGCTTTGTATAATAATCGTTCTCTTATTTTTCTTTCTGATTTCTTTTTCTTTGTGTATTTTGTAGTTTTAGAACATTTATATAATAATTTGAAAATATTTAACTTTTATTTTTAGTATTATTTGTCATTTTGAATCATAGAAGATTTAAAACTTTTTGCCATCACACTATCTTCTTCAGTAACAATTTGTGTTAAATACTCCCCACCTATCTTGACACAAAAAATATTTACCTCAATTTCTTGATGTTTTAAAAAAAATTGACTTTTATCCTTCTGTAATCCATCCATTTTTATAGTAAGAATATCTAAGATTCTCATGGTAGTTATCAAAGATACTTTTATAGTCACCATGTTTTACAACAGGTATCTTGAACTAATTGCTTCTTTATTGCATTGATCATTGCTTGTTTTGTGATAGAACCTTGCTGTCCTCGCCTCAATGCACCGGGATCCCATATGGGCACCGGTTCTAATCCCGGAAGCCCCACTTCCCATCCACCTCCCTGCTTGTGGCCTGGGAAAGCAGTGGAGGATGGCCCATAGCCTTAGGACCCTGCACCATGCTGTTTTAATTACTGTAACTTTGCAGTAAATTTTGAAATCAGTATAATGACAACAGGTTTGTTCTGAAAGCACATTCTTGGTCATTCCTTCAAGACAGAAATAAGTGCCAGCATTGAGAACCTAAAGAAAATCCACTTTCTTTAACCATACATCTTCAGGGTACCTTAAGTTAACATATATGCTATTAACTTAACATATATACCTTAAATTAACATATACTATTATTCTAAGCTGTATATATGTACATATAACACATAGAATAAGTTTTATATATATATATATATTTCTTTAATGAGCAATAAATATTGAGAGCACAGTCAGTTTTCCCTTAAATGCTACTTGATTTTCTATCAGGTAACACTATATTCTCATGACATAAAGTCATTAAAATTGGGAAACATATTTGGAAAATAGATGTTGGAGTATTTTTGTAGGATTTAAACTGATAAAATAGAATAAGTGTTCAACAATCCTATAATAAGTATCTCCTTCCAGGTAGTTTTCATGATCTAGTTTTAGTGATTGCTATTTTGACATTAGTGCTGATGTCATTTGCAGTGTATTCTTTTAGAATGTCTGTTTGAAAGTAGAGCAGATTTACTTAGGAAAGGAGCCCTTGCAAACTCCAAACTTTCCTTTGGAAGAAATTGCAATGTGATTTAAAAGAGCAAAAACTGATCAATGACAGTGTTGACGAACGCAACTCATCCTTTGGCCAAACTCGGTATTAGAGCAAGTGCGTCTAAGTCTCAGCTTCCCACTCTTCCACCTGAGTAGTGTATGTAGCCATGTATATTTTCGTGATGTATTTTCCCTTACCACATTAAAACTTAGTCCTCTGTCTCAGTCTCTTGGAGAAAGAATTGATAACTCACCACTAAGTTCCTGAAGAGCACAAATAAGGTTTAACTTTCTCTAGACCTTCAGATTTGGATACTAGGTTATAGGAAGGAGTGGAAAATGTCACCCATTGTGACAACTGCTAGGAAATTTGAAGGACAACATGTTTTCCACGGCCCTCATAAAACACAAGATACAGAGATGGCCACTGCCTGCAAGTGTGCTGCAAATTCTAGCAAAGAGTTTAAAAGTAAGAGTGTAAATGTCATGTAGAGGAAATGGTATATGTAGCTCAAATTAATGCTGTTTTTTATTCGAAATTAGGAAGTGTCTCTATAGTTAGTTACATAATAATGAATAATAGAGGTAGTAGCCTATAGACATGCAGAATGGTTCTCACTGGGATAATTCACACATTCCTTGTGTTTACTATTACACAAATAGTAAGTGCCATACTTAGCCTCCAATTCAGGACTCTGCCTGAGTTCAAAGCCATCTTTCAAATACATCAGAATTTCTACTAAACAGTTTACCCACTCTCTCTGCTCTCTCCTTTCCAAGTTTTTAATTACATTGAATTCAGTCCTGTTTATATCTATCCATCTTCCAAGTCACCCATACACCATTCTGGCAGTATATCTATTATGTGTTTTGACATCTCATTCTCTTGTGATAAACACTTCCATACCATCTGTGTATAGGAAATTGAATGTTAGTGGCTTGCTTTTATATTTATTTCCCACCTTAACTAGTCAGTTTCTGTCTGTCTCTCTCTCACTCTCTCTCAAACACATGAACACACACACAGACACAGACACACACACACAAACACAATTCAAGTACATGCATTTAGTTTTTGGATTGCTATAAATTTCTACATAAATTTCCTCTCAACTTCTGTTCTCATAATGTTGTTGTATGTGTATGTGTGTGTGTGTGTGCACCCATGTGTACTCCCAAGTCTCAACTATTTAAAACCAATTTTAGTAAGTAATTTTCCATAACAAAAGATGAGAGTTTCACTTATGTATGTTTGCCTTGTCTTAACTTATTTATAATAGCAACATGTTTTCAGAATAATTAAGATGGATAAGAGTAACTTAAAGTATTTATCATGGGACCAGCATTGTGGCACAGTAGATAAGACCTCCACCTGAGGTGCTGGCATCCCATAAGAGCTCTGGCTCAGGTCCTGGTTTGCTCCACTTTCCATGCAGCTCCATGCTAATATGCCTGGGGAAGAAGTGGGCCCCAAGGTCTTGGGCCCCATGCATCCAGGTTGCAGACCTGGAAGAAACTCATAGCTTCTGACTTTGGACTGTCCCAACTCTGACCATTGTAACCATTTGGGGAGTGACCCAGTGGATGGAAGATTCTCTCTCTTTCACTCTTGCTCTCTATGTAGTTATGCCTTTAAAATCAATCAATCAATGTATTTACACTGTATGGCCCTAGTCAATTAAGCATGCTTGTAGCTCCTTTACCTTTTCCATCACTCTAGTCCTTTTAATTGCTCTGAAAGTAGCCTATGATTAAACTCATTGTCTATCTGTAAAATGGGGATAGCATTAATTCCTTTCAGATTTTTTTTTTCAGTTAATGTGTGGCAAACCAAGAAAACAACTTATAATAGTGTCTGATATATTCTGAGAGTTCATTAGCTGATTATTATCTCCTTCTACCACCTTCTTTTAATTAAAGCTATTAAAGCACTTTTCCCAGCCCCTGTACTTCTCAGTCTCAAGATTGATGCCCTGCTTGCTTCTACTGATTTTCAATATATCTCAATATTTCCCCATATGTTCACCTTCCTTTCTCTCTCTTGTAAATGCATATTACTTTTTTCCATTTAATTCTACCTTCTTCTTTTAGCAATCTACTTTTTCTTTATTCTATTTCTGATTTCTCCCTTTCCTCTAGCTCAAGTCTATAATTATTCTCAACTATAATGTTTTTCTATTAAATATTCTCTCTATCAATTGCTCATATTTTAGCTCTGTCCCTTGTCTTTGTATCATTGTTCAAATTTTAAAAACATACATGTGGCAAACTTTGCAGAAATAGTTCAACCCCATTTCTGATATTTACAAGTTGTGCTATATTAAACACATCACCAGTTTTTCACCTACAAAGTGGGAATAAGAGTGCATTATAGAATTGTAAGAATGAAATACTCTATTTGTAATACATAAATGTATTTAATATATGTAGTTAGTTTTTCTTTTTGAGGAGAAATTGTGCAGCTGCTAGCAAAAACACAGTCAAAAGGACTAATTTTGACAGGTTATTTGAGTTGAAAAAATCGATGTGGAGCAGGACGCCTGCAAAGCAGGCGTTTGGGGAACACTTATGTCCACCAATAATTTAAATCCAGTAAGTAAAGAAAATTAGAGCAATAAATAGGCATTTATATGTGTTAAAGTATGAGACAAAATAAGATTGAAGGAAAAGGGGAAGGAATTTCTGGAGAAGTGAGATTGGTGCTAGGAAAATACACTGTCCAGTAAGCCAAATCCTCTGTTTATGTGCTAATTGTTGATTAATGTCAGAAGGGGAAGTTGAAATAATTACAATGAAAAGTGCAAAATAGCATTTAAAATATCTGATATTTATAGTTTAGGAATGGTATAGGTTAAATAACATTGTTCCCTTTAATCTAACTAGAATTGCTACATTCGGTATGTCATTTAACGTCCCCCCTCAAATTTCAGTTTCTTCATATTCTGATGAATAAAACAGTCTCTTCTATCAGCCGTTTTCAGAACTTTGCTATGGGTTTCAAATGATAGAATATACGTAGAACTGCTTTGCAGCTCACATGGCATCACACAGAGGCAAGGGATGATTTGTTAGGTACTTGTTACATATTCCCTGTTATGCAGCTGCCATGTGACTGGATGCTACTACAGTACAGCAACTAACGTCAGGGAGAGCGATGACCAGTAGATGGATGAAAGCTGTTGCTTAGGGGAGTAGGTTAGATTTGGGAAGCATTTCTCAGAGTACAGTCCTAGTGGTAAGATCACTCACTCAAAAGAGTCAGTGTTGTTTGAATTCCATCCTGAGCGTGACAACCTGCTGCTTTTTCATAGGTGAGTCACTATTTCTTACATATATTTATAGTTTTTATAGTGATCAGAAAATGTGCCTGATTTGTATGGGAGATCAATGAACAAAATAAAAAAAAATTGGAGAGCTTTTCTTGCTGCTGCTTTTTATTAGCTACTATTTTGAAGATGAAAAATAGATACTTTGGGAGTCAAAGTTAAAGGGCACTAATGGCATGTTCTATTAAGTCCTCAAAGGAATATTTATGGCTCTGTAATGTGGAGAATTGTGTTTTCTTGAACAGGCTAAATTCACAGCTAAATGTTTGGGAAATGGGGTTTTTTAAACCTGTTTTTTTTTTTCCTTGCTTATTAAGGTATAATTGACCAATATAAATTGTGTATATTTAAGGTGTACAATGTGATGCTTTGATATACATATGCATTGTTAATGTATCACAGCCAAACTAATTTGCATTTCCATCACCTTACATGGTTACTTTTATTGTAGTCAGAACACTAAAATGTCTCTGAAATGTTTTACTCTGTTAGCAAAATTCAAGCATTCAAGATATTATTAATTGTAGTCAGCATTCTGTATGTTGGGTTAACTAAGAGTTTCTAATGGAGCTTTTCCTGTTTATACAAATCAGAGGTCTGTCTTGTCTGAGATACTTGCGTCCTGCAAAGAAGAAAATGGGAAATACAAACCTAGTATAATTCCACAGTTAAACTGGGCTCATGATTTCAATTGTATTTTAATAAAATTGGAAATATGCAATAGTACTTTTACCTCTGTTGTGTTACATGGTACAATTTTGCTAGAAAGTAAACGAGACCAGAAAGGTTAGGTTGGGAAAGGAAAAAAAAGCAAGATATTCTGTTTTTGAGATAATTATCTTCAATATGGCAAATTCATAATGTATCTGAATAGCTTTGGTAAGCCAAACATTTCTATTCTGATATATGGTATGATTGCTGTTGTGGAGATTTTGTTGGAGATTTGTTGTAAATACCACCTCTAATAAGTTGAAACTCATCGGATGCTATGTACTTGTGATATTTAACAAAATGAGTTATCGACTTTTATTAAGTTTTGGTTAATGCTTGTTATCAAGTCATCAACTTAACTGGCTTTGTTAAGAAAATGTAGCAGTGGCTCTGTACTCATAAGAATTTAGTCTTTTTTTTTTCTCCTGGCATATGACACATTATTAATTAAAGGAAATGAGAACATACATGTTAAGGTCCTATGAAATTTGTGATGTGATATTTATAAACTGTACTACTGTGTTTTTAATGCTTAGCTTTCTTGTGCATACGCACATAAGCATATGTACACCCATACACACACAAACACACACATTTAATTTTAAGGGATTAAAAAAAGGGGGTTTGAGGAATAAATAAACCTTTGCAGGTCTTCTTGATTACCATTCAGTACACAAAGCTACTACTGAATCACAAACATCTTAAGAGGGAGGTTGGCAACAATTATTAACACATTAGCACAGATTAGTTTATCAGCTTAACATGTAGGAAGACGAAGCCCTGGTGAGTAACAACAAATAAAGTATTACTCCCCCGCCTTCCAAAGAGAGTAGCCCATTAATTAAATAATAAAATTAAGATTTCCACGGTGTGAATGTGCCAGCTCTCAAGTAGCTTCTGTGAATACATAGGCTGTTGAACGATGTACTCAAATAACTGAAAGTAAGGTAGTTTTGGCCGCAGGAATCCCAAAATTATGTAAAAAGTAACAGCAACAAATTAAATTTGTGTAGTATATATGCAGAGATCGAGCAAACAGGCAGGAAGCTGCTTTGAAGCAGCTGTTTAAGATGACAAAAGCCTAATTTTGTTAAAATGGATATGTAGCAGCATCTTTTACCTTGCTTGCCAACCGGCTCTAATCATTCCTTGTTGTCTGAAGTGATTCATTATCCGTGCACACATGTAAAACACTGTTTTCTGTGTTGCTTCTGCCTCTTCCCACTCGTCATCACCTGCTTTTCAGTCTCACCAGGAGTGTTTGGGTGTTTTGTTTTGCTTTGTTTTCTTCCCCTACTCCTTCTTATGTCTAGATCCCGAGAGACAGAAATAAACGTATATGGAACTCCTTCACAAAAGTTTCTGCGTTGGCCTGAGCTGCTGCTTGCTTCTGGTATGTATGGGGTTTGGTGAAAGGAGCACTACATTGCGGTACAAACACTAGGGTCTTGTTTTCTAGTACTATAAATACACCAAAGTGTTATCTGAACAGTTTTCTTCTTTCTGGGCTTCAATATTCTCATCTGCAAAAGGGAAAAAAATAGATGAAATTGTTCTTCAATTCCATTTTGACTACATTCAGCATTAATTAATACTCTTTATGGACAGATAATCTCCTTTCAGGCTATGGCTCTCCTGAGGCAACTGTTTTCCAGTGAATCGAGTTAGCTAAATTTTGGTTTACTCCAGATAAACGTGCTCACTTTTATGTGGTACAATGTCTGGTGTACACAACTCTTCTCACTGGTGCAGGAAAAAGTGAGACCTGTGAGCTCCTGGCTCCTGGTTTTGAATCGGCATGGCACCGGCCATTGCGGTCATTTGGGAAGTGAATCATCGGATGGAAGATATTTCTGTCTGTCTCTCCTCCTCTATGTGTATCTGACTCTGCGATAAAAATAAGATAAATCTTAAAAAAAAAAAAAAAAAGATCCTGTGTCTGATGGTTCACTCCCCAAGTGACTGCAATGGCCGGTGCTGCTCTGATCTGAAGCCAGGAGCCAGGAACTTCCTCCAGGCCTCCCAGGCGGGTGCAGGGTCCCAAGGCTTTGGGCCATCCTCGACTGCTTTCCCAGGCCACAAGCAGGGAGCTGGATGGGAAGTGGAGCTGTCAGGATTAGAACCGGCGCCCATATGGGATCCTGGCACATGCAAGGCAAGGATGTAACCACTAGGCTATCGCGCCCGGCCCAGCTTTATTTTTAAATTTCAGAAAATCAGAGAGTCAAAAGATCAAATGTTGTGATGATCATGTGATTCAATTTAAGTATCTTTATCTTCATTGTAAACAATAGGTGCTAGTGTGGGTCCGCTTCGAACCAGTGTTATGCGAATCCACCACATTAACATGGAAGCTACTTGAGCTCATTGTTAGGGGCGGATAGAGGGGGATAACAGTGGCTTTAAAAGAACCAACTTCTAGACTCTCACAGCTCACCGTGAACTTCAAGTTTGGGCCTCAAGCTTACAGTCTATAAAAGTTAGATTAATAAAGGGAGAGAGGGGGAATGTGAATTTCCCACAGTCACAAGAGAAGAGTCTGGCTACACTTCCATATTGGACCTTTTTATTCAGAAATCTGTGATTCCTTGTTGCTTATCCTTTCCCTTTTGTCTTCCCCTCAATTCACTCTGTCTGAGTGTGTGTGTTGGTGGGGGGAAGGGGTGTGTTCAACCATTTCGTGAGAATCCCTACGGCATGCCCACAAATTTTTCATTTCCTCACGGAAAAGGAACATTTTCTTAAACATTTATTTTTATTGGAAACGCAGATTTACTGAAAAAGGGGAGATAGAGGGAAAGATCTTCCATCTGCTGGTTCCCTGCCCCAAAATGCCCAGATCAAATTTTTAAAATAGCTTGGAAGCGCCAGTTCTACTGGCACCGCCCACGCTGCCCCCCTTCTTGCGCCTCGTGCCGGGCTATGACTACGTCACTCGTGGCCCTTGACCCCTTGGCACTTCTCGCGGGGCATCCGGGAGAACGCTGAGAAGGTGCCGTCAGACCGGGACCCGCCCCTCAGGTACCAACGGACCGGGACGCCCCGCGTCGTCCGTCCTGGGGGTGGGGGAACAGGGGCAAGGCCAAGAGGACGTCGCCGGCCGTGGCCCACCATCGGTGAGGCGGTGAGGTGGTGAGGCAGTGAGAGGGTGAGGCGGTGAGAGGGTGAGGCGGTGAGGCCGTGAAGCAGGAATGGGAGGCCAGGAAGCCTTTTGAGTTTTCGGTAGCGTTGGTTTGAAAGGCCCAACCCTCGATGCCATCCAGCCACAGGGAACCTGGGCAGGTCGGGAGCTTCAGGGGATTGCCCAGTCGCCGGGCAGAAAGGGAGGAGGGGTAGCGAGCCTGTGGAATCGCCCTGACTCTCCCGGGAGGACTGGTGAGGGGGCGAGTGTTTGACGAGAAAGCGGGCCAGGGAAAGGGGCGGTGGCGGGGGAGCGGGGGGAGCGGGGGAGCAACGCCGAGGTGTGCGGCTCGGGGAGAAGGAGGGCGACGAGTAAATGGCGGCTTGGCGTCCTAGTTCCAACGGCTCTTCCTGAGGTGAAAGACTGGAGAACCTTGTGTAAGGGGATAGTATGAGGCAGGAGGAGGAAAATGGAGGGAACTGGGCTGGGGAGTGGAGGTGAAGGTAGTTCTAAGGTGACAGAATTTTACTTCTCTTCGAACGCCACCATGCAGCCCTCGGACATGTTTGTGGCGGCCATTGTGACCATTGAGTGATTGGCGTTCTGAGTTGATATCACCTTCTACTTTTTTTTTTTTTTTTGGTAATCCTCTGAGTCTGTGATTCTCTTTTTATGATTCAACAGCATTATTTATATAATGCTCTTAAGAAAATACATATTTGCCAGGTTTAAGTCTGCAGATAGTAGATTTTTTTTCTGGTTTGTTTTAAATTTTAGCAGCGTATCTCTGTGGATGTGGTCAGTGCCGCTTTTGTTGTGTGTTTTGAACTCATTAAGCTTAACTACAATTCTCTAAATTAGAAACTAGCTTTCCGTTTATCTACCTACTCTATAGAATTATGGACTATAGACTCAAGGCTTTATAGGAAGAGAGCAAATAGGAAGGAAACTTTTTCAAAGACTTCAGGCACATTTGGAAGCTGGAGATTTTCCGGCGTTTTGAGTCACTGGCAGATTATTGTTGTTATTAATTGTTTTTTTTATTATGTCAGTGTTTGTTGCTTTCCTTTCCTTGATTTGGCTCTTAAGAGCCAAGGTAAAAATTTGTGGCAAGTGTTTTTATGACATATGGATTTTCAAGAGAACAAAACTGGCCACAATCCTCTTTTCTGAAGTTAAAAAAAAAAAGAAAGCAGTGGAAGGTGGAAAGGATAAGAGATAAGAGAACTAATGTACGTGTGAAATAGCAAAAGGAATAGAGAAAATTGCCCCCATGGCATACCAAAAAAACTTTTTCCTTGAAATGAAAATATTAAAATAATCATAGAAAGCATTACTACATTTTTTTAAAGTAATGAAATTTCCTAGACTTGGCGCAATAGCATTTGTTGAATGTGCTTAAATGCAATGAAATGTTTTGATCTTTATTGTTATGAATTTTGGGTTGAATGCCAGATTTCGATAATTGTTTCTTACTAACTTTATTATTTTTTTCTAGATTAACAGAGAAGACTCCTTAGTCCAGCATTGGAGTCCAGCATCCATCCAAACATCTTTTCTTCAACACCCTCCCTGCCCTTTCTATGTAGCCTCTTACGAGAGGTTTGAAAATTGCTGCTGCTGCTGGGTGGTTCTTTGCTGCTTTTGCCATGCATCCTAAATCATCAGACAAGCTGACAGTAAGCATTGAGATTGTTTCAGATTTTCTGTTCGCCTTGTAAGCCTTCATTTTCAACTTAAGATTGTCCACCAAATAGATGACACTAATAATTTATAGGAAGCCCTAGAAAATGGGTTCTTCAATTGTAGTAATCACTAGCCAAAAGTGGGTATTTATTAAAAATTCAGCTCACTTGAAAATTTGGTTACCGATTTCCACTAGGTCATTTTACCTACTAACAGGTATTTGGCAATTGGCTACAGTGTGAAATAGTACAAATTATGAGTATTTTGACATCACATAAAGTTCTATCTCAGACAGTGCTATTGTACAAAGTTTATCAACTCCTCGATGTTTCAGATTCAAATGCAGTTTTCTTTAGAGGCGAGATAGAGTCAATGTAAAATGCCCTGCATAATTAGTTCAAGCAGTCTTGTGCAAGTCAGGGTCTGAGGGAATTGGACTAGATGAGAAGGTGAGGGTTGGGAGCAAAGTAGCACACTGATTTTAATCCTTTAAGAGCAACACGAATGAGTTAAATTTTTGTAAAACATTTTTAAGTAATATGCTAAAAAAATTAGATAAAAGTTGGCAAATGGAAAGGAAAATAGTTGATTTTGGGAGCATTTGCTCTGTTGCAGTCTTATTTTTAAATTTCTTGTTAATGTCATTTATATATTCCCTAATACAGATTTTAAGAGCTGAGTAATACATGCACGGACACTGCAGGCTGCAACAAGTTGGAGCTTCAAAAACCATCAGGACAAATAATGATTCATATTTTAGTAACGAAAGTTTTATATTTTAGAATATATTTACTGTCTCATTTTTTTTTCTCTGTTTGGGTCTCAACAAGATGCTCCTGACATAGACAAGATGTTCCTAATGTAGATGGAGCAGATTGTATTGTTTTTTCCCTTTAATGTTCCTTTACGTTTAATCTTTCCTTTTTTGGCTTGACTCAGATGCCACCTGCTGCACAAAGTGATCTTTCTTCCTTGCAGTTAAGCATGAACTCCTCAGCATTTTCTTTTTTTAAATTAATTTATGCATTTTATAATACAATTTCAAAGACTCTGAGATTATCTTGAAAATATGATGGTAGATTCTGCCAGTCTCCATACCTACAATGTCAGAACTATGGACTGATAACTTTTCTGAACTGTATTATTGTAATAAAATAGGGGAAATTAGTAGGGGGAGAAGGGAAATCTCAGAGCATTTTCTTTGCATGGAACTTTCCTTAGTTATGGATATAGTTGACGTCTTTTCTATCCTTAGTAGAGTCACAATTCCTGTGGGATGGAAGTTATGTCAGATCTGTGCTTGAATTTTCTATTTTACTAAAGATACTCTCAATAAATATTATTAATTAATAATAAAATATTTCCTTGAAAATTCCCACGCCATTACAACATATGCTAAAATATTCAGTCTTCACGGATAGATGAGAATGGGATCACATGAAGTTCTATTATTTGACACTTAAATACTCAGATTATCTAGGTCTCATATACTAACAGATTTTCTCTGTTCGTTCTTAGATGGAACAATCATTTCAGCTTTTCCACCGAAAACCTCCTACTGTGACATCCTCTCCCAGAGAAGTTCGCTTGTGGATAGAAGGTAAAGTATTCTGTAATATTTGTAGTCTTGTCTCTGCATTTCATATTTCATACCGAGTTTGCAGACAATCCATATGTAAAAGCCTGTTGTTGTATAGCAAGAGATTTTTCAGTATTGAAGATTTCCACATGATTTCTGCAACATTAATGCCAAAACATTATATTTTAATTAACACATTCCATTCAATTAAGTAGTTTCCTTGTATGTATATTGTAATTAACATAATTAATTAAAATAACTTATTTAAGTAGATTTTATAATTTATAACTAAATTTTCATAAACATAAGTAGCATGTTGTGTTTGGACTTAATCTAAATAGAGTTAATATATGGTTATTGGACACAACCAAATATTCTGCAGTAGTTATAGTAGAACATTGAAACCCACTAAAGCATAATTTGCATTCTACTGAAATTCCAGTACCAACTGAGGAGAGTGAACCATATAGAGCATTAGCTGCAATGAAAGGAGAAATTAAGTATAATAAACTTAATTTTTACTGATTAAAGCTTATTATGTTTCATACTGATTTTTAAGAACAAAGACTGTGACTCCCTGTATCATTTACTGTCTCATTAATAGATGCTCATTTAAATAATATGTTTGCTGATTTGATAAAGGAGAATCTGAAGCCTTCTTCATCAGAATTTTTTTGGCAGCATCAAACCAAAACGTGCTTTGGGAAAGATTGAGTGTTCTTCAGGTTTTTTTTTTTTTTTTTAGTATGGAAATTATTTTATAGGTAACAATCAATGTAAAGTTTTGTGTTGTTGCTGTGATTTCTTCACATAACAATATATAACAAAAATAATTTGTCATATTCTCCTATGTGCAGTAAATGGATTAGTCACTGCATCATAGAAATAATACCTTGTTGTTATAGAATGATAATATTTTTAAGTTTTAAATCCGCAGTTAACTTCAATGTAATATTTTCTCACATTAATGTGAAATTATATATACATTTAGCTATTTAGCACATCATTATATACGAGGATTTATTATAAAATGATTAGATTTAAGTTATCTTGTTTAGTTAAATTTGGTCACATGATCATATTTTATAACAATAATTATGAACAAAAGTGTAGAAAGCAGGTCATGAATTGCAGGCATCTGATTTAAATGCTTTTAATTTTTCTGACCATATTTAAGGTTAAGGATGCTTTTCTTCTTTCCTAGAATTTATTTAGTATTTGGTTCACAGTAAGCTATCAAATTACAACAAAATTGGGAAGATTCTGTAATTTGAAGGAAAAGCAGGTTTGAGTTATGCAAGATACTTTACCACAATTAACGTAGAACAAGCCAGAATAGGCTAGCAATATTTAGAATTAAAATGCTTAAAGGTTCATAAGTATCTGTTGTTTTAGCATATCCAGAATATTATCATGTTAAAGCAAGTTAGTCTGGGATTATTACATTTATAGTATTGTCTGCTGAATTTGGGGAGAATTTTGAGATTAATAGTTTTAGAAAAATGCTCTACAATGTGAGACTGCTGTTTATAAAAATCTTGTCATCATTTTTGATTTCCTATATAGTAGAAGACTTTTTATATTTTGCAAGAGAATAGAAACCATGATTTAAAGGTAGAATGGCATGAATCTGTTGAAAGAACATAGGCAGAGTATTTGGAGACCTCAGTTATGGGCTTGATCATTACAGCTAACGCCCATTGCGGCATGAAACAATTCACTTAATCTAAATTTCAGATTCAAGCTTATTTACTTCTCAAATTGTCAATACAGGTGTATATTTCTGAGAACTACATTTTTGTAAACATGTAAAACCACGGCTGGGGAGCAGGCGCAGCATTCAGCGTGGTGAAGTTCCTAATGAAGATGCCCTGGTCCCACATTGCGTTATCTGTTTGATACCTTTCTCTGGCACCCAACACCAGTTTTCTGCTAATGCAAACCCCGGGAGCCAGCAGTGATGCTAAAGTAGCCGGTTTTCTGGTACCTTTGTGTAAGAACTGGGTTGTATTTCTTGCTCCCAGCTTTAGCAGTTCCTAGTCCTGCAAGCATTTGAGGAATTAGCCATAGAGAAGAGGTGTCTCTTTCTTCGCCTTTCAAATAACTGACTAATTAAAAATCAATAATAACGAAAGCACAAAATGAATGCGTGACGCAATCTATTATTATTTTACTTATTTTTATAGCATTGTGAACTAAACTATTATTTTGTTGGCAGTTTAAAGTCTGGTGTGGAAAGTTATCCTATTAGCATCAACATATTATTCTTTATGGACTTTCTTAGGTCTTGCAGATTTGGAAAATTATTAACACTTTGTATACGGATTTTTATTATATAAACCAGTATGTGTCCCTTAGCTGAGAAAACATTAATTAGGGAATATGTTTCATTTCTTTTTTATTTTTTTAAAAAAGATTTCTTTATTTTTATTGGAAAGGACGGTTTACAGAGAGAAGGGGAAACAGAAAGCTCTTCGATCTGCTGGTTCACTCCCCAAATGGCTGCAGTGGCTGGAGCTGAGCTGATATCAAGCTGGCAGCCAGGAATTAGGAGCTTCTTCTGGGTCTTGCATGAAGATGCAGGATCCCATCTTTAGGTCAATACGGGATACTTTTCAGAAATATTTTGGGAGCTTACAAATTTTAAAAATTAGGAATTAGGAATAATGAAAATGGTCACTTAACCTCTACTTAATACATTCATATAGGCCTAAGTATTGTATACCTGAAAATGTTTATGAAAAATCAAATTTAAAAGTACATGGATTTCAATTAAAAAATTGAAATTCTTACATATTTTTCATGACATAATGATCCGGTTTGCATTATACTAATTGTAGTCCATAGCAGTGTATTTTTCAATTCAAAATTGCTAGAGTTGGTTTTTAATGTTTTGACTGCAAAAATGACACATGAGATGACACACATGTTAATTACTTTGACTCAATCACTTCACAATATAAGCATATGCCAAACACGTATCAACAAGAAATAAATTAGTTTGATCATACTGTTAATTAATAAAAATTAAAACAAAAACGTAAATATAAAAATTTAATTAAGAATGGTAAATATTAAAATAGTAAAGTGACCCCATTCAATATATCCTGTTCCTTGAAATAATGTAAGATCTTAGGACACATTAATAAAAAACCACTAGTTCTGAAATTTGATGCATTAAAAGGAGATTGGGACTATTTAAAATGACACATTTAATAATGACTGGGTGTGTTGTCTTCATACATATAAAGAAGGAGTAACAGTACAAACATAGACATGCCCAAAAAGGGGGAAAAAAAGTGTTGCTTAAAGAAAAATATATTTATTTATTTGACAGGCCGAGTTACAAAGAAACAGAGAGATGGAGGAAGGGACAAATCTTGCATTTGCTAGTTCACTCCCCAAATGCTTGTAACTGCCAGAGCTGAGCTGTTTCTAAGTTAGGAGCTTTTTCTTGGTCTCCCGTATGGGTGCACAATAAGTTAGTGTGCAGTACATATATGGGTGCACCTGCCAGATACTTATACTGGGTCTCTCAAAAAGAGTACAGGACCATGTACTTTCAAGTCTCCCCTGTGAATGCAGAGACACAAGGACTTGTGTTATCCTCTACCTGGCTTTCCCAGGTACCTTAGTAGGAACTGGATTGGAGGTGGAGTAGATGGAACTCAAACTGAAACCCGTATGTGATGCTAGAACTACAGGTGATGGTTTTACCTGCTAAGCTATGATGGTTGCCACAAGAATGCCACTTTAATTTTTTGTTGTTATTTTGCTTTCTGTCCACATTCAAGCTTTACGCGTATTTGGTCCCAGTAATGTAATACCAGATTATATCCTCCAGGGCTTTGAAAGCTGTATAAGATGCTATTTAGAGTAGAGCACTGATACGAGTGAGAAGGTGAAGTATAAGGGATGTGAGATTCACATGGAACTTTAAGGTAAAGAAATAGCTGTTGAAAAATGAACTTAGAACAGGATGTTTCTGTATTTAATACTGTCTTCTCTTTAAAGTAGAGACAAATATATTAACATTACTTAATTTCATGCTATGCATATTTAGTTATGTTTGAGCTCTAATATAAACATAGCATAGAACTCATGAAATTTACTTAGAAGATTAAGTAAACATGTCAACTGAAGTTGCAGTTTTTTTCAGGCACATTTATACTGTTCTTATACATACCTCATTTAAATCAGTTTAATATATTTCATTTTTAAGTATAACTTGGCTACAAAATCCTTTATTAAAGAATAAATCTCCCAAAGCCCTCTAATTATGAAAATAATATGCCTATAATCTGATTTATACTTTTGTTAATATTATAGAATTTAAGAAACACTGATGTTTCTGCTGTATGCAAAGGTTAGAATGAAAATTGTTTTAAAAATCTGTGCTTTGAAACAATATTTAGCACCTATTTTTACAAGAAGAAAAAGACACCTTCCCTAGTAAAAGAAGGCCCAAATAAGGACGTTTTCTAAAAATGTTCATGGAAAACCGTGTACTATACCTACAATGCCACAACACACTTAAAATAGCAGAATCTTGGACTTGTAACTTGTTGCTGAAGGACTCTGCTGTTGCAATAATATGGAGAAAATGGTGACAGGGGGAGAATGGGGAGAGAGAAAAGGGAGGTAGGGGGAAATCCTTATACTTACAAAATGATATTATGGAAAATAATGAAACACACACAGAAAACAAAGTATGTATGGCTTTCAACATTTTTCAGTTAGAATAGGCAGTTTTGTTTCCATTTTTCTAATAAACCTTTTCTTTTTTTTTTTTTAAAGATTTTATTCAATTTTATTACAGCCAGATATACACAGAGGAGGAGAGACAGAGAGGAAGATCTTCCGTCCGATGTTTCACTCCCCAAGTGAGCCGCAACGGGCCGATGCGCGCCGATCCGAAGCCGGGAACCTGGAACCTCTTCCAGGTCTCCCACGCGGGTGCAGGGTCCCAATGCATTGGGCCGTCCTCAACTGCTTTCCCAGGCCACAAGCAGGGAGCTGGATGGGAAGTAGAGCTGCCGGGATTAGAACCGGCGCCCATATGGGATCCCGGGGCTTTCAAGACGAGGACTTTAGCCGCTAGGCCACGCCGCCGGGCCCATTCTAATAAACCTTTTCAACTTAGATGTTTTCTCTACAAACCTAGACTCTTCTGTGCCTTTCTCAGAACATTAAAAAATCTGGCTTGTAAGCCATAGCAGCTTCTAAATATGCTTATTAAGGAAGGGCTTTGTGAATATTATTGAACAGTGTCAAGCATATCTACTACCAGAAATCTGTAATGCTTAAGACACAGATAATGGTTAGGGTGAGGCAACAATACACTTAAATGAAGCTTTATCTGATATATTATCTCTGGGAAGAAAAGATAATGTCATCATGATTGAAGTTGTCCCTCCTTGAAGTTATTCCTGACTGCTTAGTACCAATTCCCTCTACTTAGACTGTTCATGTTAACAGTACGGAAGGTGAGTACTCTCATGAAGAGATCAAAGTTTTATCAGTGCTACAGCCTATTCTGAATGAGCATAATCCTTAATATCTATCCTAACACGATTTACATTAAACGGACAAAATTATATATATTAACAATATACAATATAATGATTTAACATATGTGTGAATTCTGAAATGATTACCATGAATTAACACATTAATCACTACATTTATTTGTCATTTGTGGTTATGTGTGTGTGAAAAATTAAAAAATAGAACTACCATGTGATCCATCAAACCCACTTATGTGTATGCATATCCAAGGGAGATAAACATATCAGAAAGATTCCTGAAGCATTATTCATAATAGCCAGGATATGTAAATGAGCTATGTGTTTGTCAGTAGGTTAATGCATAAAGAAAGTGTGATACACACAGGAATGTTATTCAGTCACAAAATAAGGAAATCCTGTCTGTTATGATTATGTGTGTATCTAGAAAATGTCATGCTAAGTGAAATAAACCAGGTACAGAAAGAGAGATACGGCATGAACTCACTTGCAGAATCTAAGAGGAATTGAAATCACACAAGCAAAGCAAAAGAATAGGAGGGGGTGAAGTGAAAAAGGCTGTTCAAAGGGTCCAATTTTTCAGTGATGAGTAAGCTCTGGGAATCTAACATGCGGCATGGTGACTCTAATTAATAATACTGAATTGTTTACTTGGTGCTTATTTAATGGTCTGTTCTTTTTACTAATTTTTAAAATCAACTAATTCTTATATTATTATTCCCATTTTAGATGTAATGACAAAGAGTAAGTGAGGTCAGTTAGCCCAAACTCCGGTCACAGTATGTGGCACAGCTGGGTCAAACTGTTCTTTTGACTTTGTCTGGTGTCCTCACCACAGCATGATTTTAGCTCAATTCTAATATCTCAGCAAATCAATAAAACATAAGGCTGGAGATATCTAATATTAATTGTGTTTCTTTTTTTCCATTATACCATACACTATAATTTAAATGTTAACAGCTCCATTAAAGCTCAAAGAAACTCTTGTTTACTCTCTCCCAGACTTGCTAGAGTAATAATCAATTTAGAAATTTACCTTTGATGTTTGTAGAATGTAGGACAAGTCAGCTGAGCTAATTAGCTTATGCCATATACTCACAAAGTACTTTATGTGAAAATATTGTACTTATAATTGTATTAGCTTATATTTATATAATTTCAGTTCATATTTGTGTTGATTTTGGATGTGTTAAAATTTATGTTAAAATTTTCAGATGAAAATTAATATCCATATTAGGAAGCAGATGACTTTCTCTGGATACTTTTGTTTTCTTTTTACCCCCTTAATTGTTTTGCCATATACACTTCTGCTTTCTCAATTCTTACTCTCATATTAGCTAGAATTAGTATAGTTTAATCCCAAGTCAGAATGCCTGATTTGAGTTCCAGCTTCCTGCTAATGCACATCCTAAGAGGAAGCATTCAGGCTTTTGAAGAGTGAATCATTTGATAAGATTGTCTCTCTCTTCTCTGTCTCTTTCATTCTGTTGCTTTGCCCTTCAAATAAAGCAAAATGAATGAGTAAGCATTTAAATAATAGATAATTGTTTTACAAAGTTTATAAAGCATATATACCTAATGTATTTTCCTTCTGCAAGGAAGAATATTGTGAGATATAATTATGATGATGCAACATTTTATAATGAAGTTCAGTGTATACAAGCAAAATGTAAGAATAAGATTATTTTTCCAGATACAGCCCTTTTATTTAAGTAGATAGCACTGTATTTTTATTTGAAGTGTTATTGCTTGATTGCTTAACAGTAAAATAAAGCCAGTCTTAAATGTTTGGCAACTTACGGACAGCCTAAACCAGACATGCCACAGTAAATTATTATTTTTTTAAAGATTTATTTATTTTATTACAAAGTCAGATATACAGAGAGGAGGAGAGACAGAGAGGAAGATCTTCCGTCCGATGATTCACTCCCCAAGTGAGCCGCAACGGGCTGGTGCGCGCCGAACCAAAGCTGGGAACCAGGAACCTCTTCCAGGTCTCCCACTTGGGTGCAGTGTCCCAGTGCATTGGGCCGTCCTCCACTGCTTTCCCAGGCCACAAGCAGGGAGCTGGATGGAAAGTGGAGCTGCCGGGATTAGAACCAGCGCCCATATGGGATCCCGGGCCGTTCAAGGCAAGGACTTCAGCCGCTAGGCCACGCCGCAGGGCCCCACAGTAAATTATTTTCAGATTATATATTGAATGCTATAACTAGATATACTGATAAAACTGTTTTATTTAATAGAATATGTAATAGTTGTCAGTTAATAATGAGACTGTGCAGAAGAGGATTTATTTTTTAATCGATAAGCTCAGTTTACAGAGAGGAGAGATACAGAGAGAAGTAATAAAGTTATATAAATTATTTCATTTATTTCTGATAGTTATAGCTTTATTTTCCTGTGAGCCTGTTTAGAAGCTTGTAATTTTATTGACTCTGGTCAAAAATATTGGTTTACTTTATAGTTTTCTTTATTATTATTATTTTTAAATTTATCATGGTATGGCTCCATAGGCACAGGGAATCCCCTGTGCTTTTGGTTTTCTTCATTTCCATATTTGTAACTAGTTTCCTAACACTATTTTTTGCTTATTTTGAACTCAGTTTGCTCCCGCTTTTCAGGTTTTCTAAGGTGAAAAATGAAATGATTGATTTTAGGTGTTTTTCTTTCTAATAATGTATATTTAATGCTACATGTTTTCTATTGGGCCCTACTTTCACCACGTCCTTAGAATTTGACAGTTTCATTATAATTACTCTTTAGCTCAAAAGATTTTTATTCTTTGGCATTTCTTTGACCTCTGTGTTATTTGAAAGTATATGGTTTAGCCTCCAAATATTTTCTATCTTTTTTTTCCATTTTTGATTTTTTATTTAGTCCCATTGTAGTTTGGCTACAGTTATTTTATGACTTTAGTTTTTTTTTAATTAGTTAATGTGTGTGTTATGTCCCCAGATGTGCCATATCCTAGCAAATATTTCCTGTGAGCTTGAGAAGAATGGATACTCTTTTCTTGGTCAACCTTGTCTATGGATGTTAACTAAAGATATTGGATTTATTTACCATATTTTTAAAGATTTATTTATTTGTATTGGAAAGGCAGATATACAGAAAGAAGGAGCGACAGAGAGAAAGATGTTCTGTCCACAGGTTCATCCTCTAAATAGCTGCAACAGAAAGAGCTGAGCTGATCTGAAGCCAGGAGCCAGGAGCTTCTTCTGGATCTTCTGCAAGATCCCAAGGCTTTGGGCCGTCCTCTTCTGCTTTCCCAGGCCACAAGCAGGGAGCTGGATGGGAAGCAGGGTCACCGGGACACGAACCGGCACCCATACGGGATCCCCGTGCATCCAAGGCGAGGACTTTAGCCACTTGGTTTTCTGTGTGATCTATTCATTTTTGATACAGGATACATTTTTGTTGACATTTCAGCCCATTAAAGATTCTCTTACGTCCTGTTATCTATCATGTTTTGTATCACATATTTTTCTGCCCTATTTTAAACACATGCATATTAAGAATTGCTATGTCTTCGTGCATAATTGATCCATTTATCATTGATTTATTATGTCTGATAATTTTTCCTGATCTAAAGAGCTTCATAGGAAATTAATATAGCTAAGTACATATTATTTTGATTGTTGTAGCATAGTATATCTTTATGCATCTTCTTAATCTATGTGTCCTTATATTTATAATTGTTTTTTTTTTTTTTTGGATATCTGTTTAGCTTAGCTAGGAGTGAAGACGCTGGTTTAGACATTTGTGTTCTATATCGGAATACCTGGAATAAATTTCTAGTTCTGATTACTCATTTCAGGTTCCTGCTAATACAGAGACAAGAGAGACAACTTAAGTGATCAACTTCCTGTCAATAATGCGGAGGTCTTGGATTGAATTTCTGGCTCCTGGCTTTGGCCCCAGCCTAGTGTTAGGCACTTAATATGTGAGGAATAAACCAGCAGCTTGGAGCACTCTCTGTCTATTCCTATGAATTAGTTTTTTTTTTTAAGATTTATTTATGTTTATTGGAAAGGTAGATATACAGAGAGGAGGAGAGACAGAGAGGAAGATCTTCCGTCCGATGGTTCACTCCTTAAGTGGCTGCAACGGCTGGAGCTGAGCTGATCCGGAGCCAGGAGACAGGTCTCCCATGCGGGTGTAGGGTCCCCAGGCTTTGGGCCGTCCCTGACTGCTGTCTCAGGCCACAAGCAGGGAGCTGGATGGGAAGCCGGGTCACTGAGATTAGAACCGGCACCCATATGGGATCTTGGTGCGTTCAATGCGAGGACTTTAGCGGCTATGCTATCGCTCCAGGCCCATGAATTAGTTTTTTAGAAAGAGACTTCTTTTTTATTTGAAAAAGTGATGGAAGCAGAAAGACAGAAAGAGCGATCTTTTACCTGCTGACTTTCTCCCCACATGGCTACAATGGTTAGGGTGGGACCATAATACAGCCACGAGTCAAGAACACCATCTGAGGTTTTGATATGGATGGCGGGAGCCCAAGTGTTTAGAGCCATCTTGTACTGTCTTCCCAGACGCAGTAGCAAATCAGTTGGGCCTTGACCCAGTACCCTGATACAGGATACTGGCACTGCAAGTGTATTTTAACCCAATGAGCCCAATGCGTGTTGCCCCATCTATCTAAATTTTTTTAATCTCTGTATGACTTTCATATGTATATATATGTATTTTTTAAAAGATTTATTTTTTATTGGAAAGGCAGTTATACAGAGAGGAGGATCTTCCCTCCGATGGTTCACTCCCCAAGCGGCCGCAATGGCTGGAGCTGAGCTGTTCTGAAACCAGGAGCCAGGAGCTCTTCCAGGTCTCCCACGTGGGTGCAGGGGCCCAAGGCTTTGGGCCATCCTCGACTGCTTTCCCAGGCCACAAGCAGGGAGCTGGATGAGAAGCAGGGTCACTGGGACACGAACCAACACCCATATGGGAACCTGGCGCATGCAGTGCAAGGACTTTAGCGGCTACAATATTGCGCCGGGCAACAACTTGAGTCTTATTTTTTGAGCCACTTTGAGAATCTGTATATTTTATTTACATATATTTATATGTATTTAGTTTTATTTACATATGGAGCCATCACTGGTTCAGTTGTGCTGATATCTACCTTATTTTTTTTTTAAAGATTTATTTATTTTGTTACAAAGTCAGATATACAGAGAGGAAGAGAGACAGAGAGGAAGATCTTCCGTCTGATGATTCACTCCCCAAGTGAGCCGCAACGGGCTGGTGCTGCGCCAATCCGAAGCCGGGAACCAGGAACTTCTTTCCGGGTCTCCCACTCCGGTGCAGGGTCCCAAGGCATTGGGCCATCCTTGACTGCTTTTCCAGGCCACAAGCAGGGAGCTGGATGGGAAGTGGAGCTGCCGGGATTAGAACCGGCGCCCATATGGGATCCCGGCGCATTCAAGGCGAGGACCTTAGCTACTAGGCCACGCCGCAGGGCCCTATCTACCTTATTTTTAACTCTGCTGTCTCCCCCCCCCCCCAATTTCCAATGTTTATATTATTTTGTGGTTTTAATTGAAGCTTTTATAAGCTTTAATTTTCATTTTAGCCTATTCATAACACTACTTTTTATTTCTGTGCTTTTTATAATGTTTATTATAGTGATTACTACAGGTTATTTGGCATATGAATTTAGAAATAATTGAGCCTAATTTCAGGAGTTCTAATCTTTCTTCACAGGTGATTGGAATAGCTTATGAAAACACAATATTCCTAATGATTCTCATGTAACCCTGATGTCATTGCTGTCTTTCATTTCTATTACATATAAGTATATCTATTTAGTACATCTTTGCTGTGATTATTTTTAGCAAAATATCATCTCTGTGATCAATTAAGATTAAGAAAAAATTTACTATCACTTTTTTCCTTCTCCAATGCTTTTACTTTTTATAGATTAACATTTATGATCTGTATGATGTTCCTTTTTCTGAAGAACATCCTATTTGTTTAAACAGAGATATACTATCAATTAGGATTGAGTTTTTATTTCCCTTTTTTTTTGCAAGATGATTTTACAGGATAAAAAGTCCTTCAGGTTTATGCTATTATTTTGCCTAAAATCTTTAAATATCTAACTTCACTCTCATTCTGCTTGCATCATTTCTGAAGAGAAAACAGATGTAATTTCTGTTTTCTTTTACATGGATTAATTGTTATCTTTTCTTTTGGCATCTCTAAAGATTTTTCTATCTCCTTTAGTTTTCTGAAGTTTATGCTACACCCAGGTTTACTTTGATTTTCATTTAGGCATTTGTCCTGATGATTATTTCTGAGCTTTTAAAAATGTTTAGTGTCCAGCATTAATGTGGAAAATTTTTCAATAATTGCTGCTTTCCTTGTGCTTTTGTTTCACTTTCTTATATTTCCACTATGAAAAAGTTGTACCTTTTATAATTACCCCATTGTTCTTGGAATTTCATTATGTTTTTAAAGTACATATGTATTTGATTTTATTTAGTTTTGGAAGTCTGTATTTACATAACCCCAGGATTACAAATTCTTTCCTCAGCCTTTTTGTCTACTAATGAATCCATCAAATTCATTCTTCATTTGTAACAGTGTTTTATACCTGTAAAATTTGATTCTTTATACATTTATATCTATTCAGTTTCCTGACTCATCTGTTCTTACGTGTTGTTTACTTTTTCCATTAGAATATTTAGAATAATGACCCCAGTTGTTGTGAACTTATAGAATGATAACTCCAACATTATAACATAATCTGAATCTAGGTTCTGATACTTGCTCTGCCTCTTCCAATTGTGTTAATTTTCCTTTTTTAGTTTGTTCTGTAATTTTTTTTTTTTGGAGAAGTGAATATGATGTTCTTGGCAAATGGATCTCTTGCAGAAATGTGGGAGGGAGGTTGGAATGAAGGGGCTGCATTATAGACCTATGATTATATTTTGATGAGCCTTTGCTCATATACTGTGACCTTTACACCTCTTTTTGGCTTTTAATTCTTTTACCTGAGGGCAGTATGAGTATAAGGGGCTGAAGTTCAGTGTTTCTCTTCCCCCACCTTGAATGCTGCACTTGGATATTTCCATTACTTTTTCAAAAGATCTCTTAATTTATTTGAAAAGCAAACTGAAAGAAAGGGAAGGAGGGGGAGAGAGTGGGAGAAAGCGATCTTCTATCTGATGGCTAATCCTCAAATGGCCACAATAGCTGGGGCAGGGGCAGGCTGAAACCAGGAGCTTGAAGCTTCTGCCGGGTCTCCCACATGGATGCAGGCATCCAAGCACTTGTGCCATCTTCCACCGCTTTCCCAGGTGTCTTAGCATGGATCTGGTTCAAAAGTGGAGCATCTGGGAATCAGACGGACACCCATGTGGGATGGTGGGACTACAGGCAATGGATAAACATGCTATGCCACAGCACTCTAGTAGCCAAGAGGCTTAAGTCCTCACCTGGCAAATACTGGGATCCCACATGGGCTGCAGTTTTTGTCCTGGTTGCTTAACTTCCCATCTGCCTCCGTGCTTGTGACCCGAGAAAGTGGTAAAAGAAGGCCCAAAGCCTTGGAACCCTGCACTCACATGGGAGACCCAGAAGAAGCTCTTGGATTTGGATTGTTTCAGCTCTGGCTGTTGCGGCCACTTGAAGTATAAGTCAGTGGATAGAAGATCTTTCTGTTCTTCTCTCTGTAAATCAGCCTTTCCAATAAAAAGTAAATAAAAATTACAAAAAAAAAAAAAAACTCCATTAGGTTGGCATCTTAGTCTGTTCTCCGCTTGCTACTGTACCAGAGTATTTGCAACTGTTTAATTTATAAGCAATAGAAGTTCATATGGTTCAGAATTCTGGGGGCGAGAGTCCAAGAATATTATACTATTATCTTTTACCATCCTTTGGTCTGTGTCATCCCGTGATAGATGACAGAATGGCAAAGGAGCAGATGTGACTGAGAGAGAAAGGATGCCAAATGGATCCCTTTATCAGAATCAAACTCCACCAGTAACTCAGCCACTCCCACAACAGCGTTAATCCATTCATCAGGGCACACACTCTTGACTTATTTGTTAAAGGTACCATCTCTTAATGCTATCTCTGCGGTAATTAAACACCAACAGGGATTTCTGAGGGGAGGCAGTATCCAAACCACCACAGTTAGACTATAGTGAAGTCGTGTTTTTTTGTTGTTGTTGTTGTTTTTCCTTTGGTGAGGGCAGTATTTGCTAAAAATAGAATGAGCTGTGTTTTGTTGTTTTTTTTTCTTTCATATGATCTGATGTATGCTTCCTCTTTCTCCTGTGGAGAAATGAGAGCATTTTTCTTTCGTGTTATTTGTGGGAGTCTGGTATAGAGCTCCTGAAGATAAGAATTACAGACATTTTGTAGGCTCCCTTTGGATGTAGCTTTCCTTACACTGATTCCTACTAAAGCTTTGTTTATGGATTTTTGCTGTAGTAAGTAGTGATTCTCTGAGTTTTAATGTTGGGGGCAGTGTTGTGCCATGTGACCTCATTTATGTGATTAACTAAGAACAGCTATTTCTTTTTTCAGTTTTTTTTTTCAATTTTTTACTTTTTTGTTAGGTTGGAGTGGCAACTTGCAAATTAAACACACACAGAGGATAGGGACCTGGACATCTTCATATATCTGGGTTTTTACATTTAATGCAACAATAGTATGCCGAATACGTTTAGTGCAATTTTATTTTTATTTTATTTAAGGTTTATTAACTTTTATTGGAAAAACAGATCAGATTTTTTTCTATTTTCTTTTTTTTATTATTAATTATTTTGCATTATGTGACAGTTTCATAGGCTCTGGGAATCCCCCCACCCCTCCCCACGCCCATCCCCCCTGGTGCATTCCTCCACCTTGATGCAGTATTACAGTTCAAATTCAATCAAGATTCTTTCCTTGCAAACGTATACCAAGCATAGAGTCCAGCATCTTATTGTCCAGATGGGTTGAACAGTTTCTTGGGGAGACCATCTCTGGTCCGAAGTTAGAGCTGGTAGAATATCATCCCAGTCAATTAAGAGTCCCAATATAACATCAACAGCAATTTGCAACATTATGGAATTGACATGGTTTTGAGTAACCAGTATGTTAAAAAAAAAAAAAAGAAGCAAGTCCTAACCACAACCTATGATTTGCTCATTGACATTTCAATTTTAGTTTATATTCAGGACCGGCTGCTATATACCTTAAATTGGCTATAAGGTACCATTCAGCTGTCTCGTGTCTATTTCATTTTAGTATTTAGCCATTTGTTGTGTTGAAGTATAATTTTGCTGATCTTGGCAGATTTTAGGATAATCTAGACTGGCTTGTAACTCTAACAAGATATTTGTCGACATTTAATGTGCAGAACACATTTTTTGGGGGTGGTGTGCAGGAAAATCCTCAACACCATGGTGAGGAGTAACTAATCTTTGTGTCCCACCCAGCAAGGCATGAGCCAATCCATGCCAGCTCTTTCCTGTCAGATTTCAAACTCTACTTTCTGTTGTTTGTCTATTTATTTTAGGTTTTTTTTAGTTTGTATGATTGTTTGTTTGCTGTGAGGGGTTTTCGAAGCAGTCCAGATGGTCATTGCGAGGGAGGGTGGGGGTCTAGAGGTGGAGCCAGGCTCGGACCAGAGAAAGCTCTCCTCCCTGGTCCCGAAGGACATTTATTGTTCTTCTGTTTCTGCGGACCGCTCAGGGCTTCTGGTTGTCTAGGAAAAACAGATCAGATTTACAGAGAGAAAGAGAGAAAGAAAGAGTTTCCATCTGCTGATTCACTCCCCGAGTGGTCACAAAGGCTGGAGCTGAGCCTATCCAAAACCACCAGCCAGGAGCTTGTTCCAGGTCTTACATTCAGGTGCATTTTCCCAAGGCTTTGGGCCATCCTCTACCGCTTTCCAGGCAATAAGCAGGGAACTAGATGACAAATGGAGCAGCTGGAACACGAACTGGCACCCATATGGGATTCTGGTGCTTGTCAGTTGAGGATTTAGCCATTGAACCATTGTGTCAGGCTCTTAATGCAATTTTAAGTAGTCAAGTGCTGTCACACATGAACAGAACTGATACTATAATTCCTTTTGGGATGCTGGATAGCTTGTGGTCACATTCCTTTTTTCTTATAATCAGATGAAATGTTTGAATATGAAATACAAGACTCAGATAGTTTTTTTGTTGCCTGAAATTGGAAGGAATAGCATTTATTCTTATTCTCTGAGAAGGACAACATCTAGCACTAAATCCTAAGATGTTTGAAAATCATTTTTTTATTTCCCAGGTGATTTTGTGCAGGTGAGACATGTTTATGATTCTGATACTTCTATTTTATCTGAGTGATTATACTCTGAGTTAGTATACAGAGCACAGCAAATTGATAAAAATCCACATATGTCTAAATCATGAATGCCACCTCTGAATCATGCCACCACTAAACCATGATTTTCAGCAAAGCATCAAGGAAGGTTTATATCTGTTATGAGTGACATACATGAATATTCTACAGAATAAGCTGTAGAAAGAATGATTTCAGTACCTAAAGGAATCTTTCAGCAGAGAGAACAAATATTCATCCTTAGTAGATGATAAATATACATGCAAAATTAAGAGATAATTCAGAATTATTGCTCTCATTTTGGAATAAATATAGCTTTAGGTCAAAAGGTTTTACTTATTGTGTAATTCTTTCATCTCAGATAAGCTTGAGGGATAGTGGGAGGAAGGTGGCCAAGACCTGGATAGGAAAAGGCTGCTGGCATTAGTTGAGTACTTCAGTATTCTTGTCAAAAAGCTGCTGCAAACCTTTTGAATCTTTTTGCTTTTATACGATCTCTACCTGTTTTATGACTGTTTAGCATTAGCTGTGATTCCACCCAATGTATTAAACTGTTGATACTAGTCCTTTGGCAGTCTTTTTTATTTGGTAACTTTCATACCAGGGGAAAATAGCATGTTAGATATTAAATATTCTGGAAGAGACAGAAATAAACAGAAGATTCAGTTTTTTCCTGGTGGCATATCAGAGTAGACTTAAGCTACATATGAAAATTTGACTACTGATATTTCTAAGCAGGACCCCACCAAACACTCTGCAGCTATATGGCTGACAGTCCAGTAGCACAATAGAACACTAACTTGAATTCAGTGGAAGTGATGCTTGTCAAAATATATTGCCTTTCAAGTTATGTTTTTTTTTAAGATTTATTTATTACAAAGTCAAATATACAGAGAGGAGGAGAGACAGAGAGAAAGATCTTCCCTCTGATGATTCACTCCCCAAGCGGCATCAACAGCTGGAGCGGAGCCAATCTGAAGCCAGGAGCCAGGAACTTCTTCCAGGTCTCCCAGGCGGGTGCAGAGTCTCAAGGCTTTGGGCCATCCTCGACTGCTTTCCCAGGCCACAAGCAGGGAGCTGGATGGGAAGTGGAGCTGCCGGGATTAGAACCGGCACCCATATGGGATCCCGGGGCTTTCAAGACGAGGACTTTAGCCGCCGGGCCCCCGGGTATTTCATTATAATAATGAAAGCTAATACAAAGCATATGCAGGGATAGTCAGCTTTGGTAAACTGAACTACAAAACTATAAATGATGTACCCTGTCATAATATTTTCTTTCTCATTTTCTTAATTATGCACTCTATTATCTGCATATTCAATACACTGATATTTATCAAATATATGTGTCCTGTCAGAATTTAGTCCAAATTAATTATCCTGAAAGGATTATTTTTAGAAAGCACTGCTTCCAGATGAACTTTGGATGTATGATGGAGCCTACATGAATCCGAATTACAAATATCTTCAATACCAAAAGTAACTTGAGGGCCTGGCGGCATGGCCTAGCGGCTAAAGTCCTCCTCTGGAACGCATCAGGATCCCATATGGGCGCCCGTTCTAATCCCGTCTGCTCCACTTCCCATCCAGTTCCCTGCTTGTGGCCTGGGAAAGCAGTCGAGGACGGCCCAAAGCTTTGGGACCCTGCACCCGCGTGGGAGACCCGGAAGAGGTTCCAGGTTCCCGGCTTCGGATCAGCGCGCACCAGCCCGTTGCGGCTCACTTGGGGAGTGAATCATCGCACGGAAGATCTTCCTCTCTGTCTCCCCTCCTCCTCTGTGTATATCTGGCTGTAATAAAATGAATAAATCTTTAAAAAAAAAGAAAAATAAAAAAAGAAAGAAAAAAAACTAAAAAAAAAAAAAAAGAAAAGAAAATACCCGGGATAGGCTATTTTATAAAGGGGTTTAGTTTCATTATAGGTAAGAATTTTAGGGGCCTCATCTTGTGATAAAGTTGTTGCAACGAGATTCCAGAGGTGGTATAGAGCATCACATAATAACAAGCAGGTATATTATATCTATATGTGTGTACCTCTCCTCGTTTTATAAAGCCACCAGGATTAAATCAGGAACTCCACTCCAATGACTTTAATCATAGTTATTTCCAAAAAGCCTAGCCTTTAAACAACATAATTGAGTTTTGACCATCTTAGCATTTCACAGTGTGGATTAACTTTCTATACATGGAGTCTTGGAAACAAATACAAGTCATGCTCTAAACAGTTTCATATGCATAACAAATACTTTTTTTCCATTTACAATACTGAATGATCAATGTGCACTTTTTAGGACTTTAGGCATTGTATTGATGTGTAATGATAAGCATGTGATTTGGTATTACCAGTGACTGTAAAGAAGTAAAGGTTATTTTTTTTTGAGTTGGGTGAAGTGTATAGAGAGATGTTTTACATTAACTCTCTCATGAAATAGGTACCAAGTCCCTTTTGGGAATTGTATGTACAAAATAGATATATTGTTACAATCCATTATATGCTAATTAAATCATTAAATACACATTTCTCTAGCATGAACTATATACAAAGCATGATGCTTGACACTAAGGGAAATTCAAGGATGCCTGAGGCAACATGCACCCTTGTTTTGTCCACCTCATTTTAAATCTGGCAATTCAAATGAGGAAGAGTTTTCTTAGAGCAGTACTGTTTTAAATATTCAAACATCAATAAGATGTTTTAGTTTATGGGCTAACAGTCATCTTTCATTTCTTGGTTAAATATTGAACATTTTGTATCAAGTATGTTATTTAGAAAATGGAGAAACTGGCACTAAAATTAGAGATAATACTTCTGGAGCCAACTAACTGCTCTTGGTGATGACTGTAACAACACCTAGGCATTAGTTCTAGCTCACTATAGCATGTGATGGACTAGGAGACTGATAGGACAATTAAATAACAAAGAAGTCACCTTACAAAGATTTCAGACGAGCTTTTATTTGGCCATCCGTCTAAGTCACCGTTTATACAAAGACACAGTATTCGTATTCATGTTTTATTTTTCATTGTTCTAACCTGTACTGTACTTTGTAATGAGAGGTTTCTTATACGCTGTTCATTTCATTCTTGTTTCTAAATGATCATATAGTACAGGAGAAATTTATGTCCTTCACAGTTTGGTTGTAATAACAGCTTACAAGAGGATGGGAAAAGTACATAGAGATGGTTTGGGTTAATATTCAGCTGTATTTACCTTCTACATTGAATGTGCTAGGTGATAATCAGCAAAGACTTTTGTATATGTAGGTAATAAACTAGAAAGACTTTTGCAGTTAGTCAAGCTGGAATGCTCAGCTGCTAAAAACAAGAAAAAGATAAATTGGAAAGCAATGATAAAAATCATTCTCATACATTACATTGCAGTCTATGAAATAAGGGTTTGTAGAAATGCAGCAAAGACTAAACTTTACAAAATATTTTAAAATTTTTATTTACTTATTTGGGATGCAAGGAGAGAGAGAGAAAGAGAGAAGGGGAGGGATAGAGGTAAAGCGAGGCAAATGAGAGAGAAAAAGAGAGAGATCCCTTGTCTGCTAGTTCATTCCTGATATACACACAATAGCCAGAGTTGGGCCAGGTGAAAGTGAAAAAGGTTCAAACTCAGTGTTTCCTGGTAAGTACCAGGAACCTAAGTACTTGAACCATCTTTTGCTGACTCGCAGGGTATTTATTAGCAAGAAACTGGAATCAGAAATAAACTGGGACTAAAACCAGGACACTTTGAGTTGGGATGCAGATATTCCAGGTGGAGTACTGACTGGTACATCAATGCCTGACCCCATCCTTCATTCCTTTAGTGATTATCTGAAAATTTAACTTCAGTACTTAATTTTACAAAGTGTAAAATTGAACAATTAAGCTATTTTCCATACAAATTGGAATTTCAAAACACTTTCTACCTTCAGTCAGACTCTGTATAATTTATGTGCTACATTTTTTCAAGTATTTTAGTTTGCTATTTTTTCCTTTGCATTTAATTTAAAAATTTACATAAAAGCAGTAGATTGCACATTGTTCATGATACAGATGTAGGAACATAGGGTTTGCTCCCTGTCACCTCCACTTCCTCCTCCCTCCCTTTGTCCCCTTTACCACTTTTTTGGCCTAATTATCACAATTGTATATTTATTTGCTTCACAGTTAACAAGCTTAACTTTCCCATAGAACTCCACAAACTAGAAATTCTCTTTGATCCATTTCTCAAATCACCTGCAATTTCATAATCAAATGTTCGACATGACATTTTTATTTAAATCTGACTAGAGTTCAGAAATTGCTATTACTTCTAGGTGAAGTCCACAGGTAAGTCTATAAATGAGAATAATTCCTGTAATGTGAACTTCTTTTAAAAGATTTTTTTAATGGAAAAGTCAGATTTACAAAGAGGAAACAGAAAAATCTTCCATCTTCTGGGTCACTCCCCAAGTGGCTGCAGTGGCTGGAGCTGAACTGATTTGAAGCCTGGAGCCAGGAGCTTCTTCCAGGTCTCCCATGCAGGTGCAGGGTCCCAAGGCTTTGGGCCGTCCTCGACTGCTTTAGCAGTCACAAACGGAGCTGGAAGGGAAGTGGAGCAACTGGGACACAAACCTGTGCCCATGTGGGATCCCAGCACGTGCCAGGCGAGGACTTTAGCCACTTGGCCACTGCGACAGGCCCAATGTGAATTTTTGTTGTTGTTGCAAATGCAAGGTGATTATCCTATCCCTCTTCTGCCTCTAACATGAATTTCTGACATATGGTCTTGCTGGATCTCCTGAACTTCCAATGGATTCCCAGTTACAAGGTCTCCTTTTTTTTTTTTATAATGGATATGTGGAGACTTCTTTTTGGAAAATCAGGACCTAAGGGCATGAAATTTGCCTGCATAACACTGCACTTCTTCTTGTAATAGCTCTCACATTTTTATCTAGAAAGGGGAGGAGCTATCCTCACTGTTATTCATTAGTTACACTATTCATCACATAATAACAAAGTCTTCATGTTCATCTATGAGTTTCAGCTTTTCATCGTAAGCTTCTGTCATAGCTGAAGACATGTGGGGACACCTTCATTAAGTAAAAACAGTACCATCTTTTGTAAGTCAGTAAATAGGCAGACACTGACACTTATGGACCCCACTGTCTGATATCAGAAAATAAGGAGTGATATTACACATTCCAAACAACTTTGCAAGTTAATTTGTCTTGATTACTATAGGATATCATGTAGCTTGTCTTAACAGTTAAAAAGAAAACCTATGCTTATTTATGATAACGTCTGCTTCTCCTAAGCAAGTGAGCAACCAGTGTATTTTAATCATAACAAAACATTTGGAATAAAATGTTTTTTGTCATCTGAAAGTCAGCTGACGGGACAGAGAAGAAGATGTAAAACCTTGATCTCTCAGAACATCATATAGCCTTTACAAAACTGAAGAAAGTGTCTCTCTTTGGGAGTGTAGATTCACTAACATTTTCAAGAAAAATAAATGTGTTATGTCTTGGTAAAGCAGTGACAGAAGCTAAAGTCTATTTCTAAATTTCTTTATTCCTTTTTATTTTTCCTATAATTTAAATAGCACACATAATGAGGACAGACCAGCAACTGTTCCTTGCTGATAAAAACCAACAAATAATAATTACTTAATTACTGAGTTATTTAGACAAAATGCAGTATACTTGGTGAAACATTTTCAATTTTATGATAATACTTATTTTTCTTGATACATTTGACTTTTGATAGCACATGCCAGGGGTGTGAATGGTCT
Organism: Ochotona princeps; assembly: GCF_030435755.1. Lineage (NCBI taxonomy): Eukaryota > Metazoa > Chordata > Mammalia > Lagomorpha > Ochotonidae > Ochotona > Ochotona princeps. Next base: position 51,428,098 of record NC_080865.1, read on the forward strand.
CATGAGATGCTGAGTGTACTTTCCAACACCATACTCTTAGGATTTTATCCTTTGAAGTTTTTTCCTTGCCTTCTGTAAGAATTCAATCTTTGTAAATATTTGTTTGTTTCAGAGGCAGGATTACACATACACACACAGAGTGAGAGAGAGAGAGAAAGAGAGAGAGGATATCTTTAGTCTACTGGTTCATTCCTCGAATGGCCACAATTTGTCTGTGGCTATGTCAGACTGAATCCAGGAGCCTGAATCACCATTTGGGTCTCTCATATGGGTGGCAGGGCCCAGACCCTTGGTCACGTAAAGAATAAATTAGGGGCCTGATGAAGTGGTTCAATGACTAAATCTTCACCTTGGATCCATTGGAATCCCATATGGGCACCAGTTCATGTTCCGGTTGCTCTACTTGCCATCCAGCTCCCTGCTTGTTTTCTTGGAAAGCAGTTGAGGACGGCCCAAAGCCTTGGGACCCTGATCTCACGTTCAGGACTTGGAAGAAGTTCCTGGCTGGTGGTTTTGGATCAGCTCAGTTCTAGTCATTGTGGCCATATGGGGAATATACCAGCTGTTGGAAGATCTTTCTGTCTGTAAATCTGATTGGTATTTCCAATAAAAATTCATATTTTTAAAAGAATAATAAATTGGCAAATATTTTAAAATGAGAGGATATAGTGTGCTTTATATCTGTCAGGTGAGGATACAGCAAGATAATTGCCAACTGCAAGCCAGGAAGAAATTTCTTACTGAACTTGAACATGCTGGCCTGTTGTTTTTGTACTTAGTTTCTAGAAATGTTAGAAAATAAATTTTCTGATGTTTAAGCCACCTAATCTATACTATTTTGTTATGATACCCTGGAAGCATATATAATTTTGTCATAAAATTTCAATTAACTAGGTACGATAACTTGCAATATTTTAGTGTACGTGATTTGTATTAGAAAGTAATACACACATATTTGTGGACATCAACTACATTGAGAAAACCACCTTTGGGATTGTCCTAAAGGTTTTTTGGTTTGTTTGTTTTTAAGATTTATTTATTTTAGTTGAAAGATCCTCAGTCTTTTGGTTCACTCCCCAAATGGCCCCAAAGGCCAGAGATGGACTTGTTCACAGCTGGGAGATAGGAGTATCTTCTAATTCTCCCATCTGAGTGAAGGGACCCAAGGTCTTGGCCCATCCTTCACTGTTTCTGCCGGTCATTGTCAAAGAGCTGGATAGGAAGTAGAGCAGCTAAGATGCAAATGGCAAGCATATAGCATGCCATCACCACAGGCAGAGGATTAGCTTGTTGCCACTTTACCTGCCCCAGGATTGTCTTAAAGTTGATACACATCTAGCTCAATTTCATACCATGAGAGCTATTATGCATGTTTTCTTTATATTTTCAGAACAATGCCTGAAAAGACTTACATTATTTTTGTTATCAAATAGGTGTTCAGTTAGAATAATTATATTTTATTCAAGACAGCAAAATGGACTCAGGTATTAAGGATGAATTACCAAGGAAATTTAAATCAGAAAGATCTTGACATTAATCCTCTGCGAAATTCTTATCACAATTAAAGAAAAAAAAAACTGATCATTGATCATTTCAGATTTTACTATGGTATTATGAAATAATTTATAAAGTCTCATACTTAATGAACTTTATGAAATATTATAGTTTTTTAAACTTCAAACATTTTCCTCTATCCTGTGCTAATAATCCACTTAAATAAGTATCAAGGTAACCTTCAAGTATTATTTTCATTGCTGAGAAGTGGTAGCAACTGATAAGAAAAGTAGGAGATGGGACACTTACACATTATATGCACATTTGCATATGATATCAGAACTTAGACGTGTAGCCAGTGTGAAACTATCAAAGATTGGAGGCTAGTCGTTTTGTGGCATAATTGGTAATACATCTGGAATTAATGAAATTATATAATTCTTTATCCAGAAAAGAACATTTAGCATACAGTGGCTTTCTATTTTGAGAAAGATGGATAGAGGTCCATCATATCTTGCACCAGACACGTATGCTGTAGCAAGTGCCTGGCTCAGGTTATTATTTGACCTTTTCTTATTTTTCTTATAATTTTTACATTATAATTTTTATTTTCTTTCTTTTTAAAGTTTTTTTTTTTTATTGGAAAGACAGATTTCCAGAGAGAAAGACAAAGACAAAGATTTCTGTCCAATGGTTCATTCCCCAAGTAGCCGCTACAGCTGGAGCTAAGCCGATCTGAAGCTAGTAGCCAGGATCTTCTTCTGGGTCTCCCGCATTGGTGCAGGATCCCAAGGCTTTGGGCCATCTACTGCTTTCCCAGGCCACAAGCAGGGAGCTGGATGGGAAGCTTAGCAACTGGAACACAAACTGGTGCCCATATGGAATCCTGGCACGTACCCAGTGAGGATTTAGCTACCAGGCTATTGAGCCAGGCTTGATTTGTTTAGAACCACAAGCTTAACACTGCACTAAAGATACAATTAAATGTATCTTAACAATAGGATGCTGGGCTCTCTGCCATTGTCTATACTTATAATGGCAGGATACACTTAAATGGCAGAATGATGGACTTCTGACTGTTTATGAAGGACTATACTATTGTAATGATATAGGGGAAATCATTTATGGGGTGAGAGTTTGGAAGAGGGAGGAAGGAAAATCCCAGAGCCTAAGAAACTGTCTCATAACATAATAAAATAAACACATTTAAGAAATAATTCAACATATAGTTTTATAGACTTGTTTTGTTAATTTCCAATATTTGTTGTAACAAAATTGACATAGACTTGGTGGACAAAAGTAACATTTTATTATCTTGCCATCTGAAGTCAGTTTCACTAATCCAAATAGGCTTTATTTACTTACTTTTTTCTGGAGACTGTACTAGAGAACTGTCTACCACCTTTTTTTTTACCTTGTAGAGGTGTCCTAACTTCCTTGGAATGTATCATTCTAACCTCTAATTGTCACATTTCCTACAAATTTCCAAAGCCATGTCTCTCTGCCCCAATCTTATGCAAAAACTTTATTGTATTTAGGCTTAATCTAAATATTCCAGAATCATCCTCATCTTAGAATACTTAAATAGATGTACAAAGCCCCTTTTTGCCGTTCATTCCAAGTTCTGTGGGTTCTAAGATGTAAATATTTTGGTAATCATTATTCATCTTACCACATTCATGTATAAGTGATGTGTGTTAAATGTAAAAAGGTCACATGTAGGAATTTCTGCTTTGGGGATTGAAAGAAAGACATAGATATACTGTCTATTAATTTGAATATATCATTCTGCTCATGGTTTATACAATCTATCTGTGAAACTCAGACACGGATGAGGACAGTATAAAATGTGGGTAGGAGAGTAACAGGTGGTTTAAAGCATTTGAAATTGTTTACAGGATGAAAATATTATCCTGGTCTTCTATTTGTAATGCTAAAGAAAATATTTAGGTAACAGGAAATTATCTAGCAAATTATGAAGGTTAGAGAAAGAATTCGGTAAAGGAGAAGAGCAGTAACAGTGAGAAAATACAGAAGTTCAGGATGAAAAATCGAATTTCTTTAAATACTGTTCTCAGTAAGGAATCATACCATTGCTTTTCCAAGGCGATGTTAGAGTCTTTGAATGTTTGGATTGATGATGCAGACCAGAAAGCAATATAGTATCATTTACTGCATAAATGTTTACATAAAGTATAAGAAAAATTGTATCAAAGATAGTTAGTTATAGATTTTCCTTTTGACATTCAAAGTGATAAACAACGGATTCTGGGTAAGTTTTGAACTCCAAAGGAGACTGACTCACAGTGCTATTTTTCATTTCAAAGTAGAAATTGAGGAGAAGAGAATGTGTGGGAAGATATGTATGCGGGGAGTTTCAGATACAGGCTTCTTTTGCTTATTCTATAAATGAATGATGATTATATTAGTAGAACATGCATGCTGAATTTCATGAAGATCATTTTTGTGGTGGTAGAAAGTATGAGTTTGGTACATTTTTTCACTTGAGGTAATTTATCAAAACTTTAAAAAAACTAATAAGTTACATGCTACAAAGCATTCAACAGTTATGTTATTTTAAAAACACTTAACAGTTGAAAAAATACTTTCAACATATAATTTCAGAACAAATCTATTTCTGAAGGATGCTCAGAATTGGCAAATTTTGCATCTTTGAACTTATATAGTTATTTTAAAGCCCTAATCAATTGTTGCTAGACTTTAACATTCAGAATTTCAAATGCATGCAAAGTTGAGAAACTTACATAATGATCATTGATGCATGCATCATTCAGTTTTAATAATTATTAATATATGGCTGAAATTGTTTTACAAGAGCTTCTGTAAGTTTTTCCCCTATCTTGTATTCTTTGGAGGGAACTCCAGTTATCACAACACTTCAGCTCTAAATTTCTTGCAATGTACAGGTCAAGTATATCTAATCTGAAAATCAAAAACTCTCCAAAATAAAAAAAAAACAAGTTAATATTGAACCATTTTGTTTTTCAGACTTAAAGATTTAGCATTCTCAGCCAGATAAAATGTATGCACATGATCCAAAAATCAGTGTAGTTCAGAAACCTGAAACATTTGTTCCACATATTTGGATAAGAGAAATTCAACCTATGTTTCTAAAGAATGAAGACTCCAAAATATAATTATATTAACATAATAAAGTAATTATAGTAAATAGTAAAATTAAAAAGTTGCCATACATAAAATTGCAGATTATTTTACTAGTTTAAGATAAACAGTATTATTCACATTTTACCAATTATTTTTATAAGTTTTTGCAGCTGATTTGTTTAAAAATGGATCCAACTAAGATCTGTATATTGACATTGGTTGACATGCCTCTCAAAGTTTTTTTAAAATATGAATTACCTCCCTATTTCTTTCTTTAGTTTTCCATTATAATTTTTGTTTATGATTTATTTTGCTCACAATTTTGGAGGTTCAAGTTCAAGATCAGACTCCCTCATTCGTTTTGGGCTATGCTCAGGGTGGCGTATGGCAACGATGCAATACATAAAGAGAAAGGATCACCAAGAAAGTCAAGAAACAGAGAGAGTACTTTATAATTAACCCCCCTTGTGAGAATTACCTCCAAAGGCAGGGCTTCAGTTACCTACACTTATCCCAGTAGGCAGACTTTGTAAACAGCATAATTGAACTAAATTTTCACCATGTTAGTACCATTAATTTATGACTTTGGGGCTTAGACACCTTTACGGGTTTGGGAGCCAAATTTTGTTCAAATAGCAGTGCATTCTCAAACAAAATCATGTTTATACGCTAATGTAAAACATATTGGATTTAAGTAGAGAGAAACAGTATCTTGGTGATTTTATGCAAATAGAAGAGGGAAAAATAATTTGGCCAGTTTTGTTAAACATGATGCAGTATTATGTTTTTACTGTTACTTAAAACTCAAAATACTATAATACAGTTTCTCTTGTTAGCTGTTAAAACCATTACAGACAGAAGTTGGCAAGTGCCATCCTGTATGTCTGCATGTCTTGGTTGCTATAGAATCTGAAAAACTTAAAAGTGACAAAAAAGGCGAGTAATGGCAGTATGACGTAAGGAAAATTGATATCTTATTTGAAAGTAACATACCAGATCTGCTTATTAATAAGACTAGGGAACTGATAATTTTAAATTTATAGTTCTGTTTGCTCTTATGGAGACACTGTCTTATTGAGTAGTAATTGCTGATCGGGCTGACATCACTCTTTAATCAAAAATGACAACCAATGTGTGTGGTTCAGCGTGATAGTACTGAAACAGAAATGATTTGGGACTGATTCAGAAAGGAAGTTAAAAAATAATTTCTGTATTTGCAGATGATGAAGATGTAGGTGTTCTTTTGAAGGTTTGAGAATGTTGTCTCTATCTTTAATCTTGGGAGGTGTCATTATGATATATGTTGAGTTAGATTTGAGTTGGTAGAATCTGAATAGTGATGTGTCGTCTTGTACCTAGATATTTGTATATTTGTCATGGTTTGGGAAGTTTTCCCTAATGCTTAATGGTGCTGGATATTTTTCCCTTGAATTATTGGCCATTTTTATATCATTCCTTCTGAAATTCCTGTTTGGATCATCCACTCATTTTTAAACTTGATTATTTGCTTTTCTATTTGTTTTGCCATTGAGTTGAAATGTTATCTCTAAATGTGCTTTCCATCACTTTTACCTTCTACAATCCCTCTTAAGCACAGGAGACATTTATTTTTCTTAAGCTGCACTAAGGTTTATGTACACTGTTCTTTATTTCCCTTGTTTTCTTTTTTTTCTCCTCTGTTTGCATATTTTCGAAGAGTTCATTCCTGAGCTCACTAATTCTTTCTTCTGTTTGTTAGTCTATTGTTGGTACCATGTGTTGTGTTTTTAACTCTGTAGTTCTTGTATTTTTCATTTGAATGATTTCATTTTGATTTTTTAGATTTTTTTAGATCTTTCTGTCATGTCTTTGCATTGTAATATTAAATCATTTCTCTGTGTTCTCTTGAAATTTTCCGAGTTTTCTTAAAGCAATGATTCTAAGTTATTTATCTGATTGCTAAAGCAGTGTATTTTTTCTGGTTAATTTCTGCAGCTTATTTTATTCTTTTTTTTTTAAGATTTATTTTATTTTTATTACAAAGTCAGATATACTGAGAGGAGGAGAGATAGAGAGGAAGTGGAGCTGCCGGGATTAGAACCAGCAGCCATACGGGATCAAGGCGAGGACCTTAGCCACTAGGCCACGCTGCCAAGCCCAGCTTATTTTATTCTTAAGGTGTTGTCATGGCTCCCTGAAACTTTTTGACGTTAGTTGTAATTTGACAGCACTTATAAAGAATTTTCCCCCTAATCTTTATTGTGTAGAAACTAGACACTAGACTAGAATTTGTTTGTCCTTCCAGAAATTCTTAAGTAGCCTTGTTTTTCTGAGCCTAGGGATACTTCTGTTATTTCAGCACTAGGTGTTATCATAATTTGAGATTTGTTTAAAGTCCATTGTTGGTTGCTTTTCTCTGTTTTAGTCTAGAAAACCCCTCAAACTTAGATTTGTCCCAAATCCTCATATGATGTTTTATTCTGAGTGAATCAGGGAAGTCTCTAGATGGGGTAATCAATTCCTATATCCATCTTCCCAGAGCTGAAGTGTGTTTAGGTACCCTGTTCTATGGCTATTGGTGCTGCAAAACTCAATGCACCCAGAGGCAAATGACGCAATAAAATAGATTCAAAACACAAACTTCTATGGGCTTTCTGCTGAGGAGTTGTACTCAGAGCCTAAAACCACTTGACACAAACATAGATCATGCTGTGTGAGTTTTTTGATCAAAAGGGGCTGCAAGAGTCCTCTTGGTATTATGGCAAGTTCAGAGGCTCTGTCTGCCATCACTGGATCTGAGGAAGGGTTAATTAGTATCTTTCTAGCACTGCATTTTTTTTTTTTACCAACTTGGCACTGAATACCAAGGAAGAGCTCTGCAGTTCTTTGTTGGTTGCCCAAGTTTGGGTGAGGGGTGATAAAGTCAGCTCCTTCACTACTTAGGTTGTGATTAAGCTAGAGGACAGTTGAGTCTCTTACATGCCAGGTCTTGCACACTCAAGAATGTGTGCTATGCCCAAGTGAGGTTGGTAGTGATACACACAAAAATCAGTATATTCCACTAACATGCAGATCTCTGCCTGGTATGAGAGCAGCTCTGGAATCTCTGTATGCAAGTAATGGTGTGGAGGTAGAAGTTTTTGGCTTTATTGGATTTATTACTTATAATATGCAAAGCAAAGTTTCTTCCTTGCCAGTGTCTGCTGGAGTTTGGGGGAGGGGTGTTAGATACATTCCGTTTGGCTTTGGAACATCCGAAGATTCAGTCTTCAAGCTTAAATCTAGGGTCACGGGATACAGGGCACCCTACATCATTGCTTATCACTTTGGAAATCTCAGTTTTCAATTTCAAATTCAAGGTCTGATCTACATTTTCTCTCCCGTTCCCAACCATGACGTGAGGTGTCGGTCTCTACACTGCACTAATTGGAATTCTAGTCCTTGCAATTGTGGAAATTTAGGAACTAATAGATGGAATATCTCTGTGTATGTCTGTTAGACTGTCACATGAAGAAATAAATCTTAAACATCCCAATTTATTATTCCCTCAAGTTAAAAAAAAAACTATCGCAAATCCCCTAGGCTTCTAAAATGGGGAAACATTATTTAAACTGAAAATCAATTGATTATGTTTGTGAGTCACTATCTTTTAAGTAAGTGATAGACATATTCTTAGACATATTTTGGGGATGGTATTTGTATACTATATAATTTAATAAGTATCAGGAGCAAACAATATCCACAGATCAACTTAGTATGAGACTATAGCTTTCTCCAGATCATTATCCTATAGTCATTGTTAAATTTATTGAAAATGAAACATTACATGAATATTTTAGCCTTGTTTATCTGTGAATTTGACATATTTTAGAGAGTGGAGGGAAAAACTGAGATCAAAGCTTATAACTTAGAAAAAAATCATTGGTGATAAGGTTACATCATTCTGTTTCCCTCAGAGTGATTTACTTTTGCTAAAGATTCTCTGTCACACTATAAATCCCTCCAAATTAATAATGTTCTTGCTTGATTATTCAGTTCAGGCATACACCAGACCAACCACCAAGAACATCATTCCTAATATTTGCTGCAGTGATTTTCAGCTGATGGGGATCTGTTGCATTAGTCTCCACAACTTCATTGTAAATTCTCTGGGAAAAGAGAGTATTATTTATATTTTTGTATTCCCTATGTGACTATTCAGTACTGTACACACAAGAAGTCATCACTAAGTACGTATTTGATTGATTAAATTTGTAGAAACCTTACCTCTTCACCCTTGAAAATGCATAATTCACCATTTTAATGCTTTTCACTGTCATAAAGTACAGCCAAATGATACTCAGCTACCACAGTGTTTAATATGAAACATGTTTTTTCTTATTGCTGGCTGAAATTAAAGTGAAAAGTGGTGCTGTAATGGTGTTCTATAATGGAAAGTGTTTGAAAAATGGAAGGCAATCTGCATAATGATGAAAATATCTTACTGGAAATACAAGAATCAATTCCAACTTAGCAAAATAAGAAGCAATTAACTATGCCCTTAATTAAATGAACAAATCGTATATCAGGTGTTAATTGTCTCTGTTAGTTATGTGGTTGTGGGAAATACTTAATGTAATACTTTTTAAAATATTTGAAAGTAAAAGTGACAGAAAAAGAGGACACACACACACACACACACACACACACAATCTTTCAGCTGCTGTTTTACTTCTCAGATGGTCACAACAATCAGGTCTGTAACAAGCTGAAGCCAGGAGCTAGAACTTCAGTCTGATTTCTTGTGTTTGGCTGGGACCCAAACTCTTAGGCCATCATCCATTACCCTCCCAGGTGTCATAGCAGGAAGCTGAACTTGAAGCAGATTAGTTGTGACTTAAACCTGCACTCTGACATGGAATGTGGGCTTTAGACATATCAACTTAATGTATAAGTTACAGTGTCGGTCCTCTTTTTCAGTTTCGTAGAGTATTGTGGTTAATGACATTCAAGAAAGAATTCTATTTA